>NC_088781.1:127709865-129123615 GCF_958450345.1 Calliphora vicina
CACAATATTTTGTTTTATATTAAAGCTGATAAAAATCTCCTCCTTATTTCCTTTTGTTTTCTTTTTTTTAAATTATAATCAATTCAAATCAATAATTAATTTAGAACCCTTATTTCTTCGCTGGGGTTCCTGCTCGTCCATATATCATATACTTTTCATTTGCCTCTGCTGCTGATCTTTCAAATCTTTTTGTTCTTTTATATGCAATAGGAAATTCTGTTCCCTATCATAATCAGTCCAAATTTTGAAATTTTTATAGGGCACTGCCACTGTGGTGGTGGTTATTGTAGCAGTCACCGGATCCTTGGCCGGCCTCAAAGCTCTCTCTGTCGTGGTGGTGGTGGTGAAGCTTTTCTGTTTGGAATTCTTTATTATGGTAGTTTTAGAGTCGGGATTCTGGATTTCTATTTCCTGGGGATCTTGAAAGGTTATGGTGCGTCGCCTGGTCTGTGTTAAGGCCAGATTGCGACTTAAACGTTTTGTATGCTCCTCGACAATTGTTATGCTCAAATCATGCATGACCACTTACAGATTGTTTTGGGTGGATATTAATTGATTTTGATTTATTTTCAAATGATGATTAAATTTGTTATTGTTATTTATTGTGTTTTTCTTAAGTTTTTTTGAAACTGATTAATTCTTGGTTGATATTTTGGTTTGTTTTATATTCAACTTTTATGAACATTTAAAGGAGTTGGTTTTGAACACTTTTTAAGAGTAAAATTTTTCACACTTTTAAATTATTTTATCACGAACACTAGATTTTTGTTAATTTTTAAGATTTTTTTAATAAACAGTATTAATAATTGGTTTGTTTCTATTAAATTCACATATTTTTTAAATCATGAGATTTTTGTTTATTGAAATTTTAATTTTTTTTCAGTTATTTTGATTTATCTTTATCTAGAGAATACAAATATCAAGACTATATTTATCCATTTTGTATGAAATACAATTTTGCAATTATTTACCATATAATTGAAGCTAAAATTGTAGTACATAAAGAGCTACGATTGAAGCTTAAATTGAACTACACAAAGACCTATGATTGAAGATAAAGATGAACTTAATAAAGACCTAAGATTTAAGCTAAAATTGAACTACGTAAAGACCTAAGATTGAAGCTAAAATTGAAACTCGTAAAGACCTGAGATTGAAGCTAAAATTTAACTACATAAAGACCTATGATTGAAGCTAAAATTGAACAACAAAAATACATACGATTGAATATAAAATTGACTTAATAAAAACCTACGTTTGAAGCTAAAATTGGACAACATTAAGACCTATGATTGAAGCTAAAATTTAACCACGTAAAGACCTAATATTGGAACTAAAATTTAACTACATAAAGACCTGTGATTGATGCTAAAATTTAATTACGTAAAGACCTAAGATTAAAGCTAAAATTTAACTGCATAAAGACCTGCGATTGAAGCCAAAATTGAACTACGTAAAGACCTAAGTTTGAAGCTAAAACTGAACAACAAAAAGAAATATGATTGAAGCTAAAATTGAACCACGTAAAGACCTAAGATTGAAGCTAGAATTGAACTAAGTTTGAAACTGAAATTGAACAACAAAAATACCTATGATTGAAGCTAAAATTGAACTACGTAAAGACCTAAGATTGAAGCTAAAATTGAACTACGTGAAGACCTATGATTGAAGCTAAAATTGAACTACGTAAAGACCTAAGATTGAAGCTAAAATTTAACTCCATAAAGACCTACGATTAAAGCTAAAATTGAACAACAAAAAGATCTATGATTGAAGCTAAAATTGAACTACGTAAAGACCTATGATTGAAGCTAAAATTTAACAACAAAAAGACCTATGATTGAAGCTAAAATTGAACTACTTAAAGACCTAAGATTGAAGCTAAAATTTAACTCCATATAGACCTACGATTGAAGCTAAAATTGAACAACAAAAAGATCTATGATTGAAGCTAAAATTGAACTACGTAAAGACCTACGATTGAAGCTAAAATTGAACAACAAAAAGATCTATGATTGAAGCTAAAATTGAACTACGTAAAGACCTAAGATTGAAGCTAGAATTGAACTACGTAAAGACCTAAGATTGAAGCTAGAATTGAACTACGTAAAGACCTACGATTGAAGCTAAAATTGAACAACAAAAAGATCTATGATTGAAGCTAAAATTGAAGTACGTAAAGACCTAAGATTGATGCTAAAATTGAACTACGTAAAGACCTAAGATTGAAGCTAGAATTGAACTACGTAAAGACCTAAGATTGAAGCTAGAATTTAACTACGTAAAGACTTGCGATTGAAGCTAAAATTGAACAACAAAAAGACCTATAATTGAAGCTAAAATTGAACTACGTAAACACCTAAGATTGAAGCTAGAATTGAACTACGTAAAGACCTAAAATTGAAGCTAGAATTTAACTACGTAAAGACCTACGATTGAAGCTAAAATTGAACAACAAAAAGACCTATGATTGAAGCTAAAATTGAACTACGTAAAGACCTAAGATTGAAGCTAGAATTGAACTACGTAAAGACCTATGATTGAAGCTAAAATTGAACAACAAAAAGATCTATGATTGAAACTAAAATTGAACTACGTAAAGACCTATGATTGAAGCTAAAATTTAACTCCATAAAGACCTACGATTGAAGCTAAAATTGAACAACAAAAAGATCTATGGTTGAAGCTAAAATTGAACTACGTAAAGACCTAAGATTGAAGCTAAAATTGAACTACATAAAGACCTACGATTGAAGCTGAAATTGAATAACAAAAAGACCTATGATTGGAGCTAAAATTGAACTATATAAAGACCTAGATTGAAGCTAAAATTGAACAACAAAAAGACCTATGTTTAAAGCTAAAATTGAACAACAAAAAGACCTATGTTTGAAGCTAAAATTGAACTACATAAAAATCTATAATTGAAATTAAAATTTTTTTTATTTAGTATTTTATTGTGTGATAGTTAGTTAGCATTTTAAAATATTTCTTAAATTTGATTTAATTGACCTTTGACTTTGAATTCATTTAGCTTTTATTCTTGTCAGTTGCTGTTATATTTAAATATCTCTTAAATTCTAATTTGAATTCTAATGAGTTGGTTGAAAGGTTTTAAATTTAATGAACTTTGAACTTTGTTATACTTTTTTTAGTTAAATATTATCATTTGAAGTGCAAGCTAAACTAGAATTTGACATTTTGGAAAACAAACTTTGGGTTTTATTTACTATTTGTAAGAACATTACGCAAGTTAACTAAAAAGCATTTTAAAATAGTTGACCTATGATATTTGATTTTAGGATATTTAAGCTTTTTTTGGTAAACATTTTTGAAAATTGTAATCAGCTATTTATATCTGATGTGTAGAATATAAGATTTTTTAGTTGTTGACGAAAAATAATACAACTCGGTCTAAAATGTGTCATTGTATCAGATGATGATACATTTATATCACTTTCTTTTCTTTTATTAAAACAATTAACCCAGAAATTTATTTCCAGCTTTAAGAAACCTCCTTTGTGTCTGAAATAAATCTGTAAATATTTTTGTATGGTAATAAATTGTCACTCGTGCAAATAAAATAATTTAATTTGTTTAAGCTTTAAATAATTTAAATAACATTTTTAAGAGTACTAATCTCACCAGGTTTCGTTTTTAAAGCTGATGGAAAAATTCTGTGTGTATGATTTTTTACGTTCTACGCTTGATTAACACTTGATTAAATATGAAAAATACAATAAGAATTATTTTTATTTATTTACTTTTTTTGACATTTATTTAACATCTAATTAGATTTGTAGGAGTAGCTATTTTTATATACATATTTTTCATAAACGTTGTCGTCGTAGTAAATAAGTAATTTGCCTGGAAACACGTTTTAATTAGGTACAAGATAAATAAATATTATGAATAGTTGTGAGGTATTTGGAAAATAAATAAATAAATTATAAATAGTAAGTGGAAAAATAGATTTTAATGTTATAGCTACATATCTATATATTTATTCAGTTCATAAAGAAATTTATATTTTATATGACCAATTTTTGGTCATGAAACTTTGTCTTCTGAACCGCACATACCATCTTTCGCTCATTGAAACTGATGGAACACATTCACCATAAGATTTGGTGAGCAATCAGCGTGATTCAGTGGCACTTTCTTTCAAATTAAAGAAGCCAAGCAAAACTTCCCGCATATGACGCTTTGTTGGAATAAAATTCGACATTTCCGAAGCAAAAAACAAACTTTGTTCTCTTCACTATAATGCTCAACAACTAAGTGAGAATAAATGATAAAATAAATTTCAAAATGACATTTAAGTTATTAAGATACACCATCTATTGTAAATCCCGCATTTTTTAAGTCATACACTCAATAGTTATATTTTATCACATGTTTTGCGGTTTTCTGGCTTAAAAAATTCTAATATTACTTTACAACCATATCGAAAACTAAAATCTATAATAAATAATGCTTTGTTTTTTATTTCTATTAAACAAACTTTGGCAGTCAATATTATTAAATAAAATGTATTTAGACTGCAACTATGAAGACTAAATGAAAATATATGAGTTGGAAAATAACAGCATTGGGGTCTCAATGTATTTATTGTTAAGAACATATTCAAACAAACAAAACTAAAAAAATAATAATATATGACTTTGATAAAAGTAACAATAGAAAAAATAATAATTGTTAAGCAGATATTATAGAATGCCCTACAAAAATGATAAAATTATGGAAAAATTAAACTTGAATAGTTAGTAAAGTCTTTAATATTAAAGGGTATTTTTTTAATCAAAAACTTTTTCTGTTCTAGTTCAGTTCTAGCTCAGTTCTAGTTCAGTTCTAGTTCAGTTCTAGTTCAGTTCTAGTTCAGTTCTAGTTCAGTTCTAGTTCAGTTCTAGTTCAGTTCTAGTTCAGTTCTAGTTCAGTTCTAGTTCAGTTCTAGTTCAGTTCTAGTTCAGTTCTAGTTCAGTTCTAGTTCAGTTCTAGTTCAGTTCTAGTTCAGTTCTAGTTCAGTTCTAGTTCAGTTCTAGTTCAGTTCTAGTTCAGTTCTAGTTCAGTTCTAGTTCAGTTCTAGTTCAGTTCTAGTTCAGTTCTAGTTCAGTTCTAGTTCAGTTCTAGTTCAGTTCTAGTTCAGTTCTAGTTCAGTTCTAGTTCAGTTCTAGTTCAGTTCTAGTTCAGTTCTAGTTCAGTTCTAGTTCAGTTCTAGTTCAGTTCTAGTTCAGTTCTAGTTCAGTTCTAGTTCAGTTCTAGTTCAGTTCTAGTTCAGTTCTAGTTCAGTTCTAGTTCAGTTCTAGTTCAGTTCTAGTTCAGTTCTAGTTCAGTTCTAGTTCAGTTCTAGTTCAGTTCTAGTTCAGTTCTAGTTCAGTTCTAGTTCAGTTCTAGTTCAGTTCTAGTTCAGTTCTAGTTCAGTTCTAGTTCAGTTCTAGTTCAGTTCTAGTTCAGTTCTAGTTCAGTTCTAGTTCAGTTCTAGTTCAGTTCTAGTTCAGTTCTAGTTCAGTTCTAGTTCAGTTCTAGTTCAGTTCTAGTTCAGTTCTAGTTCAGTTCTAGTTCAGTTCTAGTTCAGTTCTAGTTCAGTTCTAGTTCAGTTCTAGTTCAGTTCTAGTTCAGTTCTAGTTCAGTTCTAGTTCAGTTCTAGTTCAGTTCTAGTTCAGTTCTAGTTCAGTTCTAGTTCAGTTCTAGTTCAGTTCTAGTTCAGTTCTAGTTCAGTTCTAGTTCAGTTCTAGTTCAGTTCTAGTTCAGTTCTAGTTCAGTTCTAGTTCAGTTCTAGTTCAGTTCTAGTTCAGTTCTAGTTCAGTTCTAGTTCAGTTCTAGTTCAGTTCTAGTTCAGTTCTAGTTCAGTTCTAGTTCAGTTCTAGTTCAGTTCTAGTTCAGTTCTAGTTCAGTTCTAGTTCAGTTCTAGTTCAGTTCTAGTTCAGTTCTAGTTCAGTTCTAGTTCAGTTCTAGTTCAGTTCTAGTTCAGTTCTAGTTCAGTTCTAGTTCAGTTCTAGTTCAGTTCTAGTTCAGTTCTAGTTCAGTTCTAGTTCAGTTCTAGTTCAGTTCTAGTTCAGTTCTAGTTCAGTTCTAGTTCAGTTCTAGTTCAGTTCTAGTTCAGTTCTAGTTCAGTTCTAGTTCAGTTCTAGTTCAGTTCTAGTTCAGTTCTAGTTCAGTTCTAGTTCAGTTCTAGTTCAGTTCTAGTTCAGTTCTAGTTCAGTTCTAGTTCAGTTCTAGTTCAGTTCTAGTTCAGTTCTAGTTCAGTTCTAGTTCAGTTCTAGTTCAGTTCTAGTTCAGTTCTAGTTCAGTTCTAGTTCAGTTCTAGTTCAGTTCTAGTTCAGTTCTAGTTCAGTTCTAGTTCAGTTCTAGTTCAGTTCTAGTTCAGTTCTAGTTCAGTTCTAGTTCAGTTCTAGTTCAGTTCTAGTTCAGTTCTAGTTCAGTTCTAGTTCAGTTCTAGTTCAGTTCTAGTTCAGTTCTAGTTCAGTTCTAGTTCAGTTCTAGTTCAGTTCTAGTTCAGTTCTAGTTCAGTTCTAGTTCAGTTCTAGTTCAGTTCTAGTTCAGTTCTAGTTCAGTTCTAGTTCAGTTCTAGTTCAGTTCTAGTTCAGTTCTAGTTCAGTTCTAGTTCAGTTCTAGTTCAGTTCTAGTTCAGTTCTAGTTCAGTTCTAGTTCAGTTCTAGTTCAGTTCTAGTTCAGTTCTAGTTCAGTTCTAGTTCAGTTCTAGTTCAGTTCTAGTTCAGTTCTAGTTCAGTTCTAGTTCAGTTCTAGTTCAGTTCTAGTTCAGTTCTAGTTCAGTTCTAGTTCAGTTCTAGTTCAGTTCTAGTTCAGTTCTAGTTCAGTTCTAGTTCAGTTCTAGTTCAGTTCTAGTTCAGTTCTAGTTCAGTTCTAGTTCAGTTCTAGTTCAGTTCTAGTTCAGTTCTAGTTCAGTTCTAGTTCAGTTCTAGTTCAGTTCTAGTTCAGTTCTAGTTCAGTTCTAGTTCAGTTCTAGTTCAGTTCTAGTTCAGTTCTAGTTCAGTTCTAGTTCAGTTCTAGTTCAGTTCTAGTTCAGTTCTAGTTCAGTTCTAGTTCAGTTCTAGTTCAGTTCTAGTTCAGTTCTAGTTCAGTTCTAGTTCAGTTCTAGTTCAGTTCTAGTTCAGTTCTAGTTCAGTTCTAGTTCAGTTCTAGTTCAGTTCTAGTTCAGTTCTAGTTCAGTTCTAGTTCAGTTCTAGTTCAGTTCTAGTTCAGTTCTAGTTCAGTTCTAGTTCAGTTCTAGTTCAGTTCTAGTTCAGTTCTAGTTCAGTTCTAGTTCAGTTCTAGTTCAGTTCTAGTTCAGTTCTAGTTCAGTTCTAGTTCAGTTCTAGTTCAGTTCTAGTTCAGTTCTAGTTCAGTTCTAGTTCAGTTCTAGTTCAGTTCTAGTTCAGTTCTAGTTCAGTTCTAGTTCAGTTCTAGTTCAGTTCTAGTTCAGTTCTAGTTCAGTTCTAGTTCAGTTCTAGTTCAGTTCTAGTTCAGTTCTAGTTCAGTTCTAGTTCAGTTCTAGTTCAGTTCTAGTTCAGTTCTAGTTCAGTTCTAGTTCAGTTCTAGTTCAGTTCTAGTTCAGTTCTAGTTCAGTTCTAGTTCAGTTCTAGTTCAGTTCTAGTTCAGTTCTAGTTCAGTTCTAGTTCAGTTCTAGTTCAGTTCTAGTTCAGTTCTAGTTCAGTTCTAGTTCAGTTCTAGTTCAGTTCTAGTTCAGTTCTAGTTCAGTTCTAGTTCAGTTCTAGTTCAGTTCTAGTTCAGTTCTAGTTCAGTTCTAGTTCAGTTCTAGTTCAGTTCTAGTTCAGTTCTAGTTCAGTTCTAGTTCAGTTCTAGTTCAGTTCTAGTTCAGTTCTAGTTCAGTTCTAGTTCAGTTCTAGTTCAGTTCTAGTTCAGTTCTAGTTCAGTTCTAGTTCAGTTCTAGTTCAGTTCTAGTTCAGTTCTAGTTCAGTTCTAGTTCAGTTCTAGTTCAGTTCTAGTTCAGTTCTAGTTCAGTTCTAGTTCAGTTCTAGTTCAGTTCTAGTTCAGTTCTAGTTCAGTTCTAGTTCAGTTCTAGTTCAGTTCTAGTTCAGTTCTAGTTCAGTTCTAGTTCAGTTCTAGTTCAGTTCTAGTTCAGTTCTAGTTCAGTTCTAGTTCAGTTCTAGTTCAGTTCTAGTTCAGTTCTAGTTCAGTTCTAGTTCAGTTCTAGTTCAGTTCTAGTTCAGTTCTAGTTCAGTTCTAGTTCAGTTCTAGTTCAGTTCTAGTTCAGTTCTAGTTCAGTTCTAGTTCAGTTCTAGTTCAGTTCTAGTTCAGTTCTAGTTCAGTTCTAGTTCAGTTCTAGTTCAGTTCTAGTTCAGTTCTAGTTCAGTTCTAGTTCAGTTCTAGTTCAGTTCTAGTTCAGTTCTAGTTCAGTTCTAGTTCAGTTCTAGTTCAGTTCTAGTTCAGTTCTAGTTCAGTTCTAGTTCAGTTCTAGTTCAGTTCTAGTTCAGTTCTAGTTCAGTTCTAGTTCAGTTCTAGTTCAGTTCTAGTTCAGTTCTAGTTCAGTTCTAGTTCAGTTCTAGTTCAGTTCTAGTTCAGTTCTAGTTCAGTTCTAGTTCAGTTCTAGTTCAGTTCTAGTTCAGTTCTAGTTCAGTTCTAGTTCAGTTCTAGTTCAGTTCTAGTTCAGTTCTAGTTCAGTTCTAGTTCAGTTCTAGTTCAGTTCTAGTTCAGTTCTAGTTCAGTTCTAGTTCAGTTCTAGTTCAGTTCTAGTTCAGTTCTAGCTCAAAAAGTTTGAGAAATAAATTTAGTTGAGAGTTTTGTTATCATGAAAATCTGATTCCAGATCGTGCCCCATGGCTGAGTTTGGTTCCTATTGTTTTCAATCAAATTATTGTAGGGTGTATATAAAATAAACAAAATATCTAATGCATGGCTAATATATTGCAAAAACAAAAAAACAATTACTCGCATATTGATTACAATTTTTGTTTATATTTATTTTATATCTGTTTTTAATAAACAAAAATACTAAAAGAAAAAAATTGATAAAAGGGAAGGCTAAAAACTAAATAAATAAAATGCAAATTAAACATAAAACCCCAAAGTTATTATAATCATCCATAGTGTGGAATAATACCACAGTAAAGTGACTCATTTCTAAATGGTTTAAGCTCCTGTTATTATGTTGAAAATAGATGACCATAGTTAAACTAAATTAAAATGTTAAACACGTCTTAATTGTTAACATGAATTATTAAATGTTAACCTTAATTGTTGAAACTATAAAATTATTATATATTTTTAAATACATCTGTTATTTACATAAAACTATAATGAAGTAATAATATTGAAAATTTGCTGAATGGCATTTAATAAAACCATGGAAAAAAGTTTTTTTTTTGCAAACAATTATTATTAAAAGTTTGTTATTATTTTGTTGGTTGTTTTATTACAAAAAACGTGTAGAGCATTAAGTAATAATAATGAATTGGCAAAAATTTTAGCAGGCAACAAAATATGCTGAATAATTAAATAATTTTAGGAATTTTTTACACCCACTAACTTATGTGGGATTAGAAACTTTAAAAGTCTTGATGAAAATCTATCGAGAATTTACGACGACACAACTTCGTCATATGCATGAAGACACTTGACTGAATGTAAAAGAGACTGAGCAAGAGAAACAAAAATGCAGCTCAGACTTATTCATCATCTTTTTCCATACTTTTGGTGAAATGTCAGCAGTGACTGAATCGGCTATATTTCTATGGTATTCAAAGATTGTAGTAGAGGAATATCTTAGTATTTTCAGTACTTTTTACTATCTGATGATTTTTTTTTTAATTTTTTTTTTTAAATATTATTCGTTACACTGTGCTCTTAATAATGTCATTAATGTGAATTTCTGTAGTATTTTGTTTACCAAAATTCATTTAACTCACATTAGCCATTAATTGTTTATTAATACAGTTTAATTAAAAAGACGTATTTTTGAATTAATTGCTTTTATGATAATAAAATTTGAAAAAATAAACTGGTTTTTAAAGGATTAATACGAATTATGGTCATTATTTTAAAATTTTGTTTACAAAATTTATAAATGAGGGCACTGGTAGAAAATATAATTAATCAACTGCAGCAGAACATTGTTTTAGATGGATTCTGATTGGAAATGTTTATGTTGCCTAAAAAGTATCAGATTATCAGAAAAAAAATTTCAAAAGGCAACAATTGTCGCCCATTGTGTTTAATAGAAATAAGTTCTCAACTCAAACCAATCTGCTTTAGACGTCTTTAGATAGTTAATGTTGTTTTTTGTCCAAAAATATCAGCATATTGGAAGATGCAAGTTATGACTTTTCAAATGGCTTGCTTTGTAAGTTAAACAGATATAGACAGAGACAGGTAAAATTACCCTTGAATCCGGAACACAAGTGACTATTTGTATAGCCACCATTAAAAGTGATGGTTGCAAAACAAAAAAGTATGATTCTTATAAATCGCCAGGCCTGGATGGTATCATACCGGCTGGCCTGCAAAACAACGCTGAACTAGTTACACCATGGTTGATGACAATCATTCAAGCCTGTCCTCATGGTTCTACATACCCAATAGTTGGACCGAATGCTATGTGACTTTAATCCCGAAGGGAGGTAGGCCTTCTTCACATACCAAGGCAAAGGACTTTAGACCCATAAGCCTAGCATCCTTTTTGTTTAAGACCCTGGAAAGAATTATCGATACTCATATTAGAATGTCAGTTGATCAGGGAATATTATCTACCTCTCAACATGCCTTTTGAGACGGCACTTCACTCACTAGTGGGGTATATCGAAAAATCTATCGAATTCCGCAATTACACACTCGTGGCCTTTCTGGATATAGAAGGAGCCTTCAATAATATGAAATCTGCAACCATAATATCAGCCCTAGATTCTCTAGGACTCGATCAAGCCGTAGTTATGTTCATTAGGTACCTACCGAATTATAGGATCATTCGTTCTAAAATTGTAACGACTACGATCTCTAGATCTTCCCAAAGCTACAAGACTGTCGCCTACGTGGATAATATAGCGGTCGCAGTTTCAGTGATTCGTCTGGGCACCATATCGAAAAGACTGGAGACGGCACTCGAAATATTAAATCGATGGAGTATCGATAGAGGTTTGTGTGTAAATCCCAGTAAAACTGAAGTTTTACTGTTCTCATTATGGACTAAGATCCCTAACTTTACATTACCCCGACTGAGCGGAATCGATTTGTACCTCTCGAACAACGCAAGGTACTTGGGCATCATACTCGACAGGAAATTATCCTGGAAACTCAATACATAGGCAAGAGCAGCTAAGGCCATGACGGCTGTGAATGTCTGCAAAAAGGCCAAAGGCTCGAGCTGGGGTATTAGACCCTGGAACATGAACTGGCTAGTTGATACGATATTATTTTATGGGGTATCTGTCTGGTGGAGGGCAATGCACAAGGCCACTAATCGTGTACTCTTTTAGAGGGTATTAAGAATCATGGAAATCTTGATAACATCAGCATTTCGAACTACAGCAACGCAGACTCTCTTCACTCTACTCAACTGGATTCCAGTGGATCTAATGGCCAGGAAATTGGCATTGAAGACGGTCTTTAAGCTCAACGCCTGGAATATGGAATATGGACCAGGAATGCCTGACATCCTTAAATGAGACAGTTATACTTACATGGGTATGTGGACACAGGGACAATGAAGCCAATTGTATTGCTGATTACTTGGCGGGAATATGAGCCTTGCTATAGGAAGATGAACCAGACTTCATTACGAGGATGTCATATCTACTTCGACTACAGGGAATACGACTTATCAATATGGTGGCGATGTTCACTGGGTATTGCACTTTCGGTTCCCATATCTTCAAGACTTGAGTTACCTTATCACGACTTCTGCAGAAGTTGTCTGAATGAGGAAGAAACCATCCTACACTTCTTTTGTAATTGTCCGGCACTGGGTGATTTACGTGCCAGAATTTTAGATGAGCGAACCTTTAGTGCCATCTCCGGGTTATCTGTGAGGGAATTAAGGTGCATAGATGCCTTTCTTAGGGAAAGCATGACCGAACATGCAAATTGCTTCTCATGGTGACCCAGCAACTGTCTCATGATGATCTGCCTCTATTGAATTCTGAACATCTTCTTCTCCTACTCCTCCCATTTCTACTTATACTTTTCTCTTTCTAATTTCACTCTGACTCAATCTATGGACTTCCCCTTTTCTTCTACTTCTATTTTTATACCCTACACCACAATAGTGGGGAGAGTATTATGCGTTTGTGCAGATGTTTGTAACGCCCAAAAATATTAGTCTAACACCCACCTTAAAGTATACCGATCGAATTAGAATCACTTTCTGAGTCGATGTCCGTCTGTCCGTCCGTCTGGTCGGCTGGCTGGCTGTCCATGTAAACCTTGTGCGCAGAGTACAGGTCGTAATTTTGAAGATATTTCGATCAAATTTGGTACATATTATTTTTTTGGCCCAAGGACTAAGCCTATTGAAACTGGCTGAAATCGGTCCATTATTTCACCTAGCCCCCATACAAATGTCATCCCGAAATTTGACTTTATCGGTCATAAATGTTTAATTTATATATGTATCTCCACAAATTCCACTCCAAATTAGTTTTATATACACAAAATTTTGTTACGATCGGTCCATAATTAGTCATAGCTCCCATATAGACTCGCTTCTGAAAATCACTTTAACGTGCATAAATCGCTTAAAAATTTTGGTAAACACACAAAATTCAACATAGTTAACTTTAATGTAGACATAAATCACATGACCTAATTTCATGGTGATCGGTCCATAATTGGTCATAGCCCCCATATAACCCCACTTCCGAAAATCACTCAAAAATATAAATTATTGAAATTTTAAAAGAAAAATTTGTTTTGCTCTTTTACTTAGTGTAGGGTATTATATGGTCGGGCTTGACCGACCATACTTTCTTACTTGTTAAAATATGTTTCTTATAATATTTGTAAAAGTTTTTAGTGTATTTGTTAGTGTTTTCTTAATAACATTGATCAAATTTGCATTTTAACCTCATGTATTTCCTATTTAAATAATTCTTCATTTTTTTTTCAGTAAATTTATGGAAATGCTAGTTAGGGCTTTTATCAATTGCATTGCAATTTTAATATGAAATATTAAAATAAATAATTTTGTTATTTTAACTTATTTATTGTAACAATATTTATTATATTCACTATTTTTTTTTATTATTTACTTAAAATTATTACTATTAATACTAATTGCTTTTTAATTCAGCATTTCATGCTTTTGTACTGCCAATAAACAGGCTTTAAAAACAATAAACATTTAATAAAACACAATTAATTCACTTTATTTTATAAACAAATACAAAAATTAAAACACAACAAAAAAAAATCGCTGTAAAGTAAACCGCGTTTTATCACACCAAAAACAGAGACAATAAATACAACGACAGTGTTCTGGCTTTTGTCAACGACACTTTTTATTAAACAATCGGATAAACTGATTAAATTATTAAATTAAATACAATAAAAACAACAACAATGGCAAAAATAAACAACGTTTGTCAAGATAAATTAATTAACTGTGTAAATTAATACAAACAAGCCGGCATTTGTAATGTTTTGTAATTTAAAATTTAAATTATTTTAATTAAAATAAAAGCAACACAAAACTAAACAAAACAGCGGAAGAAATAGTTGGAATTTTTGTGATTTTTTTTTATGAATGAATTAGAGAAGAAAATTAAAAATAGTTTTATTAACATTTAAGTAGAACTTTTTGAACCCTTTAGTATAAAAGATTACTTGAAATATGAGAGCAAATATGATTTTTTTGAATCAGATTTAATTAGTTGTGTGTGTAAATCATGCTCATGTCTGAAATACTAAAGCGATATACTTAAATTTTACATATGATATAAGTTATTGTCCTAAATAGTTCGCTATTGAAAATGAGCAAAATGTCTCTTAAAATAAGAAAGTTATGAAACAAAATGTAAGACAATCTCGAAAAAATTGCATGTTTATCACTTATTTTGTGATAGTTATTGAGACTATTTTCTATATTTTAAACAATATTATTATACTTTTTTATTAATTGAGACTCCCAGCAATATTTTAGAAGTAGTAGAGTTAGTATTTTTGTAAAAAAAATATTTTAATTAAAATAAAAGCTACACAACACAACGAAAGAATTAGTTGGATTTTTTTTTGTTTTTTTTTTTATGAATGAATCAGAGAAGAAAATTAAAAATAGTTTTACTAACATTTAAGTAGAATTTTTTGAACACTTTAGTATAAAAGATTACTTGAAATATGAAAGCAAAGTTATTTTTTGGAAACTTTTTTAATCATTTGTGTGTGTAAATCATGCTTATGTCTAAAATACAAAACCGATATAATTAAATTTTACCCAAGATGTAAGTTATTTCCCTAGATATTGCATTATTAAAAATTAGCAAACATTTTCTTAAAATAAAAAAGTTATGAAACAAAATATAACTTAACCTCAACAAAATTGCAGGTTTATCGGATGATATAGCAGGAATTTTTGGTTTTTATGACTAAATTAAAGAAGGAAATTAAATACAGTTTTATAGACATCAAATCAGAATCAGTTGAGCATTTTAATGTAGAAAATAACACGGAAAATTAATGCAAATATGTTTGTTTAGTTACATTTAATCATTTGTGTGTGTAAATCATGCTCACGTCTAAAATATTGAACCGATTTAATAAATATTAACCCATGATGAAGGTTATTATCCTAGTTAGTTCGTTATTGAAAATGAGCAAAATCGTTTTCAAAATAAAAAAGTTATAAAACAAAATGTAAGACAATCTCGAAAAATTTAATGTTTATCAGGTATTTTGTGAGAGTTATTCAGATTATTTTCTATATTTTAAACAATATTACTGTATTTTTTATTTATTGAGGCTGATGACGATATTTTGAGGTAGTAGTATTTTTATAATAAAATAATTTTAATTAAAATAAAAGCAAAACACAACAACGGATGCAATAGTTGGAATTCAGTTTTTATGAATAAGTTAAAGAAGGAAATTGAATTAAATATTATAGTCTCTTCATCGGTGGAGCATTTTAATGTAAACAAGTAAGAGAGCTATATTCGGCTGTGCCGAATCTTATATACCCGTCACCAAATTATACTTTAAAATAAATTTTTTTAAATATTTTTAGGTAAACAAAATTAAATTTTTTTTAATTGTTTTTCAAAAATATTTTTTTTTGAAATAGTTTTTTAATTTCTTTTAAAAAAAAGTTTTTTTAAATTTTTTTTTTTTTTTTTAGTTTTTAAATTTTTTTTTTTGAAAAAAAATGTATGACAAAAAAAATTTGTTGATGAAAAAAAAATTCGGCTTAAAAAATATTTTTCCCGATTTTGACCCATTGTAGGTCCAACTTACTTTAGCCTTATCTACATCGTTGCAATGGAATTTGAAATATCTATCATTAGATATCCATATTGTCTATATTAATGATTTAGTTATCCAGATATAGATCAAAAATAGGTCAAAAATCGAAGTTGTCCCGGTTTTTTGCTCATATCTCCGTTATTTATGGACCGATTTTGCTGATTTTAAATAGCAAACTTCTCGAAAGTATGTCTGACAGAATTATTGAAGATTTGGATCCCGAAGGTATCTGGGGTCTTCAGAAAATTGATTTCAACAGACAGACGGACAGACAGACGGACATGGCTTAATCGTCTCCGCTATCTATAAGGATCCAGAATATATATACTTTATAGGGTCGGAAATGAAAAATGTATAAATTACAAACGAAATGACAAACTTGTATATACCCTTCTCACGAAGGTGAAGGGTATAAAAATAACACGGAAAATTAAAGCAAATATGTTTGTTCAGATACAGATTTAATTATTTGTATGTGTAAATCATGCTCAAGTCCAAAATATCAAGCAGATATAATTAAGTTTAATTCATGATATTAGTTATTGTCCTACTTAGGAAGTTCGCTATTGAAAATTAGTAGAATCGCTTCAAAAAACAAAAAGTTATGAGACAAAATGTAAGACAGCCTCGAAAAAATTGCATATTTTTTACATGCTTTTGATATCTACGCAGACAATTTTGAATATTTTAAACCATATTTTTACTTTATTGAAGTATCAGCTATATTTTTAAAGACAGTAACCTCTTTTTATACCCTTCACCTTCGTGAGAAGGGTATATATAAGTTTGTCATTCCGTTTGTAATTTCCACATTAAAAAGCATATATATTCTGGATCCTTATAGATAGCGGAGTCGACTAAGCCATGTCCGTCTGTCTGTCTGTCCGTCTGTTTGTTGAAATCAATTTTCTGAAGACCCCAGATATCTTCGGGATCCAAATCTTCAATAATTCTGTCAGACATGCTTTCAAGAAGTTTCCTATTTAAAATCAGCAAAATCGGTCCACAAATGGCTGAGATATGAGGAAAAAACCAGCACAACCTCGATTTTTGACCTAAATCTGGATTACTAAGACATTAATATAGTCAATATGGATATCTAATGATAGATATTTCAAAGACCTTCGCAACGATGCATATAAGACCATATGGGTCAAATGGGTCAAAATCGGAAAAAAATGTTTTTTAACACGATTTTTTTTCTGCAAAAAAAAATTTAATAAACAAAAAAGAAAATTTTTTCAAATTTAAAAAAAAATTTAAATTTAAAAAAAAAATTTTAGATTTAAAAAAAAATTTTAATTAAAAAAAAAAGAAATTTAAAATAACAATTCGAAAAAAAAATTTTTACAAAAAATTTGAAAAAAAATAAATTTTGTTTACCTAAAAATATTTGAAATTTTTATTTTGAAATATAATTTGGTGAAGGGTATATAAGATTCGGCACAGCCGAATATAGCTCTCTTACTTGTTTATTCTTATTTTAAGATTTTGATCTTGCGAATTAAATAAATATTTCTTTAGAGGCAGTATTTACTTTTATTTCGTCAAATATTTTATTTTTGTGAATGTTTCCTATGTACGTATTTCAAATATAATTGTGTTGTCAATATTTTAATTTCCAATAATTTGTATCTCTCTACCTTCATTTTTTTTTTGATTTATGTCACTTGAAATGTCAAACACGTTCCAATCATCAACTAATTGCTCTTAAGTTAAGAAAATTTATTAGAATTTTTAATATTTTTTTATAGCAATTTTTTAATGAATCTGTTTTTACTAGGAATGCCATAAAAATTTAGTGAAAATATTTTGTATGCAACATCCATATATTTTGCTATATTTTTAGAAATATTGTGACGTTATTGCAAAGTTCTTTAGGCATACAAAATAAGTCAGGTGTTTTATGGAAATTTGAGAATATACACTTGTTTGCAATGATGACTATGATATATTTTTTTTAACACAAGCCAATGACCGATAAATCAGGAAGGCTATGATGAAAATGTACTTTTTTAAATCAAAGATTGAAGAAAAATCCATGAAAACTTTTATTTTCTTAGATCTTAATTTAATATTTAATAATATGTTGTGCAAAAGGTAAATTTTGAATGATTTATATAGGAAATGTGTATTTGTTCTTGATCACATTTCAATCACTATTTTCAAAGTTAAATTTTTAAAATCAAATGACAATTGATAAAAAAATTATCATTATAAATTATGATCACAGCTTTCCATAGAAGTTAGTAAAATTTTTGAAATTTACGAATATGGGGGATTTTATGTCAAGTGAACAAACTTTTAAAATCGATGTCCTCTGATTTGCACCAAGGTTAGACCTATTGGATAGTAATTCAGACACAATTTTTCAACAAGATCGGTTAAGAACTTTCTGAGTCAAAAAAAGTCAACAACTTTTTTTTCAAAATGGATCTTTTTTTCTTAAAATAAAGCTTAGATATTTTCCTTGAAGACCTATTTAGTCGCTTAGTGGGATGTGAGTTGAATATCTATTAAAATAAATATTTTGTAATACAAAACATATGTAAATTTTTTGAGTTTATTTGCTAAATCAAAACCTTTATTGATTTTTATACCCTTCACCTTCGTGAGAATAATATAAAACAATATAATTTACTGATCCTATAAAGTATGGAAACTTATAGATAGCGGAGTCGATTAAGCCATGTCCGTCTGTCTGTCTGTCTGTCTGTCTGTCCGTCTGTCGGTCTGTCAGTCTGACCGTCTGTTTGTTGAAATCAATTTTCTGAAGACCCCATATATCTTCGGGATCCAAATCTTCAATAATTCTGTCAGACATCCTATCGAGAAGTTTTCTATTTCAAATCAGCAAAATCGGTCCACAAATGGCTGAGATATGAGTAACAAACCAGGACAACTAAGTCATTAATATAGACAATATGGATATCTAATGATAGATATTTCAAAGACCTTTGCAACAACCATAATAAGTTGGACCTATAATGGGTCAAAATTGGAAAAAATATTTTTTAACCCGAATTTTTTTTTCACCAAAAAAAAATTTATTTTTAAAAATTAAAAGAAAAATTTGAAATTAAATTTTTTTTTTTAAATTTGAAATAATTAGAAAGAAGAATTTCAAAAAAAAATAAAAAAAAAATCTTGTTTACCTAAAACTATTTAAAATTTGTATTTTGAAGTATAATTTGTTGAAAGGTACATATAAAAGATTCGGCATAGCCGAATATAGCTCTCTTAATTGTTTTTTTTAAAGTGGACCCTTTTTTAATTTTTTTTGTTCAACATTTTTGTGTTAAATTTTATCGAAGGTTTTTATTTTAAATGATCATTAGGGTATGATAGAGCTCTCTAAAGGATGGGTACCGCATTTTTTCACATTCGAAAGTCATGGACTTATTGATCCACCCTCGTCGATATGTCCGTCCGTCTGTCTGTTGAAATCACAATAGGGCCCAAATGAAAGGAGCTGAAATTTAACGCAAATACTCTCTACTTGTTTGATATTGAAAATGTTCTTTTTAAATTTCCCGGCTCTTTGCTGAATGAACAATAATGCTACTGTCAACAGGTATCTGTCAGTTGACTCCTGTTAAAATTTTAATAAGCTGCGTCATTTAGTTTGTGTTTGACAGCCATTGATAGTAGACTACCTCGTGACTTGAGGAGAAATTTAAAAAAAAAATTACATCTTCTCATTAAGCACTACTTTTTTGCGGAAAAAACAATCAGTCAAATTGAGGCTATGTTTGATAAATAATTTGGAGCTCAGCACCATCATTTCAATGGTAAAAAAGTGGACGTACATGCACGCAATATGCCGACCAGTTGAGATCTCTACACCTGAAAAAATTTAGATAATCACGATATGGTGTTGGGAGATTAAAAGTGCTAGAAGTTGTGCAAGCTATATGCATCTCACATGGCTCAGATCACTTGGTTATGAGAAAGCCATCCGCAATATGGCTGCTGCGCTTACTCACAATTGGATGCACAAACGTGCAGTTCCCATGACAAAAATCCATGAATTAAGCTACGAAATTCTCTCTCTTCTGACCTATTCTCTGGATTTAGCACCGAGTGACTATTTCTTGTTTTCAAACCTTAAGAAACGTGTCGGATCAAAGATATTTGACTCCAAAAATTAAAATATCTCACAAAAAAAAATCTATTTTGATGACCTCGACAAATATTGTTTTTTGGAAGGGATACAAAAATTGGAGAAACATTGGATAAAGTGTATACAGTTCAAAGGAGACTACTTTGAACAATAAATTAATTTCTATATTTACTATATTTCAAGTTACAGTAGGGTCTAGATATATAAAAATCAATAATAAAAAAATAAAATATTTCTAAAAATTCCATTCCATAAAAATTTAAAAAAAAGTATTTCGGCGGGTGCTGGCGGCTACAATTTTTTTACAAAGACATTCCCCAGAAGTTTCTTTAAATGATGTATATAGTCATTGGACGTGTTTCGAGGGTCTTTTTTATTGGCAAGCTATATAATATTCTTAAAAAACAAAAAATATTAATGTATTTGAGACCCAAATTTATAGGACTATAACAGGAAAATGGAGAGGCCCATAACTATAAGATATTCACTCAATAAAAGCCTCTATCAATGTTTATCTATGTTTTTAAGTATGAATTTCTATATGGTAAAACATTTGAGATATATGTAATTTAGTAAAGCACTAAAATATTTAAAAAAAATATCGAAAATATGATTAAAAATTTTTTGAACTTCTGGCGCTTCTGTCCAATTGAAAAACCCATTTGTATTGGAGGAGACCAGATTGTCAGCTTCCGAAAAAACTTCGTTTTTCCAAATTCTGAAGATATCGATTTTTATAATTTTGTATACCTAGATTTTGATTTGGAACCACAGTGCATTATTCTTTAAAATACATTTTTTTTAATATTTTTAGGTAAACAAAAATTAAAATTTTTTTTTTTATTTTTTTGGGAAAAAATTGTTCCCAATGTAGTTTTGTTGTTTTTTAAATTTATAATTTTTTTTTTTGGAAAAAGAAAAATTAGTGTGATGAAAAAAAAATCGTGTTAAAAAATATTTTTACCGATTTTGATCCATAGTAGGTCCAACTTATATATATCGTTAAAATGGACTTTGAAATATCTATCAATAGATGTCCATATTGTCAATATGGACCTTATATCTCAGCCATTGGTGGGCCGAGCCGGAAGAATTCGATATATTGATGTATGAATCATGTATGTATGTTATTTGGGGCTAAGGAAAGTTGATTTCAACATAGAGACGGACAGACGGACATGTCAATATCAACTTCGCTATATCTGGATTACTTAATCATTAATATAGACAATATGGATATCTAATGATAGATAGTTTAAAGACCTTTTCAACGACGTATATAACGCTATATTAGATTTTTCACTAATAAATTAAAAAGAAAATTTTTCAATACATAAAATTATTTTTTTTTTAAATTTTAAAAAAATTAAACATTTTTTTTTTTAATATAAAATTTTTATATTGAAGTTAATCCATTGAAGGATATATAAGTTTCGGTACAGTCTAATAAATCTCTTTTACTTGTTTTTGTATCACCAAGTTTTGCTAATTGAATTTATTCTGCTCAAAGGTCAATTCAAACTTGAGTTTTAAATCCATTTAATAATAATAAAGACAAAAATATATTTCAATTACATTAAAAATCTTTCGAAATTTGATTTAGTTATTTATTTTTAAAGTCATTCAAATTGTTAATATTTTTTTTTTATATATTCTCATTTATTTGTACACTCACTGTAAACACTTTTAATTTTTAAAAATTATCTTAAATCTGGTAAAAACATCTAAGAAGATTAGATCAAGATTTATTTACAGAATTTTGTCATTTGTTTGTTTACTTTATGACACGTTTTATTATTATTTTTTTATCTTAACTTTTTTTTAAATTCTTTTATACTTTTTTCTTTTTTATTTTATAATTTTCATTTGTTAATTTTTTTTTATTTATTTCTTAAATCTGTTCATAAACGCTGTTCACTAAGAACTGATTTAAATCCTTAAATTTCACTTATATTTAAACCTTATATTTTGTTTTCACTTTTAAAACACACACTCTCATACTCATGGCTTTATGTTGAAAAAAAGAAAAATTAAAAATTTCCTTTGACACCATAAATCAACTGCTCCACTCGCATATATACTAAATAACAACTGTAGCTATCCTTGAATCGTTAAAAGGAATTTTAATTCGCGCACTCGCTTAAACGTTGGCAAAAATTTAAATTTCTTAATTTCCGCTGTCATCGTTTAAATGGCATTGCCATCATTTTTAATTTCTTTGAAAACCAGTTTTCCACTTTTTCTAAATCACTTTATTTTAGTACTCAAGCACTTTTTTGTTTATTTTGTTATGATTTGCCACTTGATAAGTTTGTTTTAAAAGAAAACATTTTTGGTTAATTTTCCACCGTTTAAGTTAAACTATAATTTGACATCTTTATACATAAACGAGCGGCCAACAACTGATTTTTGTTATTCAATAATATTGTTAAACTAACAGGTGTTTAAATTAAAGTGGAGACTTTGCTAAAGCAAAAGCTTTTTTTGTGTTGTTTTAACATTTTGTGCAGCTGCTAAAGTTTAGTGTCTAGAATTTATACAGTAACAGTAATCAAAAAGTACTGTTAATGTTATTGAACTAACATTGTCATGTTAATTTAAAGCTTTTTGTGGCAGCAACTGTAAATGTTTATCCAAATTGTACTGTTATAAGAAGATTTAACAGTTTTGTATATAATGTGTTTGAGAAATCATTTTATCTAAAAGTTTTTAATAATTTTAAGAATAAATTTAATTATGTATTGAATTAAATTAAGTTTAATTGCAAATAAAACAAGGTTAAATATTAATTAATAAAAACAAATAACAGAATCACATAAATATATAAAAATATTTATATAAATATTTAAACAGATTTAACAATTTTAATTGTATTATTAGTCTAATTTATTTAGATAAGTCAAAAATCATCCATAAAATAAATTTATTTTTACTCTTAACAAAACAGACGGAAATAAGTTTTAATTTTATTGTATCAAATCTAATCTAGATTTTGGTGAACGTTCCTAAATTGTGAACAATTCAAGTATTGTATTATATTTGATATTTCTTATTACTATTTTTCTTAAAATAACCACTAATTACTGAAATTTTATAATTAGATCAAAGGTCAGCCAATACATTTTCAAAATTGCCAATACAAAATCGTATATTCAAAATATTTTTCATAAGGCTTCTAAACCTCATTTAGTCCATTAAAAACATACTTTTCTTAAACGGCTTTATTTATGTCAAAGGCCAACTTGTGAAAAATTTGCAAATTTTGTTAAATTACACACAACTTTGACGAAAACTATTATACTTTATTCTACTTTATTGTGTAATACTTAAAGTTACGTATAAATAAACATATTATGTCAAAGGTCGATACATATTTGAAAATTTCCTGTAAAAAGTTGTATACATATTGAATTTTGTTCTAATAAAATATTATGTAGTCATAGTCATAGTCTAGTCATAGTCTAGTCATAGTCTAGTCATAGTCTAGTCATAGTCTAGTCATAGTCTAGTCATAGTCTAGTCATAGTCTAGTCATAGTCTAGTCATAGTCTAGTCATAGTCTAGTCATAGTCTAGTCATAGTCTAGTCATAGTCTAGTCATAGTCTAGTCATAGTCTAGTCATAGTCTAGTCATAGTCTAGTCATAGTCTAGTCATAGTCTAGTCATAGTCTAGTCATAGTCTAGTCATAGTCTAGTCATAGTCTAGTCATAGTCTAGTCATAGTCTAGTCATAGTCTAGTCATAGTCTAGTCATAGTCTAGTCATAGTCTAGTCATAGTCTAGTCATAGTCTAGTCATAGTCTAGTCATAGTCTAGTCATAGTCTAGTCATAGTCTAGTCATAGTCTAGTCATAGTCTAGTCATAGTCTAGTCATAGTCTAGTCATAGTCTAGTCATAGTCTAGTCATAGTCTAGTCATAGTCTAGTCATAGTCTAGTCATAGTCTAGTCATAGTCTAGTCATAGTCTAGTCATAGTCTAGTCATAGTCTAGTCATAGTCTAGTCATAGTCTAGTCATAGTCTAGTCATAGTCTAGTCATAGTCTAGTCATAGTCTAGTCATAGTCTAGTCATAGTCTAGTCATAGTCTAGTCATAGTCTAGTCATAGTCTAGTCATAGTCTAGTCATAGTCTAGTCATAGTCTAGTCATAGTCTAGTCATAGTCTAGTCATAGTCTAGTCATAGTCTAGTCATAGTCTAGTCATAGTCTAGTCATAGTCTAGTCATAGTCTAGTCATAGTCTAGTCATAGTCTAGTCATAGTCTAGTCATAGTCTAGTCATAGTCTAGTCATAGTCTAGTCATAGTCTAGTCATAGTCTAGTCATAGTCTAGTCATAGTCTAGTCATAGTCTAGTCATAGTCTAGTCATAGTCTAGTCATAGTCTAGTCATAGTCTAGTCATAGTCTAGTCATAGTCTAGTCATAGTCTAGTCATAGTCTAGTCATAGTCTAGTCATAGTCTAGTCATAGTCTAGTCATAGTCTAGTCATAGTCTAGTCATAGTCTAGTCATAGTCTAGTCATAGTCTAGTCATAGTCTAGTCATAGTCTAGTCATAGTCTAGTCATAGTCTAGTCATAGTCTAGTCATAGTCTAGTCATAGTCTAGTCATAGTCTAGTCATAGTCTAGTCATAGTCTAGTCATAGTCTAGTCATAGTCTAGTCATAGTCTAGTCATAGTCTAGTCATAGTCTAGTCATAGTCTAGTCATAGTCTAGTCATAGTCTAGTCATAGTCTAGTCATAGTCTAGTCATAGTCTAGTCATAGTCTAGTCATAGTCTAGTCATAGTCTAGTCATAGTCTAGTCATAGTCTAGTCATAGTCTAGTCATAGTCTAGTCATAGTCTAGTCATAGTCTAGTCATAGTCTAGTCATAGTCTAGTCATAGTCTAGTCATAGTCTAGTCATAGTCTAGTCATAGTCTAGTCATAGTCTAGTCATAGTCTAGTCATAGTCTAGTCATAGTCTAGTCATAGTCTAGTCATAGTCTAGTCATAGTCTAGTCATAGTCTAGTCATAGTCTAGTCATAGTCTAGTCATAGTCTAGTCATAGTCTAGTCATAGTCTAGTCATAGTCTAGTCATAGTCTAGTCATAGTCTAGTCATAGTCTAGTCATAGTCTAGTCATAGTCTAGTCATAGTCTAGTCATAGTCTAGTCATAGTCTAGTCATAGTCTAGTCATAGTCTAGTCATAGTCTAGTCATAGTCTAGTCATAGTCTAGTCATAGTCTAGTCATAGTCTAGTCATAGTCTAGTCATAGTCTAGTCATAGTCTAGTCATAGTCTAGTCATAGTCTAGTCATAGTCTAGTCATAGTCTAGTCATAGTCTAGTCATAGTCTAGTCATAGTCTAGTCATAGTCTAGTCATAGTCTAGTCATAGTCTAGTCATAGTCTAGTCATAGTCTAGTCATAGTCTAGTCATAGTCTAGTCATAGTCTAGTCATAGTCTAGTCATAGTCTAGTCATAGTCTAGTCATAGTCTAGTCATAGTCTAGTCATAGTCTAGTCATAGTCTAGTCATAGTCTAGTCATAGTCTAGTCATAGTCTAGTCATAGTCTAGTCATAGTCTAGTCATAGTCTAGTCATAGTCTAGTCATAGTCTAGTCATAGTCTAGTCATAGTCTAGTCATAGTCTAGTCATAGTCTAGTCATAGTCTAGTCATAGTCTAGTCATAGTCTAGTCATAGTCTAGTCATAGTCTAGTCATAGTCTAGTCATAGTCTAGTCATAGTCTAGTCATAGTCTAGTCATAGTCTAGTCATAGTCTAGTCATAGTCTAGTCATAGTCTAGTCATAGTCTAGTCATAGTCTAGTCATAGTCTAGTCATAGTCTAGTCATAGTCTAGTCATAGTCTAGTCATAGTCTAGTCATAGTCTAGTCATAGTCTAGTCATAGTCTAGTCATAGTCTAGTCATAGTCTAGTCATAGTCTAGTCATAGTCTAGTCATAGTCTAGTCATAGTCTAGTCATAGTCTAGTCATAGTCTAGTCATAGTCTAGTCATAGTCTAGTCATAGTCTAGTCATAGTCTAGTCATAGTCTAGTCATAGTCTAGTCATAGTCTAGTCATAGTCTAGTCATAGTCTAGTCATAGTCTAGTCATAGTCTAGTCATAGTCTAGTCATAGTCTAGTCATAGTCTAGTCATAGTCTAGTCATAGTCTAGTCATAGTCTAGTCATAGTCTAGTCATAGTCTAGTCATAGTCTAGTCATAGTCTAGTCATAGTCTAGTCATAGTCTAGTCATAGTCTAGTCATAGTCTAGTCATAGTCTAGTCATAGTCTAGTCATAGTCTAGTCATAGTCTAGTCATAGTCTAGTCATAGTCTAGTCATAGTCTAGTCATAGTCTAGTCATAGTCTAGTCATAGTCTAGTCATAGTCTAGTCATAGTCTAGTCATAGTCTAGTCATAGTCTAGTCATAGTCTAGTCATAGTCTAGTCATAGTCTAGTCATAGTCTAGTCATAGTCTAGTCATAGTCTAGTCATAGTCTAGTCATAGTCTAGTCATAGTCTAGTCATAGTCTAGTCATAGTCTAGTCATAGTCTAGTCATAGTCTAGTCATAGTCTAGTCATAGTCTAGTCATAGTCTAGTCATAGTCTAGTCATAGTCTAGTCATAGTCTAGTCATAGTCTAGTCATAGTCTAGTCATAGTCTAGTCATAGTCTAGTCATAGTCTAGTCATAGTCTAGTCATAGTCTAGTCATAGTCTAGTCATAGTCTAGTCATAGTCTAGTCATAGTCTAGTCATAGTCTAGTCATAGTCTAGTCATAGTCTAGTCATAGTCTAGTCATAGTCTAGTCATAGTCTAGTCATAGTCTAGTCATAGTCTAGTCATAGTCTAGTCATAGTCTAGTCATAGTCTAGTCATAGTCTAGTCATAGTCTAGTCATAGTCTAGTCATAGTCTAGTCATAGTCTAGTCATAGTCTAGTCATAGTCTAGTCATAGTCTAGTCATAGTCTAGTCATAGTCTAGTCATAGTCTAGTCATAATCAAAGCCTTAATGTGAATGGAATACCCTCTATTTAGAACAATCACAATTTTCTTGTTTTATTTTTGTATTTTAAAAGCTGTTAATTATATAAATTATTTTAAATAATACTTAATTGTTTTAACTTTATAGAAACCATTTTTGTTAAATTATTTTAGTACCATAATTTTTGTAATGCCCTCTTCAACCTAACATTTTCTTCAAGGTTATCACTATATCATCATGACCTGCAGCCTAAAAATACTTTAAATGTCCTTTGTTTTAAGCCCTTTATTTTGAAAATTTCTAATTGTCCTTTAAATGAATTTATTCATTAGACATGTAAAAGTATAAAAGGGATTTCAGTTAAAAGTCCAGTATAAATATTTAAAAAGTAATTTTAATTTTTACTAGACGTATTGGAAAAGGTCAGCGAAGTTCAAGAAACAATAAAAGTTCATTTTGAAAAACGTCAAGTAATTTAAACAAAAAATTAATATGTATGTAGAGGGTAGTTTATTGAACGTATTTTTTGTTGTTAAAGGTCAGTTAATATTAGAATAACAAAATAAATGAATGAGTGAGTGAGTGACAACATAAAATTTCTAACTATTGGGTTAGTTACCCATTAAGCTATACAATTAAATGGCTTATAAACAATTATTTGGTAACACAATCAAACCAAAACAGTCATTAGCTAGACAAAGACATCAGAAAATCTACAAAAAATATTTGTAAGTTTCAACAAATACAGACACTTTAAAGAAAACCAAATTTTGTATTTAAAAGGTTTTGGTAGAATGATAGAAAAAATAAAGAATTTGGTTTTTTATACAAATAAAAAAAAAAATCAATTATTTAAATTAAATTTCATTGTAAAAAGACAGTTTTCCAAGGAAAATTATTTTAGAATTCAATGCTAAAAATTTTTGTGAATCATACAGAATGATATTTGAAATTTTTGTGAAGGAAATTTGTATGAGACAACCAAATTCTATGAATTAAATATAAAACGTCCAAAATGAGCTTGTAGTATCCTAAACTTCATAGCAGATGCAGGAGCTTGAATTACTAGTGTATAGTTGTTTTTTGTTTTTTTAATGGTAGACTAGACCCAAACTATTGTGGGAAATATCATAAAAAATAAAATGGTTTATATAGGGTTGTGGTTGGTAACAAACACATTTGTCTGAGGGTCGTACATGCCACAGTGGTATAGAAAAAAGTAGGGAATTAATAGGGAATATGAGCAAAAAAAGGTGTTGTCGAGTTTACGGTTTGAATTCCGACCTCATAATCTTACCAGGGATGTGGCCAGGGGCCTCCAAAGTATGACACCTCGGTTATATTAAATTTTTAAAAGAATCCAATTTCTTCGATTTTGTTCCGAATTTTGAAAAAACTTATAGAATCTGCTCGTCGTAGCTATCAATTATCTCTTATAATAAAGGAGATATGCGCATTTGAAAATTAAATTTTCAAAATTTTTACACACCTTTTCTCCATTTTTCTTCTCTGCTAGATGTTAAATTTTCCCTAATTAATTTATCATAGACATGTTGTATGTCAATGGATAGGGAATTTTGTCTATTTTTCAAAAATATATATAACCTTTAGCAATTAAAAAATTCATGAAATACTTTTTTGAAAAATATGACGAACAATTTTGTTTTTGAATTTATTCCTAATCTACTAAAACGCTGAATTTTTTCACATTTTTAGCTTTTATTTTGAAAGGTATGCAGTAAGAAAAAACTAAAGGAATTAAGTGTTTTGGACCATAAACTATTAAATTATTATAAACTAAAGCATACTTTTAGGCTGCATTAAAAAAATTTATTTCGAATTTTTAAAAGCTTTTTGCGATTTTGATCTTGATGATGAAGTTTTTTTGATTTTATATGTTCACAATTTTTGTTCTTTATGACAAGGGCTAAAACTTTGCCTCCGAGATTAAATCAAAATTTTAAACTGTTTGCAAGATATGAGCCTGAGAATATGATCACTTTTTTGCAAAAATGACACCGAGGAATCAAATCTTTGGCGGCCCATAAAAAAAGTGCATAACTTTGGGCAAAACTGAGAGACACGGTTCTTTTTTTTGGTCTTTTATAATGTAGTGGTGTCCGTATATGGTTATATTTCCATGACTCAAAAAATTGCACACAGTGCAGCTTAGCGCCATGGATATTTGGCTTTAGTGACGATTTGGCTGGTTATTTGGACTTCACATACAATCTCTTACTCTTCGGGTTATTGTAGCGGGTCCGCTTTTCAGCGTAAGTATTGATTCGGTGCAAAAATAATTTTCTTCAAGCATTATTTCGGACATGCAAAATCATATTTCAAGGTTTCTTGGCTTAAATTCGTATAGTAGCCAGCTTACCTGCTTTTGGATGAATCCTGCTGCTACAAATGTTTTGAAATTGCTGCTTGAGTGACTCCCAATGATTTGGCAAGCTCTTGTTTAGTTTTAAAACTATTTTCAGGGAGAAATGCCTCCAATTCTTGGTCTTTAAACAAAATCACCACTTCTGAACGCCACAAATCTTTGGCATATTCAAAACGATATGCTTCAGCGGCTCTTTTCTTCAAATTAAAGAAGTAAAGCAAAACTTCCCGCATATGACGAATCGGGGTTAGCACATTTTCAAAGCAAAATAAATTTGTTGTTTAAACTATGGTGCTCAATAACTAAGTTAGAATAAATGACAGATATGTACTCTTCAAAATGCAGGTTGTTAAAAACAAAAAACGCGTTCAAAAGATACGCCATATTTTCTAAAGACCCTGAAACCACAAAAAATCTATCCAGAAGACTTAGTTTTACTTATATTCTTGGATATGCTGTATGTAATAATAACTTTCTATTCATTTATTAACTTCTTCTATTAAATTTTCTTCACAAAATAAACAAATAAATCAGTTTATATTACATTAATTTGTTAGCTAAGATTACTTGATTGATTACTTGAGAAACGTGCAATTATTATTTAATAAGCTAAGAATACCTTTACATTTTCTAGGTTTTATAATATAATTGACATACAATTTACATTGTCCTTCAACTTATATTGAGGCAATTATTATAGAATTATCCAAAAATATTCCTATATAATATTTAATAAATTGAATTATTAAATTACATTATTGCTCATAAGCTTAAGTAGTTTATGAACCGCCTTTCTATAATTAAATATTACATATTATTGTTCGTATAGTAATGAACCTTTTAAGTAAATATTGCGTATACGCTATTTAAACAGCAACTTTAATAAATATAACGTATACGCTCTGATAATTATTTAGAGCGAAAATGTAATTAATATTACGTATACGTTAAGGTGGTTTTCCTTAGGATATTCATTAGATAGTATTGCCTACATTTAGGCTGTTTATAAAAAGAAGTGCATATTAAATACTTTACTTACCTTCAGCTTTTATATTTTTTCTCCTAATCCAAATAATTAAGAAGTTTTTCAGTTTATTTTTATCACAAATTATAAAATTTTTATTGGGTTTTGTTAATTATATTTTTTATTAACTATAAATTATTGTATATATATTTTTTTGGTATTTCTTAAATAACGTATTTATTTTTTCTATATATTTTTATTATTTTATTTTTATTTACTTTTCTTTATAACTACAGTTTATCCAGATGGTTCTTTAAACTACAAAGACTATTTGTAAACTAAACATTGTGGATTTTGTTGGTATAAATTTGTTATTTTCCAGTTGTTTTTATTTTTTGTTTTTGTTTTATTTAGAAACTACATACATTGTTACTAGTGTTTCAATCACTTCACCCCTTCTTCTTTTATCGAGACATAAGACCTGAGCAATGTTTGACATGGCATAGTTAGTGTAAAGTTAAACACTGTAGTATTAAAAAGTATGCCTAGTTTTATAAGCAATTGAAAAAGGACATAACTATGATATTTTAAAATGAATAAACATTTGGAACAATTTAAAAAGGTATAACCACAGCCTATTTTTTTCACATAATTGATCAAAATTCAAAACAAGTATTAAGTTTGGTATTTAATATAATAAATTAATCAGGCATTTTATATAATAATTCACTAGAAAAACTAAATTTCTAAGAATTTTTCTTAACACTGACTTAAGTCCTTTTATATATCTACCAACTAAAACATTTTTTTTGCCTCATTTTCACTACACTAGTAATTTTTTTGGTATGTGTATGTTTATTTTACCAAGCAAAATTTCCTTTATAGTTTGTGTTTTTCCCAATTTTCATTGTCATTGATATAGAAAGCAAATAAACAACAGCAACAACTTTAAAAAAAACTACATGTAGTTACAGTAAAAAAAAATATTTTCCTTTATAATGTTTTTACTTGGTTTTTTTTTTGGTTTAATGTTCAAACATTGTTGTATAATTGAAAGTAGACAGCAGAAAGAACACGTGCCTTTAACGATTTTAAGGTTCTATGCGAACGTAATGTAGGTTTTTTCTAATAAAAAATGTGGAATCGAAGATAACGCAGAAAAGGCCAAGAGAAAAGGGGTTAATATTTGTTTAAGGAAACTTTTATTAGTCAGAGGTAATGATGTGAAATGATAGATAGATGGAACTGGGGACGATTTCGAAAGGGAAATAGAACCTGAACTAGAACAGAACTAGAACAGAACTAGAACAGAACTAGAACAGAACTAGAACAGAACTAGAACAGAACTAGAACAGAACTAGAACTAGAACAGAACTAGAACAGAACTAGAACAGAACTAGAACAGAACTAGAACAGAACTAGAACAGAACTAGAACAGAACTAGAACAGAACTAGAACAGAACTAGAACAGAACTAGAACAGAACTAGAACAGAACTAGAACAGAACTAGAACAGAACTAGAACAGAACTAGAACAGAACTAGAACAGAACTAGAACAGAACTAGAACAGAACTAGAACAGAACTAGAACAGAACTAGAACAGAACTAGAACAGAACTAGAACAGAACTAGAACAGAACTAGAACAGAACTAGAACAGAACTAGAACAGAACTAGAACAGAACTAGAACAGAACTAGAACAGAACTAGAACAGAACTAGAACAGAACTAGAACAGAACTAGAACAGAACTAGAACAGAACTAGAACAGAACTAGAACAGAACTAGAACAGAACTAGAACAGAACTAGAACAGAACTAGAACAGAACTAGAACAGAACTAGAACAGAACTAGAACAGAACTAGAACAGAACTAGAACAGAACTAGAACAGAACTAGAACAGAACTAGAACAGAACTAGAACAGAACTAGAACAGAACTAGAACAGAACTAGAACAGAACTAGAACAGAACTAGAACAGAACTAGAACAGAACTAGAACAGAACTAGAACAGAACTAGAACAGAACTAGAACAGAACTAGAACAGAACTAGAACAGAACTAGAACAGAACTAGAACAGAACTAGAACAGAACTAGAACAGAACTAGAACAGAACTAGAACAGAACTAGAACAGAACTAGAACAGAACTAGAACAGAACTAGAACAGAACTAGAACAGAACTAGAACAGAACTAGAACAGAACTAGAACAGAACTAGAACAGAACTAGAACAGAACTAGAACAGAACTAGAACAGAACTAGAACAGAACTAGAACAGAACTAGAACAGAACTAGAACAGAACTAGAACAGAACTAGAACAGAACTAGAACAGAACTAGAACAGAACTAGAACAGAACTAGAACAGAACTAGAACAGAACTAGAACAGAACTAGAACAGAACTAGAACAGAACTAGAACAGAACTAGAACAGAACTAGAACAGAACTAGAACAGAACTAGAACAGAACTAGAACAGAACTAGAACAGAACTAGAACAGAACTAGAACAGAACTAGAACAGAACTAGAACAGAACTAGAACAGAACTAGAACAGAACTAGAACAGAACTAGAACAGAACTAGAACAGAACTAGAACAGAACTAGAACAGAACTAGAACAGAACTAGAACAGAACTAGAACAGAACTAGAACAGAACTAGAACAGAACTAGAACAGAACTAGAACAGAACTAGAACAGAACTAGAACAGAACTAGAACAGAACTAGAACAGAACTAGAACAGAACTAGAACAGAACTAGAACAGAACTAGAACAGAACTAGAACAGAACTAGAACAGAACTAGAACAGAACTAGAACAGAACTAGAACAGAACTAGAACAGAACTAGAACAGAACTAGAACAGAACTAGAACAGAACTAGAACAGAACTAGAACAGAACTAGAACAGAACTAGAACAGAACTAGAACAGAACTAGAACAGAACTAGAACAGAACTAGAACAGAACTAGAACAGAACTAGAACAGAACTAGAACAGAACTAGAACAGAACTAGAACAGAACTAGAACAGAACTAGAACAGAACTAGAACAGAACTAGAACAGAACTAGAACAGAACTAGAACAGAACTAGAACAGAACTAGAACAGAACTAGAACAGAACTAGAACAGAACTAGAACAGAACTAGAACAGAACTAGAACAGAACTAGAACAGAACTAGAACAGAACTAGAACAGAACTAGAACAGAACTAGAACAGAACTAGAACAGAACTAGAACAGAACTAGAACAGAACTAGAACAGAACTAGAACAGAACTAGAACAGAACTAGAACAGAACTAGAACAGAACTAGAACAGAACTAGAACAGAACTAGAACAGAACTAGAACAGAACTAGAACAGAACTAGAACAGAACTAGAACAGAACTAGAACAGAACTAGAACAGAACTAGAACAGAACTAGAACAGAACTAGAACAGAACTAGAACAGAACTAGAACAGAACTAGAACAGAACTAGAACAGAACTAGAACAGAACTAGAACAGAACTAGAACAGAACTAGAACAGAACTAGAACAGAACTAGAACAGAACTAGAACAGAACTAGAACAGAACTAGAACAGAACTAGAACAGAACTAGAACAGAACTAGAACAGAACTAGAACAGAACTAGAACAGAACTAGAACAGAACTAGAACAGAACTAGAACAGAACTAGAACAGAACTAGAACAGAACTAGAACAGAACTAGAACAGAACTAGAACAGAACTAGAACAGAACTAGAACAGAACTAGAACAGAACTAGAACAGAACTAGAACAGAACTAGAACAGAACAGAACTAGAACAGAACTAGAACAGAACTAGAACAGAACTAGAACAGAACTAGAACAGAACTAGAACAGAACTAGAACAGAACTAGAACAGAACTAGAACAGAACTAGAACAGAACTAGAACAGAACTAGAACAGAACTAGAACAGAACTAGAACAGAACTAGAACAGAACTAGAACAGAACTAGAACAGAACTAGAACAGAACTAGAACAGAACTAGAACAGAACTAGAACAGAACTAGAACAGAACTAGAACAGAACTAGAACAGAACTAGAACAGAACTAGAACAGAACTAGAACAGAACTAGAACAGAACTAGAACAGAACTAGAACAGAACTAGAACAGAACTAGAACAGAACTAGAACAGAACTAGAACAGAACTAGAACAGAACTAGAACAGAACTAGAACAGAACTAGAACAGAACTAGAACAGAACTAGAACAGAACTAGAACAGAACTAGAACAGAACTAGAACAGAACTAGAACAGAACTAGAACAGAACTAGAACAGAACTAGAACAGAACTAGAACAGAACTAGAACAGAACTAGAACAGAACTAGAACAGAACTAGAACAGAACTAGAACAGAACTAGAACAGAACTAGAACAGAACAGAACAGAACTAGAACAGAACTAGAACAGAACTAGAACAGAACTAGAACAGAACTAGAACAGAACTAGAACAGAACTAGAACAGAACTAGAACAGAACTAGAACAGAACTAGAACAGAACTAGAACAGAACTAGAACAGAACTAGAACAGAACTAGAACAGAACTAGAACAGAACTAGAACAGAACTAGAACAGAACTAGAACAGAACTAGAACAGAACTAGAACAGAACTAGAACAGAACTAGAACAGAACTAGAACAGAACTAGAACTGATCTGGAACCTGAACTGTAACTCAACTAGAATTGATTTTATGTTTATTCCAGTTACCTCCTTTATTATTACCAAATTACTAGCTACGCTTATGTACAAATGACATTTGTTAATATTACAAACGTGTTGGTTCTAAAAATAACTGTAATTTATAGAGAACTATAAATATATTCCAAATATATTAAATAAAAAAGGCTAATATTTAAAAACTGTAAAAACCAAGGGTGGTATACACAATATTTAATTAAATTTACACTAAGACCACAGGTGGTATGATTAATATTATTTTTTGTTTACTCATTTATATACAAGACTAAAGTTAATTTACAATATAATAAAATTTAAAACATTTTAACGTTTGAATAATATTTTTAAACATTTTTTTTTATTAATTTTAATATTTGTGAAAATTGTATTTAATCAAAGGGGTAAACTGTTGTTGTGTCAGTTATATATTTATTATTGTTGTTTGCTAAAAACAAAGTCTTTATTTGTTTTTTCCGCATTTAATGACCCTTAAATTATAAATAGCAGTTGTTGATTTGTCCATTGTCTGCATGCAATTTTTGTAGGATTTTAATGGCTTACAGTTGGGCTGTTTTGTTTTGCACTTTTGCTTGGTTTAAATGGATTTTATAGAATATAGTTATTTGCTGTTTGTTTCTGTAACTAATTTTCTGTTGATTTTCTATAATTTTTGCGATTGGTGTGGCGGGGTTCTGTTGTTGCCTGGTTTACCTTCTAAAAATAGTTGCCGCAAATATGTAGGTTTTTATTGTGGTTCGTCATTTTATAGAATTTGCTATAAAAAAACGTGATTTTATTAACCTTGTACGTTTAGACATATTAATGATTGTTGACTTAATGGCACAAGCCACTGTTGTGGGGTGTTAGATATTTTTTTTATGTGGCCTGTTAAATAGAAAAGCACATATTATTAGATATTGTTTATTTGTTGTGGTTGCTTGTTAAAAATAAAAAAAGCAGACAATTGAAAGTAGAAAAACAAATAAGGCGTGATAAATTGAAATTGTCAATAGCTAAGTGTGAGCAATTTGGTGAAGCATTTTATTTTGGTCTATTCCTAAACTTGAAATTGATTTCGTTATTTAAAAATGTTGCTCAAGATTCGACTTTCTTAGATTTCATTAACAATTTTTAAGTTAAAGTTGAAAGCTTCCAAAATATTAGAGTTTTGCATGCTGGGAGGTCAATTTGATACAGTTTACAGGCCTATATATATAAATGAAAGAGCTGTGTGAACACGCTACTAAAAGCTTTACTGTCGGTTTATTTGGATTTTAAATTTCATATAGATCGTGTCTATAGTTTAGAAGTTCTATACAAATTAAAATTTTTTAAATTGTGGACGTATGATTGATATTAATTCAAAGGTAATGTTAAATATATCACAATAACTTCAGCCGTAATGAAGCGATTTTCAAACTGTTTTGCATTGAAATACATTAAAGTCTTAAGCAACTATTTAGTATATTAAAAGCCTTGGTATCATGGAAAAATTAATAAAAAAATTAAGTTAAAAAAAAATCTGATTAATATTTAATTGACCGGAAAATGACTTGCATTATTGGTTGCAGAAATAATATAAATAATATATACAACTGGAAAGCTGGGTTTATATTTATTTACAATATAATTACAGTTTTTATAATAGTTTAAAAAGTTACTGAGTTATGGGTACATTAATTCATAAACCAAAAAAAGTTTTTTTTTCAGATTAACTCAAAATATTTAAGGTGTTTCTGGAATTTTTATTTTGTGATTTATTTAGAATATCCTACACATAGAGCTGAAACTAAAAAAAACTCAAAAATGTTACAGATAGTTTTTTTTACTAATACTTTCTCACCACTTAGGTTTTTCATAACTGAGTTAGGTCTATGACAGGAGAGTATCCGCTCTATGTTTATTTTCTCTACATAACATAATTGTTTTAAAATTTTTTAAACATACGAGTGTTGTTTTTGTTTCCACATATAATTTCTTTCCACTAACAATTTCTCACCACTTAGATTTTTGACAACTAAGTTAGGTATATGTTAGGAGTGTTTATTTTCTCTATTACATAATTGTTTTATGTAATTATGTAATTATTTTTATAGTTTAAATTATGTCAATAGTTTAAAATACTCACCTAGAATATGAACTTTTGTCAAAGTGTTTTCAAAATTTCTATTTGAGCTGCTTCAACAATATGATGCTTCAGTGATCAATTTAGCTGAAAGAAATCATTTGAGATGCTGGAAATAAAAGAAGCTGTAGGATTCAGACAAGAAAACGAAACATTTTTCTTTCGCTATTGAAAATAGATTCATAAAACAATTAAATTTAATATTGAAAGATTGTTTTTATTGCAATAATAAGCTGAAGATTGAACTCTTGATTGTTTAAAAATCAAGATCAAAATCATCGTCAAAAATCGTACGATAGATTTTTGGAAAAGTAAATTATATTGAAGGTTGTATAATTTTAAAACTCAACATTAGATATGAACAGTTTTAAGAGCCGATAGGTTTAATAAAGTGTAAAATCGAGCTGTAATTGCTTGCAGTGTTTAAGTAAAAAAAGCCGAATATTAATACAGCCTTCACTTTAAAATACTTTCAGAAATTATATTTTTTTCTCCTTTGTATTCATTTGATTTCAAATTTGGTTATATCTTTTTATTTCACAACAGAGTCAAGCAATTTCTATTCCAGAGGGTAGATTATTTTAATTCTGGAGTTAACATTAGAATGCTATCATTAGCATGACTAATGTAAATTATTAAATGACAAATTTTATCAATAAATTTAAAACCATTGGATGTATTACTTAAAAAGGCGAGATTTACAATAGATATATTGAAAGCTGTTTTTGTTTTTAATAACTTACAATATGAGGACTACATATCTGTCATTTATTCTCACTGTGTTATTGAACATAGGAAAATGTAAAATTTTGTACCAACAAGGCGTCATATACGGGAAGTTTTGCTTTATATATTTAATTTGAGTAAAAGTGCCACTGATTGCTCACCAAAAATTACGTTGAATGTGTCATCGGTTTCATCGTGGGAGATATGGTTTGTATGGTATAGAAGTGGTAATTTTGACACGGAATACAAATAACTAGTGGCATTATTCCATGAAGATTGTTTTAAAACTCAACAAGTCCTTGCAAAATCATTAGGAGATACTCAAGCAGCAATTTCAAATCGAGCAGCAGGATTCATTTACAATCAGGGAAATTGGATACCATACGAATTGAAGGCAGAAGACCTTGAAAGACGATTTTTTATGTCAGAAATGATGATTGAACGCTATAAAATAAAATCGTTTATGCACCGAATCATTAGTTGCGATGATGCATAGGAACCAGACCTAACAAACAAATTGACAACAAAGACAAATTGCTAAAAAATTGACCAGACCATCACAGGAAACCTGTACCAAATGCAACTGATTCGTTTGAAGTGAGCATTGGCAAAAAAACGCCCAGAATATGAGGGCAGACATGAAACTGTAATATTGCATAATTACAACGCTAGGCCACATGTTGCAATACCTCTTAAAAACTACTTAGAATGAAGTGGTTTGGGAGTTTTGCCTCAACCGCTTTATAGTCCAGACTGTGCCCCGTCCGACTACTATTTTTTCCTATCGATGCAGAACGCTTTCTTTGGGATACTCTTCACTTTGGAATAGTGTATTCGATATTGGCTTGATTCGTTCGTGGCCTCAAAATATAAGAAGTTCTTTTGGCTCCATATATGTTGCCGAAAAGATGGGAAAAGGTCATAGTTAGCAATGGCCAATACTTTGAATAAATTTATATATTTTATTCTCGTAATACAACAATATGTATTTCAGACAAGCTGGACTGTTAAATCTTATATGCTGATTGCTGGTCCAAAAAGCTTCAGTGAATGTGTTGTATTTTTAAACTAATGAAAATAATAATTTTATGTATTAATTGATAACTTAAGATTCACTCTGTATTTTGAACAGTTAATATTGTTTAACTGGATTGCAGAATAGAGCGACTTTTCTATTGTGATCGTAGCTTAATTATTTGATTTTTTTTGAACTGTTTATATATTTCATTGCGGATATATTTTGGGCATTGAAAAGATGAAAAGAAATTACCAGCATTAATATTAATACGTTTTAACCTTTTCAAAACGTTTGGTTTATTTCCTTTAAATAAACCGGATACTTTTGATTGCAAATAAAAGCCGTTTAGTAGTTTAAAAATTGTAACAACTCTTTATTTATTCAAAATGTACAACAACCACAGAATTAAATAGCCACTCAATGTTTTTTATACACATTTATAAATTCTCAGAAATACAGACACAATTTATAATGTACACGAATTTACTTGAAAACACAACACATTTTAAGGCACTCAGTCGATGTTTATTCGAAAAGCGTCTCTGATAAACTGACTAACGACTGCAACCTCTGCCACTATTTATAACACTGCATTACCATCTAGAAAGCTCTATTTCTACAATGTTCCTTAACTGAATATTTGAATTCAAACAGCGTTGCCAACTTATGATCAATGGTCAACTAAAGGCTTTTATTCAATGTTAATAATGCCAACCGATATGTTACAGTTTGCTATTACAGCACTGCTATTTGAAAGCATTATGCTACTTTTAAATCAGCCCTTAAAATCGTTATATTTGAATTCAAGTACAATTTCGTAACAATATTATGGCATTTCAAACCTTCATATGAAGTTGTTAATTTCTGGCTTAACAAATACATGATAATATTTTCCATGCTGAATTCAAAGTCTTCAACGAAATATGAAAGAAATCATGAAAACCTTAAGACTGAAATTTTTATCATTTTTATATCCAGCTCACCAACTACTGAACTCAGGACAAAAATTTTAAGACACAGTATCGTACAATGAATTTAACTTTTATTTTAGTTGAGAGCACCCACATTTTTTTTAGGCCACTCATGGTGAAGGGTATCAAAAGTTAAAATATAAAATCTAAACAATTTCTGGTTCTGCTGAATGAGGACTAACAAGTAAGAGAGCAAATTATACATCAAAATTTTTATGTAAACAAAATTTTTTTTGTCCAAAGTTGTTCTTTTAATTTTTTGTAAAAATTTTTTTTTTTGAAATTTAAATTTTTTTTTTTAAATTTAAATTTTTTTTATTATTTATCGAAAAACAACTTTTGGTGAAAAAAATCCGATTTTGACCCATTGTAGGTCCAACTTACTATGGTCTTATATACGTCGTTGTAAAGGTCTTTGAAATATCTATCATTGGATATCCATATTGTCTATATTAATGACTTAGTAATCCAGATATAGGTCAAAAATAGGTCAAAAATCTGTCAAAAATCGAGGTTGTCCTGGATTTTTCCTTATATCTCAGCTATTTGTTGCTCGATTTTGTCGATGTTAAGTAGCAACCGAGCCGGAAGAATTCCGGAGATATTGATGTATGAATCGTGTATTTAAGTTATGTGCGTGCTTCGGAAAGTTGATTTCAACAGACAGACGGACGGACAGTCAGACAGACGGACATCGACTCCGCTATGTATAAGGATCCAGATTATATATACTTTATAGGGTCGGAAAATTATATTGTGGAAATTATAAACGGAATGGAAATATTATATATAACCTTCTCACGAAGGTGAAGGGTATAAAAATGCAAATTTGAATCCATTGTATCTAAAGGATCATTAAATCGACGATTTTCCGATTGATGTATCAATCTTTCATGTAAGTAATTTGGGAGCTTCGGAAAGTTGATTGCAACATACTGACTTGGATACCATAATTTGTTTAAGTTACCTTTCATATCATTGTAGCAATCATATATATGATGTAATACTTCACCATATTTTGTTGTTATAGGATTATGGTTATCACACTCTGAGAATAATATAGTATTATATAATGATTCATCATGAACATGATGTGAATGGTAACGGAAATATTATTCAAAATGTTGAAATGGTTATGGTAAACTCTGGCTGTGGTGAAGGGTATACAAATATTTAAAATCAATTTATTTTTACTTCTAAAATTTGATTTAAACAAAAACTCAAATTCTCTACGTTACTCTAAGAATTCCACATATGAAGCTGAAATTCACCCGATTATTCAATATCTTTTCGTTCTATCATATAGGAATGTTATTTGGGGAATTAAGAAAGCTGATTTCAGCAGACAGATGGACAAACGAAGTTTGTTAATACTCTTATGTATGTCGATATGTAATAGTTTTTAGAAAAGTAATATTATTTAGGTTGGCAAATATTGCAGTAATGATACTTTTTTCCTTCTTCTAGTGGATTATGTAAAAGAATTTCATGAAACTTTGGTTTCTTCTCATCGATTATGCTGTAAAAAAAATGTAAAATTAATTAAATATTTTGCAAATATATTGTATTATTTTCAATTATAAAAAAGTAAGTTACTAAATATTTATATTACCTTAATTAGTTATTATATTATAAGAAAATAGTCATCCATAAAAGTGTGCTACCTTTATACATTAAAAGAGAATTTAACTTAAAAAATAACAATTAAAAAATAAAACAAAAATAGGAAATTAAAAAAGAAACTTTTTTCAGTCCGAAGTCGTGATTTCTAATAATTGAAAATTTTTTGGTGGTTTGTTTATCTGTTTGAGCGTTTAATTTCAAAACGTCGTTGACAAGGCCGTGCACTTTTAACTAAAACAGAATTTTTTTCAGAAATCTCCTAAACAAGAATTTGCCAAATAGAAAAAAAAAACGCAAAAGTTGTTAAAGGACTGATGTAAATATAGTTATGAAAGATTTTTAACAACTTTACGGGGTATTTGTTGCAACCCATTGAAATTCTTTTTAGGAGATTTTGGGGATAGGGGGATTTTTTTGTTAGTATTTTTTTAAATATAATTCTTTGAATATGTTTTTTTATATGAATATAAGATTAAAATATAAAGGGAAATAATTAATAAAATTTTTGATTTGTGAAAAATTTTATCCCATCAAATTTGGTATCCAAAGTAAACAATTAGTTGGTTTTTACAAAATTTCCTTTGTCCTTTTGCTGCTTCCTTTTGGCTTTTGGTAAATTTGTAACCATCGTCTTGTAGTGCTAGCCGTTGACGGCTCCCTTAGTATCTTTGCTTCAAAGACTCAAACGTAATTTTGAGTCCTTTTGTCATCTGCATGCCAAGACTTGTTAAGACATGTTCATTCGATTCCGGTTTTTATAGAATTAACTCAGTTACAACTTAATAACAATAAAAAGTAACTATATATGGACATTACTAAGTGATAAAAGACCAAACAAAAAATACCCATGTCTCTCAGTTTTGCCCAAAGTCATTCACTTTTTTTATGGGCCCCCAAAAATTTGTCATTTTTGCAAAAAAATTATAATTTCCTCAGGCTCATATCTTGCAAACAGTTTACAATTTTGATTTACACTCTGAGGCAAAGTTGTAGCCCTTGTCATAAAGAACATAAACTGTGAACATGTAAAATCAAAAAAACTCCATCTTCAAGATCAAAATCGCAAAAAACTTTAAAGAATTCGAAATACATACATTTAGAAATACATTTTTTTTATGCTGCCTAAAAGTATGCTTTAGTTTATAATTGTTTTCATACTAACTTAAATTGACCTACCAAAACGGTGTTAAAATCATTCCTAGGAAGTTCATATGTTCTAGAAAGTTGTTTACAGAGATCTTAGGTACATTTTTGTAGTTGATTGTTTCCTTGAATTTTGAACGGTTTGCTACCTGTGGACCTGAGTAAGGGAAAAAAAGGTAAAAAAAATCGATTTTTTTATGTTTTTTGCGATTTTGATCTTGAAGATGAAATATTTTTGATTGTATTTGTTCACAGTTTTTGTTCCTTATGACAAGGGCTACAACTTTGCCTCAGAGAGTAAATCAAAATTCCGAATTGTTTGCCAGATATACATTTAGAAATAAATTTTTTTTAAGCTGCCTAGAAGTATGCTTTAGTTTATAATTGTTTTCATACTAACTTATATTGACCTACCAAAACGGTGTTAAGAATCATTCCTAGGAAGTTCATATGTTCTAGAAAGTTGTTTACAGAGATCTTAGGTACATCTTTGTAGTTGATTGTTTCCTTGAATTTTGAACGGTTTGCTACCTATGGACCTGAGTAAGGGAAAAAAATCGATTTTTTTTGTTTTTTGCGATTTTGATCTTGAAGATGAAGTTTTTTTGATATTATATGTTCACAATTTTTGTTCTTTATGATAAGGGCTACAACTTTGCCTCAGAGAGTAAATCAAAATTCCGAATTGTTTGCCAGATATAAGCCTGAGAAAATGATCTGTTTTTTGCAAAAATGACACAGAGGCCCCAAATCTTTGGTGGCCCATAAAAAAAATAGCACATGACTTTGAGCAAAACTGGTATTTTGTCAAGTAGTGGTGTCCATGACTCAGTGTTATTAATCATGTTGCTGTTTAAAACTGTAACCGATTTTGGTCTTTAAAACTATGAATTCTAGCTAATCAAATTTAATCTTCAAATCAACGATTTTTGTTAATAAAACACTTGTAAACAATTATTGGGTTTTTATAAAAAGTCCTTAGTCCATTTTTTTCAAAGTCTTAAAACTTATGTTGAGTTATTTTGTCATCAGCATGCCAAAACATGTTAAGACATGTTCAATCAATTCCTGTTTTTGGAGAATTAACCCCTCTTGCTGTGTAAAACAAATCCAGTTGTTGGTCTCTACATTTTAATTTGGAAATTTTGTCCCTAAAAATTAAAAATATTTTTTTTTTTTAATTTTTTTTTTTTTAATTATTTTTATTTTTGAGTTTTTATTTTCTTTTTTCGCTCATTATTTTTTTTTGTTGGTTTTTTTCATTTTGTATTATTTTTGTTTATTTTGTTTAAAACTAATAATATAAACATAATATATAAAAAAATTGATTCTTTTTCTTACTTTTTTTTTAACAAAAATTTGTTTATTTTTTTATTTTTAAACTACAGTAAAACACCTTTAGGATTTTCATTATTTTTTTCTTCATTTTGTTAAGGTTTTCTTGTCATTATTATTTTATTTATTTTTTGTTTGGTTTTACGATTTTACGTTAAAAATATTTCGAAAATTTGTGTTATTGCAATTTATTTTGTTTTTTGTTTTCATACTTAGTTGTTAATTATTTTATTTTCCATGTAAGTTTAATGATTTAAATGTGAATTGTTTTTCTTACGGTTTTTTGCTGATATTTTTCTATGTGATTTAAGACTTTTTTTCTGGTTTTCTTTGTTTTTCTTTTGTGTGTTATAAATTGTTTTAAGTCAAAGTCTTTTTAATATTATAGTTAAAAGTGTTTTATTTTCATACTTAATTAAGTTTCTTTTTGTTTTATTTATTTTAAGAAGAAATTATTTTCTTTTTAAAAAAAAGCTATTTTTTTGTTCTTTTTACAAATTATATTTTATTAATAAAAAATAAAAATTTTTAATATTTTTTTTTATTTTAAATTTATTTTCTAAGTTTTTAAGACTTTGTTTTATTTTAGTCTTTAATTCATTTAATTTAAATTAATTTTCTATTTTTTATTATTTTTAATTTAATTTTATTTAAATTTATTATTATTTTTAATTAAAACTATAACGACATTAAAAAAATCAGCATTTATTTGTTAGTTTTTAATTAATATTTCTTTTTAAATGCTAATATTTGGTTTCTTATTTCTTTTATTTTTGTTTTAAATTTACTTATAATTTAAAATTTATGTTTTATGGTAAATTTTCTAGTTTTAATGAGTTTGTTTTTTATTTATATATGAAAAAAAGTCTAAAGTAGTGAGAAATTTTGAGTTTTTATTTTTAGATTTTGGTATAAACAAAAATTTATTAATAAGAATTTAGTATAAAGGAAAACTATAAGAAATTTTAGTAAAAATATTCTTTACTTTGCTCTTAATTTTTTTTTATAAAATGGTCTCATTTGTAACTTTAACTTAGACGCAGAGAAAACATATAGTTTTACAATGTTTATCAAACCATTTCAAAATTATTACAAGTATTTTAACAATATTATGGTCACTGTAATTATATATATGATACCGTATCCATAATATGTTTAACTTAACATTCACGTGATTGTAGCAATCATATATATGTTGCCAACCATTTTTATAATGTTTGGTTATGGTTATCATACTCTAAGAAGAATATATTATAATGATTCATCGTGAACATGATTGACATAAACATAGAATTATTTACAACACTCATATATATGATTGCTACAATTGCTACATGTGAATGTTTACCTAAACATATTATGGTTACCGAAATCATATACATAATTATTACAGTGACCATAATATTGTTAAAAAACTTGTAAAAATTTTTAAATTGTTATGGTAAACATGTACAACTATATTTTTTCTCTGTATTTTATTTTATATAGCTTGTAACTTCAATGTCCTTAATATCCACTGGCTTGTGCAGTCTAGAACAAAACGGCTGATCAATGGAGTGAACATTTTGTGGAACATTTTTCAGTTGCTAATTGAACCTACATGCTTTCGCTATGGAGAAGAGGTGAAAAGAAACAGGCTGGATTTATTTTGGACCCTACAGTCTTATAAATAGAATGTAGACATTATTGCACCCATGGGCAATTCTTGTAGTCGGGGCATCACCGAACGTTTGGTGTTTTTTGTGGAAAAATTCCAAAAATTATTTGAAAAAATATTCTTTATGTTGCTCTTCAACATTTGGTTTATAAAATGGTCTCAATCGTAACGTCAGCATTTTTTCATGTATAACGATTGTAACTCCAATGTCCTTTTTATTCACTGACATGTGCTGTCTATCCATACTTAAACGGCTGATCAATGTGCTGAACATTTTGTGGAACATTACCACATTATTCAGTTGCCAATTGAACCTACACGCCTTCGCTATGGAGTAGAGATGAAAAGAAACAGCCTGGCTTTATTTTGGATCCTACAGCTTGATTTTTGCACTCATGGGAAATTCCGAACATTCTCGTATTCTGCGCTCGGGGAATCCATAAACCTTTCACTCGAACGTTTGAGGTTTTTGGTGGAAAACTCCAGTTTCTATTAAAACTTTAAAAGGAAAAAGCTAAGATGGTAGTAAATATAATATTGTTGAGGTTGAAACTCTTTATACCTAGAAGCTTTCCAGCAAATCAAAGATCGAGGTGCTTAGAGCAAAAAATGTAGCATTTCGAGATTAATGCAGCAATACAGATGAGTATCGTAGACAGGCAAAGAACACTTGATAGAGGAAAACTTAGCCATAGATGACAACTAGATAGAAAACTGAAAGCCATAAACCCAAGTTTGTTGTCACACACCTAATTCATTCGAATGTATTTTTTTGTTATTGTCTAATCCATATGTGTGAAATGAGAATAATTTTGCTTATTTTTTTTCATTGACTTTTATCTCGCCTTTCCTTCTGTGTATTTCTTCTAAGGTCTTAGCAACGTTCTGCTCTGGTCCGCTTGATATTCTTACACTTGTTCTAAGCAGTTGTGCCCTGGCTTGTCCATATTGGAATCATTTCTATCCTTTATATTGGAAGCTTGCCAACTTGCAACCCGAGTAATTGGCGTCATATTTCAATTTCTTCTGAGTTCTCTAAAGTTATGTATGTTAAACCATAACTTTTTTAAATATTTTGAATCGATGATAGATAATATGAATTTTACAGTGTTTGTTTTTCTAGAGACTAGACTTTTCAATGACAGACAATGTGGAATCAGCAGTAGTCGTTCTGCATTCTTAATGGAACTTCTCTCGGAATAGTGGTACCGATCAATATTTCTTTATTTCGTTAGATATGTACTCCTGTTCTACGAATGTGTATCTCATTGTTAGCTTGTGCTTTTAGGAATATTCTCTACCTTTCATAGCATTCTGGTATTTTCTACATTGTTGATCGATTACCAATGTCTAACCAATATAAAAAAATTGGGCCCCTCCAACCGGAATAACTACCATTCACTCGTAATTAGGTTTGAGCTCTCGAAAGTTTTGTAGACCACGAGGATCTATAACCTTGTCAATAATTTTTAATCGAATGGACTTTTTGATGATAAACAATAGGGGTTTCGCAATGACTGTTCCGATCATTACAGAACATATGGTATATTTCTGAAGCATTTGATAGGGTGTGACATAAGGCACAGGTTCCAAAACGTATGCTGGAGGACAATTTTCTTGTTTTTTTGTTCTTCATGGACTTTTTGGGCTTTGTTCTCAGGTCATTATAATTAATTCCAGAGCTTCCCATGGCTCTGGTGTTTCTCCTTCTCTTTTTTTAATTTTCGTTAATGTCTTATTGACGATCACTTCAAGTCATATTTATTCTTTCGCATACATTTTATTACAAGTATTCTGCGTGGACTTTGTGCAGTTTGTTCCGATACATTATAATGAAATTCGTACCCGGGGATCTGTGCTTTCTCCTTTCTCCTTTCTCCTTTCTCCTTCCGAAATAGTTGTCATGCGTTTTTATTTGACAAAATACCAGACCTTTTTTAAATTAGATTCTATGATTTTGACTGATGGTCAGGGTTACGTTTGATTTACGTTACGTTTATGACTAATTCGTATAGATATGCGACTTAAGAAAACCTACCTATCACCTCCATATGAAATGACCGTGCTCTTAAATCGCTCGTGCAGAATGCCCAATGTGGCTGTGTAGCGCCGTCCGGTTAAAACCATATAAATTTGGTGTTCATATCATTCAATTCAGGCTGAAAGAAGTTGGCAATGGTCGACCGTTGGCAATGATGACCAGTCCAAACGTAGTTCTTAAACAAACATGGACCGATGACCCAAAATCAACACCAAACATTGACTTTTTCGGAATGCATTGGATGCTCTTGGATCTCATATGTATTGGTATCGTACCAAATTCGATTATCTGGTTTGTTGATGTACCAAGTCATCCAGAAATTGGCCTCATCATTGAAGATTATTATTTGTGGATAATTATTTATTCATTTTTTATGGTTGTTTCCATTCTTCTCCTGAATCAGTTGAATTCTGTATGGGTGCTGACCCAAGTCACGATGCAAAATTCGACAAGCTGACATCTGCGAAAAGCCAATCTCTTGTGAGCGACGCGAAATCAACTGCCTCGGTTTATCTTGCACACTCTCAAGGACAGCGGAGATATTTTGTTTTACTGAACTAGAGGAACCAAATTTATTCACCACACTGTAAATAGCCCAGAACAACGTTTTCGAATCGTGATTTTATTATCTTCAGCGGAGAGGCTCTTTTCTGGCTTAATGGGTGTGTAAACAAGCAGAATTGGCGATTTTGGAGAGAGCACACTCCTCGTTAGACTCTATTACACAGAAATATCACTGTTTGGAGAGGTTTACATACCGCAGGCTTCATCCGTCCAACTGTCTTTAAATCAGAAATAGGTGCCTGATTCTTGATTTTTTTAATTCCTCATGTCATAGCAAATCATGTGGAGGAGAAATGGTTCCAACAACACGCCGCGGCGCAACTACTATACAGAGCGTATAATCATCACTTTGTCGAGAAAAATGTTTGGTGACCTCGTTTATGTGATTTGACTACTTTTTGTGGCGGTACATCAAGTCTCTGGTCTATGCTGAAAAACCAGCAACAATTGAACATTTAGAAGCCAACATTCGACTTACTATTGACGAAATTAGACAAGGTATGCTCGAAAAAGTGGTGCAAAATATTGTGGGTGAAATGTGTCACACTAAACATTGTCAAGTCATGCCATGCTCTTAAAATAGGCTTTGCATGACAACCAAGGTCTTCAGGCTGTTTATTATGTCATGGACGAAATGTGTCACACTATACATTGACAAGTCATGCCGTGCTCTTGAAACAGACTTGGCATGACAAGCAAGGTCTTCAATGAAGGATGCTTATATGTCGTATACACACACTATATAGTAAACGGTTATGCCGTGGTCTTCAAACTGACTATTAATGCTGATATATGTCGTGGATGAAATGTGTCACACTAAACATTGTCAAGTCATGCAGTGCTCCTCAAACAAGTCTGGCATGACAAGCAAGGTCTTCAATTAAGCCTATTTATTATGTTGTGGATGAAATGTGTGTGCAAAGAGTTCCCAGGGCGAGTAAGGATGGTCGTATTAATTTTGATAATGCCAGTTTTTAAACTGCAATAACTGAAATCGGAAAACTAGTTAATGCTAGACATGATTTGTATGTTATGTTCAATCATCGTTTAGTTTTGAAACCTAAGTAAGATTATTCTAGAGCAGGTTTATAACGGGTTTAAATTAAATGCATTTTTTAATAAAAAACAATTTAAAAATTGATTAAATTATATTATAAAATTTGTATAACAAATTTGTCTTCTTAATTTACCACAAAATAATTTTGAAAATTAAACAATTTTATTAATAAATTTTTGTTTATTTATTTTAAATTTTGGTTCAATTATTCTTAGTTTTTCCTAAAAAAAGAATTAGATTTCTAGATTAATGATTTTTGTATTAAATATAATGAAGAATAAAGTTAAATTTATAAAGAGAAATTTGTGTTAATGGTTTTTTCATATTTTTTCAATATTTAGTAATTCTCTAATGATTTCATTTTATCAAAGTTAATTTATCAATTAAGAATACTGTTAAATTTCTAGCTTGTTTGAATTTCCTAGAATTTAGTTAAGTTTTTATTATTGTTTTATTAAATTTTATAATCAAAACTTAATTTCTCTTTAAAAATTCAAACTATTTAGTTAAGTTTTCTTTAACTTGTTGCCTTGCTATAATTTTCATTCTCTATTTAACTTTTAAATTTTTAAGTCAATTCTTCCATTAATTTACAATTAAAATTGCTTGAAATCTTTTTTGTTTTTTTTAATTTTTTTAATAATTACATTTACCATACTAACTTACTTAATAAATTATTTAATATCTCATAAATATTTACACAATTTAAATAATTTCCTTGCTGTCCTTATGCAGTTATATCATTATCCTTATACCTTAATGCCAGATTTTACCAATAATTCTGCAATTTGGTCTTGTTAATTTAGTTTCTCTTACTTTTTGGTCACTTATTTTATAATTTAGAATATTATTTACGTTTTTTAAGCATTGTTGTTTTATTTAAATAAATTATCCAAAAAATTCACATTTTCTTAAAATTTCTAGTTTTTAGAAAAAATGTAAATCTTTAGGCAACAATTGCTATTTTGAAAATGCCAAATAAAAATGTATGTGAATATTTTAACTAAAATTTTATTTCTGAAATGAGTTTTAATGAATTTGTTTTTCGTTATTTACAATTTGTGCGTTTTATTGTGCGATTTTGAAATGATTATGAGAAAAAACAAAATTTGTTTTGTTTTATTTACTAATTGTGTTTTAAAATTTGCAAAAGATAGGAGAATTTTGAAAGTTTTTTAAAAAAAAATTCTAGGAGTTTTAAAATTTTTTTTATAAAATTCTTAAGAATTATTAAAGCTTTACCAACTAATTTTTATTAATAATATTTTATAGAATTGTCAAAATTTGTTAAAGATCTGAAAATTTTTAAAGTTTTGAAATAAAATTCTGGGGAGTTTTAAAATAAATTTTACAAAATTCTTAAGAATTATTAAATTTTTATAAACTAATGTTATATGAGAATTTTTCAAGTTTTGAAATAAATATCGGGGGAATTAAATTATAAAATTCTCTAGAATTTTATAGAGTTGGGAAAATTTTTCAAAGATCTGAGAATTTTTCAAATTTTGAAATAAACTTCTAAAGAAGTTTTAAATAAATTGTATATAATTTTTAAGAATTTTAAAATATGTATTAAATAATACATTTGTTTTTAAAATGTTTGAGAATTTTTAATGTTTTGAAATAAAATTCTATGAACTTTTTTTAAAAAAAATTATATTATTCTTAGGAATGTAAAAAAATTTTAAAATATTTTTTATTTGTGTTTTAAAACATTCTGGAGAACTTTAAAATTTTGCTCAAGAAATAACAATTTTTTATGTTTTGTAAAAAAAATTTAAGAAAATTTTTAAAATTCCTAAGAATTTTATTTTTTTTTTAATTTTAATAATAAAATTCCAAGAAATAGAATGAAATTTTAGAGAATTTTTTAAAAAAAAATTTTAGGAATTTAAAAGCATCTATAAATTTCTAGATTTCAGAATTTTAAAAGTTTTGAAATGAAATTCTGGAGAATTTTTACTGAAAAGTTGTTAAATTCTTAAGATTTTAAAATCTTTAAATTAATTTTTTATTTGTATTCTTAAGAAGAGAATTTTAGCTTATGCATGAAATTTTAAAAGATTTGAGAATATTTGAAGTTTGCTAATAAAATTTTAGAGAGTTTGCCAAATATTGAAAACATTTCAGGATTTAAATAAATTTGTAATAAAATTCTAGAAAACTTTTTGAAAAAATGTTATAAAATTCTTAAGTATTTTAAAAATTCAATTTAATATAAGGTTTTCAGGAAACGGATAGAATTCGAAAGATTTTTTTTTTCGTCTTGAACAGATTTTAAAATTTTTGAAATACGATAAAATATTTTTTTTTAAATTTTAAAAGTGATTTTTTTGAGCTTAATTCTTATTAATATTAAAAATTTTAGAAGTTTAAGAGTTTGAAAATTAAATTGTATTGAATTTTGCAAAAGTTGCAAGAGATTTGTAAATTTTTGAAATTACGATTGATTCATATTTTGCAAAATTTACAAATAAAACTCTATAGAATTTGCATAAATTTCGGAATTTTAAGAGTCTAACAATAATATTAGAGAGAATTTGCCAAACTTGAAATAGATTTGACAATTTTTTGAAATTACGAATAAAAGATTTTTAACAAAAGTGATAAAATTATTTGCAATTTTTTAAATTCCATTATATCATTGATAATTTCAGAAAATTAAGAATAAAATTTAAGGACATTTTTTGAATGTTTTATTTGGTTTTAAAAATTGTAAAAGATTTTAGAGAATTTTTTCAACAAATGCCATAAAATTCTAAAGAATTTTAAAGAAAAAATTTTGAATTTCTTACAATTATTTCTAAAATTTTGAGTGTTTTTTCTCACGATTTCCTGTTAGGATTAAAATTCTAGAGAATTTTTAAAATTAATTTTAAAGCAATAATTCTTGTCAGCGATTTCTATAGCCCTGAGGATTTTTATAAATGATCTTACACATATATCAAGCGATTTTTTTCTTCAAAAGCGGAAATAAATAGAAGATTGATGAATTCATAATGTACTTGAGATCTTTGAGCTGTCTACAGCTGTATTCCATAAAATAATGTAAATGGTGATATATTTATATTTTAATAATTTTAAATATTCTTCCTTAAAGATTTCATCAAACTGATGAAATGCCTACTAATTACAAGATTGTACCAGCAAAAAGAAATAGCTCTTTTTAAGATTGGCCAAATTTCATTGATCTTAAAGAAATACAATTTAAAAAGCTGAAGAACTGAGTTATTTTACTCATTTAATCAAATTGATGAATTCGTAATGTACTTGAGATCTTTGAGTTTTCTTTCTTTCTTTGAATTACATAAAATAATGTAATTGGTAATATATTTATATTTTAATAATTTTAAAATGTCTTCCTTAAATATTTCATCAAACTGATGAAATGCCTACTGATTACAAGATTGTACCAGCAAACAGAAATAGCTCTTTTTAAGATTGGCCAAATTTCATTGAACTTAAAGAAATACAATTTAAAAAGCTGAAGAACTGAGTTACTTTACTAATTTAATCAAATATATAATTTCTTAATTCATCATTTGGAAAACTTTTTTAAGAATGAAAATCCGTATTAAACCCAGAAGTTAAGCAAGTAATTAATTTATTCCTTACAGGTAGTAATTATAACTAATGTCTGACCGCTTGGCTAACTGCAATTTATATATTTTGGGTCATTTGACATTTATTTGCTCTTTGTAGTGCAGCGAGAAGACAATTGTTTACTTTATACATCCATGTTAATATAGCGTGAATTCAATTGTCACTTAAGTGCCTCTAAGTAATCTGTTGTGTAGTCACTTTAAACATTTATTTCGTACTCCACTTTTTTGTGAGTAATTCACAGAAATTGTGTAGATATAATTCTATTGATATCCCATGTAACCTAGCGTGAAGTGAATTATCACTTTAGTGACTCTAAGTAACCTAGAGTGTAGTCACTTTAAAAAGTAGTTATTTTACTCTCCAAAAGTTAACTATTGAAAACTTGTCGATGGAATGTTTGTCTACACACGCAGAGAAAAAATATAATTGGGCATGGTTACTGTAACCATTTATATAGTGTTACAAGTTTTTTAACTATATTATAGTCACAGTAACCATTTACATGATTGTGGTAACCATAATATGGTTAACTTACGATTCACATGATTGTCTCAACCATATATATGGTTACAGTAAACATATATATGTTTGTGGCAACCATATTTATGTTGAATAATTTTATCATAATATGTTGTTCTCAGATTATGATAAGCCTTAAGCCGAGAGCACCATAATATGATAAGTCCTTCATCATATAAATGGTTGTCACAAACATATATATGTTTACTGTAACCATATATATGGTTGAGACAATCATGTGAATCGTAAGTTAACCATATTATGGTTACCACAATCATGTAAATGGTTACTGTGACTATAATATAGTTAAAAAACTTGTAACAATATTGAAATGGTTACAGTAACCATGCCCAACTATATTTTTTCTCTGCGTGCAAGCAATCGGTTATTGGACTGTCTATGAGATGTCTTTTTAACTGACTTTTTGAGTTCAATTAGCATCTGTACATAATCAAATAACCAGTTATGTAGCTGAACCAGTTAGGTAGCTAGCTTTTACTATTTTGGACCAGCTATCAGACAGTCTCATTGTAATCGAAAAGGGTATCAAAGGGGTCAAAATAACTAGTCACTTAGCTAGTTATGTAACTAGTTGTTACCTTAAATGATAGGGAAATTCGCTAGTCCGAGTCAGTACATGTGAATAATAGATTTCCTTTGGACCCTGGTAACAAGGAGTGCCGACCACTGATCTTAAATGTATAAATAGAAAAATATTTTTCTAGAATCTATTTTAGTGCTTAGCTGGCTGTGTCTTACATTGTTGTATTTATTGTTTAAATTATGTAGTTAGATCAGAGATTATCCAAATTCTAAAATTTAAAATTTAATTATAGTTAAAATATCAGCCGTCTATCTTTTGCAAATTTTAAAATACCCCTTATTGCTTAAATGAATACCTATAATCTAATTATGAGCTAAAGTTAATTTAAACTTATTTAAAACAAATAATAATAATCAATATAATATTAAACAATTATTAATATACAAAAAACTTATATTTAATGATCTTTTTGTTCCGGAAATAATTTTAATATTTATCATATCAATATATTAAAGTAACAGTACAGAACATTTATAAATGAATACTTTAAGTTTAAACTCAAAACTGTGTTTTCTAATAATGACTTAAAAATATTTTGAAATTGCAATTAACAATATCCAACAGGGAAATAGTTTTATTGTTTTAAGATAAATAACTAATCGAGGTTTAATGCATAATAGTTTTCATTTAGTTTTTTTTCAAATTTGAGTAATAGTTTTTTTTGGTTCGCGAGCTAAATCTTATAAAACTCGCGAATGATTAAAAATGTATACAAAATGTTACTCAACTCACTTATTAACCTTAAATAAATGATACAAAGAATGATCGATTGCAAACGAATTAGGTTCGGAATAACTAAGTAATTTTATTCGCGAGTTTAATAATGTAAATTAATAGTTATTGAGTCGTTAATAAATTACAAGAAGCTTCAGATATATGGTCTTCAGTTTTAATATTCTTTTGAATTTTTTTTTATTCTTTGTAGTGTAGATTGCTTTACTTTATTCATCCCATGTAACCTAGCGTGAGTTGTCGCAAACTCTTCAACGAGGCGAAAATACCAGGAAACTGGAATTAGTTCCTGAGTCTATATTGAATAAATTTTTATAGTGGAGTCGAATTCCTCTAAGACCAGCTTTTTCCAAAAGATCCTGTCGAAAACACCAACTGTTCAAGGATACATTCAGAAACAAGCTTGTATGTGGACCACTTGAAATACTAGAAGTGCTCGCGGATACACACATTCCGGGAAACATGCCATTAGATATGGCTGATAGATCCCAACCGTACAATCGGAAAACCCTTTCGATTATAATTGACGAGGATATACTAAAACGGTGTTTCGATTCTTACAAGCCTCCGGTCTATTATCATTTTTGTTGAAAACCCTTGCGAGAATAATTGACATCTGATCTGAGAAATTTTAATTTGACAGTTTTACATCAGTGGCCTTTTTGGATATAGAAGGAACCTGTAATAATGTAGTATCTGCGACTATAGGATCAGTCAAGATCTTGGTCTTGACCAATTAATTATTAGATTTATCATGAACTTTTTACACTATAGGATAATTCGTTCTGAAAAAGGAATGGCTACGATCACAATAATGGCAACGAGGGGTACACATCAAGGAGCCGTCTTATCACAATTTCTGTGGAATCTGGCCAGGAAATTAGATCTCATGGGTTATAAGACTGACGCCTATGCGGATAACGTTGCAGAGGCAGTCTCGATCCACTTGGGCACGATATCACAGCGGTGGGAGTATGCACTCAATGTAAGTACTAAGCTTGAGTTTGAACCCAAGCAAAATAGAACCTGTACTGTTCACAAGAAAGTAAAAGATTACTTACTTCTCGCAACCCCGATTAAATGGTGTTGATTTAACACTCTCGGACAGCGGGAGTTATTCTGGGCCCTACACTACACTGGAAACCCAATACCCTAGCGAGGGCATTGAAAGCCTTGAAGGCAATGAATGTCTGCAATGGGGTATTAGACCGGGGTATGTGAATTGGATATTTGTTGCGGTCACCAAACCAATACTATTCTATGAAGTCAGCTGGAAAGCTATTTGTATATTTACTGATAGTCAAGCCGCAATAAAATCTCTGACTGTTGAGTACATCAACTGTTGAGTACATCAACATCGATGGCGAGACATACAACAGTCGTTCTCATATGGATACATGGATACGTAGATATTATAGGCAACTGTGTTGCTGATGATCTGGCGAAAAATGGCGCCATTATGCCTGATGGATACATAGACTTCCTATGAGGTATTCCGTTATCTATTGCAACAGCGAATTAGAGCGAACTAAGAGTTTGCTCTGACAAGATGGGGGTGTCATCCCACCTGTATGATTGCCAGAATGATATGGCCTCGACTAAGCCGCGGGCAATATATCTTCTTGACCTAACACTTTCACAACTAAGTAATGTAGAGGCGGTGATAACCGGACACTGCAAAATTTTCAACCATGTTGACCTGATTTATAATGACTTTTGCCGAAGTTGTCAAAATGAAGAGGAGGATGAGATACTTTTTGATCTTCTTTTTCATTAGGAGATCTATGCATTAGGTTTCTAGGACATCGTTCCTTCTATAGTCTTTCTGGACTCACCGATAAGGAATATCAATTGGCTACTCACGCCAAACACGTTAACAACTAAGTAATGAAGCGGCGGTGATAATCGGACACTGCAAATTTAACATCCATGTAAGGAGGCTTCGCCTGCCCTATAATGACTTATGTAGAAGTTGTCAGAATGAACAGGAGGATGAATTCATCTTCTTTGTCGCTGCCCGGCATTAGGAGATCTACACATTAAGTTTCTAGAACATCATTCATTCATTAGTCTTTCTGAGCTCTCGGACATAAAATTAGAATGCATAAACTCCTTTATAAAGAATAGCAATTGTCTACTCAGGCCAAACTCGGGAAACTCCTCGGGGTGATCTAGTATCCGTCAAATGACTAGAGTCTACTAATCTCCATCTTACTCTCCATCTAAAGTCTTCCTCTATATGTCTTCCACATCTCTACTCTATCTGACTTTCCTCTTCTCCTTTCATGTCTATCTGACCCTTTCTATTTTCGGTAACACAAAGGGGCCTACTGTATGGACTCAACTGAACTTTTCTTTCCTACTTTGATTATCGGTAGCCATCTACCGATAACCTATCCTAACATAGAGAGAAGTCAATTATCACTTTAGTGTCTCTAAGTAACATAGAGTGAAGTCAATTGTCTCTTTAGTATCTTTAAGTACGTAGAGTATGGGATGACCCCAACTCATGCAAAGCATTGTGTTGGAACTAGGAAAATAGGTTATGGGAGGGAGGACAGAGGGAGTAGTGTTCGCCCTCTCCTGTACGCGGTCGAGTAACTCCAAAATAGACTTCGAAGCACCGGCCCACACATGAGAGTTGTATTCCATTTTAGGTCGGATATAAGTGGTGTAAATAGTAGGGAGATCAGATGGAGTGAAATAATACTTACAGCGTTTTAGAAAACTATGTCCAACGGACATCGCACTGAATACTCATGCCTAGAACATCAAGAGCTTCTGATTCCTTAATATTTACACCACCTATGAAAACAGATGGAGCAACATGATCTGTTGTGCGTTTGTGTGTTAATCGACTCTATTCGCACAACCCCATTCAGAGATTGTCACAAGATCTTGGTTAAGCGTATAATTCATGTTTTGCCTCATTGCACTAATCTCCGTCAGGCTTGGTCTATAATTGAATGCATATGAATGGCAAATGTTGCTATCATCTGCAAAAGAGTAGATACGGTTGGAAGTTTGACGTAGAAGGTCCTTTATAAAGATAAGAAATAGAGTAGGAGAAAGAACGAAGATCAAGGCGGTACCCCTGAATTGATCTTGAACTCGTTTGATGAGATTCCATCTATAACAACTCGTATAGTGCGATCTCTGAGAAAGCTCGATATAAATCGAGAGAAGCTATTAAGCGCACCATGCCATACTCTATCAAACGCTTTAGAAATATCTAGAGCCACCACTTTACTTTCGCCAAAACGGTGTATGGAACGACACCATTTTTCAGATAGGAAGGCTAGCAAGTGTCCCGTGGTACGTCCTCTACGAAATACGGCCATACTGCCGGTCGCTGAGTAAATTGTTGGACTCTAAATATTTCACAAGATGGTAGTTAACCATTATCTCCATGACTTTGGAAAGTGCAGAACAAATTGCTATTGGGCGAAAATTTTCAGGGTTGTTAGCCTCTGCCTTTTTAGGAATTGGCGTTACATTAGCAAAAGGTTAGCTAATGGACGAGCTAGCGCCGAAGAGCACTGCTTCAAGACCAGTACTGGTATACCATAAGGCCTAGGAGACTTATTTATGTTGAGATCCGCTAAAAAGCTTTTATTTTACTCACCAGAATTAATCTATTGTAGAGTTGTCGGAGGAAAGGTTGTTTACAAGCATTCGGTTAATGGTCCGTCTATGAGATGTCATTTTAATGACTACTTTGGACCAGCTATCAGATAGTCTCATAATAATCAAAAAGGGTCAATGACCCCCTGCTTATGACATGTACGGGTTAAAATATGTTTTGTTACTAGTTGATAGGTAAAATCACTAGTTCGGGAGACAATATCTTAAAACTGCTGGTTATAAATCAGTAAAGCCAGAAATTTCTCTGAGTACTAAAAACCTAATTCATTCACAGTATCTCTTTAAGTGGGTCACTGGTCTAGAGCAGTGATGCAAGTTCACATTACGAAAATTTTCGGCAATTTACATGTACACAACACTATCGTAAACAATACTCACAACTAGAGCGTAAAAACTATAAATATTTCATTCAGTAGCTTGACAGCATTCAACGAAGTAGGTGTGTTGAGGATATTTTACTTTTTATTTTTTCCCTTTCTGCCTATGAACGGTCCAGACTAGAGAAGTCATCGGTACAAAGAGTACTTAACATTTATAAGTGTTTTTATACCCTTCACCTTCGTGAGAAGGGGATATATAAGTTTGTAATTTCCACAATATAATTTTCCGACCCTATAAAGCATATATATTCTGGATCCTTATAGATAGCGAAGTCAATTAAGCCATGTCCGTCCGTCTGTTTGTTGAAATAATTTTTCGGAAGATCTCAGATATCTTCCGGATCCAAATCTTCAATAATTCTGTCAGACATGCTTTCGAGAAGTTTGCTATTTAAAATTAGAAATATTCGTCCATAAATAACGGAGTTATGAGGAAAAAACCAGGACAACCTCGATTTTTGACCTATATCTGGATTACCAAGTCATTAATATAGACAATATGGATATCTATCTAATGATAGATATTTCAAAGACCTTTTCAACGACGTATATAAGACCATAGTATGTTCGACCTACAATGGGTCCGATTTTTTTTTTAACAAAAAAAATATTTAAAAAACATAAAAAAATTTTAAATTTAAAAAAAAAAAATTTTAAATTTAAAAAAAACAATTTTAAATTTAAAAAAAATTTTAAATTTAAAAAAAAAAATTTTAAATTTAAAAAAAAATATTTAAAATAACAATTCAAAAAAAAAATTTCCAAAAAATGAAAAAAACAACTTTGGAAAAAAATCGGAAAAAATATTTTTTAATCCGATTTCTTTTTTTACCAAAAAAAAGAAATTTTTAAATTTTAAAAAAAAAAAATTTTAAATTTAAAAAACCAAAAAAAAATTTTAAAATTAAAAAATAAAAAATTTCCAAAAAATGAAAAAAACAACTTTGGAAAAAAATCGGAAAAAATATTTTTTAATCCGATTTCTTTTTTTTACCAAAAAAAAAAATTTTTTAAATTTTAAAAAAAAGAAATTTTAAATTTAAAAAAAAAATTTTAAATTTAAAAAACCAAAAAAAAAATTACAAAAAGGAAAACTCAACTCTTGTTATTGTTAAATTAATTAAAATACAAAAAAATCTTTAGTAATCTTGTATAAATATTCTGTACTGTTATATTTTGTTTAATTTAATTATATTACAATCACTTATAATTAATTATAATTTTAAATATATTTTAACCATTATTTAATATAAATATTTACACTTGTCTTCTATAATTTATTATTTATAACAACCTAAAGTGCCTTGATATTAAAAAAAAAACATTATTTTTATACTTTCTTTTTATTTTTATTAAACAATTTGAATTCGTATTGAAATTTTTTAATATTAGACCCAAAATTTTTAATTTTGGTTAATATTATTTTGAGCGTTTATTTATTATAAATACTTATATTAATTAATTAATATTTTATAGTTATTTTTTTGTTTTTATAAAATGTTTTTTTTATATTCAAAGAAGTTTTCATTTATAGCTATCAAGTGAATTTGAGTTGGAAATTAAAAAAAATTCTGAGTGTTTTTTTTGAGATGAGGGTTTGGGGGACGATTTATATTACACAATATTTACAATGAAGAAGCTGAATAACTGTAACTTTAAAATTAAAATTTATTGAAAAATTTTCTATCATTTCTTAAGGTGGTGGTTGTAGGTAAAAGTATTTTGTAAGTAAGTTAGTTTTCTTTGTTGTTTAATCAATGATGTTGGTTAATGAAATTCTTGCGAATTTAAGAAGAAATAAATTTTCAATTTCAAAGCTTGTGTTTAAAAAAAACCGCAAAAAAGTAGGAAAATTTTATGAAATGGCCAAATAAGCTATTTTAATAATTTATTTATATTTTATTTAAAATTTTCCTTTTTAAAACTTTTTTGTGTTTTCTTTTTTTATATTTTTTTCTGTCATTTATGAAGAGTTGTGGTGGTAAATAGTTTTGGTTGTGTCTTGAAGTGCTGGGAGATTTTCTTTTGTTTTTTATTTTATTATATTTAAGGTGTTTTATATTTCTATATTTTGGTTTTGTACTAAAAAGACAAACAAAATTAACAGTTTTTTGTTAAAAATTTTTCTTTTTTTATTGAAAACAAAACAAAAGTAAAATTTCCAACAATAAATTGTTCGATTGTTTTCGTTATTTATTAAATAGTTGTGCATAATTATGCATTTTCATCAACACGCAGATATTATTGCTCGCAGCCACTTTATTTCGTTTCTGAAATATTTATTTCATTCCATAATTTTCTTGTCAATAATTTATAATTTTTATTAATTTCGTTTTTAAACCATTGTTTTCTGATGTTGTTGCTGTTGTTTTATATTTATTATTGGTATTAATTTGAATATTTTTCAGTATTTTTTTGTTAATTTGTTGTGGTTCAATTAGTTTGTGGTGTTTTGTCTGTGGCCAAATGGCCATATGAAAACACCTAAAACATATTATTTTATAAACATTTTTATATTTTCCAAAACTCCATGTTTATTTGTGGTTTTTGTCATAAATTCATCATCATGGAAAATTGTTTTGAAAGATGTTTTTTCCCATGTTTATAAACAATTTGTTTTATGTATGAGTTTGAGGTGTGTGAGTTTAAAATTTGGTTTGATTTGTTTAGTTTGCTTGGCTTTAGTTTAGTTTGTTTATGACGTTTTATGGTTTATTCGTTTTTTTCTGATTTCGAATTGATTTCATATTTTTGCCTACAATTTTCTAGTTTCTTTTTTTTTTGAATTGTTAAACCAATTGTTGTAAAGGCTTCCAAAATCAGCCTTTATATTGTATTCATTTACGGGTTATTCTATTGGTTTTGTTTCGCTGGTTTTGTTTAGTAGGGGAGTTTAAAGGTTGGGGGGTTTGAAAACAGTAAAACCTTGTTTATTAAAAAAATAAGATATTGTATAAATCGAAAGGAAATATTTTATTAAATTACTAATTTCAAATTTACATAAACTCTATAAAAATCATTCTAAATAAAGCTTGTAAAATGTATATGATATAAAATCTTGTATTGCTGTTCCCCTGATATTGGGCTTGTCACGACAAGCTTTTATATCATATAAATTCTATAATGTAATAAATAGTTTGATTAAAATGAAAATTTATTATAGTCTTTTTAGAGCATTTATATAAATCATTTCTTTGTCATTATTTTATTTTTTAGAGCTTCTTGAATATTTCGAATTTAAATTAGAATTTTCGAATATATTTTAAAAATTATATATTCAGATTATATATTGAAAATACTTTAAAATTCATGAAAATTTAGAATTTTTTTTTTCAAAATTTTTAAGTTCGAAATTGGAAGATGTAAAATATTGACCTCAAAAAAAACTAAAAATATTTTTTTATGAAACTTATACATTTAGAGATTATTTTAACAGTTTTTAAAAATTTTCGAACATACATATGTTCGAATTTTCGAATTTGCGAAAATAATATTTCATTCTCATTAGATTTTCATGATCTAGAGATTAGTTTAACAGTTTTAAAAAATAATCGAACATAACTTCGAATTTGATTTCGAATATTCGAATGTAATAAAACATTATCATCAGGTGCATGTATACGAAATTTCAGGATATATATCGTTACAATATAGATTATTTTGGATGAAAAAAGTCGAAAAGTCGTGAAGTACTTTTAGGTCGGTAAAAAAGTCGAACAATTTTTACGTTATCCCAAAAAAAGTCGATAGTTCAATTAACTAAAAAAAATTCGATAAAGTTATATCTCAAAAAAAAAAAATTGGAAAATTCGATTAAATAAAAAATTTCGAAAAGGTAGATTTTTTTTATTTATAAATTTTTTTTGTCAAAATTTTATAAAATTCGTTTTCTCTTCAATAAATCTAGCAAACATATATTGTTTACATTAAAATATGATGCAAAGTCGAAACGTCAAATTTTTGTTTAATGTATAGAATCCTAATATGCTGCGGTTTTTTAAAATTGTCGTTTTTTTGGACACTCTATTGCTGACGCTAACGATCTGGAAAATAAAAATAGATATTTTTTTTTAACAATTTTTTGTTAAAAACCTTAAGTAGTTGTTGACATTTAAAATTAAATAAAAGTCATAAATTATTAAAACTATCAACCACTCACTTTTAGAAAAAATTAATTTTTAATTTAAAAATGTGACAAATTTGACCCGAAGAACTTATGAAGGTTAACAAAAATTTAATCATTCAAAGGTTAATTGAATAATATTGTGAATTAATTCAACAATGAGTGAATTTTATACAATTAAAGCCAATGTAAGAAATAACCAAAATCAAACTTCTTTGTTTTTAAGTAAGATTATATTCAAGATATTTTGAAGAGTTGCTTTAATTTTTTGTATCAATTCGAAGTCGATTGAAATGCAATTTTTTCTAATACTTCCCTTTCGTTTTTGACATTGGAATTCCAGTCTTGTTTAATATTCCATTTGTAATTGAACAAAGTTCTTCTATTGGTCGTGTAGTTATGGACTATTGGGTTAATGGTTTTATTTTGGTATATAACACAGTACGACACTCAATATTAGACACGAACCGGATGATATACGTCTGAAACAATAAATTAAATGGAGAAAAACTGCGTTTTCATTTTTCATTTCGTGATCCTGTTTCCTTTTAAAAGGACTTAAAATTTTCAGAGGAGTACATTTTTAAAAAAAATGTTTTAAAATACTTCTGATCATCCTACTAAGTCAAATTTGGAGTCAAATGATGAAGAAGAGTTGTAAAATATTTCGTATTATTTTTAATTTATCCTGTAAGGATCATGCACATAGGAAATTTGGCATGTAGTATTCAATATTTGGATCTTTAACTCACTATTTTTTAAAAAAAAAATTATTGGAAATTTAAATGGATATTCAAGGATAAACATTTTAAAGGACATTTTTGACATCATTTGATCCTTACAGAATAAAATAAAGATAATACAAAATATTTTACAACTCTTCTTGTTCTTTTGACATACAATATGTCATTGTTGGAATAGCAGGAGTATTTTTAAATATTTTTTGAAAAATTTACTTCTTTGAAACTTTGAAGTCCTTAAAAAAGGACACAGGATTACGAAATGAAAAACTGAAAACACAGTTTTTCTCCATTAAATTTATAGTTTCAGACGTATATCATCCGGTTCGTGTCTAACGAATTTTTTCTCTATTTGTCGGACGGTGTAATCGATTTTGTGGATTTTATATCATTCAGTCTTTCCCTAACAATAATGATAACTGGATGTTTTGCCTGGACAAAATAATGGCTTTTTGGTGTGAGATATTAGATGTGGAAAAAGCCGGGTTTTTTAAGTATTTTTTTGTATGTATGGACTTAATTTTCAGTTGGAAACAAATAGAAGGCTTTATATGGTTGCAAGGGTATACTATAATTCCTCACAGAACTTTGTAGATTGATGTATGAGTTTATGAAATTTTATAAACGATACAAATAAGAAATTAATAGATATTAAACTGATTCTCGGAAGCCGTCCCTCTTCGATGGCTAGAGTTACTTATGAACTGATATTGATGGAATTTTAAACAGCTATTTTTGCTATAATAAAAGTTTGTGTGATTTGACTTTTGTTTAACAGAATTTATTTGTGCCAAATTTTGTATTGTTACGAAATTGTACTTGAATTCAAATATAACGATTTTAACGGCTGATTTAAAAGTAGCATAATGCTTTCAAATAACAGTGCTGTAAAACTGTAACATATCTGTGGGCATTATTAAATAAAAGCTTTCAGTTGATTTGATCGTAAGTTGGCAACGCTGTATTCGATTTCGAATATTCAGTTAAAGAACATTGTAGAAAGTACACCACAGATGGCGTATGTATTAGAAACCTCTAGACAGTTAAAGAGCTTTCTAGATTGTAATGCAGTGTTATAAATAGTGGCAGAGGTTGCAGTCGTGAGAGAGTTTATCAGAGACGCTTTTCGAATAAACATCATCTGAGTGCCTTAAAGTGTGTTGTTTTTTTTCAAGTAAATTCGTGTACATTAAAAATTGTGTCTGTAATTCTGAGAATTTATAAACCTGTATAAAAAAACATTGAGTGGCTATTTAATTCTGTGGTTGTTGTACATTTTAAATAAATAAAGAGTTGTTACAATTTTTAAACTACTAAACGGCTTTTATTTGCAATCAAAAGTATCCGGTTTATTTAAAGGAAATAAACTAGCGTTTTGAAAAGGTTAAAACGTAACAGTATTTATTGCTACACTTTAAGGAGAAGAACAAGTGATTGAAAGATATTTTTAGAGTGGGATATATGTGCATGAAGGCTAGTATTTTTATTGACCGATTCTCACAGAGTTCAGTAGCGATGTTTATATTTTAATACAACTTATTTATGTTGAATTTGGTGTCGATATAACCAAATTTGTATGGAGGCTAGTTGACAATTTTGAATAGGATTCGTTCTTGCGAAATGATTCACATATCAAATTTTATAAAAGTTGTCTCTATGTAAAACTTGGAAATATCGTGAGACAAACCGAAATCGTTAAATCTACGAAGAAAGTGATTCTGAGATTTTGGGTATTACAAACACTAGCACAAATATTATATTTTGAGAATCTGGCGCTTACACTCTCTCTAAGAGAAGCTAGGATTTTTGTATGTTGAGTTCTCACTTTTGTGTTTGGTGTGTTCTGTTTAAATCATGGCTTTTGTTTTCTAACTTATAATTAATTATTTGTTACCAAACACTACATCTTTGGGGCATGGTTGGTATATCTAGGTGAAAACTCCCATCTTGATGTCATGCTCCAAAGGTAAATATGGTGATCATGTGGTGGCTGTCGTTTAAAACCCGAGCGGGTAGAAGATCGTTGGTTATGTGACTGATATTTGTGCTGGTGACGAATTGTATAATTGTATTTTACTAGGTCAGGCACGGGTCTATGTCATCCATTGGGGGGTAAATTTTTATGTTTTGGTTTTGGGGGGAAATTTCCTTTTTTACCCCTCCTGGATCCGTTTCTATACTTGGTTTTGTTGTTGAATCAACAGGGCCATTAAATTCAGTGCTCAGAAAACGTACTGGAGCGGTGGCATTCGTGATATATTGGTTATTGCACTTGATTGTCAGTCAAGGTTTATGTGTGGAATCAGAACAAAACCCTTTGACTTTTATCGACAGGGAGCTTTTGAAGACAGAGATCATACATCGGAGTGGTTTACCAGGCCGGATACTACTGCTTTGATAATTCGATTTCGCTAATTGACTAGCTAACTATGATGCTAAGGATTAGATAGCCCGAGATCCCTAGCAACGTGTTTGAGCTTTGATCTGTACAGTCAGTGTACGAAAAGTTGCAAACTTTGTGTACCTTTCAAGTCACACAATAGCGGTGATAGATGCATTGATTCTATTCTTTGTTAGGACCATCTTAGGGTTAGGCCTTCGGCTAGATATCCACGTTAATCTTAGACACATCCTGTTCCCTTACACTATTCATCTAAGAAGTGCCTTTAACGAAGAGCACGAAAAAAATAATTCTTTTCGTTAAGTGTTTCGAAAGCATTTAAAAAATATTAACAAGAAAGTGATAAAATAGATTTCCATTGTCTGGAATTTCTTAACTTTTTTTTTTCTAATATTTCAGGTTTTACTGTTTTCTTTTACTGTTTAGTTCTTTTGGTTTAATTGCGTTTAGCTTTAAAATATGTTTATTTAGAGAATTTAAAGGAAATTTTTAAAGGATGTCTAAGGAATTTATAGGGAAGTTTTGCTTCGTTTTTTTTAATTCTGGAGTTTACTTATAATTTATATAAAAATTAATTTAATTTATTGATATTTAATGGCAGTATTTAATTTATTTCTTAAATTTTTTTGTTATTAAAAATTTGTGTTTTTATTTTAATAATTAAATAATTAATTATTCATTTATTTAATTTACTTTTTGTATTATTTAATGTTTTTTTCTAAGGAAACCGTGAATTTTGGGATGAAAAATGAAAATAAAATAAAAAAGTTTATTAAATAAATAAAATAAAGAAAACAAATTCCTCTAAAAAGATATAAAATTAATATAAAAAAATATATTATAAGAAAAGAAATATATAATTTTAACAAAATTTTTAAAAATCAAAATATTACAAATTTTTTTTTTATTTCTTTCTTTTAAATTCTTTTATTTTTTTTTGTTTAAAAAAACATTAAATAATTATTTATGTTAGTGAATTAATTAATTTTTTTTCCTAATATTTACAAAATTTTATTAAATTTCTTGTTTTTATCTAAGGGTGCCATTTTAATTAAAAACAAATGGAAGAATGTGATTTTCAATATTTTTTTTTTCTTGTTCTTGGGTTTAATGTTTCATTACGGGCGGGTTTCAATACGGAATGTTACAAAAAAAAATTATTAAAATTTTTAACAAAAGCAAAAGGTTAGTAGGAATGTTATTGTGTTTAAGAAATTTAAATAAATGGAGTTTAGTTTTAATGATTTTTAAGGATTTTATTTAAAGTTTTTTTTTGGTTTAATTAGTTTTGTTTAAGTTTGTTTTTTTGGTTTTCTTGTTTATTTTAATTTAAATTTAGGAAGAAAAAATTATTTATTTTTTTTTTTGGATTTTTTTAGTTTTACTCTTTTTTTGTTAAATTTTTTTATTTATTTAGTTTTTTTTTTAAATTTTTACGATTTTTTTGTTTAATAATTAATTTTCTCATTATTTAATTATTGTTTTAAGCGTGTTTTTTTAAGATTTTTTTTCGGTTTTTTTTTTGGGTATGTTTAGTTTTTTTTTTTGTTTTTTTTCTGGTTGTTTATTTAAAAATTTTCGTTATTAATTTAATAATTAACAAATTGATTTTGTGATAAAACCAATAACAATAACCACCTCTCTCATATAGCTACGAGACAATAATATGTGGTGCTGATAGTAGTACAGCTATTGTAGCTAATATTGTGAACATTGTGAATATGATAAGGCACAGTCTGTCAACGACCATAGCGGCAAATTTCCAATCATTGGCTATATCATTTTCTTCATCTTCTTTGCGAAGCTATTATACACACATATATATTTTGTTATATAAGGTATATAATTTAATCATAATTATAAATATATATATATAAGAGTTTTAATAAATATAATGTTTACAAATCATAAATTTTAGTGAGAGTTTTAAAGAGTTAGTTAATGTAAGGTCAAAGGTCAGAAATGTTTTTTATTATTTATTTGTTTTTTAAAAGAAAGAAATGAAGAGTTTAAATTTGAAAATTAATGTGAAAGATAATAAGAGGTGAGTTGTAGTTAAATATCGTTTAAAAAAATATTTATATATAGGAAAATTAATTTTGTTACAAAAAAGGGTTCAGGTTTTGCAGTGCTGGCAGAGGAATACTACACAATTTAAAATACTTTTCAAGTCTCTTTTTTTTATTTTTAAAACAAGGTTTTTTGTTATCTTTAATTTAAGCAAATTTTATAGGAATCAAATGACTAGACCAAAAATGAGATGGATTTTTGGAATGTAGTTTTAAATATGCCAAAGTTGATCACTTCTGGAGTACACAGCATTCTTAATGATCAGACGTTTATAAATGAGACAATATTAAACCAAAGTCCAGATAGTAGTGCTAATAATGTCACTTTTTGAATTTTCTCTAGTAATAACATAGAACAAGAGATTCGATTGGAAACTCTCTAGTCAAAGACCTAACTCAGTTGTCAAAAACCTAAGTGGTGACAATGTATTTGAAAAAAAAAACTATGTGAAGACAAAAACAAGTAATAGAGCTATATTGGGTTGTGCCGAATATTTTGAAATTTTTTTTTTTTTTTTAATAAAAATAATTTTTTCAAAAATAGTTTTTTTTAAAATTTTTTTTAATTGTTTAAATTTTTTTTTTTTTAATTTATTAGTGATAAAAAATTAATGACAAACAAATTTTTTTTGTTGAAAAAAAAATTCGGGTTAAAAAATAATTTTCCCGACTATTACCCATTGTAGGTCCAACTTAATATGGCTTTATTTATCTCAGTCATTTGTAGGCCGATTATCTCGATTTTAAATAGCAACCGAACCGGGTCTATAGTGTATATATTGATGTATGAATCATGTATGTAAGTTATTTGGGGGCTACGGAAATTTGATTTGAACGTAGAGACGGATATGGCTATATAGACTCCGCTATGTATAACAATCGAGAATATATATACTTTGTCGGGTCGCATATGAAAAATGAAGAAACTACAAATTTTCTTTTTATATAGGGGTTATATGGAGGCTTATGTCAAGTTGGGTCCTCATTTTCTGAGGGGGTCCTTCTTTAAGGACTAGGGGAAAATCTTGTTCGATTTGTACCATAATTTACAGTATAATTTTAGAGTACTTAGAACTAATTAGTGCAGAAATTTTATCAGAATTGACACATAATCAACATATTTATGATTGCTCAAACAGTATTGTAGGGGACCTTTATATGGGGGCTAGGTAAAATCAAGTAACAAACAAATCTTATCAACATAGAGTAGTTGTGGAATATTTTAGCCAGATAGCTCCTTTAGTTTGATACCTATTTTGTTCTTAACAGATGGACAGATGGACGGTCATAGCTAGATCGTCTTAGAATTTCATAAGGACCAAGAATATTGTTACGAAATTGTACTTGAATTCAAATATAGCGATTTTAATGGCTGATTTAAAGTTGCATAATGCTATTTGAAAGCAGTGCCTCTCAAACTGTAACATATCTGTGGGCATTATTAACATTGAATAAAAGCTTTGAGTTGATCATTGATCATAAGTATGGCAACGCTTAATGTTTTCTAGCTTTGACAGTTGAGGAACATTTTAGAAAGTTCACCAGAGATGGCGTATGCTCTAGGCTTAGAATATACGAGCTTTGAGAGTTAAAGAGCAATCTAGAGTGCAGATGGCAGTGTTATAAATAGTGGCAGAGGTTGCAGTCGTTAGTTTAGTTTATCAGAGACGCTTTTCGAATAAACATCAATTGAGTGCCTTAAAGTGTGCTGTATTTTTCAAGTGAATTCGTGTACATTATAAAGTGTGTCTGTATTTCTGCGAATTGATAAACGTGTATAAAAAACATTGAGTGACTATTTAATTCTGTTGTTGTACATTTTAAATAAATAAAGAGTTGTTGCAATTTTCAAACTACTAAACAGCTTTTATTTGCAATCAAAAGTATCCGGTTTATTTAAAGGAAATAAACCAGCGTTTTAAAAAGGTTAAAACGTAACAATATTTATGACTGCTCAAACAGTACTCCGGGAAGTCATATTGCTCATTTTAAATACCAAACAAACCTTATCAACACAGAGTATACCGTAAAAATGTTAGCCAGCAAGCTCCTTTAGTTTCAACAGACAGACATACGGACGGATATAACTAGATCGTCTCAGAATTTCATATGGGATGTATGCCTTAAAAATTCGGGATTGACAATAGATGGCATATCTTTTGATCGCAGTTTTTGTTTTTAATAACTTATATGTCATTTTGAAGGGTACATATCTGTCATTTGTTCTCACTTACTTACTGAACATTATAGTATTTTTTTGCTTCGAAAATGTCGAATTTTGTACCAACGAATAGTAATATCCGGGAAGGTTTTCTTTACTTTTTCAGTTTGAAAAAAGTGCCGCTGAAGCTTACCGTTTGCTAACCAAAGCTTATGGTGAATGTGTTAAATCGGTTTCAACGTGAAATAAATCGTTTGTTCGGTTCAGAAGTGGTGATTTTGACACGTAATACAAAGATCGCCCAGGCCAGCCAAAAAAGTTTGAAGACTAAGAATTGGAGGCATTAGACTCCATGGAGATTGTTTTTAAACTCACCAGCAACTTGCAAAATCATTGGGAGCTACTTAGGCAGCAATTTAAAAACGTTTACGAGCAGCAAGATTTATCCAAAAACAGGGAAATTGGGTACCATACGAATTAAAGCCGAGATAACTTGAAACGCGATTTTACCTGACCGAAATGATGCTTGAACGCTATAAAAGAAAATCATGTTTGCACCAAATTAAGTGCAGCCTCGACACCAAAGCCAAATATCCATTGCGCTAATTGTATTTGGTGGGACAGTAAGGTTCCTACCTATTATGAGCTGCTGAAATCTGTATAGATCAACACAGGGAACCTGTACCGAATGCAATTGATTAGCCCAGAATATGGGGACAGATATGTAACTGTAATATTCCATCATGACAATACTCAACCGCTTTATAGACCAGATCTTGCATCGTCCGACTACTATTTGTTTCAATCGAAGCAGAAAGCTCTCTCTGTGATAGGCTTATCTTTGGAACAGAGTATTCTATATTGGCTTGACTCGTTCTTAGCCTCAAAAGATAAGCATTTCTTTTGGCTCGGAATCCATTTGTATCCAGAAAGATGGGAACAGTTTATAGCTAACAATGGCCAATCCTTTGAATAGGTTTATATTGTACAAATGTCATTCGCCCAATATACAAAAAACTTTTTCTAGTGAACTGCCTTTTTCCTTTTTATAAAAATATGTATATTTTATATATAAGATATCCAAATATATAAGATTAATGCTCGTACTAGACCGTCATTTAAGATTATTGTTCATACGAGTATTTTTGACCGATTAGTTCATCGAAATTTTTGGCCAAAAAATACAATTGTTTATAATACAAAAAACTTATTGAATTGAGTAAACCGTTAAATGATGAATGTAGACTTGATCAATATAATAATCTTACATTAGGGAGAATCCATATCAAAACGGACAGAAAAATGCTATTTTCGGATTGGACATTTTCGATTTTAATGAATTTTACCACGGAGAAAATATCGCGATTTCAAAAATATAGCGATTTGAAAATTTAAAAATTTGTTAAAATTGTCTAAAATTATATACAGATAATTGCCCATAACTTCGAAGTTACTCAAAGTCTAAAATAATTTTTGATTCCATTTTAAAAGCAAAGATATTATTCTTAAAATGGTGTGAATAAAATTGTTTACTTCCGAAAGGTTAAAGGTCAAATTTCAGACCTTTAACCTTAATGGTACGAGGTCACCGAAACTCTCAACTATATTAGTGAAAAATAATTTCGATGGAGTCTAGATTATTTCAGGAGTTATAAATAAAAACGTTATTAACAGTACGTTTTTTCATATAAATTCATATTAAAATTTAAGCAAATAGAAAACAGAACACTTGGTTGGTTGGTTGGTTTACATGGTAGTTCACTACGTGCGAACAATCAAGTAGAGTCGAAGGGACCCCGTTTTGATGAGACCACACCACTCGTCAGATGTATTGTCGTTTACATCGCAATGTAACTAAAAAGTGCTAGCTAGACCCAACCTGTAGCTGTGAGATATCTTAGTAGGTCATTGAGTTTAGACTCGGCTACCTCACCAAGGTTGGTCAATGTATAGTTGCCCACGAATTTATGTCTCTTGACACTCAGAGCTGGGCATTCGCAGAAAAGGTGGAAAGTCGTTTCCTCCTTTTCCCTATCCTTACAACTGCGGCAATGGTCGTTAAAGGGGAGTACCAGGCAATTTGCGTGCTTGCCTAACGCCCAGTGTCCCGTTAATACTGCCATCAACTTAGATATATCCCTTCTATTCCGGGTTATCAGTTGCATAGTGCGTTTTTCGTTAAAAGATGGCCACATCAACATGGCTACCCTACATGTGTCTAAATTACGCCATCTATTCTCCGCCTTTGTAAGAAAATGTCTGAAGATGATACCTTTAATAGTCCCCAGTGGAATTGCTACTGAGACCGCATTGGAGATATCTAAGGCAGATCCCATTCTGGCTAGTTCGTCTGCCTGTTCATTACCGTAGTGGTCCCTATGCGCAGGTACCCAAACCAAAGTAATATCAGATAGACGACCTAGCCTTGACAGAGAGTTCTTACATTGCCTAACTAGTGAAGATGAATTTGTGTAGGCATTCAGCGAGAGAAGTGCCGCCTGACTATCGACAAAAATACCTATATTGCCGCGGGTGTTATGATCAAGTAGTATATTGCAAGCTGCCATGATTGCAAAAATTTCCGTCTGGAAAACACTACACTCATTCGGAAAACGATACGAAATACCTAACTCGGGTTCGTCACAGAAGACGCCAGAACCAACACCACAGCTCATTTTCGAACCGTCTGTATATATCCTAGTGTCATATTTGTACACGAGATTACCCATACCCCACTCACTCCTGGAGGGGATTAAGACCTTGAATACCCTATTAAAATCTGTAGATGGAGTAATATAGTCAGATGGTTGGAGAACGATCGAAGGCAACTGGCTCAAAATCCCCGCGTGCCCATATGTTCTCGATCTCCAACAGCCAGATGCTCGAAGTCTCACTGCGCTACAGGCAGAGGTGGCCATTATGTGAAGGTCTATTGGCACAAGGTGCAATATAGTGTTCAGTGCCTCTGAAGGACTAGTTCTTAGTGCGCCGGTTATACCAATGCATGCTGATCTCTGGAGTTTGTATAGTTGGTCTACGACATACTTCCTTTTAGTTGCAGTCCACCATACAAGAGATCCGTAAGTAAGAATTGGACGTACTATAGCCGTATACATCCATTTAACTATGCTGGGACTAAGTCCCCATTTTCTACCAAACATCTTACGACAGGTATAATAGGCCACCATAGCCTTTTTTACCCTATGTTGAGTATTTAGCTTCCATGACAATTTAGAGTCCAGTATAATACCTAGATATTTTGCATTATTTGAAAGGGGGATTTCGCAGTTTTGCAACCGTGGAAGTTTGAAGCTTGGAATCTTGGTCTTTGTTGTGAAAAGTACGAGTTCCGTTTTGCTTGGATTCACCCCAAGACCACTTGCCGTGGCCCAGTTATCGAGCAACCCTAAAGCAGTGGACATAATATCACTGATCACGTCCGGAAACAGACCTGATACGAGTATCACCACATCGTCCGCATAAGCGACAACTTTTATCCCTTTTCTGTCTAGATCAATGAGAATCGAGTTAATAACGATAAGCCACAGTAGTGGAGAGATCACCCCACCCTGTGATGTGCCTCAGCCAACTTGCTTAGACTTGACGCTATTACCAAGATTTGCTGTAACTATTCTTGATTTCAGCATGTTTACTAACCAGTTATTGATATATTCTTCAACGTCTAGGTCAGTAAGAGCTTGCTGAATTGCAAGAGTGGTAACATTATTGAAAGCACCCTCTATATCCAGAAAGGCTGCCATTGTATATTGTTTAAATTCGAGAGATCTCTCTACAACTCTTACGACCTCGTGCAGAGCTGTCTCTGTAGAGCGGCCCTTAAGGTAGGCATGATGACTATTAGAGAGCCGTGTCGTACCCTCTAGGCGATGCCTAATGTGAGCGTCAATGAGTCTTTCCAACGTTTTAAGCTGGAAAGATGAAAGACTAATTGGACGAAAGTCCTTCGCCTTCTCATGACTTCTTTTTCCAATTTTGGGAATAAAAACGACCTTAACTCTCCTCCAGTTAACCGGAACGTGATTGAGGGAGAGACAGAGCGTAAAAATTCTATGAAGCCAGGGATTGATATGCCTTTTTGCACTTTGTAGCATCTTTGGCAATATACCATCCGGCCCGGGTGACTTGAAAGGTGCGAAACTGTCAATCGCCCATGATATCCTGTCATAGGAGATGATATAACTATCGATATTGAATAGAGTCCTACCTTCCCTCTCAATATCCGTAGCAACATCCTTACAGCCTGGGAAATGAGTATTTAGTGACTCTGCTGAGGATTCAGACCAGGAGTCATCCTTCCTTTTGATATAAGTAGTATTGGATTGCCCCTTGGCTAGAATTCTACTAAGTCTTGCAGAGTCTTTTGTATTATCTATAGATTCACAGAAGCTTCTCCATGAGTTTCTTTTTGCGACTACTATAGCTTTCTTGTAGGCTTTCAATTGATCACGATATGGTTGCCATGATTTACTATTGTAGCTAATGTTAAAGGCCCTACGAGTTTCCCTACGTAGTTTAGATAGCTCAGAATTCCACCATGGAGGGAAGCTTTTCTTAGCCTTAGTGACTGGACAGGAAACTTCGAAAGCCTTGACTAAAGTTTTACTAAAGTTTTCCTCTATTTTCTCAAGACCAGTTAACAGTTGAATCAATTTCAATTTATGTGGTAAATCAAAAGCGCTTAAATTTTTATATCAATTTATATGAAAAAACGTACTTTAAATAACGTTTTAATTTATAACTGAACTAATCGAGTCTCCATATATAAATTTTTTTCTATAGAAGTACTTTTCTGTAGAAGTACATTTCCTGCAGAAGTACTTTACCTGTGAAAGTATTTTTCCTATAAAAGTACCATTTTCATATAAAGGTACTTTTTGTATTTGAAACCCCATTTCTATACAAGTACTTTTTCTATAAAACATAATTTGTTTAGGTTTAAAGTATCTATTACCCCCACAAAATTTCCATACAAAATTTGTGTTATTAACTTTTGAGAAATTTAAAAAACTGTTTATAATGGGGGTTGAAGTTGTCTTGAATTGTTGGATGACATCTAATAATTTTTAGTTTCTCTTAAAATATTTAGTACCAACTATATTGATAAAACTACTCTCGGACAATTCCGATATTTACTATTCCTTAAACCAGCACCACAAAACTGAACCGTTTTTGTCCAGAATTAAACTAAAATTAAATGCTAAACTTACCTGATCCGTGATGAAACGTATTTCCTTTAATATTAAACTTAATTCATATTCCGTTTGTGTTTTTATACATGTATGATGCGTTACAGCATCCGGCATTCGGGTACTACCTATGGGACCTATGCTACCATCATCACCTTGTCTACATTGGTAGCCGCAGAAACAGAAAAAAAGAGAGTATTTTATTAATTTATAAGCAACATTAAAACAAAACTCAACAACTATAATAAAAAAAACCCAAATTAAATACCCATAAACTGTACGATAAAATGCTGGATTATGAGGCAGTGTGCCACCGGGAGTCATGGGGCGTACATTGCGAAAATCATCATCAATATCCAAAACATTGGCCAGTAATGATTTCGAGGAGCTAGATTGAAAAAGAAAATTTAATATTTTAATACATTTTTTGGGGGGGAAAATCAAATTTAAATTTATTATTTATTAAGCAATTAGTTTACCGCTCTTTTAGTTCCACATCGGATAAGATTTGATGTTTTCTCTCCGATGATGTATCCGAACAGGGGGTTGATGAGAAATCCAATATTATGGGTCTACCTGGTCGATGCATGCGTAAGATCCAGGGCAACCAGCATAGAAATACCACACGTATCTATGCATGCCGGCCATTTTTTTTTTGTTTTATAAATTTTAAATCAATTTAAGAAAATATATATAAAATATTAGTAAAACAAATTTCTTTAGTAAATTTTTAAGCAATTTGTTGGATGATTTTCTATTTCTGTTTTTTGTTTAGTTTTTAGTAATAAAATGAATTTTGTTGGTGATTATTATTTTAATATTCTCATACGCGATAGTTGTAAAGCAGTTTTGTTGCCTGTTTCTTTCTCATAAATAGTTTTAAGGTCAGTTTTTTGGGTTAAGATAGAGTTTAGAGTAGTTTTGTTAGTAGTAGCAATATGTTTTAAACATTCATGCAAGTTAGTTTGTTATTTTTTTAAGTTTAGAATATTTACAATTACAAGATTAGGCCTACAAACAGTTAGAAAAAGGCGTTCGGATTTATTAGTTACTTTAAGAGATGTAAGATTTTTGCTGAAAATTTATTGAATTTTTACCCTAATTTCAGTTTTATTCTCTTGATACACACAGATTTTTCAGTAATTTTATACCACAAAGTATTTTTAACAATATTTCAGTTGATATCATTAATTTTAAATTTAATAAAAACCATGAGAATATAAATGCCAGCTATGTATTGTATTTATGCAGAGTTTTTGACAATAATACATTAATTAAAAATAAATAAGTACATATATGCATCAATATGATTGACACTTTGATAAAATATACAACAAATACATACATTTGCATACAGTTTCATGCATTATAAATTGTGACCTCATGAATCCATGAAATCAGTATTAAAAGCATTAATTTTGAAATGAAAAAAAAACAAATGTTCGCCACTACAAATTTTGTAGAGTTATTTGGTTTATCTGTATTGTTTATTCGTTGACCTTTTTCTTTTATATATTAAAAGTATATAGTTCAATTTGTATATAGTATTTTGTCAATATAACAATAACAATTATATGGTTGAAAACTTGTCTGAGAACTTGCAGCAGCAGCAGCAGTAGCAATAGCTTGTACTTGCAATATCATCATTCGTTTTGCATAACAACTGTGTTCAGGTTTCTTTACATGTTCTGTTGCATCACATTTCAATTTGGTTTTAATTATGGATTTAATATTACTCTTTTGTCAGACAGTGATTCAGAAAAATTCAATATGTCAGACGAAATATTGATATATTTAAAAAAAAAAAACAAGTAAGAGAGCTATATTCGGCTGTGCCGAATCTTATATACCCTTCACCAAATTATACTTTAAAATAAATTTTTTTAAATATTTTTAGGCAAACAAATTTTATTTTTTTTTAATTGTTTTTAAAATTTTTTTTTTTTCGAAATTGTTTTTTTATTTTTTTTCAAAAAATTTTTTAAAATTTTTTTTTGAAAAAAAAAATTTATGACAAACAAATTTTTTTGATGAAAACAAAATTCGGGTCAAAAAATATTTTTCCCGATTTTGAGCCATTGTAGGTCCAACTTACTATAGCCTTATCTACATCGTTGCAATGGACTTTGAAATATCTATCATTAGATATCCATATTGTCTATATTATTGACTTAGTAATCCATATATAGATCAAAAATAGGTAAAAAATCGAGGTTGTCCCGGTTTTTTGCTCATATCTCCGTTATTTATGGACGGATTTTGCTGATTTTAAATAGCAAACTTCCCGAAAGCATGTCTGACGGAATTATTGAAGATTTGGATCCCGAAGATATCTGGGGTCTTAAGAAAATTGATTTCAACTAACAGACGGACATACAGACGGACATGGCTTAATCGACTCCGCTATCTATAAGGATCCAGAATATATATACTTTATAGGGTCGGAAATGAAAAATGTAGGGGTATAAATGTAAGGGTATAAAAATATTAGTTCTGAAGAAATTCTTTAAAATAAATAAAAAGGGAATAGTTCTTTAAAAGTACTTTTTGTGAAAGTGTTTTTTCAAAATTGTAGTTTTTCATAAAATATTTTTGTTTTTGCTTATTTCATTTAGAAAAGTTATATTTTAGAAAAATATAATTTTTGAAAATGTACTTTTTTAGTAATAGTACTATTGTCGGAACAGATACCACGTAGATAGTACTATTTTAGTAAATGTACTTTTTTTAGTAAAACTTCTTATTTAGCTAAAGTAACATTTTTAAAGTACTTTTTTTAGTTAAAGTTATTTTTTAGTGAAAGTTATTTTTTAGTTAGAGGTAAAAGTACTTTTTAGCAAAAGTATTTTTTAAGAAAAATTACTTTTCAGAAAAAGTACTTTAATGAAAATAATTTTTTTGCGAAAATTTTTTTTTTCAAATAAGTAATTTTTCGTAAAAAATATTTCTTTTTGAAAGTACTTTTTCTAAAAAGTAAATTTTCTTAAAAGTACTTTTTTTGCTAAAATTTTTTCTTAAAAAGTACTTTTACTATAGTAATAAAATAATTTCACTAAAAAGTACTTTTATTTAAAAAATTTACAAAAAAATATGTTTTTCTAAAAAAGTACTTTTACTAAAAAGGCGATGGTAATTGGGCTAAGTCCCATAAAGTTAAAACCAACGTTTTTGCCGATCACCTAGAGACATTGTTTACGCCTAAAAGTTCTAACTCAGTCATAAATTTACTAGCTATTGAAGTCCTCGTTAGTTGCTTAATGATAATTCGGTTCTCATCCTTAACTTCAGCAATCAAAAAACTGAAAACAAAATAATTCTCTGGCATGCACAAAATTTCAGGAAAAATTATTCGTTAGCTACCAACATCTGACCTTAAACTAGTTTTATTAATTTTCAATTCAATCTTGTTAACTGGTTTCTACCCTAAATCATGGAAAATATCAGAAATAATTATGAAACCTAGGCCAGTTAAGGACGCTAGGCAAGTATCGTCTTATCGCCCGATAAGCCTACTTTCAATGTTATCAAAGGTCTTTGAGAAGATATTTTAAATAAACAAATTCCACATAACTCCCGAAAGAATCATGTCATCATAGAATAGATTCATTGCACAGTTATTCTTTTGATGACAAACACTATTGCTCGTCACTATTCGTAGACATTTCACAAGTCTTTGACAAAGTCTGGAAAAATGTAACCTATAAAATAGGATCCTTGGTACCCTTAAATACCCACATGTTACCGCGAAATTGTTTATTAGATCGTTCATTTGTGGTAATGTATAAAGATCACATCTAATACTCAAGAAAAATCGCAGCAGGAGTTACCTGGGGTAATAACTTTGTCCTCTCAGAAATACCCACAAATAACCTGATACACACGTTAACTTTTGCAGATGATAAAGAGTTTATAAGCGTACATAAAAATCTAGTAATTACTTCCTGCCTGCAGGCTCATATTAAAGAACTCGAAAATTAAAAGTTAATCCAACAATAGCTTAAACTTAAAAATTTACAGCTTCAGTGGCTGCTTTGTCCCCATTTTGCTCTCAACCTAAACAACCAGGTTCTACTCTACTATGGGGGACAGCTATTGATTCTAATATAGAGAAATAACAAAGACGACAAAATTAAATATGTATATTGCGACTAATTACTGGTGAGCTAATATTCCATTTGTTCGCGACAAAGTAAAAACCTTATGCTCAAAATATATACGAAAACTGGAAACTCATCAAAATTCTCTTGAACAGGATCTACATTTTCCTTAATAAGAAAGATCCAATAAATAAATTAGAAGACACAAAAATGTACTTTTACCAAAATAGAACTGTTACAATAAAAGTACCTTTTAAAAAGCATTTCATAAAAAGTACGTTTGCGAAATAGAACAAAACATTTTTTTAGTAAAAATGTACAAAAAAATATATTTCAAAGAAGTAATTTTCAAAAAATGCGTGGTTTTAAAAAGTGACTACTGGGTGATTACTTTTGTCCCACCTTGTAAAAAAGTAAGTAGTTTTTTTTTAAAAAAAGTACTAATTTTCTTTTAAAATAATATAAAAACTACGTCATAACTACTTGCCTTGTTAAAAGTTAAAAAACATTGTTAAAAAGTTTTATAAAAACATAAAAGTACTTTTTTTAAAAAAATAATTAAAAAAGTACTTTTCGTAAGTACTTTTCTATAAAGTACATACAAAATTATTATTCCAAAAAAAGTTTTTTTTATAAATTTGGAAAAAACTTTTTATTGAAAATTTATTAAAAATGTGTTCTTCAAAGAAACTGTTTTTAAATATCGTTTTTCAAAAACTTTTTTTAAAAATGCATAATTACTTTTTCTTAAGTAAATGTTGGGACTACAGGTAAAATAATAAATTTAACAATAAAATATTTAAACCATAATGATTAAATTACCTTAAATTGCCAACTAGTAATTCTCATTTAGTTTATAATTATTTTTTTGTTTGTAAGTAACGAAAAATTTACACACTGAAAGGGCAGTTCATATGAGATAGAATTTGACAACCACTTGATATTAATTTATCAAAGTCGATTGATACAAATCGGTAACCAGTTTTTTTTTTTGTTCTGTTCAGTACAGGGGCTTCGGCCGACTGTTCAATACAGGAGCCTCGGCTAATTGTCAACCTAGTCTAAAATATCTATCTAAATCTAAAATATCATAGTTTTAATTATAACCCTATTCTGTGCCAACGAAACGCATCAACAGAAATCCGTAGCTACTGCTTGTGACAAACTGCTTAGTTAGTGAATCGTACCAATACATCGTACCGCCGACGATTATTGAAATCTCGAAGAATCCGAGTTACGCATCACCAGAACCGTCTACATCCGAACGTAGTAACCATAATAAACCGATACTGTACCAACGAACAATGGACATTTTTGGTCACTTTCGGATCAAAAATCTGTATTTTTGTAAGATTTTTTTTCTGTTGATTAGGTGGGACTTTAATTTTTATTTTCGAACATAAAAATCGAATCATTATGAAGAAAGTTATGAACGCTTAAAAATATATTTTTTTGTTTTATTTTTTGATTTTTATATAAAATTTAGATGTTAAGACAAGTAAAATAAGTGTTTTTATGTATTTGCTCATTAAATTTATAGGTCTTGCTGAGTACATTAGAAATTGTGTCAAAATATGTCAGAAACACCATCAAATTCAGAAGTTATTCTAAAAAACCGTTTTCAGTGATGTTCGTCAACTTGTGCAACTGTAACTTAGTCAGTTTCTATTTATTTTGATATGAAAGCTTATACAAATTTATATCAATGTATAAAGAAAATTTATTTCTTAACAAAACATGGTTTTAATTTTTTAAATCGCATGAAAATTGTAAAAGTTATTCAACTTTTCACTAACACCTTTTAAGTATTTTTAATATTTGTACAGTTTTTAATTTTCAAGGTAAATTTTTTCGATTTTTTTCCAAAAAGGTTTATTAACTTTTGCAAATATAAACCGATTTTCACAAATGATATCTCGTTTATTTACATATAAAATTGACTTTGAAACACTGTGCAAAAAAAAAAAATAGGTTTTCAAAGAAAAAAATTAAAATAATTATTGTTGAATTTGAAAAATTACGAAAAAGATAAAACAATATGCGAAACTTTTTAAAAAAAACTTACATAATTTCTTGGAATGTGCATTTTATGCATACATTTTATGAAAGCTTAATTCATTGCCTCTCCATAATTTTTTAAATTATATTATTGTTTAATAAGAAACGCAAAACTGCCAAGATCAAAAAATTCATTTTGTTGCTCAAAATTTTTGCATGCCATTTGTTTATGGACAATTATAGGCGAAAAGGCAGCTAGTTTTGATATATCTTTTAGATAGTAAGTCAAGCATTGATTATATATTAAAACTAGATCGGCGGCAAACGGCGCCAATGGATAAAATCCTAGTCAAAGTTGCTTAGGTAAGCCAAAAAACTTTATATATTTCAAGTTAATAAATTTCAAAGGTTCTAACAATATGTACAAAACTCATAACAAAAACAGAATCTGGATAAGATAAACTTTTCAACAACGTGCATCCTAAAAAAGATAATTATGTATGTTAAAACAAGTAAGATAGTATGGTCGGTCAAGCCCGACCATATAATACCCTACACTAAGTAAAAGAGCAAAAACATTTTTCTTTTAAAATTTCAATAATTTATATTTTTGAGTAATTTTCGGAAGTGGGCCTTATATGGGAGCTATGACCAATTATGGACCAATCGCCATGAAATTAGGTCGTGTGATTTATGTCTACATTAAAGTTAACTATGTTGAATTTTGTGTGTATACCAACATTTTTAAGCGATTTATGCACGTTAAAGTGATTTTCGGAAGCGGGTCTATATGAGAGCTATGACTAATTATGGTCCGATCATAACAAAATTTGGTAACATGAATTCTGTTTATATAAAACTTATTTGGAGCGGAATTTGTGGAGATACATATATAAATTAAACATTTATGAAAGTCCAATTTCGGGAGGACATTTGTATGGGGGCTAGGTGAAATAATGGACCGATTTCAGCCAGTTTCAACAGGCTTGGTCCTTGAGCCGAAAAAATGATATGTATCAAATTTCATCGAAATATCTGCAAAATTGCGACCTGTACTCTGCGCACAAGGTTTAAATGGACAGCCAGCCAGCCGACCAGACGGACGGACGGACATCGATTAATCGACTCAAAAGGTGATTCTAAGTCGATCGGTATACTTTAAGGTGGGTGTTAGGCTAATATTTTTGGGCGTTACAAACATCTGCACAAACGCATAATACCCTCCCCACTATGGTGGTGTAGGGTATAAAAATTGTTACAATTTTTCTTGAATTTTCTATACAAAAAATTTCCAAAATTTTCTGTAGAAGAAAATTGCAAAAATTTTTAATAGAGAAAATTGCTTGAATTTTCTATAGAAAAAATTGACTGAATTTTCTATAGAAAAAAATTGCTAAAAATTTATATAGAAGGAATTGCTAAAATTTTTAATAGAAAAAATTGCTTGAATTTTCTATAGAAAGAAATTGTAAAGTTTTATATAGAAGAAAATTGCTAAAATTTTCTATAGAAAACAAAATTATTCTCACTTATTTATTGAACATTCTAGTGTAAAGTTTTTTTTTTTATTTCGAAAATGTCGAATTTTTTACCAACCTAGCGTCATATGCGAGAAGTTTTGCTTTACTTCTATAATTTAAAAAGTGCTGTTAAAGCACACCGATTGCTCACCAAAGCTTATGGTGAATGCCAGCCAAAAAAGTTTGAAGACCAATAATTGGAGGCACTACTCCATGAAGATTGTTGAAAACTCAACAAGAGCTTGCAAAATAATTTGGAGATACTTAAGCAGCTATTTCGAATCGCTTGCAAGCAGCATGATTCACCCAAAAGCAGGAAAATTGGATACCATACAAAATGAAGCCGAGAGACCTTGAAACATGATTTTGCATTCCAAAATAATGTTTTGCACCGAATCACTAAGTGCGATCAAAAATAGATCCATTATGATAACCCGAAGCGAAAGAGATCATACGTGAAGTCCGACCAAACAGCTGCATTGACATCAAAGCCAAATATCCATCGCGCTAAGGTATTTGCTGGGAGCAAAAGGGTACCACATTTTTAAGTCATACATCTAATTGCTGAAATGTTCAAGTCGAAAAAAATTTAAAAGTGATGAAAAAAATGGTGAAATTGTTATAACTCCTTTACTCTATTGACTTTAAGTACATTTATATATATTATTGGCTTATTTATGTATGTGTGGTTGGTCTTTAAAATCACATAATAATTTCTTCTTTATAATTTTTTTACGGTTTGTCATTTTTATTCGGAATTATTTCCTCATACATATATTTTTGTTATAATGCCATAATTTGCTGTCATATTATTTATAATTGTATTTATTTAATATTTACCAACATACTTATTTCACACACAAATTATGAACAATAAAGAAAAAAATACCCACAAAACTGAACATACGAAACTAAATGGCCAAACGGAAATATATATAATATCACTATTAAAGATACTCCAACTCTATAAGTATAGTTCAGTACATTATACATTTTATTTTATGATCCTTGTGCAGTTTTTAATTAAATTTTAATAGTTTTATTTTGTTACTATTTTTTTTATTTTTTTTTGTGGAGTAACAAACTGAATTTTTCGCTAGTGTTACGACAATGGCTCATAAATATTTTGAGTAGTACATACTACAAGTGATATATTATGGAGTTTTATTATGTGCTACATACCCACTAAATAAAGTAATAAATACTTACTTATTTCAACAAACAAACAGTACTTTTATCATTTGTAAATGCTGTATAATGAAGAGCCATGAAATATTTAATGTTTTTTTTATTTCATTAATCTGTGAAAATGACTGCCAAAAAAGACACATCATAAGCAATTTATAGGAACTGTTATCAATTAATCTATTTTGCAGCAATATTACTCTACATAAATTAAAATTTAATGATGCATATTTACAATTCATTTTGAGTTTGTATTTTCAATTAAAATTTGAAAGTTTTGTATATGAAATGCGTATGAGTGATAATTATTTATTATGTCTTTAGATAGATTACTCATACGACATAGAGGTTTTGATTGTCTTTGAATTTAAATCAAATCTGATTGATTAAGTTAAATTGCATACAATTTCTTAGTCAATCAAATTAAGTTAAAGGCGGTTAATTTTTCACCCACACTTTAATGAAAATTTATGAGGAGAATTCAGTTTTATTTTAGGAATTTTGTTTAAATGAAATTGCTGTTTAAGATAAAGTTGCGAAATACTGTTAAAGAGTTATCTACCATCCTATATTATGTTAAACGGATTATAAAACTTATTTTTGTCTATAACACGATTTGCTTTGGCTTATTTATAAACCAATATTGATAATTTTGAATAATAATAATACCTAAAATCTTACGAATGGACATATTTAAGGATCCATAATATGCATATATAGTTCAATTAATATTAGTATAATAGAAAATTACATGTAATAATAATATTTCCATGGTTTTGGTTTCTAGAAATGTACACGTTTCATGCACATATCAAGTAATATTTTTTACGGATGAATAGAATATAGTGTTGGGTGTATGACTTCAAATGCTTAGCTGTTTTCTGAAAATTTTTAAAATATGAATTTATTCAAAGTATTGGACATTGTTAGCTATGACTTTTTCCCATCTATCTGGAAACATTTGGGTTGGGAGCCATAAGGACTTCTCATCATTTGAGCCCTAAAGTGAAGCATATTTCAGAAATCTAAACAAATAGTAGAAGGAGAAATTGCAATAGTTTCATGTCTGGCCGCATATTCTAGACTTTTATCGGCCAATGCTTCCTTCAAACGAATCAGTTCCATTCGGTACAGCTTTCCTGTGAAGGTGTGGTAAGATTTCAGGACGCTAGGACGCTTTTGGTTCCACCAAATACAGGGAATTGCTATCAATTCGGTAGATTGGCCGGAATTCACATAGATCTCTACTGAACTACCGATGATCTATGACTAAAGCAAAAATTTAAAAACAACAACACCTACAATTGTAGCTACAACTTAACTATTTGAAGACCCACGAATAAAGCTATAATTAAACTGCACAAAGACCTACGACTAAGGCAAAAATTTAACTTCAATTGAAGCTAAAATTAAACTACAAAAATACCTATGCTAAAGACTAACGTTTCAAGCTAAAATTTAACTACATAAAGACCCACAATTGGAGCTGAAATTTAAATTCATTAAGATCAACATTCGAAGCTAAAATTGAAGTACAGAAAGACTTATGATGAAAGCTAAAATTGAACTTCATAAAGACCTACGATTGGAGCTGCATATTGATCTACATTCAAACCTAAAATTTAACTACATAAAGATTTACGATTGAAGCTAAAATAAATATATTGAAAGAGTTACGATTGAAGCTAAAATTTATTCCTATAAAAACCTACGATTGAAGCTTAAATTTAGTTACATAATGACCTATGTTTGAAGCTAAAGAATAACTACAGAAAGAGTTATAATTGAAGCTAAAACTAAACTACATAAAGACTTACGATTGAAGATTAAATTTAGCTAAAGTATAACTACAGAAAGAGTTATAATTGGAGCTAAATTTTAACTACATAAAGACCTACGAGAATACCGATTTAGGCTAGAAATGAACTGCATAAAGACTTACGATTGAAGCTAAATTTCAACTCCATAAAGATCTACCATTGAAGTTAAAATTGGAGTACAGAAAGACTTATGATTGAAGCTGAAACTGAACTGCATAAAGACTTATGATTGAAGCTAAATTTCAACTCCATAAAGATCTACCATTGAAGTTAAAATTGGAGTACAGAAAGACTTATGATTGAAGCTGAAAAGCTAAAACAAAACCACATAAAGACCTACGTTTGAAGCTAATATTGATCCACATAAAACCTATTATTAAAGATAAAATTAAACTTCATAAAGACCCACGATTGAAACTAAAATTGAACTACATAAAGACTAATGATTAAAGTACATAAAGACTTATGACTGAAGCTAAAATTGAGCTTCATAAAGACCTACGATGATAGCTGAAATTAAACTGCTTAAAGATCTACATTCAAACTTAAAATTTAACTACATAAAGATCTACGATTGCAGCTAAAATTAAAGTACTAAAAGAGTTATGATTAAAGCTAAAATTTATCCTTATAAAGACCTACGGCGGAAGCTAAAATTGAGCTTCATAAAGACCTGCGATTGAAGCCAAAAAATTGAACTACATAAAAACCTACGTTTGAAGCTACAATTGATTCAAAATAAAATTGAACTACGTAAATACCTACGATTGAAGTACAAAAATACCTACAATTGAAACTAAAATTTAACTACATAAGGACCTACGACTGAAGCTAAAATTTAAGTGCATGATTGACTTATGATTGAAGATAAAATTGAACTACATAAAGACCTAAAATTGAAGTTTAAATTTAACTACATAAACATTTACAATTGAAGCTAGAATTGAACTACATAAAGACATATGATTGAAGCTAAAATTGGACAACATAAAGACCTACGTTTGCAGATAAAATTGAACTACATAAAAACCAATGATTAAAGCTAAATTTGAACTTCATAAAGACCTAGGATTGAAGCTGAAATTGAACTATATAAGGACTAGATTTTTCATATCCCGCACTTTTTCATTTCCCGTGTCCCGGGAATTCCCGACTAGAACAAATTATTCAATTTCAATTTTTAATGTAGGCTTGGATAAAAAATGTCTTTGATTTTAAAATGTAATTTGATACAATTAAAAATATCCAGTAAACATTTAATATAAAGAGATAAACTGTCACGGTTGCTAATTTTTGGTTATACACTAACCTATCACTATTTGTCCTTTGTATCGGAATGGCTTCAGTTTCCGTTAAATTTTGTTGTACCTTCGTTAGATTCCAATTAATTTTGATAATTCGCAAAAAATAAATATTTTTTTTTTTTAATTTTGATTGGCAATGTTTTGCTTATTAAATGAAAAATTAAGTAAAGATTTTGATTAAAACTTAAGAAAACCCAATAATATTAAACAAAATTCAATTCCATGGTGGTTTCTGCATCTTTCATGAATCTTCTGTATTTGTTTTGGAGCTTTAAGCATCATTTAGAGAAAGTCAAGGTAAAAAACATCACACAGAAAGAACTAGGGAAAATAATTCTCTGGAATTCTCGTAAAATTCCCCGGGATTTCTGGATTGAAATTTTTGCGGAATTCCCAGGATTTTCTGTAATAATGACCTATATAACATTGTCTTTTGTTGCGAATTTACGAAGGAGTAATATTTAATTATGAATATCAAAATTAAGTAAACTTAGCAATGATGGGCTTTTTCACTAGGATTGAAATATTTGTTTGAGAAATTTTGTTAATTTGTGGCTGTGATTTGTTAGATTTGTGGATGAGATACTTTTCATGTATTGAAAGTATGCGAATGAGTGATATTTAATTATGAATAGTAAAATAAAGTATACGTAGCAGTGGATGAATTGCTTTTTGGTAACTTAACTCTCTAACCAGCCAATTTTGTTTTGAGATAAAAACAAGTAAGAAAGTTTGGTCGGTCAAGCCCGACCATATAATACCCTACACTAAGTAAAAGAGCAAAAAGATTTTTCATTTAAAATTTCAATAATTTATATTTTTGAGTGATTTTCGGAAGTGGGCCTTATATGGGGGCTATGACCAATTATGGACCGATCACCATAAAATTAAGTAGTGTGATTTATGTCTATGTGAAAGTTTACTATGTTGAATTTTGTGAGTATACCAAAATTTTTAAGCGATTTATGCACGTTAAAGTGATTTTCGGAAGCGGATCGATAAGGGAGCTATGACTAATTATGGACCGATCGTAACAGAATTTGGTGACATGAATTTTGTATATATAAAACTTATTTGGAGCCAAATTTGTGGAGATACATTTATAAATTAAACATTTATGACCGATAAAGTCCAATTTCGGGAGGACATTTGTATGGGGGCTAGGTGAAATAGTGGACCGATTTCAACCAGTTTCAATAGGCTTGGTCCTTGGGCCAAAAAAGACCTGTACTCTGCGCATAAGGTTTACATGGACAGCCAACCAGACGGACGGACATCGTTTAATCGACTCAGAAAGTGATTCTAAGTCGATTGGTATAATTTAAGGTGGGTGTTAGACTAATATTTTTGGGCGTTACAAACATCTGCACAAACGCATTATACCCTCCCCACTATGGTGGTGTAGGGTATAAATATATGTACCAGGTTATTGTTTAAAAAAAAATATGTTGGATGGAAAAAAAAACAAAAGACAAGATAACGTTCATGTTTATCACAATAAGTAAATTGCACTGTGCATCAAATTTCGGGTCATTAAATCTTTCCCGAATGATACCAACGGGAAGTGATAGTAGAACATCAGTAGACCAAACCCCCCAAAGGGTTTTAAAAAGTTAGCTCGTATTTAAAGTTAATCGCCTTTAAAGTTCAGCTTTTTTGAGTAAAAATTTTTCAAAATCGCAAAAAACTTAAAAAAAATAGCTTTTTTTACCTTTTGCCCCAGGTCCATAGGTAGCAAACCGTTTAAAATTCAAAGAAACAATAAACTACAAAAATGTACCTAAGATCTCAATAAACAGCTTTCTAGAACATATGAACTTCCTAGGAATGATTCTTAACACCGTTTAGGTAGGTCAATATAAGGTAGTAAGAAAAAACTAAAGGAATTAAGTTTTTTGGAGCATAAACTATTAAATTATTATAAACTAAAGCATACTTTTAGGCAGATGCAAAAAAATGTATTTCGAAATTTATTACGAATCTTTTAAAGTATTTTGCGATGAATTTTTATGATTTCTTTATGACAAGGGCTACAACTTTGCCTCAGAGAGTAAATCAAAATTCCGAACTATTTGCAAGATATGAGCCTGAGAAAATGATCAATTTTTTGCAAAAATGACACAGAGGCAAAACTGACTTTGGGCAAAACTGGGAGACACTGGTCTTTTTTTTGGTCTATTGTCATGTAGTGGCGACCGTATATGGTTATATTTCCATGACTCAAAAGCACATAAAGCAGCATTACATACATTTAACATACCCCGCCTAAAGGCAGGCTTGCCGGTTAGAGGGTTAATAATTAAAATTATTATAGATTATTTAGCAATTTTTCTATATTATGTAAAGGAGAGAATCAACAAAATTCCTTCACTTAATTTTCAATGATCCTTGTAAAAGTGCATTTTCTTACAAAATTCTTAGATTACTAAAACCACCATAAAGCAATAATGATAACAAGACAATGTTATTTTTTACTTTAACAAATAAAAAACAAACTAAAGATTGAAAGATAAATGGAGAGAGAAAGAAAGAAAGAAACAGAGAAAACTTTACAAAAAAGCTTAAGTATTGTGATAGATGAAAATTGAAGTAGTTTTTTTTTTAATATCTTACATTTCCCTTGCACTCTGCTCTAGCAGCTGTAAATGTCTTTATCGTTTTGCAGAAATCTTATTCTTTGCCAAAAGATTTATTACTAATAAGATTTTCTTCAGCTATTGTATAAAAGCTTTGCTTTTTTATGTTTTATAATGCAGAAATGCAATAGAAAAAAGAAAATTTATTTTTATTTTGCTTGTAATGCGCGTGATAAGGATTTAAATCTAAGAATACTAGTTTGATTGTGAACAAAACTGGAACTGTTATAGAACTTTGCAAAATTTCTATGGTTACAATAATAATGATTTTACAATTTAAATGTTGCAATAACACAATAACGCATTGTTAGTTTGTTGCAAGAGTTTTGCATGTCTGACACACACGCATGCACTCCTGCTCTAAGTTATCTGACAAATTTATGCTGAAAAGGTTTTTGCATAAAAGTGCTAAAGGATTCAAAAGGGGCCATTGTAAATGTATGTATGAAAACCAGCTGCATGTTCGTGCAACTAAAACCTTTGTTTATTGTTCAAAGATTTCCAATAAATCTAAGTGCAACAGTTGAAGGATTTTAGGAAAAGTTTTCAACAATTTTATTGTTACAATCAGTAAAAATATAACAATAAATTGAGAGCAATTTAATAAGACAGTTTAAATGAAAAATATTTAATACTTTCTTTTTTCAGCAAAAATATTAAATTTTAAACAAAATTTAATAACAATTTTTGTTTAGTTTCGTTTCTTATTTTCTCCCTTTTTTACTCGCAAAAAAACATAATTTTCAGTTCTTGCGGTTTAAATCCGCTCTACTACATACAAAAAAAATAACAAAAAAATTCTAATTAAAAAGAATTATAAACGTAAAATGAATGTAAAAAGAAGAAAACTAAACACAACTACTAAATGTTAAGAAACCGAAACTGTTGTAGTAAAGAGAAATATAGTAAAAATATTATTGTACTGGAATTTATTTGCAACATGGTGGAGAATTTTTGCGCCAAAAAGGAAACAGGAAACATAAAATGTATAATTAATGTTTGTAAAATATTTAAACTAGACCAAGTAACAAGTAGGGAAATATATGAACAGAAATTGTGGTGGGTCAAGAGTGACCATTATTTTCCTTAAAAGGAAGGGAAACAAGTAAAGATAGTTTTGTATATTTTAGGAAAAAAATTTTATAAAGTAAAAATTGTTAACTAAAAACTGATTTTTTGTAAAAAATCGTTTAAACAAAATATTGTTATATAACACCGTCCGACAAATAGAGAAAAAATTAGTTAGACACGAACTGGATGATATACGTCGGAAACTATAAATTTAATGGAGAAAAACTGTGTTTTCAGTTTTTCATTTCGTGAACCTGTGTCCTTTTTTAAGGACTTCAAAGAAGTATGTATGTCAAAAGAACAAGCAGAAATGTAAAATATTTTGTATTATCTTTATTTTATCCTGTAAGGATCAAAAGATGTCAAAAATGTTCTTTCAAATTTTTATTCTTGAATATCCTTTTAGATTTCCAATAATTTTTTTTTTTTTAAAATAGTGAGTTAAAGATCCAAATATTGAATACCACATGCCAAAATTTCATCATTCTATCTTAACTACTTAAGTGTTAAAAAATATTTTAAATTTGAATTATTTGATTTTTTATATTTTATTTTAATATTTCATTCGAAAAAAAGATAACAAAATCCTTTGTGAAAAGCAACGAAGAAGAATTTTCAATAAACAATTAAAATGGTATAGTCGGACAAGCCCGACCTTATGACACCCCACACTGGGTATATGATTATAAAGAGTTTTCTTTTGATATGAAACTTATTTGTGTTGAATCTTATTTGAATACACACATTTTCGGTAGTGGGCCTTATATGGGAGCTATGACTAATTATGAACCAATCGTCACAAAATTTGGTGGGATGAATTGCGAATATATGAAACATATTTGTGTTGAATTTTTTTTGGATACTGACTTATTTCAGAAATTTATGTATATTAATGATATTTTCGAGAATGTTGCTTATATGGGAGCTATGGAATATTGTTGACCGATCGTCACGAAATTTGGTCGTGAGAGTTCGGCTTATATAAAACTTAATTGTGCTGAATTTTGTTTGAATATATTTATCATTAAGATATTTATGAGGGCTTAACTATTTTTAAATAGGCCAATTGTATGGGGGCTAGGATAAATAATGGGCTGATTCTAACCAAATTCAATAGCCTTTGTCCTTGGGGTAATATAATGGTTTGTGAAAAAATTTCGTCGAATTATCTTTAAACCTGCGACCTGTAGTTTGACTACAAGTTTTACATGGATGGACGGACAGACGGATGGACATCGCTAAGTCGACTTAGAAAGTGATCCTGAGCAGATTGGTATACTTTAAGGTGGGACAATATTTTTGTATGTTGCAAACAACAGCTCTAACCCATTATACCTCCCCCACTATGGTGGTGTAGTCTATAAAAATGCATTTTTCTTAATAAAACTTTTTTGTATACTAATAAATTTTTTTTTATATTTTAATTTGACCTTTATATATATAAAGTATGAAATTTTCACATTTAGTATAGAATATTTGGGTCTTTAACGCACTATTTTTTTAAAAGGGATTTATTGGAAATCTTAAAGGATATTAAAGGATAAACATTTTAAAGGACATTTTTGACATCTTTTGATCCTTACCATATAAAATAAAGATAATACAAAATATTTTACAACTCTTCTTGTTCTTTTGACATACAATTTGTCATTATTGGAATAGCAGGAGTATTTTTAAATATTTTTTGAAAATTGTTCTTCTTTGAAACTTTGAAGTCCTTAAAAAAGTACACTGGCTCACGAAATGAAAAACAAAGTTTTTCTCCATTAAATTTGTAGTTTCAGACGTATATCATCCGGTTCGTATCTAACGAATTTTTTCTTTATTTGTCGGACGGTGTAATATTCTTAAAAAAAAACTTGTAAATATAAAAATTTTCTGACATCGTTAACCCTTTATAATTTGATGGCAAAAAAAATCATAAAATTTTACATTTTCCCAAATTTTTTAAACGAAATTTTCAAAAAATTTTATTATTTTTTGTCAGTTGTAATGAATGCTAAATTAGGATTAAAAATGTTAATTAGGATTGTAACTATAAAAGGTTAGCGAAACGATCGATTTAAATTTCAAGAATTTCGAGGAAATTTATTTTTGGTCAAAAATTTGTTAAACTTATTTCTGCATTCTTTCTTTAGCAAGAAAAAGTTGGTTGAATATTTTTTCAGTTTTTAGAATTTTTTTAGATGATTTTCATACAACTTGTTTCGCCTCTCTTTTTCTTTAACATAAAGAAGATTATTATTTTGTTATTAAAATATTAATAGCAGCCTTAAAGTTTCATTCACTGCAAAGTTTTTTAAAATTTCCATTAAATGTAAATATTTGTAACTTTATAAAATAAATAAAAATGTTAACGCTTTTTAACTTACATCTCTTTTTGTATTATTAACAGCACAATTTAAATATGTAGTTAAATTAAAATAAAAAAGCAATATAGCATAAATATATATTTTTTCATATTACCAGTAAAAATCCGAACGCCTTTATATTGTTTAAGGGAAAAAAGATTATTTTAAATAAATATATTTAATTTGTTTTTTAGCTTTTGTTATGAAATATTTAATATTTAGCAATATTTGCAGTTTTTTAACGCACACAAACACATTTATAAAACTTTATAAATTTATATTTCTTTTTTGTAGATTTTTTATTTTTTTTTTGTTAAACATTTAATATAACACTATAAGTATATACGGCCCAACATCAACATTACGATATTTTTCATTACATATTTTAAATGGTAGACGTTGACAACATTTAAGCTCAGTTAAAATAATATTTAAAGAGAAAAAAAAAACACGAAAAATATAGCAAAACCAAAAAAATATTCTTTAACAAAATAATACAAATAGTTAAAAGCTAAAGCATAGTTTATTTTGTTGGTTAGTTTGTTAAACAATTCGTTGCTGTTTTTTGCAGCCTAAAAGTAGACTTTATTTCCTATATTTTGTTTGTTTTGATAACAACTTTATGCAAGTGATATATAAATTGTATCAGTTCAGTTTAGTTCAGTTCGTTTTTTTTAGAGATTTTTTTTTGCACGATGATGATGTATGATTATGATGTATCCTTTATCATAGTTAAATAAATATAATTTTGTTTTTTCGTTGTTGTTGTGTTCTCTTAGTTTGTTTGGTTATTTTTATAAATACTACAACTGAAAAGTTAACAAAAAAAAAAAAACTAAACAAATCAAACATTGAAAACATTTCTTTTTTTTTATTTTGAAGGGAGGATAAACAACAAACATTCAGCTATTACATCTATACAAAATATATTGTTATTTTTTGGCGTATTTTTTGGTTATTTTTTTGTTTTGGTTTTTGTTACTAAGTTTAGACACACATTCATACATACACATTGGCAACAAAACAACAACAACAACAATTTGTTTGTGTTTTACATTCGTTTGTTTTCACATTTTGTTAGTTTGAAAAGGGAAATACAGTTTAGGTTTTAAGTTTAAGAGCACTATGGGGGTCAAAACTTGATAGAATTTCTCAAGATTTTTAAATTTATTTTTGAAGTATCTTAAAGAAGTTACTTATTTCATGACATCCTAACAATTACTTCTTTCTATATTCTTACTAAAATTTTCGTAATTTTTTTTTGTAGAATTCTAAGAAAATGTTCACTATTAAACAGTATTAGTCTTAGAATTAAATATTTTGTAAATATGTGTTAAATTTCCGTTTAAATCTCTCAATTTGAAAAGATCTTTTATATAAAACTAGCTGAACCGGTGCGATTATTATAGAAAATTCAAAAATGTACCCATGAGAATAAAGAAAAATTACCAAAAAGTATACCCTTGAATATTCACTCACTTGGCACCATATACGCCTAATTTCATATTTAGATGTCCATTATTACAGTAAATTCAAAAAAAACATTAGAATATATAAAAAGGACCAAAAAGCCCCTATTGAGTTTTCCCAATCACTCGGGTTCATATAATCTTAATTTCATGTCTTTAGGTTCATTGGTGAAGAAATTACTAAAAGTACCATTCGAATAAAGAAAATGTACCAAAAAGTATTCCCCTAGAATTATCACTCACTTAGGACCATATATGTTTAATTTCATAATTTTATGGACATTCTTACAGAAGATTCAAAAAGTACCATTAGAATATAGAAAAAGTACCAAAAAGCAGGCCATTTTGGATTCCCACTTACTCGGGTCAATACAAGCTTTATTTCATGTTTATAGGTTCATTGGTGATGAAATTACTAAAAGTACCTTTCGAATAAAAAAAAAGTACCAAAAAGTCTCCACCTAGAATTTTCACTGACTTAGGACGATGTATGCTTAATTTCATGTTTCTAAGTCTATTGTTATAGAAAATTCTAAAAGTACAATTAGAAAAATAAAAAAGTACCTGTAGTTCAGTTCTTACATTTTGGTACCTAAATATTATCCCTTATTCCTAACGCTAACTTCACTCAGATACATAATAGCTAACTTTAATGTCGATAAGTGAAATAATTTAAAATATTAAAAAAGTACCATTAAGAGAAAAGTACCAATTTCCTCCTTGAACACCCCTCAAGTTTGAAATTTAAAAATATTCCATTTTGCCAAAATTGTTTATGCTAAGACATGTCTTAAAAGATTAAATTCTGTGTTAATATGCCCCAGCAAAAATATGTTTTAAAAAAAGTACCAAACTGTTTACCCAGATTTGGTCCAATATACAAATTGGCACTAGAGTTCCAAATAACACCCTGTTAGTTAATTTTTGCATGAATCCAGGAACCAATGTTAAACAAATTATCAAAATTTTCTTAATAATTTCAAATAAAAGGTATTTTCCCCTTTTGGTACCTTTTTAATCCCCATTGCGGTTGTAAAATTTTATTCAAATAAATTTCTGTACCGTGGTGGGAGCTCATAATAAAATATGTCTATGTCAAATTATAGAAAAACTTATTTTATGAAAAAGTCCCAAAACTAAACACAATTTTTATCCCTTAAGAGTTCGAATTTCGAAAAAGTACCAAACCTATATTTTTTATTTTTTGATAAGTAAAGAATATGATATAAAATTTGTTTCTATGTTTATTGGTTTAAAAGATACATAGGGTGTCAAATAAAAAACCGTTTTATCCCGTAAAAGGTTCGAATTTCGAAAAAGTACGAAACTGACAGGTGACACTTGTTTTTTAGTTGGAGTAACATGCAATTTTAAGTTTTTTCGTATCTTTATTAGTTTTGAAGATATAAGGTTACCGAATTTATCTGTTTTTACCCTTTTTACCCCCTAAACGTTCGAATTTCCAAAAATCCCGGATCGTTTTGGGGAGTATGGAACCCACAGTTAAAATTTCATGATTCTAACTTCAGTCGTTTGGGCTGTGCTATGATGAATCAGTCAGTCATTCAGTAAGTCAGTACCGTTACTCGTTTTTGTTTAATAAAACAAGCCTCTTCACATTAAATAAATTGTTACAGAACAAAATATATATTTTCGAAAAAATGTTTGCCATTGTAAGAAAAAAGTGCCAGTACCGAATCTTATATATCTTATAAGGTCTTTGAAGTATCTATCATTTAGATATCCATATTGTCTATATTAATGGCTTAGTGATCCAGATATAGGTAGGTCAAAAATGAAAAAAATCGAGGTTGTCCTGGTTTTTTCCTCATATCTCAGCCATTTGTGGACCGATTTTGCTGATTTTAAATATGAAACTTCTCGAAAGCATATCTGACAGAATTATTGAAGATTTGGATCCCGAAGATATCTGGTGTCTTCAGGAAATTGACTTCAACAGACAGACAGACGTGGCTTAATCGACTCCGCTATCTATAAGGATCCAGAATATACATATATACTTTATACGGTCGGAAAATAATATCGTGGAAATTACAAACGGAATGACAAACTTATATATACCGTTCTCACGAAGGTGAAGGGTATAAAAATAAAAAAAAGTTTGAAAATATTTTTTTTTAATTTTAAAGAAAAAAATTGTTTAAATTATTTTTCCCGAATTTCAAAAAAAAAAAATTTTAGAGAAAATTTTATGGTTAAGAAATTTAAAAATTATTTTTCCCGATTTTGACACATTGTAGCTCCGAATTACTATGGCATTATAGACATCGTTGGAAAGGTCTTTAAAATATATATCGTTATCTTATCTTATAAATATTGTCTATATTAATGACTTAGTAATCCAAAATCGATGTAGTCATGGGTTTTTGCTTATTGCTCTGCCATTTCTGTAGGGCGATTTTCTCGACTAGGATATATAGCGGATATATTGATGTATGAATCATTTATGTAAGTTATTTGGGGTATACGGAAAGTTGATGATCGACTAAGCTTTTCCCGATTTTGACGAATTTTGGTCTTTTCTATGATTGTAAAGTGTCAATCAAATAAACTTCTATTTAAAACTTTTTAAAAAAATCGAATATGGACTTTAAAAAAAGGTTCATCGTCATACTATTTCCAAAGCCATTGAACAGTATAATGAAGACTTGAATATTAAAAAGAAATCTGGATCTGGAAGAAAAAATGGTCTAACAGATATTGGTAATGCAAAAGAAGAAGTCTTTTTTGAAGATCACCTAACGCTTCTAACTCAAAAACAGCTCGTAAATTTAAATGCTCTGATTCTTTGGGCGCAGATCTAAAGGGTTGAAGTCGTATAAAGTTCAGAAAGATCCAGAAAAATTGATGTAAAATTTTATAAAAAACACCTGTTGTGACTGATGACTAATAAAACTTATGTACTGGGGGCTATATACAACTTCCGGGTCAAGGCAAATCCACCCAACTCTCCAGAAATTCGGCTTGTGGAAAAGTATTGAGTTATTGTGAAAACATAATTAAAGAACACAGGAAAGGTGTCCCAGGACATGTCCTATTTTAAGCGTAAGTGGACCACCTCGCCCAAAAAGGTAACGAAAGCAACTATAAAATGAATTGCATTTCATTTGTCTATATACATTGTACATTAATCAAACGGATCCTGTATATTTAAAGGAAATAAACCACCGTTTTTAAAAGGTAAAAATGTAAAAATTGGTGTCAGAAGTGGGTCTGCAAAATAAGGAGCAGTCATGAAGTTTGAAGAGCTTAATGTGGAACAACTCAAGAGAGAAATGTATAAGTTTGAGTTATCGATAGCAGGTAATAATAGCAGAATTACAAACATGAGCATAAAGAAGAAAGAACAAGAAGCACAATGTACGCACTATGATTTTACAAATGAAAACAGACATCAAGAAACTTCTAGTTGCAGTTCAAGAAACTTCTAGAATTCACAACGAGAAATTGTTAACTGAAGTTCAAGAAACTTCTAAAATCAACAACGAGAAACTGTTTGTTGAAATGGAAGCGTAATATCAGGAAACTTCCAAAGCTACAAACGAAAAACTTCAAGAAAATTTTGGAAGTTATAAACAGTTGAGTGAGTGTCATTGAGAAGAAGTGTCCGATTTGGAAAGCTGGCTAAAAATACAAGCCATAGACGTCAGGAAAAAGACGTTGCAAAAAACTTCATGATCTATAAATAATGGAAAATAATCTTAAATGCCAAGATGGTGCTATGAGAATTATTATTTATGGCAGCACACCATTTGGTATTTTCAAGTTCCACTTTGATGCATTTGTAAAAAAGAAGATAAAGCTACAGGGTTGATTTTTGCCTTGAGGGAAGTGCAGCAGAAGTTCTGGAATGCGTTCCAATAAGCTGCTGGAATAAATATGAAGACACAATGTCTGCTCTGCAATGTACGTATGGAAGAGAACACAAGAAAACAAGTAAGCCGAATATAGCACGACTATGCCGAATCTTATACACCCTTCACCAAATTATACTTCAAAATACAAAGGTAAACAAAATTTATTTTTTTCCAAAGCTGTTTTTTTAATTTTTTGTTAAAAATGTTTTTTTGAATTGTTATTTTAATTTTTTTTTCAATCATTAAACTTTTTTTAAATTTTTAGAAAAAAATTTTTGAATTAAATTTTTTTTTTTGGTGAAAAAAAAAATTCGTGTTAAAAAATATTTTTTTCTGATTTTGACCCATTGTAGGTCCAACTTACTATGGTCTTGATACGTCGTTGCAAAGGTCTTTGAAATATCTATCATCCATATTGTCTATACTAAGTAATCCAGATATATGTAGGTAAAAAATAGGTCAAAAATCGAGGTTGACCTGGTTTTTTTCCTAATATCTCTGCCATTTGCGGACCGATTTTGCTGATTTTAAACAGAAAACTTCTCGAAAGCATGTCTGACAGAATTATTGAAGATTTGGATCCCGAAGATATCTGGGGTCTTCAGAAAAAAGAAAAATATCTGATTTCAACAGACAGACGGACAGACAGACGTGGCTTAATCGACTCCGCTTTCTATAAGGATCCAGAATATATATAATTTATAAGGTCGGAAATGAAAAATGTAGAAATTACAACGGAATGACAAACTTATATATACCCTTCTCACGAAGGTGAAGGGTATAAAAATATACCGAATGGAATTTCATGACTTTTTGAATGAAACTAATTTTTATTTGATGAAAAATTATTTTATTTTTCAACATAGTCTTACATGATTTCTTGGTATAGTCAAATCTCAGTTCTTCAGGTTTTTAAATAAGAAATAGTCAATTGGCGCTAAATCCGTAGAATAGTGTGGAAGAGGGATCATTTTGTTGCCTAATTCATGAATTTTTGCCATGGAAACATGTGTGTATGCTTCTGTGCACTCGATTCTGGGCAAACGCGGCAGCTATCTTGCGGAAAGCTTTTTCATACCTAAGTGATCATTTAAAATTGAAACCTCTGAGCCATGTGAAATATCTATGATTTCCACCATCTTTGGCACTTTCAATCTCCGATCGGCTAACACCATATCGCAATTTCTTACAATTTTCGGTTGTTGAGACCTCAACTTTGCGTCACTAAACCACTTTCTTACCATTGAAATTGATGGTGGAGATTTCCCATAGTATTTATCAAGCTTAGTCTTTATTTGAGTGACGATTTTTTCCCCAAAAATGAGCAGAAAATTCACTTTTTTCCACCTTCTCCTCAAGTCACGAGGTGGTCTGCTATCAATGGCTGTCAAACATGAACTAAACGAGGCAGCTTGTTAAAATTTTGATAAAAATCAACAAATAGATGGCTATTGACAGCAGCAGTACTGCCCTTTAATATAAGAGATGAAAAATTCAAAAAGTCGTGGACTAACTGACCTTTCTTTTAGTTGTTCTCCTGATTTAGCCTTTAGTCCTTTTTTTAATTTTTATACTTTTATGATTATGACTTTTCTGTTTACTTCTTAATATGTTGTTTAAGTGTTAAAATTTGTTTAAAAGTAATTTTTACTTTACTATACTGGTGTATATTCCTATAAACGCACTTAATTTTTTTCTGTATTTTTGTTATATCTTTGTTGTTCTCACCCAAAAGCAAAATTTAACTTTTTAATGAAAGACAACTTAACGGTACTTTTTGAAAGTAAACAAGTCTTTTTTCTTATTCTTGTTGTTTGCCTTAATTATGCGATCAAATGTTCTTGGTGCTATTAAGTGGAATATTCAGATAAACATAGACGTGAAATTAGTTTTTGTCCGATCAAGAAAAGATTCAAATTAAATTTTTTCACGACCAAGGATGTTCCATAGATATTGGACGTAAAATCGATCGTTCGGAAAGTGTGGTGCGAAATTTCTTGAAGAAAGGTCAAAATTATGGAGTTCGCAAACATACAAAGGGAAATACAAAACAAACAGGAAGACAACTTAATCTTATAAAACAAAAAGCAACCCGCAACAAATTGAATTTCACACAAATAAAGAATAAATTGAATCTTCCATTGACTTACAAACACGTTGCACACATTTTACGAAACGATGAAAACATAAAATGGAAAAAGCCGAAATGTAAACCAATGCTAAAAAAGCACCATATAGAAAATCGTCTAAAATTCGCAAGAAAATATATGAAATGAACAGATGAGTGGAAAAAAGTAATTTTCTCTGACGAAAACAAATTTAATTTAGACGGTCCTGACTCATGCTCATGCTATTGGCACGATTTGAGATCAAAAGATGTTCGGATGTCAAAACGTAATTTCGTTGGTGACAGTGTTATAGTTTGGTTTGCGTCCGCAGTTGGCAAGTCGAAAATATGTTTTGTTCCGACAAAAATTAATAGTGCGATTTATAACGAACTGTTGGAAGATGCTCTTCTCTCATTTATGGATGAAAAAATGGATGAAGATTGCATATTCCAACAAGATAATGCTGCAATCCATGTTCTAAGCAATCTTAGTTTAATGAACATAGCATTCCTCTGTTGGACTGGCCGGCTTGTAGTCCGGACTTAAAACCAATGGAGAACTTTTGGGGATACATGGCCCGTGAAGTTTATGCAAATAATGCCCAGAATGAAAGCATAATTACTGTGACAGAGCTGAAACTAAGAATTAAACAAGTCTGGGAGGAAATTGATTCCAATCTGCTTAAAAAATTAGTGGAATCAATGCCAGACCGTATTTTTGAAACAATCCATAACAAAGGATCATCCACACATTATTAATAATGCTACAGTGGCCCATAAATTAAAGTGCGTTTATAGGAAAATACCCTTAAAAATGGTTGTTAATCTCGAAAACTAAGTAAAAAAAAAATAAAAAATAAAGTACAAATGAATTTTTTTTGTAAACAATATTTTAAGTGAAGTCTTAACTAATTTAATAAACAAATTTGTAGACCCCTAAATATGTTCATGTTTAATTTTTACAATCTTTTTAAAAAAGAATTAGTGTACTAGTTGAGAATTTTTAACATTGGTACTTTTTTTTTTCAAAAAGTACTTCTTCTTATTATCCATACTTATTTCAGTCTTTTTATACTTCTATATTTTGGAAAACTTTATTACTTTTCGAAAAATTATATTTACTATTCCCAGTATTTGTTGTACTTTTAGCATTTTTAAATATTCGATTACTTTTCGGAGGCTTTGAACACATTAATAATTGGTACTTTTTGAAAAGGGTGTTGTTTTCATTATTACTTTTGTTTTCCTGTCTGGGTTTCCTTATTTGAGTTTTCCTATCTGAGTTTCCTTATTAAGTTTAGCTATTAAATAAATTTGGATTGTTGAGGTAAATATTAAACCCCGTATTCATAAAAATATTTTAAATTTAAACAATGTTTTGAAGCAAAATTTTCATACAAAATTTGATTTTAAAACGTTGTTTAAATTTAAAAATTGTTTATGAATACGGGGTAAAAATATTAGATACAAATGGGAGGTCCAATAGTTAGATTTGAGATCAGTTCAATATTAACGTATTTTTTACTAGCCTTAGGAAAGCCTAATGAGGAGCCGCAGAACAAAAGGTACTTTTACGAATTTTTTTACAAATTGATTTTTTGGTATTTTTATAATACTTGGGTTGAAAACTTCTAGAAAAAATCAATTTCCCAAAATTTTTAAATTTTCAAAAAAGTATCTTTTGTATTTCATTTGGATACTGCAGGAAATGATCAAGTCATGCTATATTCAAAACTGGGCAACGAAATTTAGTCTTAGGGTGTTAGTGCTCTTAAACCTAAAACCCTGTTTATGAGAGTTTGTCGTCTATTATTATTATTTTTTGGTTGGTTTCAAAACGTATTTCTTTTCCTATCGTATGATATTTATTATTAAAATTTTTATTTTTTTTTATTTTTTGGTGATGATATAGTGAATGTGGTTGAGGAGTTGAGTTTTAACAGAGAGAGAGAGATAGTGATGTCAAACGTAACACAAAATCAAACTTACCCAGTCGGACATTTCGTGTGTATCAGCATTTCGATGATGATAATTTAATATTAAAATCGTTGACACAACGGATGAAGCTACCATAAACATTATGCAATTGAAATATGTACCTGTTGGTTGGTTGGGCGTGTCATAATATATATATTTTTTTTTAGTATTTTATGATCAGTTTTTGGTTTAGATATATTTTTTATATAAAAAAATATATGGTGGAGAATTTTGAATTTTTTTGTTTGCAAGAAAATTTCAAAATTTTGAAACAACATTTTTGTTATATTTTTTTTCGGTTAAATAAATTTAAATATTTTTTTTTGGGTTAATTTATTTTTATAAAGAATTTAATTGAATAAAATGAAACGAATTAAGAAAATCAAATTTACGTTTTTTATTTGGTTTAGTGTTAAGAAAGCGTAGTGGAAAATTAATTTCAGATTTGTAAGTGATTGTTGGCAAAAGTATCAAGTGTTTTATTTTTTTAAGACAGATAAAAGTTTCATTTTGTTAAAGTTGCGGTGGGGGGTTTTTTGGTTTTTTTGTTGTTTTTAACAGTTTAGTTTATTTTTGTTTGGAGTAAAGAGTAGTTAAGTGGTGGAAAAAAAGTATAGAGAAAAAAAGAAAAGAAATTTATAAAAAATAGGGAAAAATTATATACACATTTTTTATTAATTAATTAAAGTTGTTTGTTTTTTTTTTAGTTAAGTTTATTAAAAAATATATGCTTTTTTAAATATTTATATATATGTCAATAAAATTTAGTTTAAAGTGGTAGTTAATAGTTAGTAGAGAGTATAGAGAGTAATAAAAAATAACATTTGCAAAAAAATATTTATGTAAATACCACAGAAAAACGTAATGTTTGGTTATTAAACTTTTAAAGAACAAATATTTAGTTTTTAAATAGACAATTAAAGTTTTATTTAGTTTAAGGTTTGGTTTTGTTTTTTGAGGAAATTTGGTTTAAACAATTTATATACAAAACTGGCTTAAAAGAGAGTTGGAGCATTTAACTAAAGTTACCTGAATATATTGCCTATTCCCTAAAAGTGCAAAATCGAACATTCTTAACTGTTTTAAATGAATTTGTAATTCCTTTGAAAAACGACTTAAAAATTATGGCATATCATTTGAACGCTGTTTTTGTTTTTTAATAACTTATTTGTCATTTGTCAAGGGTACATATCTGTCAGTTTTTCTAACTTAGTTATTGAACATTATAAAATGAAAGTCTTTTTTTTTGCCAACAAAGCATCATATACGGGAAATTTTGCTTTACTTCTTTAATTTGAAGAAAGTGCCGCTGAAGCACAACGAAGTTTATGGTTAATGTCTTCCATCGCTTTTAAAGTGGTGATATTGACATGCAAGTCAAAGATCGCCTAGGCCAGACAAAAAAGTTTGAATATCAATAACACTGTCCAACAGTATTTTTGGAACAGACTAGCGACCCTATAATTCTGAAAGGGCATGTTGAGTAGATCATTTTGTAGAATAAACTTATTTAAAAATTTAAATTTTTAAATTTAATTTTTAAAAATATAGGGCGTAATTTTTGACTGAATGGAATCGAATTTTCATTGTTAGTTAGACAACTAAATTAGCAATAACATACAAAAGATTTGAGGGCAATATCTATTATGGATCCAAAAATAAACGATTTTCCAGTTAAATATTAAATAAATAGCAGATTTTAGCTGTTTTTTGGGCGAAAAGGTGACTTAACTCATTTTTAATTAAAAAAAAACTTTCTTTAAGAACATATAACAATTTTATGTTTTTCTGTAAGGTATGTCTACGGAGAACATTTTGTTATAAAAACCATGTAAAAGTTTTCAAACATGTAGCCCCTACGCCCTTCGGAATTTGATATTACACTCATAAATGATAGGTCTAAGGTATCAGTAGATAGGTGGAGGATATCCAAAAAAAGGTCGTTCTCTGACCATAACTGGATTCTCTTCAATATTAGACTTCAGAACTCGACAGAGAAAATACAATTAAGGAACCCAAGAAGGACTGATTGGTTCAAATTTAATGGGATCCTTAAACATAAACTTAAGAATATGCCAGTTGTACAAGATTCGATCACTGGTCTTGAAAAAATTGAGGAAAACTTTAGTAAAACTTTAGTCAAGGCTTTCGAAGTTTCCTGTCCAGTCACTAAGGCTAAGAAAAGCTTCCCTCCATGGTGGAATTCTGAGCTATCTAAACTATGTAGGGAAACTCGTAGGGCCTTTAACATTAGCTACAATAGTAAATCATGGCAACCATATCGTGATCAATTGAAAGCCTACAAGAAAGCTATAGTAGTCGCAAAAAGAAACTCATGGAGAAGCTTCTGTGAATCTATAGATAATACAAAAGACTCTGCAAGACTTAGTAGAATTCTAGCCAAGGGGCAATCCAATCCTACTTATATCAAAAGGAAGGATGAATCCTGGTCTGAATCCTCAGCAGAGTCACTTGACATCCTACTGAATACTCATTTCCCAGGCTGTAAGGATGTTGCTACGGATATTGAGAGGGAAGGTAGGACTCTATTCAATATCGATAGTTATATCATCTCCTATGACAGGATATCCGGGCCGGATGGTATATTGCCAAAGATGCTACAAAGTGCAAAAAGGCATATCATTCCCTGGCTTCATAGAATTTTTACGGTCTGTCTATCCCTCAATCACGTTCCGGTTAACTGAAGGAGAGTTAAGGTCGTTTTTATTCCCAAAATTGGAAAAAGAAGTCATGAGAAGGCGAAGGACTTTCGTTCAATTAGTCTTTCATCTTTCCAGCTTAAAACGTTGGAAAGACTCATTGACGCTCACATTAGGCATCGCCTAGAGGGTACGACACGGCTCTCTAATAGTCAGCATGCCTACCTTAAGGGTCGCTCTACAGAGGTCGTAAGAGTTGTAGAGAGATCTCTCGAATTTAAACAATATACAATGGCAGCCTTTCTGGATATAGAGGGTGCTTTCAATAATGTTACCACTCTTGCAATTCAGCTAGCTCTTACTGACCTAGACGTTGAAGAATATATCAATAACTGGTTAGTAAACATGCTGAAATCAAGAATAGTTACAGCAAATCTTGGTAATAGCGTCAAGTCTAAGCAAGTTGGTAGAGGCACACCACAGGGTGGGGTGATCTCTCCACTACTGTGGCTTATCGTTATTAACTCGATTCTCATTGATCTAGACAGAAAAGGAATAAAAGTTGTCGCTTATGCGGACGATGTGGTGATACTCGTATCAGGTCTGTTTCCGGACGTGATCAGTGATATTATGTCCACTGCTTTAGGGTTGCTCGACAACTGGGCCACGGCAAGTGGTCTGGGGGTGAATCCAAGCAAAACGGAACTTGTACTTTTCACGACAAAGACCAAGATTCCAAGCTTCAAACTTCCACGGTTGAAAAACTGCGAAATCCCCCTTTCAAATAATGCAAAATATCTAGGTATTATACTGGACTCTAAATTGTCATGGAAACTAAATACTCAACATAGGGTAAAAAAGGCTATGGTGGCCTAATATACCTGTCGTAAGATGTTGGGCACTTAGTCCCAGCATAGTTAAATGGATGTATACGGCTATAGGAGGTCCAATTCTTACTTACGGATCTCTTGTATGGTGGACTGCAACTAAAAGGAAGTATGTCGTAGATCAACTATACAAAGTCCAGAGATCAGCATGCATTGGTATAACCGGCGCACTAAGAACTAGTCCTTCAGAGGCACTGAACACTATATTGCACCTTGTGCCAATAGACCTTCACATAATGGCCACCTCTGCCTGTAGCGCAGCGAGGCTTCGAGCATCTGGCTGTTGGAGATCGAGAACATATGGCCACGCGGGGATTTTGAGCCAGTTGCCTTCGATCGTTCTCCAACCATCTGACTATATTACTGCATACACAGATTTTAATAGGGTATTCAAGGTCTTAATCCCCTCCAGGAGTGAGTGGGGTATGGGTAATCTCGTGTACAAATATGACACTAGGATATATACAGACGGTTTGAAAATGAGCTGTGGTGTTGGTTCTGGCGTCTTCTGTGACGAACCCGAGATAGGTATTTCGTATCGTCTTCCGAAAGAGTGTAGTGTTTTCCAGGCTGAAATTTTTGCAATCATGGCAGCTTGCAATACACTACATGATCATAATACCCGCGGCAATATAGGTATTTTTGTCGACAGTCAGCCGGCACTTTTCTCACTGAATGCCTACACAAATTCATCTTCACTAGTTAGGCAATGTAAGAATTCTCTGTCAAGGCTAGGTCGTCTGTCTGATATTACTTTGGTTTGGGTACCTGCGCACAGGGACCACTACGGTAATGAACAGGCAGACGAACTAGCCAGAATGGGATCTGCCTTAGATATCTCCAATGCGGTCTCAGTAGCAATTCCACTGTGGACTATTAAAGGTATCATCTTCAGACATTTTCTTACAAAGGCTGAGAATAGATGGCGTAATTTAGACACATGTAGGGTAGTCAAGTTGATGTGGCCATCTTTTAACGAACTGCAACTGATAACCCGGGATATATCAAGGTTGATGGCAGTATTAACGGGACACTGTGCGTTAGGCAAGCACGCAAAGCGCCTGGGACTCCCCTTTAACGACCATTGTCGCAGTTGTAAGGACAGGGAAAAAGAGGAAACGACTTTCCATCTTCTCTGCGAATGCCCAGCTCTGAGTGTCAAGAGACATAAATTCATGGGCAACTATACATTGACCAACCTTGGTGAGGTAGCCGAGTCTAAACTCAATGACCTACTAAGATATCTCACAGCTACAGGTTGGGTCTAGTTAGCACTTTTTAGTTACATTGCGATGTAAACGACAATACATCTGACGAGTGGTGTGGTCTCATCAAAACGGGGTCCCTTCGACTCTACTTGATTGTTCGCACGTAGTGAATACCACGTAAACCAACCAAACCAACCAACAAATTTTAAATATTTTTAGGTAAACAAAATTTATTTTTTTTCCAAAGTTGTTTTATTCATTTTTTATCGAATTGTTATTTAAAATTTTTTTTTTAATTTAAAAATTTTTTTTTTTTAATTTTTTTTTTAAAATTGAAAAAAAAAATTTTTTGGTGAAAAAAAAAAATTCGGTTTAAAAAATTTTAGGTCCAATGTCTTTGAAATATCTATCATTTGATATCTATATTGTCTATATTAATGACTTAGTAATCCAGTTATAGGTCAAAAGTCGATATTGTCCTGGTTTTTTCCTCATATCTCAGCCATTTGTGGTCCGATTTTGCTGATTTTAAATAGGAAACTTCTCGAAATCATGTCTGACAGAATTATTGAAGATTTGGATCCCGAAGATATCTGGGGTATTCAGAAAATTGATTTCAACAGACAGACAGACGGACATGGCTTAATCAAAATTTTAAGTATTTTTAGTTAAGCAAAATTTAAAAAAAAAAATATATTTTTCCTATTTTGACCCATTGCAAAATCGGCAAATGGCACTTTGCCAATTTTACAATCAAAATTCGCCAAAATGCCGACAAATCGACAAATGTGGCAACAGTGGTTGCAATGGATTTTGAAATATCTATCATTAGATATCCATATTGTCTATATTAATGACTTAGTAATCCAGATATATGTAGATAAAAAATAGGCCAAAAATCGAGGTTTTCCTTGTTTTTTCCTTATATCTCAGCCATTTGTGGGCCGATTTTGTCGATTTTAAATAGCAACCGAGCCGGAAGAATTCCCAACATATTGATATATGAATCATGTATGTAAGTTATTTAGTGGCTACGGAAAGTTGATTTCAACATACAGACGGACAGACGGACATGGCTATATCGACTTCGCTATCTACATATAATGAAAAATGTAGAAATTACAAACGGAATGAAAAACTTATATATACCCTTGACACTCATGTCGAAGGGTATAAAAATAGGTAAAAAATCGAGGTTTTCATGGTTTTTTTCTTATATATCAGACATTTGTGGACCGATTTTCTCGTTTTTGAAAAATGTAGAAATTTCAAACGGAATGACAAACTTATATAATCCCTTGCCACTCATTGTGAACTGAAATTTAAGTACTAACAGCTATTTTGAAACTTATTTTTAGTTTCTATAAAATGTAACTACTAAAGAGTAGTCCTAAATTCAATGTTCTATGTAAGTTCCAAGTTCTAAAGGGTTTAAAGTATTGTCCCTTATTTCGTTCTTCATGATTGTAAAATTCATTTTCCTTTAATTTTATCTCTTTTACCAGTTTTTGTATTTAAATTGTTTCATGATTTTTGTTTTACCAATTATTTTATTTTATTTAAATATTTATTTAAAATTATATTTATGACATATTTTTTTTGGAATATATAACAACAAAATAATCTGTGTTAACATTATATTTGTATAAGGTATTAAAATTTGTTATATTTATGTATAAAAAAAGTTATATTTAAAAGGGATAAAAATGCGTGCACAAAGAAAAATATATTTAAGTTTTAACTGTGAGTTTTTTATTAAACTGGTTTAATTGTTAGGAAAGAGGGAATTATTATTATTTACTTTAATTTATTTTTCAATAAAATCAAGTACAACTGGTGCAGTGAAAAGACTACCGGAATTTAAAAAAAAGACTTTAATTTTTTGCTAAATCAAAAGGATTTCTAATGTTTAATGTATAAAGAAATCATAAAACAAAGTAATGTTTTAGCTAAAATAAATGTAATGTGTCCAGGGATTTAAACTAAACTATTTAAATTGGAATTTTTTTAACGATTTTCTTTAGTAAATGAAAACATTTTTAATTATTACCCAGCAAAATTTTCTTATTACAAATTTAAATCATGAATTAATATTTTTTTTAACATTTTGCTGGGTTTCTTTTGGGTGCATATTGCAATTTGAAGCGCATGTATTTAAATTGTTTTTAAAGAAATTTTTTTTATTAACAATTTGTGCTGTTTCTAATTGCTGCCAGTTATTTTTTCTTTTGCTAAAACAAATTTCCGGCTAAAACTTTTCATTATGCTAAAAAGTCAAGCCAATGAAAATTTGTAATAGTCTTTGTCATTAAATATTCAAAATATTTAAATAACTGACTGTGTTTTTGTTTTAATGGGGTTGTTTTTTTATTCATTTCGTTTATTGAGTGTCAAAGTTTTAATATCATAAAATCATCAACTTTTTTTTCAGTTTTTATTGGCCATTTGTTTTAAAATGAAATGCAGTTTTTGTTTAAAAATTTATTATTATTAATAATTATGATTTTTTAGTAAGATTTTTCTTTTATTTATTACATGAAAATGAGCTAGTGACATTTTAATTATTAGCTTAATGAGAAATTTATAATGATTTATCTTGATTGTTTTTTTTTTTACTTTTGCTATATAAATGATGATTTTTTTTTTAGGTTAAAATTTTTAGTTTTGTTTTATTTCAGTAAAATTAAAATTGTATTTAAGAAATAATAAAAGTTGAAATGAAATCAAAATAAACTAAAAGTAAGGTTGTTCAGAAAAATATAACGGTAACGCACACACAATTACAGTTATCTAGCTAAAATACAGTTAAAATACACACACACACACATCGAAACACACACAAAGGAAAGGAAACTGTAAATCAGACGAACTTACCTAACAGGGGTACGGCATCCGATGTTGCTGGCATCGTTTCGGCTACCATGTTAAGGAATACCGTTAAAGACAATAAAATAGTAACGCCTGGAAGAAAAGAAATACATAATTAGATTTAAGGTTTATACCAATTTGTATGAATGAATATTAACTGAACTAGAACTGAACTAGAACTGAACTAGAACTGAACTAGAACTGAACTAGAACTGAACTAGAACTGAACTAGAACTGAACTAGAACTGAACTAGAACTGAACTAGAACTGAACTAGAACTGAACTAGAACTGAACTAGAACTGAACTAGAACTGAACTAGAACTGAACTAGAACTGAACTAGAACTGAACTAGAACTGAACTAGAACTGAACTAGAACTGAACTAGAACTGAACTAGAACTGAACTAGAACTGAACTAGAACTGAACTAGAACTGAACTAGAACTGAACTAGAACTGAACTAGAACTGAACTAGAACTGAACTAGAACTGAACTAGAACTGAACTAGAACTGAACTAGAACTGAACTAGAACTGAACTAGAACTGAACTAGAACTGAACTAGAACTGAACTAGAACTGAACTAGAACTGAACTAGAACTGAACTAGAACTGAACTAGAACTGAACTAGAACTGAACTAGAACTGAACTAGAACTGAACTAGAACTGAACTAGAACTGAACTAGAACTGAACTAGAACTGAACTAGAACTGAACTAGAACTGAACTAGAACTGAACTAGAACTGAACTAGAACTGAACTAGAACTGAACTAGAACTGAACTAGAACTGAACTAGAACTGAACTAGAACTGAACTAGAACTGAACTAGAACTGAACTAGAACTGAACTAGAACTGAACTAGAACTGAACTAGAACTGAACTAGAACTGAACTAGAACTGAACTAGAACTGAACTAGAACTGAACTAGAACTGAACTAGAACTGAACTAGAACTGAACTAGAACTGAACTAGAACTGAACTAGAACTGAACTAGAACTGAACTAGAACTGAACTAGAACTGAACTAGAACTGAACTAGAACTGAACTAGAACTGAACTAGAACTGAACTAGAACTGAACTAGAACTGAACTAGAACTGAACTAGAACTGAACTAGAACTGAACTAGAACTGAACTAGAACTGAACTAGAACTGAACTAGAACTGAACTAGAACTGAACTAGAACTGAACTAGAACTGAACTAGAACTGAACTAGAACTGAACTAGAACTGAACTAGAACTGAACTAGAACTGAACTAGAACTGAACTAGAACTGAACTAGAACTGAACTAGAACTGAACTAGAACTGAACTAGAACTGAACTAGAACTGAACTAGAACTGAACTAGAACTGAACTAGAACTGAACTAGAACTGAACTAGAACTGAACTAGAACTGAACTAGAACTGAACTAGAACTGAACTAGAACTGAACTAGAACTGAACTAGAACTGAACTAGAACTGAACTAGAACTGAACTAGAACTGAACTAGAACTGAACTAGAACTGAACTAGAACTGAACTAGAACTGAACTAGAACTGAACTAGAACTGAACTAGAACTGAACTAGAACTGAACTAGAACTGAACTAGAACTGAACTAGAACTGAACTAGAACTGAACTAGAACTGAACTAGAACTGAACTAGAACTGAACTAGAACTGAACTAGAACTGAACTAGAACTGAACTAGAACTGAACTAGAACTGAACTAGAACTGAACTAGAACTGAACTAGAACTGAACTAGAACTGAACTAGAACTGAACTAGAACTGAACTAGAACTGAACTAGAACTGAACTAGAACTGAACTAGAACTGAACTAGAACTGAACTAGAACTGAACTAGAACTGAACTAGAACTGAACTAGAACTGAACTAGAACTGAACTAGAACTGAACTAGAACTGAACTAGAACTGAACTAGAACTGAACTAGAACTGAACTAGAACTGAACTAGAACTGAACTAGAACTGAACTAGAACTGAACTAGAACTGAACTAGAACTGAACTAGAACTGAACTAGAACTGAACTAGAACTGAACTAGAACTGAACTAGAACTGAACTAGAACTGAACTAGAACTGAACTAGAACTGAACTAGAACTGAACTAGAACTGAACTAGAACTGAACTAGAACTGAACTAGAACTGAACTAGAACTGAACTAGAACTGAACTAGAACTGAACTAGAACTGAACTAGAACTGAACTAGAACTGAACTAGAACTGAACTAGAACTGAACTAGAACTGAACTAGAACTGAACTAGAACTGAACTAGAACTGAACTAGAACTGAACTAGAACTGAACTAGAACTGAACTAGAACTGAACTAGAACTGAACTAGAACTGAACTAGAACTGAACTAGAACTGAACTAGAACTGAACTAGAACTGAACTAGAACTGAACTAGAACTGAACTAGAACTGAACTAGAACTGAACTAGAACTGAACTAGAACTGAACTAGAACTGAACTAGAACTGAACTAGAACTGAACTAGAACTGAACTAGAACTGAACTAGAACTGAACTAGAACTGAACTAGAACTGAACTAGAACTGAACTAGAACTGAACTAGAACTGAACTAGAACTGAACTAGAACTGAACTAGAACTGAACTAGAACTGAACTAGAACTGAACTAGAACTGAACTAGAACTGAACTAGAACTGAACTAGAACTGAACTAGAACTGAACTAGAACTGAACTAGAACTGAACTAGAACTGAACTAGAACTGAACTAGAACTGAACTAGAACTGAACTAGAACTGAACTAGAACTGAACTAGAACTGAACTAGAACTGAACTAGAACTGAACTAGAACTGAACTAGAACTGAACTAGAACTGAACTAGAACTGAACTAGAACTGAACTAGAACTGAACTAGAACTGAACTAGAACTGAACTAGAACTGAACTAGAACTGAACTAGAACTGAACTAGAACTGAACTAGAACTGAACTAGAACTGAACTAGAACTGAACTAGAACTGAACTAGAACTGAACTAGAACTGAACTAGAACTGAACTAGAACTGAACTAGAACTGAACTAGAACTGAACTAGAACTGAACTAGAACTGAACTAGAACTGAACTAGAACTGAACTAGAACTGAACTAGAACTGAACTAGAACTGAACTAGAACTGAACTAGAACTGAACTAGAACTGAACTAGAACTGAACTAGAACTGAACTAGAACTGAACTAGAACTGAACTAGAACTGAACTAGAACTGAACTAGAACTGAACTAGAACTGAACTAGAACTGAACTAGAACTGAACTAGAACTGAACTAGAACTGAACTAGAACTGAACTAGAACTGAACTAGAACTGAACTAGAACTGAACTAGAACTGAACTAGAACTGAACTAGAACTGAACTAGAACTGAACTAGAACTGAACTAGAACTGAACTAGAACTGAACTAGAACTGAACTAGAACTGAACTAGAACTGAACTAGAACTGAACTAGAACTGAACTAGAACTGAACTAGAACTGAACTAGAACTGAACTAGAACTGAACTAGTACCTGAACTAGTACCTGAACTAGAACCTGAACTAGAATCTGAACTAGAATCTGAATTAGAACCTGAACTAAAACTTGTGTTCAAAATTTTCGTAAATATCTCAAAGTATTTCTAAATTAAATGAACTATTTACTTTTTAATTGTCTCTATTTTGTTTCCTAATTTTGATTGGCAAGTATCAATTGCTTTTCGTATTCCTGTTTGTTATAACTGAAGTTTTCTTATATAAGTATCTCATTACAAATCCCCCAACAATTGTGGCTCAATATGTCAAGGTTTCTTTTGTTAACGCAAGGGAGAACAAACTTTTAATAGTTTCTTTTTTTTTTGCTTTTTACATTACCAGCAAATTCTATTTCCTTGTTAAATTAGCTTAACATTGATAAATATTTGATATAAGAAATGAATCTTTGAATAGTTTACGTACTTTGACATACAAAACCGCAAGCAAGAAAGAAGTGCACAGAAAAAATGTAAACACACCCTGGAAGTGACCTGCATATAATTTGCACAAACCAAAAGTAAAATAAACTTTCGAAAGTAAGAAAAATGTAGTTTTATAAAACTTCAAAAAAACTTTTGGACATTTTAAAGCAAATACATGCGGATGATGGAAGGCAACGTAAAGACCTTGTTGCATTGAAAATTTTCTCAAGTAGAAGATACACAATTTGCCATGAGTAAATAGTGAAACTGAAGGGAAAAGATGATGCTGGTTAAGAAACATGACACAAATTTCTTATATATTTCGGAATTTTTCCTATATTATGCAATATTTGTACAATGGTGTTAAATAATAATGTTTGATATAATTTAATACCTTAGTGTATTTATGGACCTTGCAAATTAATTCGTAAATGTTCTACATGAATTTTATTGATTTCCAAATCATTTGTTTAAACAGGCCTCTAATTAAACACAAAATTTAATTGAATATTGTTTAGATAGTTGAACAAATATGCCACATGTGTTTGCGTAAACATTTATTCTCAGGCACAGCCTCATGTAGATACAAATACGCCCATACTGCCCCCCATACTGTCTAAGTTGTGGTCAATTGGTTACAGTTTATTTGGTGGTTTAATTCTGTTGGAATTTTCAATGTAATTTGCTGGATTCAAAAGTTACTTACGGCTACAGTACATGCTTGTGAACGAGTGTTTGGAAACCTGCATGTTGAGTCACTGCATTTGGTTAAGTATAAAGCCACAGGGGAATTTCAACAGCTTTGAGTTGTATGAGGTTTAATAAGGATAGCAAGATGGATAACGAAAAGTCTTAAGCAGAAGGAAAATAATTTTCTGTAGTTTTTGGACTGTCAAAAATTCATTGGATTTTAATGAAGTTAAAGTCAGGCAATATGAAGTAGCTCAAGTTCATAAGAAGAATTTTAAATTATAGAAAGCTGTAGAAAATAAGAGAAATTTTCGACATTAAAATGTAACCATTTTTTAGACTAAAACTTTCAAAAAATAAAACTAAACTGCAAAACTTTAAATTAATCCAGCTGTAATAATGGCATAATACCATTACATTTCTAAGCATTTTTGCATTTAAAGCACACACCATTTGCTTGCTTCAAAACTTACGTAGTTATTTGAATTTTTTGGTTGTGTGAGGCCCCCGGGACTTTTTACATTATCTTTCTCCTTGTAGTGGGCAAACACAAACTTACAACTACATTAATTTAAATCCACTTAAAAATACAACGTAAATACTCTGGTTTTTTCGCACTCCCAGCTATAGGTTTGTAAGCTTTTAAGTAACAACACATACAAAACTAAACTAATGGGAAAAACTATAGTGCAGTAAAAGGACTAGAGATGATCCACTCAACACTTTGTTTTTAACACGAGTGAGTAATAAGCAAAACTGAAATGATGGCATGGAAGTGAAATATTTTCCAGTTAGACAGGAACAGCAAAACAAAGAAAATGTAAAATACTTTGAAAATGAGATTTTGATATCACAAAAGTTAGAGACAAATTTAGTTCAGAGTCTAGTTCAGTTCTAGTTCAGTTCTAGTTCAGTTCTAGTTCAGTTCTAGTTCAGTTCTAGTTCAGTTCTAGTTCAGTTCTAGTTCAGTTCTAGTTCAGTTCTAGTTCAGTTCTAGTTCAGTTCTAGTTCAGTTCTAGTTCAGTTCTAGTTCAGTTCTAGTTCAGTTCTAGTTCAGTTCTAGTTCAGTTCTAGTTCAGTTCTAGTTCAGTTCTAGTTCAGTTCTAGTTCAGTTCTAGTTCAGTTCTAGTTCAGTTCTAGTTCAGTTCTAGTTCAGTTCTAGTTCAGTTCTAGTTCAGTTCTAGTTCAGTTCTAGTTCAGTTCTAGTTCAGTTCTAGTTCAGTTCTAGTTCAGTTCTAGTTCAGTTCTAGTTCAGTTCTAGTTCAGTTCTAGTTCAGTTCTAGTTCAGTTCTAGTTCAGTTCTAGTTCAGTTCTAGTTCAGTTCTAGTTCAGTTCTAGTTCAGTTCTAGTTCAGTTCTAGTTCAGTTCTAGTTCAGTTCTAGTTCAGTTCTAGTTCAGTTCTAGTTCAGTTCTAGTTCAGTTCTAGTTCAGTTCTAGTTCAGTTCTAGTTCAGTTCTAGTTCAGTTCTAGTTCAGTTCTAGTTCAGTTCTAGTTCAGTTCTAGTTCAGTTCTAGTTCAGTTCTAGTTCAGTTCTAGTTCAGTTCTAGTTCAGTTCTAGTTCAGTTCTAGTTCAGTTCTAGTTCAGTTCTAGTTCAGTTCTAGTTCAGTTCTAGTTCAGTTCTAGTTCAGTTCTAGTTCAGTTCTAGTTCAGTTCTAGTTCAGTTCTAGTTCAGTTCTAGTTCAGTTCTAGTTCAGTTCTAGTTCAGTTCTAGTTCAGTTCTAGTTCAGTTCTAGTTCAGTTCTAGTTCAGTTCTAGTTCAGTTCTAGTTCAGTTCTAGTTCAGTTCTAGTTCAGTTCTAGTTCAGTTCTAGTTCAGTTCTAGTTCAGTTCTAGTTCAGTTCTAGTTCAGTTCTAGTTCAGTTCTAGTTCAGTTCTAGTTCAGTTCTAGTTCAGTTCTAGTTCAGTTCTAGTTCAGTTCTAGTTCAGTTCTAGTTCAGTTCTAGTTCAGTTCTAGTTCAGTTCTAGTTCAGTTCTAGTTCAGTTCTAGTTCAGTTCTAGTTCAGTTCTAGTTCAGTTCTAGTTCAGTTCTAGTTCAGTTCTAGTTCAGTTCTAGTTCAGTTCTAGTTCAGTTCTAGTTCAGTTCTAGTTCAGTTCTAGTTCAGTTCTAGTTCAGTTCTAGTTCAGTTCTAGTTCAGTTCTAGTTCAGTTCTAGTTCAGTTCTAGTTCAGTTCTAGTTCAGTTCTAGTTCAGTTCTAGTTCAGTTCTAGTTCAGTTCTAGTTCAGTTCTAGTTCAGTTCTAGTTCAGTTCTAGTTCAGTTCTAGTTCAGTTCTAGTTCAGTTCTAGTTCAGTTCTAGTTCAGTTCTAGTTCAGTTCTAGTTCAGTTCTAGTTCAGTTCTAGTTCAGTTCTAGTTCAGTTCTAGTTCAGTTCTAGTTCAGTTCTAGTTCAGTTCTAGTTCAGTTCTAGTTCAGTTCTAGTTCAGTTCTAGTTCAGTTCTAGTTCAGTTCTAGTTCAGTTCTAGTTCAGTTCTAGTTCAGTTCTAGTTCAGTTCTAGTTCAGTTCTAGTTCAGTTCTAGTTCAGTTCTAGTTCAGTTCTAGTTCAGTTCTAGTTCAGTTCTAGTTCAGTTCTAGTTCAGTTCTAGTTCAGTTCTAGTTCAGTTCTAGTTCAGTTCTAGTTCAGTTCTAGTTCAGTTCTAGTTCAGTTCTAGTTCAGTTCTAGTTCAGTTCTAGTTCAGTTCTAGTTCAGTTCTAGTTCAGTTCTAGTTCAGTTCTAGTTCAGTTCTAGTTCAGTTCTAGTTCAGTTCTAGTTCAGTTCTAGTTCAGTTCTAGTTCAGTTCTAGTTCAGTTCTAGTTCAGTTCTAGTTCAGTTCTAGTTCAGTTCTAGTTCAGTTCTAGTTCAGTTCTAGTTCAGTTCTAGTTCAGTTCTAGTTCAGTTCTAGTTCAGTTCTAGTTCAGTTCTAGTTCAGTTCTAGTTCAGTTCTAGTTCAGTTCTAGTTCAGTTCTAGTTCAGTTCTAGTTCAGTTCTAGTTCAGTTCTAGTTCAGTTCTAGTTCAGTTCTAGTTCAGTTCTAGTTCAGTTCTAGTTCAGTTCTAGTTCAGTTCTAGTTCAGTTCTAGTTCAGTTCTAGTTCAGTTCTAGTTCAGTTCTAGTTCAGTTCTAGTTCAGTTCTAGTTCAGTTCTAGTTCAGTTCTAGTTCAGTTCTAGTTCAGTTCTAGTTCAGTTCTAGTTCAGTTCTAGTTCAGTTCTAGTTCAGTTCTAGTTCAGTTCTAGTTCAGTTCTAGTTCAGTTCTAGTTCAGTTCTAGTTCAGTTCTAGTTCAGTTCTAGTTCAGTTCTAGTTCAGTTCTAGTTCAGTTCTAGTTCAGTTCTAGTTCAGTTCTAGTTCAGTTCTAGTTCAGTTCTAGTTCAGTTCTAGTTCAGTTCTAGTTCAGTTCTAGTTCAGTTCTAGTTCAGTTCTAGTTCAGTTCTAGTTCAGTTCTAGTTCAGTTCTAGTTCAGTTCTAGTTCAGTTCTAGTTCAGTTCTAGTTCAGTTCTAGTTCAGTTCTAGTTCAGTTCTAGTTCAGTTCTAGTTCAGTTCTAGTTCAGTTCTAGTTCAGTTCTAGTTCAGTTCTAGTTCAGTTCTAGTTCAGTTCTAGTTCAGTTCTAGTTCAGTTCTAGTTCAGTTCTAGTTCAGTTCTAGTTCAGTTCTAGTTCAGTTCTAGTTCAGTTCTAGTTCAGTTCTAGTTCAGTTCTAGTTCAGTTCTAGTTCAGTTCTAGTTCAGTTCTAGTTCAGTTCTAGTTCAGTTCTAGTTCAGTTCTAGTTCAGTTCTAGTTCAGTTCTAGTTCAGTTCTAGTTCAGTTCTAGTTCAGTTCTAGTTCAGTTCTAGTTCAGTTCTAGTTCAGTTCTAGTTCAGTTCTAGTTCAGTTCTAGTTCAGTTCTAGTTCAGTTCTAGTTCAGTTCTAGTTCAGTTCTAGTTCAGTTCTAGTTCAGTTCTAGTTCAGTTCTAGTTCAGTTCTAGTTCAGTTCTAGTTCAGTTCTAGTTCAGTTCTAGTTCAGTTCTAGTTCAGTTCTAGTTCAGTTCTAGTTCAGTTCTAGTTCAGTTCTAGTTCAGTTCTAGTTCAGTTCTAGTTCAGTTCTAGTTCAGTTCTAGTTCAGTTCTAGTTCAGTTCTAGTTCAGTTCTAGTTCAGTTCTAGTTCAGTTCTAGTTCAGTTCTAGTTCAGTTCTAGTTCAGTTCTAGTTCAGTTCTAGTTCAGTTCTAGTTCAGTTCTAGTTCAGTTCTAGTTCAGTTCTAGTTCAGTTCTAGTTCAGTTCTAGTTCAGTTCTAGTTCAGTTCTAGTTCAGTTCTAGTTCAGTTCTAGTTCAGTTCTAGTTCAGTTCTAGTTCAGTTCTAGTTCAGTTCTAGTTCAGTTCTAGTTCAGTTCTAGTTCAGTTCTAGTTCAGTTCTAGTTCAGTTCTAGTTCAGTTCTAGTTCAGTTCTAGTTCAGTTCTAGTTCAGTTCTAGTTCAGTTCTAGTTCAGTTCTAGTTCAGTTCTAGTTCAGTTCTAGTTCAGTTCTAGTTCAGTTCTAGTTCAGTTCTAGTTCAGTTCTAGTTCAGTTCTAGTTCAGTTCTAGTTCAGTTCTAGTTCAGTTCTAGTTCAGTTCTAGTTCAGTTCTAGTTCAGTTCTAGTTCAGTTCTAGTTCAGTTCTAGTTCAGTTCTAGTTCAGTTCTAGTTCAGTTCTAGTTCAGTTCTAGTTCAGTTCTAGTTCAGTTCTAGTTCAGTTCTAGTTCAGTTCTAGTTCAGTTCTAGTTCAGTTCTAGTTCAGTTCTAGTTCAGTTCTAGTTCAGTTCTAGTTCAGTTCTAGTTCAGTTCTAGTTCAGTTCTAGTTCAGTTCTAGTTCAGTTCTAGTTCAGTTCTAGTTCAGTTCTAGTTCAGTTCTAGTTCAGTTCTAGTTCAGTTCTAGTTCAGTTCTAGTTCAGTTCTAGTTCAGTTCTAGTTCAGTTCTAGTTCAGTTCTAGTTCAGTTCTAGTTCAGTTCTAGTTCAGTTCTAGTTCAGTTCTAGTTCAGTTCTAGTTCAGTTCTAGTTCAGTTCTAGTTCAGTTCTAGTTCAGTTCTAGTTCAGTTCTAGTTCAGTTCTAGTTCAGTTCTAGTTCAGTTCTAGTTCAGTTCTAGTTCAGTTCTAGTTCAGTTCTAGTTCAGTTCTAGTTCAGTTCTAGTTCAGTTCTAGTTCAGTTCTAGTTCAGTTCTAGTTCAGTTCTAGTTCAGTTCTAGTTCAGTTCTAGTTCAGTTCTAGTTCAGTTCTAGTTCAGTTCTAGTTCAGTTCTAGTTCAGTTCTAGTTCAGTTCTAGTTCAGTTCTAGTTCAGTTCTAGTTCAGTTCTAGTTCAGTTCTAGTTCAGTTCTAGTTCAGTTCTAGTTCAGTTCTAGTTCAGTTCTAGTTCAGTTCTAGTTCAGTTCTAGTTCAGTTCTAGTTCAGTTCTAGTTCAGTTCTAGTTCAGTTCTAGTTCAGTTCTAGTTCAGTTCTAGTTCAGTTCTAGTTCAGTTCTAGTTCAGTTCTAGTTCAGTTCTAGTTCAGTTCTAGTTCAGTTCTAGTTCAGTTCTAGTTCAGTTCTAGTTCAGTTCTAGTTCAGTTCTAGTTCAGTTCTAGTTCAGTTCTAGTTCAGTTCTAGTTCAGTTCTAGTTCAGTTCTAGTTCAGTTCTAGTTCAGTTCTAGTTCAGTTCTAGTTCAGTTCTAGTTCAGTTCTAGTTCAGTTCTAGTTCAGTTCTAGTTCAGTTCTAGTTCAGTTCTAGTTCAGTTCTAGTTCAGTTCTAGTTCAGTTCTAGTTCAGTTCTAGTTCAGTTCTAGTTCAGTTCTAGTTCAGTTCTAGTTCAGTTCTAGTTCAGTTCTAGTTCAGTTCTAGTTCAGTTCTAGTTCAGTTCTAGTTCAGTTCTAGTTCAGTTCTAGTTCAGTTCTAGTTCAGTTCTAGTTCAGTTCTAGTTCAGTTCTAGTTCAGTTCTAGTTCAGTTCTAGTTCAGTTCTAGTTCAGTTCTAGTTCAGTTCTAGTTCAGTTCTAGTTCAGTTCTAGTTCAGTTCTAGTTCAGTTCTAGTTCAGTTCTAGTTCAGTTCTAGTTCAGTTCTAGTTCAGTTCTAGTTCAGTTCTAGTTCAGTTCTAGTTCAGTTCTAGTTCAGTTCTAGTTCAGTTCTAGTTCAGTTCTAGTTCAGTTCTAGTTCAGTTCTAGTTCAGTTCTAGTTCAGTTCTAGTTCAGTTCTAGTTCAGTTCTAGTTCAGTTCTAGTTCAGTTCTAGTTCAGTTCTAGTTCAGTTCTAGTTCAGTTCTAGTTCAGTTCTAGTTCAGTTCTAGTTCAGTTCTAGTTCAGTTCTAGTTCAGTTCTAGTTCAGTTCTAGTTCAGTTCTAGTTCAGTTCTAGTTCAGTTCTAGTTCAGTTCTAGTTCAGTTCTAGTTCAGTTCTAGTTCAGTTCTAGTTCAGTTCTAGTTCAGTTCTAGTTCAGTTCTAGTTCAGTTCTAGTTCAGTTCTAGTTCAGTTCTAGTTCAGTTCTAGTTCAGTTCTAGTTCAGTTCTAGTTCAGTTCTAGTTCAGTTCTAGTTCAGTTCTAGTTCAGTTCTAGTTCAGTTCTAGTTCAGTTCTAGTTCAGTTCTAGTTCAGTTCTAGTTCAGTTCTAGTTCAGTTCTAGTTCAGTTCTAGTTCAGTTCTAGTTCAGTTCTAGTTCAGTTCTAGTTCAGTTCTAGTTCAGTTCTAGTTCAGTTCTAGTTCAGTTCTAGTTCAGTTCTAGTTCAGTTCTAGTTCAGTTCTAGTTCAGTTCTAGTTCAGTTCTAGTTCAGTTCTAGTTCAGTTCTAGTTCAGTTCTAGTTCAGTTCTAGTTCAGTTCTAGTTCAGTTCTAGTTCAGTTCTAGTTCAGTTCTAGTTCAGTTCTAGTTCAGTTCTAGTTCAGTTCTAGTTCAGTTCTAGTTCAGTTCTAGTTCAGTTCTAGTTCAGTTCTAGTTCAGTTCTAGTTCAGTTCTAGTTCAGTTCTAGTTCAGTTCTAGTTCAGTTCTAGTTCAGTTCTAGTTCAGTTCTAGTTCAGTTCTAGTTCAGTTCTAGTTCAGTTCTAGTTCAGTTCTAGTTCAGTTCTAGTTCAGTTCTAGTTCAGTTCTAGTTCAGTTCTAGTTCAGTTCTAGTTCAGTTCTAGTTCAGTTCTAGTTCAGTTCTAGTTCAGTTCTAGTTCAGTTCTAGTTCAGTTCTAGTTCAGTTCTAGTTCAGTTCTAGTTCAGTTCTAGTTCAGTTCTAGTTCAGTTCTAGTTCAGTTCTAGTTCAGTTCTAGTTCAGTTCTAGTTCAGTTCTAGTTCAGTTCTAGTTCAGTTCTAGTTCAGTTCTAGTTCAGTTCTAGTTCAGTTCTAGTTCAGTTCTAGTTCAGTTCTAGTTCAGTTCTAGTTCAGTTCTAGTTCAGTTCTAGTTCAGTTCTAGTTCAGTTCTAGTTCAGTTCTAGTTCAGTTCTAGTTCAGTTCTAGTTCAGTTCTAGTTCAGTTCTAGTTCAGTTCTAGTTCAGTTCTAGTTCAGTTCTAGTTCAGTTCTAGTTCAGTTCTAGTTCAGTTCTAGTTCAGTTCTAGTTCAGTTCTAGTTCAGTTCTAGTTCAGTTCTAGTTCAGTTCTAGTTCAGTTCTAGTTCAGTTCTAGTTCAGTTCTAGTTCAGTTCTAGTTCAGTTCTAGTTCAGTTCTAGTTCAGTTCTAGTTCAGTTCTAGTTCAGTTCTAGTTCAGTTCTAGTTCAGTTCTAGTTCAGTTCTAGTTCAGTTCTAGTTCAGTTCTAGTTCAGTTCTAGTTCAGTTCTAGTTCAGTTCTAGTTCAGTTCTAGTTCAGTTCTAGTTCAGTTCTAGTTCAGTTCTAGTTCAGTTCTAGTTCAGTTCTAGTTCAGTTCTAGTTCAGTTCTAGTTCAGTTCTAGTTCAGTTCTAGTTCAGTTCTAGTTCAGTTCTAGTTCAGTTCTAGTTCAGTTCTAGTTCAGTTCTAGTTCAGTTCTAGTTCAGTTCTAGTTCAGTTCTAGTTCAGTTCTAGTTCAGTTCTAGTTCAGTTCTAGTTCAGTTCTAGTTCAGTTCTAGTTCAGTTCTAGTTCAGTTCTAGTTCAGTTCTAGTTCAGTTCTAGTTCAGTTCTAGTTCAGTTCTAGTTCAGTTCTAGTTCAGTTCTAGTTCAGTTCTAGTTCAGTTCTAGTTCAGTTCTAGTTCAGTTCTAGTTCAGTTCTAGTTCAGTTCTAGTTCAGTTCTAGTTCAGTTCTAGTTCAGTTCTAGTTCAGTTCTAGTTCAGTTCTAGTTCAGTTCTAGTTCAGTTCTAGTTCAGTTCTAGTTCAGTTCTAGTTCAGTTCTAGTTCAGTTCTAGTTCAGTTCTAGTTCAGTTCTAGTTCAGTTCTAGTTCAGTTCTAGTTCAGTTCTAGTTCAGTTCTAGTTCAGTTCTAGTTCAGTTCTAGTTCAGTTCTAGTTCAGTTCTAGTTCAGTTCTAGTTCAGTTCTAGTTCAGTTCTAGTTCAGTTCTAGTTCAGTTCTAGTTCAGTTCTAGTTCAGTTCTAGTTCAGTTCTAGTTCAGTTCTAGTTCAGTTCTAGTTCAGTTCTAGTTCAGTTCTAGTTCAGTTCTAGTTCAGTTCTAGTTCAGTTCTAGTTCAGTTCTAGTTCAGTTCTAGTTCAGTTCTAGTTCAGTTCTAGTTCAGTTCTAGTTCAGTTCTAGTTCAGTTCTAGTTCAGTTCTAGTTCAGTTCTAGTTCAGTTCTAGTTCAGTTCTAGTTCAGTTCTAGTTCAGTTCTAGTTCAGTTCTAGTTCAGTTCTAGTTCAGTTCTAGTTCAGTTCTAGTTCAGTTCTAGTTCAGTTCTAGTTCAGTTCTAGTTCAGTTCTAGTTCAGTTCTAGTTCAGTTCTAGTTCAGTTCTAGTTCAGTTCTAGTTCAGTTCTAGTTCAGTTCTAGTTCAGTTCTAGTTCAGTTCTAGTTCAGTTCTAGTTCAGTTCTAGTTCAGTTCTAGTTCAGTTCTAGTTCAGTTCTAGTTCAGTTCTAGTTCAGTTCTAGTTCAGTTCTAGTTCAGTTCTAGTTCAGTTCTAGTTCAGTTCTAGTTCAGTTCTAGTTCAGTTCTAGTTCAGTTCTAGTTCAGTTCTAGTTCAGTTCTAGTTCAGTTCTAGTTCAGTTCTAGTTCAGTTCTAGTTCAGTTCTAGTTCAGTTCTAGTTCAGTTCTAGTTCAGTTCTAGTTCAGTTCTAGTTCAGTTCTAGTTCAGTTCTAGTTCAGTTCTAGTTCAGTTCTAGTTCAGTTCTAGTTCAGTTCTAGTTCAGTTCTAGTTCAGTTCTAGTGTAGTTCAAAATTAGTTCTAGTTTAGTTCCAATTTAATTCTAGATCATTGCTATAAAACAGTTTTGAGTTGTTTTTATTGTCTTCTTAAGAATTTTAATTTTTTATTTATTATTTATGTGTTTGCTTCACTTACCCAATGATAATTTTTCACCAGAATCTGGTGGCAGTGTAAAACCTAATAAAGCCATTGATGCAATCAGTACACAGGGTATAATTAAATTAAAAAAATAATATAATGTTCTTCTTCGTATTATAATCGCAAATGTTATATCAATGTATGGTTCTGGACAGCAATTATAATAGATCTCATTACGTTTACCAGGCACACCTAATTTGGGGCAAAACGAGAAAAAAAAATAAAATAACAAATTTTAATTTAAAATTCAAATTAGTTTTTGAAATAAATATTTTGGTTTATATACGAGTAAGATTTTTATTTATTTGTTTAATTAAAATGTTTATTTATATGTAGTAATGAATAAAATAACGTATGTAGTTGGTTGTAATTAAATGCAGTTAAAAATGTAAAGTTAGAGCTTTAGGCTCGTTACGATGGTTTGAACATGCATTGAATAATTATAGAATAGAGAAAAAAAAGTTATTAAATGGAGTCATGCCAAAGTTTATTTTAGTATATTTGTATTTTTTAAACATTAGTAGCCGTAATTTAAATGAAAATCTTAGAGGTACCCAGTATGCAACATTTCGAGTCAGTTCTTTTTATCGAACTTATTTCGAATTAAAATCGAAAATATGAATTTATTATGTTGCTCTATCCAATCTACATTTTTTAGAATATCGTATTTTAAAATTTTATAGAAATGGCGAATTGTTCGAGTTTTTTTTAATGTCAAATTTTATTTTTGCACAAATTGACAAATTCTTAAGAAAATAAAATTTTATTTCTTAACCTATCAATAACATATTCATAAAAATATAGTTTAACACGAAAAATGGATCAAAGACGTTTAAAAAGAAAAGCGCAGCCAATTATTGATGTTGTTTTTGACAATTCGAATCTCATAATCAGCAAACATCAGAAATATGTGGAGAGTTTATTGCATTTGAAAATGAAAACACATCCAACGCAACACTATTGGATAATAATAATGGTATTGAATATGCATTATTTCAAGATGAAATTGCTCGATGGTATAAAGTATACGAAATTGTTCATATATTTAATCAAAATCGAATGAATTTAGAACATTTTTAATACCGAAAAAGGTATAGTATATCGATAAAAATTAGAATCAGAACAATACATAATTTTCGACTCTTTATCGCTCTGCACTCTACTTAGGAAAACACGCACATTCTCGACATTATATCGAAGTCGATATCGATAAAATTTTACGAAAGAATGATTCATTTTCGACATAACTTCGAATCATTTTGCATACTGGGTAGGTTAAGTTTGTGAATTATGCTGTATAGAGTAATTTGGGTTTACCTTATTTCAAATTTGTTTATTAAATATTTGTTTATTTTTTTAACAATATGTGCAATTCATTTAATTTTAATAGAACTATGTAAATAAGGTTGCTTGCTTTTATATAAATTGCTTTATGCTTTCATATGTCAAATAAATATTTTTACTAAATTGTTTGATTTGAAATTTTAGCAAGTTGCATTTTTCATAATACATTTTTTTTGCTGCTTAAGAAATGAATTGAATAAGGGACTAAATGCAACTATTTTTTTTAATTTTGTTGTTCTAAACACATCTTTGTTCTATCAATAATTTTTTATAGAAAAATTTTGATATAGCAGTAGCATTCTTTAGAAACATTTAAAATAGTATTAGCTTTATGCAGAAAATTATGCTATGGTTGTAGTTTTGTATAGAAATGATTGGTATAGAAGCAGTTTTTATAGAAAACTTTGCCATTGCAATACTTTTTATAGAAAAGCTGCTATAGTAGTAGCTTTCTAAACAAAAGTTTTCAATAGCACTCATTTTTATAGAAAAGTCAGCTGCAGCAGTAGTTTTTATTGAAAAGTTTGCTGAAGCTGTAGTTTTCTATTATATAATTAGCTATAGAAGTAGTTTTTATAGAATATTTAGCTATAGCGGTAGTTTTCTGTAGAAAGTTTAGCTAAAATTGTAGTCTTTTATACAAAAGATTGCTATAGCAGTTTATTTTATAGATAATTTTGCTAAAGTATTAGTTTTCTACAGAAACATTTTCTACAGCAATAGTTTTTATAGAATATTTTACTATAGCAGAAATTTTGTATTGAAAAGTCTGCTATAGCATTAGTTTTCTGGAGAAATGTGGTATATAGCACTAGTTTTTATAGAAACGTTTACTAAACCGGTAGTTTATATACAATAAGTTACTATAGCAGTACTTTTCTCTAAAAAAGTTTGCTATAGCACTAGTGTTTATAGAAAAATTTGCTAAAGCAGTAGTTTTCTATTGAAAAGTTTGTACTTTTTATAAAATATCTGATGTAGCAGTAGTTTCTACACAAAAGACTGCTATAGCAGGTTTTTTATGGAAAAGTTTTCTGAAGTAGTAGTTTTCTATAGAAAAGTTTGCTACAGCAGTAGTTTATATAGAATTTTTAGCTATAGCAGTAATTTTCTATAAAAAAGTTTGCTATAGCACTAGTGTTTATAGAAAAGTTAGCTAAAGCAGTAGTTTCTTATTAAAGAGTTGGCTATACCAGTAGTTTATATAAAATATCTGATATAGCAGTAGTTTTCTATACAAAAGACTGCTATAGCAAGTTATTTTATGGAATAGTTTTCTAAAGTAGTGGTTTTCTATAGAAAAGTTTGCTATAGCAGTAGTTTATATAGTATTATTAACTATAGCATTAATTTTCTATAGAAAAGTTTGCTATAGCCGTATTTTTCTATAGAAAAGTTGTCTATAGCACTAGTTTTTATAGAAAAGTTTGCTACAGCACTAGTTTCCACAGAAAAGTTTGTTATGGCAGCAGTTTTTTATATAAAAGTTTGATATAGCACCAGTTTTCTATAGAAAAGTTAGCTATAACAATACTTTTTATTGAAAAGTTTTCTATACATATTAAGAAAACATGGTAAATAGTTCCTTATGTACCTGATACTATTTGTAAATAGACAAAAGTTAACTATTGCTGACTTTGTTGATTTCCAATTTTTTATAGGCAAATATTTAAATGTACAAATCTTAATGCTCAATTGGTTAGAAAAATTTAAATTTCAAATTGAATTTAAATGTTAATTAATTAAAATACATAAGCAAAAACTCAATAAAAAAAACCAAGTGGACATAAACTTTTAAAACAATTAGAGGCAAAAAAAGAGATAAAAAAGAAAGCAATAAAAAGGCGATAAAAGAAAATGTTGTGCTTTGCTTGAAAATACCAAAAAAAAAACTATAAATTTATTTGCAACACACAAAAAAAGAAACACAGTTAAAAGTTTTATTTATTTGTTTTTGTTGCAGTTATTTGCCGAGTTGGTATTTGCTTTGACTCTTAATAAAGCGTGAGAGTTTTTCCCATTTAAATTTTTTCTCTCTCTCCTGTTTTTCGTAAATAAAATAAAGCAAAGCATACTTAAGGGCTAAATACACAAAATAACTGTATTGCATAGTTTCAGTAGCCCTTTTTGCTTTTTGTTTCCTGATTTGTAAATATAAATGTGAAAGGAATTTTTTTACTCAGTCCAGTAATTTTATTTCAACATTTTTGTTGAAATTCAATTCTATTTGCAATTTTGTCTTTATGCTGCTGCTGTACTTTGAACCAATATTTTTTTATTTTGGTTTTATGCATGCAACATTTGTACAGAATTTTTTTATTTATTTTTCCCCTCTATGTTGCTAGAAAAATTTATTTTTTCTTCTTTAATTTGTTAATTGACTACGAAACATGTTTGCAAATGAAAGTTTTTCTTTTAGTGTTCTTTTTGCCTCCCTGTCGTTTGGTTATACAAGTGTAAGGGGGAGTTCTTTGCCAGTTTTAGTGCACATAATTTAGTTTAAGTTTTTATGCAATTTCTAAATTAACAAAATTTATATTTATTCCAATTACGTTTCGTTTTTAATAAAACTGCAGCTCTTTTACAAACATCTTATGAGGAAAATACAAATAACAAATAGAGTTTATGAAAATTTTTGTTTCAACTCAAATGCACAATTAGGCAATTGGAAGAATTTTGTAAATATGAATTCAGAATAATAGTTTGGTATGGAATTTAAGGTGCAGCTTAATCCGAAATAAAAAGAGAACTTCCACAAACATACAATCTTAACATTATGTAGTTCCATTTCTATTAATTTCTTTCAAACTTTGCTTAATTTTATTTATTTTTTAAACCACCACATTTTTTTACTCAATTTGCACTTTAAGAGTTTATTGCTGCGCTTATAGAAGTAAATTAAAAGTTTGTTAAAACTTTTCCAAACATAATCTTAATTTGAGCATTCAATTAAATAAACATGCAAAAATAAAGTAAGTATTAAGTTATTACTTTGGTACTTAAAACTAATAAAAAACTACTATAATCATGCTTAATATTTAAGGTCAGTTTTTAATTAGTATGAGAAAAATGCAGTGACTTATGGATAATTTAAAAACTAGTTGATATTTTAAGTTTTCAAAGAATCTTAAAACAGTCTCAAGGTGTAATTGAGAATTAGCTTTAAAAACATTTAGTACAGCAAAATTTTCTATTGAAAACTGTATTTTTATAGTAAACTTTTTTTACTAGTTTTCAATAGAAAAGTTTCCTATATCAATTCTTTCCTAGAGAAAAGTTAGCAATAGCACTAGTTCCATAGAAAAGTTAACTACAGCAGAAGCTTTCTATCAAAAAGTTTGCTATAGTAATAGTTTTCTATAGAAAAATAAGCTATAGCACTAGTTTTCGGTAGAAAAGTTTGCTATAGCACTAGTTTTGCTATATCACTGGTTTTCTATAGAAAAGATTGCTATAGCACTAGTTTCCTGTAGTAAAGTTTGCTATAGCACTAGTTTTTAATAGAGAAGTTTACTATAGCACTTGTTTTCAATAGCAAAGTTTGCTATAGCACTAGGTTTCTATAGGAAATTGGCTATAGAACTAGTTTTCAATAGAAAACTTTACAGTAGTACTAGTTTTCCATAGAAAAGTATACTCTTGTACTAGTTATCTGTAGAAAAGTTTGCTATAGCACTAGTTTTCTATAGAAAATTGGCTATAGCACAAGCTTTCTATAAAAATGTTTGCTATAGTACTAGTTTTCTATAGAAAATTGGCTATAGCACTAAATTTCTATACAAAAGTTTGCTATAGCACTAACTTTCTATAGAAAAGTTTGCTATAGCACTAGCTTTCTATAGAAAAGTTTGCTATAGCACTAGCTTTCTATAGAAAATTGGCCATAGCACTAACATTTTATACAAAAGTTTGCTATAGCACTTGTTTTCTATAGAAAATTGGCTATAGCACTAGCTTTCTATACAAAAGTTTGTTATAGCACTAGCTTTCTATAGAAAGTTTGTTATAGCACTAGTTTTCTATAGAAAAGTTTACTATAGCACCAGCTTTCTATAGAAAATTGGATATAGAACTAGTTTTCAATAGAAAACTTTTCAGTAGTACTAGTTTTCCATAGAAAAGTATACTACTGTACTAGCTTTCTGTAGAAAAGTTTGCCATAGCACTAGTTTTCTATAGAAAATTGCCAATAGCACTAGATTTCTATAAAAAAGTTTGCTATAGCACTTGTTTTCTATAGAAAATTAGCCATAGCACTAACATTTTATACAAAAGTTTGCTATAGCACTAGCTTTCCATAGAAAAGTTTACTATAGCACTAGTTTTCTATAGAAAATTGGCTATAGAACTAGTTTTCAATAGAACACTTTACAGTAGTATAGTTTTCCATTGAAAAGTATACTATTGTACTAGCTTTCTGTAGAAAATTGCCTATAGCACTAGCTTTCTATAAAAAAGTTTGCTATAGCACTAGTTTTCTATAGAAAATTAGCTATAGCACTAACATTTTATACAAAAGTTTGCTATAACACTAGCTTTCCATAGAAAAGATTGTTATAGCACTACTTTTTTATAGAAAAGTAGTATAGTTTTCCATTGAAAAGTATACTATTGTACTAGATTTCTGTAGAAAATTGGCTATAGCACTAAATTTCTATACAAAAGTTTGCTATAGCACTAACTTTCTATAGAAAAGTTTGCTATAGCACTAACTTTCTATAGAAAAGTTTGCTAAAGCACTAGTTTTCTATAGAAAAGTTTGTTATAGCACTACTTTTTTATAGAAAAGTTTACTATAGCCCTAGTTTTCTATAGAAAATTGGCTATAGCACTAGTTTTCTATAGAAAACATTACAATTGCATCAGTTTTCCATAGAAAAGTATACTATTGTACTAGCTTTCTGTAGAAAAGTTTGCTATAGCACTAGTTTTCTATAGAAAATTGTCTATAGAACTAGTTTTCAATAGAAAACTTTACAATAGTACTAGTTTTCTATAGAAAAGTATACTACTGTACAAGCTTTCTGTAGAAAAGTTTGCTATAGCACTAGTTTTCTATAGAAAATTGAATATAGCACTAGGTTTCTATAAAAAGTTTGCTATATCACTAGTTTCCTATAGAAAAGTTTGCTATAGCACTAGTTTTGTATAAAAATGTTTATTATAGCACTAGTTTTCTATAGAAAAGTTTGCTATAGCACTAGTTTTCTACAGAAAATTTGCTATAGCACTATCTTTCTATACAAAAGTTTGCTATAGTACTAGCTTTCTATAGAAAAGTTTGCTATAGCACTAGTTTTCTATAGAAAGGTTTGCTATAGCAATAGTTTTGTATAAAAATGTTTGTTATAGCACTATTTTTCTATGGAAAAGTTTACTATAGCACTAGTTTTGTATAGAAAAAGTTTGCTATTGCTCTAGTTTTCTATAGATAAGTTTGCTATAGCTCTAGTTTTCTAAAGCAAACGTTGCTATTGCCCTTTTTTATATAAAAGTTTGTTATAGTTTTAAATTTCTCTGAAAATTTTTACTCCTTCTTAAAACTGACCCCTTATTCTTATAACTAAATAAATTTACATGTATTTATTGTTTCGCCTTATTTTAGTGTAAATTGTATTTTGAAATGTTGTGTGTTGTTTTTTTTTCGCTTTTAAAAATGTTTTCCAATTTTGTTGTTAATTTTTTTTCTAGTTTGTTTTATTAAGGATTTTTCATTAAAAAAAATCTTACCTTTATTTTTGAAAATTTATTTATTTTTTTTAAATTAAATTCAATATTTTTTTGTTTGTAGGAGGAAAATTAAATTTTTTCTGATGAAAAAGAAAAAATGAAATTTTTCTCTGGTTTGATTTAAAAAAAGTTGTTGTTGTGTTTTTGTTTACATAGTGAAACATTTAAGGCGGATATTTCGGTCTTGTAAAGTTAAAGCGCCCAATGTTATGCAGTGAGTTTTGCATTTCTTACATTTGTAGATAGTGTTTTCATTTGTTTATTTGGATATATAGATATTTTTTTATATATATTTTTAACTACTTGGTGTAGGAGGGTGAGAACACTGGATAAGCAAAGTGTAGTTTAAATTAATTTCGTTTTGTTGTTTGTTATTTTTCTTAAGTTTATTTGTTGGGTGTAATTAAATTTGAGTTTTATTTTATTTTTATTTAAATTGTTTAGACTTTTAAGTTTATTGTTATAATTATAATTATTTTTAATTTAAGTTTTTATTTCTTGGAATATAAAAAAGTTGTAGTTTTTTGTGTTTTTTTTGTCTAAAATGTTTATTTCTTATATATAAAACATCATCATGTGGAATGATTTAGAGAGAGGAGAAATTAGTTTGAAGCGTGATTTAGTAATGGCATAGAAGTTTTAATGATAGAGACTAATTTTAAATATGGTTGTGACAGTCAGAAACGTAGAACAGATGTATTATGATTTAATAGTAAGGAAAGAGATTTATATAAAAAATTATCTATCTTCTCTATGGTTTTTTATATAAATGTTTTTGGAAAGCATTTCTATAAAAACAATTTTGATTTTATGACTAAACTGAATACTAGTTAAGAGATGATATATTACACGAAGATTAATGCAAAGTTAATGAAATAATGAAATGTTGATGTAAAGGAAAAATTGTGAAACAATGTGAACCATGAATGTTATTTAACAATTGAGTAATTAAATATGACATACACTCGAAAATCAATGTTTTATTAAACTTTGGCAGACCATTTAATCAATTGAATTGCCATCTATCCTTTATCCTTAAAACTTGCGTCTTTGTTAGCTTACAAAACAAAATAATATAAATTTTCTTACTTCAATATCATTCTCAAAATTAAATGCTTTGAGGTTTTCTCTGCAAACCTTCAACTTTTTCCCTCAACACTTAAAATAATTCGTCTTACTTTTGCTTACAATTTCGTTCACCTTTTGTTTTGAACCAAAAAAAAAAAAAAACTAAATTCAACTCAATTGAATATTGGCCACCATAAATCATTGCGGTTAACCCTCCGCTTACCCTGACAAAACCACAAATAAAACAAACAAGTTTAAATACAAATGCCAACCAAAAACTATACAAATATTAGTAAAGTGTTGAATATGCTTACAGGTAGCCGTACCCAGTGAGGTTGAGTTTTCTTGGAGAAAATAAGCATGATACGAAAAATGTTCAAGTAACAAGATAAAGATAAATGTGGCCAACAAAGTTTTCGTTCAACATTAAATAACCACGAAGGGAGAGGAATAAATGATGAGGCCATAAATATGAGTTTTAAAAAGATGTTATAAATCTAAGAGAATTTGTTTTTTGGTTAAGAAAATAAAAGACATAAGTTGTGGGAGTAAAGAAATGGAGTGTAAAGGAATTCAGTTTTATGAAGTAATAGTATTTGAGGAATGGCTAATCATTGTTTAACATGAAGAGTTAGAGAGACAATAATTTATACCTAAGTAGATTTTTGATCAATATAGTTATTGGTAGATTTATAATTTGATTCCCTAAGATATTCCAAGTTTGAATATAGAACAATTTGTATTACCACTAGTTTTCTACAATATTTTTGCTGTAGCACTAGTTTTTTAAGGTAAATTTTGCTACAGCACTATTTTCCTAATGAAAAGTTTAATATAGCACTAGTTTTCTAAGGTAGTGTTTGCTATAGCACTAATTTCCTAAAGAAAAGTTTAATATTGCAGTAGTTTTTTTAAAATAGATTTTGCTATAGCACTAGTTTTATGCAGAGAGATATGGCACCTGTTTTCTAAAGAAAAACTTGCAATAGCAATAGCTTTCTTAAGTAAAGTTAGCTATAGCAATTTTTTTCTGAAGAAAAGTTGGATTTGGTGATAGTTTTTTATAAAAACATTGATATAGCAGCAGTTTTCTATAGTTTTGAAGAATATAGCTCTCGCATTCAGTAGATAGGTTTGCTGTAGTACTAGGTTAATAAAAAAACTCGCTATATCACTATTTTCCTAATGAAGTTTGTATAGCTTCAGTTTGCTTGAGAATAGTTTAATATAGCACTAGTTTTCTAAGATAGTGTTTGCGATAGCACAAGTTAGCTTTAGTACTAGCTTTCTATAGAAAAGTTTGCTATAGCACTAACTTTCTATAAAAAAAAGTTTGTATAGCACTAGTTTTCTATAGAAAATTGGCAATAGCACTAACTTTCTATACAAAAGTTTGCTATAGCACTAGTTCTCTATAAAAAATTGGCTATATCACTAACTTTCTATAGACAAGTTTGCTATATCACTAGTTTTCTGAAGAAAAGCTTGATATAGTACTAGCTTTCTGTAGAAAAGTTTTCTATAGCACTAGTTTTCTATAGAAAATTTGCTATAGCACTAGCTTTCTATACAAAAGTTTGCTATGGCACTAACTTTCTATACAAAAGTTAGCTATAGCACTAGCTTTCTATAGAAAAGTTGGCCATAGCACTAGTTTTCTATAGAAAAGCTTGTTATAGCACTATTTTTCTATAGAAAAGTTTGCTATAGCACTAGTTTTCTATAGATGAGTTTGCTATAGCACTATTTATCTATACAAAAGTTTGCTATAGCTTTAAATTTCTCTAAAAATTTTGGCAATACAGCTTTATAGGTAGTGTTTGCTATAGCACTAATTTCCGAAAGAAAAGTTTAATATTGCAGTAGTTTTTTTTAAAATAGATTTTGCTATAGCACTAGTTTTATGCAGAGAGATATGGCACCTGTTTTCTAAAGAAAAACTTGCAATAGTAATAGCTAACTTAAGTAAAGTTAGCTATAGCAATTTTTTTCTGAAGAAAAGTTGACTTTGGTTATAGTTTTTTATAAAAACAGTGATATAGCACTAGTTTTCTATATTTTGCAGAATATAGCACTAGCATTTAGTAGATAGGTTTGTTTGTACTAGGTTTATAAAAAAATCTTGCTATTGCACTATTTTCCAAATGAAAAGTTCGGTATAGCTTCAGTTTGCATGAGAAGAGTATAATATAGCACTAGTTTTCTAAGATAGTGTATGCTATAGCACTAATTTTCTAAAGAAAATTTACTATAGCAGTATTATTAAAAATAAATTTGGCTATAGCACTAGTTTTATGTAGCGAGATTTATAAAGAATTAGTTGTATACAAAAAGTAAGCTGTGATACTTGTTTTCTAAAGAAAAGCTGGCAATAGCACTAGATTTTTTAAGTAAAGTTAGCTATAGCAATTTGTTTCTGAAGAATAGTTTACTATAGTACTATTTTTTATAAAAACAGAAATATAGCTGTAGTTTTCTATAATTTTTTATTTAAATCTTTGCTACAGCACTTATTACACCGTACGACACTCAATATTAGATACGAACCGGATGGTATACGTCTGATACAATAAATTAAATGGAGAAAAACTGCGTTTTCAGTTTTTCATTTCGTGATCCTGTTTCCTTTCAAAAGGACTTCAAATTTTCAGAGGAGAACATTTTTAAAAAAATGTTTTAAAATACTTCTGATCATCCTACTTTGTCAAATTTGGAGTCAAATGATCAAGAAGAGATATAGAATATTTCGTATTATTTTTATTTTATCCTGTAAGGATCAGAAGATGTCAAAAATGTCCCTTCAAATTTTTATCCTTGAATATCCTTTTAGATTTCAATAATTTTTTTTTTTAAAAATAGTGAGTTAATGATCCAAATATTGAATACCACATGTCAAAATTTCATCCTTCTAGCTTAACTACTTAAGTGTTAAAAAATATTTTAAATTTGAATTATTTGAATTTTTATATTTTATTTTAATATTTCATTCGAAAAAAATATAATAAAATCCGTTGTGAAAAGCAACGAAGACGACTTTTTAATGATACCCTATACCGGGTATATGATTATAAAGAGTTTTCTCTTGATATGAAACTTATTTGTGTTGAATCTTATTTGAATACACACATTTTCCGTAGTGGGCCTTATATGGGAGCTATGACTAATTATGGACCAATCGTCACAAAATTAGGTAGGATGAATTGCGAATATATTACACATATTTGTGTTGAATTTTGTTTGGATACTGACATATTTCAGAGATTTATGTATATTAATGACATTTTCGAGAACGTTTCTTATATGGGAGCTATGGAATATTGTTCACCGATCGTCACGAAATTTGGTCGTGAGAGTTCAGCTTACATAAAACTTAATTGTGCTGAATTTGGTTTGAATATGTCTATAATTAAGATATTTATGAGAGCTTAACTATTTTCAAATAGGACAATCGTATGGGGGCTGATTCTAACCAAATTTAATAGCCTTTGTCCTTGGGCCAATATAAAGATTTGTGAAAAATTTTGTCGAATTATCTTTAAACCTGCGACCTGTAGTTCGATTACAAGGTTTACATAGATGGACGGACAGACGGCCGGACATCGCTTAGTCGACTGAGAAAGTGATCGTGAGCATATTGGTATACTTTAAGGAGGGTGTTGGGACAATATTTTTGTACGTTGCAAACAACAGCCCTAACCCCATTATACCTCCCCCACTATGGTGGTGTAGTTTATAAACATGCATTTTTCTTAATAAAACTTTTTTGTATACTAATATTTTTGTTGTTGTAATTTGTTTTGTTGTTGTTGTTTTGACATACAATTTGTTATTGTTGGAATACTGCATACTGAAATGTAGCTTCAAACTAAGATAAACTTCTAACTGAAATCTAGCTTCAAACATTGCCGAAATCTAGCTTCAAATTTGAATGCATTTCTTTCACAAATCTAGCTTCAAAAATAAATTTTTGTTTTACAGAATCCTAGCCTTTATCTTGCTATAAAAGTAGCTTTAAACTTAGATTAATATTGTACTGAAATATATCTTCAAAGCTGGATAATTTTCTTACTAAAATCTAGCTTTAGCTTTTTAATTTCTTACTGAAATGTAGCTTCAAACGAAAAATTTACTTTTTTGAAACTTTGAAGTCATTAAAAAAGAACACAGGATCACGAAATGAAAAACTAAAAACACAGTTTTTCTCCATTAAATTTATAGTTTCAGACGTATATCATCCGGATCGTGTATAACGAATTTTTTCTCTATTTGTCGTACGGTGTTATAAATGCGGGATTTACAATAGAGAGGTCGAGATTAAGGCAAAGATCGCCCAGGTTAGCCAAACAAGTTTGAAGACCAATCAAAATTTTAGGTAAATCGGTAAGTCCTCTAAAATTTTGAGATGAATTTACAAGGGGAAAAAATGCAATTTTTTAATATTAAAAATTCCAAAGGACATTAACATGTCTCATCCCACTAAAACAAGAAATGTAAGAACAAAATTAACATATTTTGTGAAATATTAAAATAAAAGCTCACTTTTACTTAAAATATATCCATGTTCCCTTGTATATGAGTTTTTGGCTTCGTAGGATACCTTTAACCTATTCTCAGGTATGACCAACAAATTTAAATTTTTTTAACGGCAGTTTCAAAACTCCATTTTAAAATTTTTAAAAATTTTGTTAAACAAATTTCAGAATTTGTTGAGCATCTCATTTAGTATTTATTGAGAATATAATAGGGAATAAAACTGTGAAAAAATTATGAAAATATCTTCTATAATTTTTTTGTACCTTGAATTTAAATTTTGCAATTTTCGAGAAAAACCAATTATTTGGTTATATTTTTGCGAATGAACTCAATTTCCTTGCTGTTATGAATTTTAAGTAGATTGTTCTGAATATTATAGTCCAAATAATTCTAAATATACTCTGAAAGTTTTACTAAAATTGGAAAACGCTAAACCTTAAATCGTGAAGGTCAAAGGTCAAATTTTCAAAATCATCAATTTCATCAGCACTATTGAAAATGACAAGGTTTTTTATGATTTTAAAAGTTTGTATATTGTAGTACATCCATTTGACTATGTTGGGACTAAATCCCCATTTTCTAATAAGCATCTGATGGCAGGTATAATAGGCCACTGTTTCCTTCTTAACCCTGTGTTGAGTATTAAGTTTCCATGATAATTTAGAGTCCAGAATAATACCTACATATTTCGCATTATTTGAGAAGGGGATTTCATAGATTTTCACCCGCAGAAGTCTGAGGCTTGAAAGGTACAAGTTCTGTTTTGCTAGAATTTACCCCAAGACCACTTTTCGTTGCATAATTGACGAGAAACTCTCCCTGAAGGAAACCTGGGGACAAGTGTCTCCAAGTCACCAGTTTTGTCGACAATTTTGGTGACTTTTTAGCGACATTGTCAACGAAGACGACTCTTCCATCAGTTATGAATTCATACCATTTCGTTTTTTAATTTGTTTAATACAACGTCAAATGTTAACAAAATATGCAGTTTCATTATTTACATCTACTTCAGAAAAGTACCAAAAGTGTAGATTAGAATTACTAAAATGTACTAGTGAATCAGTACCTAGTCAATAGTAATATCGTCAGTAGTAGACTTCCAATGACACGCACATGTTAAATGTCTATAGTAAATAGCATTGTCTGGGGTAAAATAAGTCACTAGTACTGGTGACTGTGTCAATAGTAAATCAGTATAGTTTCACTATTGACACTTCCTGCAGGGTCTAAAGCAGTGAACATAATATCAGTAATCACATCCGGAGATTTTCTATAATGTAGGTCCTTAGGATATTCTTGTGCCATTCTCCGACGGTAACCTGTCATCTTATGTTTATCCCAGCGATATTGGTATCTAGCTTCCATAATTTTCAAATCTTGTTTGAAACGTTCTCCTCGTTCTTCGCTACACGATTCAAAATTTTCAAGAAACTTGTCCAAATGACAGTGTAGATAGCGTACTTTTATGGTCACATTACATCCAAGATTTATAAAGCTAATTCCTCATTGTAATGATCATCCCAAAAACTTCCAACATCTCTGTGTCTGCAAATCTGATAGTTTTTGAGAATGTTAAGATATGGAATACAGTAGAGGACTTATAGCAGACTGAAAATAAGGATGTAATTTTCCCTTTATTCATACCATGGAATTTAACAACATAAAAACAGCAGACATCAATGAAAGGGTCACATGAATTTACCTATTTACCATTATTGATATTACCAATGCACACCTATTACAAAACTACTTAATGTATCCCTTCACCAAAATGTTGCTCTTTATTTGATGACCTGTGTTATCTAAGACAGAAGTTTGAGCATCGATATCATTAATGACAGGACATTGTATCATAGCCAGACATATAGTCTGCATGGGTATTAATATAATGATTATGAAAAGAGTTGAGAGGAAAAAAGGATGACCAAGAAGTTCTTTGCAATAATGTTAACAATATTAAATATTTTCTGTAGACAATGGTAATGAAATTGAAGTTCCTCAGTGATATAATAAACTTTTCTCAACGAAGTTGAAGTTCCTTAACGTATACTTATTATTTAATGCAAAATAATACTCATACGCCACATATGCCTTAAAAATTAATATCAATCATTCGCCCTCATATTCTTATATGAGATTTTTAAAATGTTTGTTAAAGAACTTACTTTTTCTTAATATTTACATAAGAAAAAATTATGTTTTTTGGTAAATTAAAAACTGCAATGTTTTTTTTTTGAATCCAAAAGTATGAACTGCAGATTATTTTACAAAAATTATTGTTATATTTTGTTTAATAATATTCTTTCATTATTGTTTCTGGCCCTTTAACAAGTCATGTGTAAAGTTTTATTTAGAATATATGGAGATATTCTAATGGTTTTAAATAACTTTTGGAATATTTTTGAAATAAGAAAAGTTTTTTTTTTGTTTTTTTTTTTTGCTGCCAGTTATTTGAGATAACTTTACAACAGAACATTTAATGCATTTAATGCATTCTACCTGAGTGCACAAGTAAAAAATAAAGTTTAATTGTGAAAATTTAATAATTTGAAGAAAAATAAAAGATTTTTAAATGAAATGTATAGCATTTAAAAGCATGAGTATTATATGCAAATAGGAATTAAGGTCAAGATATCAATTTACATTATATTAAAGTTACTAAGAGGCTGATGTTGACAGAATATTATTTATTTTATACATTTATAAATCTTTTAAATAAAATATCTCTTAAGAGTTTCTAACAATTATTTTATATTGGGTGTATGACTTAAAAATTCAGGAATTTTTCATATTTTCAGATATTATTTTGTAACATTTGCAAAATATAAATTTATTGAAAGTATTAGCCGTTGTTGGCTATGTACTTTTACCATCTTTCTAGCTACATATAGATTCCGAGCCCATAGGACCGCTCCTCTTTTGATGCCAAGAACGAATCAAACCATTTTCGGATACTCTGTTCTAAGGTGAGGCGTGTCTAACAGAGAGCGTTATGCATTGACCGAAACGAATAGTATTCGGATGAGACAATGTCTGGACTATAAGGCGGCGAAACGAATAGTATTCGGATGAAACAATGTCTGAACTATAAGGCGGGGGAGCCAAAACTTCTCAAACACTTTATTCTAAATAGTTCTTAACAGGTATTACAACATGTGGACAGTGTTGTCACGATGGAATATTACAGTTTCATGTCTGGCAAATGATCGCTTCAAATTAATCAGTTGCATTCGGTACAGGTAGGTAGGACCCATTTGGTGCCAGCAAGTACCTTATAGGTATGACTATTTGGCTGTATTGGCCGGGCTTCACATACGCTCTCTTAAGCTTCGAGTTATCGTAATTGATCCACTTTTCATCGCAAGTAATGATACGGTGCAAAAATGATTTTCTTTTATATCGTTCAAGCATTATTTCAGACATACAAATTTCTCTTTCAAGGTCTCTCAATTTCAATTCATATGATACCCAATGTCCCTGCATTTGGATGAATCCAGCAGCTGGCAAAGCTTTTGAAATTGCTGATTGAGTTGTTCCATATGAGTTTTTAAGCTCTTAATGAGTTTGGCTACAATATTCGAAGAGTAATGCCTACAATTTCTGGTATTTTTTGTCTGTCCTGGGAGATCTTTATCTTTCGTGTCAAAATCACTACTTCTGAACCGTACAGACCATCGTTGAAATCGATGGAAATCGTTCAGCATAATTATGACTGCTCAAGCTGTATTCCAGGGCGACATTTGTATGGGGGCTAGGTTAAATCATAGAGCGATATTGTCCATATTCAGCACCAAACAAACAATATCAACAAGTGGTATTCGTTTTAAATTTCAGCCGGCTAGCGCCTTTGGTTTATGAACTATTGTGCCTCCAACAGACGGACAGACGGACGGACATAGCTAGATCGTCATAGAATTTCAGAAGAACCCAGAAAATGTATGTTTACTGGGTCTGCGATCAGTATTTTAATGTGTTATAAACGGAATTACAAAACAATCTTTTTTGATGCTGGATAGAAAAAGCAATATTTTCTTTCAAATCAAAAAATAAATTCTATAAAAAATAAATAAAATTGTATTTAAAATATTATGTTTGCCTTAAATAAAATTATAACAGTTTAACCTTAAGCATTCCTTCAATATTTGTAATTTTTATTTTACAGTTGCCCCTTTAAAGCAAACCATTTCCCAAATTATAACCAGACACCTTAAATGTTCAATCTCATTTACATGTCTGTCTATATCCCTTAATGACCTGCATATTAATATGAACAATTTTACATCCATCTACTTCTAGGAAGACATAAGAACAACAACTGCCAGCTACTAATTAAATCTTATATGAAAAACATTCGTTTCTCCTTAACAACAGCTTTAACTTTTTGTTAAACTACTATGCATAAAATCCTATTATTGTAAAGTATTCATATTGTGAGCAAAAAAAAAAGCATAAGTAACATCTGGTTCATATTGTTTCAAATTTTTCTTTCTTTTTTTTTTTGGTTTGATTGTAGTTGTAGGTTGATTGTCTGGAATTGTAGTTTTGAAAAACATAATATCATAGAGATTTGTTTTCGGTGCTTTGCATAGTTAGCATTTAGTATTTATAACCTTTAGTATTTATAAGCAGATTTGTTTTTAGTTATGTTTTCGTTTTTTTGGGGTAAAAGCTGTTTTTAAAATACCCTACACTGCGAAGTTATGATAAGTAAATCCCTATTAATACACTAAAGCAATATTGGTCCACTGTTAAATACAAAGACTTTAATAGTACGACTTTGGTAGACTCTTCAATAGAGCTTTTTTTCAAAACACTTTATTCTAGGCGAGGATCAGTTACACAAACACAAGGACTACAATTGATTCTTAATATTGTTTACTTCGGTTAATAGTACTATAACACGACTTTGATCGTATTTGATATTGAGAGTGATTAAACAGCTAAGGATTCTAAGTAATTTAAGAGGGGACCAAAGGAAAATAAGCTGTACGTGGAACATGCTAAATCCTTAATAGCTTAGATAGAGGCATACGGCAAGAAGGATTTATATCTTCACTGGAACTGGAATAGTCAGTGAAATGGGTACCAAGATATCGTGCTCTTTATAAAAAGAAAAATGTCTTCCAAGTTAAGTTATATTCTGAAACCAGATCTTGGAACACTAAGTAAAAGAGCAAAAACATTTTTCTTTTAAAATTTCAATAATTTATATTTTTGTGTGATTTTCGGAAGTGGGCCTTATATGGGGGCTATGATCAATTATGGACCGATCGCCATGAAATTAGGTCGTGTGATTTATGTCTATATGAAAGTTTACTATGTTGAATTTTGTAAGCATACCAACATTTTTAAGCGATTTATGCACGTTAAAGTGATTTTCGGAAGCGGGTCTATATGGGAGCTATGACTAATTATGGACGGATCGTAACAAAATTTGGTGAAATGAATTCTGTATAGATAAAACTGATTTGGAGCGCAATTTGTGGAGATATATTTATAAATTAAACATTAATGACCGATAAAGTCCAATTTCGGAAGGACATTTGTATGGGGGCTAGGTGAAATAATGGGGCGATTTCAGCCGGTTTCAATAGGCTTGGTCCGTGGGCCGAAAAAATAATATGTACCAAATTTTATCGAAATATCTTGAAAATTACGACCTGAGCCAGACGGACGGACAGACGGACATCGTTTAATCGACTCATAAAGTGATTCTAAGTCAATCGGTATACTTTTAGGTGGGTGTTTGGGCATTATAAACATCTGCACAAATGCATAATACCCTCCCAACTATGGTGGTGTAGGGTATAATTAGTATGTCCAGGGAAAACGGTCTGGTAATCAAGCAGACGAAACCGAATTCGAATATTTTCTCAGCAGATATAAAATCTCGGAATTGAGACTACAATGATTGGATGATAGCATTCTCGAATGTTGTAGGGAAGCTAAAATTGTGGTTTAATTCTCAAATTTAAGCTATTGTGGAAATATCATGCTGAGAGACGATTTCGAAAGGTACTTTGAACCTTTCATACTTGAAACCGATGAAGTGTCAAACCTTTTCCTTGTATAGTGGAGGTACACAATATTCATAGTTGATCTTATCTGGTGCAGAGCGCTGGATATCAAAACATAAATTTACATTCTGAATATGGTGCAGAGGCTAACAGTTATTTGCTTTTACTGGCTTCAAGAATTGCAATAATCAGGCTTCAAATGAATCAACTATAAATGATTTTCTGCTAGTCGGTTTTAAGGCGCAAAGGGCCTGAGATATCTATTTTGTCTTATAGTTGTCTTAGCTAGTGGAGAGTGGTGGTTATTAAACTAAAGCTCTCCATTTGGAACAAGATTCAGAAGCTTGTCTGTCTTGCTATTACTCACTTTTGAGGCTCACTGTAGCTTCCGCCGATATCTACATCAAATACATTTCCGCTAAGTCGTCTATAAGAACTTTAAGATTAAAATACCGGCATGAGAATGGCCGGAAACATTTCACTAGTCTTTCGTTCAAAGACGGAAATGGGCACTGGGTCACCAAATTTCTTGGTTTTTTGGTTTTTCACAGATTGCTCGGTGTATTCATTGTATTCTATGCAGAAATTCATGTCATCAATACAGCCGAGAACAGAATCCAAGTCGAGCATTGATATCTTGGACTGTCAAGGTTCTCAACTCCAACGTAAATAATAAAGCTGCCTAAAAGTATGCTTTAGTTTATAATAACACTGTCCGATAAATTGAGACTTTTTAATTGGAATAGAATAGCGACACCATAATTCTGAAAGAGCATGTTGACTATATAATTTTTGTGGAATTAACTTATAGTCCTCATGGTCAGAATTTTTTTTTACAGGGGTTTCAACATTTTAGTTTTTTGATCGGAGGGAGCATTATACTAACTGAACAAAAAATGTTGTAAGTTAATGTCTGAGAGTAGTCTTATTGTCAGATTTATATTGTGGAATTTTGTGGAAGATCTTAACCCTCTAACTCCTTTCTTTATGGTTCAATTTGAACCTTTTTTTATTCGAAAAAATCAAAAAAAGTCCTTTCAAAAAGGACATTTAAGGATTAAATATTCTAAGGAAAATTTCAGTGGGGGTCACCAAAGAAACCAAAGTTGTAAATAATACTCGCTTAATTAGCAAAATTACACGCTTAATTAGCAAATACGTCTCACATTTTTACTTTTTAAAACGGTACTTTTTTAAAAGGGTACTTTTTAAAAGGGTACATTTTTAAAATGGTACTTTTTTAAAAGGGTACTTTTTCAAAAGGGTACTTTTTTAAAAGGCTACTTTTTTAAAAGGATACTTTTTTAAAAGGGTACTTTTTTAAAAGGGTACTTTTTTAAAAGGGTACTTTTTTAAAAGGGTACTTTTTTAAAAGAGTACTTTTTTAAAAGGGTACCTTTTTTAAAGGGTATTTTTTTAAAAGGGTACTTTTTTAAAAGGGTACTTTTTTAAAAGGGTTCTTTTTTAAAAGAGTACTTTTTTGAAAGGGTACTTTTTTAAAAGGGTACTTTTTTAAAAGGGTACTTTTTTAAAAGGGTACTTTTTTAAAAGGGTACTTTTTTAAAAGGGTACTTTTTTAAAAGGGTACTGTTTTAAAAGGGTATTTTTTTAAAAGGGTACTTTTTTAAAAGAGCACTTTTTTAAAAGGGTACCTTTTTTAAAGGGTATTTTTTTAAAGGGGTATTTTTATAAAGGGGTACTTTTTTAAAAGGGTTCTTTTTTAAAAGAGTACTTTTTTGAAAGGGTACTTTTTTAAAAGGGTACATTTTTAAAAGGGTACTTTTTTAAAGGGTTACTTTTTTAAAAGGGTACTTTTTTAAAAGGGTACTATTTTAAAAGGGTACTTTTTTAAAAGGGTACTATTTTAAAAGGGTACTTTTTTAAAAGGGTGCCTTTTTAAAAGGAAATTTTTTAAGAGGTTACTTTAGAAAATGGTACTTTTTCAAATTAGTACTTTTCTTAAAAGGGTACTTTTTCAAATTAGTTCTTTTCTTAAAAGGGTACTTTTTCAAATGGGTACTTTTTTAAAATGGTAAAAAGTTTTAAAATTAATTTATTTAAATTTCTTTTACAAAAGTACTTTTTATGCAGAAGTAACAATATTTTTTAAAAAAGTATTTTTTTTAAAATACATATGAAAAAGGGTTAAATAGTTCAGAGTTCATAGCGTTTTGAATCAATTTGTTATTTACTTATCAAAAGCAAGTGTACGGTATTTTAAAGCAGCTCTAGCTATCATTTATATGCAGTTTAGTTTGTCTAGCTTCAGCAGATTAAATTTTTGTTTTGATTATAGTTCTTTTTGTATTTTGTTCATTTAACTTTTTTAAGTGCGGATTGTTTTTTTAAATTTTTTTTAGTTTATTGGTTTATTTGTTTGTTCGTTTGTTTGTTTCTTTTTGGAAAACATTAATATTAAAAGCAACATCAACATTTATAACAGCAGTAACATCAACATTTACAACATATATATAGTATAGTATACAACAATAATAATAACAACCATTAAAAACATTTATGGTATACAACTTTTCAGAAAAAATACCAAAAAAAAAAATACGTATTTGTAACTACTTGTTTTTATTGTGGAAAAAAGTGTGGAAAGTATCTTTCCAGAATAGAAAAAATATGAAAATCATAAAATGCCATGATTTATTTTTATGTTTTACTGTGTTTTGTTTCTTTAGTCAGACGTTTTTATATTAGTTAGATGTTTTTTTTTAGGAATTAAACGTTGTTTTAAGGTGAATGTATGAATTTTGGTTTTATTGTTAATGATTTTTTTTGTTTTGTTTTTTGGTTTTTTGTCTGTTTAATTTTAACTACTCACCCAGTAGTTCCCACTCGCCGTTGAGCACGTAACTGCTGATATCACCGCCAGTTTCATCTTGTAATTGCAAATCCAGCTGTCGAAACATGATGATGAGTTGAGAATTGTTTTTTTTTTTTTTGTTTTTGTCAATAATAAAAAAATAAATTATACCAATAAATTAAGTAAATTTAAAATTTTTTAAAACTCATAACGAAAAACCAATAAGTAACTTAAAATTTAACTTTAAACTTTAAAATCATAATTGTTACTACTGTGTACTCCCTTTAACACTGGTTGTTCAATGGTTAAAAGAAAGCACCCACATATAAAAATCACTCCTTTTCCAGCTCTTACACTACAATGTAGTGATTTGTGCTTGTTTTTTTTTGCTTTTAATTTTGCCAAACCTGAAATCCATCATATGTCCAACTGCCAAATTTCATTTCACAACGTTGATCATCAAACGGAAACCATGTTATGTCAATTTTACATGTTGACTTAAATATGCCCGGTGGTACGTAGAGGCAGGAGCCATTATTGCGCACCACCACATTTGTTTGATATGTACCATCGAAACCCTCATCAGCACTGTTGTACATCAGCACATCCGGTTTCCATATCCGATGCGGTGGTATACGTAAATCTTTTATACCACCATAGTCTGAAGTATTCCAACGCAAATTCATATCGTTCCATTCCTGTGAGGATGAGAGAAAAATGATGAAAAAAAGCACAATCGTGAAATTAAGAACGAAATTTTAATAACACAAACGTAGAACTTAAATCTAGAGATTGTGACAAAAGAGTCTTATTTAGCTTATTTAGAAGTAATAAAGTAAGAAAAAAGTGTATTGAAATTTGAGAAGTTTATTTACATGGCAACGGAGCCAGTAACGATTTTATGCTTTAGAGGGCTGAATACTACTCAATAACTGTTTAAAATACTTTAAACATAATAAATCTCAGCATATCATAGTCATAGTCTAGTCATAGTCTAGTCATAGTCTAGTCATAGTCTAGTCATAGTCTAGTCATAGTCTAGTCATAGTCTAGTCATAGTCTAGTCATAGTCTAGTCATAGTCTAGTCATAGTCTAGTCATAGTCTAGTCATAGTCTAGTCATAGTCTAGTCATAGTCTAGTCATAGTCTAGTCATAGTCTAGTCATAGTCTAGTCATAGTCTAGTCATAGTCTAGTCATAGTCTAGTCATAGTCTAGTCATAGTCTAGTCATAGTCTAGTCATAGTCTAGTCATAGTCTAGTCATAGTCTAGTCATAGTCTAGTCATAGTCTAGTCATAGTCTAGTCATAGTCTAGTCATAGTCTAGTCATAGTCTAGTCATAGTCTAGTCATAGTCTAGTCATAGTCTAGTCATAGTCTAGTCATAGTCTAGTCATAGTCTAGTCATAGTCTAGTCATAGTCTAGTCATAGTCTAGTCATAGTCTAGTCATAGTCTAGTCATAGTCTAGTCATAGTCTAGTCATAGTCTAGTCATAGTCTAGTCATAGTCTAGTCATAGTCTAGTCATAGTCTAGTCATAGTCTAGTCATAGTCTAGTCATAGTCTAGTCATAGTCTAGTCATAGTCTAGTCATAGTCTAGTCATAGTCTAGTCATAGTCTAGTCATAGTCTAGTCATAGTCTAGTCATAGTCTAGTCATAGTCTAGTCATAGTCTAGTCATAGTCTAGTCATAGTCTAGTCATAGTCTAGTCATAGTCTAGTCATAGTCTAGTCATAGTCTAGTCATAGTCTAGTCATAGTCTAGTCATAGTCTAGTCATAGTCTAGTCATAGTCTAGTCATAGTCTAGTCATAGTCTAGTCATAGTCTAGTCATAGTCTAGTCATAGTCTAGTCATAGTCTAGTCATAGTCTAGTCATAGTCTAGTCATAGTCTAGTCATAGTCTAGTCATAGTCTAGTCATAGTCTAGTCATAGTCTAGTCATAGTCTAGTCATAGTCTAGTCATAGTCTAGTCATAGTCTAGTCATAGTCTAGTCATAGTCTAGTCATAGTCTAGTCATAGTCTAGTCATAGTCTAGTCATAGTCTAGTCATAGTCTAGTCATAGTCTAGTCATAGTCTAGTCATAGTCTAGTCATAGTCTAGTCATAGTCTAGTCATAGTCTAGTCATAGTCTAGTCATAGTCTAGTCATAGTCTAGTCATAGTCTAGTCATAGTCTAGTCATAGTCTAGTCATAGTCTAGTCATAGTCTAGTCATAGTCTAGTCATAGTCTAGTCATAGTCTAGTCATAGTCTAGTCATAGTCTAGTCATAGTCTAGTCATAGTCTAGTCATAGTCTAGTCATAGTCTAGTCATAGTCTAGTCATAGTCTAGTCATAGTCTAGTCATAGTCTAGTCATAGTCTAGTCATAGTCTAGTCATAGTCTAGTCATAGTCTAGTCATAGTCTAGTCATAGTCTAGTCATAGTCTAGTCATAGTCTAGTCATAGTCTAGTCATAGTCTAGTCATAGTCTAGTCATAGTCTAGTCATAGTCTAGTCATAGTCTAGTCATAGTCTAGTCATAGTCTAGTCATAGTCTAGTCATAGTCTAGTCATAGTCTAGTCATAGTCTAGTCATAGTCTAGTCATAGTCTAGTCATAGTCTAGTCATAGTCTAGTCATAGTCTAGTCATAGTCTAGTCATAGTCTAGTCATAGTCTAGTCATAGTCTAGTCATAGTCTAGTCATAGTCTAGTCATAGTCTAGTCATAGTCTAGTCATAGTCTAGTCATAGTCTAGTCATAGTCTAGTCATAGTCTAGTCATAGTCTAGTCATAGTCTAGTCATAGTCTAGTCATAGTCTAGTCATAGTCTAGTCATAGTCTAGTCATAGTCTAGTCATAGTCTAGTCATAGTCTAGTCATAGTCTAGTCATAGTCTAGTCATAGTCTAGTCATAGTCTAGTCATAGTCTAGTCATAGTCTAGTCATAGTCTAGTCATAGTCTAGTCATAGTCTAGTCATAGTCTAGTCATAGTCTAGTCATAGTCTAGTCATAGTCTAGTCATAGTCTAGTCATAGTCTAGTCATAGTCTAGTCATAGTCTAGTCATAGTCTAGTCATAGTCTAGTCATAGTCTAGTCATAGTCTAGTCATAGTCTAGTCATAGTCTAGTCATAGTCTAGTCATAGTCTAGTCATAGTCTAGTCATAGTCTAGTCATAGTCTAGTCATAGTCTAGTCATAGTCTAGTCATAGTCTAGTCATAGTCTAGTCATAGTCTAGTCATAGTCTAGTCATAGTCTAGTCATAGTCTAGTCATAGTCTAGTCATAGTCTAGTCATAGTCTAGTCATAGTCTAGTCATAGTCTAGTCATAGTCTAGTCATAGTCTAGTCATAGTCTAGTCATAGTCTAGTCATAGTCTAGTCATAGTCTAGTCATAGTCTAGTCATAGTCTAGTCATAGTCTAGTCATAGTCTAGTCATAGTCTAGTCATAGTCTAGTCATAGTCTAGTCATAGTCTAGTCATAGTCTAGTCATAGTCTAGTCATAGTCTAGTCATAGTCTAGTCATAGTCTAGTCATAGTCTAGTCATAGTCTAGTCATAGTCTAGTCATAGTCTAGTCATAGTCTAGTCATAGTCTAGTCATAGTCTAGTCATAGTCTAGTCATAGTCTAGTCATAGTCTAGTCATAGTCTAGTCATAGTCTAGTCATAGTCTAGTCATAGTCTAGTCATAGTCTAGTCATAGTCTAGTCATAGTCTAGTCATAGTCTAGTCATAGTCTAGTCATAGTCTAGTCATAGTCTAGTCATAGTCTAGTCATAGTCTAGTCATAGTCTAGTCATAGTCTAGTCATAGTCTAGTCATAGTCTAGTCATAGTCTAGTCATAGTCTAGTCATAGTCTAGTCATAGTCTAGTCATAGTCTAGTCATAGTCTAGTCATAGTCTAGTCATAGTCTAGTCATAGTCTAGTCATAGTCTAGTCATAGTCTAGTCTAGTCATAGTCATAGTCATAGTCATAGTCATAGTCTAGTCATAGTCTAGTCATAGTCTAGTCATAGTCTAGTCATAGTCTAGTCATAGTCTAGTCATAGTCTAGTCATAGTCTAGTCATAGTCTAGTCATAGTCTAGTCATAGTCTAGTCATAGTCTAGTCATAGTCTAGTCATAGTCTAGTCAGTCATAGTCTAGTCATAGTCTAGTCATAGTCTAGTCATAGTCTAGTCATAGTCATAGTCTAGTCATAGTCTAGTCATAGTCTAGTCATAGTCTAGTCATAGTCTAGTCATAGTCTAGTCATAGTCTAGTCATAGTCTAGTCATAGTCTAGTCATAGTCTAGTCATAGTCATAGTCTAGTCATAGTCTAGTCATAGTCTAGTCATAGTCTAGTCATAGTCTAGTCATAGTCTAGTCATAGTCTAGTCATAGTCTAGTCATAGTCTAGTCATAGTCTAGTCATAGTCTAGTCATAGTCTAGTCATAGTCTAGTCATAGTCTAGTCATAGTCTAGTCATAGTCTAGTCATAGTCTAGTCATAGTCTAGTCATAGTCTAGTCATAGTCTAGTCATAGTCTAGTCATAGTCTAGTCATAGTCTAGTCATAGTCTAGTCATAGTCTAGTCATAGTCTAGTCATAGTCTAGTCATAGTCTAGTCATAGTCTAGTCATAGTCTAGTCATAGTCTAGTCATAGTCTAGTCATAGTCTAGTCATAGTCTAGTCATAGTCTAGTCATAGTCTAGTCATAGTCTAGTCATAGTCTAGTCATAGTCTAGTCATAGTCTAGTCATAGTCTAGTCATAGTCTAGTCATAGTCTAGTCATAGTCTAGTCATAGTCTAGTCATAGTCTAGTCATAGTCTAGTCATAGTCTAGTCATAGTCTAGTCATAGTCTAGTCATAGTCTAGTCATAGTCTAGTCATAGTCTAGTCATAGTCTAGTCATAGTCTAGTCATAGTCTAGTCATAGTCTAGTCATAGTCTAGTCATAGTCTAGTCATAGTCTAGTCATAGTCTAGTCATAGTCTAGTCATAGTCTAGTCATAGTCTAGTCATAGTCTAGTCATAGTCTAGTCATAGTCTAGTCATAGTCTAGTCATAGTCTAGTCATAGTCTAGTCATAGTCTAGTCATAGTCTAGTCATAGTCTAGTCATAGTCTAGTCATAGTCTAGTCATAGTCTAGTCATAGTCTAGTCATAGTCTAGTCATAGTCTAGTCATAGTCTAGTCATAGTCTAGTCATAGTCTAGTCATAGTCTAGTCATAGTCTAGTCATAGTCTAGTCATAGTCTAGTCATAGTCTAGTCATAGTCTAGTCATAGTCTAGTCATAGTCTAGTCATAGTCTAGTCATAGTCTAGTCATAGTCTAGTCATAGTCTAGTCATAGTCTAGTCATAGTCTAGTCATAGTCTAGTCATAGTCTAGTCATAGTCTAGTCATAGTCTAGTCATAGTCTAGTCATAGTCTAGTCATAGTCTAGTCATAGTCTAGTCATAGTCTAGTCATAGTCTAGTCATAGTCTAGTCATAGTCTAGTCATAGTCTAGTCATAGTCTAGTCATAGTCTAGTCATAGTCTAGTCATAGTCTAGTCATAGTCTAGTCATAGTCTAGTCATAGTCTAGTCATAGTCTAGTCATAGTCTAGTCATAGTCTAGTCATAGTCTAGTCATAGTCTAGTCATAGTCTAGTCATAGTCTAGTCATAGTCTAGTCATAGTCTAGTCATAGTCTAGTCATAGTCTAGTCATAGTCTAGTCATAGTCTAGTCATAGTCTAGTCATAGTCTAGTCATAGTCTAGTCATAGTCTAGTCATAGTCTAGTCATAGTCTAGTCATAGTCTAGTCATAGTCTAGTCATAGTCTAGTCATAGTCTAGTCATAGTCTAGTCATAGTCTAGTCATAGTCTAGTCATAGTCTAGTCATAGTCTAGTCATAGTCTAGTCATAGTCTAGTCATAGTCTAGTCATAGTCTAGTCATAGTCTAGTCATAGTCTAGTCATAGTCTAGTCATAGTCTAATCATAGTCTAGTCATAGTCTAGTCATAGTCTAGTCATAGTCTAGTCATAGTCTAATCATAGTCTAGTCATAGTCTAGTCATAGTCTAGTCATAGTCTAGTCATAGTCTAGTCATAGTCTAATCATAGTCTAGTCATAGTCTAGTCATAGTCTAGTCATAGTCTAGTCATAGTCTAGTCATAGTCTAGTCATAGTCTAGTCATAGTCTAGTCATAGTCTAATCATAGTCTAGTCATAGTCTAGTCATAGTCTAGTCATAGTCTAGTCATAGTCTAGTCATAGTCTAGTCATAGTCTAATCATAGTCTAGTCATAGTCTAGTCATAGTCTAGTCATAGTCTAGTCATAGTCTAGTCATAGTCTAGTCATAGTCTAGTCATAGTCTAGTCATAGTCTAATCATAGTCTAGTCATAGTCTAGTCATAGTCTAGTCATAGTCTAGTCATAGTCTAGTCATAGTCTAGTCATAGTCTAGTCATAGTCTAGTCATAGTCTAATCATAGTCTAGTCATAGTCTAGTCATAGTCTAGTCATAGTCTAGTCATAGTCTAGTCATAATCTAATCATAGTCTAGTCATAGTCTAGTCATAGTCTAGTCATAGTCTAGTCATAGTCTAGTCATAGTCTAGTCATAGTCTAGTCATAGTCTAGTCATAGTCTAGTCATAGTCTAGTCATAGTCTAGTCATAGTCTAGTCATAGTCTAGTCATAGTCTAATCATAGTCTAGTCATAGTCTAGTCATAGTCTAGTCATAGTCTAGTCATAGTCTAGTCATAGTCTAGTCATAGTCTAGTCATAGTCTAGTCATAGTCTAGTCATAGTCTAGTCATAGTCTAGTCATAGTCTAGTCATAGTCTAGTCATAGTCTAGTCATAGTCTAGTCATAGTCTAGTCATAGTCTAGTCATAGTCTAGTCATAGTCTAGTCATAGTCTAGTCATAGTCTAGTCATAGTCTAGTCATAGTCTAGTCATAGTCTAGTCATAGTCTAGTCATAGTCTAGTCATAGTCTAGTCATAGTCTAGTCATAGTCTAGTCATAGTCTAGTCATAGTCTAGTCATAGTCTAGTCATAGTCTAGTCATAGTCTAGTCATAGTCTAGTCATAGTCTAGTCATAGTCTAGTCATAGTCTAGTCATAGTCTAGTCATAGTCTAGTCATAGTCTAGTCATAGTCTAGTCATAGTCTAGTCATAGTCTAGTCATAGTCTAGTCATAGTCTAGTCATAGTCTAGTCATAGTCTAGTCATAGTCTAGTCATAGTCTAGTCATAGTCTAGTCATAGTCTAGTCATAGTCTAGTCATAGTCTAGTCATAGTCTAGTCATAGTCTAGTCATAGTCTAGTCATAGTCTAGTCATAGTCTAGTCATAGTCTAGTCATAGTCTAGTCATAGTCTAGTCATAGTCTAGTCATAGTCTAGTCATAGTCTAGTCATAGTCTAGTCATAGTCTAGTCATAGTCTAGTCATAGTCTAGTCATAGTCTAGTCATAGTCTAGTCATAGTCTAGTCATAGTCTAGTCATAGTCTAGTCATAGTCTAGTCATAGTCTAGTCATAGTCTAGTCATAGTCTAGTCACAATCTAGACATAGTCTAGTCACAATCTAGTCATATTTTCCCATATCTTAGATACGAGAGCAATTCAGTTCTTGTTTAATTCTGCTTCAGTTTCCTACAATTTAATTTATTCCCTTTCTTTTAAAGATAGGTTCCTACAGTAAATAAATTTTAAACTTTTTAAATTAGCAGTTTTTATTTTGTTTTTCTTCCTTGCAAATTTATCGATCAAATATCATTTTGTCATGACAACCTGAAGCATGCAAATGTACTTATATACATACAACGTCGCATTAAATTATTTCCTGTTTGTGTGTTTTCCATTTTCATTCATTTTTGCGGTAATTTGTGTGAAACATGCAAATATTTGTAAATGTATGGTGGTGTAATCACCCAACACACACATACATACTCGTATATTCACCAATACATTGATATTTAAATGCGTTTATTTGTGTTTGAGAGTCTTAATATCGTATGCAACAAAAATTTTATCTTATTTGCATTTTCTTGTACTTCGAAAATTTTATTTTATTTACGACTACGCGCACAAAATTATTGTTTAAATATGTGTGTGAAAGTTTTAAACTCTTATAAATATATATAAACGATAAGATACAGACTCAAACACACTAACACATGCTCTTAATGATGTTTGTATTCACATAAAATCATGGTGTGCAAATTCTGCTGTCAAAAGGTGGGCTTCAGACCATTAATATTGTTGATTATTAATGTTTGCGCTTTCAATACTGGAGGCGAATGTAAAATGATTTTCGTTTTCACGTCCTCATATCAGTTCAATATTGAAGTTCTATAAAGAAGTCGTCTTAAGCAGGTGTGCGTTTATTTTTATGTCTATGTGTAGTTAAAGCGGTATGTTGCATACATTTATAAAATAATAATATGCAAGAAAGCAGGCAAGTCTGATCAAATATGTGTAGCGATTTATGTGTTTGCTTATGAGAAGTAAATATACGACTGGAGATTACAATTTGCATACACATCAGATAAAATGTCTTCAAATGGAATTATGGAACTTAAACTGAACTAAAAATGAACTAGAACTGAATTAGAACTGAACTAGAATCTGAACTATCCCACAAATTTTCGGACGTGCATTTCTGTATTGCTCATTAACATTTTGAATTTAAAAAAATATACTAACCAATTTCAGCCAAACATTTGTTACCAGCAATTGATTCTTTTCATCCTGAAACGAGAGAAAAAAAAACAAAAACAAATTAATTAATAATTTGCAATAAAGAGATTTATATTTATTTTTGTTCAACTCAGTATAATTACATTTGTATTTCTGTATAATTTGATTAAGATTAACATAAAAATACTTGAAATTTTATTTATCATTTTTTGAAAGGTTTTCATACTCAATCCTTTGCATTCATTTGGAAATTTATGACCTAATTTTCATTTTAAGTTGCCCAGATTTAAAGTTGCTATATGTCGGCATGTGAAAGCATATGTATACTTATGTCCAGTTTTGTGTAAATACTTGGATAAAAAGATAAATAACTTTTGCTGGAAAAAAACAGGTGTTCTTGTGTACATTCAGATGCTTTCATTTGCTTAAGTAGCCAGCAGTTGTATAGGATAAAATAGCATAATTTTGAAAGTGTAAAACTTTTCATTTGCTAACTAGTTTTTCTTTATTTTGTGCTGGTTTTTTCATCCTAACTGTAGTATTTAAGGATTTTGTATTTGTGTGTCTTAGAGTGGAAAATATTAAATTCTGCAGGCTGTTAGTGTTGTGGTACATTTCATGTAATACTGTTTGTATATAATAAATGTTGATAGAGTTCACATACATATGTATTTAGTACACAATTATATATATGAAAACATATACAGTGGTGGACAGGAATTTAAGACAAAAATTGTTTGCTAAATTCCACGTGATTGTCAATTATTTTTTCAAATATTTCCACAAATATGTATGCATGAGGACTGTTTTAACACACAAGTGTGTTTTATTCGACTTGTCAATTCATACATATTCACCAGGAACACATAAAATTTTTCTACAACTTGACCAAAAAATTTTTTTTTTAAATAAACATATTTTCTCACATTTATATCATTATATTTTTATTATTATAAAATATTCGGACCAAATTTCATATTTTTTGTTCCATTAGTTTCGCTCATATCATGTTATTAACAGCGGATGTTCGCTGAGGTGGGTCAACGTATTTCCACATATCTTTGTCCATATATGTTTTACCGATTTTTCCAAACATTTTTCAGAAACTAGAGACATTAATAATAAATTTCATACCCTTAGAGGTCCTTTTATTTTGGCTCTATCGCACTTAAAATTGAGTTGATGAAAAAAATTCAAGTATTTGTCTTAAATTGGTGGCCACCACTGTATGTACTTTTATGTACACAAATATGTATATGTCTATTTAGTTTTCTATCTCCAATATGTGCTGGTGCTTATGTATATACTTATATAGTTATACGGAAATTCTTAGATTGCTTGTTTATCACAATCTTAAGAAGTACTTTTTTTTGAAGAATATTGACCAGTATTCTTAAAGTAAATAAAGGAAATTCATTTTGATCGTATGTAGTTCCAAGGAAATGTAAAAGTAATCTTATGTTTGAATGCGGATGCTTTTATATATGTGTTTGGAAAACTAAAGCATATTTTTAGGCCAAGTGTAAGGAATAATGTTTGATGCATAACTGTTAGGGTTTAAATATATATAAATTTAATACATTTTTTGGGAATTTATTAAAATTTAAAACTGGAAAATAGCAAAAAGCTTTACACATTTTGAAATTTGTGCAGCTGCGGAATTATTTGAGTGAAAAAGCTTTAATAAGAGATATATTTGTCTTCTGGATTTTGTTATTTTTACAATAGTGAACAAATTATTGTCTGGAATAAGAACTGTGCTCTTTAATCTTGTAAATTGTGAAATTTTAAAAGAAATTCGTCGAAAGAATATTACCAATCAGCGAGTAATTATATTTAGGTGGCACATTTTTGATATTATGTTAGGTCTTTTCCAATTTTCTCATCACAGGAGCCAAATATAGATGTATGTAATTATACTTAATAATTTCTGTTTTGCATCGAGTTTTTTAAATAAAGGAAAGTTCTAAATATTACAACTATAGGTTCTTCATAATTTCTGTTTTGTTTCGAGATTTTTTTTATTAATGGAATGTTTTAAAGTAAACAAGTCTTTTCTTGTTTAATAATATGAAGTTTTGTTAGTATAAATCCACTGAAAATTTTAAAATCGAATGGAAAATATAAAAATTACAAGTGAATTGTTAGTTCTACTCCAAATTAATATTAATCATACGTAGAGGAGTGCATAATTTTGAAATTTTTAAAAATCATTCAAAATTAATGTAGATTGCTAGAAAACAATATAAGGAATCGTTACTAAAGAAGCTTAAGTTGTTTCACATCTGTTTAAAGTAGTTAAATTTTATAATTTAAATGAATTTAAGCTTAAAATTAAAGTTATTTTAAAAATTTATAATTTATTTAAAATTTTTACTTTAAATATATGCTGTAAAATTTAAACATTACATCCCGCATAATAACGTGAAGTGTTGTCAATATAACTTCATTGAAAATATAACAATTGAAAAAAAAACTAAAGAAATTACTAGAGAAATAACACTTTTACTCAAATCTATAAATTTTCTTTAAAATTTCTGTTTTATTTTAAATTAAACTACATTTTTAAAGTAAACATATCTACTCTTGTTTAATGATATGAAGTTCTGTGAATATAAATCCACTGAAAATTTTAAAATCGAATAGTATATATACAAATAACAAATGAATTGTCTATTTTACTCCTAATTAATATAAATCATACGTAGAGTTGTGCAACATTTTTTATAATTTATAAAATTCCTAAAAATTATTACAGATTGCTAGAAAAAACATTATAAAGCATTACTAAAGAATCCTATGTTGTTCCACGCCCATTTAAAATAGTTAAATTGTATAATTTAAACGAATTACTGCTTAAAATTTAAATTATTTTAACAGTTTCTGTTTTGCTTTTTAATTTTTGCTTTTAATAAATGCTGTGAAATTTAAACATTAAATCCCGATTAATAATATTTTCTAAATATAAATCCCTTGAAAATTTAACAATCGTGAAGAAACTAAAGAAATTACTGGAGAAATAACAGTTTTACTCAAATATATTATTTTTCATTATAATTTCTATTTATTTTTAATTAGAGCACATTTTTAAAGAAAACATATCTATACTCGTCTAATAGTATGAAATTTTGTTAGTATAAATCCACTAAAAATTTTAAAATCGAACAGAAAATACAAAAACTACAAGTCAGTTTCCCTTCAAATTAATATTAATCATACGCACAGGAGTGCACAATTTTTATATTTTAAAAAAATCTTTCAAATTTATTGTAGAAGAAAGAGTTATTAAAGAATCTTATGTTGTTCCAGTCCTGATTAAATTTTATAATTTAAACCAACTAAAGCTTAAAATCTAAGTTATTTTAACAATTTCTGTTTTATTTCGAAATTTTGCTTTAAATAGATGATACAAACCTATTTAAAATTTAACAATTGAAAATGACACGGTGCTACGAAAAAAAACAAAAAATTTCAAAAACACCCTTAAATTCAGAAGTTATTCTAAAAAAAACCGTTTTCAGTAATGTTCGTCAACTTATCGCTCTGTAACTCAGTCAGTTTTTGTCCGACTTTAAATTAGTTAATGGGTTTGGAAAGAACACTGATTACGCTTTAAAATTATTGTTTCTCTTAAGAATATCTGAAAGAAAAACAAAAAACTTTTTTGATTCTAGTAGCTTTTTATTGCTTATTTTGATATGAAAGTTTGTAAAGCTTTATACCAACATGTATAGGAAATTTAGTTCTTAATAAAACATGGTTTTAATTATTCAAATCGGATTAAAATTGTAAAAGTTATTCAACTTTTAATTAACACCATTTTTAGTATTTTCTCCCCCAGCGCATATGAATAAAAAAAAACAAGTAAGGAAAGTATGGCCCGATCATATAATACCCTAAACTAAGTAAAAGAGCAAAAACATTTTTCTTTTAAAATATCAATAATTTATATTTTTGAGTGATTTTCGGAAGTGGGCCTTATATGGGCGCTATGATCAATTATAAACCGATCACCATGAAATTAGGTCGTGTGATTTCTGTCTATATGAAAGTTTACTATGTTGAATTTTGTGAGTATTCCAACATTTTTAAGCGATTTATAAGTGATTTTCGGAAGCGGGTCTATATGGGAGCTATGACTAATTATGGACCGATCGTAACAAAATTTGGTGACATGAATTTTGTATATATAAAACTTATTTGGAGCTCAATTTGTGGAGATACATATATGATTTAAACATTTATGACCGATAAAGTCCAAATTCGGAAGGACATTTGTATGGCGGCTAGGTGAAATAATGGACCGATTTCAGCCAGTTTCAATAGGCTTGGTCCTTGGACCGAAAAAATAATACGTACCAAATTCGATCGAAATATCTTCAAAATTGCGACATGTACTCTGCGCACAAGGTTTACATGGACAGCCAGCCAGCCAGCCGACCAGACGGACGGACGGACATCGTTTAATCGACTCAGAAAGTCATTCTAAGTCGATCGGTATACTTTAATGTTGGTGTTAGACTAATATTTTTGGGGACTATGGTGGTGTAGGGTATAAAAACAAAAAACTGTAGGAAAAAAAATATTTGTAAAATTTTGAATTTACAAAGTAAATTTTTTCGAACTTTTTTCAAAAAAGTTTAATAACTTTTGCAAATATAAACCGATTTTATCAAGAAATATCTCATTTTTTCCCATATAAAGTTGTCTTTAAAACACTGTGCAAAAAGGGATAGGTTTTTATAGAAACAAATTAAAATAACTATTGTTGAATTTGAAATATTATTAAAAACATGAAAAATAAAGCGAAACTTTTTACAAAAACTTACGCAATTTTTTATTTCTTTCATAAAATTTATGCATATCATTTTATGAAAGCTTAATTCTTTGTCTATCCATAATTGTTTAAAATTTTGAAATCGGTTGAAAAATTTATGAGTTAGAGGTACTAAAGTACTACGACCTACCCTAAAACAGTTTTTTTTCAAAATATCTCAACATTTTGAGGGTGTTTCAATTTCTTTGAAAACGGTTTTAGTATGTCCTCACCTAGGCCTACAACCCCCATTAGGTGGCTTTTCAAGTTCTGACAAAAAGTGTCATTTTGTAGCCGAGTGTAATTTAAAGAAATTAATAGAGAAATATAACACTTTTACTCAAAATTAATTAATCATACGCAGATCAAAAAAAAAAATATGAAATTATTAATTTCCCGCATCTTAACTGATAGGGATACACTGCTTCTGTCAACAGGCATCTCCAGTCAAAATTTGAACAAGCTGCATCATTTAGTTTGAGTTTGATAGCCATTGATAGCAGATAACAGCATGACTTGAGGAGAAGGAAGAGAAGTTCGTGTAATCATTAAGCTGAACAAAATCATCACTCAAACGATGGCTAAGCTTCATGAACACAATTTAAAAAAAAATCATATGGTGTTGGCCGATCGGATATTGAAAGTGCGAGAGATTGTCGAAGCCATATGCATCTCAGTGGCTCAGTGCTTTCAATTTTAAATGATCACTTGGGTATGACAAAGCTTTCCTCAAGAAGGGTGCCATGTTTACTCACAATCGGATGTACAAAAGAGAATAAGGCCACGAATTGCTCCACCCTATTCTACGGATTTAGCTACGATTGACAATTTGTTGTTTGCAAACCTAAAAAAATGGCTCGGCGGAAAAAGATTTGACTCCAATGTTAAAAGTATTTCAAAAACATATTTTGATGTCCTCGACAAAATTTTTTTGGAAAGGATAAAAAATTAGGGAAACTTTGAGCAAAGTGTATATAGCTCAAAGGATACTATGTTGAGAAAGCTTTCAAACCTTTTCTCCGATGTAAACCAAACATGCTGATTTTGGCCAAAAGCTTGAAATACTTTGAAATCTGTGCACATGCCAAACTCTTTGAGTCATAAAATCTTTAATTACTAATACATTTGTCTTATGAATTGTGATTTCCTCTGTTATTTGAATAATGGTGAACTAATTATTGCCTAAATCAAGAAGTCAGAGCTTGAAATTTAGAAGTAGACCGTCGAAAATGTATCACTAACCAAGGTGATAACTTATCATTTTTCACAAAATAAATTTTATTAATTCCTAATATTTATCAGCTTAGAGCAATGCTTTGTATTCTAGATAAATCTCATTAATTTCGTATTTGTATTTTGGACGTGAGTTTGTTTTACACATACAGATGGATAAAGCTAAATTACATAAGAAGCAATAGTTCAACATGTCTCAAATTTCACTTATTTCAAGACAACAAATATTTAAAAAGTATTGTTAAATATTGAAAAATAACATCACCTAATATTTGCCAAATAATCTTATTATTTTAACACCCACCCCCTAAAAGTATGTTATGCATTCTGTATTAAATTTAACCCTTAATATTTGCTGCAAAAATATTTGTTTAATTCGCTTATAAAGTGTTTTTGCTACAATTACTTTTGTTTTATTTATGTTTTGCAAAACTCCAGGCAAATATTTTATTAATAATCTGTTGATTTATACACAAAGAAGATTGTTTGAGTTTCTATTTCTATGATAAATGGTTTTGTTTATCAAAGATGCATTAACAAGTTAAACAATAAGAAAACAAATTAAATTTAAATTATATTGAAATAAAATAAAAAGCTGTTGCTTTCGCTATTTGCTTTTATAAATATAATAAGTATGAAATGTATTTAAATATTTATCAAGTATAGAAATGGTGGTATTTTATTAAGAAGCTAGTATTTAATATTAAGAAAAGAGAAGGAGTAATGTAATAAAAAGTTTTTAACAAATAGCTCACATTTATGATTCATCCATTAGTAGCTGGAAACAATAATATGGACGTATTGTATTTTTTGGCAAATCCACTTTTTATCACCTTTAACCACACAGATTGGGGCCATTAGAAAATTCTTTTTATATCTTTTATTTTTTTTTCATTTTAAAACTTTAACATTTTCCTAAAATACTTGTACATTAAAGAGCCATTACCACATTTCATTTACTAAAAATGTTTCAAAGAATTTTAATTACAAAGTTTGCAAACACAAACTATGTATTTAAATATAAAATACTCCTAAAAGTATGCATTAAAATTGTCTTTTTTTGTATTATTTAAAACTATGCTTTACAAAGGCTGCCCAAAGCAACACTACTTGCTTTATTTCTGAAAAAATTTATGTATTATTAAAATACTCTTAAACTTCACATTCTCCAAGTGTTTGTTTAGCAACATTTTTCCTGTCTTTACATTTGAAAATATTTCGAGGTCTTGTTATATATTTGTGCCACGTTTATGGCTTTATAGTATTTCTGCTATATAAATACTTACTGTTAAACCTAAATCTGTCATAAGCTTTAGACATTATAAACTATTTTTTAATGTTTTGCATATATAATAACGCCAGCCAGCATGAACTCATCATCATCATCATAATCATAGTTGCATTGAGCTTGAGATTCAGGTGTATAACTACCGAGAGGTTGAGTACTTATGACGAGCATGATTTAGTGTTTAAACTAAGTATTTATTGCATATGCAAATAAATATGCAAAAGTATGTATAGATTGTACGAGTATTATTTGTAAAGACAGCAGCCACAGCGATGTGTCTGTTGAAGTTAGAACAAAGTATCAGTCTACAGTGAATGATAGAATTTGCTGGGATTTAAGAAGCCCGATTTTTTGCTTTGAAAAAATATCGTAAAGTTTAAACATCAAATCTTGAATAATAATATGAAGTGTTGTTATTATAATTCCTTCGAAAAAATTAAAATTCAAAAGAAAATGCATAAATAACAAGTGATTTAAAAGTGTGACTCAAAATTAATATTAATCATACGCATAGGAGGTCAACGTTTTTTAAATTTGTAAAAAATCATTTAAAATTAATAAGGAAAAACCTAAGATAGAGGAATAACTAGGAATATTTTTATTTTTAATGAAGTTTAGAAAATGACAGTAAATATTTAAACTAAAAAACATCTGCTTGTCAAAACTCAACTTATTTGAAAACAAGTAAGAAAGTATGGTCGGTCAAGCCCGACCATATAACCATATATATACACTAGTAAAAGAGAAAAAACCTTTTTCTTTTAAAATTTCAATAATTTATATTTTTGAGTGATTTTCGGAAGTGGGCCTTATATGGGGGCTATGACCAATTATGGAGCGATCACCATGAAATTAGGTCGTGTAATTTATGTCTATAGGAAAGTTTACTATGTTGAATTTTGTGAGTATACCAACATTTTTAAGCGATTTATGCACGTTAAAGTGATTTTCGGAAGCGGATCTATATGGGAGCTATGACCAATTACGGACCGATCACCATGAAATTAGGTCGTGTAATTTATGTCTATATGAAATATATTTATGGTAAATTTTGTGTGTATACCAAAATTTTTAAGAGATTTATGTACGTTAAAGTGATTTTTGGAAGCGTTTCTATATGGGAGCTATGACTAATTACACCGTCCGACAAATAGAGACTAAACTCGTTAGACACGAACCGGATGATATACGTCTGAAACTATAAATTTAATGGAGAAAAACTGTGTTTTCATTTCGTGATCATGTGTCCTGCTATTCCAACAGTGACAAATTGTATGTCAAATGAACAAGAAGAGTTGTAAAATATTTTGTATTATCCTTATTTTATCCTGTAAGGATCAGAAGATGTCAAAAATGTCCTTTAAAATGTTTATCCTTTAATATCCGTTAAGATTGCCAATAAATTCCTTTTAAAAAAATAGTGAGTTAAAGAGCCCAATATTCTATACTAAATGTCAAAATTTCTTCTTTTAGATATATAAAGGTCAACTTAAAATATAAAAAAAATGTATTAGTATACAAAAAAGTTTTATTAAAAAAAGTGCATGTTTATAAACTACACCACCATAGTGGGGGAGGTATAATGGGATAGGGCTGTTGTTTGTAACATACCCACCATAAAGTATACCAATCTGCTCAGGATCACTTTCTGAGTCGACTATGCGATATCCGTCCGTCTGTCCGTCCATCCATGTAAACCTTGTAATCAAACTACAGATCGCAGGTTTAAAGATAATTCGACAAAATTTGGCACAAACCTTTATGTTGCCCCAAGGACAAATGCTATAGAATTTGATTAGAATCAGCCCATTATTAAGTTAAGCTCTCATAAATATATTAATTATAAACATATTCAAACCAAATTCAGCACAATTAAGTTTTATGTAAGCCGAACTCTCACGACCAAATTTCGTGACGATCGGTCAACAATATTCCATAGCTCCCATATGAGCAACATTCTCGAAAATGTCATTAATATACTTAAATCTCTGAAATATGTCAGTATTCAAACAAAATTAAACACAAATATGTTTCATATATATTTGCAATTCATCCCACAAAATTTTGTGACGATTGGTCCATAATTAGTCATAGCTCCCATATAAGGCCCACTACCGAAAATGTGTGTATTCAAATAAGATTCAACACAAATAAGTTTCATATCAAACGACAACTCTTTATAATCATGTACCCGGTGTAGGGTATCTTAAGGTCGGGCCCGACTATACCATTTTACTTGTTTATTAAAAAGTCTTCATCGTTGCTATTCACAACGGATTTTGTTATATTTTTTTCGAATGAAATATTAAAATAAAATATAAAAAATCAAATAATTCAAATTTAAAATATTTTTTAACACTTAAGTAGTTAAGATAGAAGGATGAAATTTTGGCATGTGGTATTCAATATTTGTATCTTTAACTCACTATTTTTTTTAAAAATAATTATTGGAAATCTAAAAGGATATTCAAGGATAAATATTTGAAAGGACATTTTTGACATCTTTTTATCCTTAGAGGATAAAATAAAAATAATACGAAATATTTTACAACTCTTCTTGATCATTTGACACCAAATTTGACATAGTAGGATGATCAGAAGTTTGTTAAAACATTTTTTTAAAAATGCACTCCTCTGAAAATTTTAAGTCCTTTTAAAACGAAACAGGATCACGAAATGAAAAACTGAAAACGCGGTTTTTCTCTATTTAATTTATTGTTTCAGACGTATATCATCCCGGTCGTGTCTAATATTGAATGTCGTACGGTGTTATAACACCATATATGGACCGATCATAACAAAATTTGGTGACATGCATTTTGTATAGATAGAACATATTTGGAGCGGAATTTGTGGAGATACAAATTTAAATTTAACACTTATGACCGATAAAGTCAAATTTCGGAAGGACATTTGTATGGGGGCTAGGTGAAATAAGGGACCCATTTCAGCCAGTTTGAATAGGCTTGGTCCTTGGGCCGAAAAAATAATATGTACCAAATTTGAGCGAAAAATTTCGACGTGTACTCTGCGCACAAGGTTTACATGGACAGCCAGCCGACCAGCCAGACGGACGGACTTGGTTTAATCGACTCAGAAAGTGCTTCAAAGTCGATCGGTATACTTTAAGTTATGTGTTAGACTAATATTTTAGGGCGTTACAAACATCTGCACAAACGCATTATACCCTCCCCACTATGGTGGTGTAGGGTATAAATAACAACATCATTTCTTAGATTTGTTATAGATTTATTTGAAGTTATTTTCATTATTAGAAAACCCATCTAATTATACCCTTCGCCAAGAGTGGCAAGGGTATATATAAGTTTGTCATTCCGTTTGTAATTTCTACATTTTTCATTTGCGACCCCACAAAGTATATATATTCTGGATCGTTATAGATAGCGAAGTCGATATAGCCATGTCCGTCTGTATATTGAAATCAACTTTCCGTAGCCCTCAAATAACTTACATACATGATTCATACATCAATATATCGGGAATTCTTCTGGCTTCGTTGCTATTTAAGATCGATAAAATCGACCCACAAATGGCTGAGATATAAGGAAAAAACCTAGATCTTTGCCAATATGGATATCTAATGATAGATATTTCATAGTCCATTGCAACGATGTATAGAAGGCTATAGTAAGTTGGACCTGCAATGGGTCAAAATCGGGAAAAATATTTTTTAATCCGAATTTGTATTTTAATAAAAAAAATTTTTTTCATAAATTCCTTTTCCAAAAAAAATTTTCTAAAAATTAAAAAAAAATTAAAAAAAATAAAAAAAAAATTTGGAAAAACTTTTTTAAAAACAATTTGAAAAAAAAAGTTTTTTTTTTATTTTTAAAAAAAAAATTTTAATTTTTTTTTGAATAAAAATATTTAAAAAAAATATTTTTAAGTATAATTTGGTGAAGGTTATATAAGATTGGGCACTGCCGAATATAGATCTTTTACTTGTTTTATTTACCACTGTTTAAATACTCACCGATTTTACTAAACCAAAATACTTCTACAATACACTGCTAAATTTACATATATAAATACAATCACGTTTTCTCTTTACATCTAAATATATAAATATTTTAATGTATAGTAATTTAAGGAAATGATTTGCATATGAATTTCATAAATATTTCAATTTGTCGTGCATTGGTCTTTGAATCAGCAGCATCTCTCTTTTAACTTGCAGCAGTGCAAATATTTCAGTGCAAAAACATATATTCACTCTACTAAAAGTGCCCGGCAGATCACAAAACTATTAGGTGGAAGAACCAAAATCATTGGTTAGACAACAACATACTTCACTGGCGAAATTTAGTCTTTAAATTTTATATTGCAAAGTGGTCTAGTGAAAACTGTTAAATTCTGATTTACGAATGAAATTAGCAGCCAAATTACAAAAATATATGTCTGTGTAAAACACTCTCCCATCTAAAATACAAACTTAAAACTATTAAGATTTTCACAAGATATATATCATTACATTAAGCTGTATGGTATTGAAAATCTTTAAAATCGGTCTATTAGCAAACAAATTATGAACCAAAATGTTCGACAATCTCAAATATATCATGTTTAAAAAAAAACTATTTGTAAATGTTTACAGCAGCTTAGCTTACTGTTGCACCGTAACAAGTTACAATCATTACAATAAATTCAAAATTAAAACCTTTCTCACTAGCCATATAACTAGTGCAAAGTAACCAATTGCTCTCTTCAAACCTGCAGGTTATATAAAGTAAAATAACTTACATATATGTATGCATGTATTTCTGCATAAGGTTAGTTCAAGTATTTAAACACATATTCATACAACTAAGTATGTATAGTACTCCCCCATACAGTCTTTTAAGTACGTTTTAAGTCTAAAATGCAATTGATATGCAAATCTCTTTCTATTTAACTTTGAATGTATATATATATGTATTTCTAAATCCATATACCCCCACAAAACACTTACCCACTCACATGCTTTTGTGTTAAGAAGGATAATGATGAATGTTAGAATATAAATGGAATTGATAAGTAGAAAAGTTTTGTATGATTTTTTTTGTATTTTCTTTTTCAGCTTTATCAATATCAATAAGTTGTGTAAAAAGTTATTATTAAGTGTTTATGGTGGTTTAAAATATTATATTTTAACAATGTTTGAGATTGAAGGTCTAATGCTTAGCATAGTTTTAGGAGTAAAATAAAGAAAATGAAGTGCAGGCAGTTTGAAAATAAATAGGAAAACTTGAGGGAAATGGTTAATAGGATCTAGGAAAGGCTAATTAAATAATTTTATAGTAAATAATGCATTCGAGAAATATGTGAACATTTTTTAATAATGTAAAAGTTTTAATTGAAACAAGAGTAAGGGCCGATTTTATAGATTTTAAATAGCAATCGAACCAAAGCTCTAGTGGATATATTTATGTATTAATCATGAATTTAAGTTATTTGAGGTTGATTTCAACATCTTGGGGAAAGCTTTCTCATACCCAATTGATCAGTCAAAATTGAAACCAGTGAGCCATGCAAGATGCCTATGGCTTCCATAAACTTTCGCACTTTCAATGTCTGATCGGCCAAAACCATATCGTGATTTTCTATTGTTTCGGGTGTAAAGATCTCAATTGGGCGTCCATAATGTTCGTCATCTTCCGTGCTTGTGCGGCCACAATGAAATTCAGTAAACCACTTTTTTACCATTGAAATTTATGGTGCTGAGGTGCTTTATTTCAGTTTCTCCTCAAGTCACAGGGTAGTTTGCTATAGATGATTGTCAAACACAAACTGCTGTTTGAAATTTTGACAGGAGTCAACTGACATATGCCTGTCAATAGGAGCAGTGTTATCCTTTCTATTGCTATTTCTTGGTTGTGTTAATCGAATTTGTAATAACCAACGATTTAGCTGATATATTTATGTATTAAACATGTATGTAAGTTATTTGAGGTTGATTTTAACATACAGATGGACAGATGGATAGACGGAGATATTGACTCCTTAAATGAAAAATGTAAAAATTGGAAACGGAACGACAATCTTATAATGGGTGTTTTTTGAAGCCCGATAGAACTTCCGAAAGGTTTATCTATCAAAATAAAATCAATAAAAAACATATTGAATCAATAAGAAACATTAACGAAAGTCTAGTAATGTTGAATTTTTTTATTTCAATATGGAAAAATATTAATTTAGAGTTGAAAAGTTTTGATTTATCGTATTTCAATATGGCTTTATATGGGTTTTCTATTATAATGAACATTATTGAATTAATATGACGCATTCTTGTTTTTAAGTTACAGTTTTTCCCTTAGTGCACTTTTCGACATTTGTGATCAGAATTCTGTTCCAAATCACCATGACTAGATAAACGCTTGAACAAGGCAATTAAATTATCAAAATTTACTTGAAAATCAGTCAACGATTTGAGCAACTTATAGACGACTTTTTTTATCGCCAAGATTGAGAGATGAGTCAAACTTTTGGCTTAACGGGTTTGTTAATAAACATAATTGCCGCATATGGACTGAGACCAATCCATACCAGACCCTACAGACTCCATTACACCAACAAAAATGCACCGTTTGGAACGGTGTAGACAATGAAGTCATCATCGTACATTATTTCGTCAAAAATGAAGCCGGATCCTACGTTACGGTCAATGGAGATCGCTACCGTACCACGATCAATAATTTTTTGTTTTAAAATATTAATCACATTGATCCGAGCGATATCTGGTTTCAAGAGGATGGGGCTACATGCCATACGGCAACCGCAATGGCCGATTGATTAAAATCAAAATTCAGCAATAACTTGTTTTCGTGAAATGGACCTGCCACTTTGACTTTTTAGAGTATACATTAGAATAACGATCGCTTGAATAATCGAACAATTTTTAACGAATAATTTTGGAATAAGACTAATAATCTTAAATAGATTAATCGAATTAAGCTAATATTATTGGGTGTATGAATTAAAAATTCGAGATTTTTTAAAATATTCTGCTTTTATTTTCAAATATTTGTACAATATGAGTATTGCTTCTGGCAACACATGGATTTCGAGTCAAAAGAACTGCTCATTTTCAAGGCCAATAACGAATAAAGCCAATATCGGATACTCTGTTCTGTTCGTATCCCAGAGAGAGCATTCGGTATCGACTGAAACAAATATTAGTCGGACGGTGCAAGGTCTGTACCATAAGGCGGGTGAGGCAAAACTTCCTAACCACTTCATTCAAAATAGTTTTTAACAGGTATTAAAATATGTGGCCGAGAGTTGTCATGATTGAGCATTACGGATTCATTTCTGGTAACATATTCTAAGCATTTTTCGGCTAATGCTCGCTTGAAACGCATCAGTTACGTTCGGTGCTGTATCAAACTTCACCAGCTCATAAGAGATAAAACCCTTTTGATCGCACCAAATACTGATTATAACCTAAGTGCCATTGATATTTAGCGTTGGTGTCGATTCGGGTAGTCGGTCGAGCTTCACATATAATTTCCTACGCTTTGGGTTATTGTAATAGATCTATTTTTCATCGCAAGTAATGATTCGGTGTGAAAATGGTTTTATTCTATAGAGTTAAAGCAACATTTCGGACATGAAAAATCGCCTTTGGAGGTCTGTCGGCTTCAATATGTATGTTACCCAATTTACCTGCTTTTGGATTAATACTGCTGCTCACAAACATTATGAAAATGCTATTTGAGTAACTCCCAATAATTTCGCAAGCTCGTTTTGAGTTTGACAACAATCCTCATGGAGTAATGCCTTCAATTCTTGGTCTTCACACTTCTTTGGTTGGCTGGCCTATGCGACCTTTGTCTTTTGTGTCGAAATCACCACTTCTGAACCGCACAAACCATTTCCGAACTTTAAAACCGATTGAACATATTTACCATAATGTGATTCGTTGGCACTTTTTTCAAATTACACTTTACGACACTCAATATTAGGCACGAACCGGATGATATACGTCTGAAACAATAAATTAAATGGAGAAAAACTGCGTTTTCAGTTTTTCATTTCGTGATCCTGTTTCCTTTTAAAAGGACTTCAAATTTTCAGAGGAGTACATTTTAAAAAAAATGCTTTAAAATACTTCTGATCATCCTACTATGTCAAGTTTGGTGTCAAATGATCAAGAAGAGTTGTAAAATATTTCGTATTATTTTTATTTTATCCTGTAAGGATCAACAAATGTCAGAAATGTCCTTTTAAATTTTTATCCTTGAATATTCTTTTAGATTTCCAATTATTTTTGTTTTTTTTTTTTAAAATAGTGAGTTAAAGATCCAAATATTGAATACCACATGCCAAAATTTCAATCTTAACTACTTATCTTAACTACTTACTTATCTATCTTAACTACTTAAGTGTTAAAAAATATTTTAAATTTGAATTATTTGATTTTTTGTATTTTATTTTAATATTTCATTCGAAAAAAATATAACAAAATCCGTTGTGAAAAGCAACGAAGAAGACTTTTTAATAAACAGGTAAAATGGTATAGTCGGGCAAGCCCTACCTTTTGATACCCTACGCCGGGTATCTATATATACAAAAATGAATGTATGTCTGTTTATTTATTTATTTGTTTGTTATTCTGTTCCTTATAGGAGCCAAAACTACTGGACCGATCTCCTTGAAATTCTTCTTGTATATTCCTCTATATCTGGAAGGAACAACTGGATACTTTTTATTTTGAAATTTCAAGTGGGCGTGGCACTTTCCATAAAAAGTAAATAGTTATTATGGAATATCTGTTGAATTTGGTTGACTATAAGTGTGAAAGCCGCAAAACTTCGCACAATTTTCTTTGGTACAATTGAGCGCTTCTTGGCTGAAAATAGACGAAATTCGAAAAATGGACGTGGCACCACCCATACCAAGTAATTTTTGAATATCTGCAAAACTATAATTGTGACAGTCTTCAAACTTTATACGAATCAGTGGCACCTACCATACAATGCAAATGGTTTGTTTCGATTATCTGAAGAACTATAATTGCAAAAGTATTTAAACTTTGTACGCATTAATTTCTTATCACTATACATAGTTTTCCTGAAAATGGGCGGGATTGTAATAGAGGACGTGGCGCATATCATACAAAGTAAATAGGTATTTTCCAATATCTAGAGAACTATAATTGTGAAGGTCTTCAAACTTTATATGAATCAATTTTGTATCACTGCATGAATTATAACCAAAAAATGGGAGGGATCGGAACAGGGGATGAGACGCCTCCAACACAAAGTAAACAGTTATTTCTAAATATCTTGAGAAATATAATTGCGATATTATTCATATTTTGTCCCAATATCACTCTTCTTATTTTACATATTTTGGCTGAAAATTGTCGGGATTGGATTAGTGGGTGTGGCACCTCCCACACAAAGTAAATAGTTAATTTGGAATATCTGGAGAACTATAGTGGTAAATGTATTTAAACTTTGTATGAACCAATTTCTTATCTTTGTATGGAGTTTAGCTAAAAGTAGTCGGAATCGGAACAGTGGGTGAGGACCCTCCTATACAAAGCACATAGTAAATTTTGAATAACTAGATAACTAAATTTGTGAGGATCTTCAAACTTTGTCTGAAATTTGTTTTATAATTTTACGTATGTAATTTGTCTAAGAATGGGCGGGTCATTATTGGAGGACATGGCATCACAAATCTATATATTTAAAAAATAATATGGTTTTGTATGTTTATATTTTTTTCACAGCTAAACGGCTGTTTTAAATATTTACATGTTCCTGTATGTCTTTTTACATGAGCAATTCCACTGTTTGTATAAATATTTGAAGCAAAATATGGGAGTAGTAGCCACAGAGGTCGTGGCACTTCCCATATAAGAGATAGAGTCAATACATTTTGTACGGTTATTCTACCATCAGTAGGACAAGAATGGGCGGACTATCAATAATGGGCGTGCACCCTATATGCAAATTAAATACTATAATTCATATCTACCTGTATAATTGTAGTACGTAAAGCCTTAAAATTTTGTATGAATTACTTATTTAGGCCAAAAATGGACAAACTAGCAATAGAGGTCGTGGCACCTTCCGTAGATGTGACAAATTATATAGAGTGGAAGCAATATCAGCAAACAATATTAATATTTAGGACAGAAATACATGGACTACCAACAATATTAAGTAAATGTTAACGTTATTAAACATTTGAAAATCTTCTATCTATATATATAAAAGTGAATGTGTGTCTATATGTATATTTGTTGGTTTGACGTCTATAGACGGCTAAACTGCTAACCAGATTTGCTTGAAATTTTGACTGTATGTTTTTCTATATCTGGAAGGAACAATAGGATACCTTTTGTTTTTAATTTTCAAGTGGACGTGGTACCTCCCATACAAAATTAATATTAAATATTAAATATTTTGGAAACTATAATAGCTATAGTCCTCAAATTTTGCATGAGCAATTCCACTGTTTGTTTAAATATTTGCGGCAAAAATGGGAGTAGTAGCCACAGAGGGCGTGGCACCTCCCATATGATGATAATTAAAAAAATTTATATATGGGAAACAATAAGATATATGGTACGGTTATTCTAATGAAAAACTGAAAACACAGTTTCTCTCCATTAAATTTATAGTTTCAGACGTATATCATCCGGTTCGTGTCTAACGAATTTTTTCTCTTTGTCGGACGGTGCCATAGAAGTAAAGAAAAACTTTTTGTAGGCACAAAATTCGACGTAATGGGTCAAAAATTGGGTCAGTAACCTAATAATATTTACTGTATAATCTATTAAAAACAATATAAGAATATCATATTAACCCAGATCGAAAATGTATATCGAGGTACTATATTAAAAATCCTCTATCTTTGATTTTCACGAAAATTACTTTTTGAAGGTAAAATGTGAAGTAAAATAGCCCTCATCTATGGTGTGAATTTCATAAAAAAAATTGCATTTTTGGTATTTCTCTATCTTACGCAATTCATTTTTCTAAATGCAAAAGCCGCTATCTATTCAAATAATAAATTTTCAAAATATTTTTGACAATAAATTTACTATTTGTTGCATGCTGAACATGAATTTAACATTTTTTAATAGTTAAAGTTGGTATTTGCTTAAAAAAATTTCTACTTTTAAAAATGGTTGTTGTACCAAAACCGCAACCAGTATTTATCTAATGTTTTGTCCAATTTTGCTGCGGAAAATAAAAGAGTTGTTGAACAGCAGTTCTTAGAGATAGGACAAAATCAAATCCAGATGATAGTATAAAATATAAATTAAATTTTGGTGCAGATCATATTGATCTGCCTGTTCGTATTCAACCTTATACAGGACATATTGAACTATAACCTCTATATTCTGGTCCATTATCTATTCAGCCTAATAAGGTGAAGAATTTTCAAGATTTGAAGAGCGTAATACAACCGGAATACCATTACTTTTACGATAATTTACACCAATTAAAATAGATAAATATAGGCCCTCGAACATTTGATAATATTTTTTTTTAAATATTTTTGATCATCCACTTTTACTGGCGAAAACTTCAGAAAAGTATTAATCTAATTTCAAAATTTCATTGGGACCAAAAGGATAACAACCCCAGAGTTAAAACTTTGAAACAACCATCTATTGTTTTTGCTTATGTTTTTATTATTAAAAATTCATATATTTTTACTCCAAGATTTGACATTCAACCAGTCGGATGTGTGCAATTATGAATTTTTTTTAACCATCTCATGATTATAGGGATTGTAAGCTTTCATTTATATTCAAACTTTATCAACAAACATTTATTATTTTCCCCAATTTTTCAATATGTCCCTTAAATGTAGCTGTAATAATTTTTATTTCAAATTATTAATATTTAAATACCAAAAATACACATACCACTCTTTACCAGTTAAATATTTAATACATCCTTAAAATCCCTTTAAAAGCCCATATCCTACCTGTAAACAAACTAGACCTGTGTATTGTTATTGTTTTTTCCGCTGATTACTACATCAATAAAATAATGCTGATTTGCTGTTGTTGTTATTGTTGACGTTGTTTTATATTTTTTGTTGTTGTTGTTGTTGTGGTTGTTGTAGCCTTCAATTGTTTCTGTTATTGCAACATGAAATTGGAAGTAATAATAGTGTTATTTTATTGTTATGCTCTCGCCAACCTGTGAGCAGGCAACACCAACATGCACATCCCCAAAAGTAAGCTATATGTTTTTTTCTTCTGTTTTGTTTAAATCAACCGCAAAAATGGCGAAAACGAGCAAGGGTAAATATTTATTTGGGTTTGTTACGAATATGGTTGGGGAAAAAAAAGGTAATGTGTATTATTCTTTGGTTTTTTTGTTGGTATATGTAAGTCATTACACTGTGCTTTAGTTACAGTGACATGGATTTGGCTGCAAGAAGATTGAAAAAAAGCAATGTCGTGTACAATAAAAGAAATAATGCAATTGTATATTTTTTCTATATGTGTGTATATACAATTTGTAATTCCTTTTTTTGGTTTGCTGTTGCATGAGTTAAAGAAAGTTTTTTTTTGTTTGTAAAAACAAATAAATGAATTGAGGAAAAATAAAAAAACTACAAAATATAAGTGATTTCCGTTGTGTATAAATAAAAACCACAAAATTTGATTGTTTTCTTTTTTTTGCTTGCAATTTTTCTTTTTTAAGACACGAACAAACTTAAGTTTGTAGCAAGAGGGAGTGCAAAACAAACAATGGAAGAAATTGAATTGAGTGTTTTTGAAATGTGGTTTTTTCTTTTGCAAAGTTTTTATTCGTTTTTGCAATTCTCTGCCACAATGAAACAAAAACAAGGGCTAATATATTGTTTAAGGCAAAAAGCATTTTGCTGTGAAAGAGTTGTCAGCCACAGAGTTCAAACCGTAAGAAAATCATCATCGTCATCATCATCAGCATTTGGTTGAAGAAACATGTCATCATCTTGAGATAGATAAATGTTGGCAAAATGTGAAAGCATTGTCTAATGATGAAGAGTTCTGGGTATTGGGAAAAGGCGAGCATTTAAGTATTTGTGGTTGTGAACTCCAGTAAGTAACAGTTAAATTGATTTGAAGAATTTAATCATACAAACATATTTTTCATTTTGAAAATATTACTGAAGCAGATGTCAAGGGTTATTGAACCTTACATTACTCAAATGCATTATAATCTAATGTTAGCCAGCAAAAAAATGTAAATCAATGTCTTTGAATTTTTTCTTAAATCATCTTCTGTTGCCACAAAACTAATATCAATTTCACTTTTATCTCCTCTTAGCCACTTTATCTTCATTCTTATACCTATCTCAAGCTCTTGACATTATTTCTCCCCTTCCTCCACCATTCCAATCAATTTTAATAAGCCAGACAATTTAATTACCAATTATAGGCTGCTTAACCAGAATTTAATAACAATGACCTAAGATAATGAGTAATAAAGCAAAAAAAGCGAACAAAGACATTAAAACAGACAGAATTGTTAATAATAGTTGAAACAAAATAAGAAAAACTGTTAAAAAAGAAAGATATTGCAATTGATTTTTGTGCAACAGCATTTAAGAAGGAAGGAAAGTCAAACAAAAATTAACGTTGAAAGCTAATTACAGGAAAATATTAATCAAAGAAAGACATTTTAAAGCGAAGGAATTTTTGACAAAATGACATTAATTATTGCAGTAAAATTGGTAAAATAAAAAACAAATTTAATGTAAGTAAATGGAATTTTGTAAAGATATAGCTCCTGAAAGAAAAACAACTTCCCCGCCAATTTTGTTTTTTGTTCAATTTTAAAATTCTATGATTTAGGTTCTAAAAGAAATTTTTTAAATTTTCGTTATGATTTTTTTTGTTAAAATTGTTAATATAATTTAAAAATTAATAATAAACAAAATTTTATTTTTAAAACATGAACGAAAATTTTTTTCCAAAAAAAAAAATTTCATCATTTAAACGAAAATGAATGAAATTTTTTTCATTAATAGAAATTACATTAATCATTGAAGTTAAATTACTGAAGGAAAAGCTAAATTTAATTTAAGTAAACTGCAATTTGTCAAGTAATATTTTCTTAAAGAAAAACAACTTCCCCACCAATCTTGTTTTTTGTTCAATTTTAAAATTCCATAATTTATCTTCTAAAAGAAATTTTTCAATTAAGCTTTTTGATTTTCATTGTACAAATATTAATACAATTTGAAAATTTATCTTAACATTTTTTTTATTTTTTTTAAATTTCAACGAATGACAATCAATGAAGTTGTAATATTTTATTTAAGTAAACTACAATTTATAGAGTAAATTCTTGTTAAAGTAAAACAGCTTCCCCGCCAATTTTGTTTTTTGTTCAATTTTAAATTTAATAATTTAGGGTCTAAAATAAATGTTTTAAATTTTGTTTTAGAATTTAAATTTTAAAATATAATTATAATTTTAAAATAAATTAACTAAAATTTTTTTGCAAAAAAATTTCATCCTTTTATGATAAAACACAGTTTTTTTCATTTGATTATTATTTTTCATTGCATCATAAGGTGCTCGGTATAGGGATTATCAAATCGGGCAAGTAGTCTCCATGGTTTTCATCGCACATAGGCAGTCTTCGGTTCAAATTTTGCATGATTATTTTGAATAATTGTGGATGATATTGGAGATTAGACATTTGACTTTAAATACATGCTGTAAATTCATTTCAGGATGATATTGCTCGAACTGAAAAAGCTCCATTATTTTGACAACGCATTGTTTGCTCGTGTAATACTCCATTTTTACTTCAGCTATTAAACTGTTGTTATACCCTTTACCGTTAGTGGCAAGTATACATTTAAGTTTGTCATTGCTTTTGTAGTTTCCACATTTTTCATTTGTGACCCCATAAAGTATATATATTCTTGATCTTTATATGCGGAGTCGATATAGCAATTTCCATCTGTCTGTTGAAATCAACTTTTCGAAACCATTCAATAACTTACATACAAACATGATTGATAGATCAATTCGCTATAATAGTCATTCTTAGATTGCTATTTAAAATCGAATGTTTTGAATGTACTTATACCATTTATAAGCATGACCCATGAATTTTTTGAAATCTCGAACAAAAATAACTAGTGATTCAGTCAAATAATAAGTATGTTGCTCCAATATTACTTTCTGGCTTACTAGGTAAGTAAAGTTTTTGCTAGGTTTTACTCACATTTTTTTCAAACAAAAATTTTTTTTCACAAAATTTAGTTTTTTACCAAATTATTTTTGAAATTATTATGTAAACAAAAAAATTTTTCCTCAAACATTTTTTTTTTAATCTTCTACAAATTTTTTGTTCCGAGTTTAATTTAATCGTTTATAAGTTTAAATTTATATAAAATTTATATTATTTTTTTTTAAAAAAGCAAAGTATTTGCTAAAATTTAATTTTTTCTAAAATATTAATGAATATTAACTTCTCCGCCAATTTTGTTTTCTCAATATTTGAAATTCTATAACTTGAGTTGTAGTCAACATTTTTTTAAATTTGTTTCTGTAAATAAAATATTATAAATCTGTGCTATAACTTTACAGAAAATTGTAATTTTTTTTCAAAAAAAAAAAAAATCAAAAAAATATCTTTTCACCAAATTTTTTTGAACAAAAATTGTTTCCCAAAATTTAGTTTTTTACTAAATTACTTTGATTTTGAATAGAATAAATTATTTTTATTTTTGGAAAAAAAAAAAATTTAATTAAAAATAATTTTTTCCTCAAAAAATATTTTTTTTTAAACTTCAAAAAATTTTTCATTCCGAATTTAATTTAATCATTTTAAAGCTTAAATTTATATAGACTTTATATTAATTTTTTTCAAAAGCAAAATATTTGCTGAAGTTAAAATTCTTTGTAAAATATTAATGAATATGTGAAATAATTTCCATTAACTTCTCCGCCAATTTTGTTTTCTCAAAATTTGAAATTCTATAACTTGAGTTGTAATCAAAATTTTTTAAATTTTTTTTTGTAAAAGAATTGTATAAATCTGTATTACAAATTTACACAAAATTGTAATTTTTTTTAGAAAAAAAAAATATCCGAAAATTTTCTCAAGATTTTTAAAATTGAAAAAAAAAAAAAATTATCCAAAATTTTGTTTTATGCATATGAGCTGTAATTCAACTATTGATAAAAATAGTTTCCTCTAAAATTATAATTTCTTCTAAAACATTTAAGGCCATATTCATAATCAATTTTAAAATTTACTACAAAACAAAATTTTATACAAAAACAAATTTTGTATGGAAATTCTGTTTTATAAACCTGTAATAAATTTAAAAATTGGTTATGAATAAGGGGCTTATTGATTATATAACATAATTTCAATTGACTTCTCCGCCAATTTTACTATTTAAAAATCTAAAAACTTTTTAAAAATGTCTTTTTGATTATGTGTCATAATCAATACTATAAATTTTTAATAAAAAATTTTAGCAATTGCTTTTCTTTTAAACAAATTTTTTTTTGAGTATCAATATTTAACTGAAAACCTTAAACTGATCTAAACTTTGATGTATCTCTTTACAATTCTCTTTAATTTTTTATACTTTTCTATACAAAAGAAAAAAAAAAACTGAAACAAAATGAAACCGAACAAAAAACTGCATCCAAAATGTAATTAATTCATACATGCCACAGCAATAAATTATTGCATTGCATTGCTAGTAACAGTTGCAACATTTCCTGTTTACCTTCTGTTTGAGGTAGGTTCTTCCTTTGCGCTCTCACACACACATTCACAGATACTCATAAAACCGCCATAATAGGTGGGGTTATACAAAGTGTATGTATTTATGTGTTTGTATTTTTATATGTATGAATATGTTTACACTTTGAACATGTACAATAAATGTTAAAACAGGCATAAACATAAATTGTCCATAGTAACTAGTATCAAGTAATATTTGGTTGCATGTAACTGTTAAACCGAACACCAACCAACCACTCAGTCATACACACTTTGTGTGAGTTTTTGTGTAAGCAAATTTAACTGTCGCAGCCTAAATGTAGGCAAATATAAATAGGAAAAAACAAAATTCTAACCATCACATAGATTAAAATCTGGGGAAAAAATGTCACATGCATAGAGGTGGTAAATAAAACAAAACCATTTTTTTTTTTTAAATAAATTTTTTTCGCTACTTCTTTCTATATGCACTAGTCCATGCATGTGTGCAGTTTGTTTTATATTTTAGTTTCTCCTGTAAAGTCCTGCCTTTCAGTTGCTGGTCATTCGCTTAAAAATTTGTGTTGCGTGTTGCAACATTTTTATTAAATTTATTAATGAAAACTCATGGTTTGGGTTTTAGATTTTGTTTCTAAAATCATAATGTGTTTTTCTTATAACATTTTCAAAATAAAATTTTTGTTAGCTAAATTATAAATGTTAACGGTTGCGTTGAAATATTTAAAAACAAAATACATATTTTGTTTTTATATTTCTGTTGACATTAGAGGATTGTGGGAGGGCTGTTTAGGGAAAAGTGGGAGTATATACCAAATATGTAAAATGTCAACACCTATTTGTAGGAAATTTTGAAAATAGGAGTAACATTAATAAATTATGTTTGTAAAGTGTTTGTTCGAAAAATATTACATTTTATTTAAAAAAAGGGAGTCATTTGTAAATGAATATTAAAAACTAACGCATATTAAATCCCTAATGCCTTAATAAAGTATTAGTGGTTTAATATGCGAAACTTAGCATTTAGAATTCCTGGTCTGTCAGTGCAGGCCATTCATCCTGACAACTCCTACATAAGTCAATTTATGTGACATTCACACTTCTAATGCCCACAACTTAATTCTATTACTTTCCGTTAAGACTTGTTTGAAATTTAATATTTCATCAAATAATAAAGTCACATTATGTAGAAAAATTTATAATTTTGCAAAAAATAAAATTATTTTTTTGATAAAATAAAATTCAAAGAAATTTTAAAGTATTTTTGAAGATTTCTTTTAAAGTTTTAATTTTATTATTAAAAAATATGCTGCAGTCGTATGAGTGATATTAATTAAGCCAAATTTGGGAAATGTAAAAATAGCTTAGCAACGAAAAGGGTTAGGAAATTGAAAATAGAAATAAATGAAAGCTAAAATATCAAGGTTTGTATATTTAAAAATTGAAAAATTATAGACTTGTTTGCAATTTAATATTTTATCAAATAATAAAGCCACTTTTGTTTAAAAAAATTATAATTTTGCAAAAAAATATATTAATTTTTTTGATAAATTTGTGGATGCAATTAAGTTGTCTTTAATTGAATCAAAATTCAAAGTAATTTTTAAGAATTTTTGAAGATTTCGTATAGAGTTTTAAATTTTATTAAAAAATTATGCTGCAGACGTATGAGTAATATTAATTAAGCCAAATTTGGGATATGTAAAAATACGTTAGCAACGAATAGGGTTAGGAAGTTGAAAATAGAAACAAATGAAAGCTAAAATATCAAGGTTTGTATAACTGAAAATCTAAAAATTATAGACCTTTTTGAAATTTAATATTTTATCAAAAAATAAAGACACTTTTTGTAAAAAAATTTATAATTTTGCAAAAAATTAAATTAATTTTATAGATAAATTGGTGAATGCAAATGGCTTTAAATCAATCAAAATTCAATAGGAAGTTTTAACTACTTTTGAAGATTTCGTGTAAGTTTAAAATTGTATTAAAGAAATTATGCTGCAGACGTATGAGTAATATTAATTAAGGCAAATTGGGAAAAAGTAAAAATAACTTGGCAAGGAATAGGACTAGGAAGTTGAAAATAAAAGCAAATGAAAGCTAAAATATCAAGGTTTATATAATTGAAGCTTGAAAAGTTATAGATTTGTTTGAAATTTAATATTTTATCATATAATAAAGCCACTTTTTTCAAAAAATTAAATTAATTATTTTCTTAAATTTGTGAATGCAATTAAGTTGGCTTTAATTCAATCAAAATTCAAATTCAATCGAAATCGAAATCTTCAAAAGTAGTTAAAACTACTTTTGAAGATTTCGTGTAAGTTTTAAATTTTATTAAAAAAATTATGCTGCAGACGTATGAGTAATATTAATTAAGCCAAATTAAGGAAATGTATAAATACCTTAGCAACGAATAGGGTTAGGAAATTGAAAATAGAAATAAATGAAAGCTAAAATATCAAGGTTTATATAATTGAAGCTTGAAAAGTTGTAGGCTTTTTTGAAATTTAATATTTTGTAAAGCCAATTTGTAAAAAAATTTATAATTTTGCAAAAAATTAAATTAATTTTCTTGTTAAATTTGTGAATGCAATTAAGTTGTCTTTAATTCAATCAAAATTCAAAGAAATTTTTAAGTATTTTTGAAGATTTCTTATAAAGTTTTAATTTTATTATTAAAAAATATGCTGCAGGCATATTGATGTTGAAAATAAAAGCAAATGAAAGCAAAAATATCAAAGTTTATTAAAGTGAAGTTTAAAAAGACATAGTTAAATGTCAATGTTTAGTTGTAGGTCCTAAAATTTGGTTAAAAAGCTGCTGTAGCTTTATCCAGAGTTAATACTTTGGTAGCTAGTGCTCTAACTCTAACTTTATAATAATTAAATTTTTATTTAAATGAATACTTTTAAGTGGTTAAATGAATAAAGGATTATAAAATTAAAAACAGCAGCTAATGAAAGCTGAAATGATAGAGTTTTTAAAAGTGAAGTTTGAATAGTTCCAATTCAAATTTAATTTGTATAAGATACTAAAGTTCGTTTAAAAAGGTTATGTGGGAAAGTCAGTTTAGACATTATGAGAGCTCTAAATTACTGTTTAAATTTTTCATTGACACTAGTTTTGAATTGAATATTTTAACAAATAATGGAGCCATTTTTAAAGTATTAAACGATTTTTTTAAAGAAAAATTTTTAATTTTACCAAAAATAAAATTATGAAATTTTTTACAAAATTTTTAATTGCATTTGTTTTTATTTATTAAGTTTGCTTTAATTCGCTTCAATATTTAAAGTTATTTTATTTGAAATTTTGTATAGAATTTTTTATTTAAATAAAAATTATGTTGAAGGCGTATGATTAATATTAATTATGGAATATCTTGGAGAAGTAAAAATAACATAGGAAACGAAGAGGTTAGAATAATGAAAATAGTATCAAACGAAAGCTAAGATATCAAAGTTTATAGAGGAGAAGCTTTAAGTGTTACAATTACATTTAAAGTGTTTGTATATATAACCTAAAGTTTGCTAAAATAGCCGATGCAACATTTTGAGTAAGTTTGGAAATAATATAACCTTAAAATAAAGGTTTAATTGAAGAAAACTCGTTTAAATTGATCATTTTAAATCATAGTAGAGAATCTAAAGATTTTTTTGTAGAAAAATCTATAAATTTTAAAAAATAAAATAAATTTTTTTAGATAAAATTTTACTGAAAATTGTTTAGTTTATCAAGTTTGTTTAAATTCCAGTCAATATTCAAAGGAATTTTAAGTATTTTTAAAGATTTCATAGAGGATTTTAAATTTTATTAAAAAAAATAGTGCTGTGGGCGTATGATTGATATTAATTTAGGCAAATTTGAAGGAAAATAAACATAATTTGGCAAGGGAGAGGCATAGAATGTTTAGAATAGTAGAAAAAAAAACCTCAAATAAATATGTCTTTAAACAGCTAAAATGGTCATGTTATTTTTTAAGTAATATTCACAAATTATGATTATCAAACTTTAAACAAATTAATTTATCTTAATTTTAATCGTTTAAATTATAAAATATTTCGTATATTTTTGACGTTTTTATCCTTTTATAAAACTGATTATTAAAACTGCATAATCAAACCCCTTAGCCATAACACAAATTTGCTCTTACACATTTTTAATGATATTTGACATTTTGTTAAATAAATTCTATATTATTTATTAGCTGTTCATGTAACGAACCCAGCAAAATAAATTTGAAAAATTTATTAGCTAACCTAAGGCGTTTTACTGTCATGGTTGTGTTTTTTTTTAACACACACTTTACTATTCATTACAAATTTTTAGTTTTTCATATAAAATTCTGGTGTTTCTCTGATATCTCACAATTTTTCAACAGTTCAACATTTTTTTTTGTGCTTGTAGTTTTGGTACAAAAGTCAATGTGTCAAACTGAACTTGGCAGTTGTCACTATAGAGTTTATTACAAAAATCTTGCCACAAATAACAAAAAAAAAAGAAAATAATAAAAAATATCTACTCAAATTTTAACAAAAGAAAGAATTGTGTGAATATTTTTTTAATATGGAATTTTATTTTAATACTGTATCAATTGTCAATATTTGACTTACGCTGTTCTTTTATTTCCTTTCTTTTTTCTATAGATTTCTATATATTTTATTTGTGGTATATATTTTTTATAATACAATTGCACTGAGTGCAAATGTACCTTAAGGCAAATGCAGTCTGTTGTTTTATTGTTATTACACTTTTGCCATAAACACAAATAGTATTGGCATGCAACACCTATGGAATGCAGGGTATTGTTGCATGTTTGAATGATTCCATGAAATGGAGTTTAAATATTATGGGAATTTTGGGAACAGGGAAATGGAAATTGATAGCTAAGCATTAAATAAAGTAAATAAAACCTTGAGTTTAAGCGAATTAGTAATTCTATGACCAACAAATATTGTACCTAGAAAAATATAATAAAAAGTTATCCCTCAAAACAAGCCCTTTTTCGATATGCATCCCAATTAACATTCAACTCCTCCTCCACTTTATTTTTTTAAATCACCATTTTATACTTAATTAAATTCATAGACCTTAGTTCGTTAGTCCAAATATTTACATTGTTGAAATTCTAGTGCATTAAACTAAATGCATTTTATTCCGAAAATCTCTTGTTCTAAAAAAAACTCAACAAAAACAAATTGCTTTTAATGAATTCCTTTTGTTTAAGGGAAAAAAAACATTAAATTGGTATTTTATACAAATACTGCTTCGGCAGTTATCGGATTTTACAATCAGTGAAATAACAGTGCGTTAATAAAAGCCATTTAGAAAAAAACCCTTTGCTTTTAGATTTTATTTGTTGATGTTAGAAACGATTGGCTAAACTAATTGCTTTTTCATCGGCTGGCTGTTACACAGAGACTAGAAGGCTTAAATTGTACACACATATTTGTTTAATTGCTGGGTTTTTGTTAAAATGAAAATTGGGCAATGAAATTTAAGGTTTGTTAAGTAATTTTGAAAACACAGAATAGACAAAGTTCGCATCAAATTTTAGTCTTTAAGCTCAAATTTTATTGATATAAAATATTATTTTTAAAGTCATAGTCTAGTCATAGTCTAGTCATAGTCTAGTCATAGTCTAGTCATAGTCTAGTCATAGTCTAGTCATAGTCTAGTCATAGTCTAGTCATAGTCTAGTCATAGTCTAGTCATAGTCTAGTCATAGTCTAGTCATAGTCTAGTCATAGTCTAGTCATAGTCTAGTCATAGTCTAGTCATAGTCTAGTCATAGTCTAGTCATAGTCTAGTCATAGTCTAGTCATAGTCTAGTCATAGTCTAGTCATAGTCTAGTCATAGTCTAGTCATAGTCTAGTCATAGTCTAGTCATAGTCTAGTCATAGTCTAGTCATAGTCTAGTCATAGTCTAGTCATAGTCTAGTCATAGTCTAGTCATAGTCTAGTCATAGTCTAGTCATAGTCTAGTCATAGTCTAGTCATAGTCTAGTCATAGTCTAGTCATAGTCTAGTCATAGTCTAGTCATAGTCTAGTCATAGTCTAGTCATAGTCTAGTCATAGTCTAGTCATAGTCTAGTCATAGTCTAGTCATAGTCTAGTCATAGTCTAGTCATAGTCTAGTCATAGTCTAGTCATAGTCTAGTCATAGTCTAGTCATAGTCTAGTCATAGTCTAGTCATAGTCTAGTCATAGTCTAGTCATAGTCTAGTCATAGTCTAGTCATAGTCTAGTCATAGTCTAGTCATAGTCTAGTCATAGTCTAGTCATAGTCTAGTCATAGTCTAGTCATAGTCTAGTCATAGTCTAGTCATAGTCTAGTCATAGTCTAGTCATAGTCTAGTCATAGTCTAGTCATAGTCTAGTCATAGTCTAGTCATAGTCTAGTCATAGTCTAGTCATAGTCTAGTCATAGTCTAGTCATAGTCTAGTCATAGTCTAGTCATAGTCTAGTCATAGTCTAGTCATAGTCTAGTCATAGTCTAGTCATAGTCTAGTCATAGTCTAGTCATAGTCTAGTCATAGTCTAGTCATAGTCTAGTCATAGTCTAGTCATAGTCTAGTCATAGTCTAGTCATAGTCTAGTCATAGTCTAGTCATAGTCTAGTCATAGTCTAGTCATAGTCTAGTCATAGTCTAGTCATAGTCTAGTCATAGTCTAGTCATAGTCTAGTCATAGTCTAGTCATAGTCTAGTCATAGTCTAGTCATAGTCTAGTCATAGTCTAGTCATAGTCTAGTCATAGTCTAGTCATAGTCTAGTCATAGTCTAGTCATAGTCTAGTCATAGTCTAGTCATAGTCTAGTCATAGTCTAGTCATAGTCTAGTCATAGTCTAGTCATAGTCTAGTCATAGTCTAGTCATAGTCTAGTCATAGTCTAGTCATAGTCTAGTCATAGTCTAGTCATAGTCTAGTCATAGTCTAGTCATAGTCTAGTCATAGTCTAGTCATAGTCTAGTCATAGTCTAGTCATAGTCTAGTCATAGTCTAGTCATAGTCTAGTCATAGTCTAGTCATAGTCTAGTCATAGTCTAGTCATAGTCTAGTCATAGTCTAGTCATAGTCTAGTCATAGTCTAGTCATAGTCTAGTCATAGTCTAGTCATAGTCTAGTCATAGTCTAGTCATAGTCTAGTCATAGTCTAGTCATAGTCTAGTCATAGTCTAGTCATAGTCTAGTCATAGTCTAGTCATAGTCTAGTCATAGTCTAGTCATAGTCTAGTCATAGTCTAGTCATAGTCTAGTCATAGTCTAGTCATAGTCTAGTCATAGTCTAGTCATAGTCTAGTCATAGTCTAGTCATAGTCTAGTCATAGTCTAGTCATAGTCTAGTCATAGTCTAGTCATAGTCTAGTCATAGTCTAGTCATAGTCTAGTCATAGTCTAGTCATAGTCTAGTCTTAGTCTAGTCTTAGTCTAGTCATAGTCTAGTCATAGTCTAGTCATAGTCTAGTCATAGTCTAGTCATAGTCTAGTCATAGTCTAGTCATAGTCTAGTCATAGTCTAGTCATAGTCTAGTCATAGTCTAGTCATAGTCTAGTCATAGTCTAGTCATAGTCTAGTCATAGTCTAGTCATAGTCTAGTCATAGTCTAGTCATAGTCTAGTCATAGTCTAGTCATAGTCTAGTCATAGTCTAGTCATAGTCTAGTCATAGTCTAGTCATAGTCTAGTCATAGTCTAGTCATAGTCTAGTCATAGTCTAGTCATAGTCTAGTCATAGTCTAGTCATAGTCTAGTCATAGTCTAGTCATAGTCATAGTCTAGTCATAGTCTAGTCATAGTCTAGTCATAGTCTAGTCATAGTCTAGTCATAGTCTAGTCATAGTCTAGTCATAGTCTAGTCATAGTCTAGTCATAGTCTAGTCATAGTCTAGTCATAGTCTAGTCATAGTCTAGTCATAGTCTAGTCATAGTCTAGTCATAGTCTAGTCATAGTCTAGTCATAGTCTAGTCATAGTCTAGTCATAGTCTAGTCATAGTCTAGTCATAGTCTAGTCATAGTCTAGTCATAGTCTAGTCATAGTCTAGTCATAGTCTAGTCATAGTCTAGTCATAGTCTAGTCATAGTCTAGTCATAGTCTAGTCATAGTCTAGTCATAGTCTAGTCATAGTCTAGTCATAGTCTAGTCATAGTCTAGTCATAGTCTAGTCATAGTCTAGTCATAGTCTAGTCATAGTCTAGTCATAGTCTAGTCATAGTCTAGTCATAGTCTAGTCATAGTCTAGTCATAGTCTAGTCATAGTCTAGTCATAGTCTAGTCATAGTCTAGTCATAGTCTAGTCATAGTCTAGTCATAGTCTAGTCTAGTCATAGTCTAGTCATAGTCTAGTCATAGTCTAGTCATAGTCTAGTCATAGTCTAGTCATAGTCTAGTCATAGTCTAGTCATAGTCTAGTCATAGTCTAGTCATAGTCTAGTCATAGTCTAGTCATAGTCTAGTCATAGTCTAGTCATAGTCTAGTCATAGTCTAGTCATAGTCTAGTCATAGTCTAGTCATAGTCTAGTCATAGTCTAGTCATAGTCTAGTCATAGTCTAGTCATAGTCTAGTCATAGTCTAGTCATAGTCTAGTCATAGTCTAGTCATAGTCTAGTCATAGTCTAGTCATAGTCTAGTCATAGTCTAGTCATAGTCTAGTCATAGTCTAGTCATAGTCTAGTCATAGTCTAGTCATAGTCTAGTCATAGTCTAGTCATAGTCTAGTCATAGTCTAGTCATAGTCTAGTCATAGTCTAGTCATAGTCTAGTCATAGTCTAGTCATAGTCTAGTCATAGTCTAGTCATAGTCTAGTCATAGTCTAGTCATAGTCTAGTCATAGTCTAGTCATAGTCTAGTCATAGTCTAGTCATAGTCTAGTCATAGTCTAGTCATAGTCTAGTCATAGTCTAGTCATAGTCTAGTCATAGTCTAGTCATAGTCTAGTCATAGTCTAGTCATAGTCTAGTCATAGTCTAGTCATAGTCTAGTCATAGTCTAGTCATAGTCTAGTCATAGTCTAGTCATAGTCTAGTCATAGTCTAGTCATAGTCTAGTCATAGTCTAGTCATAGTCTAGTCATAGTCTAGTCATAGTCTAGTCATAGTCTAGTCATAGTCTAGTCATAGTCTAGTCATAGTCTAGTCATAGTCTAGTCATAGTCTAGTCATAGTCTAGTCATAGTCTAGTCATAGTCTAGTCATAGTCTAGTCATAGTCTAGTCATAGTCTAGTCATAGTCTAGTCATAGTCTAGTCATAGTCTAGTCATAGTCTAGTCATAGTCTAGTCATAGTCTAGTCATAGTCTAGTCATAGTCTAGTCATAGTCTAGTCATAGTCTAGTCATAGTCTAGTCATAGTCTAGTCATAGTCTAGTCATAGTCTAGTCATAGTCTAGTCATAGTCTAGTCATAGTCTAGTCATAGTCTAGTCATAGTCTAGTCATAGTCTAGTCATAGTCTAGTCATAGTCTAGTCATAGTCTAGTCATAGTCTAGTCATAGTCTAGTCATAGTCTAGTCATAGTCTAGTCATAGTCTAGTCATAGTCTAGTCATAGTTCAAAAAGTATTTTATTGTACAGTTCATAGTTCAGTTCATAGTCTGATTCATAGTCTAGTTAATAATCTAGTTTATATTCTATTTATAGTCTGATAGTTTTATTTAATAAAAGTAATTTTCACTTAAGCATCATAGCTAAATGCTTTTAGCAAAACTTTCTTGTTAGATTTCAACTTAAATTTTGACATCAAGCATCATTGGCGTCATCACCATCGTCATGTGCTTCCTATAAACATCAACACCGCCATATTTTCGTCTTCGTTAATGCCCCCATCACCCTGCCATCATTATTATCGCTTTGAAATGTGTCTCTTTACTTAAAACTTCTTATCGTTCGTTTATCCGCTCACTTGCCATCCATTTATATCCCCTTCCCCAGTTCGTGTTGCGTCTTAAAACCCATAAATGTTGTCTGTTTAAGGAAGTGTCATTCAAGTCAATTAATTTCAATTTTACATTTTGATTTTAACTTTAATCAATGATGTGTAAAAATGGCGAGACATACGAAGCTGATGCGATACGGGAATAAAATGTTGAGTGTTTTTTTTTTGTGTGTACTTTTCTACTTAAAAATGAATTTGGGTTAATCAATCGTTTTAAAAGTTAAATATTATAAAGAAGTTTTTATTGGAATTTGCTTGGATAGAATGTGACAATGTATAAATAATAGATTGATAGTCTTCGTTACGCATATTTTAAATGATTTGTAAGTGTTTTACTGTTTTAGCAAAGAAATTTGTGTAAACATTGTTTTGGTCATTTTGGAAAAGAAATGAGAATTTGATTTCTACTAACAAGGATAATTAATGTTCTTTTTTCATATGGTGGATTGCAAGCAAAACACTATATATAAAGTTTGCAATTGAAGTCTTAATAACAATTTTGTTCTTTATTAGTAAATTGTAGTGCTTGTAGGACCTACATAACACAGAATTTACAGCTAACCGATTATAAAACAACTACCTTTCCACAATAGCTTCCTCTTTAATATACATATGAGTTACATGTAAATATATAATTTTCCAGAAATTTATCTGATTGTGCTGTGCGATTTTGTTTAACATAATTTTCTGATTCCTGGTTTTTTTTACTTTTTTCTTTGTAGTGTTTTGTATGACTGAAATTTAATCCTTGATTAAAACTCTCTTAAAAAAGCTTCTCTTCATGTTGTTTTTGGGGTGAATTCAATTTAAATCCTTATAAAAATTTTCATTTCGTATGAAATGACATTTTTTCATTAAGGCTTAAATGTGGCCATACAAAGTGAACAAACAGACACAATACACAGGACTCAAAATATGTGTATACAAACACACCAGGCAACGACGCATAATATGAAAACAGAAATAAAACAACAACAACAACAAGACAAGAAACATACAGTATACTTTTAGGCTTTTAACAACACCATTTTGCACACATCCATATGTGCCAGTGTTTGTTTAAGTGACTTTTGTAGATTTGTTTGTTTGTTTGCTTGAGTGTGTATGGAATGTGAAATAGTCTGTATGTTTTGATCTAAATGCAACCATCAGATGAATACACTCATACACATAAACAAACAGCCACATACACACATTTGTAATTTAAACATTTATTGCATCCCATAGAATTGTTTGTTGATTTAACCCATATAGAGCAAAAAAATAAACAAGGAGAGCAATACAAAGACTGGTCACACTAACTCAAATTCATTCAACTACACACAAGGAACAATAAAATAGTGAAATGAAAGTGTTTCAGAATGAAATAATAAAAAATGCGAATGTGCAAGAGTTTTTTTTACATTTCATTTTCAAGAAAAGGACTGGGATCAGTAAAATTAAATAGTTAAAAATCGAACGGAACTAAAGCCTAAACGAGAAACTGAACTAGAACGTAAACTAGAAAAGGAACTGAGAAGAGGACTGAAATTGTGGATATTTTAATACTCCAATCTTAGGTTAAATCGTGGATGTTTCAATACTCTAATCTTAGCTTCAATCGTGGATCTTTTAATACTCTAATCTTAGCTTCAATCGTGGATCTTTTAGTACTCTAATCTAAGCTTCAATCGTGGATCTTTTAATACCCTCTTGGCTTCAATTAAGCTTCAATCGTGGTTCTTTTAATACCCTCTTGTCTTCAATTTAGCTTCAATCGTGGATCTTTTAATACCCTCTTGGCTTCAATTTAGCTTCAATCGTGGATCTTTTAATACCCTCTTGGCTTCAATTTAGCTTCAATCGTGGATCTTTTAGTACTCCAATCTTAGCTTCAATCGTGGATCTTTTAATACTCTAATCTTAGTTTCAATCATGGATCTTTTAATACCCTCTTGGTTTCAATTTAGCTTCAATCGTGGATCTTTAAAAACTTTAATCCTAGCTTCAAAAGTGGATCTTTTAATACTCTAATCTCAGCTTCAATCATGGATTTTTAAATACTCTAATCTAAGCTTCAAGTTAGCTTCAATCGTGGATCTTTAATATTCTATTCTTAGCTTCAATCATGGATCTTTAAATATTCTAATCTAAGCTTAAAGTTAGCTTCAATCGTGGATTTTTAAATACTTTAATCTAAGCTTCAAGTTAGCTCAATCGTGGCTCCTTTAATACTCTATTCTTAGCTTCAATCATGGATCTTTAAATATTCTAGTCTAAGCTTCAAGTTAGCTTCAATCGTGGATCCTTTAATACTCTATTCTTAGCTTCAATCATGGATCTTTAAATATTCTAATCTAAGCTTAAAGTTAGCTTCTATCGTGGATCTTTAAATACTCGAATCTACTCTAAACAAAGCTTATGATGAGTGAAAGATGGTTTGTACGGTTTAGAAGCGGTGATTGTGGCATGGAAGACAAAGATCGTCCAGGCCAACCAAAAAAGTTTGAAAACAAAGAATTTGAGTCTTTACTACATGAGGATTGTTATAGAACTCAACAAGAGCTTGCGAAATCTTTGTGAGCTACTCAAGCTTCAATTTCAAAACGTTTGCTAGCTGCAGGATTCATTAGAAATCAGGGAAATTGGTTAGCATACGAATTGAACTGAGAGATATTGAAAGACGACTTTGCATGTTCGAAATGATGCTTGAGCGATATAAAAGAAAATAATTTTTGCATCGAATCCTTACTTGTGATGAAAAATGGATACATTACGATAACCCGATCATTAAGAGATCGAACGTGAAGCCCGGTATACCAACCACCCTAATAGACACCAAAGCCAAATATGCATGGCTCTAAGGAAATTCTCTGTATTTTGTGGGAGCAAAAATGTCTACTATGATCTGGTGAAATCTGACCAGACCATACTATTTGTTTCGATTAAATGTTTCGTGAATTTTTGTCTACTCCATTTCGGTCTTCAATCTTTAATGCATTTTTACAGCAATTTGAGCTTTAATCGTGAATAATTTTTTCTTAAATTTTATCAGAAGTCATCGATCTGATCCTACGTTTTGGCTCTACACTTTAATACACATTTTTTGGCATCAGCCGTAGATCTGTTCCTAATCCAATTTAAATTTCACTAGTTAGTAATATTCTACTTCAATAGTTTCATCAAGCATAGATCTTTTAAACTTAAATTTCGGCTTGATTCTTTATCTTTTTCTAATCCAATTTAAGCATAAATCGTTAGACGTTTTCTACTCCAATTAAGAAACTCTTTAAAATTTAGATTCAATCTTTTTCATTCTTTTAAGTCAATCTTGTGTATTCATTTCAAGTCCTAGAACTGGACCAGAACTGAACTTGAAAAGAATTAGAATCTGAACTAGAAATATTTTTTCATTTCATTTGTTGTGCCCAGTTACCTAATTGGAATAATGTTTTTTTGTGAATAATATTATATTTGTCAACTTTTGCATGAGAAAACATAAAACAATTGTTTTGTATTTCAGTTGTCCAATTCAATTGTCAAAGTTAAAACTTTGAAATATTGTCAAACTAATTGTAGTCTACTTAAAGTAACTATAGCTAACACTGTATGTCAACAATATGGTTTTATGTTGCAGTTTCAAAAAACCTTGGTCTAGCTGTATAACTTTCACACATAACATTTTTCTATGAAACTGGTAGCTTAGAAGTTATGCAGTATTTAAATTAGTTTACCATCAGTGCGTATGATTAATATTAATTTGAAGTATGTTTAGGAAATTCATAATAACTCTGGGATTTATCAAGGGATTTTAAAAATGTAAACGCTGTCAGCAAGCTAAGAAATCCGTGATCAATGTTTAGTAGTTAATAAAGAAAATGATTTTGAAGTAATCGTGAAAAAACTGTAAAATGTCATGAACAATTGAAATAAAAAAATGTTCATTATTTTAAAGAATTCGAATATCTTCATAAATAACACATGCACTTAGAAGGAATTCTTTATAACTTCAAGCTTAATCAAGTGAATTTTAACTACAACTGAACTTCTTCAAATTCAGCAATGGTTAATTTTTCTACCTCTGCCAGCTGCTCTGCTTTGACCGATCTCATTGCTTAATTCCCAAAACCTGTATAAATGTTTCTTTACGTTTCTTTAGCTTCCTTTTTTTAGGTTATGCAATTTATTATGAATTGAGGTTGTTATGGAATTCTGCAACAACACATGCAGACACTAGCTTAAACTCAAAAATATAAAACACTACAAAATAAAATTGTATAAAATCGCATAAAACATGTTAAACTTGTATGCTGTATAAATAAAAAGGACTATCATTCCTCCCTCATCCTTTTTTATATAGATGAAGTTGAAAAACATTAAAAAATTGTGTATATGCATACAAATTTCTGCAAAAAAAAAAAAAAATACTAAAGCAGAATATAAAGAATACAGGACCTGGATGTTAACAAGTTTTTCATATATTTATGTCACTCCTTCTGTGTGCGGGTATGCAAAACAAAAAAATGAAAAGTATTTATATGTTGATATATGGATATGGAGCATGTTGACACTATAATACTGTTTTTCATGCATAAAATGTTTTATTTCTCTGTTGTTGTTGTTGTTTTTGCCTTCAACATAAAGAGACTGACTTGAAAGGTTTGAGTTTCTGTTACTATTCCTTAGAAATTTTCCTCTGTTTTTTTCCTAGTTTCTTTCGGTATTCTTCGTTTCATTCAAGAAAAATGGGACTAGAAAGTGAAAGCTTTTCATTATGAGGCTGAAACGTGTTTAAATATAATTTTATTTGTGACAGCAACACAAAAAAAAAACACTTTTACTTTTTTAATTTTTATGAAACGATTAAAAATTTAAAACAAATGTTAAGCAATTAAATTTCTAACTCAAAATTGTAATAAATTTAGCTAAATTTAAATATTTATGCCTCCAATAATATATTCGCTTAATCCATTTTAAGCTGACAATTGATATTCACAAATACTCATTCCCTTTGTCATACAAATTCATTAATCTCTTTAATAAAATTCAGCACTTAAATCATGTTTATTATAGCCACATATCAGCCATCCAACTATCCATCCACTTAACATATTTAAAAAAATATTAAAGCATACTTATGGGCATATTTTTTAATTCATCTCGTTGTAGCATATTTTAAAGCTTTTTGAATGTATAATGAAATTCCATTTCATTTTCATTGCATACTTTTAAGCTGTTTATTGTTAACCAAACACAGTATATGTAAATGCTCTCAAATATCCAGCAAGTGAGCGTACAAATTTTATTTAATATTTCAACTTGTAATAAAATTAAATGAAAACGAAAAAAAAGTAAAATGCTTTTATTTATGTTTACTATGTATTTAAATGGGATTATTTTCATGTTTTTTATTATTTTTTTTGTAATTTTATGTATGTTGCCGTTTTACTTTTTAATAATAATTCAACATTTGTACGACAAATCACATTTAATTTTGTATCAGCTTGTGAAATCTTACGCAAGTATCTACAGCACACACATGGTATTTTTCAAGGGATTATTGGTTGGATATTTTTTCAATTTGTCCATGATTTTATTGTGCTACTTTTTGAAATATTTGACGTATTTATGGCTAGATAGATTTTGGTACTTACCACATCAATTATTTGCATTAAAGTTAAACCAAAACTTAATTGTAATGGATCCGATTCATTTAAAACCGGACGTTCTAGTGTATTGTATGTATCTAATAGATCATGTAACAGTCTCTTTTCATTATAACCTGCTAAGCAAACTGCAAAGAAAGATAGAAAGATGAAAAGGAAAAATTAATATTTTGAATGGAAATATATAAAATACACTAATTATGAATAAATAACGTATATAAGATAATCCTATTGAAAATTGGCATAAAAAAGACAATTTAGTTTAAAACGACGACTAACATTGTATTCCTTTTTCTCTTTCGTAATTAGACCTAAGAATTATAATTTTGAAAGAAAATATTTAGTTTCAATAGTCGTGGTATTCTAGTTCCAATGTCCAATAAGCAGCATTTTTAAGCATTGTAAAATGTTTCAAAGTAAAAAACTAATTCTAGTCTATTTAGAGGAGCTATAGCTCACACTGCATGTCAACAATGTGATTTTACGTTTTAGTTTCTAAAAACCTTGGTCCAGCTGTATAACTTTTGCAAATAACATTTTTCTATGGAACTGGTAGCTTAGAAGTTATGCAGTATTTAAATTAGTTTACCATCAGTGCGTATGATTAATATTAATTTTAAGTATGTTTGGGAAATTCCTAATAACTTTGGGATTTATCAAGGGATTTTAAAAATTTAAACGCTGTCTGCAAGCTAAGAAATTCGTGATTAATGGTTAGTATTGAATAAAGGAATTGATTTTCAAATAATCTAAAAAAATATTATAAACAATTGAAATAAAAAATGTTTCACTTTTTTTAATAAATTTCAGGAATTTGAATATTTTCATATACATAATTATGAATAAATAACGTATATAAGACAATCCTACTGAAAACTGTCATTAAAAAAGACAATTTAGATTAGAACGACGACAAACATAGTGTTCTTTTTTTCTCTCGTAATTAGACCTAAGAATTAATTTGGAGAGAAAATATTTAGTTTCACTAGGCGTGGTATTCTTGTTCGTAGTCTAGTTCATACTCTAGTTCACAGTTTAGATCAGACTCTAATTTCATAGTCCAGTTTGTTGTCATGGTATAGTCATAATTAAGACATAGTTCATTGTCTAGTTGATAGTTGAGTACATTGTCGAGTTCAAAGTTTAATTCGTAACGTAGTTCATAGTCTAGTTCCTAGACTAGCTCAATTTCCGGTTCGTAGTCTATCTCTTAGTCTAATTTATAGTCTAGTACATAGTCTAGATCTAATTATAGTTCATGGCCATCTTCATAGTGTTGTTCATAGGCTAGCTCATAGTCTAGTTCGTTGTCTAGTTCACAGTCTTATGCTTAGTCTAATCCATAGTCCAGTCATAGTCCAGTTCATTGTCCAGTTCATAGTCCAGTTCATAGTGTAACTCGGAATATATTTCATAGTCCAGTTTAAAGACTATTTCATAGTCCAGTTCATAATCCAGTTCATAGTCCAGTTCATAGTCTTGTGCATAGTCTAGTTCATAGTCCCGTCATAGTCTAATTCATAATCCAGTTCATAGTGAAGTTCATAGACCAGTTCATAGTCCAATTCATAGTCCAGTTTATAGTCCAGTTCATATTTTAGTTTATAGTCCAGTTCATAGACTAGCTCGGAGTCTATCTCATAGTTTAAATACTATTTCATAGTCCAGTTTAAATACTATTTCATAGTCTAGATCATAGTCCAGTTCATAGTCTAGTTCATAGTTTTGTGCATAGTCTAGTTCATAGTCTAGTTCATAATCCAGTTCATAGTTCAGTTCATAGTCCAGTTAATAGTCCAGTTCATTGTCCAGTTCATAGTCCAGTTCATAGTCTAGCTCGGAGTCTATTTCATAGTCCAGTTTAAAGACTATTTCATACTCTAGTTTATTGTCCAGTTCATAGTACAGTTCATAGTCTTGTGCATAGTCTAGTTCATAGTCCCGTCATAGTCTAGTTCATAATCCAGTTCATAGTCCAGTTTATAGTCCAGTTCATAGTCCAGTTCATAGTCCAGTTCAGAGTCCAGTTCATAGTCCTGTTCATAGTATAGTTCATAGTTCAGTTCATAATCCAATTCATAGTCCTGTCCAGTTGATAGTCCTGTTCATAGTCCAATTCACAGTGCAGTCGTAGTTTATTTCATAGTCCAGTTCGTAGTCTAGTTCGTAGTCTAGTTCGTAGTCTAGTTCGTAGTCTAGTTCGTAGTCTAGTTCGTAGTCTAGTTCGTAGTCTAGTTCATAGTCCAGCTTAAAGACTATTTCATAGTCTAGTTCATTGTCCAGTTCATAGTCCAGTTCATAGTTTTGTGCATAGTCTAGTTCATAGTCCAGTTCATAGTCCAGTTCATAGTCTAATTAATAGACTAGTTCAAAGTTCAGTCACAGCATGGTTCATAATCTAGTTGATAGTCTAGTTCATAGTCTAGTTCATAGTTGAGTCTAATTCCAGCTCGTCATCTATTTCATAGTCTAGTTAATAGTCTAGTTCATAGTCTAGTTCATAGTCTATTTCATATTCTAGTTCATAGTCCAGTTCGTAGTCTTGTGCATAGTCAAGTTCATAGTCCCGTCATAGTCTAGTTCATAGTCCAGTTCATAGTCCAGTTCATAGTCCAGTTCATAGTCCAGTTCATAGTCCAGTTCATAGTCCAGTTCATAGTCTAGTTCAGAGTCCACTTCATAGTCCTGTTCATAGTCCAGTTCATAATCCAATTCATAGTCCTGTCCAGTTGATAGTCCTGTTCATAGTCTAGTTCACAGTGCAGTTCGTAGTTTATTTCATAGTCCAGTTCGTAGTCTAGTTCGTAGTTTAGTTCATAGTCTCGTTCATAGTCTAGTTCATATTCCAGTTCATTGTCTAGTTCAGAGTCCAGCTCATAGTCTATTTCATGGTCCAGGTCGTAGTCTAGTTCATAATCTACTTCATAGTCTAGTTCATAGTCCAGTTTATAGTCTAGTCGCAGCCAAGTCCATAGTCTAATTTATAGTCCAGTTAATTGTATTGTTCATAGTCTAGTTGTACCCTATTCAATGAGACTGAAAATTCAATTATTTATTATAACTTAAAAATATAATAAAATTCAAATCTTCCATCTTTTCTTTAACAGCCATTTATTTTATTTTCTTATGTCAAAAATATGTCTCTGCCATTTTCCAATATTTAGTTCTAAATAAAATAGATGTTTGTTCCAGTTCAAATACAGCAGTAGCACCTGTATTTAACTTGACTTCTTTATTGTTTCAAATGTCTATTAGCATAAAAGTGGTATTGTTTTTATTATTGAAAAATACTTGTCGTTGTCTATGCTATCACTTACCCATAGACACACACATTGTGTCACATTGTCATCTTTATATGAATTATGATTTAAAAGTTTCATTTTATATTATTTGACAGTCTAATATGGGTTATGAAAATATAATCAGAGTTGTCAATTGATGTTATCCCCAATGGTAGAAAAAACTTTGATATCTATATGATTTTATTGTTTTTCTTGAGTCAATTTGATTGAACACTAAGGGAAGTCTCGCTTCAATAATCTGTTTAGATGCAAAATAAATAGGGTTAAAGAACTAAATTTAAGAGAAAAATTTATGCTGATTTTTGTTTGAAAATAAAAGCAAACATTTTCTAATTACATATTAATGTATGTATGTGTTTTTCAATAGATGTAGTTTTTTGTTGCTAAGTAATAAATAATAACTATTTGTAACTGACAAGGCTTTTAAATGACGTACTTTGGCAAATATATATTTAACGTTGTCTACTGTATATTTATTTAAATTGTCAATTATTTGTAATGTAATTTAATATACTAAGTAGTTTCATACAACAGCAATTTGCAATTAATTCTCTATTTCCCTTTAGCTTGTACAATTTAAAAGCTTTTGCTGGTATGTATTTTTAAATAACTTATATCGCTTTCCTCTGCAATTTCCTCAAAATATTTCCCATACTCGTAAATTTGTTGTTAATTTTGCTCTATTTTTTTGTTTTAAATCTACATACAACATATTTTAAATTTATAGCATACTTGTTGGGGCTAAAGTTTATAAATTATTCATTATGAAATGATTACAATTGAAATATTATTATTATTGTTATTAATATTTGTATAGCCAGCTCTTTTCAGTTTTACAGCTTTTATTTACAATTCAGCATTGTGCAATTTCAAACATTTCAGAACAGCTCGACCAACAACAAAACAATAATGAAGAGAAATTTTCATTTTCTCGTTATGTTTTTATAAATCAATATAATTTAATCAACAATTTACAACATGTAATCATTAAATACAAACAAACACATGCTTTTAAGCACAAACAAACACATAAATGTTCGCATTACACATAAATATATGGCAAATGGACATGATAATGTTTAACAATAAATATTAAATGTTAAACACATTGAACACTCAGCCACTCAAACTCTTCTATTTGCTGGCTGCTGATGCAAGTGCTGCTTCCAGAGCATTTATTAGTACGCACTGCTCCATTTTACTGCTGCCAGTGAGGCAGTAACTAACAAATTGCAACACAGAAATAACAACAATATAAATTTAGCAAAAACATGTCTGTACATAAAACGTATATCAAAAGTGTAAGATACATTTAAACTAAACAGCAGAAGCCATTAATAATAGATTTAGATAATGGGTGGAAGAATGATAATGGGCAGAGTAGTTGATTTAGGGCAAAGCAGAGAAGCGCAGGGATGATAAGCTAGAACTGAATTACAACTGAACTATAAGCTGAAATACAGCCTGCAATATAACTATAAAAAGGACTCTCAATTTAACTTCGATCCTGGATCTTTTAATACTTTAATTTTAGCTTCAATCGTGGATCTTTTCATACTGAAATTTTAGCTTCAATCGTGGATCTTTTCTTACTGAAATTTTAGCTTCAATCGTGGATCTTTTCTTACTGAAATTTTAGCTTCAATCGTGGATCCTTGCGCACTGAAATTTTAGCTTCAATCGTGGATCTTTTCTTACTGAAATTTTAGCTTCAATTTTGGATGTTTTCTTGCTGAAATTTTAGCTACAATTGTGGATCTTTTCCTACTGAAATTTCAGCTTCAATCGTGGATCTTTTCTTACTGAAATTTTAGCTTCAATCTTGGATCTTTTCTTACTGAAATTTTAGCTTCAATCGTGGATCTTTTCTTACTGAAATTTTAGCTTCAAACGTGGATCTTTTCTTACTGAAATTTTAGCTTCAATCGTGGATCTTTTCATACTGAAATTTTAGCTTCAATCGTGGATCGTTTAATACTTAAATTTCAGCTTCAATCGTGGATCTTTTCTTACTGAAATTTTAGCTTCAATCGTGGATCTTTTAATACTTAAATTTTAGCCTCAATCGTGGGTCATATAATACTTAAATTTCAGCTTCAGTCGTGGATCTTTTCTTACTGAAATTTTAGCTTCAATCGTGGTTCTTTTAATACCTAAATTTTAGCTTCAATCATAGATCTTTTCTTTCTGAAATTTCAGCTTCAATCGTGGATGGTTTAATACCTAAATTTCAGCTTCTATCATGGATCTTTTCTTACTGAAATTTTACCTTCAACCGTGGATCTTTTATTACTTAAATTTCAGCTTCAATCGTGGATCGTTTAATAGCTAAATTTTAGCTTCAATCGTGGATCTCATCTTACTGAAATTTTAGCTTCAACCGTGAATCTTTTCTTACTGAAATTTTAGCTTCAATTGTGGAAAATAATAAAATACTAAAATAGATCCCTGGAGCTTTCTAACAACATTTTCATAATTTACTTAGCTATAAAATAGTCAATATTCTGTGCTTGCAGTCCGTGTATTATTAATGCCAATGTTTTAAAACATTTTAAAACATTAAAGTGTTAAATTGTCGACCCCCTTTAAAGAAAAAAAAAAACACACAACCAGAAAACTTTTAGCCATGAAATTTAACACAAAAACAAATAGAAACTTTTATATTGTGCAACAAAGCGTTACACATAAAGTTAAAACAATAAAATTATAGAAAAGCCAAACAAGAATCTGCACAAATAATGCTATAATATAATTATTAAGAAAACATCACAACAAACGAACAAAAAATACTTTGCTAAAAATAGCAATAAAACAGTAGATTTCCTCAACTTCCTTTAAATAACACAAATTTGTAGTAATTGACTCAAGCGTTAAAATATTTCTGTTGAAAGTGATATATAGTTAGATTTTTTTTATAGTTTCTTATTTACTTGTTGCTGCTAATAAAAATTAAACAAAATTATTTAGTTTAAAAACTCTTTATTTATCTTTTAACAAAACACCTCAACATGTACTTCACACCATTAAGTTTGTTTACCCCCTTTCAATACTACTCTCGCTAATTCGAAAACCTAAAACACTGTCTTAACCCCAATTAACATATTTTACACTTGAAATTTATCTTCACAGGAAAACTCATGCACTTATTTAAATAAACAAAATAATAATAACAAAAAAATCTAAAAGACAATAGAAACATTTATGCACTTTAACAGAGGGCGCGTGTGAGGCAAAAGAAGCTAAAGAAGGGAAGAAAATAAAATAATAAAGATAAAAAAACACTTTAACCACTTATTGTCATTTTTACCACTAACATACTCATCATCTAGGATGCCACTACTCAAGCTTCAAGAAGAGCAGAAAAAGAAAAAAAATACTAAAAAATAAATAAACAGCAACAAATGAAGAAGACTTAAATACATATATACGTTTGCTGGAGAAAAATCACAGGAATGACAGAATGAGATAAAGAATATATAGACACAAATTTTACATTAAACAGTGGGACAGACTGAAAGAGAATCAGTCTAGTTCTGGTTCAGATTTTGGTTCATGTTCTAGTTCAGGTTCTAGTTCTGGTTCTAGAGCAGGTTCTAGTTCAGTTCTAGTTCAGTTCTAGTTCAGTTCTAGTTCAGTTCTAGTTCAGTTCTAGTTCAGTTCTAGTTCAGTTCTAGTTCAGTTCTAGTTCAGTTCTAGTTCAGTTCTAGTTCAGTTCTAGTTCAGTTCTAGTTCAGTTCTAGTTCAGTTCTAGTTCAGTTCTAGTTCAGTTCTAGTTCAGTTCTAGTTCAGTTCTAGTTCAGTTCTAGTTCAGTTCTAGTTCAGTTCTAGTTCAGTTCTAGTTCAGTTCTAGTTCAGTTCTAGTTCAGTTCTAGTTCAGTTCTAGTTCAGTTCTAGTTCAGTTCTAGTTCAGTTCTAGTTCAGTTCTAGTTCAGTTCTAGTTCAGTTCTAGTTCAGTTCTAGTTCAGTTCTAGTTCAGTTCTAGTTCAGTTCTAGTTCAGTTCTAGTTCAGTTCTAGTTCAGTTCTAGTTCAGTTCTAGTTCAGTTCTAGTTCAGTTCTAGTTCAGTTCTAGTTCAGTTCTAGTTCAGTTCTAGTTCAGTTCTAGTTCAGTTCTAGTTCAGTTCTAGTTCAGTTCTAGTTCAGTTCTAGTTCAGTTCTAGTTCAGTTCTAGTTCAGTTCTAGTTCAGTTCTAGTTCAGTTCTAGTTCAGTTCTAGTTCAGTTCTAGTTCAGTTCTAGTTCAGTTCTAGTTCAGTTCTAGTTCAGTTCTAGTTCAGTTCTAGTTCAGTTCTAGTTCAGTTCTAGTTCAGTTCTAGTTCAGTTCTAGTTCAGTTCTAGTTCAGTTCTAGTTCAGTTCTAGTTCAGTTCTAGTTCAGTTCTAGTTCAGTTCTAGTTCAGTTCTAGTTCAGTTCTAGTTCAGTTCTAGTTCAGTTCTAGTTCAGTTCTAGTTCAGTTCTAGTTCAGTTCTAGTTCAGTTCTAGTTCAGTTCTAGTTCAGTTCTAGTTCAGTTCTAGTTCAGTTCTAGTTCAGTTCTAGTTCAGTTCTAGTTCAGTTCTAGTTCAGTTCTAGTTCAGTTCTAGTTCAGTTCTAGTTCAGTTCTAGTTCAGTTCTAGTTCAGTTCTAGTTCAGTTCTAGTTCAGTTCTAGTTCAGTTCTAGTTCAGTTCTAGTTCAGTTCTAGTTCAGTTCTAGTTCAGTTCTAGTTCAGTTCTAGTTCAGTTCTAGTTCAGTTCTAGTTCAGTTCTAGTTCAGTTCTAGTTCAGTTCTAGTTCAGTTCTAGTTCAGTTCTAGTTCAGTTCTAGTTCAGTTCTAGTTCAGTTCTAGTTCAGTTCTAGTTCAGTTCTAGTTCAGTTCTAGTTCAGTTCTAGTTCAGTTCTAGTTCAGTTCTAGTTCAGTTCTAGTTCAGTTCTAGTTCAGTTCTAGTTCAGTTCTAGTTCAGTTCTAGTTCAGTTCTAGTTCAGTTCTAGTTCAGTTCTAGTTCAGTTCTAGTTCAGTTCTAGTTCAGTTCTAGTTCAGTTCTAGTTCAGTTCTAGTTCAGTTCTAGTTCAGTTCTAGTTCAGGTTCTAGTTCTGGTTCTAGAGCAGGTTCTAGTTCAGTTCTAGTTCAGTTCTAGTTCAGTTCTAGTTCAGTTCTAGTTCAGTTCTAGTTCAGTTCTAGTTCAGTTCTAGTTCAGTTCTAGTTCAGTTCTAGTTCAGTTCTAGTTCAGTTCTAGTTCAGTTCTAGTTCAGTTCTAGTTCAGTTCTAGTTCAGTTCTAGTTCAGTTCTAGTTCAGTTCTAGTTCAGTTCTAGTTCAGTTCTAGTTCAGTTCTAGTTCAGTTCTAGTTCAGTTCTAGTTCAGTTCTAGTTCAGTTCTAGTTCAGTTCTAGTTCAGTTCTAGTTCAGTTCTAGTTCAGTTCTAGTTCAGTTCTAGTTCAGTTCTAGTTCAGTTCTAGTTCAGTTCTAGTTCAGTTCTAGTTCAGTTCTAGTTCAGTTCTAGTTCAGTTCTAGTTCAGTTCTAGTTCAGTTCTAGTTCAGTTCTAGTTCAGTTCTAGTTCAGTTCTAGTTCAGTTCTAGTTCAGTTCTAGTTCAGTTCTAGTTCAGTTCTAGTTCAGTTCTAGTTCAGTTCTAGTTCAGTTCTAGTTCAGTTCTAGTTCAGTTCTAGTTCAGTTCTAGTTCAGTTCTAGTTCAGTTCTAGTTCAGTTCTAGTTCAGTTCTAGTTCAGTTCTAGTTCAGTTCTAGTTCAGTTCTAGTTCAGTTCTAGTTCAGTTCTAGTTCAGTTCTAGTTCAGTTCTAGTTCAGTTCTAGTTCAGTTCTAGTTCAGTTCTAGTTCAGTTCTAGTTCAGTTCTAGTTCAGTTCTAGTTCAGTTCTAGTTCAGTTCTAGTTCAGTTCTAGTTCAGTTCTAGTTCAGTTCTAGTTCAGTTCTAGTTCAGTTCTAGTTCAGTTCTAGTTCAGTTCTAGTTCAGTTCTAGTTCAGTTCTAGTTCAGTTCTAGTTCAGTTCTAGTTCAGTTCTAGTTCAGTTCTAGTTCAGTTCTAGTTCAGTTCTAGTTCAGTTCTAGTTCAGTTCTAGTTCAGTTCTAGTTCAGTTCTAGTTCAGTTCTAGTTCAGTTCTAGTTCAGTTCTAGTTCAGTTCTAGTTCAGTTCTAGTTCAGTTCTAGTTCAGTTCTAGTTCAGTTCTAGTTCAGTTCTAGTTCAGTTCTAGTTCAGTTCTAGTTCAGTTCTAGTTCAGTTCTAGTTCAGTTCTAGTTCAGTTCTAGTTCAGTTCTAGTTCAGTTCTAGTTCAGTTCTAGTTCAGTTCTAGTTCAGTTCTAGTTCAGTTCTAGTTCAGTTCTAGTTCAGTTCTAGTTCAGTTCTAGTTCAGTTCTAGTTCAGTTCTAGTTCAGTTCTAGTTCAGTTCTAGTTCAGTTCTAGTTCAGTTCTAGTTCAGTTCTAGTTCAGTTCTAGTTCAGTTCTAGTTCAGTTCTAGTTCAGTTCTAGTTCAGTTCTAGTTCAGTTCTAGTTCAGTTCTATCTCAGTTCTAGTTCAGTTCGGAAATTAATTGGTTAATTTGTAAGTTTTAATTCAGATCCACTGTTTTGCTAAAGTTGTGTATATCTCTTTAAGGTTGTTAGTAATTAAATCCCAACTTCATTGTAAACAGAAACTGACATTCATGACAAGACTTATGTGAGCACATTCAAAAAACGTTATAAAACTTTAAAACCCACAGTATTATTCAAAGGGGGATTTTTGTATGGTTGTATGTACCACGTGTGTCATACACTTTAAAGTGTCTAAGGTTGTTAGGCATTTTTCTTGTTTTGTTTTAACAAAAGGGATTTTTACTAACTATTTATGTATGTGTTTATAAAAAATACACAAACAAATCTGCGGTAATTTCTCTTATTTATTTGCAAAGTAAATAGAAAATAAACTACAAAAAAAAAACAACAGCAGAAAACAAAGTGAAATGTTGTAAATAGTACTTAGATGTAGTTGTACAAATTTGCAGTCTGTTGTTGTTTATTATAATTTAGTGGTGCAACAGCAACAAACATTTGAGAAAAAAAAACTTTATTTTTATACAACTAGGAATAGTTTGTGCACAAACATTTGTAGCATACTTAAGGGAGCTTAATGTGATTATGCAGACACATAATGTGTTTTTTTATTTATTTTTCTGTTTTTGTACAAAAAATAACATAATTATTTGTTTAAAGTTTTAAATTGTTTTAGTGTATAAAGCGCATGTACGGATATGGTTTGGAAGCAAGTGTGAAATTACGGAAATACGGCTATGTATTTAAATTAGATAATAAATTTTAATTTTAAAGGGTTTAAGAAGCAGACAAATGGGTAATTTAAGATATTTTTTTGCATAAAATTGTTTATTTATAACTTAGTTCATTTGACTATTATTTTTAAAACTTAATGTCTACAAGTAGCTTATGAAATGTTACTGTTAGACTTTATTTTTCTAAAAAAAAATTGTTCCACAAATTTGTTTGTTAAATCTTTTGCTATAGAATTAGATTTTATATTTATTGCCGTATTTAGCACTCCTAGTTATTTCCTTGTTTCTTATAATGCTTAAATTTAACAATATTTATATCTTTTATACGTTTTATTTTCAAAATCTAAACTAAATCTGTAACATACTTTCATGCCTAAATATAAACTCATTGGCTTTGTTTGACTAACAACAAGAGAAAAAAGAGGCAATAAAAAATAACAAAGCATACTTTAGGGATAATTCTTGTTTTTTTCTTGCCTGCTTTCAAAATAAGATTATAAATTATATTTGCAACCAAATGTTTCCATTTTCTGCTTTTTTCCACATTCTTTTGTTATACTTATACTTAATTACAGATCATTAAACGTAAGTTAAGTATCAATTCGCTGCTTTAAAGAAAATTCTAACACAACCCCTAAATTTCAACACGAAAATACCTTCTTTCCTCTACTTTTTAACAAAAATTTTACTCAAATTTAAACTGTAGAGACTTTTGCTTTAAGAAATTAAATGCTTAAGCAGCTAGGAAATAAAAGGAATTAAAATAGAAATCCATAAAAAAATAAATTATATGAAACAAGAGTATACAATCAGGTGCCTCAAGTGTTAAGTCAACGAAATTAATAAAAATCTACAACTTCTTCTAATGCTTTAGACTACTCATACTATAAAGTGCTGCTTTAGTGTAAATAGAGAAAGAGAGGAAAAATCATTTTGTATTAAGGGTTTATTTCAAGTGATTAACCATTAAAAAATATTATTTAAATGCTAGAAAATGTAAAGGCTTCAGTAATATGTATAAAATAAAAGAAAACAGTAAGAAATGTGAAACAAGTTTGTACATTTTTAACCCACTAACGCCGAATGGGTAGAAAAATATCCAAAAATAGAGAAATTTTTGAAAAATTCTAGAAAATTCTAGGAGAGCGATATCAAAAATAATTTTTTTTGGAATAGATAAAATAACAATCAGACTATTTAAAATAATTTTTTAGGTAATATTAGGTAATGCTTTGGGGGGAACTAGTGGGCCAAAGTTGAGCAATTTTACAATTATCTGAAATATTCAATTTTCCATGACTCCGGCGCATAAATCAGACTGAATTTGATTGATGCCATGGGTTATGTTGGCTTTGAGAACCGGTGTGGTTTGTGTCTTATTCGCATAGACAGTTTAACGGGGTCAAATCGCACGATCTCTGTGGGCAGTTCACATCACCACCACATAAAATGACCATGCCCTCAAATCGCTCGTGCTGAATGTCTAAGGTAGCATTAGTTGTGTTGTAAGGGCGCAGTTCTGTTGAAACCACATATCGTTGGTGTCCATAACATCCAATTCAGGCCAAAAGATGTTGGCGGTAGGGTTTTTAATTTCCCGACTTTTTTTAATTCCCGGGAATTGTGAGAATTTCGGCTATTCCCGAAATATATAATGATAGTCAAAATTAGGAATATTATAGCCAAATTTCATATAAAAACTTAGTGTTATAATTTTTAAATATCAAAGCTTCGAATTAATTAATAAAATTTTAACTTAATTCACTAAAATCTTAATCCATAATTAAAGAATGTCAGCCTTTCATTCCATAAATCCATTCCTAATATTTAATTTTTTAGATTCATTCCAAAGCTGAATTAATTTTAAAGTTAATTAATAACAGAATTTATTGAAAATTTTAATGATTAAATTTTTGTTAAATCAAATCATTTGCAAAAATAATTGAAAAAATTGTCTTAAGCATTTTTGTACTAGATTTTAACTGAAGAAAAAGTTAATCATTTAATAAATTTTTGAAGCTATTTTGTTATGGATTTGAATAATAAATTTAAGAAATTAGAATGATTCAATAAGAAATAAATTCTATAAATTATGAATTTACTTTTTAAATTTTCATTCGAAAAACCACAAATAAATAATAATAAACAAGTAAGAAAGTATGGTCGGTCAAGCCCGACCATATAATACCCTACACTAAGTAAAAGAGTAAAACAAAATTTTCTTTTAAAATTTCAATAATTTATATTTTTGAGTGATTTTCGGAAGTGGGCCTTATATGGGGGCTATGACCAATTATGGACCGATCACCATGAAATTTGGTTGTGTTATTTATGTCTATATTAAAGTTAACTATGTTGAATTTTGTGTGTTTACCAAAATTTTTAAGCGATTTATGCACGTTAAAATGATTTTCGGAAGCGGGTCTATATGGGAGCTATGACTAATTATGGACCGATCGTAACAAAATTTGGTGACATGAATTTTGTATATATAAAACTTATTTGGAGCGGAATTTGTGGAGATACATATATAAATTAAACATTTATGACCGATAAAGTCCATTTTCTGGAGGACATTTATATGGGGGCTAGGTGAAATAATGTACCGATTTCAGCCAGTTTCAATAGACTTGGTCCTTGAGCCGAAGAAATAATATGTACCAAATTTCATCGAAATATCTTCAAAATTGCGATCTGTACTCTGCGCACAAGGTTTACATGGATAGCCAGCCAGCCAGCCGACCAGACGGACGGACGGACATCGTTTAATCGACTTAGAAAGTGAGTCTAAGTCGATCGGTATACTTTCAGGTGGGTGTTAGACTAATATTTTTGGGCGTTATAAACATCTGCACAAACGCATAATACCCTCCCCACTATGGTGGTGTAGGGTATAAAAACTGTAAAAACTTTTCACTGTTTTTTGGTGAAAAAAATAAAGTTCCAACTTGTTTTCTATGTATTTTCGTCAGTTTTTAATTCCCGGGATTCCCGACTAAAAATCCCGGAAATCGGGTGGTGAAAAATTGGCAAAAAATTGGGTATAAAAACTGTAAAAACTTTTCACTGTTTTTTGGTGAAAAAAATAGAGTTCCAACTTGTTTTCTATGTATTTTCGTCAGTTTTTAATTCCCGGGATTCCCGACTAAAAATCCCGGAAATCGGGTGGTGAAAAATTGGCAAAATTCCCGTGAAACTTGTACCGGGAATTCCCGGGATAAAAACCCTAGTTTGTAGTCATCGATCTATAGAACTTGCCGATGACGGTGATAGCCTGTCCAACTATATTTTCAAAGAAATTTTGGACAAATGACACCGCCAGCCAAAAATCCACACCAAATAGTGATTTTTTCGGAATGCATTGGACGCTCTACATCTTACGCCGATTGGTATCATCCCAAATTCGACAATTTTGTTTGCTGAAGTACCCGTTTATCCACAAAATGTGCCTCATCGAGAGACAAAAAATTATTCTATGAAGATTGTTGTAAAACTCAACACAATCTTGCAAAATCAAGCAGCAATTTCAAAACGTTTGCGAGTAGAAGGTTTCACCTAAAATCTGAGATCTGAAGCCGTGCTACCTTAAAAGACGATTTTGCATATCAGAAATGAAGCTTGAACGCATCACTGCACCGAGTCATTATTGCGATGAAAAATTGATTCATTACGATAACCCGAAGCGTAAGAGATCGTATGTGAAGCCTGGCCAACCAACCGAATCGACACCAAGGCCAAATATCCATGACGCTAAGGTAATTATATGTAGTTGGTGAGACCAAAAGGTCCCAATCTATTATGAGTTGCTTTAATCTGATCAGACCATCACAGGGCACAGTGGGGTAGAATCGAAATTTTTTGGAAATAAATCTAGTGCAATATTTTTGAAGGACGGAGTTTTAAAGTGACATATTTTTTAATCTAATTGAGATATTGACTTGAAATTTTTTTTGTTACACCAAAAATTAACTTATCTAAACAAAAAATATAGATCGGAAAAAATGTGGACCAAATTGTTCCTAATATTTGCAATCCTATTAAAATTTTTATATAAATTTTAGTTTTAGAAACTCAATAAATATGTAATATGTAATAAAATCTTTATTTATTAACGAAACTCAATGAAATTTTCAACGTTTTTAAAGTTTGTCATTCTAATTAATAATTTGTAAAATAACTTGTCAAAAGATCAAAGGGAATCCCGCAATTCCTAAAAATTGTAGCGAAAATCCCAAAAATGGTATTTTTACAATTTTGCCTATAGGATCCACATTTCCTTCGGGGTTGGGAAAATACTTTGGCGATTAATAGGGAACACACCAAGGTTTCCAAAGCTGCTTTCGGTTTTCTAATCGCAGCTTTGGGATTTTAGAACATGTGGCCCAAATTAGAAATTTTGATAAAAAATAAGTCAAATTCCGAAAGACGTAGGGGCGATATATTTGAAAAGCGGGATATGTTTTTTATACCAGAATGTTCTCCGCTAGGATATCTTACAGAGAAACATAAAATTGTTATATGTTTTTAAAGAAAGTTTTTTTTTTAATAAAAAAGATTTAAGTCACCTTTTCGCCCAAAAAACAGCAAAAATCTACTATTTTTTTTAATATTTAAATTGAAAATCATTTATTTTTGGATATATAAAAGATATTGACCTCAAATCTTTTGTATATTATTGGCAATTTAGTTGTCTAATCAAAAACATAAACTCGAGTCCATTCGGTCCAAAATTACGCCTTATATTTTTAAAATAGCGGGCCAAGGTATGGCCAAATTTTAAAATGCCTATAACTCGAAAACTAGAAGAGATAAATAGCAATAAAATAGAAATAAATATAAAAATCTTTGAATTAGGATGGGAAACAAAAAAGTGGCTTGTGTTTAAAAATTTTACATGTCGAAGGTACCCTACTTTAAGCCTCCATAACGCCGCCCCTGAAGCATTTGTGGGATCCATTTTAATAACTTAAACTCGAATACTCCTTGGCTACGGTCACGTCAAATTTTATCCCGATCGTACCAGCCGTTTAAAAATGCTAGATTTATTTCCAAAAAATTTTGATTATGCCCCACTGTGCAGGGTACAGAACACATGTACCGAATACAAATGATTTGTTTGAAGAGAGCATTGGCCGAAAAACTCCCAGAATGTGAGAGGTTGGGAAGTTTTGCTTCAGCCGCATTATAGTTCAGATCTTGCCACGACCGAATACTATTTGTTTTGATCGATGCAGAACGATCTCGCTGGGATATGCTTCACTTTAAAACAGAGTATCCAAAATTGGCTTGAGTCGTTCTTGGCCTCAAAAGATGAGCAATTATTTTGCCTTGTATGTTGCCACAATGATGAAAAATTACCATAACTAATAATGGCCAATACTTTAAAAAAAATCCCGCATATTTAAGTCATAATAAGTTTAATGTTTTCAAAATGTACGCATTTTTCTTGCTCATTTAAAAATCAAGAATTTGATTTTCTTCCTCGACTAGGTGAATTGGGATTTTGGATGAAAAGTTTTTAAATCTTAGTTGGGAGTTTATTTTTTTTTTTTTTTTTTTTTTTGTATAACCAACACTCAGGGGATACCCCTATATATGCAGTGCATTGTGTTGATGTTAGGAAATAAAGTTGTGAGAAGGAGGAAAGAGGGAGTAGTGTTTGTTGACGTTTGACTTGAATTGATAAATATTATATTCCGCCGGAAATACGGTGGCAGGCAGTAGATTCCACATACGTATGGTACGACCAAAAAAAGAGTTTTCCCTATAATGTGTCGTGCGATCGGTACTCAAATTAATAGCAAATGGGTGCGATCTGTGTGATAGTCGTGTGTTCCGAATGAAAGTGCGCGTATTGGGTATAAGATTACTTATGTCTACTGAACAACACCCGTGATAATATCTGTAAAATAAGGATAAGCTGCCCACATTACGACGATGTTCTAAAGTATCGATAAACCGGGTAACATTCTCATCACCTATAAGATCAACCGCCCTTCTTTGAACCCGGTCCAGCAGCTCTAGACTTGACCTTGCAGCTCCGGCCCATATGTGGGAATTATATTCCATTTTTGGACGAATGAAGCTTGTGTATATACGAAGAAGATCGGAAGGGGAGAAATATGTCCGACACCGTCTCAAGAAACCCAAGCACCTAAAAGTTTCCTTCGCAACATCGAATATATGACGATTCCAACGGACGTCACACTGTATTCTCGTACCTAGAATCAAAAGGTTATCTGAAACACCAACAGTTGTGTTACCCATACGAAGAATTGATTCTGGTGAAATCTCGAGACGTTTATGTGTCAACAGGCAGCACTGAGTTTTGAGTGCGTTGGAGATTGTTGTAAGGTCACGATTTATGGAGTCGTCCATATTCATTCTTGACAATTTAATCTCAGAAATAGTAGGTCTGTGGTCGTATGAATATGAGTGACAGATATTACTGTCATCCGCGAAAGAATAAATGGGATTTGAGGTGATTGTTAGTAAATCGTTCATGAAAATTAAAAAAAGGGAAGGAGAAAGAAAAGAACCCTGGGGGACTCCAGAGTTCAATATGAATTTCTCGGAGCAAATACCATCTATTACTACCCTTAAAGTACGAGGTAAAGTCAAGGTAAAAATCGAAAATTTTAAAACTTAAATTTATAGCGATTTTAAAGTATATACTTTATGTAGTTATATTATAGATGAGTTGATGAATTTCATTCATACAACCATGATATTGTAATTTGGATTGCTATTGTAACAATAACATAGCAAGGATTTCATGCTTTTGAAACTCTTCAACCACCAAGCCCAAAACTATGCTTTAATTTGTTTTCATTTAAACAAAACTATTTAATAAACTTTTCCACCACATTTCCAGTAAAACTTTTGTAATATTTTCAAGCAACAACACAAGCTTCAAATTCATATTACACTTTATTTCAAGACATATTAAAATTAAACTAGATTTTTTCGCAGCCTAAAGTTATTTCTCACATATAAAAATAAAGCTTTATGTCTTCATATACTGCTGTAGTTGCTGTTAACAATTAAAATTATGCTATAGTCTTGTGAAAGCAAAAGAAAACTAAGACATTTTTATATAGGAACACACTACATTTTTAAAGATTTTTTTTTGTTTTTTACTAAAAGACTGCTTTAGCTGTAGGCCAAAACATTGACTTTAGAGACACTAGCACAATATATATTATGCAAAATAAATAAACAACAATATAAGGCAGGGAAAATTTATTATAAAGATATGCATGTTGGTGTAATGTGTAACAACAACATAAAAATAACAATGACTTTAAACAAAGGAATATATGTAAATAGTTGTTTTTTTATTATAAAATAAAATAAACTATTCTTATAATCCTTAAAGTATGCCATGCATTTTTTTATTTCTTTAAACCATAAACTATACTATAGCTTGTAGATAATTAAAATGAAAAAAAAAAATAAAACGTAAACAAGAAAAACATTGTGTAAAGTTAAGGAATTGTTAAACAAACAACATAAAGTTTTGTTTAAAACAGAACAGAACATTGTTAAAGGCCCAAGCAGCCAGTTTGGGGGGCTCTCAATTGTTGTTTTGTATGAATTATTCTTATAACTTTGTTATTTTAAAAAATTGTTTTGGTCTAAACTTGTTGACACTTTTTTTTTAAGAGTTTTTGTTTCAAAAATTGTATTCTTCTATATTTTGTTAAAAAATAAAGTTATGTTAAGGCCTTTTTAAACTAATTTTATTTTGTTTAAAACTTTTTAGTGTACCCATTTTTCTGCTTGGCATATTCTGCTTTTGGAGCTCTCTAAACTCCCGAGATTTATAACCATGATATTTACCCAGTCATAATGTTGAAAAAAATAAAAAAACATCATAAAGGATCCTTGCCTTATTCCCTTAAGCATTGAGCAGCATTGCATCTCGTGCTGTGTTACTGACACATTCACCCAGAACACAATACAATAAAAACTATTATAATTGCATTAAGTTTTGCGTTGCGTTTTTTTTTGATTTTTCGCATTTTTTCGTTTTTGCATGCGGAAATCATGAATGAGCATATAAAAATAACATTAAATATGCAAATTCCCTTGAGTAGTTTTGCGTGTATGCTTGATTATTAGACACACGCTGCTTGTGTACCCTACAGTAAGGAAATGAGTCGCAAGCGGATGTTTTGTGAGTCTGGTAGAGATTAAAGAGGGTTTTAAAGAACTCTAAATAGCAGCCTTTAATTAAAATATGATTTCATAAAGTAAAAAGATAATTATAAATACTGAAGTCTGCAAACATAGTTATATTCCTTCCAGCTACTATTATACCCTTTACCATGAGTGGCAAAACATGTGGATAGTTATAAATGGCGGAGTCTATATACAGATGTCCGTAGCCCCTAAATAACCTACATACATGATTCATACATCAATATAAGTATCCGCTAAAGACCTGGTTCGGTTGCTATTTAAAATCGAGAAAATCGGCCCACAAAGGCCTGAGATTTAAGCCGAAAATCACTACTACCTCGATTTGGATAAAGATGATATGGATATCTAATGATAGATATTTCAAAGACATTTCAAACGACGTACATATATAATGCCATAGTAATTCGGAAAAATTTTTTTACCATAAAATTTTATTTCACTAATAAAATTTTTTCAGCAAAAACTAATTTTAACCTTTATGTCAACAGCAGAACTGCTTTACGCATGTCAACAACAACATACCTGGGTATGTTCATACGTTTTGTATGGAGAATGACTGCCGTTAGCATAAAAATGCTAATATTTAACTCGTTTGTTGGAATTTCTGTATTATTTTTTGAAAAAAGTGGTTGTGAAGGCATGACAAAAAATGCTTTTTATTGAGTTTTTGCAAAGATAAAAATTTTTCAAATTAAAATAATTTTTTTATTTATTAATAGTTTTTAATGAAATTTTACAGTTATATAGACTTTTCTATTAGATATAGAAAAATAACAACAGATTTTTAAATTTATAATCAGGAATCCCGTAATTCCCAAAAAAGTTTTGAAAAATCACAAAAATGGGATTTTTTAGTTTTTTTGCAATAATATATCCACACCAGGAGCGGGGTTATCGAAATCCTTTACAAAATAATTAAGAACATATTTGGTCATCTAAAATAGGTTACTTTATTTTGATATCGGCTACGCGATTTGAGAATTTTTGCCCTAAATTTGAATTTTACTTGAAAAATAGGCGTTATTTGAATGAACCTTATCCCCTCCGTATCAAGAATTTTTAAATTTGTTTTCATTTAAAATATTTAGCGTAAAGTTATCTTTTCAAAAAGTATAAATTCCTAATACATCATCTTTGAAAATTTTTAGATAACTTAAAAATAAAAAAAGTACCTTTTTCCCAAAAACTAGAGAAAAATCGCATTTTTAAATTCAAATAAATAACTTTGGAGTCAGTCACAATTTTTAAATAACTCTTTTTTTGTTTGACATATACATTTGTTACTAGTCCAATAAAAGATAAATGGAGAAAATCGGAATATATTTGGACACGCTGTTATCAAAAATGTGGAGTAGGGTGGGTAAAAACGTTGAAAAAATACTATACTTTTCAATTTTATCATTATATGTATTTGCATGCGTTTTACTATGGATACCCAGGTATGTATGCTGCTTTGTAAATGGGCCTTATCTTCCAAACGAGTGATCCTATTCGCTGTGCCAAATCTTATATACTTTTCGGAGAAAACCTTTTTGTGGAAAAAAAAATTGGGTGAAAAAAATGTATGATGCTGAATTTATGATAAAATTTGTTTATAAAAAAGGTTGGTTTAAAAAAAATTAAATTGAAAAAATGTTTGAGAAAATTTTTAGTGAAGAATAATTTCGTAAACAAAAATGTTTGGTAAAAAAAATGACGATGATAAAAACGCAACCTTGCTGTATGAAAGAAAAAATTTTTAAGACCATGAATTGGAGTCATTACTTCATGAAGATTGCTGTAAATTTCAACAAGAACTTGTAAAATTATTGAAAGCTACTCAAGGATCAATTTCAAAGCAGGATTCATCCAAAAGCAGTGAAAGGGTCCTATATATTATGAGCTGCAGAAATCTGACCAGAACACCACAGGGAACCGAACACATTTGATTCGTATTAAGCGAGTATTGGCCAAAAAAAACCCACAATATGCGACCAGATATGAAACCACATTTTATTAAAAACCATTTACAATGAAGTGGTTGGGAAGTTTCAAGAAATAAGATTTATCGAGGTCATCAAAATAGATATTTTTGTGAGAGGATTTCATCGTTTCCGCTGAGATATTTCTTCAGTTTTGGAAACAAGAAATAGACACTCGGTGCTAAATCCGGAGAAGAGGAGGAAAGAAGGAGCATTTTGTAGACTAATTCATGGATTTTTGGCATGAAAACTGCCTTTTTCAGCACCCGATTGTGAGCAAAATCGGTAGCTATATTGCGGAAAGCATTCTTATACCCAAGAGATCATTCAGAATTCATGCCATGTGTGACGCCATAATCACTTGCGCGTGATTTTTTTTAAATTGTTTCGGCTGTAGAAACCTCAACTGGACATCCAGAACGTTCGGCAGCCGTGTTTGCACAGTCACAACAAAATTCAGTAAACCACTTTTATACCGTTGAAATAGATGGTTCTACATAGTATTTATCAAGCTTAAACTTTATTTGAATGATGATTTTTCCGAAAAAAAAACAATGCATAATGAGCAGGTAGTCTGCTATCGATGGCATTGAAACACAAATTAAACAAGTAAGAAAGTATGGTTGGTCAAGCCCGACCATATAATACCCTACACTAAGTAAAAGAACAAAAACATTTTTCTTTTAAAATTTCAATAATTTATATTTTTGAGTGATTTTAGGAAGTGGGCCTTATATGGGGGCTATGACCAATTATGGACCGATCACCATGAAATTAGGTCGTGTGATTTATGTCTATATGAAAGTTTACTATGTTGAATTTTGTGAGTGTACCAACATTTTTAAGCGATTTATGCACATTAAAGTGATTTTCGGAAGCGGGTCTATATGGGAGCTATGACTAATTATGAACCGATCGTAACAAAATTTTGTGACATGAATTTTGTATATATAAAACTTATTTGGAGCGCAATTTGTGGAGATACATTTATAAATTAAACATTTATGACCGATAAAATCCAATTTCGGAAGGACATTTGTATGGGGGCTGGGTGAAATAATGCAGCGATTTCAACCAGTTTCAATAGGCTTGGTCCTTGGGCCGAAAAAATAATATGAACCAAATTTGATTGAAATATCTTAAAAATTGCGACCTGTACTCTGCGCACAAATTTTACATGGATAGCCAGCCAGCCAACCAGACGGACGGACATCGTTTAATCGACTCCGAAAGTGATTCTAAGTCGATAGGTATACTTTAAGGCGTTACAAACATCTGTATAAACACATAATACCCTCCCCACTATGGTGGATATAATGACGTTGTTAAAATTTTGACAGGAGTCAACTGCACTTTTAGTTAAGAGCCGGTAATTTCAAAAAGTTGTGAACTGATTGACCAACCCTCTTACCATTATGCAAGGAGGGACACTATGGAATTATATAAAACAAACGCAATCGATTTGTACCACGATTTATATCCCAGAATTGTGACTTTTCAAATGCTGGAAAATTCCATGGAAACACAAAAGTGAACCAGTTGATTTATATCTAAATTGCACTAACAAATCTTTTTTTCTTTGTCCTTTTACCAGTAATTTTTCTGCCCCAATCAGTTCAGCTATGTCTCCCCTATGCCCTCTATGGATGAGTGCTTTAAATATAAATTTATTCGAAATCAAAATGTTCAACTTTATTTTATATAACTGCTTAAATTAATATTATTCTCCCTGCTTTAGCTATAAATTCCATATGGAACAGATTGACATGCTATTTATACCCACCATAGATATTTTGTTTGCAATATGGTTTGTGTGAATATTTCACTATATTTTGAAAATTTAACTACAAATATGTTTGATAGAAATTTTTGTAAAAATTTATTTCCACTCAACCATAAAACTACTGCTGCTACGAAAATTGTTTCTCAATTTATCTACAAATATTTTCAAATATACACATTCTATTGTAGAAAAAAAATCAAACCGAACTAAACTAAAAACAGAATGTTTAAAAGTTGGTAGAGAAAAATAACGAAACAGAAAAACAACAAAAAAAATAGCAATAATATAAAGAGTAACAGCAACAACTAATGGAATGTTTAACCACGTAACCACAAAAATGTAACAGCTGACACTGCCATCAGCATCAGTTTAAAACGAATTTTTGTATCATTTCGTGCCACAATATTTTATAGAGGAGAATATGCAAATGACTGGGTAGTAATAGTGGTCAGCGGAGCAATAAAATCTAGAGATGGATGGTACAAGACAAAAATTAAGAATAAATAAAATATGTATGTATTTTCGAAAATTGTAAAGTTGTTAGAAATCAAACAAGGAAATTTAATGGAATTAAAAAAAATGTCTTTAATATGAAACATATTAAATCATAAAACTTGGGAAGTAGCAAAAGTCTTCATATATCTCTTAAGGAGGAAGAAAAGTAACACACCCTTACAGTTTAACATAATTTGTAATGACTACTACTTACCATCCGCACTACCTAGAAGTAGTTAAGTAGTTTAATGTAGTCAGTCCTTATAATAATTTATAAAACATCTTATAAAACAAAACTGTTGTTAAAAATTTTGTTGTTAATTTTCTACAATAATTAGCCCCCTTTCCCCTCTCTTCCTTCTCTCATAAAATTATAAATTCTATTTTGCATGTTTATTAGTTCTTTTCAACTGCCCCTTTCAAAACTCCATTAAATCTTTTTTACACATTAAAACCAATTACTCGCATTTATAACCCAACATTTAGATTATTATCTTTTGCAAACATTTGCCCTCAAATCCCACACCCCCTCCTAAAACTATGCTTTATTATCGCTAATAATCTACAAAGTCAATGAACTTTGTTGGTGTGAAAATTTAAAAAAAAGAAAATTACATTTCATTTTATTATTTTTACTGAACTGGAAACAAAAAAGTGTTTGAAAATGCAAAAAAAAGACAAAAAAAAAAACAACAACAAAGAACCATTTAAAATGTAGACATCATTAAACAATTAAGTTAATTTGAAAATTATGCAGAGAACAATGGTCACTATAATATAATTTAATATTTAAAATAAAACAAAAAGATAAAAAGAAAAATTGTGTAACAGAAATATTATTATATTATAGAGAATTTAAATGAAATGTGGCAGCAATATAGGAAAGATTAAAATTATGGGGAAGTTGCAGTGTTAAGAGAAGTGAGTAGTGGCAACATATGTATTCCGAGCTTAAAGAACTGCTCATATTTTGAGGTGAAGAACGAATCTAGCTAATATCGGATACTCTGTTCCAAAGCGAAGCCTAACCCAGAGAACTCGTTCTGCATCGATCGAAACAAATAGTATTCGGACGGGGCAAGGTCTGGACAAGGTCATTCGTTGCATCGAGCGTAGTACTGCTTCTACCAAATACAATACATTACCTTAACGCCATGGATATTTGGCTTTGGTGTCGATTTGGCTGGTTGGCCGGGCTTCACACACGATATCTTACGCTTCGGTTTATTGTAATCGATCCATTTTTCATCGCATGTAATGATTGAATGCCAAAATGTTTTTCTTTTACAGCGTTCAAACATCATTTCGAATCTGAAAAATCTTTTTTCAAGGTTTCTTGGCTTCAATTCGAATGGTGCCCAATTTCTTGCTTTCGGATAAATCTGCAATAATCTTCAATCTTCATGGAGTAATGCGTAGAATTCTTGGTCTTCAAACTTTTTTGACTCGCCAGGGCGATCTTAGTATTCTGTGTCAAATTCACAACTTCTGAATTATTGCTAGCGAGTTATAAGCAATTGAAAACTCAAATTTCCGTATAAGGCAGTTGCCTGAGTATGAAACGGTAGTCTGAGTATAAGACGGTAGTCTGAGTATAAGACGGTAGTCTGAGTATAAGACGGTAGTCTGAGTATAAGACGGTAGTCTGAGTATAAGACGGTAGTCTGAGTATAAGACGTTAGTCTGAGTATGAGAAGGTAGTCTGATTATAAGACGGTAGTCTGAGTATAAGACGGTAGTCTTAGTATAAGATGGTAGTCTGAGTATAAGACGGTAGTCTGAGTATAAGACGGTAGTCTGAGTATAAGACGGTAGTCTGAGTATAAGACGGTAGTCTGAGTATAAGACGGTAGTCTGAGTATAAGACGATAGTCTGAGTATAAGACGGTAGTCTGAGTATAAGACGGTAGTCTGAGTATAAGACGGTAGTCTGAGTATAAGACGGTAGTCTGAGTATAAGACGGTAGTCTGAATAGTCTGAGTATAAGACGGTAGTCTGAATAGTCTGAGTATAAGACGGTAGTCTGAATAGTCTGAGTATAAGACGGTAGTCTGAATAGTCTGAGTATGAGACGGTAGTCTGAATAGTCTGAGTATAAGACGGTAGTCCGAGTATAAGACGGTAGGCTGAGTATAAGACGGTAGTCTGAGTATAAGACGGTAGTCTGAGTATAAGACGGTAGTCTGAGTATAAGACGGTAGTCTGAGTATAAGACGGTAGTCTGAGTATAAGACGGTAGTCTGAGTATAAGACGGTAGTCTGAGTATAAGACGGTAGTCTGAGTATAAAACGGTAGTCTGAGTATAAGACGGTAGTCTGAGTATAAGACGGTATTCTGAGTATTAGAAGGTAGTCTGAGTATAAGACAGTTGTCTGAGTATAAGACGATTGTCTGAGTATAATACGATTGTCTGAGTATAAGACGGTAGTCTGAGTACAAGACGGTAGTCTGAGTACAAGACGGTAGCCTGAGTATAAGGCGGTAGTCTGAGTATAAGACGGTAGTCTTAGTATAAGACGGAAGTCTGAGTATAAGACGGAAGTCTGAGTATAAGACGGTAGTCTGAGTATAAGACGGTAGCCTGAGTATAAGACGGTAGCCTGAGTATAAGGCGGTAGTCTGAGTATAAGACGGTAGTCTTAGTATAAGACGGAAGTCTGAGTATAAGACGGAAGTCTGAGTATAAGACGGTAGTCTGAGTACAAGACGGTAGTCTGAGTATAAGACGGTAGTCTGAGTATAAGACGGTAGTCTGAGTATAAGACTGTAGTCTGAGTATAAGATGGTAGTCTGAGTACAAGACGGTAGTCTGAGTATAAGACGGTAGTCTGAGTATAAGACGGTAGTCTGAGTATAAGACGGTAGTCTGAGTATAAGACGGTAGTCTGAGTACAAGAAGGTAGTCTGAGTATAAGACGGTAGTCTGAGTACAAGAAGGTAGTCTGAGTATAAGACGGTAGTCTGAGTATAAGACGGTAGTCTGAGTACAAGACGGTAGTCTGAGTATAAGACGGTAGTCTGAGTATAAGACGGTAGTCTGAATAGTCTGAGTATAAGACGGTAGTCTGAATAGTCTGAGTATAAGACGGTAGTCTGAATAGTCTGAGTATAAGACGGTAGTCTGAATAGTCTGAGTATGAGACGGTAGTCTGAATAGTCTGAGTATAAGACGGTAGTCCGAGTATAAGACGGTAGGCTGAGTATAAGACGGTAGTCTGAGTATAAGACGGTAGTCTGAGTATAAGACGGTAGTCTGAGTATAAGACGGTAGTCTGAGTATAAGACGGTAGTCTGAGTATAAGACGGTAGTCTGAGTATAAGACGGTAGTCTGAGTATAAGACGGTAGTCTGAGTATAAAACGGTAGTCTGAGTATAAGACGGTAGTCTGAGTATAAGACGGTATTCTGAGTATTAGAAGGTAGTCTGAGTATAAGACAGTTGTCTGAGTATAAGACGATTGTCTGAGTATAATACGATTGTCTGAGTATAAGACGGTAGTCTGAGTACAAGACGGTAGTCTGAGTACAAGACGGTAGCCTGAGTATAAGGCGGTAGTCTGAGTATAAGACGGTAGTCTTAGTATAAGACGGAAGTCTGAGTATAAGACGGAAGTCTGAGTATAAGACGGTAGTCTGAGTATAAGACGGTAGCCTGAGTATAAGACGGTAGCCTGAGTATAAGACGGTAGTCTGAGTATAAGACGGTAGTCTGAGTATAAGACGGTAGTCTGAGTACAAGACGGTAGTCTGAGTATAAGACGGTAGTCTGAGTATAAGACTGTAGTCTGAGTATAAGATGGTAGTCTGAGTACAAGACGGTAGTCTGAGTATAAGACGGTAGTCTGAGTATAAGACGGTAGTCTGAGTATAAGACGGTAGTCTGAGTATAAGACGGTAGTCTGAGTATAAGACGGTAGTCTGAGTATAAGACGGTAGTCTGAGTATAAGACGGTAGTCTGAGTATAAGACGTTAGTCTGAGTATGAGAAGGTAGTCTGATTATAAGACGGTAGTCTGAGTATAAGACGGTAGTCTTAGTATAAGATGGTAGTCTGAGTATAAGACGGTAGTCTGAGTATAAGACGGTAGTCTGAGTATAAGACGGTAGTCTGAGTATAAGACGGTAGTCTGAGTATAAGACGGTAGTCTGAGTATAAGACGATAGTCTGAGTATAAGACGGTAGTCTGAGTATAAGACGGTAGTCTGAGTATAAGACGGTAGTCTGAGTATAAGACGGTAGTCTGAGTATAAGACGGTAGTCTGAATAGTCTGAGTATAAGACGGTAGTCTGAATAGTCTGAGTATAAGACGGTAGTCTGAATAGTCTGAGTATAAGACGGTAGTCTGAATAGTCTGAGTATGAGACGGTAGTCTGAATAGTCTGAGTATAAGACGGTAGTCCGAGTATAAGACGGTAGGCTGAGTATAAGACGGTAGTCTGAGTATAAGACGGTAGTCTGAGTATAAGACGGTAGTCTGAGTATAAGACGGTAGTCTGAGTATAAGACGGTAGTCTGAGTATAAGACGGTAGTCTGAGTATAAGACGGTAGTCTGAGTATAAGACGGTAGTCTGAGTATAAAACGGTAGTCTGAGTATAAGACGGTAGTCTGAGTATAAGACGGTATTCTGAGTATTAGAAGGTAGTCTGAGTATAAGACAGTTGTCTGAGTATAAGACGATTGTCTGAGTATAATACGATTGTCTGAGTATAAGACGGTAGTCTGAGTACAAGACGGTAGTCTGAGTACAAGACGGTAGCCTGAGTATAAGGCGGTAGTCTGAGTATAAGACGGTAGTCTTAGTATAAGACGGAAGTCTGAGTATAAGACGGAAGTCTGAGTATAAGACGGTAGTCTGAGTATAAGACGGTAGCCTGAGTATAAGACGGTAGCCTGAGTATAAGACGGTAGTCTGAGTATAAGACGGTAGTCTGAGTATAAGACGGTAGTCTGAGTACAAGACGGTAGTCTGAGTATAAGACGGTAGTCTGAGTATAAGACTGTAGTCTGAGTATAAGATGGTAGTCTGAGTACAAGACGGTAGTCTGAGTATAAGACGGTAGTCTGAGTATAAGACGGTAGTCTGAGTATAAGACGGTAGTCTGAGTATAAGATGGTAGTCTGAGTACAAGAAGGTAGTCTGAGTATAAGACGGTAGTCTGAGTATAAGACGGTAGTCTGAGTATAAGACGGTAATCTGAGTATAAGAAGGTAGTCTGAGTATAAGACGGTAGTCTGAGTATAAGACGGTAGTCTGAGTATAAGACGGTAGTCTGAGTATAAGACGGTAGTCTGAGTATAAGACGGTAGTCTGAGTACAAGAAGGTAGTCTGAGTATAAGACGGTAGTCTGAGTATAAGACGGTAGTCTGAGTACAAGAAGGTAGTCTGAGTATAAGACGGTAGTCTGAGTATAAGACGGTAGTCTGAGTATAAGACGGTAATCTGAGTATAAGAAGGTAGTCTGAGTATAAGACGGTAGTCTGAGTATAAGACGGTAATCTGAGTATATGACGGTAGTCGGAGTATGATAAGGTAGTAAGACAGTATTAGTCTGAGTACAAGACATTGGTAGTCTTAGTACAATAATGAGGTAGGCACTATATTTTAGTCTGAACCTTAGAACACAACAGTTCTTTGCAATTTTTCAAAACAAGAAAACAAAACTTTTGTTTCGCTAAACTTCCAGTTCAAGAACTGCAAAATAAAATGAATATTTTAAAAAGTATGCAAGTTCAATATGTTGTTTATTGTAGATTGCCACCATATTTTCTAGTTTGAATATAAATTGCAAGTTTTGTTTTCTTTTTCCTTTTATAAAAGAAAATAAACATACTTGATTTGTTGCTGCACCGCACTTGCAGTTTTTTAATGCAATTTTCTTTCATTTTTAAGTTGTTTTTGTTTAGTTTGTTGTTTCTTTTGTTGATTCGGTGGCATGAAAAATGACATGAGTCAAGTTTAAACTTGATTAACGAATTTTTATAGTTTCTAAGTGCACAACAAACTCAATGCACCGCACAGTAATGCAACAAAAAAAAGAAGACAACATCTAAAGTTATACCAGCAATAGAAACAGCGACACAGTCAAGACGAAGATGGGTGAGTGAGTGAGTACGCTTATATGCAACACATGCTAGAAAGTCATGTTTGTGTTGCACGCCATAACATACAACAGCAACGCTGTAGAACAGTTGTAGGGACTCGTAAGTTTTGTATGTTTATTTGTGTATAATAGTATACAATTTTACAAGACATGAAGTTTAGTTTCTTTCTTCAGTTATTTTCTTTTTGTCAGGAGTTTTTACAAAAAATACAGTAAAATTGAGGCAACATATTGTAAAGTTTTCCACTAAGATTGTTTTAAGTTTGTACACATGCAAGTCTAAGGATACACATACATACATAGAAATTCATACTTCAAGAATTTTGTTTTTCTATTTTCTTTAAGTGTAGAGTATGTCTTAAGTTAAGATTTCACATTTTCGTTGTTTGTTGTTTTAGCAAAACAAAATTAAAAAAAGAGCAAACACAACATGTTTCATTTGTTGTTACACTTTTTGTTTGGCTGTCAAAGTCTAAAAAGTAAAGTAACAGCAACAAAAAACAATAAAATTAGTTACATTAAGTTCGTTAAACACTTCTGTTTGCAACAGCTGCCATTTTCACAAATGCTCATGCCGGCTCATGTGCATGCAACATTTATTTAACCAACACGAAGGTCTAATAATTTTATTTTAATTACACAGTAAAAATAGTTGCTGGTGAAATTGAGAAAATCATAAATTTAATTTAAAATGGTAACAGCTTAATGCAGGCTTTTTAAAGAAAACTTATTGGAAAAGAAATTTTTAATTTGAAAATTGTTTAGAAAACAAACATAAATAACAGGACTAATGAAGTAAATAAATATATTTCGTGATGTAGATTAAGTATCAATATTTACAGTACTTCTTAAAATATTCGGAAACGATAATTTTGATATAACAAATGTCAGAATATCATTATGAAAATATAAGAACCAACTCATTTTGGCCTGAATTGTACAATCTTCAAGAGCGATTTTAGGGCATGATCATGTCACGTGTAGGTTATGTGATCTGGCCACGAGATCATGATATTTAACCCCGTTAGATTGGTTCTTGTGGGATTTTCTTATGTCACATGCCTATGCGAATATGCCACAACACACAGCGGCCTTCAGAGCCAACATAACCCATAGCACCGTTTTAATTTAGCCTGATTTATTCGCCAGATTCATGGAAAATCGGTTGGGCGCTATCCAGCGAAGTCGCTGCTGATGATGTTATATTCCATACATAATGGCATCGGTTGGTCGCTCAAATCCATAACAAATTTATTTAAATTTAAAAATAGGAAGCAGTTATTGAAATAGCGTTAATATCTTCAAAATTTAATTCATATTGTAGTCGCGTGCTAGATCATACATAAGTTTGTAAAAGCAAAATGGATATATGAACATGACAAATATCAACTGAAAGCCGACTTATGTACTATTTTCAAATTTTTGTATTTTTCTAGATGCAGTTGAAAAAGAGTTCTACTTTTTGTCACGTTCTTGATCCTCGTTTATTGCTATAGAAAAAAAGCAATACAAATGTAATTGTTAAGTTTTACTTACGTTATTAATTATGTATATAAACCTGTTATCTGTCTATCTGTTGAAATCAACTTTCCGAAGTCCCCCAATAACTGGCATACATGATTGAAACATCAATGTATCCGCTGTTGTCCACCTTAGATTAATATAAATCCTGTTTATGTTAAGCTGAATGGTCCGAAATGCTCAACATAGCTAATATTTGTTGATATTGCCTAAGCCTCTTCGGAATCCAATGACTGCCCATGCGCGGATTAGTGCCACATCCTACACGAGGTGTCTCTGTGTTTAAAAGCAGAACATGGCAGATCTAGAGCGGACTCTCAATATAAAGCCCCTAACTCCGGATGTAATCTATACCGCGTCCATGAAATGAATGGCACAACGTTAGTGTGTCTCCTAACGGTGGCATTCGGACAACGGCATTGCTCGGTTGTATTTTTGCACATCAGCAACAAGGGGCTCTGTTGTATGATGTTCTGTTTTCTCCTTATTAATTTTATTTCTTTTCAGATGGACAATAAATTAAACTTAACAATAAGCTTAGACAGATCAAAACAGGTCACTATGGACCTAACTGACCCCGTTGAAGGATCGTATATTGCTAATACTCCCATGGAAGAAATGGATGATACCTTGGTATTGGGGGACTTATGTCCCGAATCAACTGGGGTATATATCTATCCCAACAGATGAAGAAGACGCGTTACTGGATCCAACGCTAAAGTAAATAATAGACCAAAATTATGTGGGACTTCATGAAAACGTCTTAGAATATATATTGAGCAAGGCACGGACATCGAGGGGGCATGAATAATGTGTCTAAAGGCGATTAAGGAAGTTCGTAACGAGCTGCGTGATCTTAAGATCACCAGGAAGAGAGGCAGGTCAGACGGGTCAACTCCCGCAAAACCAAACCCCCTAAGAGATTAGCTAGTGCAACTACAGATGGTATACATCCTACCAAAAACACAATCAAAACTCCTCTACCCTCGTATAGGGATGTGGCTCAAATTGTACGGCTGGGGGTAATACGGTACGGTCCTATGACAAGTTGAAGATTATACAGGCAGCAGTCCTGGACAAAATTGTGGAGCTGAAGAAGGGCTCTATAAAACCGCAATTTGCAGGCTGCACTTTTAAACCTGGCTGGCTTATTTTTAACTGAAAAGGCAACGATTTACTGCAAAGGCAACGATTCAAAATGGATCATAGAACATCCACGCTGAAACCTTATATCGGAAGAGGAGATGCCTAGGACTGAAATATTCGTAGAATATTTCCCAGAAGAGCCTGAAAACCCTACCAGCTAGATCTCATCGCTAATTAAATGCCAGAATGAGTTTAGGAAGGTCCTGAATCGATACAGTATAGCCGAAATTACCTTTGCAATTGACCCAAAATCATTTGTCATTCATACACATTTAGTTATAGACCAAATATGTCGGCGATTGGGGCAATGAGACAAAACATGAATGACTCCCTTAATCGGGACCTTGTAACAATCTGAATGGGGTCGCTTTCAACTCTCGCAAGACTCAGCGCTGCATGTTGATACAAAAACGAACTACAGACAATGTAGCTTCATATTTATGGATGGTGTAAATATTGTGGAATCTGATTTTCTGGGCATGAAAATACAATATGATGTCCATTGATCTAAATACATTTTTCAAGTGTCTCGGTATTACTCGTATTACACGTTTTCCATCAAGAGCACATCCCTTTGTAGTCGATTGGCCAGTGGACCGCAAAATTCGTTCTTTAGCCGTACAGTACGTATGTGGAACAAACTTCCCTCTGAAGTGTTTGTTGTCATTCAAATTCAAATAACCTATTTTCATAGTTCCAACACAATGCTTTGCATGATCATCCCCTAAGTGCTGGTCCAAGAAGAAAAGAAAAATCGGCCTCCAAATTGAAGGAAAAGAATTATCATATTGGCTATGGGTATAACACAGTTCACATAATTTTTTTGATAAATTAAAAAGGAAAAGTACCCTTTTCCCAAAAATTACCGAAAAATCGCCTTTTTAAAATTTTTAGATTCAAATGCATATAACTTTGGAGTCAGTCACGATTTTTAAACAATTCGTGTTTTGTTTGGCATATACATTTGTTGTTCGATCAATAAAAAAAAATACAAAATCGGGAAAAACTTGGACCCGCTTTTTTTATAGGGCTCGGAATACAACGAAGGAATAGGATAATTTTGAAAATTGAGCGTACCCGAGGTTTCATACTTTGGGGACTCCGCTCCCCTGGTGGTTCACCATCCAAAAACTCACACAAAACAGTGACTTTTTCGGTAGGCATTGGACGATCTTGGATCTCATGTGGATTGGCATTGACCCAAATTCGACGTACCCATTCATCCAATAATGGACCTCACCATAAAATGGTAGAAGCAGACGGAACGTTGCCTATTTTGATAAAACAATTTAATCATTTACGAGTGTTGAACTATATGTCCGGAAATGGTGATTTGGCAATTCGACAGATGTAGCTTCAACAATATGGCCGCTATAAACTTTCAAAGTTCGGAAGTTCCCATCCGAAGATCCATTATTTATTAAATATGTTACTATTACTTTTTTTTTGGAGTATTTCGTCACCTTATATTCCAACAACTTAAATTTTATTTCATAAAACTTTAATAACTTTAATGAGCAGTTGCTCAAACATACAACAAGCTGACTCCGTTACGTACATATGAAAAATTAAAAAATCTAAAGTCTACCTTTAGGTGCATGAGTAAAAATAAAAACCATGGACTCTCATTAGGCTTGTATATATTTAATACATACTTTTATTTTTGTTTTCACCAAATTACTATAGCGGAAGTCATAATAATTCATAAGACTGTTTTTATATGGCTCATAAAAAACCATAAATAAACAAATATAAACTTCACATTTAAACAAATTTAAGTCTCTGAGTATATGGTAGAGAAAAAATATATAAAAAAAGTATTTGTATAGGTGAGAGTATATGTGGGTATATGAGTATGTCATAATATTTTTATCTCTTCATTTTATGGTTTTATAAATTATTACATGCATTCTTTCAACTCGTTTCTTTTTTCTCCGAAAAATACATAAAGTAAAATTTTTTATATAGTTTTGCACTTTATATTGCAACGTGAGTTTTTTCTTTATTTTGGGTTGAGTTTTTTTTTTATTTTAAAATATATTTTCTACCATATTTTATTATTTTTTATATACCATAGCCATTCATTCAATATAAGCAGCTGTAGCAGTTTCATTTTACGTTTTTTTTTGGGTGGTTTTGTGTTGAACGTTACTGTTTTTTCTTCAATCTTTAGTCGTTTCACAGCAACTTGCATGTAGTTGTTGTAGTTTGTTGATGGTTTAGCTGCTATGAAAACATACAATTTATAGCATTTCTTGCTGTATGAAAGCTATGAAATTATAGCTTCAACTTGCATTTACTTTAACAGTCAAGGACATAATTTTAGGTGAATTAAAAAAAGTTGGTTAAGAAACTGTTTTGAATTTAATTTAATTTTGAATAAGCCAAAAGCATTTCCAACCTAAAAACTATTAATGATGTTTTAATTTTCTTAAAACTAAGCTTATAATTTTTATTTACACTATAAATATTACTGCTATTGTTGCATTTGTGGGAGTACTCTCACACATATTCCTGTATACCTTCCTTCAACTATATCCTTAACAATCGCAGATAACTTGCTTAAGTGTACACATTTGTCAGTATGCTTCATTTAACATCATACAATAAAATCCTAAAAATAACCATCTACCAAAACTACTTACTCCGTATAGTATAGTATCTGTTTTTGAAACTTAAAGTAATAAATAGAAAAAAAGATTTTAGTTTTTTTCTATCCAAACAAAAAAAAAGGAAACAATATTAATAATATATAAGACTTAATGGCGAAATGTAGATGATTTGTGCTGTAGAGTATTACCAGCTTGAAAACTCTGTTAGTGAACAATTGATGAGTTAAAATATTGTAAAATTTTCCTTGTAAATGAGCTGACAAAGTCATGAACATTTCTTTTTTTCTTCGCTAGTGGATAGCATGAAAAATCCGAAAAACGCATTTGATAAATTGAAGCTTTTGGCTAAAAGGGAGATATGAAATGTTACAAATCAATTGTGTGTGAAATGAGTTGTTTAGCTAAAGGATGACTTAATTACAAAAAAAGATTGTAAAAGAGGAGTTAAAAATTCTCTTATACAAAAAAATAGATATTATGTGCTAAAATGAGGCATTCTGCGGGAGACCTTAAACCAGTTGTGCTAATACATGTTTATACCCTTCGCCATGAGTGGCGTCATTCCGTTTGTAAATTCTACATTTTTAATTTGCCACCCCACAAAGTATATATATTCTGGATCGTTATAGATAGCGAAGTCGATATAGCCATGTCCGTCTGTATGTTGAAATCAACTTTCCGTAGCACCTAAATAACTTCCATACATGATTCATACATCAATATATCGGGAATTATTCCGGCTCGGTTGCTCTTAAAAATCGACAAAATCGGCCCACAAATGGCTGAGATATAAGGAAAAAATCGGGAAAACCTTGAATTTTGGCCTATTTTTGATCTATATCTGGATTACTAAGACATTAATATAGACAATATGGATATCTAATGATAGATATTTTAAAGTCCATTACAACGATGTATATAAAGCTATAAGTTGGACCTAAAATGGGTCAAAAAATATTTTTTAATCCGAATTTTTTTTTTTCACAAAAAATTTTTTTTGTCATAAATTATTTTTTCAAAAAAAAAATTTGGAAAAAAAAATTAAAAAACAATGTCGAAAAGAAAATATTTAAAAAAACCTTTTTATAAAAAAATTTAAATTTTGTTTACCTAAAAATATAAAAAAAATAATTATTTTAAAGTATAATCTGGTGAAGGGTATCTAAGATTTGGCACAACCGAATATAGCTCTCTTCTTCAAATTTAGTTTTGCTTTTGAAATTAAACAGTTCAATATAAGTTAAATTTATATTGTCAATTAGGCTATTCCTTACGCTTTTTTGATGTTCCCAAGATATAAATTGTTCTCCGTCATCTGAAACCCAAATTCTGAAAATATTAGCAAAATCGAATAAATTTCGACTTTTATAGTTTTTCAAAAATCTAAATAATCAAAAAACAAGCCAAGTAAGCGTCTTATGTTCTGAATAATCAAGTCATTTTCGGAGGGTGACCTTGTATGGGGATTAGGGATAAATGTTGCCCGATTTTCACAATTAGTACTTAGAAATTATGAATGCTCAACAGAATATACCTATGCTTTCTTTAGAGCAAAAAAAAATCAAAAAAGTTTTTGATTTTGCCCAAAAAATATCTTAAATTGTATATTTTGAAAAAGATTAGATTTTGAAAAAAAAAAGTCAAAAATTTTAGCACTTGAGTTACAAAATATATATTTGATATCCCACTCGCATCCCACTAAGCGACCAAAAAAGTCTTAAAGAAAAAAAACTAAGCTTTCTTTTGAGCAATAAAAATTTTAAAAAATGACACATTTATTTTGCAAAAAAGTTAAAAACTCTATGTTTTGAGTTACAAAACATTTATCAAATGTCAAAAAATATTTTGATTTCGGAAAAAAGGGTCAAAATTTTTTTATTTTTTTTTTTAATTCCAAGCTATTTGGGACACATTTTGCTAACAACAATAGGTAATAAGTTACATGGCACAGTGGTTTAGAAACTTTGCACGCATTATATGAAGGTTTGTGGAACTTCTGAGGAGTAAATAAAGGCTTTTTATATAAGTATTTGATACTGTTGAAAACACTATGACCTAAGGATTGATATTTTAGTAAAATTAAATAATTTTATACAATTTTGGGACTTCATTTACCTTAAAAACTAAAAAAATTATAATATGGTGATTTTCCATGAAGAAAAATATAAAATTTGATTTAATGTAAAATTTTAACGGTTAAAGATATCATAACAAAATTGGGAACTAGTTTAGATACAAATATCCTTAAATTAATGACATTATAATTTTTGACATTTTTTATTTTGAAATACCGAAATTCCTAAAACGGGGAAAATGTGTTCCAAAAACTGAGTTTTTTTAGAAAAGGGCCTACTGTGACGCTATTTACCGTGTGATAGTAAAACAACTTTCTAAGTATTTAAACAACATATAGGGTTATACAAATACGGAACTTTTTCGAGGATCGGTGCTTTGCCTTTTTAGAATTTTTTACTGAAACCTAAATATTTTTTTTAAAATTGCCAAGTTTGGATAGGTCTGGGGGATACTGTGTCCGCTTAAGTGAGCCCAATTTTACTTTACATGCTTTTGCATTAAGTTTTCTTTCCGGAACATATAAAAATTGTATATAGTCCCAAAGAAAATTTGTTTCTACAAAAGAAAAAATATAGGGACTTTTTTAGGAAAACTCGTAAAAAATTAGGCCCATTTTACATGTTCCAACTTTGGATGCGTGTAAGTTTTTACACGGACGAGATAACTGTTACCAAGTTTTTTTTATTTTATTTAGAATTTTATTGCCAATATAGCTGATATTTTGAAAAAAAAATCGACTCTCCGTAGGGCCGCCATATCTAAAAAACAAAAAAAATCGAGCAAAATTAAAAAAAAAAAAATAAATAAACCTAAATATCTCTTCAAATGAAGGAGATAACCTACACATATAAGCGTATTTTTTGTAGATCTTCTCAAGGACTATTTATATTTTAAATTTCAGCTCATTCGAATCATAAATGAATTTTTGGGGATTTTTTTAAAAATTTTGAGACCCGAGGTGACCAACTTTGAGGGGCACAAACTGGCCCATATTACCCCTAGGAAGCTGAACAAATGTAATTCAACTCAAAAACACCTCAGCTCTAACCATGTGAAATTTTGTAATAATATCTCCAATTGTTCCCGAGATACCGAATTATTTCCAAAAAAAAGTTTCTAAACCACTGTGCATGGGTGAGAAAAAACAAATGTCAAATTGTTACCTCTACCCCTCTAACTCAAAGATTTCCCCAACGATCTTGTTGACAAGTTGTGTCTGAATTACTATCAAATAGAACTACGCTAATTTCATCCCAATCGGTAGACATCGACATGAAATCCCTCATATATTAATGTAGGTCTGCGACAAATGGTTTGATGTGTTATAAACGGAATGACAATATCGATATGACCCCATCTCTTTTGATGGTGGGTATATCAATATCTGAGTCAATTCAACGATGTCCGTCTGGATAGCTTATTTGATAGTTTTGGAACTGGCTAAAATCAGTCCATTATTTAAATAAGCATTTATTTAAAGTACTGTAAATTATTGATCAAATAATAGAAAAAGCTATCACTGTCAGCAGATCAGTTATTAAACAAGCTCTAGAAGATGGTAAATCCATGCGTGAAATTGGGCTTCAATTCGATATTAGTAAATCCACGGTGGGCCGGATTGCATCGCGACTTCGTCTGAGAAAAAATGTGAAAAGACAGTCAAGAAGTGGTTGTCCACGAAAAACTACCAAGGCTGTCAGTTGAAAAAAGTGATAAAAACTTATCCACCAAAGACGACAGTAGATGTTGCAAGTTTCGCAAATTAACACCAAGGAGTCCCTATTGGCCTTTACACTGCTAGACTTTGATTAACTGAATTAAATTTGTTCGTCAGACGAGCCGCCAAGCAACCACTCATAAGCTAAGACAATTAAAACAAATTATACTTCAAAATACAAATTTTAAATAATTTTTGGCAAAAAAAATTTAATTTTTTTTTCAAAATTGTTTTTGAAAATTTAAAAAAAAAATATTTTTTTCAAAATTTTTAAAAAAAAAATAAATTTTTTTTCAAAATTTTTATTTTTTTAATTTTTCAAATTTATTAAAAATTTTATTAAAATAAAAATTTCAAAAAATTTTCATTTCAAAATTAAAAAAAAAAATTTTGAATATTTTAGTGAACAAAATTTTTTTTTTTAATTTTTTTAAAAATTTTTATTTTGGTAAAAAAATATTTTTCCCGATTTTGACATATTGTAGGTCCGACTTACTATCATTAAATATCCATATTGTCTAATTAGTCCAGATAAAGATACAAAATATGTAAAAAATCGAAGTAGTCCTGGTAATCCTTATATCTAAACCATTTGTGGGCCGATTTTCTCAATTTTAAATATCAACCGAACCGGGTCTATAGCGGATATATCGATATATGAATCATGTATGTAAGTTATTTGGGGGCTACGAAAAATTGATTCGTTTGTTGACCTATTTTTGACCTATATCTGCATTACTAAGTCATTAATATAGACAATAGATATTTCAAAATCCTTTGCTACGACGTATATAAGACCATATTAAGTTGGACCTACAATGGCTCAAAATCGGAAAAAATATTTTTCAAACCGAATTTTTTTTTCACCAAAAAAAAAATTTTAATTAAAAAAAAAATTAAATTTAAATAACAATTCGAAAATTTTTTTTTTCAAAAAAGTAAAAAAAATAATTGAAAAAAAAAATATTTTGTTTACCTAAAAATATTTAAAATTTCTATTTTGAAGTATAATTTGGTGAAGGGTATATAAGATTCGGCACAGCCGAATATTGCTCTCTTACTTGTTTGTATTCGATTCGTTTGAAACTTAATTAATTTTATAAAAAACAGCTTATAAACATTTAGCATAGTTATGCAGTTGCGGCCTATAAATGACTGTAAAATTCCCTAAAAATATTCTGAATTATATCTTGACTACTAAAAAATTTTATTTATTTTCACACTACCCATTCGGATTAACTATACTACAATATAAATTTTGCTGTTGCCAGCAAACAAACACTTACCTTTAGCAGATAAATTCAAATAAATTAATAAAAATATCCATGAGTATTTATTAAGTCCTTTTGTTGTCAACAGTAATTGTTCGCGACGACAACGTTGTTGCACATATTCATGTTGTCGATAAAGCAGACTATGACGAAGACCACTAAGTACGGGAGGCTGCTGGTGCTGCTTTTGTTGCTGACTAACAGGCGGCAATGTATCACTATTTGTTGCTGCTGTTGTTGTAGTCTCTGTCTGTTGCATATCTTGCATTGATAGTAAACAATGTTGTTGTTGTTGCTGTTGTTGTTGTTTATAAGCATGATTTGGATGCTTTAGTTGCTGCTGCTGTTGCTGTAGTTGTATAATTGGCAGTGTTGTGGCAGCAACAACAGCCGTAACAATATTCTGTGTGGTTGTTGACAAAGTGGTTGCCGTTCTGTGATACAGGGCTGTTATTGAGGTTAAACATAAACGTAGTATCGAGATTATGAATAGTTGTAACATAATAATACTGTTGCTAAGTCTTTGTTGGTGATGTGAGAAATGTTTGAATGCTAGTGATGTTGTTGATAATACAGCACATTTAGTTGTTGGCTGCTTTTGTTGTTCGAAATGCTGATAATGACAATTAAATTGTTGAGCAGTTATTCTGGTTGTGTCTATTTTCTCATAATTATGTTGTTGCTGTTGCAGATGCGTACATTTGAAAATGTTGTTGCTGCTATTGTGGTATTTAAAAAATTGTTGCTTGTGTTGTTCATATAGCTGCTGGTAGTAGTAGTTGTAGTTGAAAAGGTTACGTTGTTGAAAAAATTTTCTTTTTCTTTTACGTCTCAAGTAGCGTTTACGTAAAGCCAGTCTTTGTTTCAAGTCATTTTGTAAAGATTGTGTGAATGTTTGTAAGTTTTGTTGGCTACTACTACTACTACTAATACATTGTTTAATTGTGTGAAAATTTACGACAAAATTCGTAATGTTGCTGTTGAGTCCATAACTATTTTTGTGGTTGTTGTTGCTACTATTGCTAAAGTCTTGTTTGTTAAGAGACAACCTTTTTGCTTTCTCATTAAATTTAAATTGAGTTTGAAAATGTTTTTCCTGTTTTTGCTGCTGCTGTTGTTGTTGAAAGTGATTGTTGTATGTATTGCTTAGAGTTTTACATGATGTAAGCTTAAAGCTTTTTCTTTTATATGAGCTTTGTAAGTTAAGTTTGTGCTTTAAGATGGGTAAGCTTAGTTTGCTTGCATGTTTAAAAGCCTTAAAAGCTTTAAAGCTTTTAAAAGTTTTTCGCCGTGTCTTGTGGGTGATGTAAAGCTTTTTATTTAAAAAATCGTTGTGTAGCAGCATTATAGGTGGTTTTTTATAGTTGTGATGTTAAATTCCCAAGTAGTTTTCAAACATTAATAACAATCCATTAAGCCGTGTTGCTGGGGTTTTTGGTTTGCAGTATATTTGAAAGCTTTTTAAAAGCTTTTTCTTTTATTCTTCTTCAAATCAGCTTTTTTGTTAAGAAATTTAAAATTTTCTTGGAAAATCTTATAAAATTTCGTTATGTATTTAAGTTATTTTTCTTTTTAAATATGGCGAGTATTTGTTTTATTGTTTTAAGTTCTTTTGTTGGTTTTATTTGTTAATATTTCGTCAATTTATTTTATTTTAATTTTTTCCATTTAAAATTTTAAGTATTATTATCAGTTCTTTAACAACCCAAGAGCTTTTTTTATATTTTTATTTTAATTATTATTTTTTTATTTATTTAAAAAGTGCTTTTTGTTTTATTCTTCATTATTTTATTATGATGCAGGTGTTTGTTTGTTTCATATTTTCCTTTTTTTATATATATTGTTTTCCAATGTATTGTAAATGCTGCTGCTGGTAGTCAAGAGGTGCCTTAAATGAAATGCTTACAACTATTTGCTTTTCTTGTTTTTGTTTTTAAATATTTTGTTTTTGTAACTTTATAATAAATTTCTGTAGTTTTTTTTTGTCCTCTTATTTGTTCTTCTTAAGTTTATGGCAGTGACGTATACTGTGATATCAATTTTTTATGAAGATAAACTGCAAAGATTCCAAAAAAAAGGTAGAGAAAACAAAGAGAATTATTTAGATTATTTATAAAACAAAAGTTTCTATATATGTATAAATTTTGTTCTTTATAAATATTAAAATTATTATTTTATTCGTATAAGAAATATTAAATTTTGTCTGCTTAAAATAGGCTTTAGTTATTTGTAAATTTAATCCCTGCAAGTATGCTGCAAGAAATAATCATGTATTCTATTTGCTTAAATGATATGTGTGTGTAATTTTCTGAAGGCAAATGGTTTTAAATGTCATGAATATGGAAGGGTTTCAATATTAAAAAATTAAATTTAACATTTATTGCATTAAATATTCTATTACAATTGCTAAAAAATTCAGGAAATATAATGAATTCTCGATTAAAATCAATAGCAAAACGCTTTGCTAAATACATTTGAATAAAACTATTCGAATAATCGAAAATTATAACTAATAATCGAATAAGATTATTCGTAATTTTTATTATGTTGTAAGATATTCAAATAATATTATTCGTAAAATCAGATCATTGCGACGAATAATTGATTAAAAAAGAGATTCCCATATTCTGGGTGATTTTCGGCAAATTTCAACGAAACGGTTGCGATTGGTACAGGTTCCCTGTGATGGTCTAGTGAGATTTCAGCAGGTCATAATACCCCTTTTTGCCCCACTAAATACAGAGCATTACCAAGATACTTGGCTTAGGTGTAGATGTGGCTGGTTGGCCTGGCTTCACATACGATCATTTTTCATCGGAAGTAAGGATTCGGCGCAAAAATTATTTTTATTTTATTGCCTACAAACATCATTTCGGACATCGTCTTTCAATTCGAATGGTATACAATTTCCCTGCCTTTAAATTATTCAAAACAAAAAACTGCATTCAAAAGATATGCCATCTATTGTAAATCCCTCATTATACCCTACACCACCATAGTGGGGTAGTCTAACACCCACCGATCGACTTAGAATCACTTCCTGAGTCGATTAAACGATGTCCGTCCGTCTGGCTGGCTGGTCGGCTGGCTGTCCATGTAAACCTTGTGCGCAGAGTACAGGTCGAAATTTTGAAGATATTTCGATGAAATTTGGTACATATTACTTTTTCGCCTCAAGGACCAAGCCTGTTGAAACTGGCTGAAATCGGTCCATTATTTCACCTAGCCCCCATACAAATGTCCTCCCGAAATTGGACTTTATCGGTCATAAATGTTTAATTTATATATGTATCACCACAAATTCCGCTACAAATAAGTTTTATATATACAAAATTCATTTCACCAAATTTTGTTCCGATCGGTTCATAATTAGTCATAGCTCCCATATAGACCCGCTTCCGAAAATCTCTTTAAATCGCTTAAAAATGTTGTTATACACACAAAATTCAACATTATTAACTTTAATATAGACATAAATCACCCGACCTAATTTCATGGTGATCGGTCCATAATTGGTCATAGCTCCCATATAAGGCCCACTTCCGAAAATCACTCAAAAATATAAACTATTGAAATTTTAAAAGAAAAATGTTTTTGCTCTTTTACTTAGTGTAGGGTATTATATGGTCGGGCTTGACCGACCATACTTTCTTACTTGTTTATAAGTCATAGTTAAAATTATTTTATTATTCGAATATTTTTGAACATTTTCATTTGTGTTTAGTTTTAAAAATTAATTTAATTTTAAGAAGTCCATTTTAAATTGTTAAAAATTTGCTTGTCAAGAATAATTAAATTTTTTTATTCGAATATTTGAAAATTTTTTCCAATTATTCTTAAAATTTTATTCGAATATTTTTTTCCATTTTCAAACATTGACAAATTTATTACATTCGTTTAAAAAATTTTTTCAAAATTTTTTTTTATTTATTTTTTTTTTATTCATTTATATTATTCCAATTTTTTTTATTAGATTGGTTATTCGATACAAATTTGTACCATTATTCGTAACATTTTATTCGAATATTTTGCCATTATCAACCTAAACATGATCATGTTAATCCAAAACCATTAAAAGGTATATTTTATTCGGTTATTCGTTTAAATTATTCGAATTTTTTTCTATTAGATATATAAAAAGTAGATACAACCAATTTAATACACGTTATTTGAAGGATTTCATTAGAAAATCTAATCGAATATTTTTTTTCCCGAAAAAAGTGAACCATTTTTTTTTTGTTCAGGATTTAATTTTAAGTAGTCCATTATAAAATGGAGAAAAACTTGTAAAGAATTATTAAATTTTTAAAATTTAAAATTTTTTATTCGAATATTTGATAAATTTTTCCGATTATTCGTAAAATTTTATTCGAATATTTTGCCTTTATCGACCTTTACAGGATCATAAGTAGTAAAAAATATATTTTATTCGATTATATGTGAAAAATATTTGATTAATCGAATATTTTGTATTTTTTTTCCGAGTGAAAAGAACAATTTTCGTTTGGTTTAGTTTAAAAAATTAATTTAATATAATCGAATAATTTGTTAACTTTTTCCCTGAAAAAAATAATTTTTTTTTTTAATTTTATATGAAAAAGTATAAAATGGAAAAACTAGCTAGTCAAGAATAATTAAATCAAATTTTTTTATTCGAATTTTTTATAAATTTTTCCGATTAATCGTAAAATTTTATTCGAATATTTTGCCATTATCAAGCTAAACATGACTATGTTAACAAAAAACCATTAAAAACTATATTTTATTCGAATAATCGTTAAAATTATTCGAATATTTTGCTTTACTTTTTTTCTCGATAAAAACAAGTAGATAGAAATTAATATAATTTGAAGGATTTCATTAGAAAATCTTAAAGTTTTTCTACTCCGACAGTTTCCAAAACATTATCATTTATAATTCCTTTATAATCCTAATAAACAAACTATTGAAAATATCCCAATACTATTTAAAACTATATTGTAAATGACTTAAACTCATAATTTGATTGTTTTGTTTCCTCAACAGATAAAATATTATCCCCCAAAAACTTTTTCTATAAAACACAATAATTTATTACCTCGACTGCTCTACTTTGTTTCACTCTTTCGATTCTTCTTTTTTTGCTCTCAGCATATTAACTCTGACAATGATTACAAAACAGCCAGCTAACTCCCAAACTTTTGAGATAAAATATTATCAAAGCAGTTGCCCTACACTTATTCATATATATGCCATCAATTTCCCAGGGAAAATCAACAAAAATTATGCAAATTATAAAAAGATCATCTATTTTCTGCACCACACACACTCACATATAGTTGGAAATTTTTCGTTTGGTTTTTTTTTTGTTGAAAGAAAAGCATATGCAACATTCAATTCGGTTTTTTTGGAGATGCTTTTCTCTAGCTGACATTATGATATAATATGATTTATCATTATCTAAAGGATAACATTGAGAAACAAAAAAAAAAATGGAAAATATATTCATGTTTGTAGGAAGGGGGTGGGGGATGTGCGAAAAGGAAATAATGGAAACGAATATTTAAAAAGGGAAACAAATTCATAAAGTTGCGAAATATGGTAAAGAGAGTTTAAAAAGGGTGGTTCAAAATGGAAAATTATTTGAATATTGGAACATTAGCAATTAAAGTAAGTTATTGTGACTTTTTTTACTTCTAAAAATAATTCAAATAGCTAAAAAAATGGAATTTTCTTTTCAGAAGGAAAATTTACATTTCCTTCACAGTAAGTGTTCCTTAAACATTTTTATATCCACCATCAAAAAAGATGAGAAGTTATAGATGTTTTTCATTCCGTTTGTAACACATCGAAATATTTGTCGCAGACAAATGGATCCTCATAAGATTCTGAGCCGATCTGGCTGACAACTTTTGGGAGGATCGGTTCATAATTGACCCTTAGTATTAACCCTATATCATATAAAATATCTTATCTTACTTGTTATACTTTAAATTCGATCTAACACTTTTAAGTGTCATACTCTGTTGTTTTTCAATGCTATTGTGTCCATAAATACCCACATGATGGGTATAATGTTAATGGTGTTGATGGTCATAATGATGATACCAAAATTTAGCTAACAAATCTTTCATACACATACAAATATTAATACAGTAACTGTTTAACGCAGACATATGCAAATATACCTACCTACATAATTATGTATGTAAGTAGAGATACTAGGGTGTTCACTCAAATAATGATGGTTCGATTAATCGATCAATTTCTCACGAATAATTATTGGAAGAATTTAAATATATTGAAAATGTTTTCGCAGAACGACATGATCATAAAATTTATATAAGATTAAAACTGATTTAGACGCAAAAAAAATTTTAATTATTCGAAAAATTTGATTAATTAGTCGAATTATTCAAACAAGTTGAAATCTCGTTTTGATAATATTTTATCTCAATAGTGTGTTAGATAGCTGGCTGTTTTGTAATCATTGTCAGAGTAAATATGCTTAGTGCAGAAAGTAGATTCGAAAGAGTGAAACAAAGTAGAGCAGTCGAAGTAATAAATTATTGTGTTTTATATAAAAAGTTTTTGGGGGATAATATTTTATCTTTTGAGGAAACAAAACAATCAAATTATTAGTTTAAGTCATTTACAATATAGTTTTAAATAGTATTGGGATATTTTCAATAGCTTTTTTATTAGGATTATAAACGAATTATAAATGATAATATTTTGAAATTGTTTTTAACAAACTTTAATTTAAAAATTCCTGAGTCGAAAATTTTTAGATTTTCTAATGAAATTCTTCAAATTATATTAATTTGTACCTACTTTTTATTTAAATCAAGCAAAAGTGTAAAAAAAATATTCGAATAATTTTAACTATTAACCGAATAAAATATATTTTTGAATGTTTTTGGATTAGCTTGAAAATGGCAAAATACTAATCGACTAATCGCATTTACATAATTTTCCATAAAAATTAGTCATTTTAATAATTATGTGAAAAAATATTCGATTAAAATTATTCGAATAATCGGATAAATTTAACGACAAATCCAGCAAATTTACTTATATTTTCCTACAAATTGAGCCAAATTACAAATTTCCATAAAAATACGTATTTTATATTTAAAAAAAATCGATTAAAATTATTCGAATAATCGGATCAATTTAAAGAATAATCCACTAAAACCACATTAACATATGTTTTTCTACAAATTAAGCTAAAGTTAAAAAATTACATTAAATTTATACGAATAATCGCGTTTATTTTTACGAATAATCGAATAAATTAAATAATTTTTAAAATTTATTCGAATAATTGGATAAATTTAACGAATAATATTTAGTCCAAATTTCATTAAATTTATAAGAATAATCGCGTTAATTTAACGTTTAAGGAATAATCCACTAAAAACACATTTATAAATAGACAGAATAATTTAAATAATTTTTAATATTTATTCGAATAAATGGATAAATTTAACGAATAAACTTTAGTCCAAATTTAATTAAATTTATATGCATAATCGCGTTAATTTATGCGAATAATCGAATAAAAAACACTTACATAACTTTCCATAAAAATTCGTCATTTTAATAATTATGTGAAAAAATATTCGAATAAAATTATTCGAATAATCGGATAAAGTTAACGAATAATCCACCAAATTTACTTATATTTTCCTACAAATTGAGCCAAATTACAAATTTCATTAAATTTATACGAATAATCGCATTAATTTATACGAATAATCGAATAACTAACACTTACATAACTTTCCATAAAAATATGTATTTTATATTTAAAAAAATCGATTAAAATTATTCGAATCATCGGATCAATTTAAAGAATAATCCACTAAAACCACATTAACATATGTTTTTCTACAAATTAAGCTAAAGTTAAAAAATTACATTAAATTTATACGAATAATCGCGTTTATTTTTACGAATAATCGAATAAATTAAATAATTTTTAAAATTTATTCGAATAATTGGATAAATTTAACGAATAATATTTAGTCCAAATTTCATTAAATTTATAAGAATAATCGCGTTAATTTATACGAATAATCGAATAAAACAAACACTTACATAACTTTCCATAAAAATTCGTCATTTTAATAATTATGTGAAAAAATATTCGATTAAAATTATTCGAATAATCGGATAAAGTTAACGAATAATCCACCAAATTTACTTATATTTTCTTACAAATTGAGCCAAATTACAAATTTCGTTAAATTTATACGAATAATCGCATTAATTAATACGAATAATCGAATAACTAACACTTACATAACTTTCCATAAAAATATGTATTTTATATTTAAAAAAATCGATTAAAATTATTCGAATAATCGGATAAATTTAAGGAATAATCCACTAAAACCACATTTACATATGTTTTTCTAGAAATTGAGCCAAAGTTAAAAAATTACATTAAACTTATACGAATAATCGCATTTTTTTTTACGAATAATCGAATAAATTAAATGATTTTTAAAATTTATATGAATAATCGCGTTAATTTGTTCGAATAATATAATAAAAAAACACATACATAACTTTCCATAAAAATGCGTAATTTATATTTAATATATCCGTATAAAATTATTCGAATAATCGGATAAATTTATCGAATAATCCACTAAAACCACATTTAAATGTAATTTACTTCAAATTGAGTAAAAATTACAAATTTCATTAAATTTATCCGAATTATCGCATTAATTTATACGTATAATCGAATAAATAACATTTACATAATTTTCCATAAAAATTATTATTAAAATTATTCGAATAATCGGATAAATTAAAGAAATAATCCACTAAAACCACGTTTGCATATGTTGTTCTACAAATTGATCCAAAGTTAAAAAATTACATTAAATTTATACGAATAATCGCATTTATTTTTACGAATAATCGAATAAATTAAATAATTTTTAAAATTTATTCGAATAATTGGATAAATTAAAGGAATAATCCGTAGTCCAAATTTTATTAAATTTATAAGTATAATAGCGTTGAATTATACGAATAATCGAATAAAAAAACACTTACATAACTTTCCATAAAAATTCGTAATTTACATTTAATATATCCGTATAAAATTATTCGAATAATCGGATAAATTTATTGAATAATCCACTAAAACCACATTTAAATGTAATTTACTTCAAATTGAGTAAAAATTACAAATTTCATTAAATTTATACGAATAATCGCATTAATTTATACGAATAATCGAATAAATAACACTTACATAACTTTCCATAAAAATACGTATTTTATATTAAAAATATTCGAATAAAATAATTCGAATAATCGGATAAATTTATCGATTTTACTTCAAATTCAGCCAAAGTTACAATAAAAAACATTTACATAATTTTCAATAAAAACTAGTTTTTTCATTTATATTTGTTATAAATTTATTCGAATAATCGGATAATTTTTTACAAATAATCGAATACAACCTTAAAAACATGGATTTTTTCCCAAATTAATCGAATGAAATAAATGCATGTTTAATTTTGTATAAACATAATCATAATAAACTGGAATATGGTAAAAATTTTAATAAAAATTTATTCGAATATTCGGATAATTTAAAGGTAAAATCGATTAAAACATTGATTTTCAATAAAACTAAGTAAAAGTTAAAAATTAAATTTTTTACTGAAACTCGTGGTATTTAAAAAAATATTCAAATAAACGGATAATTTTAATGAATAATCGAATAAGCAGAATTTATAATTCATTTTGGATTGACATAATCGTGTTAATAAGAATGTGAAGTAAAACTCGAATAAAATTATTCGAATAATGGCTTAAATTTAACGGTTAATTAATAATACTATTCGAATAATTAAACAATTTTAATTGAATTAGTTTAATGCATACAAACAGATATATTGCTTTACTTTTAGTGTTCAATAATGGAGAATTTGAGGTTCTAGTTGAGATTCTAGTCGAGGATCTAATTGGGATTCTAGATGAGATTCATTGAGGTTTTAGTTGAGATCCTAGTTGATATTCTAGTTGAGATCCTAGTTAAGGTTATAGTGGAGTTTCTAGATGAGCTCCTACTTGAGATTATAGTTAAGATTCCAGTTGATATTCTAGTTGAGATTTGTTGAGATTCTAGGTGAGATTATACTTGAAAACCTATTTGATTCTAGTTCAGATTCTAGTTGACAATCTAGTCGAGATTCTCGTTGAGATTCTAGTTGATATTCTAGTCGAGATTGGTGGAGATTCTAGGTAAGATTCTACTTGAGATCCTGGTTGATATTCCAGTTGAGTTTCGATGAGATTTTTGTTCATATTCTAGCTGCGTTTCTAATTAAGAGCATAGTTTATTAACATTTCTCACAACAGTGAATGAAATGATTATACCATGATATCATTGTGATGTGAAAATAAAGAAATTGCATTTGCTACCATCTAATAAATCCTCCATATGGATAAAATCATACAAATGTAGCAGCTTGTATGTGTTAAGCCTTTTTCTGACATGCATATGTGTTACAGTATGTATTTGTAAATGTATACTGCATCAAGCCAAAGCTCTTATAGGTAAACTTACATACATATATAATAAACATATGTATTTTTGAAAATGTATGTGTAAATATGGGTGTAATACTGTCTATGGATATGGGCAATTCCACGAGAATGACAACCACTACTGAATATACAAAAAACCCTTGAAACCTTTTTTTCAAGATGTCACGAACGGGTTGTCACGTACGATATTAAATTTTATTTATTATAAAAACATCCAAAACTTGTTTTTATTTAAATATGACGGATTGTAAAGGAAAAATATTTGTTTTAGTGTAAGAAATTAAAAGAAAACATTACGCAAAGTTTTATGTCACGTGCGATATAGCCTTATTTCGCTCGATATTTTGGACAACAATGTTTCCAAAGAATTTATTATTTTTGTTTAAATAAAGTAACCTCTGAATGGACCACAAATACCAAATTATTTTTCAGATATTTTTATTTTTGCAAAATCTATTCCACAAATGTCACGTAATATGACATGGAATTGCCCATATGTAAATGTTTCACTGTTAATATTTAAAACTGTATAAGTATGCGTTCGTTCGTTTGTTCATTTGTTTGAGTATATTTGTACTTTTGTGGGTGTTGCGTGTGTGTTCGAACGAATGTCTGTAAGTTATTGTGCTTGTATATTATAGCCCACTCATGATTATTAAATACACATAATGATTTATCATATCATGGTGTAAAATTTCATTTTCATATCCGCATACTCACACATACATAAATAGATTTATGCATTCATGTGAGCGTGTGTGTGGTACAATACAAACACTTGGACTTATGATAATATTTTGAAATACATACAAAACGGTGGTGATATGTATCTCCATAAACCTCTATTTGCTGGTATTTGTTTGTGCCAGAGTATGTGAATTTTAAAACATAAAATGAAGTTTAACGTGGTTTTTGTGGAAATTATCATTTCATTTTTGGTATATTTTCAAGCAACGGGGGTGGTGTAGTAAGGACACAGAGATTGGAAAATAAAAAAATTAAATTTTTTTTGGGATGTATTTTATAAAATTTTTTCTAATTAAGAAAAATTCCATAAAATTACTAGAAAAAAGAAGCTTTAAAATGACTTTTCATATAAATCTAAAAAAAATTATTCGAATAATCGGATAATTAGAACGAATAATCGAATAATATAAATTGATCGTTGCTTTTGTTAACCAAATTCATATTACTTTTAAATATGAAAAACATTCAAATAATATTATTCGGCTAGTAATTGAATAAAATAAACGATTTTTTGACTTTAGATTCACACAATTATATTAAACTTAAATAATATTATTCGAATAACATAACGAATAATTGAATAAAATAACCAATTTGTTGATTTTGAATTCACATAATTAAATCAAATTTTAATATGGTAAAATAATCGATTATCCGACTAATCGAATAGTATAAGTAGACGAATAATCGAAATTATGAAGAATCTAATAAAATAGTTTTTTTTTGATTTTTCAAAAAAAAAAAAATTTTAACGAAAAATCGAACAAAATAAATTATTGAACTAGAATTTTGAAAAAATATTCGAATAAAATCATTCGAATAGATCAGATAATTTCGACGAATCATCAAATAAAAACAAATTTACTATTAATTTCGAATAAACATTACAGTATTATTCTTTAAAATCGAATAAAAAATGTTATCTGATTCGAATAATAGGATAATTTTAACGAATAATCGAAGAAAATAAATCAATTTATTGTTTTGTATTCAAGTATTTATATTTAATGTGGTGAATAATTTTATTCGAATCATCTTAAAATTTTATCGAATAATCGGATAAAATAAATATTAATAAAAATAAAATAATATTAATCTTGAATATGAAACAATATTCGGATAAAATTTTTCGAATCATCAGATAATTTTTAAAAAATATTCGAATAAAATCATTAGAATAAATCAACATAAAAACAAATTTACTATTAATTTCGAATAAACATTACAATATCATTCTTTAAAATCAAATAAAAAATGTTATCTGATTCGGATAATCGGATAAATTTAACGAATAATCGAATAAAATAAATTAGTTTATTGTTTTGTATTCAAGTATTTATATTTAATGTGGTGAATAATTGTATTCGAATCATCTGAAAATTTTAATGAATAATCGGATAAAATAAATTATTTATTAAGTTTAAACAATTATAACTATATTAGTCTAGAATATGAAACAATATTCGGATAAAATTTTTCGAATCATCAGATAATTTCGACGAATAATCGAATAAATTAAATTTATTGTTAATTTCGATTATAAATAACAATATAATTCTTGAATATATTTTAGGGGATAATCGAATAAATAATATTATCTGATTCGAATAAACGGTTAACTTCAACGAATAATCGAATAAAATACATAAGTTTATTGTTTTGAATTAATATAATCTTATTTAATGTGGTGAAATACAATAATTTTATTCGAATCATCGGAAAATTTTAACGAATAATCGTATAAAATAATTGTATTATAAAGTTCAAAATAATATTATAACTATAACTATATTAATATTGAATATGGTAATAGTTTCGGAAAAAGTTATTGAAATAATAAATAATTATATTGAAATATTCTATAAAAATTATTCGAATAATCGAATAATCGGATAATTTTTTTGAAGTTACGAATAAAATAAGTTTATTGTTTAATCTATATAAATATAAACATAAATTTACTGATATTACCATATAAGGTTTCTATATAGAAAAATGTTCCAATAAAATTATTCGAATATTCGGATAATTTTAACGATTAATCGAATAAAATAAATTTATTTTTGATTTCGAATAAAAATAACAATATTAATCTTGAACATGATACAATTTTTGATTAAAATTATTGGAGTAATCGCATGTATTACGAAAGAATATTCGATTAATCGCAATATTTTTATAAATAAATGAATATAGAAATGTCAGGCTTGAATGTTTTAAACTATGTATTTTATTAAAATTATTCAAATAATTTTAATTTTGTATGAATTTTGGTAAAATATTCGAATAAAATTATTCGAATAATTTTAACGAATAATCGAATAAGAGCTTTTTATAAATAAACGAATGAAAAAATATTGTTGATATTGGACGAATTAGCAAATAAAATAATTTGTATTAATTTTGGTAAAATATTCGAATCAAATTATTCGATTAATCGGATAATTTTAACGATTAATCGAATAAAATTAATTTATTTTTGATTTCGAATAAAAATAACTATATTAATGATGAACATGACACAATTTTCGCTTAAAATTATGGGAGGAATCGCATGTATTTCGAAAGAATATTCGGTTAGCCTTAAAATTTTTATAAATTAACGAATAAAAAAAATTTTGATGATTTTGGATGAATATAAAAATATTAAGCTTGAATGTTGTAAAATATTTTATTAAATTTATTCGAATAATCAAATATTTGTAACGACTTAGTAAATGAAATGCATTTTTGGATTAACAGAAGAATACAAAGCTTGAATAACATTATTCGAATAATCGGATAATTTTAACGAACAATCGAATAAAATAATTTTAATATTAATTTTATATTAACGTACTAATATTTAGCTTGAATGTAGAAAATTATTCGAATAATAGCATAATTTTCAGGAACCATTTTTCGAAAAGGAAATTTTTATTAAAAATTATCAAACATCCCTCTTGAATATCATTTCATTATTTCCCAACTCACAAAAAAGGCCAAATAATAAATTCTCTTTTGTTGTTTGTGTGTGTTGGAGGGTATGTCGTTGTTTTTTTTTTGGTTTTTATCACAAAAAAACTCTGTTTCTGGCTAGTTTATGAAAATGTATTATTCATAAAGGTGTGAAAAATAGCATCAACAACAGCTCTACAGCAGTGACAAAAACAAAACGTTGGCTTAATTTGTGTTTTTCTAACAAAAAAAACTTTTTTTTTACAATAAATTTTGCTAGCATAACTAAAAGTAGGCTAACAAATATTCTGTTTAATTAATTTGTCTAAAAGTAGGCGATTTGTTGGATGTGTTTTGCTTTATAGAAAAAAATTGTTTATAAATATTTAATAATAACAGAGATATTTTGCATAGAAGCCAACATGCATATTTAATGTGAAAATAAATTGTCATTAAAATGATTAATTTGTTTTGGTGAAAAGTTTGTGAAAATAACTAAAAATTAGGTCACATAGTTGCGTTAATGTGTTAAGGAGAGACAAATTTAAAGGTTTGAAATTAAATGGGTAATAAAATATTAGTATAAAATATTAAATAAGACTTTTGGATGAATTTTTAGTGGTTTGTAAAAGATGAGTGCAAATATCAAGCTGCATTATTCGTTAAAGGTTTTCAAAAGACTTCATTAACTTTCAAGTATATACATAATACTAAATGGTTAAGTAACACTGTATTCGAATAATCGTATAATTTTAACTAATAATAAAATAAATTTATTTTGAATTAAATATTTCGAAGAAAATAATTCGAATACTCTTACAATTTGAAGGAATATTCGAATAAAAAAATATTTTTTTTTTAATTTGTCTTCACATTGACTTGAATGTTTCTGAAATTTTTTTTTTCATAAAATTTTTTTTCATAAAATTTATTTTTACCAAACATTTTCTCTAACAAAAATAGTTTTAAGTAGTATTTTATATTTACATTAGCATTACAGTTAAAAACAAATTAAATGTCAATAATGCCAAATTATTCGACTAACCGTTAATTAGTAGAATACATCAATTTAATTATAATTAGAATCTCTTTCTGAGTCGATTAAACGATGTCCGTCCGTCCGTCTGGTTGGCTGGCTGTCCACGCAAACTTTCTTCACAGAGTACAGGTCGCAATTTTGAAGATATTTCGATCAAATTTTGTACATATTATTTTTTCGGCCCAAGGACCAATCCTATTGAAACTGGCTGAAATCGGTCCATTATTTCCTTCCGAAATTGGACTTTATCGGTCATAAATGTTTAATTTATAAATGTATCTCCACAAATTGCGCTCCAAATAAGTTTTATATATACAGAATTCATGTCACCAAATTTTGTTACGATTGGTCCATAATTAGTCATAGCTCCCATATAGACCCGCTTCCGAAAATCACTTTAACGTGCATAAATCGCTTAAAAATGTTGGTATACTCACAAAATTCATATAGACATAAATCACACGACCTAATTTCATGGTGATCGGTCCATAATTGGTCATAGCCCTCATATAAGGCCCACTTCCGAAAATCACTCAAATATATAAATTATTGAAATTTTAAAAGAAAAATGTTTTTGCTCTTTTACTTAGTGTAGGGTATTATATGGTCGGGCTCGATCGACCATTCTTTCAATTATCAATTATCTTTCAAATAGTGTTTTGTATTATATTTTAAATTAAATAGAGTTAAAAATTTAAATTTCCTTCACTTTGGCCATTAGGGCGTATGATTAATATTAATTCCCTTATTTTGTGGAATTTTGCTCATAATTTCCTTAGTTTTTAAAGGATTTTAAAGATGATAGACTTAAATTTTAGCTAAATTTAATGGCTAAACCTCTGTTATTAATGCTTAGCTTTTATGAGTACTATAAATTGGCTTTATTCTAATTAATTTTAACATTTGTCATATTTGTCCAATGTTAAATTATGTTGCATTACTATAAATCATATCCCTGTTATGCATTGATTTATTGAAACTAGAAAATTAATTTATGCAACACCTTTAAAGCTTGCCATGCTGTTATAGTTTTCATTAAACAATTTCCTTTACAGTATCTTTTACAACAGACAATGTTAAAACAGAAAACAATAATAAATGTTTTCTCAAAAAAAAAAAACTATTAAAATACCCACACTTTACCGCCAACAAAACAATTGGCAACAAAATAAACTGCATTTATTGTTCAGCTTGGGGTTTTCCCCACCATATTTTTGCCATTGTCTTCACTTGGTGACTTGCTGGGTGTGTGTGTATGTGTGTGATTGGCAGTTGGCCAAAAAATATACTCAACAAAAAGAGAGAAGAAAAAAAAGGAAGGAAAACAACGAATGACTACAGCAAAAGGCAGTGGTGACAGTCAAGCGTAACGTAAGTACAACAATGCAACACAATTGCTTGTGGTAATAGCGGTAAAGCAGACATTAACAATAGCACATTTACGCTAGACACAGACATTTATACATTTAGTCAACAATATTTAACATTTAGTTTATAAAAGTATGTTTAAACATGTAGAGCAGTATGAGTGTTAAAAGGACTCATCGTGTTGTATTGCTGCACTTATGATGTCAAAGCAAAAGGTGCAAAATGTTTATTATTGTTGAAATTCTATATTATGTGTAAAAAAAACATATTGCTACACTCAACTGAACTTGGCTTTTACTAGATTCTACTAAATGTCTACGGCATGACATGACGGCTTAAAGATGTTGACCGTAATGTTAACATTTCCCGTTGCTGTTTTTCTTACTCCCACCTTTTTTTTAAGCTCTTTCATGTTTCTGTTTAAGTTTTTATTTTAGTTTTCACAAAAGGCGACAGTTCAAATCACTTATCAAGATAAGTAATAAAGAAATTTAAAAAATATTGTACCAGAAAAAAACCATCTAAAACGTATAGAATAGAAAATAATTTCTCAAACACTTTTCTAATACATTAGGATTTTCCGGTTTTATGATTTTATTGCAATTTGTTTGAAGAGTCTACATGCCCAACAACATAGCAGCAGTTTGTGTAGCAAACGGATTATGTGTAAGCCCTAAAGTATGCAACTCTAATGAATTTCTGCTTGATTGTTTTTGTTTATGAATTTGAAGCATACTTCAACTATGCGCCTGCATGCTCTTTTAATATTTTACTAGGTATTAGAGATTTTGTTACAACAAAAGGAAATTGTTTGTGTTGTAGCAGTAAGAAAATATTAATATTTTGTTTAAAATTATTATGATTTTTTTAGCTTGTGGGAAAATTGTTGAAAATAAAGGGTTTTAATTCTTATATGTTTGTTAGTTGGAGTTAATTTTAGAAATTCGCCTAAAGAGTTATTAATATGTATAAATTTCTTAAATATTATTTAATTAATAACCATAATATTCTTAAGAGATTTAACTTCCTTTCTTGCCTTAACTTAATTTCATAATTTCTTTTTATCCCCTGCTCAAATTCTTTAACTCTTCTTTACATTTAATTGACATTGATAATGTTTATTTGCCATTTAAACTTGCTTCTACCACAACTACCTCTAGTCAGTCACACACTAATAAGTATAAAAAATGTAAATGCTATTAAATTTAATATTTCAATAATGTCCTCTACCTATTCACACACAACTAACAACTGACATCTTACCACGCCAGCAACACTAGTTTCAATTGCGGTTGCTGTCTCAACGTATGCAGTAAAGTGCAGTATAGTGTAACACGTTGTCTTTCTAACTATAAACAAAATTATTCATAGGATATTTTCCACCAGAGATGTTTAAACTATAAAAGTGTCATATGTAAATAATATAATGCCACCAGTTGCAGTTGGCTGCTGCAGTGTGGCCATTACACTAAAACTTTGTAATACTTTGCCAAAGTATTAAATAAGATGAAGGTTATTAGAAAAAAATGCAAACAAAAACCTACTTACAACACGTTCAACAAAAAGTCAGTAAATTTTTCGTGGCAAATAGTTTATGCCATATTAATGGCAACGAAAAACAAGGTATGTAAATTTTCAAACACTAAAAAACACTTAAACTGGGTCATGTATTTATTTTTAATCATTTGCCTAAAAGTATGCCATATTATGTTGAAAAAAGAACAACATGTCTGCATGTCTTGGTAAAAGCCTTTAAGTAGGTTTTATATACATATATATTTAAATAAAAGCAATCAAACTAAAAGCTGGCTTTACAATAAATATAATACATAAATTATTTAATAGTAGATACTAAAAACTGCACGATAATTAATATTGAAAATAAACATAGAATCTGCATTACAACATACAACCTTTAAGCTTGAAGTGAAAAAAGGAATAGGAAACAAACACGAAATGAACTACAACATGAACTAAACCCTGAACTAGAACATAAACCAAAGAATAAACTAGAACCTGAACTAAAAGCTGAACATGAACCTCGTCTAGAAACTGAATAGAACCTGAACTAGAACCTGATCTAGAACCTGAACTATAACCTGATCTAGAACCTGAACTAGAACCTAAACTAGAACCTGAACTAGAACCTGAAATAGAACCTGAACTAGAACTAGAACCTGAATTAGAACCTGAACTAAACCTGAACTAGAACCTGAACTAGAACCTGAACTAGAACCTGAACTAGAACATGAACTAGAATATGAACTAGAACATGAACTAGAACATGAAGTAGAACATGAACATGAACAAGAAAATGAACTAGAACATGACGATGAACTAGAACATGAACTAGAACATGCCTATGAACTAGAACCTGAACATGAACTAGAACATGAACTAGAACATGAACTAGAACATGAACTAGAACATGAACTAGAACATGAACTAGAACATGAACTAGAACATGAACTAGAACATGAACTAGAACATGAACTAGAACATGAACTAGAACATGAACTAGAACATGAACTAGAACATGAACTAGAACATGAACTAGAACATGAACTAGAACATGAACTAGAACATGAACTAGAACATGAACTAGAACATGAACATGAACTAGAACATGAACTAGAACATGAACTAGAACATGAACTAGAACATGAACTAGAACATGAACTAGAACATGAACTAGAACATGAACTAGAACATGAACTAGAACATGAACTAGAACATGAACTAGAACATGAACTAGAACATGAACTAGAACATGAACTAGAACATGAACTAGAACATGAACTAGAACATGAACTAGAACATGAACTAGAACATGAACTAGAACATGAACTAGAACATGAACTAGAACATGAACTAGAACATGAACTAGAACATGAACTAGAACATGAACTAGAACATGAACTAGAACATGAACTAGAACATGAACTAGAACATGAACTAGAACATGAACTAGAACATGAACTAGAACATGAACTAGAACTAGAACATGAACTAGAACATGAACTAGAACTAGAACATGAACTAGACCATGAACTAGAACATGAACTAGAACATGAATTAGAACTACAACATGAACTAGACCATGACCTAGACATTAACTAGAACATGAATTAGAACTTGAACTAGAACATAAACTAGAACATGAACTAGAACATGAACTAGAACATGAACTAGAACATGAACATGAACTAGAACATGAACTAGACCATGAACTAGATCATGAACTAGAACTAGAACATGAACTAGAACATGAACTAGAACATGAACTAGAACATGAACTAGAATATGAACTAGAACATGAACTAGAACATGAACTAGAACATGAACTAGAACATAAACTATACCATAAACTAGACCATGAACTAGAACATGAACTAGAACATGAATTAGAACTTGAATTAGAACATGAACTAGACCATGAACTAGACCATGAACTAGAACATGAACTAGAACATGAACTAGAACATGAACTAGAACATGAACTAGAACATGAACTAGATCATGAACTAGAACATGAACTAGAACATGAACTAGCACATGAACTAGAACATGAACTAGAACATGAACTAGAACATGAACTAGAACATGAACTAGAACATGAACGTGAACTAGAACATAAAGAGGAACATGAACTAGAACCTGAACTAGAATTAAACTAGAATATGAAACAGAATCTAAAACAAATCCTGAACTAGAACATGAACTGAAAGCTTAATTAGAATCTGAACTAGAACCAGAACTATAAACCGAACTAAAACATGAATTATAAGCTGAATTAAAAACTGAGCTAGAACCTGAACAAGAACCTGAACAAAAACCTGAACTAGGACCTAAAATATTTGGTTTGTATTTTTATACCCTACAACACCATAGTGGGGAGGGTATTATGCGTTTGTACATATGTTTGTAACGCCCAAAAATATTAGTCTAACAGCCACCTTAAAGTATACCGATCGACTTAGAATCACTTTCTGAGTCGATTAAATGATGTCCGTCCGTCTGGTTGGCTGGCTGGCTGTCCATGCAAACCTTGTACGCAGAGTACAGGTCGCAATTTTGAAGATATTTCGATAACATTTGGTACATATTATTTTTTCGGCCAAAGGCCTGTTGAAATTGGCTGAAATCGGCCCATTATTTCACCTAGCCCCCATACAAATGTCCTTTCGAAATTGGACTTTATCGGTCATAAATATTTAATTTATAAATATGTCTCCACAAGTTGGGCTCCAAATAAGTTTTATATATACAAAATTCATTTCCAAAAAGAACCGTTCTGCTCGTCTACAATTTGCCAGGGATCATTTAAACTGATCGATACAGAAATGGAATACTGTCCTCTTTTCCGACGAATCCAAATACAATTTAAGAGGCAGTGATGGGAGAACATTTGTAAGACGACCAAAGGGAAAAGGATTAGATCCAAAGTACACAAATAATATTATGGTATGGGGATGTTTTTCAGTGCAAGGTATAGGCCCAATTCATATTATAAAAGATACCAAGACAGGTATAGGATACAGAACCATATTAAGCGATGTTAGTATCCAAACGCTGAGGAAAATATGCCCCTAGTTTGGAGATTCCAACACGACAACGACCCAAAACACACCTCTAGGGTTGTAACCGAGTGGTTACAATCCATCGAGGTACGTGTTTTGAAGTGGCCTGCCCAATCGCCAGATCTCAATCCCATAGAAAATCTATGGGAAATTGTAGATCGTAAAATAAGGCCCCAGAATTACACCATGAAGGAAGATTTATCGGAGGCGGTTATAAGGGAATGGCAAAATATTTCATAGGAGACCATTGACTCTTTGGTTCAATGCATCGTCGATGTGTAGCAGTTATAAAAGATAAGGGATACCCAACAAAATATTGAGTTATTGCAAAGTTTACACCATATTTGATAAAATAACACCTAAGTTTCCATTGTTTTGTCAATGCCGTAATAAAGAAATCTTTTAATTTTGTTTTCTCATTTTTAGAATTTAATTAATTATGTCCTTTGTTTTTTGTTAAATTAAGTAAATAAAAATATACAAATAAAATACTACAAAAATTTTAAAATTTGTTAAAAAATTATTTCAGATTTTAGGCCACTAATGAAATATTTGGAAAAGTTTCCATTGTTTTGTCAACCACTGTATGTAGTAAACGATCCATAATTATATCAGTTTATCTTATTGTTTCAATCATTTTTTTAATATTTTTCAACTTAATTTTTTTTAAATAAAATTTATATTTATTAATATACTAGCAATTTTATTGCTATTACTTTTGTTGACACAAAATTATTTGCTATTTTTCATAATCATAAACACTTGACAAATAATGAACAATTAAGACCGGTTTCAGAGATTTTAAAAGAAAATTGGTTTTGGCCATATATAATCACAAATTAATTTATTTATCCTGAAAGTATGCTACACATTTTACTAAATTGATGCGTATACTTTATATTTAAATATAATATCAAGTATACGCCCGAAACAGTATTTTCAATTACGCTTAAGCGTATGCTACACCTTATTGTTAATTTATTAGTCTTAATTTTGAGCGGTAATTGTAGCGTATACTTATTGTGAGTTTATGTAAGAATTAAAATTCCACATTATTAACAAATTTATCAATTTATGAAAAAAAAATTATGTACATACAATTTTAAATTTCAAATTAGATATTTTTAATATTTCTATTAGATATAAAATATATTGTTAAGTATTTTAACTCCATATGAAGTTTAAAAAATCGTTAATTTCTAAAACACTGCTCATGTACAATAATTTTTTTTTTTTTTGTTTGCAAATCCACAAAGTTTAAATAATTTTAATATTTAATCTCTTCTATAACATGCATTTTACACTTCATTGCCAATCTTGAAAAGAAAATCTCTTGTGTCTATATAAACTCATTAAATTTACAATAGCAGCTACAACTAAAACAAAGAGCAACAACAACATCGATGATGCCAACAACAAAGAAATGAGCAGAAAAACGATTAAAATGAAAAGAATATTTTTTTTATTGCACGTAGCACACTTTTAGATAGACTGTAAGAGAGAAAGACACTTAGTCATATACACGCAAACACTTTAACTGGAACATTAAATCTCAAACTGACACACAAGAGCACTCTAATTCATACTTAAAACATATACATATAAACAGTTAAACCAACACACACACACACGTAGTCATATTTGTAATGACCTTAATCTAGCAGTTTTCATTAAAAATGCATCATCATTGTTGCTACAAACAATATTGAACTTTCCTTTAGAACAAACAGCAAAAATAGCATGGCACCATGTAAATGAATAGCAGTTTGCAAGTCTGCCAGCCACTGCTAATGTTACTCCGAGTGACTGACAGCACGGTTGACTAAATAACTGCGACTACAAATTCTCTGCTTAAAATCAAGATTCCTAAGAACACTTTGTATTAACAAAAAAAAAGAAAACGTAAGAAAATAATGCCATAAAATTTCAAGAGTTTGTTTTCCACTTGCAGTGTTGTTGGCAACATTGTTTTTGGTAATAAAAGTAAATTTTTATGTGAAACAATTGTAGATAATATCCGAAATTACTCCATGGTAATAATAGCTAAAGCAACATTAGATGAGGCAAAGGGGATTGTAGGGATGGAACACATTAAAAATAAAATAACGGAAAATATAAATGTTAATTTAAAGATTTTAATGAAGAAATGAAAATATTATTTTCTATCACAATAAAAGGCAAGCAAAAGTAAATAAATAAAATAAAAATCACAATTTAAGTTTCTGGAAAATGAGGAAAAATTTAATGAAATCATGGAATACTTTAAAGAAAACATGCAAAGTCACTTTATGATACATAGTTTTTAAAATTCATAGTTATAAATAGTAACACAGGGAATCAATAAATAGTAATACATTGAGAGATAATCACTATAATCACTTCCTACTAAGATTGAAATTTAAAAAATTTATAAAATCTAACTCAAAAGGAATTTAATGTTAGTTCTGTTCTAGTTCTGTTCTAGTTCTGTTCTAGTTCTGTTCTAGTTCTGTTCTAGTTCTGTTCTAGTTCTGTTCTAGTTCTGTTCTAGTTCTGTTCTAGTTCTGTTCTAGTTCTGTTCTAGTTCTGTTCTAGTTCTGTTCTAGTTCTGTTCTAGTTCTGTTCTAGTTCTGTTCTAGTTCTGTTCTAGTTCTGTTCTAGTTCTGTTCTAGTTCTGTTCTAGTTCTGTTCTAGTTCTGTTCTAGTTCTGTTCTAGTTCTGTTCTAGTTCTGTTCTAGTTCTGTTCTAGTTCTGTTCTAGTTCTGTTCTAGTTCTGTTCTAGTTCTGTTCTAGTTCTGTTCTAGTTCTGTTCTAGTTCTGTTCTAGTTCTGTTCTAGTTCTGTTCTAGTTCTGTTCTAGTTCTGTTCTAGTTCTGTTCTAGTTCTGTTCTAGTTCTGTTCTAGTTCTGTTCTAGTTCTGTTCTAGTTCTGTTCTAGTTCTGTTCTAGTTCTGTTCTAGTTCTGTTCTAGTTCTGTTCTAGTTCTGTTCTAGTTCTGTTCTAGTTCTGTTCTAGTTCTGTTCTAGTTCTGTTCTAGTTCTGTTCTAGTTCTGTTCTAGTTCTGTTCTAGTTCTGTTCTAGTTCTGTTCTAGTTCTGTTCTAGTTCTGTTCTAGTTCTGTTCTAGTTCTGTTCTAGTTCTGTTCTAGTTCTGTTCTAGTTCTGTTCTAGTTCTGTTCTAGTTCTGTTCTAGTTCTGTTCTAGATCTGTTCTAGTTCTGTTCTAGTTCTGTTCTAGTTCTGTTCTAGTTCTGTTCTAGTTCTGTTCTAGTTCTGTTCTAGTTCTGTTCTAGTTCTGTTCTAGTTCTGTTCTAGTTCTGTTCTAGTTCTGTTCTAGTTCTGTTCTAGTTCTGTTCTAGTTCTGTTCTAGTTCTGTTCTAGTTCTGTTCTAGTTCTGTTCTAGTTCTGTTCTAGTTCTGTTCTAGTTCTGTTCTAGTTCTGTTCTAGTTCTGTTCTAGTTCTGTTCTAGTTCTGTTCTAGTTCTGTTCTAGTTCTGTTCTAGTTCTGTTCTAGTTCTGTTCTAGTTCTGTTCTAGTTCTGTTCTAGTTCTGTTCTAGTTCTGTTCTAGTTCTGTTCTAGTTCTGTTCTAGTTCTGTTCTAGTTCTGTTCTAGTTCTGTTCTAGTTCTGTTCTAGTTCTGTTCTAGTTCTGTTCTAGTTCTGTTCTAGTTCTGTTCTAGTTCTGTTCTAGTTCTGTTCTAGTTCTGTTCTAGTTCTGTTCTAGTTCTGTTCTAGTTCTGTTCTAGTTCTGTTCTAGTTCTGTTCTAGTTCTGTTCTAGTTCTGTTCTAGTTCTGTTCTAGTTCTGTTCTAGTTCTGTTCTAGTTCTGTTCTAGTTCTGTTCTAGTTCTGTTCTAGTTCTGTTCTAGTTCTGTTCTAGTTCTGTTCTAGTTCTGTTCTAGTTCTGTTCTAGTTCTGTTCTAGTTCTGTTCTAGTTCTGTTCTAGTTCTGTTCTAGTTCTGTTCTAGTTCTGTTCTAGTTCTGTTCTAGTTCTGTTCTAGTTCTGTTCTAGTTCTGTTCTAGTTCTGTTCTAGTTCTGTTCTAGTTCTGTTCTAGTTCTGTTCTAGTTCTGTTCTAGTTCTGTTCTAGTTCTGTTCTAGTTCTGTTCTAGTTCTGTTCTTTCTGTTCTAGTTCTGTTCTAGTTCTGTTCTAGTTCTGTTCTAGTTCTGTTCTAGTTCTGTTCTAGTTCTGTTCTAGTTCTGTTCTAGTTCTGTTCTAGTTCTGTTCTAGTTCTGTTCTAGTTCTGTTCTAGTTCTGTTCTAGTTCTGTTCTAGTTCTGTTCTAGTTCTGTTCTAGTTCTGTTCTAGTTCTGTTCTAGTTTCTGTTCTAGTTCTGTTCTAGTTCTGTTCTAGTTCTGTTCTAGTTCTGTTCTAGTTCTGTTCTAGTTCTGTTCTAGATCTGTTCTAGTTCTGTTCTAGTTCTGTTCTAGTTCTGTTCTAGTTCTGTTCTAGTTCTGTTCTAGTTCTGTTCTAGTTCTGTTCTAGTTCTGTTCTAGTTCTGTTCTAGTTCTGTTCTAGTTCTGTTCTAATTCTGTTCTAGTTCTGTTCTAGTTCTGTTCTAGTTCTGTTCTAGTTCTGTTCTAGTTCTGTTCTAGTTCTGTTCTAGTTCTGTTCTAGTTTCTGTTCTAGTTCTGTTCTAGTTCTGTTCTAGTTCTGTTCTAGTTCTGTTCTAGTTCTGTTCTAGTTCTGTTCTAGTTCTGTTCTAGTTCTGTTCTAGTTCTGTTCTAGTTCTGTTCTAGTTCTGTTCTAGTTCTGTTCTAGTTCTGTTCTAGTTCTGTTCTAGTTCTGTTCTAGTTCTGTTCTAGTTCTGTTCTAGTTCTGTTCTAGTTCTGTTCTAGTTCTGTTCTAGTTCTGTTCTAGTTCTGTTCTAGTTCTGTTCTAGTTCTGTTCTAGTTCTGTTCTAGTTCTGTTCTAGTTCTGTTCTAGTTCTGTTCTAGTTCTGTTCTAGTTCTGTTCTAGTTCTGTTCTAGTTCTGTTCTAGTTCTGTTCTAGTTCTGTTCTAGTTCTGTTCTAGTTCTGTTCTAGTTCTGTTCTAGTTCTGTTCTAGTTCTGTTCTAGTTCTGTTCTAGTTCTGTTCTAGTTCTGTTCTAGTTCTGTTCTAGTTCTGTTCTAGTTCTGTTCTAGTTCTGTTCTAGTTCTGTTCTAGTTCTGTTCTAGTTCTGTTCTAGTTCTGTTCTGTTCTAGTTCTGTTCTAGTTCTGTTCTAGTTCTGTTCTAGTTCTGTTCTAGTTCTGTTCTAGTTCTGTTCTAGTTCTGTTCTAGTTCTGTTCTAGTTCTGTTCTAGTTCTGTTCTAGTTCTGTTCTAGTTATGTTCTAGTTCTGTTCTAGTTCTGTTCTAGTTCTGTTCTAGTTCTGTTCTAGTTCTGTTCTAGTTCTGTTCTAGTTATGTTCTAGTTCTGTTCTAGTTCTGTTCTAGTTCTGTTCTAGTTCTGTTCTAGTTCTGTTCTAGTTCTGTTCTAGTTATGTTCTAGTTCTGTTCTAGTTCTGTTCTAGTTCTGTTCTAGTTCTGTTCTAGTTCTGTTCTAGTTCTGTTCTAGTTCTGTTCTAGTTCTGTTCTAGTTCTGTTCTAGTTCTGTTCTAGTTCTGTTCTAGTTCTGTTCTAGTTCTGTTCTAGTTCTGTTCTAGTTCTGTTCTAGTTCTGTTCTAGTTCTGTTCTAGTTCTGTTCTAGTTCTGTTCTAGTTCTGTTCTAGTTCTGTTCTAGTTCTGTTCTAGTTCTGTTCTAGTTCTGTTCTAGTTCTGTTCTAGTTCTGTTCTAGTTCTGTTCTAGTTCTGTTCTAGTTCTGTTCTAGTTCTGTTCTAGTTCTGTTCTAGTTCTGTTCTAGTTCTGTTCTAGTTCTGTTCTAGTTCTGTTCTAGTTCTGTTCTAGTTCTGTTCTAGTTCTGTTCTAGTTCTGTTCTAGTTCTGTTCTAGTTCTGTTCTAGTTCTGTTCTAGTTCTGTTCTAGTTCTGTTCTAGTTCTGTTCTAGTTCTGTTCTAGTTCTAGTTCTGTTCTAGTTCTGTTCTAGTTCTGTTCTAGTTCTGTTCTAGTTCTGTTCTAGTTCTGTTCTAGTTCTGTTCTAGTTCTGTTCTAGTTCTGTTCTAGTTCTGTTCTAGTTCTGTTCTAGTTCTGTTCTAGTTCTGTTCTAGTTCTGTTCTAGTTCTGTTCTAGTTCTGTTCTAGTTCTGTTCTAGTTCTGTTCTAGTTCTGTTCTAGTTCTGTTCTAGTTCTGTTCTAGTTCTGTTCTAGTTCTGTTCTAGTTCTGTTCTAGTTCTGTTCTAGTTCTGTTCTAGTTCTGTTCTAGTTCTGTTCTAGTTTCTGTTCTAGTTCTGTTCTAGTTCTGTTCTAGTTCTGTTCTAGTTCTGCTCTAGTTCTGTTCTAGTTCTGTTCTAGTTCTGTTCTAGTTCTGTTCTAGTTCTGTTCTAGTTCTGTTCTAGTTCTGTTCTAGTTCTGTTCTAGTTCTGTTCTAGTTCTGTTCTAGTTCTGTTCTAGTCTGTTCTAGTTCTGTTCTAGTTCTGTTCTAGTTCTGTTCTAGTTCTGTTCTAGTTCTGTTCTAGTTCTGTTCTAGTTCTGTTCTAGTTCTGTTCTAGTTCTGTTCTAGTTCTGTTCTAGTTCTGTTCTAGTTCTGTTCTAGTTCTGTTCTAGTTCTGTTCTAGTTCTGTTCTAGTTCTGTTCTAGTTCTGTTCTAGTTCTGTTCTAGTTCTGTTCTAGTTCTGTTCTAGTTCTGTTCTAGTTCTGTTCTAGTTCTGTTCTAGTTCTGTTCTAGTTCTGTTCTAGTTCTCTTCTAGTTCTGTTCTAGCTCTGTCTAGTTCTGTTCTAGTTCTGTTCTAGTTTTGTTCTAGCTCTGTTCTAGTTCTGTTCTAGTTCTGTTCTAGTTCTGTTCTAGTTCTGTTCTAGTTCTGTTCTAGTTCTGTTCTAGTTCTGTTCTGTTCTAGTTCTGTTCTAGTTCTGTTCTAGTTCTGTTCTAGTTCTGTTCTAGTTCTGTTCTAGTTCTGTTCTAGTTCTGTTCTAGTTCTGTTCTGTTCTAGTTCTGTTCTAGTTCTGTTCTAGTTCTGTTCTAGTTCTGTTCTAGTTCTGTTCTAGTTCTGTTCTAGTTCTGTTCTAGTTCTAGTTCTGTTCTAGTTCTGTTCTAGTTCTGTTCTAGTTCTGTTCTAGTTCTGTTCTAGTTCTGTTCTAGTTCTGTTCTAGTTCTGTTCTAGTTCTGTTCTAGTTCTGTTCTAGTTCTGTTCTAGTTCTGTTCTAGTTCTGTTCTAGTTCTGTTCTAGTTCTGTTCTAGTTCTGTTCTAGTTCTGTTCTAGTTCTGTTCTAGTTCTGTTCTAGTTCTGTTCTAGTTCTGTTCTAGTTCTGTTCTAGTTCTGTTCTAGTTCTGTTCTAGTTCTGTTCTAGTTCTGTTCTAGTTCTGTTCTAGTTCTGTTCTAGTTCTGTTCTAGTTCTGTTCTAGTTCTGTTCTAGTTCTGTTCTAGTTCTGTTCTAGTTCTGTTCTAGTTCTGTTCTAGTTCTGTTCTAGTTCTGTTCTAGTTCTGTTCTAGTTCTGTTCTAGTTCTGTTCTAGTTCTGTTCTAGTTCTGTTCTAGTTCTGTTCTAGTTCTGTTCTAGTTCTGTTCTAGTTCTGTTCTAGTTCTGTTCTAGTTCTGTTCTAGTTCTGTTCTAGTTCTGTTCTAGTTCTGTTCTAGTTCTGTTCTAGTTCTGTTCTAGTTCTGTTCTAGTTCTGTTCTAGTTCTGTTCTAGTTCTGTTCTAGTTCTGTTCTAGTTCTGTTCTAGTTCTGTTCTAGTTCTGTTCTAGTTCTGTTCTAGTTCTGTTCTAGTTCTGTTCTAGTTCTGTTCTAGTTCTGTTCTAGTTCTGTTCTAGTTCTGTTCTAGTTCTGTTCTAGTTCTGTTCTAGTTCTGTTCTAGTTCTGTTCTAGTTCTGTTCTAGTTCTGTTCTAGTTCTGTTCTAGTTCTGTTCTAGTTCTGTTCTAGTTCTGTTCTAGTTCTGTTCTAGTTCTGTTCTAGTTCTGTTCTAGTTCTGTTCTAGTTCTGTTCTAGTTCTGTTCTAGTTCTGTTCTAGTTCTGTTCTAGTTCTGTTCTAGTTCTGTTCTAGTTCTGTTCTAGTTCTGTTCTAGTTCTGTTCTAGTTCTGTTCTAGTTCTGTTCTAGTTCTGTTCTAGTTCTGTTCTAGTTCTGTTCTAGTTCTGTTCTAGTTCTGTTCTAGTTCTGTTCTAGTTCTGTTCTAGTTCTGTTCTAGTTCTGTTCTAGTTCTGTTCTAGTTCTGTTCTAGTTCTGTTCTAGTTCTGTTCTAGTTCTGTTCTAGTTCTGTTCTAGTTCTGTTCTAGTTCTGTTCTAGTTCTGTTCTAGTTCTGTTCTAGTTCTGTTCTAGTTCTGTTCTAGTTCTGTTCTAGTTCTGTTCTAGTTCTGTTCTAGTTCTGTTCTAGTTCTGTTCTAGTTCTGTTCTAGTTCTGTTCTAGTTCTGTTCTAGTTCTGTTCTAGTTCTGTTCTAGTTCTGTTCTAGTTCTGTTCTAGTTCTGTTCTAGTTCTGTTCTAGTTCTGTTCTAGTTCTGTTCTAGTTCTGTTCTAGTTCTGTTCTAGTTCTGTTCTAGTTCTGTTCTGTTCTGTTCTGTTCTGTTCTGTTCTGTTCTGTTCTAGTTCTGTTCTGTTCTAGTTCTGTTCTAGTTCTGTTCTAGTTCTGTTCTAGTTCTGTTCTAGTTCTGTTCTAGTTCTGTTCTAGTTCTGTTCTAGTTCTGTTCTAGTTCTGTTCTAGTTCTGTTCTAGTTCTGTTCTAGTTCTGTTCTAGTTCTGTTCTAGTTCTGTTCTAGTTCTGTTCTAGTTCTGTTCTAGTTCTGTTCTAGTTCTGTTCTAGTTCTGTTCTAGTTCTGTTCTAGTTCTGTTCTAGTTCTGTTCTAGTTCTGTTCTAGTTCTGTTCTAGTTCTGTTCTAGTTCTGTTCTAGTTCTGTTCTAGTTCTGTTCTAGTTCTGTTCTAGTTCTGTTCTAGTTCTGTTCTAGTTCTGTTCTAGTTCTGTTCTAGTTCTGTTCTAGTTCTGTTCTAGTTCTGTTCTAGTTCTGTTCTAGTTCTGTTCTAGTTCTGTTCTAGTTCTGTTCTAGTTCTGTTCTAGTTCTGTTCTAGTTCTGTTCTAGTTCTGTTCTAGTTCTGTTCTAGTTCTGTTCTAGTTCTGTTCTAGTTCTGTTCTAGTTCTGTTCTAGTTCTGTTCTAGTTCTGTTCTAGTTCTGTTCTAGTTCTGTTCTAGTTCTGTTCTAGTTCTGTTCTAGTTCTGTTCTAGTTCTGTTCTAGTTCTGTTCTTTCTGTTCTAGTTCTGTTCTAGTTCTGTTCTAGTTCTGTTCTAGTTCTGTTCTAGTTCTGTTCTAGTTCTGTTCTAGTTCTGTTCTAGTTCTGTTCTAGTTCTGTTCTAGTTCTGTTCTAGTTCTGTTCTAGTTCTGTTCTAGTTCTGTTCTAGTTCTGTTCTAGTTCTGTTCTAGTTCTGTTCTAGTTCTGTTCTAGTTCTGTTCTAGTTCTGTTCTAGTTCTGTTCTAGTTCTGTTCTAGTTCTGTTCTAGTTCTGTTCTAGTTCTGTTCTAGTTCTGTTCTAGTTCTGTTCTAGTTCTGTTCTAGTTCTGTTCTAGTTCTGTTCTAGTTCTGTTCTAGTTCTGTTCTAGTTCTGTTCTAGTTCTGTTCTAGTTCTGTTCTAGTTCTGTTCTAGTTCTGTTCTAGTTCTGTTCTAGTTCTGTTCTAGTTCTGTTCTAGTTCTGTTCTAGTTCTGTTCTAGTTCTGTTCTAGTTCTGTTCTAGTTCTGTTCTAGTTCTGTTCTAGTTATGTTCTAGTTCTGTTCTAGTTCTGTTCTAGTTCTGTTCTAGTTCTGTTCTAGTTCTGTTCTAGTTCTGTTCTAGTTCTGTTCTAGTTCTGTTCTAGTTCTGTTCTAGTTCTGTTCTAGTCCTGTTCTAGTTCTGTTATTATTGAATTAATTCTAATCAATAATGATAGTTTTATACAAAATAATCAGCTTCTTTGAATTATTAATTTAATTAATTTTGTTCTTAAGATATTCTATCATGTTTATTAACAACATTAAATATTTTCTCTTTAAGTCTTTAATACAGACCATAAACTTTAATTGATTTTCGCTTTAGTGCGGTCATAATTCCATTTATGCTAGTGAAGTGTGAAATATTGAAAAACAAAACAAAAATGAGAAAAATACTTTTAAGAATTTACAAAGTGAAGCTGGACAGAAAATAGTATGTATAGAGAAAAAATTTGTTAAAAAGTCAATGGCCAGTAGAAAAAGCAATATGAAATTTTACTTTTTTAACAATGTGTTTATAAATATTTTTTTCCAAAGCTCAAACACACAATTCTATACATTTTTTGCATGCAAATGCTGAGAAAGAGCTAAACAAAAACTGAAGCGAAAAATATTTTTTTTTTTTACATTTAAGAATTTTTTTCTAGGATGATACAAAGAGCTCCTAAAAGTATGTTATGTATTTATATATTTTAAATAACAAAAACTGAACATAAAATTGATATTATAACCACGTTTCGCCGCAATGCAGACGCGAATTGTTATTATTGTGTAGCAAAGTTTTGGTTATTCCATAAATATATTTTGCTTAATTTTTTTTTCTGTTGGCGAGTCATAGTAACAGTGAGCAAAAAAGCGTGAGAAAATTAATTTGTAAAACCAACCAGCAAACTCTAGCATTAACAAAAGAAATGGTCAGCCAACAATCAAGTTGGTTGGTTATTTTTTTCCATTTTCACTTACATTCATAAAGACCAAAGAGCATAAGTATTTTTTTTTTTTTTTTTTGGGGGGGGGGGGGGGGTTTTAATATAATATGTAGAATTTTTTTCTTCTGCTGTAATACTTTTTGGAGTCCCTTAAGAGTTTTATGGCTCGAGCAATGTTAACAACTAGTAAAACGGCTGTATAGTAAAACATTAACTAAAATAATACAAAATGATACTATTTGTTCACATACCGACCCCTGAGGAGCAATATTTGTGCAAGTTTTCTTTCTTGCTCCAAAAAAAATAAGAATAAGTTCTCTTCTTTACTGTTTCTGAGTTTTTTTTTTTCTTCATTTTTTTTGGTAAGTAACAAAACTTTTGTTCAATTATGTTTATCCTTAAGGAAATATTACTCGTATTTATATATGTAAGAGTATGTATGTGTAATTGTGCGCTTATTTTCTGGTTGGCCAGCCATTTGACAGTGTTTACGAGTTAAGAGTTGCAGCCAGCATACAATGGTATTCAATGAAATACTAAGTTAAAATTTTACTAGAGTTTGTAAGAAAATAAACTTTCTTTCAAGATAAATTGTAAACTGTAGTATAACTAGACTTAAATTATGCTATAGTTTTTAAAAAGTTTGCCCTTAATAGTAAAACTAAGACAATTGCCTAAAAGTAGGAAATGGAAAATATAAAATATTTATGGAAAACTTTAATTGTAATCTATTGTTTAAAATTTTAAATGTTTAAAGTATTTATGACTAAAAAATGTGTAAGATAGTGCTCTGTATTTGTTGGGATCAAAAGAGCTGCTGAAAACTAGCTAGTCCATCACAGGGAACCTATATCGAATGCAACTGATTCATTTGAATTGAGAATTTTCCGAAAAAGGCCCAGAATATTCGACGAGATATAGAACAGTAATATTCCATCATGACAACACTCGGCCACATGTAGAAATACCTGTTAAAAAGTATTTAGAAAGAAATGGTTGGGAAATTTTGCATCTATTTTTTTACTATTTGTTTCGATCGATGCAGAACGCTCTCTCTGGGATATACGCATCAAATGTTTGTACAAATGTTTCGAAATAAAAGCTACAAATTTTAAAAAGTTCCGCATTATAAAGTCATACACCCAATATATTATGCATATTTAAAGTTTAAACTGTATTACAATCTAGGGAAAAAACCTGTGTTTTCTATTTAATTCAAATTTCTTTTGTATTCCTTATTTCTAAAACTCTCTTCACTGTACACCCTGCTGCATCTGCAATTAATATTTAATTGCTTACTTCCTTCCAACAATTGTCTTAATGAATTTTTGTGGATATTGTTATTATTATTTGTCTTAAATTAATATGAACAAAAAACCTAAGAATATTTTTGCAAATTTAAAATTCAAATCAATTCTAAAACACACATTGCATACAGAAAATATTTACTTAAATTCAATGCACTCACATATCACATACACAGACTTGCTAAAACGAAATGCATTAAAAATCAATATTTGTAATCATCTGAGGGAGAGCATATGCATTAAATTCCCTGCAAGTACCCAGATTATGCAAGTGCAAGTATTGTATTTTGTTGTGTGCACGTATATTGGTACAATTTGTTTATTTATTTTATGAAAATACGAATGCAAGCGAGTGTATAGTTTTTACTTTAAAATAAATTCAAATTGAAATAAGAAAAATATAATAAACAAATCGAAAGGGGGTTGGGAAAAAAGAGGTGTTAAAAATGTTGTTTAGTTTTTTAAATCAAGCGGCTTAGTGAATGCCATAGAAATTACATTGAATATATGTATATTAAAATAACATGCTTTACTCTTTCTTTCTGTTTTGTAACCAGAGCAGCTTTTGATTTTTATTTTGGTTTATTATTAGATAATATTTACAATCTACAATACATTGGCGTTACTTGCAGGTAAATAATTGCTAATGTTCGATGCCACTCATAGCCATGAGTGCCGACCACTGGTTTAGACTGGCTCACTGCTTATTAGTAAAACTAATAATAATTAATTGTCCTTAAGTTTTGAATTGTTTTATAACTAATATTTACTTTGTGAAGTTTACAATTAAAGTCTAGTCTTACCAGATTATTTGTGGTTTTATTTTCTTAAATACTCCTTTTACAGAAACACCCTGTTTCAATAATATTTCTATTAAATCTGTAACTCTGTGTATTTTCAATTGTATTGGAGTATATTTGGATGGCCCTTATTCTGGAATTTTGTGACTTTCGATGCTTCCAAGGTCTAAAATTGTTCTTTGTCATTTATGGAAAATCAGTTAACGTTTTTAAAAAAAATTTAAAATTATTTTTTAAAAAACATTTCACGGATTTCGGATTTCTTCTTTAGGTAGAAAATTTTTTAGGTACAAATTTAGTTGCTAAGATCTAGTTTTGCACTCTATTGAAACATAACAAATAATAACTTTTTTATTCAGATTTCAACAACCCAAGAAATTTTGAATACATGGAAATTTGACTATAAGTATTATAAAGTTATGCAACTATGATCGAATTAAATTTAATGACTATTTTTATACCCTACACCACCATATTGTGGAGGGTATAATGCGTTTGTGCAGATGTTTGTAACGCCCAAAAATATTAGTCTAACGCCCACCTTAAAGTATACCGATCGACTTAGAATCACTTTCTGAGTCGATTAAACGATGTCCGTCCGTCCGTCTGGCTGGCTGTCCATGTAAACCTTGTGCGCAGAGTACATGTCGCAATTTTAAAGATATTTCGATCAAATTGGGTACGTATTATTTTTTGGCCCTAGGACAAAGCCTATTGAAACTAACTGAAATCGGTCCATTATTTCACCTAGCCCCCATACAAATGTCTTTCCGAAATTGGACTTTATCCGTCATAAATGTTTAATTTATAAATCTATCTCCACAAATTGTGCTCCAAATAAGTTTTATATATACAAAATTCATGTCACCAAATTTTGTTACGATCGGTCCATAAGTAGTCATAGCTCCCATATAGACCCGCTTCCGAAAATCACATTAACGTGCATAAATCGCTTAAAAATGTTGGTATACTCACAAAATTCAACATAGTAAACTTTCATATAGACATAAATTACACGACCTAATTTCATGGTGATCGGTACATAATTGGTCATAGCCCCCATATAAGGCCCACTTCCGAAAATCACTCAAAAATATAAATTATTGAAATTTTGAATGAAAAATGTTTTTGCTCTTTTACTTAGTGTAGGGTATTATATGGTCGGGCTTGATCGACCATACTTTCTTACTTGTTTAGTAATACCTATGTCATTTTTCCTAAAATGAACCCTCTAAGCACGAAAATTGTTTTAATAAACAACTTTTTTAATTTGTAGTTCAATTTAGGTCTTTGTATGGAGCAATGATAGCTTTAATATAAGGTCTTCACGTAGTTACATTTTTTATTCAATGTTAAGTTTTTACGTAGCTTAACTTCAGTTTCAATCGTTGTTTTTATATAGTTAAATTTTAACTCCGTAGGTCAGTATGTAGCTCAATTTTAGCTTCAATCTTTGATTTTTTTGTGGGTAAATTTCAGCTTCAATCATAGGTCTTTATATAGTTCAATACTAGCTTCAATTGTGAGTCTTAATGTAGTTCATTTTTAGCTTTAATCGTAGGTTTTTATATAGTTCAATTGTAGATTTAACCGTAAGTTTGTGCAGTTTAAATTTAGCTTTACTCATTTAGTAAAATTTTAGCTTCAGTATAAGGACTTTATGTAGTTAAATTTTAGCTTTAATCGTTGGACTTTTTGTAGTTCAATTTTAGCTTAAATCGTAGGTCTTTTCGATGTTAAATTTTTTCATTCAATCGCAGATCTTTGTGTATTTTAATTTAAGCTTCAATCATAGTTCTTTATTTAGTTCAATTTCAACTTCAATCATAGATCTTTATGTAGTTAAATTTTAACAATTCAATTGTAGGGGTTTATATAGTTCTATTTTAGCTTCAATCCTAAGTCTTTATGTATTTCAATTTTAGCTTCAGTCATAGGTCTTTATGCAGTTAAATTTTTGCTGCATTCGGAGGTCTCTATGGAGCTCAACTTTAGCTTCAATCGACGATATTTTTCCAGCTCAACTTTAGCTTCAATCTTTGCTCTTTTCGAAGTTAAATTTTAGGTTCTATCGTAGGTCTTTATATAGTTCAATTTTAGCTTCAATCGTTAGTATTTATGTAGTTCACTTTACCCTCAATCATTTGTCTATTTGTAGTTCAGTTCTAGCTTCAATCGTAAATCTTTCTGAAGTCCAATTTTAGCTTCAATAATTGGTTTTTTTGCAGTTAAATTTATCTTCATACAATGGTCTTTATGTAGTTAAATTTTAGCTTCAATCTAATGCCTTTTTGTAGTTAAATTTTAGTTTCGATTGAAGGTCTTTATGCAGTTAAATTTAAGCTTCAATTGTTGTTCTTTATGTAGTTCAGCTTCAATAGTTTCTCTTTATGTAGCACAACCTTAGCATCAATCGAATGTCTTTTTATAATTTTTGAAATATGCGTGACATTTTGTGATTCACCACGAGTGGCATAAGTTTGTGCTTGCATTTGTTATTTCCAAATTTTTCAATTGTGACTCCATAAAGTATATATATTGTGGAGTCGATATGGTTATGTCCGTCTAACCATCTGTATGTTGAAATCAAGTTTCCGAAGCCACCAAATATTTTATATACATGATTGATACATCAGTATATCGTCTATTGTCTTGGTTCGCTTGATATTTTAAATCGAGAAAATCGCTGAGATATAAGAAAAAAAATCACGACTACCTCGATTTTCACCCACTTTTTTTCAACTATAATTTTTCTTTACCGTAATTGTTGTTTACCCCAATTTATTTCACCAAATTTGTTTACCCCGATGTACTTGTTTAACAAACAATTAACATAGGAACTAAAGACGAGAGAACATGAAAGACGATTTTGCTTCACGCGCTTTATAGTCCAGACCGTCCGACTACTATTGGGATAAGCATCACTTTGGAACACAGTATCCGAATTTAGACTGATTCGTTCTTGACCTCAAAATATGAACAGATCTTCAAATAAAATGTGCGGCTTCTCAATTTTATCCGATTTTGCAAAATATTTTACCATATGGAGTCTTGATAACAAAGATCAATTTCAGAACATGGAAATCCAAAAACATGCAAAATAAGGTCCACCCTAGTGTATATTATTTACCAATATATAAAAATACTATAATACTACAACTGTCATATATGTATGTACATTTGTATATATAAAAAATAATAATAATTGTTCTTGTTCATGTAGCTGTTGTTGTTTTTACATATACATATGTATGTCATGTCGTTTTCATGTTCATTTGTTTATTTATTTATTTGTCTCAGCTTTTGTTTGATTTCTTTGTTGAATTTGTGCTCCGATGATGCTGATTTCAGATTGTGATACTGATTTTCATACACATTCATGTAAAATGATAAATTATAAGAAAAACTCTTTTATAAACAAGTAGTGATAGTGACAAGCAAAATTTTACACATTTTGAAAGGAAATTTTATAAGGTTTATCAAAAATTTAAAACATATTCTTAGGAGACATATATGTAGCTCTCCCGAAAGAATTAATTATAGCGAGAATTTCAACAAGAATTTACTATCCAATGAAGCATACATAAAGCAGTTTCCTAAGAATTGCAACTTTACTTGCAACCTACATTATAGACGCAATGAAATTTATTCTTAAATTGATTACAATTCGTTTATAGGTCTTTTTCTACACAGAAACAATTATATTTCAATTCAAACATTTATCACATATTGAACTGGTTTTAATTATTTCATAATTGAATCAAGTATTCATGTGCTCAAAAACAAAATTTTCTTATATTTTCTATTGAATTTTGAGTTTTGAATTTGATAATTTTGACAATTGAATATACAATTTTCGTTATTGGTTGAACTTTAAATACAAAAATTATTGAATAGATAATTTTCGTAATTGAAAACACAAAAAATAACAAAAATGTGTTTTCAATTATGAAAATTATCTATTCAATAATTTTCTATTTAAATTTCAACCAATAACGAAAATTGTATATTCAATTGTCATAATTATCAAATTCAAAACTCAAAATTCAATAGAAAATATAAGAAAATTTTGTTTTTAAGCACATGAATACTTGATTCAATTATAAAATAATTGAAACCAGTTCAATATGTGATATATATGTATTTGAATTGAAACGGTTTAAGAAATAGTTGTTTCTGTGTAAGCACTTTAAAAAGCTAAAATTTTGTGAATTCTCTCATACTATGTTTTGTCTCCCACTGTAAGCCCCTCCTTGCGAAAACAAATGGTACAGACAACATATTTTTTTCTTTTTATATACACCAATCATGTCTCCATAACACCGATATTTCAATTGACTATATTTATTTGTAAGTAAATTTATTTTAATAGATATTAAAAATACCTTCAAGTACACACAATATTAGCAAATAAATAAATATATTTTATATAAATTGCTTTGAGTATATTTATATGAGTAAGCAGATAATAAAATAATAAATTAATTTGTATTTCCCGTATTCCCAGCCGGATATGAATGAAATTATTTCTTAATTTTTATTAAGAAACAATATTCTTTAGAATATTCTTCAATGTACTCAGAATTTACTTCAGATATCAAATTTTCTGCAGTAATTGTCATCCGATGCTAAGGATTTCCATCATAAACTAATTTTTGTCTTTTAAACTATCAGAATAATTAGCTATAGGTTTTAGCTAGAGTTTCGTGTTCGGTTTTAATCGAAACCGAATCCGCGGTTTTTCATGGATTAAAACCGACAATTATTTTTCGGTTTTCAATTTTAATCTATTTTCAGTAGAAAAATTTAGAAATGAAAAACAAACTATTTCATCCAAAGATTCATCCAACTAATGTTTATTTATTTAATTTAAAAAATAATGAAAAGTGTTTTTAACAAAGACTTAGTTATTTTCAAATATCCAATAAAAGTATAGAGTGCTGGCTGACTCGGTGCACTTCGCCACCCCAATTAGAAGAAGGAAATAGTACTATTAAGTCTCCCTTTGTGAATTAATAATAATTCAGGATAACATGTCTCCAGTTTCAAGTTTATTGGTTCATTGTAATGTGGATTTTATCTCATTCGAAACGTATTATTAGAATTATAAAAGTACCTTAAAGACCCACATTTTGTATTCCCACTCAGCATTATTAAATTTTAGGTTTATTATTATACCCTTCACCTTCGTGAGAAAGGTATAAATAAGTTTGTCATTCCGTTTGTAATTTCTACATTTTTCATTTCCGACCCTATAAAGTATATATGTTCTGGATCCTAATAGATAGCGGAGTCGATTAAGCCATGTCCGTCTGTTGAAATCAATTTTCTGAAGACCCCAGATATCTTCGGGATCCAAATCTACAATAATTCTGTCAGACATGCTTTCTTCAGCAAAATCGGTCCATAAATAACGGAGATATGAGCAAAAAACCGGGACAACCTCGATTTTTTACCTATTTTTGATCTATATCTGGATTACTAAGTCATTAATATAGACAATATGGATATCTAATGATAGATATTTCAAAGTCCATTGCAACGATGTAGATAAGGCTATAGTAAGTTGGACCTACAATGGATCAAAATCGGGAAAAATATTTGTTAACCCGAATTTTTTTTTCATCAAAAAATTTTTTTTGTCATACATTTTTTTTACCAAAAAAAAATTTAAAAAAAATTTGGAAAACTCTTTTTTTTTAAAAAATTAAAAAACAATTTAAAAAAAAAAATTTTTTGAAAAACAATTAAAAAAAAATAATTTTGTTTACCTAAAAATATTTAAAAAAAAATATTTTAAAGTATAATTTGGTGAAGGGTATATAAGATTCGGCACAGCCGAATATAGCTCTCTTACTTGTTTGAGCTAGTTTTGTAAGAACACCTATATACATAAAACATTTATGGTGGACTATTTCGGGAGAACATTTGTATGGGGCTAGCCTTTGTCCTTGGGCCGTTAAAATTATATATACCAAATTTTATCGACATATCTTCAAAATTGCGCGCAAGGTTTACATGGACAGCCAGAAGGACGGACGGACAGAATCTCTTTCTGAGTCGATAGGTATTAGACTAATATGGTGTTGTAGGGTATAAAAATGTATCCGTTTAAAGAATTGTAAAAATTCTTGAAATTTAAGCAGAGTGTAATGTTTTCATTGAATAGTAGAAACCTAATTTGTTAAAATTAAATTTCAGTATTTTTTGTTTGCTATTAAATAATTTACTATTTTTAATAAATCTGATCTTCAGACCTCCTTTTTTGGCGGGAATTCAAAGTTTAAAAAAAAAATTTGCAAACAAAAAAAATTAAAGACCAGATTTTTCGACCATTACCTGAAGTAGGGTACATGTCCATAACGATTAACGATTTCATATTAGTAATTTTCTAACCAGTTCTTGTCAAATATGGAAAAATATTACAAACATTTTAAAAACTCTTGGAGTTATTTTAAACAGAGTTGAGCTCCATTTTTGTAAATAGTTTGACATTTTTCAACCCCATTTTCAAATTTTAAATTTGCATATTTTTGAGTTATTGCCAAAATGCTTTTTAGATGTTATTTCAAAATTTATTGGAAATAAGAGGATATTTTTAGAAAAATATTTGGATATCCATTACAGCAGTTATTTGCACAAGACCAAGACCATGTTCAGAAATTTAAGTTTCTTAAAGTCTATATCTATTCGCTTATACACCATTCGGAATAGTAGTTTGCAAAATTAAGATTTATTAAAATTTGTGTATCCCCGAATTGTCTTTGGTAAATTATGTATATGGAACTTTAGAATATTGGGTGTATGAATATTTTGAAACTTTTGTACAATATAAATTTATTTAAAGTATTGGCCATTGTTAGCTATGTGCTTTTCCCCATCTTTCTGGCGACATATGGATTCCGAGCCAAAAGAACTTTTCATCTTTTGAGGCCAAGAACGAATCAAGCCAATATCGGATACTCTAATCGAAGCAAATTGTATTCGGACGTAGGAAGGTCTGGACTATAAATCGGGTGAGGAAAAAATCACTAACAACTTCATTCTAAATACTTTTTACAGGTATTGCATTACGGTTTCATGTCTGGCCGCATATCCTGGGAGTTTATCGGCCAATGCATGCTTCAAATGAATCAGTTGCATTATGAACAGATTCACTATGATGGTCTGGTTAGCAGCTCATAATAGATAGTACCCTTTTGCCTGCTATTGAATAAATCCTGCTGATTGCAAACGTTTTAAAATGGCTAATTGACTAGCTCCAAATGATTTTGCAAACTGTTGTTGATCTTGACATCAATCTTCATGGAGTAATGCCTTTAATCCTTCGTCTTCAAAGTTTATTGCTGGCCTGGGCGATATTTGTCACCACAAACCATACGATGGAAAATATTCACGATAAGCTTTGGTAAGCAATGGATATGCTTCAGCGGCACTTTTTTCAAGTTAAAGAAGAAAAGCAAAACTTCCCGCATATGACGATTTTTTTTGGTATAAAATTCGAAATAACTAAGTGAGAATGAATGATAGATTTGTACCCTTCAAAATGACATACAAGTTAGTCAAAACAAAAACCGAGTTAAAAAGATACGCCATCTATTGAAAATCCCGCATTTTTAAGTCATACACCCAATATAAGATTTGAATTCTTTAAAATATTTGGCAAACATATTTTTAATTTACTTAAATTAAATAAGATTTCTTAAAACAATTAATTTTCCTTAACATTCCATTGACTTATAAATCATAAATCTTAAACAATTATATGCACTGATATAATTTGAATATTTATTTAGCACAAACAAATCATATTCATAACAAATTAAATAAAAATCTCTTGTCAGATGCAATCAATTAAAAAATTTTAATCTTATTTATTGGTTTTACACAGAAAAACCTCAAAAGCAAACATTTTAGCAATTATTTGAATTATTATTAAAATTAAAGAATTTTAAAATATTTAGAAAAACATTTTAATATTGTTGATGAGAATTAACATGTACAGACATGGAATTTTATTCCCCAAACATATTACAACAGACTTAAAAAGAAACAGTATAAATAGCTGGATGACAATAGGATTGCAGAATGAAAAAGGAGGTTTTTCTGAAATGCAAAGATGCAAACATATGACAGTACAAAGTCTCTAAAATGGAAATTGTTTTTTCAAGGGGATTAAGTCTGTGAAAAAATAGCAAGTTGTTGTTTGTAAAGCAAACATTTTGTATGAACTCATATGTGTTAAGAGTAACACGATTTTGTTATTAGTGTTGAGGGGAAAACTAAGTGGTTTTTCAGGGTTTGTTTCAACAAATATATTGTAAAGACGCTTTATATGTGGAGCTTTTGTTTATGTGCGAGTCTGGGATGTAAGTAATTAGCTGCTTCCTTATGAATGTTAAGGGATTTGAAAATTAATTTGAAATTGAATTAAATTTTGAATCTAATTTTTAAACTATCAAGAACACTGCTTTAGTTTTTAAATTTAATTATTCCCAAAAGTATGCTACTGTTTTTCGCATTAATTTTTCATATAAAATTGTATAGCTTTACAACTTTATTTCCAAAAAAAGAACAAACCCTTTTTAACTCTAATTACAAAAATTCTCATTATATAGCAATTACTGCTATTGCACCCAAAAATAACAAAGAACCCAAACATATACAAACAATAAATCATTTTGTGGCATATTTCAAACAATTTTTTTATTTCAATTGTTTCTCATGTCATGTTACCTGTCAGAGATTAGTGTTTTCTGTCATTTTACACAAACACACAAACCAAAAAATAAACAAACAAAAAAAAAACACAGTTACAACAAAGGCTGCAGCCATAATTTACATTTGCATCATGTAGCAGAAAAAAGCCAACAACTGCAACGAAAAATTGTGTGAATCTACAGCACAAACTGTTAAAACAGACACTAGTCGCACACACTTACAACAAACAAAATGAAGTCATTAGAGTTGCAGTCAACCATAAAATAACATTTGACATTTATGCAATTTTTTTCTATGGCGCTCTCTTTTTTTCTCTGCCACCTCTCATTTTATGTTGTGTAAGTATATGTGTGTGTGTGTTGGCACAACAACAAAACAAATATAGTTTTTATGACATCTAAAACAAAACGAGAAGTACAAAGTTATTGCAACAATACAAACAGAATAAAGGAAATGCCAACAAAATACACCTAAAGAGACATAAAAACATACAGTCATACAGTAAAAGCCACAAAAATGGAAATATGAAATAACTCTCATCACAATCAAAGAAACCTAGTCTAATTATCCTCGTGTGTTGTTTTCCACACATACGGTATTTTTCACTAGCAATGTAAATTAATGCATTCTCAGTGTTAAATGGATTTTTTTTTTCCAAACGTATAAAAATATTAATTTTGTGTGACTTCCCACACAATGAGATGACACTTAATTAAAGATAAAATTAAAAAAAATTTCAAATTTCAACTACAAACAAAAAGTTATTAGTTACTATTTTTCAAATAATTCAAAATTTGTATTCTTTAACATAATAAATTATTTTCATTCACTGTATTTCTTTTTCTCTATATGCTTTATATTAACCCGTATATGTTAAAACCATGCCACTTGTTTATAGAACTACATGCACAGTACTACGCCCTGCTAGATAAAAACAAAACTGGCAACTTCAGATTTAAGTCAATGTCAACAACGTTAAATGTTACAAAATTTCTTTATTGTTCTCCTACCACACTCTACATTGACAATAAAAAACATTAACACTTTTTAAAATTGCTGGCCCAAAAAGAGTGAAAATCTAAAAAAATAAAGACAACGAAGAAACTACAACAAACATAGACTGTTAAATAAAGTCAACAGTTTTTAAAGTTAAAGTATGCAGAATTCATGATGACAGCATGTGAACCAACATGCTTGGGTTTGTGAAGCTTTCAAAAATGATATTCATAAATGCTTTTAAAGAAAACCCAGAGAACAACAAACTTAACTAGAACAGAACTAGAACAGAACTAGAACAGAACTAGAACAGAACTAGAACAGAACTAGAACAGAACTAGAACAGAACTAGAACAGAACTAGAACAGAACTAGAACAGAACTAGAACAGAACTAGAACAGAACTAGAACAGAACTAGAACAGAACTAGAACAGAACTAGAACAGAACTAGAACAGAACTAGAACAGAACTAGAACAGAACTAGAACAGAACTAGAACAGAACTAGAACAGAACTAGAACAGAACTAGAACAGAACTAGAACAGAACTAGAACAGAACTAGAACAGAACTAGAACAGAACTAGAACAGAACTAGAACAGAACTAGAACAGAACTAGAACAGAACTAGAACAGAACTAGAACAGAACTAGAACAGAACTAGAACAGAACTAGAACAGAACTAGAACAGAACTAGAACAGAACTAGAACAGAACTAGAACAGAACTAGAACAGAACTAGAACAGAACTAGAACAGAACTAGAACAGAACTAGAACAGAACTAGAACAGAACTAGAACAGAACTAGAACAGAACTAGAACAGAACTAGAACAGAACTAGAACAGAACTAGAACAGAACTAGAACAGAACTAGAACAGAACTAGAACAGAACTAGAACAGAACTAGAACAGAACTAGAACAGAACTAGAACAGAACTAGAACAGAACTAGAACAGAACTAGAACAGAACTAGAACAGAACTAGAACAGAACTAGAACAGAACTAGAACAGAACTAGAACAGAACTAGAACAGAACTAGAACAGAACTAGAACAGAACTAGAACAGAACTAGAACAGAACTAGAACAGAACTAGAACAGAACTAGAACAGAACTAGAACAGAACTAGAACAGAACTAGAACAGAACTAGAACAGAACTAGAACAGAACTAGAACAGAACTAGAACAGAACTAGAACAGAACTAGAACAGAACTAGAACAGAACTAGAACAGAACTAGAACAGAACTAGAACAGAACTAGAACAGAACTAGAACAGAACTAGAACAGAACAGAACTAGAACAGAACTAGAACAGAACTAGAACAGAACTAGAACAGAACTAGAACAGAACTAGAACAGAACTAGAACAGAACTAGAACAGAACTAGAACAGAACTAGAACAGAACTAGAACAGAACTAGAACAGAACTAGAACAGAACTAGAACAGAACTAGAACAGAACTAGAACAGAACTAGAACAGAACTAGAACAGAACTAGAACAGAACTAGAACAGAACTAAAACAGAACTAGAACAGAACTAGAACAGAACTAGAACAGAACTAGAACAGAACTAGAACAGAACTAGAACAGAACTAGAACAGAACTAGAACAGAACTAGAACAGAACTAGAACAGAACTAGAACAGAACTAGAACAGAACTAGAACAGAACTAGAACAGAACTAGAACAGAACTAGAACAGAACTAGAACAGAACTAGAACAGAACTAGAACAGAACTAGAACAGAACTAGAACAGTACTAGAACAGAACTAGAACAGAACTAGAACAGAACTAGAACAGAACTAGAACAGAACTAGAACAGAACTAGAACAGAACTAGAACAGAACTAGAACAGAACTAGAACAGAACTAGAACAGAACTAGAACAGAACTAGAACAGAACTAGAACAGAACTAGAACAGAACTAGAACAGAACTAGAACAGAACTAGAACAGAACTAGAACAGAACTAGAACAGAACTAGAACAGAACTAGAACAGAACTAGAACAGAACTAGAACAGAACTAGAACAGAACTAGAACAGAACTAGAACAGAACTAGAACAGAACTAGAACAGAACTAGAACAGAACTAGAACAGAACTAGAACAGAACTAGAACAGAACTAGAACAGAACTAGAACAGAACTAGAACAGAACTAGAACAGAACTAGAACAGAACTAGAACAGAACTAGAACAGAACTAGAACAGAACTAGAACAGAACTAGAACAGAACTAGAACAGAACTAGAACAGAACTAGAACAGAACTAGAACAGAACTAGAACAGAACTAGAACAGAACTAGAACAGAACTAGAACAGAACTAGAACAGAACTAGAACAGAACTAGAACAGAACTAGAACAGAACTAGAACAGAACTAGAACAGAACTAGAACAGAACTAGAACAGAACTAGAACAGAACTAGAACAGAACTAGAACCTAAACTAGAATCTAAGCTAGAACCTTCGCTGGGTTCTTCATATAATTTCTTTCAAACATAATTACGTTTTATTATGAAATTTTTGTGCATCAAAACTGAAAAGTTTTATTATTTAAAAAAATGTTTCATATTTGTTTTTGCTGCAACAAACTTTTTCATATGTAGCTTTTTGTTTGTTTTCTTTGTGTTTAATTTTCTTCTTAATGCAGCTGTCAAATTTTGTCTTATTATTAGTTTTTGTGTGTCTTTTAAAAAGGTTTTCAACATTCTTCGTCATCCTGTTTTTCGTCAACACATTGATGCATAGCTAAAAGTGCGTTTACACTTTCTGTTAATTTGTAGCTTTAAAAAAATTACAAGTTTTTATGATGACTTGGCAGTTTGACATATACTGGGTGGTTGAGAGCAAAGGCATCAAGAGTTTCTTTTTTTTTGTTTTAGCTTTTTAATGTCAAAAGTGTGAAGAGCGCATGGAGTGAGTAGTTATGGTTTTTTGTGTGATTTTGGTGTGTCTTTTAAGTTCATTTTTTTAATTTAAAATGACATTTATCTATTTTAAATAGTTAATGGAATTTCTAGAAAATCTTATTACATTTTTTGGTAGAGCGAACTTATGATAATGGAATTTTTGTAAAGTTTGTTTTAGTGTGGTGGGAGAGTGTATGTGTGAAAAAGACCTTGAGGGGATGAATGAGTTTGGTTTTAGAGAAGATTTTTTGAATGTTAAGTAAAGGCATGAGTAATATATTTTGAAGTCTTAAACTCATTATGAATTTTTAGAGACAGGCATATACATTTGTAAGAGATGTTGTGAAAAATTAACCAATTTTTGTCTCACCACCAACCCCTTTTCTAATAGTTAAAACCATAGATAAATTTACATAGACCGGAAGCTCTCTTGTCAAAGACCTAACTCGGTTGTCAATAACATAAGTGGTGAGAATATATGAGTAAACAAAGTTATATGAAAACAAGCGTACATGTGATTATTTTAAGTGTTTTTTTTTTTTTTTTGAGTTTTTTTTCTACAATAATTTCCGCTGCATGTGTACTTCTCTATGGATAAAACCACATGCTCTTGATTTATTTAATTGCTTTTCAAACAAAATAAATATTCAAATAAAATCTACATAAAAAAACCAAAGTAAACACCATTTTCATGTTTCAAACAATAAATAAAGAATGAATGGTCAGTGACAAAAAAAATTATATAAAAAAGCCAACGCAAATATATGTATACAAATGAACAAACGAAATAAAGAAAAAAATTAACTGGGCGAGAAAATAAAAAAGAGCCATCATCATAAAAGAATACAAAGAAAATTGCTTTTGTGGTCAATGAAAATTGCTTTTGTGGTCAATCGTTTGCGTTTAAACCAAAAATAAACTCAATATGGCCAAAAATAAATTACAAAATAACAGGGCTTAACCAAAACCAAACACAAACATACTTTCACACAAACATAATCACTTATAGTAAGATAAATATGCTCAAATATAGTGATACACACACAAACATTAGGGTGGCCAGATAATTAGGGCTGACTTTTTTTGAATATATCATTACCATTAATATGCTATAACTTACGCACAATTGATCGAGAAAGAATACAATAGAACAATTATTTATAAGGAATATAAGAAAACTCCCGTTTGATATAGTTTCCTTTAATAGAGTTACAATCTTAATTGATTTAGAAATTAAAACCCAATTTTTTTTAAAAATTACGCAAAAAATCCGGCTTAATGGTCAAAAAAGTAGTTGATAATTCAAAATACTACATTTTGAAAATCACAAAAAAGCGAAAAGTCTACTTTTTGCTGCAACTATATAACACTTAACACATATCTACACAGAGGAAACAGATTCGTAGTAGCAACCGAATTTGTTGCCCATCGAATTTGTCGGTTCTATAAACAGAAATTCAATTGATAAGGACGAATTTAATTTGAATCAACCACATTTTTGTCTTTCCTTCTAAAATTTTGTAGAAACAACTGCAGAATTCGGTCACTAAGGCAGAATCATTCGATTGGCAACAAATTCGGTTGCCACAACGAATCGTTATACCCTACACCACCATAGTGGGGAGGGTATAATGCGTTTGTGCAGATGTTTGTAACGCCCAAAAATATTAGCCTAACACCCACCAGGTTGGCTGGCTGGCTGGACGCAATTTTGAAGATATTTCGATCAAATTTGTTACATATTATTTTATCGGCCCAAGGACCAAGGCTATTGAAACTGGCTGAAATCGGTCCATTATTTCACCTAGACCCCATACAAATGTCCTTCCGAAATTGGACTTAATCGGTCACAAATGTTTAATTTATAAATGTATCTCCACAAATTGCGCTCCAAATAAGTTTTATATATACAAAATTCATGTCACCAAATTTTGTTACGATCGGTTAATAATTAGTCATAGCTCCCATATAGACCCGCTTCCGAAAATCACTTTAACGTGCATAAATCGCTTAAACATGTTGGTATACTCACAAAATTCAACATAGTAAACTTTCATATAGACATAAATGACACGACCTAATTTCATGGTGATCGGTCCAGAATTGGTCATAGCCCCCATATAATGCCCACTTCCGAAAATCACTCAAAAATATAAATTATTGAAATTTTAAAAGAAAAATGTTTTTGCTCTTTTACTTAGTGTAGGGTATTATATGGTCGGGCTTGACCGACCCTACTTTCTTACTTGTTTTTTTCTGTGTATATATAAAAGTTATGCCACATAGTAGCTGTATCGATCAGCTAAATAAACAGTGAATAATTACACTGTCTAACAGCATTTTTGAAACAGAAAAGCGACCCTATAATTCTGAAAGGGCATGTTGAGTAGGAAAAGGAAAGGAAATTTAAGTATTAAAATATTGAACGAAAAATTTCAGTGGCGGTCACCAAAGATATTAAAGTTGTAAATAAAGCTCTTTACGCTTAATTAGCAAAATTACGCGCCACTTTGGGTTTCTCATTTTTTAAAAAAATCGCAAAAATCCAATTATGATCCGAATAAGCTGAAAAATAAAAATGGTGCTTGATAAGATATACAAAAAACATGCATAAATATGTAAGTTAACTCTTTTAGTTCAAGAGATACTTAGGTTTATTTATTTTGCTCGATTTTTTTTATTTTTTTGAGATTCCTATGAAGTTATCTCGTCTCCATAAAAAGTTACACGCATCCAAAGTTGGAAACATGTAAAAATGGCCGTATTTTTTACGTTTTTTTTTCCAAAAAAAGAATACTTCTAGCACTTCTCTCGAAGTTCTTTGAACAAATTCTTTCGAATTTTAGGTACAGCTAATAATGTAGATATGTGGTGTTTTGAGAGAAGATGTAGCTGACCTGCTCGGCCAATATTTTGAAATTTCATGTAGAATTAGCTGAAATTATCATAAAATTACAATTGTCCTTCACATAATGGCTACCTCTGCCAGCAGCGTGGCGATTCTTAATGTATCTGTATGTTGGAGATTGAGAATATGTGGCCATGCGGGGATTCCGGGCCTACTGCCTCCGATCGTAAACCAACCTTCTCATCTATATTACTCCATATACATATTTGTATCGGGGGTTCAAAATCTAAGTTTCCTCCAGGGTTGAGTGGTATAGGGGTAACCTCGTGTACGAATATTACACCAGGATATATACAGACTATTCTAAAATGAGCTGCGGTGTTGGTACTGGGTATCTCAAACTGTCTTCTGATTAAATGTAATCATGGCACCTTGTAATACACTACAGTATCTCATTGAATGCCTATGCAACTTCATCTTCATTAGTCAGACAATGTAAAAATGCTCTCTCAAGACTAGGGGACTGTTAATCTTCAGACACTTTATTACAAAGGCTGAGAATAGATGGCGCATGTGAATGGTAATATTAATGTGGCCCTCTTTCTACGAAGTATTAACTATGCAAGCAGTTACAGATGGTATATATCAGGGCTGATGTAAGTATTAATAGGGCACTGGATGCTAGGCAAGCATGTAAGTTGGCTTGGACTCCTCCTATTATAGCTGCAATGACAAGAAAAAAGACGAAACGATTTTCTACCTTCTCTGTGAATGCTCAGGCACAGATTTCTGGGAATCTTCATATTAACCAACCATGGTTATCTCACGGCTACATGTTGGGTCTAAATAACTTCTATATTTCAGCATACATTACCATGTAAATGACACCACACCTATAAAGTGGTGTGGTCTTGTCAAGATGGGGTTCTTTCGACACCACTTAACTGATCGCGCACAGATCACCACCAAACAACCAATACTGGAGATCCCTATGTATCCATGATTATTCTCAATAGTCTTGGTGGTTTTCTCAGGCTGTTCCCCATAGTTGCATGTTATACGAGTATATTTGTTTACAAGGAAACCATGTAGTCTAAGACCCCTTTTACACTAGGCAATTTAGTTGCGCAAGTCTGTTGTGTTTGTCGATGCCAGAGGTAATGTCGGGTTAGGGTGAAGAAAATTTTGCATGCTGTTTTGTTGATGGGCAAGAGACTTGCGCAACAAAATTGCCTAGTGTGAAAGGGGTCTAAGTCTAGGGCTGAGCGTTTGAGCATTCGAACATTTGAGAAGAACTTGGTTTGTTTTAGAATCCTTATATCTAATATATATTCTTTTATTGTTTATTATACTTTAAGACATTGATTGAGGTAGATCTGGGTGTTCTTTTCACTCGTATAAGATTTATTTCCATGACATTTTGAATGTTTGTAACTCTCCAAGAAGCCTGGATATGTGGATACTTTAACAGAGTTGGATGAAATATTTGTTTCTGAATTTTGATGAAACATTTAGGATCAGTGTACCGACAATGTGACTGAAAGGCCTTTTTTTTCTTAATAATTGTCCCCATTTAGTATTACTGGTCTAATTAGTTCTACATTTAAAACTAATATAAACTTAAATCCTTCAAAAAAGGTTAGCATATTTGAATAACTAACTAAAAATATTTCAAAAGAAGCCTCCGAAGTTTCAACTCTCATCTTAAACCAAAACTGACAACCAAAATAACATACATAGACCAACAAAATATGACAATTGTTATTTCCCCAAATACAAAACAATATGAATACACTTTAATATTACACAAAAGTCAGATTTTATTTACAGCCAAAGAAAAAAATAAAACTGTTCCCCTGTTTACGGATTTTGGTTGGGGTTCCGTTTGTTTTTTTAACATTTCCCAGTTGGCATATCGTATTTTTAACCATTATGTGATAAACTGATTTTTAAGGCCTTTTCATAAATAAATAATAGCAACAACAACAACAATATGTTGTAGTTGTTTGTTGACAATATAATATAAATTGTTACTATAGTCCCTTTAACAATAATAGTTGTTGTCTATAGTTATTGTTGTGCTGCTGTAGCTGTCTTTTGGACAAAGGCAACAAAAAACAAGCAAGAGTGTTATAGTCGGCTGTGCCGAATCTTGAATACCCACCACCAATATGTGGCTTTCAGATATTTTTCTAATATATCAATTAAACTGTGTGTAATTTTTTGAGTCATGGAAATATAACCATATACGGACACCACTACGTGATAAAATACCCGTTTCTCCCAGTTTTGCCCAAAGTCATGGATTTGTTTATGGTCCCCTAAAGTTTTGGGGCCACGGTGTAATTTTTCCAAAAAAGTGATCATTTTCTCAGGCTCATGTCTTGCAAACAATTTGGAATTTTGATTTACTCTCTGAGGCAATGTTGTAAAGAACAAAAATGGTGATGATATAAAATCAAAAAACTTCATCTTCAAGATCAAAATCGCAAAATCGATTTTTTACCTTTTTTCCCCTCTTCAGGTTCATAAGTAGAAAACCGTTCAAAACTCAAGGAAACTATCAACTACAAAAATATACCCAAGATCTCAATAAACAACTTTCTAGAACATATGAACTTCCTAGGAATGATTCTTAACAACGTTTAAGTAGGTCAATATAAGTTAGTAAGAGAAAACAATAAATTATTATAAACTAAAGCATAATTTTAGGCAGCTTAAATTAAAATTTAAAATTATCACTTTTTTGCAAAAATGACACCGAGGCTCCAAGTCTTTGGGGGCCCATCAAATAACGTGCATGACTTTGGGCAACACTGGGAGACACGGGTCTTTCTTTTTGGTCTTTTATCACGTAGTGGTGTCCTTAAATGGTTATTTTTGTTTGTGTTACACTGTGTTATGGACCGATTCTCACGTAAGTTGTTATACAGATTTGGGGTCATATAAAACGTGTTTATGTTCAATTTCGTCGCGTTATTATTATAACACAATTATGAACGTTCAGGTCATTTTCAGAGGGGGACCTTGTATGGGGACTAGGGACAAATATTGCCCGATTTTCGTCATACTTCAGAGTATTTGTAATTAATTTGTGCAACGTTTTATTAAGATTGCCGCTTAACAAACATACTTATGTCAGCTCAAACAGTATTCCGGGGGGACATTTGTGTGGGGGCTAGCTGAACTCATGGACCCATTTTCAATATCAAACAAACATTAACAAAAGAGTTTAGCCAGTTTTCGTTTGGGCCCCATCGTATTTTCAACAGACAGACGGACGGACGGACCCATAATATATATATTTTTGTGGGTCTACCATGAATATTTCAATATGTTACAAACCAAATGACAAAATAAATATACCTTCCATCTCTTTTGATGGTGAGAATAAAAAAAATAGTGTAAAAAATTGGCATGTCTTTTAAAGGACATTTCCTTTTGTAAACTGATTTTCTTTATATCAGTTTCCCTTGTCTTCCTTTTTAATATGTAAGTATAAATGTATTCCTTCCTTTCATTCAGCTGCCAACCATTGGTCAGTTGTATGAGACACGAGCAGAGTAGTGGCAGTTTTCCGCTTTTCAGTCAGTCAGAATGTTTCTTTACATTTAGTTTCTATTTTTTTTTGTAAAATCCTTTCTTGGCGTTGATTACCCCATACCTTGTAATTTTATACTTAAATGTTCAAATACTGTTTATCTTTAGCTGAGTCTTCGGTTTTTATATTTTCCTTGAAAAAAGTTTACGTGTCTAGATTCTATTTTTTTGCTGCTTTTGCTTTTCTATCAAATGTAGTAAATTGAGTTGAAACTATATTTATTTTTGTTACCTTTTTTTGCAGGGATTGTTAAAATTATGTGGGTCTGTGTGTGTATGTGTTTGGAAATTTAAGATTCTATTGTGATTTTGATTTTACTTTTCTTGGGCGGTTTTTCTATGTTCCTTATTTACTCTCCCCCTAGCTGTATTTAGCTAGTTAAATTGTGACTATACAGCCACTATGTATTTAACCCTTAATAATATTTTGTATTATAAAAGAGAATTTTAATGCTTTTTAACATGCTCAACACATTTTCATTCTCATTCAGGGTTTATTCTTTAATTATCTGCTGTGGTGGTATATATTTAAGAAAAAGAAGATTTAATTTATGTTTATCATTAATATGGGTATTAGCTTTTCGTTAAAGGAAAAGATGTTGGAAATTTTGTTTTGTAATTTATCCTAGAAGTATGCAACTAAAGTTAAAGTTATGTGCTACAATATGTAGACTATGTAAAAATTTTTGTAAATTATTTTAAAGTGAGTTTTAATGTTAATTATAGCAATATTTTAATAAGTGAAAAATGTAAAATCAATAACAATATAATCAATAAATAAAGAAAACAGTTTTGGTGACGAGATACCGCTAGTTAAAATTATTTACTGAATGTCGGTATTTAAAGGTAACGGTATTTAGAGGTAACGATATTTTAGAGGTAAAGATAGCCAACCTTGATTAATTTTAATCCAATTTTAACTAAACGAGTAAATTTTCAGTCTACTATAATGATCCCTTTATATAAAGTTTTAGAACTAAAACCAGTTCCCTTCACTTTTGCACTAGTCATATGACAAGTTTTGCGTGATAATACAGTAGTGATAATACAGTAGAAATCAGAGTATCATGTCATAATTTGCCAGCAGTTTTTATTATTTATGTTGCTCGACTATTCGATGTGATTTGCGCAAGAGAAATCTTTCTTGGATTTGACTCGTTTTGAAAGATCTGTTCAGTTTTCTACTATTTAGTTTTGGGCTCTTATAGACTTCATTTGAAGCATTACAAATTAAATATTTTCAGCATTTCTTTTCGGAAATAGTTCAATAAATTATTTCAGCCACTTTTGGCTGCCAAATGATCATGTAATTCTATATAAATAAAAATCAAATGTAGTTCGTTGGTATTTACATCAGTTAAAACGGCCGGACTGATTTAGACAATTTGTTTTTCAAATGTTGGTAATAGTCCAACTTAGGTTTTTACGGAACGAAAAATTGACCACGTCAACTTTTATACCCACTTTTTTCGATTTATCTAAAATCGAAATTTGAATTTAAATGTTCGTAATTATCCAATTTAAGTTTTTACTGAAGGAAAAATTGACCACGCCCACTTTTTTCTATTTATCTTAAATCGAAAAATGGCTGCCTCTATTTGGCTAATATATGTGTCTAAAATCACAGAACGCCTGGACTGATTTGGCTATTTTTTTTTAAATGTTCGCGTTTAATCAAGAAAAGCAGCTCGACCTGTGATCACTCATATTTCTGATAAAAAATCGATGTTTTTATATAAAATCTCACAATATCTAAATTTTTTAATAACTTGGCCAATAAGTGTTAATCATGAAAAGGAGCTTGATCTGTGATCACTCATATTCGGTTTTTTTATAAAAAGTCAAAAGCTTTTAATCAAGAAAAGGAGCTGTGATCGCTCATATTTCTGAACAAAAATCGATTTTTTTATATAAAAACTCACAATATCTAAATTAGCTAATAACTTGGCCAGTAAGAGTTTAATCAAGAAAAAGAGCTCGATCTGCAATCACTCATATTTCTGACAAAAAATCGATTTTTTTATATAAAAACTCAAAATATTTAAATTTGTTAATAACTTGCACAATAGGCTTTTAATCAAGAAAAGGAGCTCGATCTGCGATCACTCATATTTCGGACTTTAGTTTTTGACAACTGACTTAGGTTCTTTTTCTCTCAGTAACGCTTCTATGTATATTTTATTCTATGACCATAAGATTCATTGTACATCAAACAAATATAACCCAAAACTATATGAATAAAAATTATCATTCAACAATACGTTTTTTTTTTTCTTTTTAACTATTTTTACCCATTTCAAACCCCTTCTTTCAAATTCACAAATTGAACACAAGCATTTTTTTAATTTGGACAGGACAACGTCTGTCGAGTCAGCTAGTATTAAATATATTCAAGATGAACATGCTCAATATAGTGATAAGTTTCAAGGCGATCTATTCTCTTACACCATTGATGGTTTCTATTTGAAAAACCAACCAAGTTTGATTAAAATCAATATTCTGAAACAAATATGATTCCATTTGGATAAACAATTACAAACCAAAAGCTGCAGGAAGTCATTCGCATTCCAATTTCCGACTTCAATCAATTCTTCAGAAGATACACCAATAGTAGCGATAGATTCATATATATATAATCGCGAAAAAGTTACCGCAATTACCAATGTTTAGAAAATCTATTACATATTTAGTGAGAAACACGTTCCACTACTTCAAGATGAATAAGAAGTGGGTCCCAACATTGTGTGTAAAGCATACACATCTGTAAATAGGACATCAGAGCAAAATATGACTAATGAAAACAAAAAGTTACAAGCCCAACTTTGGTTTCCAGAGATAAGATCATTTTGCCTCTATTACACATAAAATCGGGACTTATGAAGCAGTATGAAAGGGCATTAAAACTGCCTTTCCTTCAAGAATTTTTTTTTTGGTTTTTTTAAAAACTGGTATTTTTTATGGCTCACAAATAAGACTTTTAGTGAAAGACAAACTCAAAGAATAATTTTTAGAAAAAGCGGCTTTGAAATCTTTTGTTGTCGTTATGAAAAATTTCTTAGGAATACAGAAGGCTGAAAAGTACTAGGAATAAGTTGTGGACTTTTTATTAGCTTTAAAAATTTTGGATGTAATATGAGCATAAAAGTGCACTAACTGCACTAACTGCTCAGTCATTTAGGCAAGTTTCCTTAAAATATTGGATCGTACAGCGAAGATGAAGATATCAAGGTTGCTGAGATGGACAAATGATGACAGATTACTGTTGGACTATCACATGGGAGTGTCTTAAGGAGCACTATCGTAGAAAATCTAAAAACAAGAAGCTTCTTAAAATCGTTTACAAGGTTCTTATGTTTTAAATCGTTTTTTTGTCCTGGATGTCCTTTTCAAAGAATTTTGCCATAAAACCCCGTAGATATGTTACATGTTTTACCCCAATTTTATCATCTTGTTATTTTTTTTGAAATTCGTTTGTGTTAGTGAAATAGTTTTTGTATTTTTTCATTAAAAGTGTTAAAATGAATGCTAAAAGTTTCCTTTTAGAATATTTAGAAGGTAAAAAATAATGATTTATGTTCAAGGGTAACCTTTAATAAATGGTACAAAATATGTCAGAAATTTCCAAAATAACAAAAGAGAATTTTATGTTCCTTTAGCGTTTTGTCAAAAGGTTAATTTCGACCGTTCAGGTTTCAATTTAGTAAAGCCAAGATACGTTTCATATTTCATTATAAAATATATTGATTTAAAGCTACACAGCAGGCTGAATTTCAAAAGCCTGCAAAGATTTATTCAAAAATTAATTTTTGTCAATATCTAAACACTTTTCACACTCAATTCAACATTTGTACTTTGATTGGTTTTCATGAGATATTGCAAAACAATTTTTTACGTATTAGTTTGGAGTATATATCGTCCCCTCAATAAAACAATAGTTTACAAGCATATACACCATTATTATACCCTACACCATCATAGTGGGGAGGGTATAACGCGTTTACGCAGATGTTTGTAACGGCCAAAAATATTAGTCTAACACCCACTTTCTGAGTCGATTAAAAGATGTTCGTCCGCCTGGCTGGTCGGTCGGCTGGCTGTCCATGTAAACCTTGTGCGCAGAGTATTTCGATCAAATTCGGTACATATTATTTTTTCGCCCAAGGACCAAGCCTATTGAAACTGGCTGAAATCGGTTCATTATTTCACCTAGCCCCCATACAAATGTCCTTCCGAAATTGGACTTTATCGGTCATAAATGTCTAATGTATATATGTATCTCCACAAATTCCGCTCCAAATAAGTTTTATATATACTAAATTCATGTCACCAAATTTTGTTACAATCAGTCCATAATTAGTCATAGCTACCATATAGACGCGCTTCCAAAAATCACTTTAACGTACATAAATCGCTTAAAAATTTTGGTATACACACAAAATTTAACATAGTTAACTTTAATATAGATATGTAAATTTAATTTTTTTAAGTTTACTTTATAAATATTGTACTAACAGTTTTTGAACAATCATTAATTATGTGGAAAACGTCTAAAAAAATCACAATTTTACTTAAATTTTTTTTTGAAAAATCCTCTCCATAGAATTTAAAATTTGGACCATATTTGTACTACAGGAACCACAATACATGAAAATTGTGTAGTGGTTTAAAAGCATCTGCAATTTATTCGATATTGTTGCCCAGTGTAATTGATAACAGTTTTTTTAAATCCTTATGATGTATGAGTTTTTGTAGTCCTTGTATATGAAACTAGTTACTTTAGTGAGAAACACGTACATGCTAACATCAAAGTAATGACTTATTTCAGTTACTACTTGTAGGTGTATTCATGCTAAGTATTTAGTTAGCTTTAATGACATCAAAGTGTTTAAATGATGAGTTGAAATACCTTTGTATTAAAACAGAGCTAATGTTAGGTACTTATTCGAAAGTTTCATATCCTTTCATGTTTTTCTCTCTTTTGGACATATGACCTGATAAATTAACTTATATAGGGTCTTTCAATAAGCGATTCCTATCTTTAAATTTAAATAAAACAAAGTGTGTGTGAGATATCGTCGAAATTTTCTATCCTTTTGAAATGCCTATCGATTTCATTATACATAGAGTATAACATATCCATAGAAATATCCAATTTCTCATAACTCTTGCGAATAAATCAGACTGAATGTCAGTTTTTGGCCTTGAGGGCCGCTGTGGTTTGTGGCATATTCGCATAGATCTGCGACTTAAGAAAACCCCACAAGAAAAAGTCTTGTATCACAATGTCGGAGATCAGTTCACATCACCTCCACTTTAAATGACCATTCCCTCAAATCGCTCGTGCAAAATATCCAATATGGCACATGTCGTTTGTGTTTATATCATCCAATTCAGGTCAAAAGACATCATCGACGTATAGCGCTCGCCGTTGATAGTGGTGGCCTGGCCGAAGCACAGTGGCGCCATTTGATTTTTTCATTGCGGAAATCATAAGTTGTGAACCAAAAGAGATAATCAAACAATTTAAAAAGCATATGATAGACAATTGATCAACTTATGAAATGAGTGTTTTGAAAGGGTTCTACGTCTTTTATGTGCCTACTTATGGGTTTGAAAAAAATTTGTGTAAAAATCAATTTTATGGGAAGTAAAATAAAATATTTTTTTTTGATTTCTTATATTTCTTTTTAAAGGCTTCTATGATTATTCCAGAATTAAATTTTTTGTAAATATACATATAAAAATAAATAATCGGTAAAAGAAGGTATTTTGAAGGTAAATGGCCCCAAAATGCATACAACACATTTTTGAAACTATGTCTTTTTTCAAAATGGTACCTCTAGCAAAAAATGGGCTTAGTACGGGCAGCTGGAAATGTTTGCATTAGGTAAATCAAAGAATAATCAAAGATCTTATTTTGAAAATATGGCAAGTATAGAAATTTTGAGTTTTTTTTATACCTTTCACCATGAGTGGCAAGGGTATATATAAGTTTGTCATTCCGTTTGTAATTTCTATATTTTTCATTTGCGAACCCACAAAGTATATATGTATATATTCTGGATCGTTATAGATAGCGAAGTCGATATAGCCATGTTCGTCTGTATGTTGAAATCAACTTTCATAGCCCACAAATAACTTACAAATATGGTCGGGAATTCTTCCGGCTGGTGCTATTCAAAATCGAGAACATCGGCCCACAAATGACTTAGATATAAGGAAAAAACCGGGTCAACCTGAATTTTTGGCCTATTTTTGATCTATATTTGGATTACTTAGTCTTTAATATAGACAATATGGATATCTAATGATAGATATTTCAAAGTCCATTGACACGATGTCTATAAGGTTATAGTAATTTGGACCTACAATGGGTAAAATTTTGTAACCCGATTTTTTTTTTACCAAAATTTTTTTTGTCATACATTTTTTTCACTAATAAATTTAAAAAAAAAAAATTTTGAAAAAAAATAAAAAAAATTGATTTTTTTTTTAAATTTTTAAGAAACAATTTTGAAATTGTTTTTTTTTTTAATTTTGTATTTTAAAGTATAATTTGGTGAATGGTATATAAGATAGCTTTCTTACTTGTTTGCATTAATGTTGAGAAATAGTGAAAAATTGGTTAGCTGATAAATACGATTCACCTGGACAAACACAAAGCTAACTTTTTTATTCTTCTATATAAATAAAAATCAATTGTCGTTCGTTGGTAATTGCATCAGTTGAGAACGGCCCGACCGATTTAGACAATTTTTTTTTAAATGTTGGTCATAGTCCAACTTAGATTTTTACGGAATGACAAATTTACCACGCCCACTTTTACTCCCACTTTTTTCGATTTGTCTAAAATCGGAAAGCGGCTATACCGATTTGGCTAATTTTTTGTTTAAATGTTCTTAGTTATCAAAAATTTAAGTTTTTACTGAAGGAAAAGTAGACCACGCCTACTTTTACGCCCACTTTTTTTGATTTATCTAAAATCGGAAAACTTCTATTTGGCTAATTTGTTTTTAAATGTTCGTAATAAAATTCGTAAGAAAAATTTTCCACGCCAACATTTTTTCGATATATCTAAAATCGCAGAACGCCTGAACTGATTTGGCTATTTATTTGGCCCACTTATTAAATGCTGTAAATATGTGACCAAAGGTAGTGACATGGCATCTGGAAAATGGTTGATCGACCGCCATCTACAACATTGACCAGATTTTTTGCTATTTGCCGGAATGATAAATTTGCCGGAACGCTGCTATACTCCGAAATGCCAAGACAAGGAAACAAGGAATTCCAGTTTTAGGTTTCCCATATTTATTTTCCAACGACCCATTATGTCCATCCGAGAAATGATGAGCTTTCTATTTGCGTTGGCCAAAAATCGATTTTTTACATAAAAACTCACAATATCTAAAATCGCTAATAATATAAAAACTTAAAATATCTAAATTCGCCAATAATTTGGCCAATAAGCGTTTAATCAAGAAAAGGAGCTCGATCTGTGATCACTCATATTTCTGGCCAAAAATCGATTTTTTATAAAAAAAACTCAAAATTTCTATATTCGCTAATAACTTGGCCAATAAGCGTTTAATCAAGAAAAGCAGCTCGATCTGTGATGACTCATATTTCTCAACAAAACTCGTTTTTTAATATAAAAACTCAAAATATCTAAATTCGCTAATAACTTGGAAAATAAGCGTTTAATCAAGAAAAGGAGGTCGATATTTCAGACCAAAATTCGATTACTTATATAAAAACTCAAAATATGTACATTGATTTACATGTATGCTTTTGTTGCTTGGACAGGACAATTGTAATAAGAGTAGCATATTTGAAATCATTGAATAGTTTCCTGTAATATACCTTCAGCAATATGACCACAATCAATTGACAAAGTTCGGAAGTCCCTATTGGAAAACTCTTTATTAATAATTAAAAAATATAGCTTTTTGTTAAGAATATTTAAAGAAATTGTTAAAAATTAACAAACTTTTTATTTAATTACACATTTGCCATATGTTTTCTTTAAACTGCCTTAAAGTAGGCTACATTAATTATGGAATTTATTTCCTTTTTTATCCTGCATACTTATACGAAATATAACTTCAGCTCTTATATGAAACTCTCATTCACAGACATAGAAACGTCATCAAAAGCAACGGTAAATATTTATGTTTATGTGTATGTATGAATATGTAAGTTATTAAAGTAAACGGTGAATGATGTTGATGTAGTTGAAAAGTGCATGTGTGTAAGTTGATTTTAATATGTGTGAGATTTACTGAGCTCTCATGTTGTATTTATGTCTGTTACTTTTATTCTGTTTTCATTTCATTTTATTTAGTTTATTTTTTTTGAAGAGTTTGTATATGCTTTGTTGTTGTAGCTATATAGTAAGTACATATATGTTTGTTGTTATTTGGATTTTTACATGTGTGTGTTATTTGTTGCTGCTGCTGTTGTGCTGATTATAGCTTGGGTGTTAATTTTCACTTAATTTGTCACTGTTTTTGCGTTGTGATTTTTTTTTAATTTTTCTCCTTTCTAGAGGGGGAGCAATAATGGTAATGGTGTAAAAAAGACTGTTGCTGCTAAGTTTGCTGTTTGGGTGATTATAAAAGATAGCGTGTGTGTATGTGTGTGTATAAGTATTCAAGTTTTTTTTGTGTGCTTTTCATCTCTATTCTGTTAAACACAAGTACATGTTTCTTTTCTAATGAGGGTGTAAATATGGGTCAAGTTTTTGTTTTTTGTTTGTTGTTTCGTTTATTTTTTCTTTCTTTTTTTGCATGTGTTGCGCCAGGAATATTTTCAAAAATAAAGCGAGAGATTTACAAAAAAAAGACAACAACAAATGCAGTATGTTAAATACAAAACAAACACTAACATGAGCATCAACGTTGTAGTCTTCATAACTCATCATCATCATCATCGTCGTAATTTTGAACATAAATTTGAAAGCAAAATTATTTTTCATTTTTCTGTTAAGCCATGAGAAAGAAGTGTGCAGAATAGAGTTTTTATTTTACTATTTTTATGTATTTTTTTCTTCTTTTTTTAACAAAACTTGAGAAGAAATGTGTGTTTATTTATAAGCAAATGCATACATACACAAATTTATGTTGCAGTATTTTAGGTTGATTATCCTGCTTTTTGTGGCGCAGTAGAGTTAAACTAATAGGTACACTCTTAAATTTAATGAAAAAAGATTTGACATGAAATTTACTGGTAAATGTACATTATTTTTATTAAAGTACTGGTTGACCGCCCCGGCTTCGCCCGGTAGCATTTACTTAGTTAGTTTTTCAAGTTTCTCCAACCCACATACACCTGGCTGTTCTTATTTATTTGCAAATAAAAAATCTACATTTGTACTGCTTATATATTGAGCTTTTTTCTTACAGTTGACTGTACTCAAACCATCCTTTACAAACCATCTCCAGAAAATTTCGAATCGAATAAAAAAAAATCTGCCAAATCGCTCCATATACATGGACCATTTAATTTTTATAGATATAGATTAAAGAGACATTGACAGAATTAAAATAGTTTGACAGTTTAGACCATATGTCATCGACTATTAAGAAGTTTTGTTAAAATTGTCAAAAGGGAAATAAATTCGAGTAGAAAACTCATTTTGCCTATGACTACAATACATTTAATAATTGGAATTGTTGTGTTTGTGACAATCTCTGGTATAGACCAAAAAAAAATACGTTTTTTTTCATTAAGAATTCCTCATCTTTTTTTACTACATATTCTTAGGAATATCTTTTCATCCTGAGTTGATGTTTATGGTATCAACATTTATTTTGTTTCTAACAAAATATAACCCCTCTTAGCTACATTTCTTTCAGTGTTTAATTTAGCTTTGCGTCTGCACCTGCTTGTTTATATAGAACATGTGTTAAATTAATTGTATATATGAATGTATTTTATACATATATATTAGTCTGGCTCTTATTTTGGACTTTTACGATTCCGATGCTCCCAAGATCTAAAAGAGTTCTTCGTCATCTGGAAATCAAAAGCTGAGAATTTGATCCAAAGCTAAATCTGATAAGGTTTAGAGGTTGCACACATAGATCGGAAACTCTCTTGGAAAAGACCTAACTCAGTTGTCAAAAATCTAAGTGGTGAGAATGTATTAGTGAAAAAATCTGTATGAAAACAAAAACAGCACTCATATTTGTGACAAAAAAAGTTTGAAGATAAAGAATTGGAAGCATTACTCCATCATTGGGAGCTACTCCAGCAACAATTTTAAAACGCAGGATTCATCCAAAAGCAAGGAATTTGGGTACAATAAGAATTGCAACCAAGTTACCTTGAATAACGATTTTGCCTATCTGAAACTATGTTTGCTCTAGGAGAAAATCATTTTTGCAAAGAATAATTATAACAAATTCGGTTGCTACTACGAATCTGTTTTCTCTGTGTGGGAAAAGATCATAGAATACAAAGGCAAATACTTTGAATAAATTTATAGTGTACATTTGTTTAAAAAACGCTGTATTCGAATTCGAATATTCAGTTAAAGAACCTTGTAGAAAGTACACCACAGATGGCGTATGTATTAGTAAGATCTAGAATATTCGAATTTTGACAGTTAAAGAACAATCTAGAGTGCAGATGGCAGTGTTATAAATAGTGGTAGAGGTTGCAGTCGTGAGGAGTTTATCAGAGACGCTATTTGAATAAACATCAACTGAGTGCCTTAAAGTGTGCTGTATTTTTCAAGTGAATTCGTGTACATTATAAAGTGTCTGTATTTCTGAGAATTTATAAACGTGTATAAAATACATTGAGTGACTATTTAGTTCTGTGGTTGTTGTACATTTTAAATAAATAAAGAGTTGTTACAATTTTTTAACTACTAAACGGCTTTTATTTGCATTAAAAGGTATCCGGTTTATTTAAAGGAAATAAACCAGCGTTTTAAAAAGGTTAAAACGTAACAATATTTTCTAAAATATTTAAAGTGTTTGTACTTAAAGCGTCTTGGTAAAAATAATTAATGACTAGATTCAATTAAAACTACATATGTCTGAAACATCCTAAAATTTGAGGCTACACAAAACTCTACATATTTGCACAATATTTCAGCTTTTAAAACGATTTTTTAAGATTTATTTATTTTCGGACCTTGAGGCGTATGATTAATATTAATTCCTAAATAATTTAACAAAACTGTCTCTAACTTTGTACTTACTTAATAGAAATCGTTGAAACTGAACAGATTGAACATATGCTTAATAAGCAATTCATAAACAAATATTTCAGGTAATAGCGGCAATAATCGTAAACACTTTGCGTCTATAGTTTGAAAAAAATCATAACGATTAATTAGATAAAAATAGATTTAAGGACTCTTATGTCATCCTGATTTTATAGAATTTACTAATTTCGAAACGAACGATTCGTCTACATACGTTTGTGTTAAAAATTTGAACTGTATAAACAACACGCCATAGAGAAGTACATATAGAGCAAGCAGAAACTAGGAAATAACTCAATCATAAAAATTAAAAATTACTCATAATAATCATTATAATACTTCCCCCCTTTAGGTTTTTGGCAAGTAAATTAGGTCTTTGACAGTAGAGTTTCCGATATATTTATATTTATCTATGCTCATTTTGTTTTCTTAGTAATTTTGTTTAAGATTTTTTCAAAATACAGCCATAAAGACGTAGAGCATTTTTTGTCAAAATTTTTAACGTTCAAAGAATTTCTTTTGAAAATTAAAAAAATTCTTTTACTAAATCTAATTCGTTACTGTGACGAAATAAATGAGCACAAAGTTGAATAAAATCATGGGGTAAATTTTAGTTCTTTTTTTAATTGACATAGATTTTTAAAACTTTTCGAAAGGAAACCATATTAAGTTTCTTATTTTTATTAATTATTTTATACTTGTTATTATTCTTAATTGAAATTCAGTTTTATAAATTTATGCTTTTGAAATGATATTTAAAGATTTTTGTAAATTAACGACCTCAAGGCGTATGATTGCTATTAATTACTCAATGAATTTACAAAACGTTTTATAACTTTTTCTGTATTCAAGAAAAATCTTCAAAATTTCGCAGTTTCAATGCTAACTAAATTAGCAATTCATTGCTAAAAAGTTTTAGAAGTTGAGGCTAAAATCGTAGAACACTTTAAGGCTTTAAAATTGGTTAAATTAAAATATTTCACAATTAATAAAACAAAACAATTTGAATGCAAATACTTGCTGCATTTTTTCTTTAGAAATAATCACATAATTAGAATTGGTTATATATTAATAAATATTTTTATTTGACTGATTCACAAGCTATAAATACATTTTAAAACAATAAGGTTTTTAAGCCATCTTTTAAGATTTTTGTAGTTTTTTGATTCCATTGCGTATGATTGATATTATTTCCCCAGTAGTATTACTAAACTATCTATAACTTTGTCTGCACTTAAAATTTTTTTTGTGAACAAAAACTAAATTACCTCAAAATCTGCCAATTTCAAATCGATGTCTAGGCTAAACCATAAAAGGTACATTTGCGAAACTCTGTGTTTTTAATCGTTATTTAGCATTTATTAGAATTCAAAACAATTCTTTAAATTTTTTGAAATTATATTTAAAAAAAATTTTTGAAACTACAAAAAAATGAGTTTAAGATATGCATACAATTTAATTATACAAATATAAAGTACTAATGTTGCCAAGAAGTCGTGCAAATTGTATATTGTATACTTAATGATCTATCGTTATATGGAATACAAAAACTATTTTTAACTGAAATTTTTTCAACATTTACTAATTTTGTTGGAAGATATTGCTAATTTGACCCCAAATTTGGACGAAAATGTGTCACATTTAAATGTTATCCGATTTTGCAGAAACAATTTAAAATCTTGTGATCATCAAAAATCCAAAATAAACGCCACCTTAATATATTTATACATTTATGTGTTAAATTTTCTTCTCATATTTTGTTCATAATTTACGTTTTATTTTATTTAATTTTTCCATTTCTGCTCCAGTTTCCTTTTTTAATTCCTTTTTTTTCTTCTTTCTTTAAGTTTGTTTATTTCAACACATTTTTACTTATTTTTATACCCTTCATCATGTTAAGTTAAAGTAATAAATAAGTTTGTCATTCCGTTTGTAATTTTTACATTTTTCTTAAAGAAATTTTAAAATTTTCACTTTTTGCAAGAAATGAATATGCAGTGGTCATATCTACCCACTGTAAAAATCTGCTATCATTTTCTCTACTCTTTCGCCACTGCTTCTACTGAACATTTTAAAATTTTGAGTTGACGCTCTTTAGAGGAACCAGTGCGATATATCCTGGATCGTTATAGATGCTGGAGTCGATATTGCCATGTCTGTATAACCGTCTATTCATCCGTATGTTGAAATCAACTTTCTGTAGCCCCCAAATAACTTACATACATGATACATACAACAATATATCCGCTATAGTCCCGTTTCGGTTGCTAATTGAAAATGGAGAACATCGACCCACAAATGGCTAAAATATAAGCAAAACACTACGACTACCTCGATTTTGGCTCAATATCTAAATTAATAATTCATTAGCATAGACAATAATAGATATTATAAGCAACAATTTTATTTTTTTTTTTTAATTTTTTACACCAAAAAAATTTTCAATCATTATATTAAAGTATGCTTTGAAGCATCGACACAGCCGAATATAGCTCTCTTACTTGCTCTTTACATTTGTTTTTATTTAATTCTTGTTATGTTTTTTTTATTATTTTCTGTTCGTCTTTTTCTTGTTTTTATTGTATTTATGTTTCCGGTTTTCTAGGTTGTTTTTAATTAAATTTTATTATTAAGATTTAGGCTTAGGATTTAATAACATTTATGTATTGTATATTACATAAATTTTTATGTTTTGTCCTTTTCTTAACTTAAGATTCATATTGTTTTTGTTGTAGATTTTTCAATGATTTTTAATTTTTTTGTTTTGTTTTTATTATGATTTTTAATTAAAAATTTGTGTAATTTCTGTCTGCCTTAAAGACTTTTAGGCAATTTAAAAATGTTTAAAGTCAAATATTTTACACATTTAATTGGGAAAAAATCAGGATTTGCAGTTGATTGAATATTTTAATTTAAAGCAAGAGTTTGTTAAGAAGCAAATTGCATAGGTTGTGTAAAGAAATAACATAATAACATGTGTAAAGAAATAACAATAACCGCAATGACTGTCAAAATAAAAATAGATGTGGTTTCAACAGGATGAGAAATGTATCTATCAATTGACCTCCTAGGTCGTGCGAATTGACACCTTTCGATTATTTCCTGAGCCACCACGCGAAATCACAGGTTTATGCTTATAAACCAGCAAAAATTTATGCCTTTTGAAATACTGCCAGCAATACTCGTAAAAGTGTCCAACAATTGGTCGACTATAATGTGCTTCGTCAAGAACAACCAGGGTGTACATTTACCCGAAATCATTCTCAGTAACAATATTGCCACTTTTAACTTGTTATTATTCGTAATTCAATTTAATCTAATAAATAAAAATCAAATGTCGTTCGTTGGTAATTGCATCAATAGAGAACGGCCGGACCGATTTAGACAATTTTTTTTTTTAAAATGTTGGTCATATCCCAACTTAGGTTTTTTTTATTATTTTCTGTGAAAATAAAAAATTGACCACGCCCACTTTTTTCGATCTATCTAAAATCGGTAAACGGCTACATCGATTTGGCTATTTTTTTGTTTAAATGATCATAGTAATCCAATTTTTTTTCGATATATCTTAAATCACAGGACGCCTGGACCGATTTTTAATGTTCGCAATACATAGTCCGCAAAAGTTTTTATATAAATAAAAATTGTATACGTCCACTAATACGCCCACTACTCATATTTCAATTTCAGACCAAAATTCGATAGCTTATATAATAACTCACAATAGCTTAAATCGGTAATAACTTGGCCAATAAGCGTTTAATCAAGAAAAGGAGCTCGATCTGTGATCACTCATATTTCTTAACAAAAAATCAATTTTTTATAGAAAAACTCAAAATATCTAAATTCGCGAATAACTTGGCCAATAAGCGTTTAATCAAGCAAAATAGCTCGATCTGTGATCACTCATATTTCTGACAAAAAATCGATTTTTTATATAAAAACTCAAAATATCTAAATTCGCAAATAAAAGAAAGGGAGATCGATCTGTGATCAGTCATATTTCTGACCCAAAATAAATTTTTTATATGAAAACTCAAAATATCTAAATTCGCTAATAACTTGGCTAATAAGAGTTTAATCGAGAAAAGGAGTTCGACCTTAAACCGATTTTTTATATAAAAACTCAAAATATGTAAATTCGCTAATAACTTGGCCAATAAGCGTTTAATCAAGAGAAGGATATCGACCTGTGATCACTCATATTTCTGAAAAAAAAAAACGATTTTTTATATAAAAACTCACAATAACTAAAATCGCTAACTTGGCCAATAAGAGTTTAATAAAGAAAAGGAGCTCGATCTGTGATCACACATTTCTCAGACCAAAATTCGATTACTTATATAAAGACTCAAAATATGTATTCTGTTGTTGCAAGACTTAGGTTTTTGACAACAAACTTAGGTTCTTTGTCTCTCAGTAGCGCTTCTATGTATATTTTATTCTATGTCCTATATCAATAAAAATGATCATTCAGTAATACGTTTTTTTTCTTTTTAACTATTTTTACCCTTTTCAAATAGCTTCGTCCAAATTCACAAATCGAACACATGTATTTTTTTTAACTTGGACAGGACAACGTCTGTCGGGTCAGCTAGTTTTTATATATTTATGCTTTTGAAATGATGTTTTAAGATTTTTGTAAATTAACGACCTCATATATAGACCTGATATTAATTACTTAAGGATTTTACAAAATGTTCTATAACTTTGTCTGTATTCAAAAAAAATCTCTCAAGTTTCTCAGTCTTAATGCTAACTAAATCATTAATTCATTGCTAATAAGTTTTAGAAGTAGCAGCTAAAATCGTAGAACACTTTAAGACTTTAAAACAATAAAATCATTCAAATAATTTGCAATTAATAAAACAAAACAATTTTAATGAAAATACTTGCTGCAGAAGGGAATAGGTTTAAAAAAACTAGAATAAGCTTAATCAATGTTTAAATATTTTTTTTATATGAAAAAATATATTTAAACATTGATTATGCCTAAACTATGTTTAAAATTTTGATAAGTTACCCTGCCTAAGTCTATAAAAAATATATACAAAAAATCATGCGTAAAGTTTTGTTTAAAATTTTAAAAACTAAATATTTTAATTTGACTTGTTATTATTCACAAGATAACATAACTATGAAACATTACTAGACCATTTGCAGAAAAATAAGCTCAAACTTATTAGTTCATTGGAGATTTAATTAAAATTTATATATAGACAATCAAACCTCTTTGCCAAAAACTGATTTATTGTTTATTAATATTTCAATAATATAAAAATTTAATGCAGTTTCTATTTAAGAATAATGTGAACTGCATCCTTATCTGAATTATATCTATAGCTGTTTGTGAAGAACTTTAAAACATAATATAGATTTCACTGTGTGTAATTTTTTAAGTCATGGAAATATAACCATATACGGACACCACTACGTGATAAAAGACCAAAAACAAAAGTCCCATGTCTTCCAGTTTTGCCTAAAGTCATGCACATTTATTATGGGTCCTCGGTGTCATTTTTGCAAAAAAGTGATCATTTTCTCAGGCTCATATCTTGCAAACAGTTCGGAATCTTGATTTGCTCTCTGAGATAAAGTTGTAGCCCTTGTCATAAAGAACAAAAATGTTTATCACATAAAATCATAAAAACTTCATCTTCAAGATCAAAATCGCCAAAAACCTTAAACAATTCGTAATAAATTTAGAAATATTTTTTTAAAGCTGCCTAAAAGTATGCTTTAGTTTATAATAATGTAGTAGTTTATGGCCCATTACACTTAATTCCTTTAGTTTTTTCTTACTTTAGTTTTTTCTTCCTAGGAAGTTCTTCTAGAAAGTTGTTTACTGAGATCTTAGGTACATTTTTGTAGTTGATTGTTTCTTTGAATTTTGAACGGTTTGCTACATATGGACCTGAACAGGGGAAAAACGTAATTTTTGTTCTTTATGAGCTACAGCTTTGCCTCAGATAGTAAATCCAAATTCCGAACGGTTTGCAAGATATGAGCCTGAGAAAATAATCACTTTTTTGTTTAATTATATTAAATAATAGTATAGATTTCCTGATATCTTATTTTTACTTAAATTTAATAAAATATTTGAAAATTTTAAATATTTCATCAAAATCGTTTTCGAAACAACATATGTCAGCCACAAAATAACTTTAATTTATTTAAATACAATAATACACACACAAACACGAAAAGTCCTTTAAGCTGCTGCAGCATTTAAAGTGTATTTATAACAAAGCTATACTTTTTTTCATTACAAATAGCTGTGGCATACTTTAAGGCTGTTAAAGAAAATTAACTTTAATGTATTTTATTTTCTTTCAATAACATTTCTTGCTTTTTTGTTTATTTTCAAACCTCAAGACTAGTCATTTTATTTTCTTACTTATGCTCTTAACATTTTCCTTAGCTCTCTTCTCTTTAACTCTACTGTTTGTTGTTTCTTAAAGTAAGCCAGAGTGTGTGTGCGTGTTTTTTTTTGTCGGCAAATACTTGTTAATAATGAGATAGAAATAAAAGCTTTTTTATACTTTTTTACTTTATTTTCCAATTTTCATTGTAATAATGTGCTTTTTTTCTCCCGATGGCTGGTGTGTAAGTTTATGTTTGTTTTTTCGTTGCTGATGCTGTGTTTTATTCTTATTTTCTTACTTTATCCCTGGATGTTGGAATATTTAAAATGAGTATTTTGTTCTTAGGGTATTCCTTAGTTTTTTTTGTTTTGCTTTGTTGTTGTTACTTGAGTTTTATGTTTGTAAAAGTTTTTCCTGCTGGAATTTTCATTTGTTGTTGTCATCTGTTAGATGTGTGTGAGTGTGATTTTTATGAGAGTGTGTTTATTCAAACGAAATTACTCATACATTTACTTTTATATAAAATAATGATAAAGATGTGTTACCGAGTGCCGCTGCTTCTAGTGGATTCTACGAGTAGTATCTCTGGTACATATATTTATTTTTAAAAGTGCGTGCTGGTGTTGCGTAGAATTGTGTATGTAAATGTATAAAGTCTGTGCGTTTTATGTAAAACCTTAAACACGATAATACCAAAGAAAACAAGTACAAGAGTACAAAATATATATATGACAGAAAATAACACAAACGAATGTTGTTTTATATTCCTTGGAGTATCTCTCTTATTCCGACACATAAATCTATGTACGAGGGTAGTCCCAATACTAGATAGGACTTTATTTCGAACGTTTTGGATTTTTGATGATCCCAAGGTCAGAAATTGATATATTTGATCTATGCAGCAAATGCTGAAAATTTCCGCAAAATTGGATATCGTACAGAACTTGAATATTTCATTTGGTGTTTCGTCAAATTATTCCCGAACAGAATACCCAATTTGGCAAAACAATTTTACAATTTCCAAGTGTTGTAGAATGCTTATCTATCCATGGCGATTTGTCAAAATAAAGTCAATAAATGACAGATGTAGCTTCAAAAACATGGCCGCTAGTAACAGTCAATGTTCGAAAGTCCCTATTTGAAGACACTTTATTTGTTAATTTCTTAGATTTTTGTCAAGGTGGTAGCTGTTGCTAAATCTCCCTGTAAATTGTCTCTAATATTTACATAATTCCCTGCTTTAAATGAATTTTCCTATTGCCCTCCCTTAAATACTATTTGACATTTGTATTTATCATGCAAATGAATTCAGTGTAGATGTGTTATTTTCCTTTTAAGTCAATGAAATCCACACAGAAATGAACACACACTTTGAGCAATTTCTTCTTTTTTTTTCATTCTGTTTTACAAAATACTATTTAACAATTGATGTTGCCAAAGACAAGAATTGATATGTTTGAAGAAAAAAAACAAAGATCTTTAAGTTTTCAAAATGTGCTTTCGTGTGTAAAGTATGAAGTTGAAATCATTTTAAAAGGATTTGAAATAATTAGAAATGTGCACTTGAAACTAATTCGAGAGCAGAGTACAACTGTTTGCTAAAATTTAATAGTTTTAAAAGCATATTGTAAAGAGTCTTAAGGGGAGAAGATAAAAATCATTTTTATTTCAAGAATAAATTGAAAATATTTTATTATTATTATATAAAGGTTATATTATAAAGAAATAAGAAATCATAATAAATTTAAGTCAGCAGCTAAATGCTGACTATAGAAGTAAAATATTTTTGAAAATATTTTACTTCTATACGCTACAGACTTATGATACCCTTCACCTTCGTGTGAAGGAGATATAAGTTTGTCATTCCGATTGTAATTTCCACAATATAATCCCTATAAATTATATATATTCTGGATCCTTATAGATAGCGTAGTCGATTAAGCCATGTCCGTCTGTCTGTCCGTCTGTCTGTTCAAATCAACTTTTCCCCCAAATAATTTACACACACGATTCATACATCAATATCTCCGGAATTCTTCCGGCACTGTTGCTACTTAAAATCGATTAAATCAATCAACAAATGTCTGAGATATAAGGAAAAAACCAGGACAAGCTCGATTTTTTACCTATATCTGGATTACTAAGTCATTAATATAGACAATATGGATATCTAATGATAGGATAGATATTTCAAAGACATTTGCAACGACGTATATAAGACCATAGTAAGAGGGCGGCTAAGTGGCTCAGTTATAACAAGATATCAGGCAGGGATATTCGTATATATACTGACAGTCAGGCCGCAATAAAACCTCTAACAGGTGTATACACAACATCTAATTTAGCACAGGAATGCCGGGCATCCTTAAACAGAATGGCGAGACATTCAAAAGGCGCCATGTTACCTGACGGAGACATAGATTTCCTATGTGGGATTCCGTTATCTAAATGCAAGCTACATATTACTAACTTCTACTATGAGCTCGCTCAGACAAGATGGGGTTGTGAACCCACATGCACTATAACCAGAACGATATGGCCCCGACTGAATCGGGGACGAACAACATATCTTCTTGGCTTTACACGCTCACAATTGAGTGGTATAGTGGCGGTCATAACCGGACACTGCACCTTTGGTAACCACGCTAGGAGACTTGGCTTGCCATACGACGACTTCTGCAGAAGCTATCAAAACGAGGAGGATGAGACTATTTTTCCTCTTCTTTGTCACTGTCCTGCATTAAGAGATCTACGCTTAAGGTTTCTGGGACAGCGTTCCCGAAATAGTCTTTCTGAGCTCTCGAATATGAGGCTTGAGGGCATTAATGCCTTTATAAGGAATAGTAATTGGTTCAAAATACCAGACATGGGGATCTCTTTAGAGTAACCTATTGCCACGCAACTTTCTCCTTCTTAACTTTTTCAATCTTCTCCTTCTCTCTTTTCACTTCTATCTGTCCTTCTTTTTCTGTTTTTTTCTACTTTCAGGTAGCACAAAGAGTCTATTACTTGGACCCACGTGGGCTGCTCTTCTTTTCTCGCTGCTCGAAACCTAACCTAAGTTGGAACTACAATGGGTCAAAATCGAAAACAAAAAAATTTTAACCCGAATTTTTTTTCACCAAAATTTTTTTTTCTCTAAATACTAAAAAAAATTTTAAACTTAAAAAAATTTAAAAAATCAATTTGAAAATTTTTTTTTTCCAAAAAATGAAAACAACAACAATTTTTTTTTTACCTTAAAATATTTAAAGTTTTTATCTTAAAGAATATAGCTCTCCTACTTGTTTGTGAAATAGTTTTTAATTAATTAAAAGCAAGTAAATGAAAAATATTTCCAGAATAAAGGCAGTATTCATAAACGAATTTTAAATTTAAACAATGTTTTAAAATCAAATTCTGTATGGAAATTTTGCTTTAAAACATTGTTTAATTTAAAATTCTAAAATTAAATTCCTGATAGTTTACTTCATATTCTGCAAGCTTACTTGAAATACTTACTTCTAAAGTAATTAGTAATAACCACAATTTACCTGAAAAGATATAAAGAAAAAAAATTTATAAGTTTTTAATTTAATTTTTTAAATTTATGATAAAAGTTAAATATGAGTATGGAATAAAAAAGATGTATGTTTAAAAGCTAATAAATCATGTGCTAAAATTCAAACAAAACTTAAAATTTCCAAAGGACAAATCCTGTTGAAATCGGTACAAATGTCCTCCCGAAATACAATTTTATTAAGTTTTGCTCCAATTAAGTTTAATACATATGGAAGGCATTGTAATTTAACATAATTGACCATATAAAAAGCCTACTTCCGAAAATCACTTTAACGAGCATAAATAAGTTTCTTATAGAAATAAATTACACGAACAAATTTCATGGCGATCGGTCCATAAATGCTCATAGCTCCCGTGTACTCATGAAAATAAATTATGGAAATTTTGAAAGCAACATGTTTTTGATAATTTTTTCATTGTAGGCTTGACCGACCGACTTGATTAAAAATAATGAAAGTTTGGTGACCAGACATATCACTTTTTGTCACAATATCCTGTAGAAAACACCAACTATTCAAGGTTATATTCAGAAACAGGATGGTAGGTGGACCACTGATGGACTTGAGACACTAGAAGTGATCATGGATACTAATTATCCGGGGAACCTGCCACTAGATGGCTGGTGGATCCCAAACGAACAACAGGGAAACTCCGTATATTATAATTGACCAGCATATAGTAAAATTGGTCATAAGGAACCTCGACACTTACAAGTCTCCTGGCCGTGATACCATAACACCAGCTGATCTACAAAATAATATAGATATAGTCACTCCTTGGTTAATAGCTATTTACAATGCCTGACTTACATGGTCGTACGAACGAAATCGGTGGACCGAATGCACTGTGATATTCACAGTGAAAAGAGGGAAAACGTCACACAACAAAGCAAAAGATTTCAGACCAATAAGTCTATCATCATTCTGGCTGAAAAACCTGGAGAGAATCATCGACATCCATAAACGAGAGTCGTTAAAACAAGGATCACTATCTTCTTCAAACACGTCTACATGAAGGGCAAATCTGTTGAGACAAAACTTCACTCCTTAGTGGGTTACATTGAGAAGTCTCTTGAATTTGGCAATTTCATATTAGTGGCCTATCTGGATATAGAAGGAGCTTTCAATAATGTAGAATCTGCAACTACAAATTTAGCCCTACAAGATATAATCTTCGACGATACGATCATTCATTTCGAAAAGACAACGTCCATGATCACAAGAGTGGACACCAGGGTGTGGCACGCTGGCAGAAATTTTCCACAATTTCTGCCTGTTGACAAAGTTTGTTTGGTATTAATTTCACTTAGCCCTCATACAAATGTCCTCCCGGAAGACTGTTTGCGGAGTCGTACATATGTTTATTGAAAATTAACTCTAATTAATCGGGCAAAATTTGTCAGTGGTCCCCAAACAAGGTCCCCCTCAGAAAATGACTTAATGAAATTGGACATAAACAAGTTCTATAACAACCTATATCTTTCTACCAACCTTTGTGAGGATCGGTCTATAATTGACCCTACCCCCAACCTACGGCGCAACCGACATTTCTCTCTCTTACCTTTTCTATGTATTTATTCTATATAACAAACTATGATGTATCAAACAGCCTTTAATTGCCACTCAATTACGAATGATGATTTTAAACCATTATGTATTTGAATTATTAATTTTTAATACTAACCCACATTTTAATACAACTATAAGTTAATAATAAGACACATTTATCCATTTCAGTTTATTTTTAAAAAAATCAATTTATTTAAATTCAAATAAAAGTCTTATTTATTTCCAATATACATGACAATTATGGGTCAAATGTCTCATTTAAGTTTTATAACATCTCTGGCCTATTATAAAACAATAACTGTCAACTAATAAAATTCAAACAGACATACAGACACTCTTTTATAACATGCAATACATACATATATACTGACTGACATACAAATACATATACACACGCAACACACAACTGTCAAAGTCATAGTTTTATAACTTTCAAATTGTATGCACATTTCAAAATGATGACTGGAGCTGCACAACCCAAAACCGCCCACTTTACTGACATTTCTAACTCCAAACAACATGTTCAACTAGCGATAATAACTTTGGCAGTAAACATTTTCACTTCACTTTTACTTCAAATACCCGTTTATTACTTTTTTTTTTATCTGGCATACTTTCTGCTCGGAAGAGTGAAAGAGTTGTATAAATGGGTGATTAAGAAGGAGAATGGGATGGGGAGGGGTTTTGTGATGCGAAATAAGTAGGGAAATTATAACGCAGCAAGTAAGTACATATTCAATAACAACCCAGAAACCTACTTTAGATAGAGTAGTTGAAGTGGAAATAGAAGCAGTAGTAGGAATAGAAGTAACAGAAGAAGGGAAATGTTGTAGTTGCTGTACCATCATCACTGTTATATTTACTACTACTGTTACATACTTAAATGTGTATTAAACTTACTTATATATAAACAATTGACATACAATATACACTTGCATACATATGTAAATATTTGGGTGGCCCTTATTTTTCACCCTTCAAATTTTCGATGCTCCCAAGGTCTAAAATTTTTCCAAGTCTTAGAATCAAAGGCAAAAAATTTTAGTAAAATCGGATGATGTTTAAAGGTTGCCTATTTATTTTAATTTTGAATTAATTTATCATTTTTCCTAAAAAATATCAGAAAAAAATGTTAAACATTGTATTTACCCATAGATGTTTAATATAAAATTTAACAAATTTCTGATATCATTAATATATTTTAATTAGATCACAAAAAAAAGTATCTTCTGTCTGTTGAAATAAACTTTCATGAATAATATATCAATATATACGCTAGAAAATGACCCGCTATATATTTTTCACAAAAGCATAGACCGAAAATTCAAAATCTGACTTTACACTGTTACTCGCTAGGCTATTCTGAAGATGCCCTGAAAATTTCATTAAAATGGGCCAAACCGTTTTTGAGTCCAAACAGAACATACATACGCATATCCATTTTGATATATATAGAAGATGTACAACTTTCCCGCCAATTTTGTTTTCCTAAATTTTAAAAATCCATATCTTGAGTTCCAAGCATTTCTATATCAAGTTTCTTTTTGATTATGAATCGTATGATTTATTACTATTTTTTGGAAGATATAAATTTTCAATTTTTAAAAAATTTAAAATTTTTTTTATTAAATTTAATAAAATCAAAATTTCTATTTCCCTAAATTTAAAAAATTAAGAAAAAATAAAAAAAATTATCGATTTTTATAATTTTTTTTTAGAAATTGCATACAATATGAAAATGGATTTTCTATTCAAATTTCACAATATTTCAAAATAGTAAAATTTATATTTTGCAAAATATTTCCTTAAATTTTACATATTTAATAATAAATTGTATTATTTTGTGAAACAGTTACTTTTCTTTAGTATTTCTGGAACGACGAATGAAAATCATGATAGATTTTTTTTATGTAATTTGATGTATTGCGTAAAAATTTTATTTTGCCACGCCCCTCCGCCCACAGACCGAAAATAAAAAATCCGATTTTACAGTTTTACTCGCTAGGCCATTCTTTAGATTTCCTGAAAATTTGATTAAAATTTAGCCAGCCGTTTTTGAGTCCATACGGAACAAACATATACACATTCATTCTTATATATACAACTTTCCCGCCAGTTTTGTTTTCCTACACTTTAAAAATAAATATCTTAAGTTCCAACCATTTTTTTGGAAATTTTCTTTTTGATTATACATCGCTCGATTTATTACTATTTTCTGGAAAAATATAAATTTAAAATTTTTCACAAATTAAAATTTTTTTTTTTTCAAAATTTAATGAAAAATTAAGAAAAATTAAAAAAAAAAATTATCGAATTTTTTTCTCATAATGCATACAATACGAACTAATATAAACATCTAAATAGATTTTCTATTTAAATTTCTCAATATTTCAAAATAATAAATTTTATATTTTGTAAAATATTTCCTTAAATTTTACATATTTAATAATAAATTGTATTATTTTGTGAAATATTTCCTTAAGTTTTAAAAATTTATATGAACATTTTACTTTTCTTTATTATTTTCGGTACGATGAATGATTTTAGTCCATATTTATTATATTTATTACTCAATAACAATTTATAATTGCATTTTGTTTCCAACATGAAATTTTTAAATTATTTGCAAAATATTTCTGCTATTACCTTAAACTTTAAATATAATGTTGAACCTCTAAACGTTGTCCGATTTTGATTAAATTTTCTATACTTGGTTTTTAAATATGCTATGAAAATCGAAAAAGTGTAAAATAAGCGCCACTCTAGTATACATATATAGGCTAAAATAATCAGACACATGACACTTGGAGAAAAGGAGAGACATATAGCGGCTTTAAAAAAGGCATATTTACTGAATTGCATATTTATTCACACGCACGAACAAAAACACATATTCAAATATACTATTTGTTAAAAACCCAACTACTAGTAGCACTAAAACTGCAACTACTACGAAACACTGTTATAAAATCTAAGGACTGAGTAACGATTGCCAGAAAAACGATTGCCAGAATATAGTTCTCCAAAACATATGACGATCATAAAACAGTAATGAGTAAATGATTTTATTTATGTCCTTATTTGTCTGATCACAGTCCTTCTACTCAAAATATCTTTTCATGTCTGTATGTTTTCATATTTCCAAACACAAATTTTCATGTTTGTTTGCATGCGTGCAGTTTTTCTGCCAAACTTACACATTATTTGTTTTTCTATTTTTTACAAGTTTTGTATATGTTTAAAAATTCTAACAAGTTTGTTGTTTTCTATATTTTTGGCATCATATTGCAACATACAATAAAATATTTGTCTATTGGTAATTTAACATTTACATTTAGAAAACCAACTATAACTTTTTAGGGAATTTTACTAAAGTTTGCAGAAGAAGTCTCGGAAAAACTACAAAAACTTGGTCAACACACTGTTGTGTAAATAAAATTTCACAGAATAGTAGGAAAAACTTTATTAATCGCTTGCAATTTATGCGCAGACACAAAGCTATAAATTTGTTAGGTTGCTTATTGCTGCAACTATAAGTTAGTAATTGTAATTGTCGAGTGTCTTATGGGAAAAACTTGTGTTGGGTATAAATTTTTTTACGCAGACATAGTTTATTTGGCTTATAAACAGAGACGTAAAGTTGATTAAAGCTGAGTTTGTATTTAGCTAATACTAAGTTTTTGATAGAATAAGCTGTCTAGTTGTATTGCTAAGAAAGAAGGTGAACCATTGACAAGACTTGGATTTTATCCTGTACCGAAATCAACTTTCATGAATGATACATCAATACATCCGCGAGAAAATCACCCGCAAAGGGCTGAGCATATATTTTTCGACCAAATTTTTTTTGGACTAAACTTTTTTTCACAAAATTTTTTTTTAAGTAATTTTTTTTCCACTAATCATTTTTATTAACCAATTTTTTTCACTAAACATTTGTTAGCAAAAAAAATTGTAGTAAAAAAATTTTTTAAATTTTTTTCCACCAAAAATTTTTTTCACGAATTTTTATTTTCGTCAAATATTGTTTTTAATATTGCTCTTACAATACTTTGGTGAAGGGTATATAAGTTTCGGCATTGCCAAATATATTACGTGCATGATTTACCAAAGATGGTGTATTATTTGAGCATTTTATGGTAGATTATTCATAGATGGTAACATACAACTTCCCCGCCAGTTTTGTTTTCCTAAAATTTTAAAAATCCATATATTAAGTTTCATACACTTTTTTTAAAATTTTCTTTTTGATAATAAATCATACGATTTATTAGAATTTTTTGGAAGATAAAAATTTTAAATTTTTCAAAAATTTTATTTTTTTTAAAAAATTTAATAAAATCAAAATTTTATTTCAACTTTTTAATGAAATTTTTTTATTTCATAATTTTTTTGAAATTTTAGTATAAATGCAATTTACTAAATCATTTCTAGAACACATTAATAAAAACATCAAAAACTCTTCCTATTTATTTCACAAATATGAAAGAAATATTGAAAATTAAATTATTAATGAAACAATAAATTTAACAAATACTTATTACACTCGCAACCAACAACCTCAACCACATTGACCTATAAAACCCCAAATATTTCCCTTATTGCCACGTTAGTGACTGCCACAATATAAATATGTAGCTAAAAAATGTGACAAAATGAAAAGCGCACCAAAAATAAAAAAATATTTGTACATTCAACTTGTTTAGTTGAACTCTCTAAAAATATGTAAAGTCCTCAAAGTGGGCCACAAAAAAAAGTATGTATAAATGGGTGTGTGTGAATAAATTTGTGAACTTATGGATGAAAGGATTTAATATATATGAGTGTGTGCTCATATTGTTATACTAGAATTTCTTTTCTATTTTTGGGGGCATATTGCCAATTTATTTAAAGTGTCGCGTTGAACTTCACATATTTTATAGAAACAGACATACTAGTCGCATACATTTATAGGCTTACATACACACATTAGTTACACTTTTCTTAACACATGCTTTTGCATGTCCTTTATTTCCATACATTGATAATCTGCACACTTGTACACATCTAGTATGTAAATGTGCACAAGGTTTATGTATGCGGTTTTACTCTGCATATGTTTAGGTGTTGGCATGTGCGTTTCTTTTATATTTTTTGGGGGTTGGCTTAACAAATGTGTTAAAACCATTTCTATTTATTTTAAAGTTTAACACTCATGTTTTTGTTTTAAATTTTTTCATGTATTTTTGTGTTTTTCTTGTATTTTCCATTTGCTTGTGTTTGAGTTATTCATGCGACATATTTAGTTTAGCAGCAATAAGTGGCTTTTTCCGTTTCCTTTGTTTATTCTTTGGCTAGTTTCACTCGAAAAGGAAATGAACATAATATTATAGTTTCAATATAAAATAACAAAAATATAGAGAAAAAAAAACTAAAAAATTTTCAGAGTTTATTTTGAAAGTAATATTGAAATTTTTGTCAACATATAATTTATAATATCTGCAGTTCCGTTTTATTGTTTTACTGAGGTCAGAAAAAGAATTGAAAAAGAGAAATTTAAGAGTTCTCTATTAGGCTGTGCCGAATCATCTATATCTTTCACCAAAATATACTGTCCATTTTAAGTTCAGATTTTAGTTCAGATTCGAGTTCAGGTTCTGTTTCTAGTTCAGATTCTAGTTCTGTTTTAGTTCAGACTCTAGTTCTGATTTTAGTTCAGCTTCTAGTTCTGATTCTAGTTCAAATTCTAGATCAGTTTTAGTTCAGTTCTAAATCAGATTCTTGTTCAGATTCTAGTTAAGATTCAATTTCAGATTCTAATTCAGGTTCTACTTCAATTTTAGTTCAGATTATAGTTCAGCTTCTAGTTCTGAATCTATTTCTGATTTTAGTTCAGTTTCTAGTTCAGATTTTACTTCAGATTCTAGTTCAGTTTTAGTACAGTTCTAGTTCAGATTATAGTTCAGATTCTAGTTCCGATTCTATTTCTGATTTCAGTTCAGTTCTAAATCAGATTATAGTTCAGATTCTTGTTCACGATTCTAGTTCAGATTCTAGTTCAGATTCAAGTTCAGTTTTTTATCCAGTTGTAAATCAGATTCTTGTTCAGATTTTAGTACAGATTCTAGTTCAGATTCAAGTTCAGATTCAAATTCAGATTCAATTTCAGATTCTACTTCAGATTCTAGTTCAGTTTTAGTTCAGTTCTAGTTCAAATTTTATTTCCGAATCTATTTCTAATTTCAGTTCAGATTCTACTTCAGTTTCAGTTCATTTCTAAATCAGATTCTAGTTCAGATTCTTGTTCACGATTCTAGTTCAGATTCAATTTCAGATTCTACTTCAGATTCCAGTTCAGTTTTAGTTCAGGTTTAGTTCAGTTCTAGTTCAGATTCTAGTTCCGAATCTATTTCTAATTTCAGTTCAGATTCTAGTTCAGATTCTACTTCAGTTTTAGTTGAGTTCTAAATCAGATTCTAATTCAGATTCTTGTTCACGATTCTAGTTCAGATTCTAGTTCAGATTCTAGTTCAGACTCAAGTTCAGTTTTAGTTAAGTTCTAAATCAGATTCTAGTTCAGATTCTTGTTCAGATTCTAGTTCAGTTTCTAGTTCAAATTCTAATTCAGTTTTAGTTCAGATTCTAGTTCAGATTCAAGTTCAGATTCTATTTCAGATTCTACTTCAGACTCTAGTTCAGATTCTAGTTCAGATTCTTGTTCAGATTGTAGTTCAGATTCTAGTTCAGTTTTAGTTCAGATTCTAGTTCAGATTCTATTTCAGATTCTAGTTCAGATTCTAGTTCAGGATCTAGTTCAGATGCAAGCTAAGATTCTATTTCAGATTCTATTTCAGATTCTAGTTCAGATTCTAGTTCAGCTCCTTGTTCAGTTCTAGTTCAGATTCTAGTTCAGATTCTTGTTCTGATTCTAGTTCAGATTCTAGTTGAGATTCTAGTTCAGATTCTAGTTCAGACTCTAGTTCAGAATCTAGATCAGATTCTAGTTCAGATTCTAGTTGAGATTCCAGTTCAAATTGTAGTTCAGATTCTAGTTCAGATTTTAGATTCAGTTTTAATTCAGATTCTGGTTCAGTTTTAGTTCAGTTCTAGTTCGGATTCTAGTTCAGATTCTAGTTCAGATTCTAGTTCAGACTCTAGTTCAGATTCTAGATTTTAGATTCAGTTTTAATTCAGATTCTGGTTCAGTTTTAGTTCAGTTCTAGTTCAGATTCTAGTTCAGATTCTAGTCGAGATTCTAGTTCAGATTCTAGTTCAGACTCTACTTCAGATTCTAGTTCAGATTCTAGTTCAGATGCTTCTTCAGATTTTAGTACAGATTCTGGTTTAGATTCTAGTTCAGATTCTAGTTCAGATGCTTGTTCAGATTCTAGTTCCGATTCTAGTTCAGATTCTAGTTGAGATTCTAGTTCAGATTCTAGTTCAGTTCTAGTTTAGATTCTAGTTCAGATGCTAGTTCAGACTCTAGTGCAGATTCTAGTTCAGTTTTAGTTCAGATTCTAGTTCAGATTCTAGTTCAGATTCTAGTTCAGATTCTAGTTCAGATTCTAGTTCAAATTCTAGTTCAGATTCTAGTTCAGATTCAAGTTCAGATTGCAGTTCAGATTCTGGTTCAGTTTTAGTTCAGATTCTAGTTCAGGTTCTAGTTCAGACTCTAGTTCAGATTCTAATTCAGTTCAGATTCTGCTTAGACTGAAAATATAATTGGTTTATCCTTCATAAATACTTTTAGCTTGCATTTGTATTTAATACATTAGTTACTAAATACTCCATATTTAGCTCTTTCATTTCACTGACCTTTTATAATCTTGTAACCATTTCAATTTTTTTCGCACCATTTATGAACTAATTTTTAATGGAAATTACATGTCGTGCCGTCATTTACTTCAAAATGAAGCAACAATTTTTCTACATGAAAAAAAAAGTTTAAGGTCTTTCAAGCGCTTAAAAAATATCATAGAAACTAAAGTGAAAAAGAGACAAATGAAAAGTGACAGTTTTTCTTTTCATTTTTTTTATTTGTACATAATATAAACGGTCATGTACAGAACTGCAACTCAGAATAATACTTAGTTTATATTTAAAATAATAGTTAGACACACAGACAAAAAAAATATGGGTCTATTCTGAATGAATGCAATTCCTTTCATTTTTATGAGGAAACAAAAAATAATATAGTAAATGAACAAAAAAAAAAAAAGAAGAAAAATATTCTTTTGTTTTATTGTAATAAATTGTATATTATAAACAGAGACGACATAAACATTTACGAACAATTACAATGAGGAAAACTACTAAATAAGGATACACAAAACAGGATAGTGAACAAAAGGATTTTGTTGGTTGTTGCTTTATAGTGAGAATAAAACAATAACAATAGCAATAAACTGCATGAAATCTTGAAATATTTGCTGGTGTGTTCTGTTTTTTTTTCATTTTTCATTTTTGTTCTAAAGCGTTCGGAGCAAAGAATTTAATAAAAGTTTATGTCTAAAACAATTCACAGTATTATAGGGGAATGTTGGGAATATTGGGTAAGGGAAAAGATAGTGAGAGTGTTTATTGATTAAACTATAAACTAAATGTTTGGAATTACAGTACAGAGCCACCCTAATATGAATGTTTAACACTTTTACATATTGAAAGTAGATTGTGTATCAGTGTTAGTATAAGTATAATCAATCATTTGTACATGTGTCTGTATCTATCTGTATATTTGCCTCAAATACTAGACTTCATGTAAAAGTCTTTCAGTTATTTTTAAACTAACCCCATTTCCACTTTTTTACTTTTTGTTGTAACGGGGGTATTTTTCTTTAATTTTCATTAAAGAAAATTATCATATGTAAACAACGACACCAACAAAAACTACTTGAATTCAACCTCAATTTTATATGCAGAATACAAACAGCACATTTCTATAATACCGATAACGTACTTCAAAAAAAAAGCAAAGGAAATTCTTGTTAATAAGAAAATTATCTTAAAAATAGTCTGTCAGGGTAAAGTAAACCAGGTTTAGCATAAACTCTAAAAGACAGGGAATGTCTGTAGGAATTTTTTGCTATAAAAGTAATAAACATAGAAACTAACATTTTATTTAATTTTAAATAGGAAAAATTTCTTAGAAAAATTACAAAAATGTTTAGAAATTCTGTAAAGAAATTTAAAGCAAATGTGTTTGATCCAGCTTATTATGCATTTGCATTACAGCTAAAACATAACACGGTAATATTGTTTAAGACTCGCACTATTTTAATACTAGTTCACTACAGTAGGGTGAACCTCATATTGGACTTGCTTCCAAGATCTAAAAGTATTCTATTTCACCCCATCCGATTGAAGCTAAACTACATAAAATGTATGCATAACAACCTACGATTTCAGCTACATAGAGACCTAAGATTGAAGGTAGAATTGAACAACATAAATACCAAAGTTTGAGGCTAAAATTGAACAACATAAAGAAATAAGATTGAAGTTCGAATTCAACAACATAAATCCCTAAGATTGGAGCTAAAATTTATCTACATAAAGACCTACAACTGAAGCTACAATTGAACTTCATAAAGACTTACGATTGAAGCTAAAATTGAACTACATAAAGACCTGCGAACGTAGCTGAAATTGGACAACATAGAGACCTTAGATTGAAGCTAAAATTAAACTACAAAGAGAATTACGATTAAAACTACAACTAACCTTAAGACAGACCAACGAATGAAGCTAATATCGAACTACATAAATACTAATGATTAAAGCAACAACTGAGATTCAGAAAGACCTACGATTGAAGGTACAGTTGAGCAAAATAAAGTCTTATGATTGAAGCTAAAATCGAACTACATAAAGACCTACGAGTGAAGCTAAATTGGACAACATAGAGACCTTCGCTTGAATTTTAAATTGAACAACATAGAGACCTACAATTGGAGCTAAAATTTAACTACATAACTACCTAAGGTTGAAGCTAAAACTCGACAACATAGAGAACTTCAATTGAAACTAAAATTGAACAACATAGAGACCTGCAATTAAAGCTAAAGTTTAATTACATAAAGACCTAAGATTGATGCTAAACTTGGACGAGATAAAGACTTTCGATTAAAGCTGAAATTGAACATCATAGATACCTACAATTGGAGCTAAAATTTACCTACATAAATACCTAACATTGAATCTAAAACTCGACAACATAGAGACCTTCGATTGAAGCTAAAATTGAACAACATAGAGACCGACAATTGGAGCTAAAATTTAACTACATAAAGACCTAAGATTAAAGCTAAAATTAAACTACATAAAGAATTACGATTGAAACTACAACTGACCTTAAGAAAGACCAACGAATGAAGCTAATATAGAACTACATAAATACTTATGATTAAAGCTACAACTGAGATTCAGCAAGACCTACGATTGAAGCTAAAGTTGAACAAAGTAAAGTAAAGATTGAAGCTAAAATCGAACTACATAAAGACCTACGAGTGGAGCTAAATTGGACAACATAGAGACCTACGATGGAAACTATAAATGAGCTTCAGAAAGATCTACGTATAAAGCTAATATCGAACTACATAAAGATCTAGATCGATTGAAGCTTAAATTGAACAACATAGAGACCCACGAGTGGAGGTAAAACTCAACTACATAAAGACTTGTGAAAAAACCTACGATTGAAGCTAAAATTAAACTACATAAAGACCAAAAATTGAAGCTAAAATTGAACTACCGAAAGGCCTACGATTGAAGCTAAAATTGAAGGTATAGTCGAAGTTAAGAAAGTCCTAAGATTGAAGCTAAATTTTAACTACATAAAAACCTGTGATTAAAACTAAAATCGAACTACATAAAAACCTACGAATGAAGCTAAAACTGGACAACATTGCGACCTACGATTGAAGCTTAAATTGAACAACATGGAGACCTACAAAAGCTAGAGACCTCCGATTGAAGCTTAAACTGAACAACATATACACCTACAATCGGAGCTAAAATTTAACTACATAAATACGCTAAGGTTAAAGCTAAAACTCGATAACATAGAGACCTTCGATTGAAGGTAAAATTTAACAATATAGAGACCTTCGATTGAAGCTAAAATTGAACAACCTGTAATTGAAGCTAAAGTTTAACTATATAAAGACCTAAAATTGATTCTAAAATTTTACAACATAGAGACCTTCGATTGAACTTAAATGGAACAACATAGAGACCTACAATTGGAGCTAAAATTTAAAATTGGACAACAGACTTAAATTGAACAACGTAGAGGGCTACAATTGGAGATAAAACTTAACTACATAAATACCTGAGTTTGAAGCTAAAACTCGACAACATAGAGACCTTCGATTGAAGCTAAAATTTAATAATATAGAGACCTTCGATTGAAGCTAAAATTGAACAACATAGAGACCTGCAATTGAAGCTAAAGTTTAACTAAATAAAAACCTAAGATTGGTGCTAAAATTGGCCAACATAGAGACCTTCGATTGAAGCTAAAATTGAACAACATAGAGACCTACAATTGGAGCTAAAATTTAACTACATAAAGATCTAAGATTGAAGCTAAAATTGGACAACATTGAAGCTTAAATTGAACAACATAGAGACCTACGATTGAAGCAACAATTTCACTATATAAAGACCTAAGATTGAATCTCAAATTAGACAACCTACGATTGAAGCTAAAAATTTAAAAACATAAAGACCTATGATTGAAGCTAGATTGATCTTTAATACAAGGGCTACCTTAGTGCATTCTGTACACTAAGATATGCGATGCTGCAAATTACAATTACACATGTATTTTCTAAGCTCCCTCTGCTTCATTTGCAGCTGAAGTTTATGTGAGAATGTTTTTCAGAAAAAGGTGTACCCAACAAACCAAACAATCGAATTATCGCCCAAACATTTTCTTTCAGTTCTGGATAGTCTTTGAAAATATGAATATTCATAAAAAGAAAATTTTCAAAATAAAACAAGTAAGAAAGTATGGTCGGTCAAGCCCGACCATGTAATACCCTACACAGTAAAAGAGTAAAAACATTTTTCTTTTAAAATTTCAATAATTTATATTTTTGAGTGATTTTCGGAAGTGGGCCTTATATGGGAGCTATGATCAATAAATCACACTACCTTTAAATTAGGTCGTGTGCTTTATGTCTTAATGAAAGTTATTTCTGTTGAATTTTGTGTATATACCAACATTTTTAGGAGATTAATGCACGTTTAAGTGATTTTCGGAAACGAATCTATATGGGAGCTATGACTAATTATGGACCGATCGTAACAAAATTTGGTAACATGAATTTTGTATATATAAAACTTATTTGGAGCGAAATTTGTGTAGATACGTATATAAATTAAACATTTATGACCGATATAGTCCAATTTCGAGAGGACATTTGTATGGGGGCTATGTGAAATAATGGACCGATTTCATCCGGTTTCAATATGCTTCGTCATTGGACCGAAAAAATTATATGTGCCTAATTTGATCGCAATATCTTCAAAATTGCGACCAGTACTTTGCGCACAAGGTTTACATGGACCGCCAGCCAACCAGCCAGACGGACGGGCATCGTTTAGTCGACTCAGAAAGTGATTCTAAGTCGATCGTTATACTTTACGGTGGGTGTTAGACCAATATTTTTGGGCACTACAAACATCTGCACAAACGCATAATACCCTCCCCACTATGGTGGTGTAGGGTATAAAAAAGAAATGTTGTAACAGTAAACAAATCTCGATTGATTTGAGAAAGAAGGTTTTTGACACAAACTGAGTGATAGGTGAACAGGTTTTCGAATCGTTTGCAATAGTCGTTCTCGAGTGTTTACAAGAGAAACGTTGGGATAAACTTCAATGGTGATACATTATTCGAATGCTTTGGTGAGTTGGGTATGCAACTAACATACTATAATGGCATTGTTTGCCGCACTAGTTTAGGAAAAAGCAACAGGATGAATTTGTGTTTTACTTTCTCCATTAAAACGGACTAACGTACAGACATGTCCTTGTATTAAGCTGTTTTTTTTTTGTTTACCGCAAGTAATTGATGAAACCTCTGTTGTGAATGGGTGCCAAAATGAGTGAACATAATCTGTTTGAAATTTAGTAAAAGGCACAAACATGGATGATAAGAATTTATAGAACTTTTGCAATTAAAATGTTTTTTCAATAATATCACCGTGAGACAATTTTACACTTTTTTACTGGACTTGAGAGGGACTATATACACATGAAACTAGAGATTGTTTACAGTAAAACTACGTTCTCAGTTTTTGAATTTTCGGATACTTTCTTCTCTTTAACCCATAAATGCATGATTTTTACTTTTATTTTTCTATAAAGTATAAAATATTTAGTTGATTTTTATTTATTATATTTTCTTTAGCTTTAGTTTGATTTAGCTGAAACTTTTCATACTCCATTTGATTTTTCTGAATTAGAATCTGAATTAGTATCAAGCTTATATTCGTCTAAAATTAAGTGGAACTGGAATGTAGACAATTAGCAACAATATATATTAAAGGGTTGAAAATCTTCAAAATTTTATTTCGAAATTTCGGATCAAGTCTATTTGATATTTTTCCACCATTTTTATAAGAAGTTAATATTCATTATATTCCCATTTCTTAGCATAACAAATTTAAGCTGGATTACTATGTTTTGCCGCAATTAGCCACATTTAAACTGAACTATATTTTAATTAAGAAAACTTCCTAAACTTTTGTTACTCTAACCATCAGTGCCCAAAGTTAGTCAACCATTTTGTCTAGTAGTTATTAAAAAAAAATGCAAACACTCCCTCTACTCCATTCTAAATTTGCATATGAGATGCGTTATAATAAATTTTGTTTAAAAGCAAAACAACATATACCCAACACAAATCCTAGAAAACTAGCTAAACTAGGAAAGGAAGCGGAAAAAAGAAAATTAAAACTATAACACAAACTAAAATATATGTATATGTATGTAGTAGGAAAACAGGATGATATACACAACAAAAAATTATAAAATTTACTGGAGAGATAGATAAAAAACAAACAAACAAACACACATATTTATAAATTGAAATATATCTACACTCTTAAATATATATTTTCGAACTCGCTTCCAGATTTCCCTGTTGCATAGTTGGAACAGCCAAAGTAAGTATTTCTATAATGATTATTTTTATTTTGTTCCTAGTCATTGTTGCTGCACATACATACACTATTGTAGGAGTAGCAAGTATGTGTGGAATTTTCCTTATTTCTTTTTTTTGGAATATTTCCTAGTAGGAGTAAGTGTAGGAGTTGCAAGTTATTTATGTGTGAGAATGGTAGTACTTGTATGCGTATACAATTCAATGTTTGTGCATTTTTTAGTTTTCATTATGCCAGAGAGCATTGCAGAACAAAAAAAATAGAATTTAAATGAAATAAAATAGAGGGAAAAATAAAAACAACAGAAGTAGCAGCTGCAGCAGCAGCAACAGCAACAACTAAAAAAATATAGGTCAAATGTATGCACCAACATCAACAAAGCTCCTTTTTCTAGTTGCTGTTGTTGTCCTCATCATCAACGCTTTACACCAGACCAGTCCTCTCCTCCTTGGTATTGTATATAGAACAAACGAAAAAAAAACATAATAATAATACCCTGCTTGAATGCAACATGCAACAGTGTATGCATGTAGTTATTGTTGGGGCTCCACAATAAGAGAAGATTATTTTGCAGAAAGCCAGCCAGCCAGCAAGCAAGATTAACAGTACGAGTCAGGGCAGCAAAAGTACTTTATTAAGGGTAAAATAATAGCTATGATTTGGTGAAAATTCCATATAGTCAGATTCTAGTCTTAGTTTTAGTAATTGTTTTTCTCCATTACCCCTCTAGCATCACCATCTTACACAATTTGTTGCAGTTGCTATCGCGTCTTCACAGTGTAAGATTGCACTGTCCTAGTTCTTGGAGTATCGTGAGACTCCATGTACGATGTTGCCATAAGTTACACTCTATTGTTATTATACCCTACACCACCATAGTGGGGAGGGTATTATGCGTTTGTGCATATATTTGTAACGCCCAAAAATATTAGTCTAACCCCCACCTTTCTGAGTCGACTAAGCGATGTCCGTCCGTCCGTCTGGTTGTCTGGCTGTCCATGTAAACCTTGTGCCCAGAGTACAGGTCGCAATTTTGAAGATATTTCGATCAAATTTGCTACATATTATTGTTTCGGCCCGAGGACCACGCCTATTGAAACTGGCTGAAATCGGTCCATTTTTTCACCTATCCCCCATACAAATGTCCTTCCGAAATTGGACTTTATCGGTCATAAATGTTTAATTTATAAATGTATCTCCACAAATTGCGCTCCAAATAAGTTTTATATATACAAAATTCATGTCACCAAATTTTGTTACGATCGGTCCATAATTAGTCATAGCTCCCATATAGACCCGCTTCCGAAAATCACTTTAACGTGCATAAATCGCTTAAAAATGTTGGTATACTCACAAAATTCAACATAGTAAACTTTCATATAGACACAAATCACACGACCTAATTTCATGGTGATCGGTCCATAATTAGTCATAGCCCCCATATAAGGACCACTTCCGAAAATCACTCAAAAATGTAAATTATTGAAATTTTAAAAGAAAAATGTTTTTGCTCTTTTACTTAGTGTAGGGTATTATATGTTAGGGCTTGACCGATCATACTTTCTTACTTGTTAATTTTTGGTCTGACAAAAAAAAATTTCAAGTCAATATCTCAATTAGATTCAAAAATATGCCAATTTAAATCTCCGTCCTTCAAAAATATTGCACTTTTTCGTACTAAAAAATTTTTATAAATTTTCTTAATATTTTATTGAACCAAAGTCATTGGTTCTTAACTCAGCACATTAAGACAATTTATACAAATTTTTTAGTATGAAAAAGTGCAATATTTTTGATGGAAGGACTAGATGGATAGACTAGTTCATAGTAAGGTTAATTTTCTAGTCATAGTCTAGTTCATAAACTAGTTCATACTCTATTTCATAGTTTAGTTCATAGTCTAGTTCATAGCATAATTCATAGTCTATTTCATAGTCTACTTCATAGTCTAGTTTATAGTCTAGTTCATAGACTTGTTCAAAGTCAAGTTCATAGTCGAGTTCATAATCGAGTTCATAGTCTACTTCATAGCATAATTCATAGTCTAGTTCATATTCTACTACATAGCACAATTCATAGTCTAGTTCATAGTCTAGTTCATAGTCTAGGTCATAGTCTAGTTCATAGTCCAGTTCATAGTCTAGTTCATAATCTAGTTCAAAGTCTAGTTCATGGTCTAGTTCACAGTCTAGTTCATAAACTAGTTTAGACTGTGAACTAGTTTACGAACTAGACTATGAACTAGACCATGAACTGGACTATGAATTAGACTATGATTTTGACTATTAAATAGTTTATGAACTAGATTACGAACTAGACCATGAACTGGACTATGAACTAGACTACGATTTTGGCTATAAACTAGTTTATGAACTAGACTATGGACTAGGCTATGAACTAGTTTATGAACGTGTTCATAGTCTAGTTCATAAACTAGTTCATAGCCAAAATCGTAGTCTAGTTCATAGTCCAGTTCAAGGTCTAGTTCATAGTCTAGTTCATAAACTAGTACATAGTCTAGTTCATAGTCTAGTTAATTGTCTAGTTTACAGTCTAGTTCATGGTCTAATTCATAGCCTTGCCCAGAATCTAGTTCAGAGTCTATTTTGCGGTCTAATACATAGTCTAGTAATTGTCTTACTGAATGGTACCAAACAGTATTAAAATTGTACCAAAAACCTGTTACCATTACTATCTCGTATCAACTGCTAACATCTGCTAAAATTGTTGCAAACTTTTAGTTTTTCCCTCTAAAATTTTCTATTTTTTTTTCCATTTTTAGTTGTAATTTTTGCATAATACTCCACGCATACCAACACACATACATACTGATGCATGTATGTATGTATGTGCGATTCTAGTAGTACTACTAGTACTACTGACGCAATTATTTTATTGCTGAAGCTAGAATTATTTTTATTGTTTCTGCTGCCATTTACTTTCCTTAGCATAAGATTGTGTGCGTGTTTAATGCTCATTCTGTTTTATGGCCGCGTAAATGGGTGTGGTGTGAAAGTGTAAGTGTGTATGTGAGTGTATGCAGGTACTTTTTGCAATTGCGAAAATATTGAACTACGTTGGCTTAGGTTGCTTATTATGTTTTTGTTTTATTGTTATAAGTTTTGTATTTTTATTTTTTTTTACGTTGAAGGAATTTTAAAAGAATTTTAGATGTTTTACTTTAAAGAAAGTTTAAAATTTATGGAAAATTTCAACAAATTTAGGATTTGTAAGGGTAAAGTGGAATACGTCATATCAAGTGCGGTGTCTATATAAAAGACTACGACTATATCAAATAGTACTTCCAGTCAATGACTACGTCTTTATAAGGTTATGTCTATTTTAATGAATACAACTCATACTAAAGACTGCATCCTATACTCAAATTTAAAGGCAAGATAGGAAGGTATATAATTTGTCCACAATTTTCACCTCCCTAGTTAAAGTTTTAATATATTTTATCATCTGCAAAACATCATCTTAATTAGCTGAGACTAAACGTAGTGAAAACCAACCAACTTAAACATGTCATTGGTTAACCGCTAATCCTTGTACTAATTAGATTTAAAGTCAATAAAAATTCCATTACTACACATACCTGCAACTGTTTACCGTGGCAAACACCAACAAAAATTCCACTACAAATACTCAAGTCACAACCAATCTGTATTTAATTTATTTTATTCCATTTTCTATCTTTAGAATACTAAACGATTTGTACGTGTATTTGAGTAAGTGCATTTTTAATTTACTTTATAGCTCTCAATGTATTTAGTTTCATATACTTAGTTTAAAAAAGAAGCAGTGCAAAAAAGAAACTTCCCTGCACTACAATTGACCAACATTTTTCTCAATGAATTTTTGCTCCAATAAATACAATTTTACAAATTACACTCTCTCGTTTATAGTTTAAGTGGTGTTTATATTTACAAACAAACAAACACACACAGTCAGCCAGCCAGCCACCCAAAACATACCACCATCATACAATGCAAACAAACAATTTAACTTAAGTGCAACAGCAGCAGCGTGGCAACATCAGGCAGCAGTCTAAAATAAATGCAACAGCAACACAGAAAAATAACAAAAATATTCATTTTCAAACATTCTGCAGCAAGATACAAATTTGTGTGGCAGACATGTTAAGAAATAATAAAAAGTGCTTGACACAGCTAAATGCTAGAAGCATACAAACAGAAACAATTTATCTAAGCAGAAATTGTAAATGAGGGGTTTTTTCAAGTTGCACGAGTGGCAAATGAAGAAATTCATGAGAAATTTAGCACTGTAATAAAAACAAAATCAACAACAAGAAATATGAAGCCTAATTTTGGGGGTTTAAGGAAAAATTTTGGAAAAAAAAAAGAAATAAATACAAACGATTTAGATAAAAGTGAAGCGTTACTTAAAGGAATTTAAGATAGAATTAAATGCCTGCTTTTAGGGGAAATTAAATAATTTATTAGAGAGGATGATAAAGTCAATATACGTTTTAACTACACACTCATATAGTCATATTGCATTTTCAGTTTTTCATTTAGATTTCGTTTTTGTTTTAAAATTTGAATTATTTCTTTTTTTAATTTACATACGCCCTAGTTTGGCGATATGGATATCAAAGGAAAGAGGACTATCTTGACATCTCTATAGACTAATGTGTTTTAATTTATCACAATATAAACCAGTCGAAAATCTCATAGATTAGTAAACTCTAGCAAATCATCGTGAATAGATTGACGATTGAAGAACGCACCCAAATTAAAAAAATTTAATTTGAAAAACAATCATCCATTCGCGCAATTTATAGGCGACTGTTGTTGTTTAGAGGTGCGTCTCATTTTTGGCATGTTAATAAACAATCCACAACAGACCCTACAGACTCCATTACATCCAGAAAAATGCATGCTGCACAGTGGTATAGAATACAACGAAATTATCTGCGAGTTGTTAAGTTTTCCCTAACTAATTTGCCACGTTAAAAACATACGGTAGACTATTATATATCAATGGCTAGGGAATTTTGTCTATTTTTCAAAAATATATACAACTTTTGACAATTAAAAAATTCATGGAATATTTTTTTTTGAAAAATACCACAAAAAATGCTTTTTATTGAATTTTTGCGAAGATACAGAATTTTAAAATTTAAATAAAATTTTTATTTATGGATATTTTTTAATGAAATTTTGCAGTTACATAAAATTTCTATTAGAAACAGAAAACTAAAAACAATCTTTGAAATTTTTAATCAAAAAGCCCGCAATTCGCAATAAAGTGTAGAAAAATTACAAAAATTGACTTTTTTAGTTTTTTGGCCAATTTATCAATACCAGGGGCGGGGTTATAGAAACCCTTTACAAAATAATTAAAAACATATTTGGAAATTTTTTAGATAACTTAAAAAGAATAAAAGTACTTTTATATAACTTAGAATTCGGTCGATTTTTAAACAATTCTTTTTTTATTTGATATACACATTTGTTGTCAGTTCAACAAAAAAAAAAATAGAGAAAATCGGGAAATATTTAAAACCGCTGTTATAAAAAAAAACTGAAACAAATGCGAATATCTCCTTAGTTATAAGACATAATTGATAGCAAGATGGAGTGCTACACGCAGATTCTATATGAAATCGGAACACAAACGAACAAATATGATCGTTTTAAAAATTTAACATATCCGAGGTGTTCTATTTTGGGACCCCTGGCCGAACCAGACCCATGAGGTCAAGATTCAAAACTTGAACTCAGCAACACTTCTACATTGCGCATGGCATTTCATTTAAATCGAACTAAGAGTTCAGAAGTTACAGATTTATTTCCCTTTTTTATACCCTTCGCCATGAGTGGATCGTTGTAGATAGCAAAGTCGATATAGCCATGTCCATCTGTCCGTCCGTATATTGAAATCAACTTTCCGTAGCCCCAAATAAACTTAGATACATGATTCATACATCAATATGTCGGGAATACTTTCGGCTCGGTTGCTATTTAAAATCGACCAAATCGGCCTAGAAATGGCTGAGATATAAGAAAAAAACTGTGACAACATCGATTTTTGCCGTATTTTTGATCTATATCTGGATTACAAAGTCATTAATATAGACCCATGGTAGGTGTTCATATTGTTCAGGTTACGATGATTTTCATCAAACAACCCGAATGTGAACAAAAGAGCGTAATAGAGCGTAAAAATACACACAATTCATTCAGGTTCTTGATGTTGTTGTGGATATTTTATTTTTTACCCAAAAGAGCACACAAATTAAATGCCTCTTTTTGCCTACCAATGATATAGACCATTGGTAGGCGTTTATATTGTTGAGATTACGAACATTTTCGTGAATTTACACGTACACAACCCGAAAGTAAACAAAACACACAGCAAGAGCGTAAAAAATACAAATAACTCATTTAGTTGCAAACAATAGAGCGTAAAAATACAAATATTTCATTCTGTTGCTTGATGTTGTTGCGAATTTTTTATTTTTAACCCATACATGTACACAAACTACAATTTCTCTTTTTGCGCTTCCCTGATATAGACAATATGGATATCTAATTATAGATATTTCGAAGTCCATTGCAACGATGTATATTGTAAGTTCTGTGGTTTCTTCACTGCAATGCAAAACTATTTATTATCATCTCCACAGCTTCCACACAAATCAGTGTATAATAACATCTTCCACTATTTATAATCCTTCAAAATCAGTTGGACCTACAATTAGTCAAACTCGTGAAAAATATTTTTTAAACAGAATTTTTTTTTTATAAAAAATTTAGTTTTTGTCATAATTTCTTTTTCCAAACAAAAAAAATTTTAAAAATTAAAAAAAAAAATGGAAAATTTTTTAAAACTCTTTAAAAAAAACATTTAATTATGTTTAAATAAAAATATTGAAAAAAAATTAGCTCTCTTACTTGTTTACTATGGCACTGTCCAAATCGGTACCACACCATGATCAATGATTTTTTGTTTGAAAATATAGATGGCATTGATCGGGGACGAGATGTGGTTTCACTAGGATGGCGCTACGTGTTTGATTCGTGAAATGCTTCCAAGGTCATGCGATTTGATAATTCACGATTATTTCCAGTGGGACCACGTGAAGTCACTGGTTTATGCTGATAAACCAGCAATAATTGGTGATCAACATTGTTCGTGTCTTGTTCTACATCTTAAACTAAAGACGACGTCTTATACTAAAGTATAGCAAATAAATGGAGGATTTTGAAGGATTTTAAATTGTCGAAGATTTTATTATACAATGATTTTTGTGGTATCTGCGGAGATGAGACTAAATAGTTTTGCGTTGGCCAAGAAACTGCGGAACTAAATTAAATCGGTTGATTGGATGGGACATTTAACTAGAGCAAATTGTGTACTATATAAAAATCTAGTAATGCTTCCGGTTGATCTGCAGACAATAGTGTTCTTTCATATTTCAAAGATATTTTTTTCTACTTGCCTTTTATATATTTTATAATAGAGACATATCACATACCTGAAAATAGAAACATAAATATTTATATTAAAACAAATTTAGAAAGTATTTACAAATATATACATATTTATATACTAAAATTTTGTATGGAAATTTTATAAATTTAAGAATTATTTATGAATATGAGGTCATTCTGTCATGCCATTAATGAGTCATGAAATTTGTAAATGCATAGATAATCATAGATAATCTGAGAGACTGACACTTGACACCTTATTTATATATTTTGGGTCATTTGACACGTATGTGCTATGTGTCCCATGTAATCTAGCGTGAAGACAATTGTATCTTAAGTGTCTCTAAATAATCTAGAGTGTAGTCACTTCAAACTTTTATTTTGTACTGCACTTTTTTGTGAGTAATTCGTACCATTTGGTTTTATACAAATTGTGTTGATATAATTCTCATACGTTTCATTTTATTTTTGCTTAAGTATACTGACATCCCAGTAACATAGCATGAAGTCAACTGTCGCTTTAGTGTCTCTAAGTAGCCCAGAGTGTAGTCACTTTAAATTTTATTTTGTACTGCACTTTAAAAAGTAGTTATTTTACCCAACAGGTGTAATCTATTGGATAATTGTAGGAGAAAGGTTTGGTTACAAACAATCGCTTATTTACAGAAGATATTTTATTTCAAATATAAAAAAAATTATATATTTAATTCAGTAATTTATAATCGAAATAAATTCAGATTCTTACCATTTTCAACACAGTTTGTTATTTATTCCTATTATAAAGTATGAAATTTAACATTTTATATACTTAATATTGGTTAACAATACGCGTATGGCTCAACATTTTTCCTTATTAACCTCAAGTGAAAAAACAAAGTTTAAACAAGTAAGAGTGCTATATTCGGCTGTGCCGAATCTTATTACCCTTCATTAAATTATACATCAAAATTTTAAATATTTTTAGGTAAACAAAATTTAATTTTTTTTCGATTGTTACTTTAAATTTTTTTTTTTTTAAATTTTATATTTTTTTTTTTTAATTTTTTTTGGTGAAAAAAAAAATTTGGGTTAAAATTTTTTTTTTCGATTTTGACCCATTGTAGGTCCATCTTACTATGGTCTTATATACGTCGTTGAAAATGTCTTTGAAATATCTATTATTAGATATCCATATTGTCTATATTAATGGCTTAGTAATCCAGATATAGGTCAAAAATTTGTGGACCGATTTTGCTTAATCGACTCCGCTATCTATAAGGATCCAGAATATATATACTTTATAGGGTCGGAAATGAAAAATGTACAAATTACAAACGGAATGACAAACTCATATATACCCTTCTCACGAAGGTGAAGGGTATAAAAATGGTATACAAATATATTTAGGCAACGTTCAAGAGATTTCTATGTATTTTAATTGAATTTCATCTTTACAATTATGGCAAATTATGAACCGATATTTAAAAAATCTTGTGGTATGATTTTTGGAAACAAATTGCAGATCAGTGTAAAATTTTGGTTCAGTTCAGTATTTTCTTTTGGATATTTGTGTAGGTTAATATGTTTTCCGGTTCTTAGGCTCTATCTATTACCAACTATGGGCCGATCATCATAAAATTTGGTATAGCAATTTTTATAAATATTGAAATTTTTGCTTCGCATTTGAACTTGACAACTTTATTTTCAATAAATTGATGAAATTTTAGAGATTTTCGGTAATGGACCTTATATAGGAGCTATGGTCAAATATGGACCGATATTCACAAAATCCAGTAGTAAGATAACTGGATACAAATTACTGATCTGTGTATAATTTCATTTTGATATGGATATGTTTTAGATATTTATTAAGGTTAATATATTTTTCGGAAACGATCCTTATATGAGAGCTATTATTATGGGCCAATCTTCATAAAATTCGGTAGAGTAATTTGTATCTTTGTGTTGAATTTAAGCATGAAAAAGATATTTATAAAAGATTTATGAGTACTTAACTGATTTTCGGAAGTGGACCGTATATGGGAGCTATGGTCAAATATGGACCAATATTCACAAAATCCTATAGTATGATTTTCAAATATAAATTACGGATCTGTGTAAAATTTTGGTTCGATATTGATATTTTTTAGATATTTATGCCGATTAATGTGTTTTTCGGAAATGGTCCTTATATGGGAGCTATAAAAAATTATAGGCCGATCTTCATAGAATTTGGTGCTGCGGTTTTGGTATACATGGGGATCATTTGTGTCGAATTTCAACTTGGTAGCGGTATTTATGAAATATTTATGCTTAAGTAATTTTCGGAAGTGTTCTTTATATGGGGGCTATGGTCAAATATGGGCCGATCAAAGAAAAATTTGGTAATGTATTTTTTTACCACGAAACTTATTTTTGCTGAATTTTCTATGGATACTGCTATTCTGTAGGCATTTATAGAGCATAGAACCATATTTCGGGAAGAAATTTGTATGGGGGCTAGGAGAAATTATGGAACGATTCTTGTAATTTTCATCAGATTTACTCCTTTTATCATAAAAGTAACAAGTGCAAAATTTTACGGAATTAGCTGCAATATATTTATACCAATGACCAAAAATATGTGAAAATTATCAATTTTTTTTTGAGGTTGTCCCACATTTTGATTCATAACTTTGGCTCTACTATACCGATTTCGCTGATTATCAATACCAAACTGCTTAGGACAATAATAAACATTGTTTTTGCAACTCTGCTAAGTTAGTTTGCGTATTTTGGACGTGAGCGTGTTTTACACAGACGGACAGACGGACATAGCTCAATCGACTTAGAATTTCATAAGGATCAATAATATATATACTTTGTTGGGTCTAGGATGAATATTTCTCAATGTTACACACGGAATGACAAACTTATATATACCCTCATTCACCACTTATGGTGGTGGAGGGTATAAAAAAATGTTTAGTATTTATCCGACTGTAAGAAACGAATTCTTACAATTATCTTATTAAGTAAACAAATTCTTGTTGACTTCGTAGTAATTTAGCCGATTGTAAGAATTTTTCTTAAACTCATGGTTTTTTTTCAAGAACTCCCTTCATAGACGTATAGATAGTTAATTTTTGTATAATTAGAGATATTAGGCTGCTAAACAACCTGGACTATTTTTCATACCCCACAACATACTCTAGTTTGTTTTCTTTTTTCACTAAGCCGAGGATCAACCGCTTCTCGCCATCGGTTTACTTTCGCCTCAACTGTTTTCTAGGCTTAAGCATAATGCAACCAATTGTTGCATACTTTTAGGTTACTATAAAATAAAATGGAAAATTGTTATGAAAAACACTGAGTTTTAAAATATTTTGGAATTATTTTGGAAAAATTAACATTTCTTGTGACTAGGAGAAACTGTTGGTCATATTTTAAAATGTTTTCCTGCAGCAAGTTTCCTTTCTTATGCAGCAACTGTCTGATGTTATTCATTAAACTAATTGTTGCATACTTTTAGGTTAGATTGGGATATAATTTCCCTTTTTCATATACACATAAGTACTACTTATAAATTATTGATCAAAATCTCTTTTCCTAAGTGCAAAACTTTTATTACTTATTTACAATATATAATGCATGTTGCATAGTTTTGGAATATTTTCCTTACAATCCCAGTACAACTCTTAAATTTGCTATTTTAAGCAACAAATTTTCTTACTTCAATTTCATTACAAAGTTTTCTATCTATTTAAGCCCCTCTCCCTCAAAAAACATACATATAAAAATACATTTTTACAAGTTTTGCTTTTCTTAACACCATGACAGTTTAACAAAAAAAGAAATAATACAAAGAAAAACGATTCCATTTAAAAGGTTGGCAAAGAGCATGAAATAAGGAGGTTTAAACACTTGTATAACAGCCATGGCCTTGGGCAACTTCCCACACAATTTTCGTGAGAGTAGTAAAAGCAACTGAAAAACTAAATATATGAAAAGTTTTAAACATGTTAGTGAAACGAGAAAGGAATATGTAGCTGTACGTACATTTATATGTGTGTAAAATAAATGATACATTTTTCGCTTACATTTACGTTATATTTCACACTTTTTTTTTTTGGTTTCGGAAAACTTTACAGTCTTCTTTTTTTTGTACTCATGTGTTACATACACAGCTCTAACATTTATACTTTATTTTCAATTCTTTTTTATTTCCACCACAAACAAAAAATGCTTGTTTGCTTTCTGCTACATTTATAGAATTAAAACCAGCAACAAAAAATACAAAAAATTATTAAAAATATAAACACAAACACTCAGAGACGTATACATGTTCAAAGGATCCAAAGATCCTGTATATCCTGTGGTGTCTAATGAATATACGCTACTTTGAGTTCGTGTATGTGTGTTAACGAAAGAAATTGTGAAACTTTAAGTACGAATTTATTATAGTTGTTCTTTTAGCTGTTTCACAAAATGACAGTTATTTTTATAAAATAAAAAAAAAATTGTTTTCCTGCTGCTTTTAGTTTTGCTATGTTGCTTAAGTGATAAATACGAGGGAGGGCTAAACATCATTTTCCCAATAAAGCTAAACAAATGCTTTCTCTTAGATCTTGAACGATTTTCTGAAATTGTGAAGAACTTGCTTAAATATCTTTAGCAGACCTACATTTTGAACTAGTTCCTATCTAACTCCGCATAACTCACTTTAGCACTTCTTAAATATTCCTCTGATTATCCTTTGTTTTATATTTTTATAACTCGTTTTCTTATTTGCCTTCTCTCTCCTATTTTATAATATGATGGCCTGAGTCTTAATGAATAAGACATGGTGTATTTTCAAGATTTCTTTTTTTTTATTACCAACATGCAACACTTCTACTGTTGTTAAATAATAAGAAAAAACCAGCAGCTACATAAGCATGTAGCAAACAAGAAATTGTAACATTAATTTTAAGAGATTTTTATCTTTTTATTTTGATTTTCCTCCATTTGTTGTCGGTCTTAAGCAGCAGCCCAATGATGAAATATTTTAAAACGAAAATGAGATAAATAAAATTACACATGTATTAAATAATTTAACACAGTTGACGTCATAGAGTGAATGATAAAAATGTTACAAATTTAATTTAATAAATGAATTTTTATTTTGTTATTAGCAGAAAGTTTTAATGATTATTTTTCTAACTGGTCAAATTGACAGATGAAAACTATATGCTTGTTTTGTCTAACTAAATATTCGGTAGTACACTTATTGATTTGTTCTCATTTATTAAATGATTCGTTTAGCTAAATATTTACCTCTGATTAATATTGCTACTCTAAACCTTAAATAAACTGTACTATCACTAAACCTTAAGTGATTTCTCTCAAATTTTCTGCATTTTCAATTTTTAGTTGTGTGTATCAGACTCCTTTTTACACCTTTCACCGTGAGTGGCAAGGGTGCTTAAGACCGAGGTTTGTCATTCCGTTTGTAATTTCTACATTTTCATTTGCGACCCCACAAAGTAAATATATTACGAATTGGCCCTCAAATGGCTCAGATATAAGGAAAAACCCAGGACATCCTCTTTTTGACCTATTTTTGAACTACATATATCTCGATTACTAAGTCATTAATATAGACAATATGAATATCTAATGATAGATATTTCAAAGACCTTTGCAACGTTGTATATAACGCTATAGCAAGTCCACAATTGGTAAAAATCGGGACAAATATTTTTAAAAAACATTTAAAAACTAAAATGTTGACAAAAATTGTTTGTCATACAATTTTTTCACAAATAAATTTAAAAACAAGTAAGAAAGTATGGTCGGTCAAGCCCGACCATATAATACCCTACACCAAGTAAATGAGCAAAAAAATTTTTCTTTTAAAATTTCAATAATTTATATTCGTGAGTGATTCTCGGAAGTGGGCCTTATATGGGAGCCACCATAGTGGGGAGGGTATTATGCGTTTGTGCAGATGTTTATAACGACCAAAAATATTAGTCTAACACCCACCTTAAAGTATACCGATCGACTTAGAATCACTTTCTGAGTCGATTAAGCGATGTCCGTCCGTCTGTCTGGTCGGCTGGCTGGCTGGCTGGCTGTCCATGTAAACCTTGTGCGCAGAGTACAGGTCGCAATTTTGAAGATATTTCGATCAAATTTGGTACATATTTTTTCGGTTCAAGGACCAAGCCTATTGAAACTGGCTGAAATCGGTCCACTATTTCACCTAGCCCCATACAAATGTCCTCCCGAAATTGGACTTTATCGGTCATAAATGTTTAATTTATAAATGTATCTCCACAAATTCCGCTCCAAATAAGTTTTATATACACAAAATTCATGTCACCAAATTTTGTTACGATCGGTCCATAATTAGTCATAGCTCCCATATAGACCCGCTTCCGAAAATCACTTTAACGTGCATAAATCGCTTAAAAATGTTGGTATACTCACAAAATTCAACATAGTAAACTTTCATGTAGACATAAATAACACGACCTAATTTCATGGTGATCGGTCCATAATTGGACATAGCCTTCATATAAGGCCCACTTCCGAAAATCACTCAAAAATAGAAATTATTGAAATTATTGAAAAACCTTCTCCTCCCATACATTGGGAGGAGAAGGTTTTGATGACTTTTGTGCAGGTTGATATTGATGAATTGATAATAAATAAAGAATTAGATGTTGAATATTTAATAAATATAACGACCGAAATGATGAAGGAATAACGAAATCTGTCGAAATCTGTAGCACTGACAACAAAAAATATTAGTGAAGGGTTTGAATTAGGATAGAAATTGGTAATCATTTTTATAAAAATTACCCAAATATTGAAATAGACCTCGCATTCCAGAGATACATTTCACAGGGCTATTTATAGCGACTTTAATTAAGTTTTTAAGGACTTAAACAATAAATCAACACAAGTTTTACTTACAAATTATATTTCCAAATCTCTACGAACTGAACCAGAACAGAAATCCATAAAAAATTGTCTAGTCAGGAAAATAATATGTCGGCTTCCAAAAGATACGATCAGTAGTGATAAAGAATTGATTGGAAGTTATGACTGATACGTACTATAAACAATAAAAATATATTTTTAATTGTTTTTTTAACGAACTGAAAAAACAGTTTGTTTTTTCTATAAAATAAATGAATTTTTCTAAACAAAATTTTTAATTTAATCGTATTTGGGCCTTTTTTCACTTTACACGATTTCTCATACAAACATTTTAAATTTCGGTTTACACGATTTTTTCAGGATCGTGTAAATCGAGGGATAGGTGTACAGATTAGAAGTTACAGATTTATTTCCAATTTTTTATCAACACCTCCTCGATAGTCGTGAGAAATTTTATTAAAATCGGGCTCTTCGTTTAGAAGTTACAGATTTATTTCCACTTTTTTTCAGTTCCACCACTGTGTGACACCTTGCCCATATCCATACTACTCTCCCACTTCCCAATAAAGTTTAAGGCCAAATGTACCACATAATTGGATCGTTGATCACGCTTCACAGATTTATTTCACTGGAAATGAAGCTATAGAATACGAACACCGTTGCGCAATCAGTACTGAAGTCAGACGGTAAATAGTTTCGAATCTTCATGCAATGTTACATGAATACATCTGCCTTATCTGACTATTCAAAACAGCCCTAGACCAGATGGAGACTAATGATTATATGCGTGTGATAAGAGCTGACAAGACACCGGCTGGTGAGCATGAGCGGTGCTTCAATGAACCGGTCATAGACGTCACAGTTGTTATTGGTTGGCACAGACTTCGAGCGACGAGATATAATCATCCATCGCCGGAAAACAAGTGTTCAACGCGTTGCCGAAACACATCGGTCATACGATGCCCTAAAATATCCAGTGCTTTTCCTACAGTGTGTGAATGGTTATCATTTTAACGTAATGAAAATGAATCTCAACTCAAGTGAAGAGTGAACAGCAAAAGTTTACTCTATGGACTTTTTTATGCCTATCGTCTTATGAATGTAATTATTTCCTGAAATGTCGCAAACTCTTCCATCAATTGATTGTCGAAATGTACGCTAAAATTGAAAGTGAACGTTTACTCTTCATACGGTTGAATCAAAAAAAGCTACGCGCCGAAGAATATGTCCACTTGCGTGATGCGACCGACAATAATGGAAACGCAGTCCGCGGACAGACAGTCCGATACACATGCACTAATACGCTCAATATACTATGACATACGTGCGCAAATATGGACGACCGAAGCTCTTTATCACTTTCACATGCAATCCAGCATAGAAAGACATCACCAGCCTGTTATTCAACGGCCAAAGTTCGACACATAGACACGATCTCTTAGCCCGAGTATTCAAACAAAAGTTGATTATGCTGATGGAGCTCATCATCAAAAAAGACATACTTGTCGAAACTCAATGCTAGATGTACTTGGTTAATGGCAAAAGCGAGGACTGTCACACGCCTATAGTTTAGTCTGGCTTAAACAAAAAATCATTACAACTCAAAACGATTAAGTGATTTCGGCAGAACTCCCGAATCTCACAGAAGATCCGATTCTATTTGAATCAGACCGACTGCACATTATCCATGGGCCTTGCGGTATTCGAACTGGCTAATCCAAATGACGAAATCACGTAGTTCCAGAAGGGGCGCTGCATTAGCAGCAATGAAGCATTCACCATCCACTAGCGATATCCTACAGTTCAACAAATAGCTGTTCATTTGTAAAATGGCCAGAGAGTTTATTTGTCCAAGCTAAACGCTATAAATAGAGCAGAGCTGCCGCCACATATCAATCACCGCTTTTTTCGATTTGTGTTCAACTACATCATTTCCAATTATATTTCAGAAATGTCTAATTGTATTTCAGAAATTTTCAATTGTATTTCAGAAATTTCTATTTGTATTTCCGAAAATTCTAATAGCAATACCAATGGAAATTTCTGAAATACAATTAGAAATTTCTGACATATAAATGAAAAATCCTTAAATTCAATTTGAAAATTCTGAACTACAATTGGAAATTTCTGAACTATAATTGGAAAATTCTGAAATATAAATGGAAAATTCTGAAACATAATTGGAAATTTCTGAAAATCAATTGGAATTTTCTAGAAATATCTGAAATACAATTGGAAATGGTGTAGAACTAAAATTAAGGTTCCATGTTGAGTTCTATGTAGATTAAGGTGGACCATATCGTTTTATTTTCGATTTTTCAAAAAGGAAGATTAAAAACTTTTGTCAAAAAATTTGACCTATTCGCAGATATGAAAAAAAAAATAAATTTTTTTAAAGTCAGTTTCAAAACTTTTTAAAAATTGTGTTAAACAAATTTCAGAATTTTTTTATCATCACATTGGGATTGTGACGAGTTTTACTCGAACGCTAATACTCGAACGAAATTTATTTCGACTACGATTGCGAGAATCGAATCGTTGCGTTAACGTTATCCTATCATCCTAATATTTTACACAGCGCTTTTCTAGAATACATAGAAGTTTTGATGTCGGTTTTTTAATATTTTATTGTTAAAGAAAAACAAAAAATAACGTTAAAGTTAACAATTCAAGTATTAAATTTTCGACAAAAATATTCTGATCAGATTAACTCCCGAATAATCTACAAAACAATTGACTAGCAAACCCTTTAGTTTCCGTTTGGGATCTATGCTTTAAAAAATTTGAGCTAGTTGGACATGATCCTGAATTTAAATACAATTAAGAACTTTTTTATGTCGTATATTAATTCCGGTTTTAAATTGAGTAACTAATTCTTTAGTAAATTAATTATTCACAATTTCTAAATTATTTATAACAAATTGTAATATACATCAAGCTCTATCAACGTTGCCGAATCTTTACTTAATAAAGTGGTCTTGGGGAATTACACAATAAAGAGAATCTGTCCAAATTTTGATATCATTGTCAGTGAACGTGGCTAATTTGCAATATTTGTGTTTATCATTCGATTTATTAAATATTTTGCAACACTTACGTACGCGCTTAATAACATCACTTATATACATATATTTTATGATCATGGCCTTCATCTATTTCAATGTAATCATTATAAATGTCATCCTCAATATCACTTTCGATGATCATTTCAAAATCACATTCTCCATCACATTCAACTCCACTTTAAGCTAAGTTAAAATTTTGATTATTAATTTCGATTCTTCTATTATTTGGCCAGCTAAATAACAAATATTTTATTCCGTACCTAAGTTAAAAATTTTGAAAAATTTGTTTTTAGAATTGTAACATTAGTTATTTGTCGAATTTCAGAAGCAATAAAATTTTTGTGAGTCATTATTACTTATTTAAATTTGAAATAATGAAAAATTTTAAGCAATTTAATAAATTTAAATATATATGAACATTTATTCGTTTTATTCGATTATTCTACATAAAATTGTTCGAATTATTCGTTATTCGAAAATGGCCATTTTTAAATTGTTCGATTAATTATTCGTAAGAAATTATTCGATTAATCGAACGATCATTAGTCGAATGAATACCCTAGTGAATACTGACATTTTTAAGAGATTTATGTTCGTTAAAGTGATTTTCGGAAGTGGCCCTTATATGGGATCTATGATCCATTATGGACCGACCGTCCATGTACTTTGGGCACAAGGTTTACATGGCCAGCCAGCCAGACAACAGCCTTTTGTGGATCTGTATCAGTTCATATTAATTGCAGCTAAATTTTAACTAAAACAAAATGCCATATCTTTAAACATATTTAAGATGTTTAATATTTTCTAAATAGTAAAAGAAATAATATATTACAAACCCTTAAATTACAACCAATTCACTTTAAAATATGAAAGTTATTGCAGAAAAATTTTATTGAAATTAAAATTTTTACTGTTCCCTTCAAATCTCCTTCAATTTCTAAAACCAACATCTTATCTATACTGAAATATACACGCATACATATCTATATACAAAAAAACACAGACACATATATACATAATAAATAAGTGTGTATTCGTGTGTAACCAGCAGAGTATATGTAAGTGTGTGTAGGTTTGTGTGCATTTAAGTATAATAAATTTTCTTTCATAAAATTTTATACAGAATTCCTAATTTTAATTCACAAAACAAAATTCGTATACACTCTAACAAACAACAAATAAAAAAAATAACAAAAATCATGCTCTACATATACATACAAATGAACAGTTACACTCACACACACCCTCACTTGTCTATACATACATAAACTTTGAAATATTTTGACACATTTTGAACATGCGTATAACGCACATTTGACGTTTCTACTTTCAATATTTTTTTGCGAAAACAACACTTAAGACCGAGTAAGAACCAAATAACAACAACAAAAAAGTGTCGTAAATGAAAAAGGTCAAATTTGTTGGAAAAAAATGAACGAATTTTCCTACATTCATATACATACAAATAAAAACCCCAAAAGACTCAGGCATACACTTACAATATAGAGAAAGAAAATTACAAGATGTTGTCATCGCAGCATCAGAACCAAGCCAAAGGAACGAGAGAAGAAAAAAAAAAAGAAAAACAACAACATCTTTACCAGATGATGATTAAGAAAATCAAGAACGTAAAGCAGCAGCAAAAAAGGAAAATTTCCCTTTTCGTTTTTCATTAAATACTCGCACTTTGTATTCCAAGATTTATTTTCTTTGTGGGTTTTTCCACAAACACACAAAACTCAAACGCAAATAAAATTTTGTGGGCCACAAAATAAAACACACAGGACTCGCAACGAAAACAAGTAAAAGGTTTTTTCAAAAAAAGAAAAAAAAAATAAATGTTGCCAAAAAGAAATACACTTAGAAACATAGAAAAGAGACAGACGTCGTTGGTGACGGTGACGACGTCGATGATGGTGATTGAGGAACGTTTAGATATTTGAAACACTTGTTAAAGTGGAATAAAATTTATTTTTCATTTATATTAAGGGTGATTCTTTACATCTTTTAACGACACAACTAGCTAAAATACATGAAAATACTTAGAGAAAATAACAGACCGACAAACTTAAATGCTACTTTATGGAGGCACAGTGGGAAGAGAAAGAAAAAATTTTAAACATTATTATGAAGAATCAAAATTTTTCTTTATAAAATAAAAAAACAAAGAAGAGAGCTATATTCGGCTGTGCCGAATCTTGTATACCCTTAACCAAATTGTACTTTAAAATAAAATTTTTTAGTTTTTATTTTTTAAATAGTTTTTTAAATTATTTTAAAAAAGTTTTTTCAAAATTCAATTCCAACATACTATAGCCTTATATACATCCTTGCAATGGACTTTGAAATATCTATCATTGGATATCCATATTGTCTATATTAATGACTTATTAATATAAATAACAAATAGGCCAAAAATCGAGGATCCCGGTTTTTTTTCCGTATATCTCAGCCATTTGTGGGCCGATTTCGTCGATTTTAAATTGCATCCGAACTGGAAGAATTCCCGATATATTGATGTATGAATCATATACATATGTAAGTTATACAGACGGACTTCGCTATCTATAACGATCCAGAATATATATGGGGGATTTCACGTGAAGTGAACCAACTTTTAAAATCGATGTCTTCCGATCGGGATGAAATTTACACGAAGACCTATTGGATAGTAATTCAGACACAATTTTTCAACAAGATCGGTCCAGAACTCTCTGAGTTAGAGGGGGTCAAAATTTGACATTTTGGCCAAACATGTGATTTTTCTCATCCATGTAACTTATTACCTATTGTTCTTAGCAAAATGTGTTCCAAATAGTTTAGATAGCTATTTCTGCAATCTTTCGAAAAAAAATAAAAAATGTTTAATATTTTTTTCCGAAATCAAACTAAATGTTCTAACACAAAAATTATACGTCTTGACTTACAAAATATTTATTTTGATAGATATTCCACTCGCATCCCACTACGAGACCAAAAAGCTCTTAAAGGAAAAGACCTAAGCTTTCTTTTGAGCAAAAAAAAAACAAAATTTAAAAAAAGGGCCCCTTTTGAAAAAAGTTCGATTTTGCCGAAAAAAAATCAAAAATTGTATAATATTATGAATAGGTTTTACTTAAAATTTATAACATTAAGGAAATTGGGCTGATTCGCCAAAATATGGACAAAAAATTAGTTTTTCTTGAAAATCGCAAAATTTAAATCGCAGGTACGGAAAAACTGTATGAGGTATTGACATAATTTTTTCATATTTCTATTCCCTATTATGATCTCAATAAATCCCAATTTAATGAACAAAAAATTCTGAAATTTGTTTAACAAAATTTTAAAAATATGAAAATGGAGATTCGAAAAATATTTTTTTTGGCCATACCTTTGAATAGGTTTACGGTATCCCACGAAGACAAAAGCTCATACACAAGTAAATACGAATATATTTTAAATAAAAATTAGCTTTTATTTTAATTTTTCTCGAAATATATTAATTTTTTTCCTAAATTTTTTGTGGCCTGAAACACGTTAATGGTCTGGCGAATTTGTAATAACTTTAAAATTTTTTAACCAAATTTTGTCATTTATATCACATTTCGATTACTTTGCATTTAATTGCAAAAGTATTTATTTAGTAGCAAAATTTTTACAAAAACTGAAAACTTTGCATTTTTCCCGAATTTTGGCGATAATACAGTTTTTGGGTAATTTTGACCCAAAGGAGATACAGAGTTAATTTCCAAAATTTTTTTTAATTTAATATTCATTAATACAAATAAATCTACATATTTCTAGAAAACAATGCAGAAAGTTAACGAGTTTCTTCTATTTATTCCATATAAATAGTAAAATTTTGCATATATCTGAACTTTGACCTCGATGCGCGTCCAGAAATCGTTGTCCGATTTGGCTCAAATTTCCAGCACTTAATTTTTAGGCCTAGTGTCACAATATTCCACCCAGCACTCTTCAAAATTTTAACAAAAATTTTTTTCCATACAACTAATTTTCACACTAATGTGTAATGTAAATGTAGAAATTACAAATGGAATGACAAACTTATATATACTTTTTTTTTTTTTTTTTGAAAAAAGTACTTTTTTCTGTTAAAGTTATCTAAAAAATGTCTAAGAAGATGTATAAGGATTTTATCCTTTTTGGAAAGCTTCAAATATTTTAGATGAAAAAAAGTTGAAAATTGTTCATACCGAGGGGACCAGGTTCATCCAAATATCGCATATTTTTTATATAAAAATCAATTTTAGGGCAAAAATGTTCAAATCGCATAGTCAATATCAAATTATAGTAACCCAGTTTAGATGGCCAAATGTATTCTTAATTATTTTGTAAAGGGTTCCATGACAACGACTCTGGTATTTTTTGGATTTTTCAAAACTTTTTTGAGAATTGCGGGATTTCTGAGAACAAATTTCAAAATCTACATAACTGTAATATTTCATTAAAAAATATTCATAAATAAAAATTTAATTTCAATTTAAAAATTTTGTATCTTTACAAAAACTCAATCAAAAGCATTTTTTTGTCATATTTTTCATGGGACGGACTCGTCTATCTATAAATACACAGTATAATATGGGGTCGCAAAAAAAAAAATATAGAAATTACAAACGAAATACCTATCTGCCACTCCAGGTGATGGGTATAAAAATTCAATACAAATAAGTTTCACAAAGAAGAAAATCATGCGACCTAATATCATGGCGATCGGTCCATAATTGGTCATATCCTACGCAAGGCCCAATTCCAAAAATCATTGACGACAATAAAATTAATGAAATTTTAAAAGAAAAACGTTTATGCTATTAACTCAGTGCAGACTATTATATGTCGGGCTTGATTCAATTATTTTTTTTGGATCAAAGGAATGTATTCAATAATTTTTATTCATGATTCACTATAATTATACCCTTCACCTTCATGAGAAGGGTATATATAAGTTTGTCATTCCGTTTTTAATTTCCACAATATAATTTTCTGACCCTATAAAGTATATATATTCTGGATCCTTACAGATACCGGAGTCGATTAATCCATGTCTGTCTGGCTGTTTGTTGAAATCAACTTTCCGATGCCCCACGATTCATATATCAATATCTCCGGAATTCTTCCGGCTCGGATGCTAATTAAAATCGAGAAAATCCTTTTACAAATGGCTAAAACCAGGACAACCTCGACTTTTGACTTATTTTTGACCTATATCTGGATTAATAAGTCATTTATATAGACAGTTTAGATATCTAATGATAGATATTTCAAAGACCTTTACAACGACGTATATAAGACCATAGTAAGTTAGACCTACAATTGGTAAAAATCGGAAAAAATATTTTTTAACCCGAATTTTTTATTTCAGCAAAAGTTTTTTTTCGCTAAATATTAAAAAAAAATAAAAAAATTTAATTCTAAAAAAATAAATTTTAAATTTAAAAATTTTTTTTTCCAAAAAATGAAAAAGACAACTTTGGAAAAAGAAATAAATTTTGTTTACCTAAAAATATTAAAAAATTTATTTTGAAGTATAATTTGGTTGAATTCTATTTATATTTTGAGTAAACTGAATGCATACTTTAATTTAATCCATTGTTTTGGTAAAATTAATGCATTCAAGAATGTTTAATTCATGATGAATTCATTGAAATTTTAATTCCATTGGGAAAATTTAATGCTCTCAAAAAATACCCTACACTGAGTAAATTAGCAAAAACACTTTTTTTACTTTCAACAATTTATTTTCGTGAATAATTTTCGGAAGAGGGTCTTATACGAGTGCTATGACTAATTCCACTATGCAACAAATGAAGACTTTTGGAAAATTACACGATCATGACACTACTACCAAAGGGTAGTAAAAGTCTATACTCAGTTTTTTCTTAACTTTATATGGCAATCATATAGCTAAGAGTCTGCCAAGCAAATTTGTTTAACATTGTTTCCCAAAAAATAGCTTCTTGGTGCACTTTTTTTTTAAAAAATATACGAAGAAAAAAATTCTTTTAAACTTTTTTTAGAATAACTTCCAGAGACTCCTAATTTTTCGCTAACAATATTTAGCAATGTTGTAACTACGGTACAGATCAGATATGGTACAGATCAGATATCTGATCTAAATCTGATCATACTGTTTTAACAAAAGATCTTTGTAATTTGTAAAAAGTACATATTTAAGGTACAAAGTCTTGTTCAGCTTTACCGTAGCAGCAACTTTGCAAAATATTGTTAGTGAAAAATTAGGAGTCCCTGGAAGTTATTCTAAAAAAGTAAAAAAAAAATTTTTTCTTCGAAATTTTTTTCAATAAAAGGACACGAAAAAGCTATTTGTTTGGCCAACAAATTTAACAAAATTTGTTTGGTAGAATCGTAGCTATATTATTTCAATATGTAATTAAACGGTATCACCAAGTCTAAATTAGCTGTTGGCCAAAAACTGATGACACCTTTTTTGAGAACCCACTGATTTTAAGAATCTTTGGAGGTCCATAAAAAAATATCTGTCACCAAAATCGTCATACTGGGTAGAGGATTTCACTACCCTTTGGTAGTAGAATCGGACTTATACTGTCATGACCGTTTGAAATTAGGTCAGGTTATTTATGTCTATATGAAAGTTATTAGTGTTGAATTGTATGTACCAAATTTTATCGAAGTATCTTCTAGGTTTACATGGACAGCCAGCCAGCCAGACGGACGAACGGATATCGTTTAATATACTCAGGAAGTGATTCTGAGTTGAACGGTATACTTTAAGGTATACTTTATTCAGTTGTGGCTAAAGTTTCTGTTGATAGAACTGAAAAATTCATTCGATTGGCAACAAATTCGGTAGCTACTACGAATCTATTTCTCCCTGCATCAAAACCTTTTTTGCTTTCACATATTTTATTTAGCAATTCCTTCCACTGTGCCTAGGTGCTTAAAAAGTGTACACAAGAAATTACAAAATCAGCATCAGTTGCTATTTGGTAACAATTCAATTATTTTTGATTGCTTTTCATGTATCAATGTGTAGAGTAGAGTAGAGTTTGGTGGATGTATACGAACAACAAACCAAACATTTAAACACTTATATACTCGTATTACTACTAGTAGGTTTGTTTGAATGTAAAGGGTGTTTTTTTATGGAGGCGGAGAACTTTAAATTAAAATAAAATAGAGACAATTGCTTATAATATCCATCCAATTTGCTTTGTTTATTTGACAATTATACGGCACTAATGCTTAAATGTGATTTCGGTTGGGAGGTTCAATTTTCACCACCCATCCCAGTAAATCAGGTTTTATTTTTGCTGTGACGCATCGAATATTCTCTATCAAGTTCTCGATCGTTTCTGGTTTATTTGCATAGGACTGGGACTTAACAAAACCCAGAGAAAATAATCTAATGTCTCCTTCGGAACATTCACGAAATCAACGATGATCATAAGGATTCAGTTCAGCAAAGATATTTAGGTAAAATGTTCAGTAAGGTGGAGGGACACAAGTTTATATGTTGAGCATCATAATGGATCAATCGCTCGATCCATGTGTACTGTACGACATATTTCGGGTTCGTATTATGCGCATGATTTTCAAAATAAATTCGAACAATTTGCAAACATTGCTCTGGCATGAATCTATTCCTGATAAATTAACGAACCAAACTAACCCCAAAGTAACGGAGAACTCTGACATCAACCGTCACAGAAAATTTAAAGTTTCCCGCCTCTAAAAAAGCACCCTTTATTATAGACGATAGTAAGCAAGTCTAAGTACGTTTAAAGAATTTTCCTGCCCGTGTGTGTTTGAACATGAATCCTTGTTGAAAGTCTGTCATGTTTTTTGAGGATTAAAGTTTCTCGATACAATTTCTATTCTCCTTCATCTCCTGCATTTGCTTTTTTTGGGTACTTTTTTTTCTTCATTTCACATAGTTTTTCTATGCTTGTTACACACAAACTTGTAATGTATTTCTCTGTTTTTTTCTTTATTTTTTTGTCGTTAATATTTTTTGTTGAACTTGTATTTATGGTTTGTTGATAATACTAAAAATGTTGATGACTGACTGTAAACAGCAGCAACAACCAGGAGTAATATTTGTAACAACTACACATATGTATGTACGTATATAGAAAAAGGTGAAAGAAAAGTGGTGAGTAAAATAAATTGCTTATATGTTTGGATCTGTATGTTGGTGTTAAGGGTTATTTGTTGTTATTTAACCTTAAAGGTATGTTTATGAATTGTTCAATGAACCATTAAAACATAAATATTTTCATAACAACAACGTACTTTTACCGTATAATTTTATATTTTTATTTTATTTTACTTTTACATTTATTTCTATTTCCCTCCTAACGTTAGCTTCCCAAAAAGGTTAAAATTTATGATTTATTCGTAATAAAGAAAACACCAAGCAAGAAATTGGAAAATATATTTGCTTCAGTGTCAGGAATTTATATGAAAGTTGGTTTATCATTTATGCCAAGCATTAATAATAAAAGATGTGAAACATACTTTTATATGAACAATTTAAGTAATGTATTAAAAGTTCTTGCCGCAAGGAAAGGGATCAAAGCAAAGGCTGGAATAGTTTTGATGAAACTATAATTGAGCCGGAACTGATTAATACTGAAAAAGAACTGAACTAAAAACTGATTAATACTGAACAAGAACTGAACTAGAACTGAACTAGAACTGAACTAGAACTGAACTAGAACTGAACTAGAACTGAACTAGAACTGAACTAGAACTGAACTAGAACTGAACTAGAACTGAACTAGAACTGAACTAGAACTGAACTAGAACTGAACTAGAACTGAACTAGAACTGAACTAGAACTGAACTAGAACTGAACTAGAACTGAACTAGAACTGAACTAGAACTGAACTAGAACTGAACTAGAACTGAACTAGAACTGAACTAGAACTGAACTAGAACTGAACTAGAACTGAACTAGAACTGAACTAGAACTGAACTAGAACTGAACTAGAACTGAACTAGAACTGAACTAGAACTGAACTAGAACTGAACTAGAACTGAACTAGAACTGAACTAGAACTGAACTAGAACTGAACTAGAACTGAACTAGAACTGAACTAGAACTGAACTAGAACTGAACTAGAACTGAACTAGAACTGAACTAGAACTGAACTAGAACTGAACTAGAACTGAACTAGAACTGAACTAGAACTGAACTAGAACTGAACTAGAACTGAACTAGAACTGAACTAGAACTGAACTAGAACTGAACTAGAACTGAACTAGAACTGAACTAGAACTGAACTAGAACTGAACTAGAACTGAACTAGAACTGAACTAGAACTGAACTAGAACTGAACTAGAACTGAACTAGAACTGAACTAGAACTGAACTAGAACTGAACTAGAACTGAACTAGAACTGAACTAGAACTGAACTAGAACTGAACTAGAACTGAACTAGAACTGAACTAGAACTGAACTAGAACTGAACTAGAACTGAACTAGAACTGAACTAGAACTGAACTAGAACTGAACTAGAACTGAACTAGAACTGAACTAGAACTGAACTAGAACTGAACTAGAACTGAACTAGAACTGAACTAGAACTAGAATCTGAACTGGAATCTGAACTAGAATCTGAAATAGAATCTTAACTTGAATCTGAACTAGAAACTGAACTAGAATCGGAACTAGAATCTGAACTAAAATCAGAACTAGAATTTGATCTAGAAACTGAACTAGAATCTGTACTTGTATCGGAACTAAATCTAAACTGAATTAACTAGAATTTGAACTAGAATCTGAATTAGAATCTGAACTAGAAGCTGGACTTGAATCTAAACTAGAATATAAACTAGAACTGTTATAATTTTCTTTTAACAAGTATTCGCCATTCCAGTGTTACATACATATAACTAATATTACCCTCTTGTCAACAATTAAAACCTAATTGGAAATTTTAAACAATATCAACAAAAGTAATATGTATAAATAATTTAATATTTTTAATTACTTCCCACTACGGATAACCTTCAGTTGTTAATTAAAAAATATTTATATTTTAAATCCCTGGTTTCCACAAACAATTATTCTTACAAACAGTAATCCATAATAATTATTTTTATATAATTTTTATCTTTTTGTCATGACCTTTACATTGTTATTGTTGTTAAAAAAAAATAAAAACACAACACAAAAAACAAAAAATTCTGTAATCTGAACATATGACCCGCATATTACAAAACACACTACTAAATCTTTAAATGTTTCTATTTATTTTTATTTTTTTTGCCCCTCACCAACTACTGTCCTTCATTAGATACAACTAATTTCATAAAATCTTTTGTTACAATAACAGATATACACACAAACAAATGAATTAATATTTAAGTAAAACAAATCCACCAAATTAAGATACTGAAAACAACAAAATAAAAATAAGGAAAAGGAAGCGAGTACATATGTACTCGTATTAAGAAGAAAATACACAAATTACAGTGTTCACATACATGTTAGAGTATTAGAGGAGGACACGATATGAAATACTAATCTAATGTAAGCCACCAGATGACCTACGTGAATATTTTCAAACACTACGATATTATGAGTTCTTTTCATTGAAGGCTTTCTGTGTAAGATTTTGTGTGTATTAATATTGTTTTCATTGATAAAATGAAATAAAGGGAAATATATGAAAATAGATGAAATATATTCATATAAATTAAAAAGTGCTTTACGAAAAATTACGAAAATTCTAAAATTATACAGAAAAATTTGTGAGAGATATTTTTAAACATTTAATTGTTTATTTTTTTCTCAAAGCAATACTACTTTAACACAGCACTCTAAATTTTAAATAAACTGTGTAACCTTAAACATTATACAAATTTTCTAAAATTTTCCTTATTATAACTACTTAATATCAAGAGAGCATCAACAATCTCAAAAGTGTAAAATAAGGGCCACCCTAATAATCATAATAGTCACTGGCCTCAGCCTCGACTACGTCATTTGTTTACAAAAACACACTAAAAGATTATTTAAAAGTTTATTTTATAACAACTATTTAAACTGACCTATTCTGGAAATCGAACTTTAAAACGACGATCATGTTCACTTCGATGGATTTAATTTTTATATAATAGATCTCCGATTGCTCTTTGAATATGTCCCAAGATTCCTGTTTGCCTCATTTCCTTAAAATCAATGGTTATAGGCTTAAATATTTAATAAATCCTTTATTGCAGTTACAAAAATCGCATATCATTCTCTGAAACTTTTAAATAACCCACGATTACTATCTTAAACTTTTCTTATAAAAGACCCATGACCGTAGATTAAATAACCCAAGATTATTGTCTCAAACTTTTCTTATAAAAGACCCATGACTGTAGCTTAAATAACCCGTGATTATTGTCTTAAACTTTTCTTATAAAAGACCCATGACTGCAGCTTAAATAACCCACGATTATTGTCTTTAACTTTTCTTATAAAAGACCCATGACTGTAGCTTAAATAACACATGATTATTGTCTTTAACTTTTCTTATAAAAGACCCATGACTGTAGCTTAAATAACACATGATTATTGTCTTTAACTTTTCTTATAAAAGACCCATGACTGTAGCTTAAATAACCCATGATTATTGTGTTAAAATTTTCTTAAAAAAGACCCATGACTGTAGCTTAAATAACCCACGATTATTGTCTTAAACTTTTCTTATAAAAGACCCATGACTGCAGCTTAAATAACCCACGATTATTGTCTTAAACTTTTCTTATAAAAGACCCATGACTGTAGCTTAAATAACCCACGATTATTGTCTTAAACTTTTCTTATAAAAGACCCATGACTGTAGTTTAAAGAACCCCCGATTATTGTCTTAAACTTTTCTTATAAAAGACCCATGACTGTAGCATAAATAACCAAAGATTATTGTCTTAAACTTTTCTTATAAAAGACACATGACTGTAGCTTAAATAACACATGATTATTGTCTTATACTTTTCTTATAAAAGACCCATGACTGTAGCTTAAATAACCCACGATTATTGTCTTAAACTTTTCTTATAAAAGACCCATGACTGTAGCTTAAATAACCCACGATTATTGTCTTAAAATTTTCTTATAAAAGACCCATGACTGTAGCTTAAATAAACCACGATTATTGTCTTAAACTTTTCTTATAAAAGACCCATGACTGTAGCTTAAATAACCCACGATTATTGTGTTAAACTTTTCTTATAAAACACCTATGACTGTAGCTTAAATAACCTACGATTATTGTCTTAAACTTTTCTTATGAAAGACCCATGACTGTAGATTAAATAACCTAAGATTATTATCTTTAACTTTTCTTATAAAAGACCCATGACTGTAGCTTAAATAAACCACGATTATTGTCTTAAACTTTTCTTATAAAAGACCAATGACTGTAGTTTAAATAACACACGATTATTGTCTTAAACTTTTCTTATAAAATACCCATGACTGTAGTTTAAATAACCCACGATTATTGTCTTAAACTTTTCTTATAAAAGACCCATGACTGTAGTTTAAATAACCCATGATTATTGTTTTAAACTTTTTTTAAAAAAACCCAGGATTATTATGTTAAACTTTCCTTATAAAATAGCCGCGATTGTAGTTTAAATAACCCATGATTATTGTCTTAAACTTTTCTTATAAAAGACCCACGGCTGTAGTTTAAATAATCCACGATTATTGTCTTAAACTCCAGTTACAAAATTCCATGATGGTACTTTAAATAATCCACGATTATTGACTTAAAGTTTAAGTCTTAAACTATCATTATAAAATACCCAATGCTTCAGTTTAAATAACACACGAGTATTGGTTTAAATATTCCTCCACGATTGCTATTTAAATATCCCACGATTTTTGTATTAAACTATCCTTATAAACGACTGCAGTTTAAATAGGCCACGATTGTTGTGGCGAACTATTCTTATAAAAGACCCACGACTACAGTTTCAATAACCTACGATTATTGTCTTCAACTATCCTTATATGGAGCCCACTGTTGTTGTTAATATAATCTCCGATTATTGTCAAACATTTTGTCTATAATTGCCTTTATTAATGATTGAATTATGCACGATTATTGTGTTAAATATTATTTAAAATAGACCCATTAGCATTTTAACCCATTACCTGGTAATGTATGTTGTGTCTGTTATTATTTAAAGAATTGTTTAAACATTTTTTAAATTTATTAATAGTTTTTATTAATTAATCAGTTGCTCTTTGTTTTCCTTGTCTTTAGTACTCAGTTCCGATATATGATTCATTTTTAATTCCTGCTAAAAAAAAAAACATAAACTATTTATGTTTTCATATACAAAAAAAAAACAACAAAACGCTTAAATAATCTTAATACAGGGTTCTGCATTATATATATCACAAATAAATATTAAATTATATTTTAAATAAAAACTATATAAATAATAATTTCTGTCAATAAGATTTATATTTTCATAAAATAATAAAACAATTCATATCAACACCCTCTGTTTTTGTGATTTTTTATATGCATTACAACATAAGTACGAGTAGAATTTTACTAAAACATTGAAAGTGTGCTGCATTGTTGTTTTTTTAATATTATTTAATGTTTTTGTGATAATAGAATTTATTTTGTTTGTTTTGTATGTAGTTTTCTTTTTCTTTTAAGTAAGATAAATTGAAACGGAAACTCAACTTAAAGAATCTTTATACATATAGATTGGTCATTGTATTTCAATACCCTCATATTTATTTGTTATTTAGTTTCGTTTAATATTTCAATGGTTAGTTTTCATTTAATGTTGTTACAGTTAAGATCGTAAAAAGAATTTCTAAAGAAATATAAAAAAAATAAAAATAATTAAAAATTTAAAAAAATAAACAATATAAACAATATTAAATAGAAACAATTAATAAAAAAAAGTTTTAAAATTTAAAGGTGATTAATAAATTTATTAAAGTATTATTTCAAAAACATTAAATAAAGAAAAGATAAACATTTACCAAAGAGGGTTTATTACCTGGATATTAAGTGGAGTTTGTTATGAATACCTTTCTGAAAAATATTCGCCTTCTTTAGAGAAAATTGAGAAAAAACCCTGTTAAAAATACTTTACGTCACTGGATAAGACATTTTAGCTTATTTAAATAAAATAGAGTATCTTACTTTAGATTTTGCTTAAATATTTGAATAAACTCTCCTTATAAGAAACCCACGACTGGAGCTTAAATAATCCACGATTACTGTCTTAAACTGTCCTTATAAGAGACCCACGACTGGAGCTTAAATAATCCACGATTACTGTCTTAAACTGTCCTTATAAAAGACCCACGACTGGAGCTTAAATAATCCACGATTATTGTCTTAAACTGCCCTTATAAAAGAACCACGACTGGAGCTTAGATTGCCCACGATTATTGTCTTAAACTGTCCTTATAAAAGACCCACAACTGAAGCTTAAATAATCCACGATTCTGGTCTTGAACTGTCCTTATAAAATACCCACGTCTGGAGCTTATTAAATCCATGATTATTGCCTTAAACTGTCCTTATAAAACACCCACGACTGGAGCTTAAATAATCCACGATTATTATCATAAACTCTCCTTATAAAAGACCCACGACTGGAGCTTAAATAATCAACGATTATTGTCTTAAATTGTAATACGACTGGAGCTTAAATAGTCTACGATTATTGTCTTAAATTGTAATATGACTGGAGCTTAAATAGTCTACAATTATTGTCTTAAACTCTCTGTCCTTATAAAAGACCCACGACTGGAGCTTAAAATAACCACGATTATTGTCTAAAACTGTCCTTATAAAAGACCCACGACTGGAGCTTAGATTGCTCACGATTATTGTCTTAAACTGTCCTTATAAAAGACCCACGACTGGAGCTTAGATTGCTCACGATTATTGTCTTAAACTGTCCTTATAAAAGACCCACGACTGGAGCTTAAATAATCCACGATTATGGTCTTAAACTGTTCTTATAAAAGACCCACGACTGGAGCTTAAATAAACTATGATTATTGTCTTAAACTGTTCTTATAAAAGACCCACGACTGGAGCTTAAATAATCCACGATTATTGCCTTAAGCAGTCCTCATAAAATACCCACGACTGGAGCTTAAATAATCCACGATTATTGTCTTAAACTCTCTGTCCTTATAAAAGACCAACGACTGGAGCTTAAAATAACCACGATTATTGTCTAAAACTGTCCTTATAAAAGACCCACGACTGGAGCTTAGATTGCCCACGATTATTGTCTTAAACTGTCCTTATAAAAGACCCACGACTGGATCTTAAATAATCCACGATTATGGTCTTAAACTGTCCTTATAAAAGACCCACGACTGGAGCTTAAATAATCCACTATTATTGTCTTAAACTGTCCTTATAATTTTGAGGGTTTCTATATATAGTCACAATTTTTCTTCAGTTTTTCCATATATGTTTTAATTTCTATAGCGGGATTTAATCCTTAAGCTATCGTTTTTCTTTAGTCAGATTTTAGTTTCAATCGTAGGTCATTGTATAGTAAAATTTAAGCTTTAATCGTAGGTCATTTTATAGTCAGATTTGATCTTCAATCATTTGATAAAAATGTGGTGGTTTTCTCTGCCGTCAGATTTGATACAAAAATTGAGGTTTTCTCTCCAGTCAAACTTTGTAAAACAATCGTGGTTCTCTCTTTAGTAGGATTTGCTAAACCATCGAGATTTTCTCTCTAGTGAGATTTTTTCTAATTAATCCTGGTTTTCATTCTAGTTAGGTTTGATAAACAATCGTGGTTCTCTCTTTAGTCAGATTTGATAAACAATCGTGGTTCACTCTCTAGTCAGATTTGAGAAACAATCATGGTTCTCTCTCTAGTCCGATTTGAGAAGCAATCATGGTTCACTCTCTAGTCAGATTAGAGAACAATCGTGGTTCCCTCTCTAGTCAGATTTGAGAAGCAATCGTGGTTTTCTCTCCAATCAAATTTTATAAAACAATCGTGGTTCCCTCTCTAGTCAGATTAGAGAACAATCGTGGTTCCCTCTCTATTCAGATTTGAGAAGCAATAGTGGTTTTCTCTCCAATCAAATTTTATAAAACAATCGTGGTTCTCTCTTTAGTAGGATTTGCTAAACAATCGAGATTTTCTCTCTAGTGAGATTTTTGCTAATAATCCTGGTTCTCTCTCTAGTCAGATTTGAGAAGCAATCGTGGTTCCCTCTCTAGTCAGATTTGATAAACAATCGTGGTTCTCTCTCTAGTCAGATTTGAGAAACAATCGTGGTTCCCTCTCTAGTCAGATTTGAGAAACAATCGTGGTTCCCTCTCTAGTCAGATTTGAGAAACAATAGTGGTTCTCTCTCTAGTCAGATTTGCTAATCAATTGTGACTTTCTCTCTAGTCAGATTTGCTAAACAAGCGTTATATTCTCTCTAGTAAGATTTGCTAAACAAGCGTGATACTCTCTCAGATTTGATAGAAAATCGCGGTTCTCCCTTTAGTCGTGGTTTTCTTTCTAGTCATATTTTGACTGCATTCGTGGCTCTATTCAAAGTCATATTTAGCTGCAATCATGCCTCTTCTTAAGGTCATATTTAAGCCTCAATCAGGGATCTTTATTTGGAAAAAGTTTAGCTTCATCCAGGGGTCTTTCTTGGAAAAAGTTTAGCTTCAATTTGGGAACCTTCTACAGTAATATTTTAGTTTTAATCGTGGATCTTTATTAAGTCACATTTTAGTTTCATTCATGATTTAATTGTGGGGGTTCTTGTAATCATATTTTAGCTTAGTTGTGGTTTTATATCCGAATTTTGGCTTCAGTCATTGATAGTACTACAGTCGTATTTTAGCTTCAGTCGTGTATATTTCTATAGTCAAATTTTAGCTGAATTCGTTGATCTTTCCATGCACCAATTTTAGTTTCAAACATGGGTCCTTCTAAAGTAAAATTTTAGTTCTAAGCTTTTCTTTAGTCCTGAGTCTAGCTACAAATACATTTTAAAATGAATCGTATGTGCTTTTATGGACAAATTTTATCTTCAATCATGGGTCTTTCTGTGATTATATTTTAGCCTCAAACTTGGATATTTATTAGGTTAGATTTTAGCTTCAAGCATGAGTCTATTTTAGTTTCAAACGTGGATCTTTATGCAGTCATATTTTAGCCTCAAGCATGGTTATTTATTAAGTCGCATCTTATTTTTATTCTTGGTTCTTTTTAGCAAATTTTTAGCGTCAAGGGTGGACTTTTATTCAGTCATTTTTAACACCAGTCGTTGGCCCTTATTGAATAGCATTTTATCTTCAATCATGGGACTTCATATAGTAGTATTTTAGCTTTAAACTTGGGTAGAAAATGTCTAAGTTAATAACAATTTCCAGCATTTACTAAATCAATAATTTTCGTTATATTTCAGTTACTATCTCCACACTTGCGCTGCCATTTACAAAATGCAACCCCTTCTACTGCTGCTGCAACTAACCGCTATAACATGGGCCACTGCCGAAATAGCTTCTCCCTATTGCTACAAAAATATAACAGAAACATCCTACAAAACGGTCACTAAGACGCGCATCAAAACCGTGGCTGCCAAGGGATTTTTCAAAAAGATCGTCAATAAAAAAGAAACTCAAGTTGAAATATACGAAGATCAAGAACCTGTATACAAAATCAAAGTTGAGCGTTCCTGCTGTGAAGGCTACACATTGACAGAGTTGGATTTATGTGAACCACAGTGTGTTGAAAATGGCTGTCCTCAGCATTCCAAATGTGTTGAGCCGGAGGTGTGCGAATGTTTAAAGGGCTATTTCTCTAGACGTTCTCAGCACGATGGCAAACACTATTGTGAGCCTATTTGTGAGAAACCGTGTCCGGAGAACAGTGTTTGTGTGGCTCCTAATGAGTGTGCCTGCAAGAAGGGCTTTCATATAGTGGAGGATCAACTATGTAAACCATATTGTGCCTCTGGCTGTCCTCATGATGGTAAATGTGTGGCTCCCAATGTCTGTGATTGCCTGGAGGGTTACAAATCCGAAAAGGGTTCATGTTTGCCCATTTGTTCTCTAGGAGATCAGTGTCAAAATGGCAAATGTGTAGAGAAGGAGCAATGTATTTGCAACAATGGCTTTAGCTGGAATAGTGAAACGTTTAAATGTGAACATGACGCGTCACATGAAAACCAGAATGAATTATATACCACCGCTATTTACCCAGTTTTTACACAAGTCGTACAGTCAGCAGATACATCTTTAGAATTGGAAACTGATATAGAAACCTCTAATGATGACATTGATCCCAATCAAGTATTTGATGAAAATATTGAAACTACTACATTTTCAGTGACAGATGAGTATGGCTCTTCCACACCATCCTCAGAGGAGCTCAATCACAAATGTGCCGATGATTATGTTTTCCACAGCGGTCAGTGTCGTCCCCTCAAATTTGTTAGCAATGAAATTGATTGCTGGCTCAAACCCTGCCAGGATATTAATTCTGTCTGTTTAGAAAATGGCACTTGTGCTTGCAATGAGGGTTTCAAATGGTTCAAAACCCATGTTGTGGATAGCATCACTCTGAATCAAACCATTAAGGCGGTGTGTTTGTCGGCGGCCGAATACGAAAGCAGATCACAACATTTGAAGGAAGATTCAAAAACAACCTCGGTGGAAGACACCACAAATTGGACTTCGATATTCTTTATAGTTTTGGGCGTTTTAATAATGGTTACCGCTTTGGTGGTTTTGGGCTTTAAGTTGGTTTACCGGCAGAGAGGAGAAGTAGATGTAGAGGGTAAGTTTAAAAAGAAATTTTTCTAAGATATGGTTTTAATTAATTTATTGCATTTTTTTAATAGGTAAAAATTTGGCATGTGCTTATGACAATCGAGCCTGCACTGAAACGGATAAATCGGTTATTTAAGTTAAGTTATTTTTATTTAATTTAAGCTTTTTGTTATAATATTTTGTAAAAAAAAGAATTCTATAAGTATTTTGAATTGTAAAATAAATGTTTCAAAGTTGTTTAGTGAAATAAATCCTCTAAGTTTAATTGAAAAGTAAAAATCAGCTATGGGTCATACTTTTTTTTCAAACAAAGGACATAGATATGTATGTATTTTAGCTGACATCGTAGGTTTTCTACAGCTTGAATTAAGCATAATTGTATAGCCATCTATAGTCATATTTTAGGTTTAATCGTGGGTCTTTCAGTAGTTAAATTCTAGCTTAAACCGTCTCACTATATAAAGTTATATTTAAGCTTAAATCATGGGTTTTTATAAAGTTATGTTTAAGCTTCAATCGTGGGTCTTTCTTTAGTCATATTTTAGCTTAAATCGTGTCACTTTATAAAGATATATTTAAGCTTAAATCATAGGTTTTTATAAAGTTATGTTTAAGCTTCAATCGTGGGTCTTTCCTTAGTCATATTTTAGCTTCAATCGTGAGAATTTCCATAGTCATATTTTAGCTTTAATAGTGGCTCTTTTTGTAGTCATATTTTAGCTTTAATCGTGGCTCTTTTTGTAGTCATATATTAGCTTTAATCGTGGTTCTTTCTATAAACATATTCTAGCCTTAATTATGACTCTTCTATAGTCACATTTTAGCTTAAATCGTGGCTCCTTCTAAAGTCATATTTTAGCTTTAATCGTGGCTCAATTTGTATTCATATTTTAGCTTTAATCGTCGCTATTGTGTAGTCATATTTTAGCTTCAGTCATGGCTCTTTCTATAGTCATATTCTAACATTAGTCATGGCTCTTTTTATGGTCATATTTTAGCTTCAATCGTGAGTCTTTCAATAGTCTAATTTTAGCTTTAATCGAGGGTAATTCTATTGTCAAATCTTAGCCTCAATCGTTGCTCCTTCTACAGTAATCGTAAACTTCAATCGTGGCTCTTCCAATAATCATATTTTAGCTTCAATAGTGGTTTCTTCTATAGTCATATTTTAGCTTCAATCGTGGTTTCTTCTATAGTCATATTTTAGCTTCAATCGTGGATCCTTCTGTAGTTATATTTTAGCTTCAATAGTAGCTCCTTCTATAGTCATAATGTAACATCAATCGTGACTATTTACATAGCCATAATTTAGCTTCAATCATCGCTATTACTATAATCATATTTTAGTCTCAAACGTAGCTATTTCTATAGTCATATTTTATCTTCAATCGTGGCTCCTTCTATAGTTATAAATTTACTTCATTTGTGGCTCCTTCTATAGTAATATTTTAGCTTCAATCGTGGCTCCTTCTATAGTAATATTTTAGCTTCAATCGTGGCTCCTTCTATAGTCATATTTTAAATTCAGTCGTTGCTTCTTCTTTAGTAATATTTTAGCTTCAGTCGTGGCTCCTTCTTTAGTCATATTTTAACTTCAATCGTGGCTCCTCCTATAGTCATATTTTAGCTTCAATCGTGGCTCCTTCCGTAGTCATAATTAAGCTTCAATAATGGCTCCTCCTATAGTCATATTTTAGCTTTAATCGTGGCTCCTTCCTTAGTCATAATTTAGCTTCAATCATGGCTCCTCCTATAATCAAATTTTAGCTTCAATAGCGGCTCTTTCTATAGTCATATTTTAGCTTTAATCGTGGCTCTTTCTATAGTCTTTCTTAGCTTCAATCGTGGCTCTTATATAGTCATATTTTAACTTCAGTCGTGGCTTCTTGTTTAGTCATATTTCAGTTTCAATCATGGCTCCTTCTTTAATCATATTTTAGCTTCAATCGTGGCCACGATTTTTGCTTCAATCGTGGTTCCTCCTATAGTCATATTTTAGCTTCAATCGTGGCTCGTTCTTAAGTCATATTTTAGCTTCAATAGTGGTTCCTCCTATAGTCATATTTTAGTATCAATCGTGGTTCCATCTTTAGTCATAATTTAGCTTCAATCCTGGCTCCTCCTATAGTCATAGTTTAGCCCCAATCGTGGTTCCATCTTTAGTCATAACATAGCTTCCATCCTGGCTCCTCCTATAGTCATATTTTAGCTTCAATCGTGGCTCGTTCTATAGTCTTTCTTTAGTCATATTTTAGCTTCAATCGTGGTTCTTTCTATAGTCTTTCTTTAATCGTATTTAAGCTTCAATCGTGGCTATTTCTATAGCTATATTACAGCTTCAATTGTAGCTCCTTCTATAGTCATAGGTTAGCTGTAATTGTGGTTCCTCCTATAGTCGTATTTTAGCTTCGTTCGTGAGTCTTTCTTTAGTCATATTTTAGCTTCAATCCTGGCTCTTTCTGCAGTCATATTTTAGCTTCAATCGTGGCTCTTTCTATAGTCATATTTTAGCTTTAATAGTGGCTCCTTCTATAGTCATATTTTACCTTCAATTGTGGCTCCTTCTATAATCATATTTTAGCTTCAATCGTGGCTCTTTAATAGTCATATTTTAGCTTCAATCTTGAGCCTTCCTATGAAAATATTTGAGCTTCAATATTTGGCTTGTCTGTGAACGTATTTTAGCTTCAATGTTGGGCCTTTCTGTGATAATATTTTAGCTTCTGTCGTGGGTCTTTCTATAAACATATTTTAGCTTCAAGCGTGGGTCTTTATATGAACATATTTTAGCTACAATTGTGGGCCTTTCTGTTCACATATTTTAGTTTCTATCATGGACCTTTCTGTGAACATATTTTAGCTTCTATCATGGACCTTTCTATGAAACTATTTCAGTTCCAATCGTTGGCCTTTCTATGCATATATTTTACCTTCAATCGTGGGCGTAACTTTCTAACATTCTATAGCCATATTTTATAAAGGGTGTTTTTAAGCACGATAGAGTTTTGAAGGGGTTAACTGTCAAACAAACTCTGGCAAATCATTATGAATAAATTGACGCAAATTGTTCCAATTTACTTTGCAAATCAGTTCTCGATTCGCGTAACTTATAGATGATATCGATTGAGGTCAATCTACAACAGACCCTGATCTGTTACATCCAGAAAACTGCTTCGTTGAGTACAGATTTTTCTATATTTTTTTCCTCAGACATTGTAGCAAAATTTTCGAAGTACTGAACACATTTATTTTCTAAGCTTAAAAACAAATAAAAAAAGTTTAAATTTAACATATTTTTTCAAATTAATCATTTTTGTGATAATAAAATTAAATTTATTTAATTTTCTTCTCCATCCTTCACATGAAGCAGGGTGTTATCCTTTTTTCATTTGTCTTTATGTTTTGTTTGTATATATTATTTAGACTTTCATATCGCACCATCATTATACTCATCAACACAAACAACAGCGAAATAGTTGACGTCGAAATGTGAAATAAATGAATGAATGAAGGAAGTTTTACAGGATGCCCACAAAAAGAAAAAAAAAGAACAAAAACAAAATGAACCAGAAAACGGAAGTGGAAAGAGACGAGAGCACAGAGAAACAGCAACCCATTCACAATAAGACAAAACAGAAAAAAAGAGAGACGGAGGGACGGACAGACAGACAAATTTAGTTGTAAGTAATAATGTTATTTTAAGGCGGAACATATAATGTTGTTGTTTTAGCAATAGTGTTGCTGTTTGTTTTTTGTTTCAAATTACTAGAAAAAATGGCTTCAAACAAATATTTTTTAGAGCAACAAAAATTTCTATGAAAATTGTGTTTATTTATGTAGATATTTTTCATTTTGAACTACAAACATTTGTAGATTTTATGGTTAAACAAATTACCCAACAAGTTGGCAACATGATTATTCAATGTAATATTTCAAATAGAAATTATGTGGAAATATATAGTTTTGTAACAACGAGAACAGTTAGACCTTTAAATACAGGGTAGAAGGGAACAGAAATATAACTGTAAAAATTAACTATAAACTCATAAAACAAAACATGATTATTTAAATTGACATGATTGAAGCTATGTAGCGACGTTCAAGTTAAATTAAATTAGAAAGGACTTCTATTGAGGATAAATTATGAGTATATAAACACCACTGATTACAACTTCAATATCTTTATATAACCTGCAATTGAATTTTTCTTACTAATTTTCCATTTACCCTGATATTTTCTTGAGTTTACCCTGTTTTAAAAGACCCTCTTGTTGAGCTCTCTTTCACACAAAATCCATAAATATTTTTCATAATAAAGACTGGAGGCAAGTGAGCATGAAACAATATACCAACAAATAAAAAACCAACAACAACAAATAAACAAACAAATACAATAATTAAAAATTAGGTCAGCAATGAGTTATTAGTTCGTACAAGTCATAATTAGTTTTTGGCTCAATACACACATACTTACACTCAACACTCATCTACAAATCTGTATGTTGAATATGCTGATCCTAGAAATATAAACTTTTAAACTCACGTACACACTCAAATTCATTTACTCATACACATTATTCTGCCAAGGAACTTTTAAATTATGTGAAAATATTTGAAAAATTATTTTCATAAGTCTGAAAAATTTACAGCAGTAGCAGCAGCAGCAGCTGGACGTACGTACTAGTGGTAGAAATAGGAAAATATTTCAAAATCAATTTTTCTATTGGTTTGAGGGGAAGGAGGAAAAGTAATGGCAAAGTATAAAAATAACTTAATCTTTTGCTCTCATATATTTGTAATTTATTGAGAGCTATTATTGAATATTAAGACACACGGCAGTTAAATGGATCCAGATGTTGCACAGTTTTTTTATATACATTTATGGCAATGTTTAGAACAGAATATGACTGATGAAAGATCCAAAATTTAAGCAAAAGTATTACTATACAAACATACACCATTGAAGGTAAAATGTAAGCAAAAGAAGATCCAATATAACTTCCGAAAGAGCCATTGAAGCTTAAATATGACAAAAGAAAGATCTAAGATGAAAGCTAAAATATGACATAATAAAGAGCCACGATTGAAGCTGAAATGATGGATATAGAAAGACCCATGATTGAAGCTAAATTATGACAAAAGAAAGATCCACGATTTAAGCTGAAGTATGGATATAGAAGACCCATGATTGAGGCTAAAGTAAGACAAAAGAAAGATCCCTGATTTAAGCTGAAGTATGGATAGAAAAAGACCCACGATTTAAGTCAAAAATATTGCTATAGAAACATACACGATTGAAGCTAAAATATGACTGTAGAAACCCCCACAATTGTAGCTAAAATATGACTAAAGAAAGACCCAGGACTGAAGCTCAAATATAACTATAGAAACAGCTCACATGTAGCTAAAATGTGACTAAAGAAAGTCCCAGGATTGAAGCTTAAATTAGACTATGGAAAGACCCACGATTGAATCTGAAATACGACTATAGACAGACCCAGAATTGCAAATCCATCGTGACTATAGAAAGAGCAATGACTGAAGCTAAAATATGACTAAATAAAGACCCAAGATTGCAGCTAAAATATTACTACCAAAAGAGCTTACTTGAAGCTAAAATATGACTAAAGAAAGGCCCAGTATTGAATCTTGAATACGACTAAATGCTGAAACATGACTAAAGGAAGACCCAGGGTTGAAACTTATATACGACTATAGAAATAGCAACGACTGAAGCTAAAATATGCATTATTGAATCAAAAATAAGACTATAGACATACCCAGGATTTCTACTCAAATATGACTATCAAATATGACTGAAGAAGCATGATTGAATCAAGAATTAGACTATATACAGACCCAGTATTACAGCTCTAATATAACTAGAGAAAGATCCACGATTGAAGCTAAAATATGACTATACAAATGCCACGATTCAAACTAAAATCTGACTACAGAAAGAGCCAGTATCGAAGCAAAAATCTGTCAAAACCCAAGAAAAAACATGACTACAGAAAGTGCCAAGATTGAAGCTAGAATATGGCTATACAAATGCCACGATTGGAGCTAAAACCTGACTACAGAAAGAGTCAATATCTAAGCTAAAATCTAACTACAGCAAGATCCACTATTGAAGCTAAAACATGATTGCAGAAAGTGTCATGATTGAAGCTAAAGTATGAATACAAAAATTCATATTGGAGTTAAAATCTGACTATATAGAGAGACTCATTTGAAGCTTAAATCTGACTACGGAAAGAATCACGATTACAGCTAAATTCTGACTATTGATAGAGCCATGATTGAAAAAATCTGACCATAGGAAGAAGCACAATAGAAGCTAAAATGTATATAAAGAAAAATCAGATTCAAGCAAAAATATATCTAAAGAAAAATCCTCTACTCCAGCTATACACCTAGTTAGAAGCTTCTTACTCTAGAAAGAACCACGATTAAAGCTAAATTATGGCTATAGAAAAGCTGCGATTTAATTTCAAATATGATTATAGAATGAGCCACGATTGAAGCTAAAATAAATGATTTCAGAAAGAGCCATGATTGAAGTTAGAATATGAATTGAAGCTGAAATGTGACTAACTATAATAAAAGATGCAATCACAGTATCAAAAGACCCACACACTGACTATAAAAAAGCAACGATTGAAAGATTAATAAGGCAGTAGAATACCAACAAGTGAATTTTAAATATTTGAGTGAAATAACCTCAATTTAAAGCTTAAATATAACTATAGAAAGAATCATGATTATATCCAAGATATGGTCCAACAATTACAGTTTAAATATGGAAGCAGAAAGAACCTTAATTGTACCAAAGTATAGCTACAGAAACTGAAATAGGGGTGTAGAAGGTTAAAAAATGCGAGTACCTTTTTCGTTTTCATTTTCTTCGCAGTCTAAGTTCGACAGCCAGTAAAATATTTTTTTTATTTTAGTGAAAAATCATATCACAGTAGCCCAAGATTATATATGATATTAGCATGGCCTGTGATTTGAACTGAAATAAGAATTTAAAAAGGCATATAATAGACACTAAAATGCAAAAAGACCCACGACTGAACACAGAGAATGGCAATAACATGGCTATTGATTTAAGCTTTCTTTAAGGTCAGAATAACCTTGCAAAAGAACCCACGATTGAACACAAAATATGGAATTAGCGCAGGCTCGGATCCAGGAGGATGTAAAAAGGATAAAATTTCTCCCATCAAAACCAAAACGTTTTAATATAAAAAAAGAGCGCCGAAAAAATAATTTTGAGTTGAGTCACTTTTGAACTGGGTGTGTGATATATTCTTGGTCATTATGACTTTCTAAGCTCCGATAAACAATCGAAGTGCTTCAACAACACTTTTTTTAAATTAAAGAAGTAAAACAAAACTTCCCGCATATGACGCTTTGTTGGCACAAAGTTCGACATTTTCGAAGCAAAAAAATCATTGTTGTTTACACTATAACATTTAGTAGATAATAGGGAATAAATGGCAGATATGTATCCTTCAAAATGACATAAATAAGTTATTTAAAATTAAAACTGCGTTCAAAAGATACTCCATCTATTATAAGTCACCGATTTTTAGCCGTGCAATACATTCTGGATCTTTATGAAATACTGAAACGATCTAGCTATGTTAACAAAGAGACAGACTGACGGACGTGTCTGTTTGTTAATTATACGAACTAGCTGACAGGAAGGAGCTAGATGGCTGAAATTTTTTCTCAAATTCCCTCTGTTGATAAGGTTTGTTATACCCTACACCACCATAGTGGGGAGCTGATGTTTGTAACGCCCAAAAATATTAGTCTAACACCCACCTTAAAGTATACCGATCGACTTAGAATCACTTTCTGAGTCGATTAAGCGATGTACGTCCGTCCGTCCGTCTGGTCGGCTGGCTGACTGGCTGTCCATGTAAACCTTGTGCGCAGAGTACAGGTCGCAATTTTGAAGATATTTCGATGAAATTTGACACATATTATTTTTTCGGCTCAGGGACCAAGCCTATTAAAACTGGCTGAAATCCGTCCACTATTTCACCTAGCCCCCATACAAATGTCCTCCCGAAATTGGACTTTATCGGTCATAAATGTTTAATTTATATATGTATCTCTACAAGTTCCGCTCCAAATAATTTTTATACACACAAAATTCATGTCACCAAATTTTGTTACGATCGGTCCATAATTAGTCATAGCTCCCATATATACCCGCTTCCGAAAATCACTTTAACGTGCATAAATCGCTTAAAAATGTTGGTAAACACACTAAATTCAACATAGTTAACTTTAATATAGACATAAATCACACGACCTAATTTCATGGTGATCGGTCCATAATTGGTCATAGCCCCCATATAAGGCCCACTTCCGAAAATCACTCAAAAATATAAATTATTGAAATTTTAAAAGAAATTTTTGTTTGGCTCTTTTACTTAGTGTAGGGTATTATATGGTCGGGCTTGACCGATTTCAAGTAGCCCTCATACAAATGTCCCACCGAAATACTGTTTAAGCAGTCAGAAATATGTTGATTATGCGGCAATCCTGATAAAATTGTGTAGAAATTAGTTCTAAGTATTCTGAAATATGTCGAAAATCGCCCAACATTTGTTCCTAGTCCGCATAGAAGGCCCCCTCAGAAAATGACTTTGAAATTCATAATTGTCTAATTATAATTGATATCGTGATGAAATTGGACATAAACAAGTTTAATAACCTATATCCTGCATGGGGCAATGATTAAATTGCTTGCCTATAAAACCAAGAACCCCAGGTTCGATTCCTGGCAGAGGAACTAAAATTTTCATCATGGTTTTCATGTTTTAAAAATTAAGTGATTTCACCACCCTCCAAACAATCCATCCAAGAAGCCCTGACCTCCCTTCCTCCAGGAAAATAGGACAACCTCTTGGAAAAAAGGTAGGAATCAAATATTAGTAAGGTTTCCCACCACTACACCCATTATTCTAAGAACTGCTATAGCAGACCAATCATCTAATTAGCTAGAACAACAACCGATTAACGAAACTAATACTAGGAAAAATAATAATATACTGGATCTTATGGCAACATAGTACATGGAGACTTATGTAAGGATCGCTCCATAATTGGCCCTTAATGGGGGTAGGATCAATAGCCCTATATCCGAAACATATTTTGTTGCCACAAATTGATGGTGGGCTTTAATACATTACAGAATATAACACTCCTACTTAATTTTACAGCAAAAGTTTTGTGTCTTAGATTTAATAATAAAAATTAATTTTTTCTGGACTCACCTTTTAATAACTATTTCTATTTATGTTGCGTGTGTGTTTTTTTTTAAATTTATGATAACCATCCAATTGTATTAATTAATTATGACATCTATAAATGTTTTGTTTTCGGCTGCTATCGACGTTTAGTTTTAAATTTATTTGGTTTAACTATGTATTGTAATATTATTTGAAATTGAAGACTACAATTTGTGGTGGTGTAAAAAATTTGTTTCTTAAAAAATGTCTATGTTTTGTATGTTTTATAAACTATGACTATGGATTATTTAAATTGAAAAGAGTTAACAAATGTTTGCTCTTGTTTGGGATTTTTTTCAAATTTCCAAATTTTTTGTGAGAGTTTTTTTTTGCTAATGACGTTTATGTGAAACTTGTTGCTTTTTTTTCTGCTCTGGTTGCTGGTTGAATTATGTTTAATGAGTTTTTAATTAATTTAAAAATGCACTCTAATATGTTTTAAAGGTTTGTTTTTTTTTTTTGTTTGTGTTGTTTTGCTATAGTTAAACTTATTTGCTGATGATTAATTTAGTTAATTTTATGTTTTAAGTTTTAATGATGTTAAGAATTTATTAATTATTTATTTAATATTGTTAAATGTATTTTTAAAATGTTTTCAATTATGTATATTAGAAGTCTGAGTAGGAAGTGTAGTTTTTAATTTTTTTAATAAAAATTTTAGTTACATTTTTATAATTTTAATTTATTATTAAGTTTTGCAATAAAAAAACGTAAAATCGTTTTTGTTTTACACATTTATAAATTTCCCTTTTTCCTTAATTTTCTCGCATTATTTTAATATTTATTTTTGTATTATTTCTTATTTATGTTTATTTTTTCAATAATTTGTGTTATTTTTTCTCCTTTCTTTTTTTTGCTTGTTATTAATAATTTGTTTTACCAATTAATTAATAATTTATGTAAATTTGCTATTTATTTGTTTTTTTATGAATTTTTTTCTTTTTTTTCAATTGAATGCTATTGTTTATACACGTACATTTAAGTCCGGGTTTGAGGAATGTTTAATTTTGTTTTCATTGTATTTATAGATTAATTTATTTATTATTAATTATTTTGTGCGTTTTTGTTAAATATGAGTTTTTGTTGGTTTTGTTATAATTATATACAAATGTAGGTTTTAAATTTAATTTCTGTATTTAAATAATATTTATTTTTTTATAGGAAATTATTATCTTTTGTAATAATTTTCTGAATTTCAGTTTAAATTTGTTGCGTTTTCTATATGAATGGAAGGATTAAATGAATTATTGATTTGCAGTTTCAATTTAATTAAACATTTTATTTAAACAAAAACTAAAAATTACATTATACCCTTCAACACAAGTTAAATATTGCATATTTTGCTTGAATGATTGAAGCAAAAATGTGGCTATAGAATGATCCACAATTGAAGATAAAATATGACTATAGGAAGAACCACGATTGAAGCTAAAATATGGCTATAGAAAGAGCCAAGATTGAGGCTAAAATACGGCTATAGAAAGAGCCAATATTGAGGCTAAAATATGGCTATAGAAAGAGCAACGATTGAAGCTAAAATATGGCTATACAAAGAGCCAGGATTGAAGCTAAAATATATCTATAGGAAGATCAAAGATTGAAGCTAAACTATGACTACGGAAAGAGCTACGACTGAAGCTAAAATATGTTGATAGAAGGGCCCACGATTGAAGCTAAAATATGGCTACAGAAAGAGCCGCAATTGAAGCTAAACTATGACTACAGAAAGAGCCACGATTAAAACTAAAATATGTTGATAGAAGGGCCCACGATCGAAGCCAAAATATGACTATAGAAGCAGTCGCAATTGAAGCTAAAATGTGACTATAAAAGGAGCCATAATTGAAGCTAAAATATGACTCTAGAAGGATCCACGATTGAAGCTAAAATCTCGCCATAGAAGGGCCCACGATCGAGGCTAAAATATGACTAAAGAAGCAGCCACGATTGAAGCTAAAATATGACTATAAAAGGAGCCACAATTGAAGCTAAAATATGACTGTAGAAGGAGCCACGATTGAAGCTAAAATCTCGCCATAGAAGGGCCTACGATTGAAGCTAATACATGACTATTTAAAGTCCCACAATTAAAGCTATATGACTATAGATATGGCCACGATTGAAGCTGAAATATGAATGTAGAAATGTTCCTTACTTAATGCTAAATATGACCCTTGAAATACTCTGGAATATTAAAATGTCTCTCTTCATCCTGCTTCGAAAATAATATGCGAACTAGTTTCGATATCATGTTAGCAGCTAGTTTCCTTTTTATTAACTTTATGATGAAGAGTATAATATACTGCCTAGTCCCTATTTTTTTTTCACTTACCAAAGCAAAAATTATCTTAACTATTTTATGCTTTACAAAAAAAATTTCACTATTTTTTAGTCGTTTTTTTTAAATATTTAAATTTTTGGTTCGTTTAGCACTTTTTTAAGTAACTTATTTATTATTTTTTTTGTATTTTAATTTAGTCGTTATTTTTTCTATTTGTTCGTTTAATTTTCTAATTCGTTTTAAACAATTCTATTTTATTTTGTTTTTCAAATTTGTTTTTTGTTTCACTGTTGTTGAATTTTTATTGTTTAGTTGTTTATTCTTGTTGTATTCACTCTAAAACCATTTAGATATTTTTTCCTTCACTGTGTTTGGTTGCCATTTCTCCCGGTTAAAGAAAGTCTGTAAAGAAGGAGAGGAGAAAAATGAAATTATTATAAATTGTTAATAATTTAAATAATAAGAAAATTACATAAATATTAAAACACAATTTATCTATTATCTTTATAAGCAGCCATACTTTCACTTGGGTGAAATCTTAGTTTTTCAAACTGGAATAAAAAAGTTGCCAGAACATCCGAAGATATTCCAACACAAATAGAGTAGCTTTAATTTATATGAGTTTTTATCTGAGATGAATAACTGAGATATGTTCTAGGAGTATATCTGTTCCCCTGCTTGCGCAGTTGTTCCTAGACACTCAGACCTTTTAAAACTAATTTTTTCATCATATAACTAAATTAATGATAACCCCGGTAGAGTCAATGGACGCGAAACGATCAATTTCGATTTTTTTTGATTACTCTTTTAAATTTGATAATAATTGTATTACATATTTTCCATGGCCAACACAATTTAAATTTCATCGAAATTTTTAAATTTCAAAGTTCATATTATTTAATAGATTCGTACAAAATATCTAAAGCAAAACTGAACTGTTTGATTTTATCATTCTAGAAATCAATTTGTCATCCAAACAGCATAATGCATAGAAAATCGTTTTTGAACAAATGATATTTAAAAAAGGTATCTGTTATTTTTCTAAAATTTCCCATGGGTTCTTGACTTAATTGATATTTTGCGATATATTTGCAAACATGTATTTACTTTGTTGTGCATGTTTCTATAGCTATTTTGCAATTGATCTTATATTGATCCTCAAAAGCTTTTTATTCTAATGTATTACTCAAAAAGAAATTTTTTTTTATCAGAAAAATGATAATTGGTACGATTAAGGTCCTTTGCAAAAGGAAATTCGCGAAAATCAATGTCCTTAACTTTGTGTTTTGTTTATAAAAACTCAAAGCTTATTGTTTTGAGCAGTGCAAAAGTGGTGATTTTATCGCAAGTTTGAAAACCAAAAATTGGAGGCATTACTCTATGAAGTTAGTTGATAAACTCAATACCTCAATACCATGGCCAAATATCCATGGCATTAATATAATGCTCTGTATTTATTTATGAATACAGTGCTTCTGAACTCTAACCAGACCATAACAGGGAACCTATACCGAACGCAAGAGATTCGTTTGAACCGAAAGTTTTCGAAAAATTTCGAAAATATGCGGCCTTAATATTCCATCAATACCTGTTAAAACTATTTAGAAAGAAATGGTTGGATACTTTTGCCGCAGCCATCTAATTCATAGTCCAGATCTTGCCCCGTCCGACTACCATTTGTTTTGATCGATGCCGAACACTCTCTCCGCGATACGCTTCACTTCAGGAAGGAGTATCCGAAATTGGCTGGATTCGTTCGTTGAATCAAAACATGAAAATAATGGGAAAAGGTCATAGCTAGAGTATACAAAACCGAAAACCGATTTTTTAATCTTTGTAAACTCCACCGGATTCGGTTTTTTGACAAACCAGTTTTTGTAAGACGGTTAACCGGTTTTAATGAAATATATTTTCTAAAGCTCATTCATTCATTAGTATAGACAATAAGGATATCTAAAGATAAATATTTCAAAGAAGTATATAAGGCCATAGTAGTGGACCTACAATGGGACAATATCGGGAAAAACATTTTTTAACTCAATTTTTTTCACCAAAAAAATGTTTTTTTGTTATAAATTATTTTTCATTAATAAAATTAAAAAAAATTTAAAAATTATAAAAAAAAATTTTGAAAAAAATATTAAAATTTTTTTTACATAAAAATTTTTAAAAGTTTTATTTTAAAGTATAATTTGGTGAAGGATATATAAGATTCGGCACAGCCGAATATAACTCTCTTTCTAGTTTATATTAAAACTTCTCGGTTGGGCGAAACTTACTTTTGCTTTAATTTGTCTTTTATAGATGTTCAAAGTTAAAATTTTATATTAAATTTTTAGCTTATATTTTGAAACATTTGTATCCATTGTTAGCTATGGCTAGAGTGTCCAAAAAACCGGAAAATTTGAAAACCCGGTTTCCGGTTTAACCGAAAAAGTGTGTATTTGAGAAAACCGGTTTTGATTATTGTATTTTAAAAAAACAGGTTAAACGGTTTCGGTTTTTGTCTTCAAAAAAACCGGTTAACCGGTTTATATTAAATTTGTATTTAATATGAAAAAGGTCTCCTCAAATTTATTTTTATTTGTGGACGCTAATAGGAAATGTGTTATGAATTTTGTACTAAATCTGCGGAAATTAAATTCTTAAGGATATATCTTTAGGCAATTATTTTATATCTTTTACGAAATATTGTAAAATAAGTCAATATTTCTAAAAATGGTATCAAAGTTTTTCATAAATATATTTGAATGAGCTTTAGTAATCCAAATATAGATAAAAAAATAGGCCAAAAATCGAGATTGTCCTTGTATTTTCCTTAAATCTCCATTTATGGACCGATTTTAAATAGCAACGGAACCGGATCTGTAGCGGGTATATTGATGTATGAATCATGTATATAAGTTATTTGGGGAATACAGATAGTTCATTTCAACATACAGACGGAAAGACAGAATATATATACTTTGTGGGGTCTCTAATAAAAAATTTAGAAATTACAAACGGAATGACAGTCTTATATATTCCCTTGCCACTCATGGTAAAGGGTATAAAAAGAGAAATGTAAAATATATTTTACTTTATCAACAATGCCCTCAAAATGCCTGGATCCGTGTATATCAAAATATTGTGTAACTATGATGACATTACACCACAAAACTATTTGTTGTAACAGTTCCACTGTTGTGGAATGATACAATAATCACTTAGTTAAAAATCTTTGGTCGAGTGAGTCACGTATCATTTCGGAGAAAAAAATCATATTTTAATGGGAATGGTCACATATGGGCAATTCCGCGAGAATGAACCCTTGAAACTTTTTTTCAAAATGATTTGAATAGGAGAAAACACTAAAATGTTACTATGTGAAAGTATTTAGAGCTTATTACAAGATTTTGAGGGCAAAACTAATAGTTAAAACTTTTTAATTTAATTTTCATGTTTTAGGTTATGAATGCGGTGAAAACTAAGCTTGTAGTATGAAATATATTTGACTCTGATTGATTTTTGCTATTATAAAATTGTTTATTGAAACCGAAAATAAATTTTCTGTTTATAGTTTTTGTATTCACATACATATTGACAGAATATGTATTGTTTTACTGTAAGAGAAAAATGTGTCAAGTTCGGTATGTCACGTACCATATTAAATCATAATATTAATAGGCAAGTCGATTTCTTTAGACCCCTTTTACGCTCACATTAAAGGGATTTATTCACAGAAGTGCAGAATATATATTTTATTGAAATCGGTTCAGTTTTTTAGGAGCTATATGCAAAAACGTGTACATGTGAACCTTAAGCTAAAAAGTAAACAAAGCATTGCGTGTTTGTTCAATTTGTTGTTGTAAATAAATAAGAGAAACAATTAAACAGTATTGATTTCGCTCTGTTTTAAGTGAGAGTTGTTATAGAAAACTATGAAGAAGAAGATTTTAATAATTTAAAGTCGCTTGAAAGAAATATTTTGAAGGTTTTTTTTTATTTTCTCAATATGTAAATAGTAAGTAAATAGTTATTTTATAATATCTGCAGAACTATAATTGTGACGGTCTTTAAACTTTATACGAATCAATTTCTTATCACTGCATGAAGTTTAAGCAAAAATGGGACGGATCGGAATAGGTGGCGAGTCACCTCCCATACAAAGTAAATAGTTATTTTTAAATATTTTGTGAGCTATAATTATTCAAACTTTGTATAAATGGCTCTTTTATCATTTTGCATAGTTTCGCTGAAAATTTTCGGGATTGGAAGAGTGGGCGTGGCATACCCTAACAAAGTAAATATTTAATTTTGAATATCTGGAGAATCATTACAATTATAAAAGTGTTAAAACTTTTTACGAATTAATTTCTTATTACTGTGCGGAGTTAGCTGAATATAGGCGAAGTTAGATTAGAGGTCGTAGCACCTCCCATACAAAGTAAATATTTTGTTCGAAAGTCTGGGGAACTAAAATGGAGGGTCGGTAAAGAAGGTGAGTCACCTCCCATACAAAGTAATAATTGCAAGATTCTTCAAACTTTGTCCGCATAGATCTATTGCCATTTTACAGAGATTGGATGAAAATGGCCGGGATTTCATAAGTGGTCGTGGCAATTCCTATACAAAGTAAATAATTAATTTCGAATATCTGGAGAACTATAATTCTAAAAGTATTTAAAATGTGTATCAATCAATTTAATACCATTCTACGGAGGTTAGCTAAAAACGAATTTATTCCTGATCCTTTTTACAAAGTTTAGCTAAACGTGATCGGATTAGTAGGAATGACCCCTCCCATAAAATGGAAAGTTAAAGTGAAGCTTCATATGAGTTATTTGTTTACATAAAATACATAAAAATGGGTGGGATCAGTGGTATCTCCCATACCAAATTAGTTATTGTTTGAATATCAAGTAAACTGTAGTTGAGACATTCTCCACATTTTGCATGTGTTATTTTCATAACATTGTACGTAGTTAGGTTGTATCAGAAATCCATTCATATTTCTTAATTTTACTAGAATAGGGGTAGCGAAGTGCACCGGGATATGCTAGTTTTATTTATTATACAATCATCCAAAGATTGTTTTTATTTAAATATGACGGACTGTAAAGGAAAAATATTTGTTTTAATGTAAGAAATTAAAAGAAATGTACCTTAAATTTACTTCCGTTTTATATCACGTACGATATACCCTTATTTCGCACGATATTTTGGACAAGAATGTTTCGAAAGAACTTATTATTTTTTCAAAATATAGTACCCTCTGAATACAACATAAAGACAAAATTATTTTTCAGATACTCTTATTTTTTTGTAAAATCTATTCCACTCTATAGGCGTAAAAATATCAAGTACGATGTTCCACTTCTATTGAGTAGTATTAAAATATTTTTTAAAGATTCGTTAGTAAAATTCAAATTTACTTTTTTAGCTTTTAGTCTAATATCTCACAATTTTTGTATTTCAAACTTTTATTTTTGGCAAAGCCAATTGAATTGTATTTAATAGTTTTGCTCATTTAAAAATTTGAGATTTTTTACAATTTTGAATTAGTTTTTTTTTAGATTTGTTCATTAATCCTCTAAATTTATTAAGACTTGTTAAGAAATTTTTTTCCATACTTTCTTTATTCATACACAAAAATTTACTGGAAGAAAACACATGTAGATTCCTAAAAGTATACTATATATAATATATAATTTTTGCTTTTCGTCTTATATTTTTCCAAAAATTTCTTTCTTAATATACAAATTTCTTAACAACAAATACATGTTTAAACATACAGCCAACACAGTTTTTCTTTTCTTTTTATTAGTTAGTTGAAAACACACTTACAAAAAAACACTTTCATATACATATGTATATTATTTTACACCAACACTTAGACAAACACTTGTATGAGAAAAATATTACAGAAAGCAGAAATAGAAGAAGAGCTCATGAGATAAATACGGGCACCTGTTATACATGACCATAAAAAAGCACATTTGTCCTTGGTACGTTTTGCGAACAAAAGAACAAAAAAAAAAAAAAAACAGATGGCAAAAAAGCAACAGCAGGTTTTCTAAAATATTCCAAAGACACCAAACACTTTTATAACTAATTGTTATAAATATCAATTTGTTAATAATATTAAAGCACTTTTTTCAATAACTTTTTTTACATTTTTTTTTTCAATTTTCTTTAAAATTTTTCCATATTTTTTTTCCTTTTTATTTGCTTTCTATACTTTGTGCTAGAGATGATGAAAAACCAAAAAATGTGCTCAAGCTTCTGTGATTGGAAGTTGTCTTCTTATTGTATAGAAAAATATTTGAAAAAAACACACGCATACAGAATCCTCACCACACTGTTCTACACACACACACACACTTAGAGTTGAGCACATGCACCTCCATGGAAAGTTGAGGATAAAACGGAATACAATTCACCACACATACATACACAGCATTTTGTCAAAACAACAAGAAGAAGCAGCAGCAACTAAAAGAACTTTTGAATATAAAAGAGAAACGAAAAATTACAACAAAACTAACGGATACAAACATTGTTTGTTACAACAACTGTTTTTCTTTGACAAAAACCATCAACAACAACAAACCAGTCACTACACTTCAATAACAACAACAACAACAATATCGTAAACACACCGACTCACTCAAGAGAGTAAGAGCAAATTTCCTTCGTTTCGTTTTTACCGTTAACTTCAACGACAACAGCTTGAAGAGTGTGTGCTTGATTTGGAATATTAATCCAAATTGAGCACCACTAAAGCGAATGTGTGTGCGTGCTTGTCTGTGAGACACAGAAAACTTTAGCTGCTATTGGAGTTGATAGATACAAATTTAAGGGATAATTTATTTTAATGTTAGGCATTATGATTTTGTGTTGCTATTTTCAAAAATTTTGAATTGTTAACGGTTTTTTTGATTTTAAAATAGATTTATTAACATTTTGTATTAAAGTAAAATTGTTTTTGAAAATTACAATCAATTGAAATAAACTAAGCTCTGAACAAATATTTCATAATATTTTTGTGCAAACATTTTTTTCATGAATGAATGATTTCCACCAAAATAAATATATCGGAAAAGCTTTTTATTGAATTCGATGCAAACTTGTAACTTTCTATTTTTCGAATAAAAAGTTATATATTTTTAACACTAATTCATTTAAAAACAAGTAAGTAAGTATGGTCGGTCAAGCCCGACCATATAATACCCTACACTAAGTAAATGAGCAAAAACTTTTTTTTTTTAAATTTCAATAATTTATATTTTTGAGTGATTTTCGGAAATGGGCCTTATATGGGAGCTATGATAAATTATGGACCGATCACCTTGAAATTAGGTCGTGTGATTTATGTCTATAAGAAAGTTAATTATGTTGAATTATGTGTGTATACCAACATTTTTAAGCGATTTATGCACGTTAAAGTGATTTTCGGAAGCGGGTCTCTATGGCAGCTATGACTAATTATGAACCGATCGTAACAAAATTTGGTGACATGAATTTTGTGTATATAAAATTTATTTGGAGCGGAATTTGTTTAGATAAATATATAAATTAAACAATTAATCTACTCAGAAAGTGATTTTAAGTCGATCGGTATACTTTAAGGTGGGTGTTAGACCAATATTTTTGGGCGTTACAAACATCTGCACAAACACATTATTCCCTCCCCACTATGGTGGTATAGGGTATAACAACATTCCAAATCGAAAATATTTATTTTAAATTATTTTTAATATTTGAATTTTGTCTATAATAAACAGCTGCTCAGTGAAATTTATACCATATTGATAAATTTTAGGGTCACTGCTAGGGTTTCTAATTTCTCGACCTTTTTTGATTCCAGAGAATCGGGAAAATTTTTGTCCACATTAATGGGTACCCGACTATTCCCAAAATATATAGTAATACTGTAAATTCTAAATATTATAGCAAAATTTTATATAAAAACTTAGGTGTTATAATCATTATATATAGAGCTTCGTATTAATTAATTCAATTTGAGCTTAATTCACTAAAATCTTTATCAGTAATTAAAAAATGTCAGCCTTTCATTCCTTAAGTCCATTTCTAATATCTAATGCTTTAGCTTCATTCAAAAGCTTAATTTAAATTGAATTAATTTTGAAGTTAAACTTTATGTCAATAGCAAAACTGCTTTACGCACGACAACTGCAACATACCTGGGTATGTTCATACGTTTTGTATGGTAAATGGCTGCCGTTAGCATAAAAATGCTAATATCTAACTCCTTTGTTGGAATTTCTGTATTATATTTTTTTTATTTTGTTAGAAATAGACAAAAGCTTAAAAAAATTTATGATAACCAGTTTTACCCTTACATTTAGTCATTGTTTTTTGAAAAAAGTGGTTGTGTAGGTATGACAAAAAATACTTTTTATTGATTTTTTGCAAATATAAAAATTTTTCAAATTAAAATATTTTTTTTTTTATCAATAGTTTTTAATGAAATTTTACAGTTATATACTTTTCTATTAGATATGCAAAACTAAAAACAAATTTTGAAATTTATAATCAGGAATCCCGTAATTCCCAAAAAATTTTTGAATAAACCCAAAAATGGGATTTTTTAGTTTTTTTGCTATAATATTCACACCAGGAGCGAGAACCTTTTACAAAATAATTAAGAATATATGTGGCCATCTAACTAAGTTACCTTATTTTGATATCGACTATACGATTTGAGAATTTTTTCCCTAAATTTGAATTTTACATAAAAAATAGGCGTTATTTTAATGGACCTATCAAGAATTGTTAAATTTTTTTCATTCCAAATATTAAGTGTAAAGTTAGCTTTTCAAAAAGTATAAATTCCTAATACATCATCTTTGAAATTTTTTAGATAACTTAAAAATAACAAAAGTATTTTTTTTCCCAAAAACAAGCCTTTTTAAATTTTTTTAAATTCAAATTAATATAACTTTGGAGTCCGTCACTTTTTAAATAGCTCTTTCTTTGTTTGACATATAGAGTAACTTCGGGTATTGTGGACTATGCGTCTAATGTGGACCAGTGTCTTTTTTCAGAAACTATTGAAGGTATGATAAAACTGATTTGTCGTACATTTTACAATTTGTTTGAAACGACAATTGCACATCTGCTTTCATGAGTAATTGATATATTGGCTTTTTATTCTTGTATTGAAATTAATGCGCGTGCTCAACATTTTTTTCGGCTCAAGTAAGAAACAAAATTTGGTACAGTTACTTGGCAGAATTTAATGTTTGGTTGTTTTATATAGTTAAAGTGGACACGTAGTTTTGCATATATTTGGTAAGAATTTAAGCACATTTAGATTATTAGGTAAAAATAATTGTTTACCACTGTAGCCCAAGTTCGTGTAATGTGGACCACTTAAATTACTTGATTAAGTACTACTGGTCCACATTACCCGACAATAACTATGTACTTTGTATGCCATCTATCTAAGCCAAGAACGCGACTTTTTAGTTTGTATTAATAATAATATATTAAAATTAAATTTTTTAATCATTCATGATCAGCTGATTCATGAATTTTATGTATCAAATACTAGTCCACATTACCCTCATATAGTGGTCCATATTACCCTCCAATTTTTTTAATGCTGGTTTTTGGGTTCCTTTCAATATTTTCACATACATTTTTTATCCTTTGACGTAAAAAATTTTCAACTGCAAAAACAATTAGAGAATACATTAGCTAATTTATTGCTTCACAACTTTTTTAATATCCATATATATTGTGGCCAAAATTTAGAAAAAACAAAACGGTAGTCCACATTACCCGAAGTTACTCTACATTTCTTATTAGTCAAAAAAAATAGAAATATGGCGAAAATTGGGACATATTTTGACTCGCTGTTATTAAAAACGTGAAGTAGGGTGGGTAAAAATGTTGAAAAAATACTATACTTTTCAATTTTATCATTATATCTGCATGCGTTTTACTATGGATACCCAGGTATGTATGCTGTTGACGTAAGGGTGCAACTTTGTAAATGGGCTTTATGGGTGATCCTATCCTAACCAATCTTGGGATAATTGGTCTCCTTCCTGGTATGTCATGTACTAGAAACTTGACGTGATATTAAAGTCTAAAAAGTCATATGTATCAAATGAGTATCATCTGAAAATAATTGAGAAATTACTAGACAGTTATATTAGGGAAACTCAGTTATTTAATCTCCCAAAATTTAATTTCGATTTTTTATTTTTGAAAATTGATATTTGTTTCATTTATTTGTTAAGTTTTCACACTACTTGAATATACATATATATATTTTTTGAATAAATTGAATCGAACTGAATACTTTACCAAACAAATATTTTTTAATAAAAAAAAATAATTTTCATGAAAGAAAGTGTGTAATCGGTATATTTCGCTGTTAATTATCTCTTATCAAAAACCTTTTTTAAAAATTTAATTTAAATGAGAATTTGGCAAGCTATATAACATTCTTAGAAAAAAAAATATCAGTATATTTGACAACCAAGTTTAAAGGACTATAACTGGAATAAATATAAGATACACACATAATAAAAGCCTATATCAATGTTTATCTATGTTTTGAAGTATGAATTTCTATATGGTAAAACAACTGAGGTATATCTAATTAAGTAAAGCAGTAAAATATTTAAAAAAAATTAACGAAAATATGATTCAAAATTTGTGGAACTTCTGGCGCTTCTGTCGAGAAAAAAATGTCCAATTGAAAAACCCATTTGTATTGGAGGAGAGGAAAAAACTTAGTTTTTCCAAATTCTGAAGATACCGATTTTCATAATTTTGTCAACCTAGATTTTGATTTGGAACCACAGTGCGCTACTAAAAATTCTAAAAATTTTAGTAGAAATTAAGGTTTTTAAGAGTACATATTTTGGAATTTTCAACTTTAGGAAACTATTACTAATCAAGATATAGACCTTGGATTCTGAAATATTGCAATTTTGTTACCGGTAATGTCATTGATACAAAAATTTGTATTATGTCTAAGTCATAAGTACTTAAGAAATAATGACAAGTAATTTTAGATTTTAAAAGAAAAGTGTTTTTGACCATATACATAAACTATTGTTGTGAAAATACAAAATACTTTTAATTTTAGATTTTTGATAACTTTTAGGTCATTTTTTCAACATTCTGATTTTGTGTTTTACCAAGTTATTGCAGTAGGTCATGGATATATAAAACGTAGGTATTCTCTTCAAAGGAATTGCTAAAAATGGTAAATCAAATGTTCGGATCTAAAAATGTAGTAACTAAATTCGTTTTTATAATTTTCTAAGTTTTTTTTATAAAAAAATATCTAAATTTCCAAATCCACAATTTTCAATTGCGACTCCACAAATTCTGGAAAAGCAAAAATATTTAGCTTTTTTAGACGATTATGTTTAGATATTATTTAGAAAATATTTAATCAATCAAAAGCCGGTTTTCACGAAATTTTTTTTTTTTGGCAAAAAATGTTTTATATTTCATCATCGAATCTAAATTTTATTTTGTTTCAAATGAAAAAGTAAAATAAATATTAGTATAACTTTTTAAAAAATTTATAAGTAAAACAAGTAAGAAATTATGGTCAGTCAAGCCCGACCATATAATACCCTACACTAAGTAAATGAGCAAAACATTTTTCTTTTAAAAAACATCAATAATTAATATTCGTGAGTGATTTTCGGAAGTGGGCCTTATATGGGTCATAGCTCCTAATTATGGACCGATCGTAACAAAATTTAATGACATGAATTTTGTATATATAAAACTTATTTGGAGAGGCATTTGTGGAGATACATATATAAATTAAACATTTATGACCGATAAAGTCCAATTTCGGGAAGACATTTCTATGGGGGCTAGGTGAAATAATGGACCGATTTCAGCCAGTTTCAATAGGCTTGGTCCTTGTGCAAAAAAAAAAAAAATAACAAGTACCAAATTTGATCGAAATATCTTCAAAATTGCTACCTGTACCTTGCGCAAAAGGTTTACACATCGTTTAATCGACTCAGAAAGTGATTCTAAGTTGATCGGTATACTTTAAGGTGGGTGTAAGACTAATATTTTTGGGCGTTACAAACATCTGCACAAATGCATTATCCCCTCCCCACTATGGTGGTGTAGGGTATAAAAATTATTCGCAATTTCTGATTTATTTAACAATTCATAATATTAATAAGCATTTAAAATATTTGAGCTGGAAAAACCATTGCTACTTCGTATGATAAATGGTTTGTATTTCCGAACAATTTGGAATCTCAATTTAAAAAATAAATTGGATATATTCGGAAATTATTGAATTACAAGTAAGAGTGCTATATTTGGCTGTGCCGAATCTTATATACCCTTCGCCAAAGTGTAATTTGAGAAAAATATTAAAAACTAATTTTGCTGAATAAACAATTTTTGGTGAAAAATTGGAGTGCAAATAAATTTTCGTGAAACTAATAAAATTTTTGAAAAAATCGAGAAAAATATTAAAAACGATTTGCGGTGAAAATAAATTTTGTTAAAAAAAATGTGGTGAAAAAATTTTCGTCAAAAAAAATAGTTTGGTGAAAAAAATTTTATATGTGAAAAAATAGAAAAGTGGCGGTATTTTGGTCGATTTTCTCAATTTTAAATATCAATCTAAGTTGGACTATAGCAAATATATTATAAATCAATCATGCGAGTGAGGTATTTGGTAGATTCGGAAAGTGAATTTCAACATACAGATAGACATACGGCATAGCTACTTATATTGTCTCCAATATCTATAACGATCCAGAATTTATATACTTCAATTTCAAACATTTCAAATTTTTTGAAGAATAATTCTTTATAGTTTGTGAATAAAAAATATATAAACACAAATATAAAATTTATATTCGAGAATTTTATTTTTTAACTCGCTCAACTCAATTTAATAACTGAATAATGAAAATTTAATTCGTGAGATAAGTATGAGAATTAAGACTATATATGACATTCCATTTATAACTTCTACGAGATACAAATAAAAAAAGGTTTCCATAAGTGACCACTTATTTGAACATAAACTCTATAAAATCTTCAAACATTATAAAATACAATGGGCTTTATACAAAAATATTTATACTGCAGATAGACCTTATTGAATATAAGCCCTTGATATATTTCTCTTCAGTTTCTTTTCATTGGAAACACTGACCAATGAAAAAATATCAAAAATAAATTTAATGAGGGCCTGATTCAGAAACACCATCGGTAAAAGTTTTCAAATTTTTATATGAAAAACACTCAAAATTTAGTTTGAAAACTGAAAAACCGTTTATTTGAGCATAAACACTAAACAATCTTCAAACATAATAAAAACAAAAGATTTGTATTCGCGAATGTTTTTTTAACTCGCGCAACTAAATATAATAAAGAAAAAAGGAAAATTGAATTCGTTTATAACTTCTACAAGATAAAATTAAAAATGTGTTTCCCATAGAAATAACAAAATTCACAAGCAAACGAAAGTCTCTCTAATCTTCAAACCCTGTAAAATCCAATGATTTTTTTTGTTACCAATAGTTCAAATAATTATATTTTAAATGCTAATGAACTTGTTTTCGCATCTAGATAATTCGAATTTTTAACAATCACTTATGTTTTGTAATAAAAATATATCAAGTACTTTTATACAAAAATATCTATACTGCAGATAGCCCTTATTGAATATAAGCCCTTGATATATTTCTCTTCAGTGATCAGTATTTCCAATGAAAAAAAATTTAATAAAGGCCTGATTAAGAAACACGACTGGTAAAAATTTTAAATTTTTTTATTAAAAACACTCAAAAGTTATTTGAAAACTGAGTGAATTTCTTTTTCTAGATAAATTCACTCAAATTTATTTAATATCTTTGGGTTTATTTTTGCACCGGTAAAATATATTAAAATTTTTTTATGAAAAACACTCAAAAATTATTTGAAAACTGAGTGAGTTTCTTTTTCTAGAAAAATTCACTCAAATTTATTTAATATTTTTGGGTTTATAACAAATAGATATCTATCAGTGTAACTAAGTACATGGAGTAAAAAATATTTGTTAATTTTTGCTCATAGATATTGATTTGAATTAACGTATTTTAAGTAAATTTATCTGCTGGGTATTTTACACCATAGATATCTATTTGTTGAAGTTAGGGGCATAAGAAGGTAAAAGCTTTTAGAAAACATAAATTATAAAAACTTTCTTAAAAACAATTAATAAAAAATTTTAAATTTATTTAATATTTAAAATCACATCTGTATATATTTTCTTTATTCAGTATCACTTTAATAAAAATTCCACATTTTTGTTTTAATAATTTTTTAATTATTCCAATTTTTTTTTTTCAAATATTTTAAAAATTTTTTAACTTTTTTTATAAAACCAATCATTTTAGATTTTATACAAACATATTTTCAAATTATGTTATCAATTATTTATACCTTTTTTATTTATAATTTCTTTTTTCTAAAACATTTCTCTACATTTTGTTTGGTTTTTTTGTTTTCAAATATTTTTAAATTCACTACTAAATTTTTTATTACAAAAAATTCTTTAAAATTGTAAAATTTATTTTAAGTATTTATTTAACACCAGGTTTTGAAAAATTATTTTTGAATTTTGAAATTTGTTTTCAATTAAAGCAGTTTGTATTTTTTTTTTCTAGAAATTTTTGCTTGAAAAAGTTTTCACTCTTTTTTGTGTGTAGTAGTATTCTTTTTTTTTGACTGAAATGTGTATTTATTTCTATTTTCTTGTCTGTTTAAAACAAACCGTCCACGTTTCTTATTTTGAAGGAGGAAAAGGCAACAAACAGCACAACCCGAAACCGGAACACCAACTGAAAGTTAATTTAAATCCTCAAAAAGGAGCTACCACAACAGTATACAGAGGCTCAACTTGAATTATTGGAAGTCGACTAGAAAGTCAAAGAGATGCTGGAAGGTATAGAAGGGAAGCTGTAACACCAAAAACTCAATGAAAAATGCATAAATGCAGTTTATGTAAGAGAACATGAAAAGAGTAGCTAAAGCTTTTAAAAAAAGCTTTAACATATGAAATTTTACTCTTTTGAAATAACATCCCTTTAAGCTTTACAGCAAAAAAAGCTTTTTTTTACAATTTTATCCCATTTTTTTATAGTTTTAGAGTGCGTGTATGTTTTTGCTTGCTTTAGACTCATGTTACAGGATTTCGTTGGGTTATTAAGAAGTCTTTAGGATACAAAAAATGTGTGACAATTGATATGTAATTATTAAGAGCAGGAATAAAACAAAGACAAAGGGTTTTCTCTGTGCTTCGATAACCTAGTTTTTCATATGATTTTTTTACTGCCATTTTTATATATTTCAGCTTAATTTTTTAAAGTTTGTTTTTGCTGCTCAAACGCTTATTCTGCACTTAGCATCTTTAAGTTCAAGTTTGTAATTGAAAAATAAATTGTTAAAAGAATTATGATTTCTTTTAATCTTCCAGTAGACTTTTTTGGAACATTTACAACATGCAGCAACTAATAGTTTGTGTGTATGAAATAAAAGCAATTTGAAAGAAACGAAAAAGTTTAGTACAATATGACATTAGAAATGCACAAGTGTATAAATTAATAATGAAATATCCCTTAAGTTGATTTGCTTTAGAGCATCATTAGAGTTTTGATGAATGTTCCAAATGCACGTGAGACAAAATTCTAAACTAGAACTGAACAAGAACTGAACTAGAACTGAACTAGAACTGAACTAGAACTGAACTAGAACTGAACTAGAACTGAACTAGAACTGAACTAGAACTGAACTAGAACTGAACTAGAACTGAACTAGAACTGAACTAGAACTGAACTAGAACTGAACTAGAACTGAACTAGAACTGAACTAGAACTGAACTAGAACTGAACTAGAACTGAACTAGAACTGAACTAGAACTGAACTAGAACTGAACTAGAACTGAACTAGAACTGAACTAGAACTGAACTAGAACTGAACTAGAACTGAACTAGAACTGAACTAGAACTGAACTAGAACTGAACTAGAACTGAACTAGAACTGAACTAGAACTGAACTAGAACTGAACTAGAACTGAACTAGAACTGAACTAGAACTGAACTAGAACTGAACTAGAACTGAACTAGAACTGAACTAGAACTGAACTAGAACTGAACTAGAACTGAACTAGAACTGAACTAGAACTGAACTAGAACTGAACTAGAACTGAACTAGAACTGAACTAGAACTGAACTAGAACTGAACTAGAACTGAACTAGAACTGAACTAGAACTGAACTAGAACTGAACTAGAACTGAACTAGAACTGAACTAGAACTGAACTAGAACTGAACTAGAACTGAACTAGAACTGAACTAGAACTGAACTAGAACTGAACTAGAACTGAACTAGAACTGAACTAGAACTGAACTAGAACTGAACTAGAACTGAACTAGAACTGAACTGAACTAGAACTGAACTAGAACTGAACTAGAACTGAACTAGAACTGAACTAGAACTGAACTGAACTAGAACTGAACTAGAACTGAACTAGAACTGAACTAGAACTGAACTGAACTAGAACTGAACTAGAACTGAACTAGAACTGAACTAGAACTGAACTAGAACTGAACTAGAACTGAACTAGAACTGAACTAGAACTGAACTAGAACTGAACTAGAACTGAACTAGAACTGAACTAGAACTGAACTAGAACTGAACTAGAACTGAACTAGAACTGAACTAGAACTGAACTAGAACTGAACTAGAACTGAACTAGAACTGAACTAGAACTGAACTAGAACTGTACTAGAACTGAACTAGAACTGAACTAGAACTGAACTAGAACTGAACTAGAACTGAACTAGAACTGAACTAGAACTGAACTAGAACTGAACTAGAACTGAACTAGAACTGAACTAGAACTGAACTAGAACTGAACTAGAACTGAACTAGAACTGAACTAGAACTGAACTAGAACTGAACTAGAACTGAACTAGAACTGAACTAGAACTGAACTAGAACTGAACTAGAACTGAACTAGAACTGAACTAGAACTGAACTAGAACTGAACTAGAACTGAACTAGAACTGAACTAGAACTGAACTAGAACTGAACTAGAACTGAACTAGAACTGAACTAGAACTGAACTAGAACTGAACTAGAACTGAACTAGAACTGAACTAGAACTGAACTAGAACTGAACTAGAACTGAACTAGAACTGAACTAGAACTGAACTAGAACTGAACTAGAACTGAACTAGAACTGAACTAGAACTGAACTAGAACTGAACTAGAACTGAACTAGAACTGAACTAGAACTGAACTAGAACTGAACTAGAACTGAACTAGAACTAAACTAGAACTGAACTAGAACTGAACTAGAACTGAACTAGAACTGAACTAGAACTGAACTAGAACTGAACTAGAACTGAACTAGAACTGAACTAGAACTGAACTAGAACTGAACTAGAACTGAACTAGAACTGAACTAGAACTGAACTAGAACTGAACTAGAACTGAACTAGAACTGAACTAGAACTGAACTAGAACTGAACTAGAACTGAACTAGAACTGAACTAGAACTGAACTAGAACTGAACTAGAACTGAACTAGAACTGAACTAGAACTGAACTGAACTAGAACTGAACTAGAACTGAACTAGAACTGAACTAGAACTGAACTAGAACTGAACTAGAACTGAACTAGAACTGAACTAGAACTGAACTAGAACTGAACTAGAACTGAACTAGAACTGAACTAGAACTGAACTAGAACTGAACTAGAACTGAACTAGAACTGAACTAGAACTGAACTAGAACTGAACTAGAACTGAACTAGAACTGAACTAGAACTGAACTAGAACTGAACTAGAACTGAACTAGAACTGAACTAGAACTGAACTAGAACTGAACTAGAACTGAACTAGAACTGAACTAGAACTGAACTAGAACTGAACTAGAACTGAACTAGATCTGAACTAGAACTGAACTAGATCTGAACTAGAACTGAACTAGAACTGAACTAGAACTGAACTAGAACTGAACTAGAACTGAACTAGAACTGAACTAGAACTGAACTAGAACTGAACTAGAACTGAACTGAACTAGAACTGAACTAGAACTGAACTAGAACTGAACTAGAACTGAACTAGAACTGAACTGAACTAGAACTGAACTAGAACTGAACTAGAACTGAACTAGAACTGAACTAGAACTGAACTAGAACTGAACTAGAACTGAACTAGAACTGAACTAGAACTGAACTAGAACTGAACTAGAACTGAACTAGAACTGAACTAGAACTGAACTAGAACTGAACTAGAACTGAACTAGAACTGAACTAGAACTGAACTAGAACTGAACTAGAACTGAACTAGAACTGAACTAGAACTGAACTAGAACTGAACTAGAACTGAACTAGAACTGAACTAGAACTGAACTAGAACTGAACTAGAACTGAACTAGAACTGAACTAGAACTGAACTAGAACTGAACTAGAACTGAACTAGAACTGAACTAGAACTGAACTAGAACTGAACTAGAACTGAACTAGAACTGAACTAGAACTGAACTAGAACTGAACTAGAACTGAACTAGAACTGAACTAGAACTGAACTAGAACTGAACTAGAACTGAACTAGAACTGAACTAGAACTGAACTAGAACTGAACTAGAACTGAACTAGAACTGAACTAGAACTGAACTAGAACTGAACTAGAACTGAACTAGAACTGAACTAGAACTGAACTAGAACTGAACTAGAACTGAACTAGAACTGAACTAGAACTGAACTAGAACTGAACTAGAACTGAACTAGAACTGAACTAGAACTGAACTAGAACTGAACTAGAACTGAACTAGAACTGAACTAGAACTGAACTAGAACTGAACTAGAACTGAACTAGAACTGAACTAGAACTGAACTAGAACTGAACTAGAACTGAACTAGAACTGAACTAGAACTGAACTAGAACTGAACTAGAACTGAACTAGAACTGAACTAGAACTGAACTAGAACTGAACTAGAACTGAACTAGAACTGAACTAGAACTGAACTAGAACTGAACTAGAACTGAACTAGAACTGAACTAGAACTGAACTAGAACTGAACTAGAACTGAACTAGAACTGAACTAGAACTGAACTAGAACTGAACTAGAACTGAACTAGAACTGAACTAGAACTGAACTAGAACTGAACTAGAACTGAACTAGAACGGAACTAGAACTGAACTAGAACTGAACTAGAACTGAACTAGAACTGAACTAGAACTGAACTAGAACTGAACAAGAACTGAACTAGAACTGAACTAGAACTGAACTAGAACTGAACTAGAACTGAACTAGAACCTGAACTAGAACCTGAACTAGAACCTGAACTAGAACCTGAACTAGAACCTGAACTAGAACCTGAACTAGAACCTGAACTAGAACCTGAACTAGAACCTGAACTAGAACTGAACTAGAACCTGAACTAGAACCTGAACTAGAACCTGAACTAGAACCTGAACTAGAACCTGAACTAGAACCTGAACTAGAACCTGAACGAGAACCTGAACTAGAACCTGAACTAGAACCTGAACTAGAACCTGAACTAGAACCTGAACTAGAACCTGAACTAGAACCTGAACTAGAACCTGAACTAGAACCTGAACTAGAACCTGAACTAGAACCTGAACTAGAACCTGAACTAGAACCTGAACTAGAACCTGAACTAGAACCTGAACTAGAACCTGAACTAGAACCTGAACCTGAACTTAAGCTGTAATAAATTAATTCTAAATACATTTTAAAAGACTGTTAATACATTTAATCCCCCGCAAGTTGCTATAATTGATAACAAACTTAAATTTTTGACAACTGACTTTTGTCTCCATACATTTAACCTCTGGACATATCATAATTTTCTCAAACTTGCTTCATTTGTCAAAATATGTACGTACTTATTTGCTGCTTAATCTGGCTTCAGTTCTTTTATTCTTTCTTATTTTTTTTAATTAAACCTGACCTCTGGTTTATTGTTTCTCTATCTTTTTCAATTAATCTGTAATTTTACCATTAATCCTCCCATAAGTATGCTACATGAAATAATAACAAAACTATATACAATATTTTTGTTTCGTTATTAAATTAAAAATAATAATAACTCGCTCTCCATCTCTCTCACACACACTAACTCACACTCCCAATACTCTTTAACTCCCTAAAGCGAAATTATTTGAACATAGTTTATCATCTTGTTTACAGCTCTCAATTTTGCAACAATTTTCTACTCTCATAGCTACAGGCAAATGATTTATTGTCCTACAAAATTAATTTTGAAAATAACAACACCAACAAGAACCAAATAAAAATAACGGCAGTTCAAGCTAAAAAAAATAACAGTAATAAAAATATAACCAAAAATAACAACAACCTACACAAAGACAAAAATACATACGAAAAAAAAACATCATTCGCATGAATGAAATATGACCGACCACTCTTTTTCTGTACTTTGTCTCATCTATTTTTGCACTGTTCCTCTTTATTTGACATTTTTCCCATCCAAAACTGAAGTGCCAGAAAGAAGTGGATACAAACAAAACAGAAAACAGTATATAGAGTACAACAACATCGATGACATATAAAAAAAAACTGTTTAACACACAGACCTATATTTTGAATTTCTGCAGTTACTTAGTAAACTTGTTTACTCCCAAAAAATTTTAACAAGTCTATACAAGACTCCATGGCTCTTGAAGGGCTTTCAACCCTAATTTATGGTATTGCCACATCAAATGCAACTATAACAACAAACACTCTAAAAACCATAATGGCCAGAAAAAGCTTTCACTCTCATATTCCAGGGTAATTTACCAGACAAGATTTACTTACTCTCTTTTTCGCAAGTTGTTCCAGTTTTATCCCAGTTTTCCTAGTTAAACAACTTAACGAAATCCTAATTAAAAAGAACTGGCAAAAAATTGTTGTTGTTGTTGCTTCACAACAATTGTTGTTTTTTCACTTTACTTTCATGCAAGTTTAAACATGTTAAGGTGTAGGTTGTAAATAGCGCTCTTTCTCTCTCCGTGTGTGTGAGCAAGTATTTATTGTTTTATTTTGTGTGGTGTATTTTTTGCAGCGTGGTGAATTTGTTGAAAATGCAAGGCACACGAATACCTTTTTATGAATTAAAAATTCTAGCTGCATTAAAGCAAAAAAAAAAATTACAAGCGAAAAAAGTTTAACTGTTTTTTCTGGTTTGGGCGCACACTTGAAACAACAATGAATTGAAGCATACTTAAGGGGTGGGCGGATAAGGATGTAGAAGTGTGTGTCTGTGTGTTGGTTGGTTGCTGTGCGTGGTATTTATTTGATAATGTTGGTGGAGTGTTAAATGTTAAATAAGTTAAAGGAAATTAATCTTAACAAGAATAAATTAAGAAATTAAGCAGACTTTTAGAGGTTTATTTCAAAACACACACACACAGTGAATACACAGTAAAGGTAAAGCATATGTTGCGGGGCATTGGTTAAAGTATGTTAGAGCATAGTGTAAAGGGTTAATAAGCTGTACAAAAAGATAAAGTTTAATTTAAATAGTTAAATTTTTAGCACAGAAACTAAAACAAAGGATTTTGTTTACACAAAAGGATGGTAATATTAAAAATTTGTTATACAAAAATTAAGCTTTAGTTAATTTTTTTAAAGGAAAATAAACAAGTTTACTTTAATCGTGGCGCTTTCTGTACTAAGAAGTTCAATTTGGGGTATTTCTATAGTAAAATTTTTGATTCAACGTTCTATACTTCAATTTTAACTTCAATCATTGCTATTTCTCTACTCATATTATTACTTCAATCGTGGCTCTTTCTATACTTAAATTTTTACTTCAAAAATTGCTCATTCTGTACTCATATTATTACTTCAATCTCTTTTACTTTATAGCTGCCTTTTCTATTTTTAAATTTTTACTTCAAGCGTGACTCTTTCTATTTTTAAATTTTTACTTCAACCTTGGCTCTTTCTATTTTTAAGCTTTTACTTCAATCGTGGCTCTTTCTATTTTTAAATTTTTACTTCAATCGTGGCTCTTTCTGTTCTTAAATTTTTGTTTCAATAGTGGCTCCTTCTATACTTAATTTTTTACTTCAATAGTGGCTCTTTCTATACTTCAATTTTTACCTCAATCGCGGCTCTTTCTTTACTTCAATCGTGGCTCTTTCTTTACTTAAATGTTTACTTCAATCGTGGCTCTTTCTGTTCTTCAATTTTTACTTCAATCGTGGCTCTTTCTTTACTTCAATCGTGGCTCTTTCTTTACTTAAATGTTTACTTCAATCGTGGCTCTTTCTGTTCTTCAATTTTTACTTCAATCGTGGCTCTATCTATACTTTAAATTTCGTTTCAATAGTGGCTCTTTCTTTACTTCAAACGTGGCTCTTTCTTTATGGCTCTTTCTTTACTTCAAGTTTTACTTCAATAGTGGCTTTTTCTTTACTTCAATTTTTACTTCAATTGTGGCTCTTTCTTTACTTCAATTTTTACTTCAATCGTGGCTCTTTGTTTACTTCAATTTTTACTTCAATCGTGGCTCTTTCTTTACTTCAATTTTTACATCAATTGTGGCTCTTTCTTTACTTCAATTTTTACTTCAATTGTGGCTCTTTCTTTACTTCAATTTTTACTTCAATCGTGGCTCTTTCTTTACTTCAATTTTTACTTCAATCACGGCTCTTTCTATACTTCAATTTTTACTTCAATCGTGGCTCTTTCTATACTTCAATTTTTACTTCAATAGTGGCTCTTTCTATTCTTCAATTTTTACTTCAATCGTGACTCTTTCTATTCTTAAATTTTTACTTCAATCGTGGCTCTTTGTATACTTCAATTTTTACTTCGATCCTGGCTCTTTCTATACTTCAATTTTTACTTGAATCGTGACTCTTTATATACTTAAATTTTTACTTCAATCGTGGCTCTTTCTATTCTTCAATTTTTACTTCAATCATTGTTCTTTATGTACTTAAATTTTTACTTCAATCATGGCTCTTTCTGTACTTTGATTTTTACTTCATTCGTGGCTCTTTCTATACTTCAATTTTTACTTCAGTCATGGCTCTTTCTATACTTCAATTTTTACTTCAGTCATGGCTCTTTCTAGTCTTCAATTTTTACTTCAGTCGTGGCTCTTTCTATACTTTAATTTTTACTTCAATCGTGGCTCTTTATATACTTAAATTGTTACTTCAATCGTGGCTCTTTCTATAGTTCAATTTTTACTTCAATCGTGGCTCTTTCTATTCTTCAATTTTTACTTCAATCGTTGCTCTTTCTATACTTCAATTTTTACTTCAATCGTGGCTCTTTCTATACTTCAATTTTTACTTCAATCATGGCTCTTTCTATACTTCAATTTTTACTTCAATCTTGGTTCTTTATATGCCTCAATTTGTACTTCAATCAAGGCTCGTCCAATACTTTAATTTGTGTGTTAGAACTTTGAGTGCTGATGTCAGATTTGTTATATTTTCATTGGTGTTGTCATATCTGTCAACATAGTTCCAAACAGATAGTGAACTCATGCATACATTTAAACTCTCAAAATGATTGTGTAAGAATAATGTTTATATAAATTAAGTTTAAGAAATACTTATGTAAATAAATATTCTTTAATTCTAAATTAACTACAAGAAAACATATGTAGTGTTTTTGAAGTCTTTTATGTTTATTTCCACATCTCTTATTCGTTTACCATTTTCAGATTATACTCAAAATCTACTTTGTATAACCCACAATTTAAAAATGTTTAGTTGAAAATTCTTAAGAATTATTTTTGTAAATGTTGTATGCAGCAAAATGAGCCATCATACGGCTGGACGGACAGATAAAGAGTCATGTTATATACTAAATATATATATACATCTACACTTATAAATAGAAATGCAATCAAAATGCAAATTAAATTATAAACAAACTCAGCGCAACAAAAAAAAAATATGAAAAAAAGAACACAACAGCAAGAAAAAGAAAACGATGTTATTCAAGAAGCTTTGTAGCAAAAAGGACACTCAAAAGTACTACAAAATATGAACAAAAAAAAATAAAAAATTACCAAGAAGAAGAAAAATTGTACACAAAAATAAATACGTACAACAAACTAACGAATTGCAGATGATGAACAGGTGGTACTTTAATAATAAGGTAAATAAAATTAATATAATTTTTAGAATAGAATTTAAAATTTAGCATAGTGCAGATGACTGCATTCTGATAGTTCTAATTTCAAGAAAAATAAAGATATTTATACATTCTGTAAAAACTATATGCCTAAAGGTATGCTTCAAATTTTACTTAACTCTCCAAGCTTCCAAGTTTCTGCTATACATTATCAAAGGGACAACTGTGCTTATAAACAATTTTAGAAAACCATAAACATTTAAAAAACGAATAAATATATGCCAAAGAATTATTTGTATAACGATGACAAAGAAATGAACACACAAAAACAAAACCCCAATACAAACATAGAAATTTAAACACATACACTTAGATATTTACATATGAACATACATACTTACACCCACACATTTAAACAAACAAACCAACACATGTAAAAGAAAGTTAAGCTAAATAGAGAGGAATCAAAAAAATAAAACAACAAACTACTAAAAAGACAATAGTAGCACGTTTTCTTATTGTTATCATACCAAGTCATGAAGCAGAGCGACGCAAAGGAATGGAGGAGGAGAAGCCGGGGGAGAGCAAAGAAAAATAAACATACCAATAGAAGTAAATTTATTTAGAGACTTATCAAAACGTAGTCGCAATTTTTATTTTTTTTTTGGTACAATAGAAGAAAAGTACTAAATTTTATAGCATTATGACTATGGATAAACTGTAAGCTAAGACTAGCGTAGACATTTGGCTGGCCCTTTCAATTTACGCTTTTTGGAGCTTCGATTTTTAAATGGCCTTAAATTGTTTTATGTGGTCTAAAAACCTACTGCAGACATTTGGAGAAAATCGGATAATGGCTTATCCTAGGATTAAGAAGGCAATGGTGGCCTACTACACCTGTCGTAAGATGTTTGATAGAAACAGTTTGACTGAAAAATTAATTCGGTCTCTATAATCTCTGTTCTTCACTACCGCACAGTGGTTTAGAAACTTTTAATTTGGTAATAACTATTGTAGATATTGTTACGAAATTTCACATAGTTTGCGCTGAGGTGTTTTCGAGTTCACTTACGTATGTTCAGCTTCCTAGCGTAAATGGGAGCTAGCACGTAGCCCCTCAAAGTTGGTCACAAACGTACACATTTTTCAAAGGGGGCAAGGTTTGTGGAACTTCTGAGGAATAAATAAATGTTTTTTATATAAGTATTTGATATTGTTGAAAACACTATGACTTTAGGATTGAAATCTTAGTAACATTAAATAATAATTTTATGAAATTTTGGGACTTCATTTACCTTAAAAACTAAAAAAACTTTCATATGGTGATTTTCCACAAATAAAAATATAAAATTTGAATTAATGTAAAATTTTAACCATTAAATTTATCATAACAAAATTTGGAACCAATATAGACTCAAATGTCATTAAATTAATGGCATTAGAAGTTTTGAAATTTTTTGTTTTCAAATACCGAAATTCCTAAAACGGGGAAAATGTGTTCCAAAAACTGAGTTTTTTTATACAAGTGCCTACTGTGACGTTATTTACCGTGTGATAGTAAAAATACTTAGTTGGCATTTAAAAAACATACGGGGTTATAGAAATATGAAGCTTTTACGTGGATCGGTGCTTTGCCTTTTTAGAATTTTTTACTCAAAACGAAATTTTTTTTTTAAATTACCCAAGTTTGGATATGACTGGGGGGTGATATGTCTGCTTAAGTGAGCCAAATTTTTTATCACAAGCTTTTGCATTAAGTTATCTTTCCGTATCATATAAAAATTTTATTTAGTCCCGAAGAAATTTTTTTTCTACAAAAGAAAAATTATATGGGTTTTTTGGGGAAAAAACGTAAAAAATACGGCCCTTTTTACAAGTTCCAACTTTGCATGCATATAACTTTTTATAGGGAAGAGTTAACTGTTAGCAAGTTTCTTTTATTTTATTTAGAATTTTATCGCCAATATAGCTGATATTTTGGAAATAAATTTCGACCCTCCGTAGGCCCGCCATATCTAAAAAACCATAAAAAGATCAAGCAAAATTAAAAAAAAATAAATCAATAAACCTGAATATCTCTTCAATTAATAGAGATAACCTACACTTGTAAGCGCATTTTTTGTAGATCTTCTCAAGGACTATTTGTATTAAATCTCAGCTCATTCGGATCATACATGGATTTTGGCGATTTTTTTAAGAAATTTTAGACCCGAGGTGACCAACTTTGAGTTGCTACGTCCTGGCCTCCATTTACGCTAAGAAGCCGAACAACCGCAAATCAACTCGAAAACACCTCAGCTCAAACCATGTGAAATTTCGTAATAATATCTCCAATACTTTCCAAGATACCGAATTATTTCCAAAAAAAGTTTCTACACCACTTTGTACCATGAAAAACAATACTCACATCTTAACATTTTGAAAGCTTCACTAAATGTAATAATATGATTTGTAAAGCGTTCGTTTATCTTGTAAATTTATGACAAACTTATCAAAAATAGAATTTAAAGTTTTAGTGGAACGAAACAGCATAACTATTTAGTCTTTGCAAATTACACTTATCAATTTGAACTTTTCACTTATCAAATTTTATAGTTCTGAGGAACATAAAGTTTTGCAAACACCGTCCGACAAATAGAGAAAAAAAATCGTTAGATACGAACCGGATGATATACGTCTGAAACTATAAATTTAGTGGAGAAAAACTGTGTTTTCAGTTTTTCATTTCGTGATCCTGTGTCCTTTTTTAAGAACTTCAAAGTTTCAAAGAAGTACATTTTTCAAAAAAATATTTAAAAATACTCCTGCTATTCCAACAATGACAAATTGTATGTCAAATGATCAAGACTAGTTGTAAGATATTTCGTATTATATATATTTTATCTTGTAAGGATCAGAAGATATTAAAATTGTCCTATAAAATTCTTATCCTTTAATATCCTTTAAGATTGCAAATAAATTCCTTTTAAAAAAATAGTGCGTTAAAGACCCAAATATTCTATACTAAATGTCAAAATTTCATTCTTTATATAAATAAAGGTCAAATTAAAATAATAAAAAAAAATGTATTAGTATACAAAAAAGTTTTATTAAGAAAAGTGCATTTTTATAAACTACACCAGCATAGTGGGGGAGGTCTAATGGCTTAGGGCTGTTGTTTGCAACATACAAATATATTGTCCCAACACCCACCTTAAAGTATTCCAATCTGCTCAGGATCACTTTCTGAGTCGACTAAGCGATGTCCGTCCATCTGTCCGTCCATCCATGTAAACCTTGTAATCAAACTACAGGTCGCAGGTTTAAAGATAATTCGACAAAATTTGGCACAAACCTTTATATTGCCCCAAGGACATAGGCTATTGAATTTGGTTAGAATCAGCCCATTATTTATCCTAGCCCCCATACAATTGGCATATTTGAAAATAGTTAAGCACTCATAAATATCTTAATTATAAACATATTCAAACCAATTTCAGCACAATTATGTTTTATGTAAGCCGAACTCTCACGACCAAATTTCGTGACGATCGGTCAACAATATTCCATAGCTCCCATATAAGCAACATTCTCGAAAATGACATTAATATACATAAATCTCTGAAATATGTCAGTATCCAAACAAAATTCAACACAAATATGTTTCATATATTCGCAATTCATCCCACCAAATTTTGTGACGATTGGTCCATAATTAGTCATAGCTCCCATATAAGGCCCACTAACGAAAATTTGTGTATTCAAATAAAATTCAACACAAATAAGTTTCATATCAAAAGAAAGCTCTTTATAATCATATACCAGGTGTAGGGTATCATAAGGTCGGGCTTGCCCGACTATACCATTTTACTTGTTTATTAAAATGTCTTCTTCGTTGCTTTTCACAACGGATTTTGTTATATTTTTTTCGAATGAAATATTAAAATAAAATATAAAAAATTAAATAATTCAAATTTAAAATATTTTTTAACACTTAAGTAGTTAAGATAAAATAATGAAATTTTGGCATGTGGTATTCAATATTTGGATCTTTAACCCACAATATTTTAAAAAAAAATTATTGGACATCTAAAAGGATATTCAAGGATAAAAATTTGAAAGGATACTTTTGACATCTTTTGATCCTTACGGGATAAAATAAAAATAATACGAAATATTTTACAGCTCCTCTTAATCATTTGACACCAAATTTGACATAGTATGGTGATCAGAAGTATTTTAAAACATTTTTTTAAAAATGTTCTCCTCTGAAAATTTGAAGTCCTTTTAAAGGGAAACAGGATCACAGGCAATGAAAAACTGAAAACGCAGTTTTTCTCCATTTTATTTATTATTTCAGACGTATATCATCCGGTTCGTGTCTAATATTGTGTGTCGTACGGTGAAATTGATGAAAAATTTGATAACTGAAAAGTAGTTTTGTAGAATAGGGCCCAGGTTTAAACTGCAAACATTGCAGATTGTTAGAACAGTTTGAGATTAAAATCGGTTCCATAAAATATAAAACCAAACAAAAGATAGAAAAAGTACCATTTCTAAATTAGCTTGGTACAATTTCAAATCTCCAATTTTGGACCAACCCTGATAGTCAATAAAATACAAGTACTAAATGCAAATGTAGCTGTAATACTAAATTTAAAAAGGAGCATGTATGTATTTGTATATATGTATGTAGAAGTATTAGTTGAGTTTTGAGCCGGATATAGAACACATATCAATATAAAGCCGTTAAAATAACAAAAACAGAATCTTCTTATGGGGAATCTTATTGGGATGTTTTTATTCCAACAAACATAATGCTCTCATACAATCTCAGACACACATGAAAAATATAGAAAAAAAAAAACGTAAAATAAGAAGAAATCACGCAACAAACGAAGCAGAATATAAATTACAAGTCAATAGCATACAAACAACACAATAAAAAGGAATACGAAACAAAAATATAAAAAAAATGTCTTTCTTTAAATCAAAGACTTTTTTGGTAAAAATTTGTTTACAAAAATATTGAAAAAAGTCTGCCTCACATAACTGCAACCAAAAAAACCAATGGAATTTAAAACCTATGTATCAGGGCTATAATCATAAAGAATTATACATAGAGGCGAGACACTTCGATTTCTCACTCATATGTATGTTGGATACATCAGCAAAATAAAATGTCTAAAATGTATTTTAATGTTGCAAGAGCTAGGTTTTTGACAATTATGTCTCGTCTCTATGTTAACCTATATCTATAATACTAAGAAAAAGAGAACAGAAAAATTAAATCAAATTCAGTAAATTTCACTGAAATAGATAAATACACATAGATCGGAAACTCTCCTGATGAAGACCTAACTCAGTTGTCAAAATTTAAATGTTAATTTTTATACCCTACACCATAGTGGGGAGGGTATATTGGGTTAGTGCCCAACTTAAAGTACACCAATCTGCTCAGCATCACTTTCTGAGTCGATTTTGCGATGTCCGTCCGTCCGTCCGTCTGTCCGTCCATGTAAACTTTGTTATCAAACTACAGGTCGCAATTTCAAAGATAATTCGATCAAATTTGGTACAAGCTTGTTTAATGTCTCAAGAACGAAGCCTACTGAATTTGTTTATAATCGATCTATTATTTCTCCTAGCCCCCATACGATTGCCCTATCTGAAAATAGTTAAGCTCTCATAAATACCTTAGTTATATAGATATCCAAACCAAATTATATAAGTCAAACTCGCCTCACGAAATTTTATGATGATCGGTCCACAATTAGTCATAGTTACCATATAGGCCCACTTCCGAAAATAACTTTAACTAACATAAATCTCTTTAAAATGTTGGTATTCTGATAAAATTCAACACAAATTATTTGTATATATCCAAAAGTCATGTCACTAAATTTTATATCGATCCGTCCATAATAAGTCATAGCTCCCATATAATGCCCACTTCCGAAAATCATTTTAATGAGTGTAGATCTCTTAAAAATGTTGGTATTCAAACAAAATTCAACACAAATAAGTTTCATATATGCAGAAGTCATGCCACCTAATTTTATTGCGATTGTTCCATAATTATATTGGTGTAGGGTATCATATGGTCGGGCTTGACCCACTATACTTTCTTACTTGTTTTAAATTATTTTTGGTTTGAGTTTTTTTTTCCAGTTTCCGCTCTATGTGTATTTCTCTATGGTTGAAAGCAATAAAGAAACACACAAAAAAAAATACAAATTCTTCAACATAAGAAGATGTGGCAATGTAAATTTGTTAATCAAAAATGGTAATTTTAAAACAGACAAATATTTAAGACAAAAAATAGGGAAAAAAAAGCCAGAAAAATCTAATAAATTTCAAGGACTTTTAAAGACTTTTAAAGAAACAGAAACAATTTAAAAGACATTTTTCTAACTAGCTTAGTTTTCAAGAGACAACGAAATGCAATTTAGTTCAAAACAATGTATTCAGGATTAAATACGTATTAATCCGGACAATGTCAACTGAAACTACACCACCATGTTAATGCGACGAAACTTAGAGGGTAACTCACCAGAGACTTGCCAGTTTTTTGGCGTAATGGAGGCAGCTGCAATATTGTTTTAGAAGCCATATCTGTAGAGTTCCACTGTAACATTTAGGAATACTGCAGTAAGCCTAGGGGTCATTCTCTTCACATCCATGAGTTCCAGTATGCCCTAACTAAGATCTTGCTGGTATCGATCTTAACCTCTCAGTTAGGTTAAAAAAACTTATGATATTTTGACCGGGGCAGTAAAAACTATTGCTCATTCTTTAAAAGAATAAAGGATAATGATACTTCCTTAATTCCTACTCTTTTAAGGGTTGGCCAATCCGCTGACCCTGTTGACATAGCTAACTTTTTAGCTGAATAGTTTGCAAATAATTGGAACCTACCGGAAAGCAATCAACCACTACCCGAGCTCGAAAGAGTATCAGTTACAATGCTGACTATATATTCTTTCGCGCAGTTAAAACAATTCTCTTGGGCCTGATAATATAACAGCACCGGTCTTGAAGCAGTGTTCTTCTACTCCAGCTACTCGATTAGCTAACCTTTTCAGTACTTAATGCCGTGCCGACAAATTGTCTATATGTTGGAAGGTAGTTAATATAACGCGAATTCCTAAAATGAGAGAGAATAACAACCTTGAAAATTATCGCTCAATAGCAATTTGTTTCTGAACTTTCCAAAGGTATGGAGAATATGATTAACTACCAACATGTGAAATACTTAGAGTCCAACAATCTCGTAAGTATGGCATTTGTAGAGGTCTCTCTGTGGAAGACTTGCTAGCCTTCCTATCTGGAAAAATGTGAAATTCCATTCACCGTTTTGGCGAAAGTTTTAAGGCGTTTTATAGGGTAAGGCATTGTGCTGTAAGAACTTTTCTCGATTTATATCTAGCTTTCTCAGAGATACCACTATACGAGTTGTTGTAGATGGAAGCTCATCAAATCAGAGTTCAGGATCAAGATTTCTTATCTTTCTAAACGATCTTCTACGTTAAAATTCCAACCCTAGCTATTCTTTTGCAGCTAACAGCAATATTTTCCATTCATATTCATTAAATTATAGACCAAGCTTATTGGAAATTGGGTCAATGAGACAAAACATAAATGTTACGCTTTACCAAGATCTTGTGACAATCTCTGAATGGGGTTGTGCGAATAGAATCGACTTTAATGCACGCAAGACTCAATGTTGTAAGTTAACACACAAACGAAAGACTGATCATGCTGTTTTTGGGTGGTGTATGTATTAAAAAATCAGAAGCTGTTTAAGTTCTAGGCATGAGAATTCAGTGCTAGGTCCGATGTTTTCTAAAACGGTGTAGGAAATACTGCACTCCTTCTGATCTCCTTACTATTTACACCATTGGTCTCCAGCAGTACGCCCGCGGGCACCGTCTAATATACAAAGCAAATCTATTGTTGTAAGAGTTTGGTTAACAATGATTTACACCCTCGATTAACTCTCTGTAACATCGCACAGTGGGGTAGAATGAAAATTTTTTGGAAATAAATCTGGCATTTCTAAACGGCTACTCCGATCGGGATAAAATTTGACGAAGTCGTAGACAAGGTGTATTCGAGTTAAATTTATTAAAATGGACCCCACAAATACTATAGGGGCGGCGCTATGGAGGCTCAAAGTAGGGTATCAATATGTATTTGTGTCCCATTCGATTTCAAAGATTTTTATATAGTTATATGCATTGCAAAATTGAAATATCCAATATTTTTGAAGGACGGAGTTTTAAAGTCCAATTGAGATATTGACTCGAAATTTCTTTTGTATGAGCAAAAGTTAACAACTCTAAACAAAAAATGTTAGTTCGCAATAAATGAGTATCAAATTATTTCTAATATTTGCAATCCTATTAAAATTTTGATACAAATTTTAGTTTTAGAAACTCAATTAGTATGTAATAAATCTTTATTTATTAACAGAATTCAATGAAATTGTAAAAAAAAATTTCAAAAGGAATCCCCTAATTCCTAAAAATTGCAGCGAAAATTCCAAAATTGATATTTTTTACAATTTTGCCCATAGGGTTCAAATTTCCCTCGAGGCTGGCAAAATTCTTTGGATATAAATAGGGAACACATCAAGGTTTCCAAGGATGCTTTACATTTTCTGATCCCAGCTTTGTGATTTTAGAAGAAATTTGATACTTTGAAAAAAAAAACAGATTAAATTACGATGGGCTAGGGGCGACATATTCGAAAAATAGGACACGTTTTTATACCCAAATGTTCTCCGTAAGGATGCCTTACAGAAAAACATAAAATTGTTATATACTCTTAAAGTAAGTTTTTTTTATATATAAATAAAGAGTAAGTCACCTTCTCGTCCTTCTCAAAAAACAGCAAAAATCTATTTTTATACCCTTCACCTTCGTTAGAAGGGTATATATAAGTTTGTCATTCCGTTTGTAATTTCTACATTTTTCATTTCCGACCCTATAAAGTATATATATTCTGGATCCTTATAGATAGCGGAGTCGATTAAGACATGTCCGTCTGTCTGTTGAAATCAATTTTCTGAAGACCAATGATATCTTCGGGATCCAAATCTACAATAATTCTGTCAGACATGATTTCGAGAAGTTTGCTATTTAAAATCAGCAAAATCGGTCCACAAATGGTTGATATATGAGGAAAAAACCAGGACAACCTCGATTTTGTACCTACTTTTGACCTATATTTTGATTACTAAGTCATTAATATAGACAATATGGATATCTAATGATAGATATTTCAAAGACCTTTGCAACGACGTATATTGTAAAATTTAAAAAAAAAAAATTTAAATTTAAAAAAAAAACAATTTGAAAATTTTTTTTCCAAAAAATTAAAAAAACTGAAAAAAAAAATTTTGTTCACTTAAAAATATTTAAATTTTTTATTTTGAAGTATAATTTGGTGAAGGGTGTATAAGATTCGGCACAGCCGAATATAGCTCTCTTGTTTTTTTTTAATTTTTAAATTGAAATCGTTTATTTTTGGATCCACATTACTCTCGACATATATTTTTAAAAAAGCGGACCAAGGTATGGCAAAATTTTAAAATTTCAATTTTTGAATGCCTATTACTCGGAAATTATAGGAGATAAATAACTTAAATAGCATGTTTTTTGAAGAGCATGTTTAGCCAAATGCTTTTCCAAAATGTTAAAAATCTTTGAAATCGGATGGGAAACAAAAAAATGTTACGTGTTTAAAAATGTTACATTTAGCGCCACTTCTACAGCACGTGTGGGGTCCATTTTAATATTTTTAACTCAAATTCACCTTTGCTACGCCCACGTCAAATTTTATTCCAATCGGACCAGCCAGATTTATTTCAAATAAATTTTGATGCTGCCCCACTGTTCATCATTGTAATGTGGGTTGTTTTTTACTGTTATACCGATATTAGGGAACTTGTTCCCGAAATCCGTAGTTTTTTACGTAATACACGTTCTTTGTCAAGGGCTCATTAATTCGTAGTCGACTGGACAGTGGATCGCAAAACGCATTACAGGGAAAATTTGTTGTTTAGCCGTTAAGCTTTCTGCGGAAGTCTTTGCTGTCACTTTCAATACAGGAAAATTTCAAATCAAATATCTATAAATACAACTCCCTCTATCCTTCCTCTCATAAACTATTTATCCAGTTTCAACACAATGCATTGCATAAGTAGGGGTCATACCCTGAAAAAAAGCATCTGAATGAAATTAGAGCATAATTTTCAGATTGTGCAGCATATGCGAGCGGTGTACCAAAAATTTTATTTGCTGCTCATCATGTGTTGAAAGCTTTCCACTTTTGCATAAAAATAAATTGATAAACGTTCATGTTTATGGTCCTGAACCTAAGATTTGAAACTTTTTATTTCGTTATCTTCATTTACATCATAGATAATTAAAAATTTCGTAGAAGTAATAAAATATAAAACAAGTAAAAAAGTATGGTCGGTCAAGCCCGACCATATAATACCCTACACTAAGCAAAATAGCAAAAACATTTTTCTTTTAAAATTTCAATAATTTATATTTTTGAGTGATTTTCGGAAGTGGCCCTTATATGGGAGCTATGACCAATTATGGACCGATCACATTGTTTTATGTCTTAATGAAAGTTATTTCTGTTGTATTTTGTGTATATACCAACATTTTTAAGCGATTTATGCACATTAAAGTGATTTTCGGAAGCGAATCTATATGGGAGCTATGACTAATTATGGACCGATTGTAACAAAATTGTGTGACATGAATTTTGTATATATGAAACTTATTTGGAGCGAAATCTGTCTGCATACATATATAAATTAAACATTTATGACCGATAAAGTCCAATTTTGAGAGGACATTTGTATGGGGGCTAGATGAAATAATGGATCGATTTCATCCAGTTTCAATAGGCTTCGTCCTTGAGCCGAAAAAATTATATGTACCAAATTTGAACGAAATATCGTCAAAATTGCGACCTGTACTCTGCGCACAAGGTTTACATGGACAGCCAGCCAACCAGCCAGACGGACGGACATCGTTTAATCAACTCAGAAAGTGATTCTAAGGCGTTACAAACATCTCCACAAACGCATTATACCCTCCCCACTATGGTGGTGTAGGGTATAAATACGTCATTAGCTAGCGTTTTAAGTTGATGTTAACTTTCTCGCTACAGCTTTTTATGTAGTTTATAATCAAAAGAAGTTTATTTTTACTTGAATTAAGGTTCACTTATTATTAAAAAATTAGAAAAAATTAAAATACAGCTTAAGTATTTTATGAAATGAGGTGGTTAGTTTAGTAACCACCATGGTGGATGTCATTAAAAATAATTATGATACAAATTTTCGTAGCGTATAATTAATTGGTTTGAAAGCTAATAATTTTTACTAAATTTTCTGACCAAAATAAATGAAATAGCTGTCTAGGTAAGACATTCTCCAATTATATTATATAATTTGGTATACCCCCACTTCCTGTGTAATCTTACAATAGAAAATTTGTTCCCAGTTTTGGTTCCACCACAGCAGTTTGGATAGTTAAGTCAATAACATAAGTATTAGGCAAATTTGATAGAGGTATATCATCACTGGAGCCTCGAATCGATATTCTCCTCATAATTCTAATCTCCATCCAATTCAAGACTGCTGACACCTTTATCATGCGACAGAATATATTCATTGAGTACACGCGGCATCCTTACAAAATAATCTAAAATTCCATAGAGAAAAACTATTTCAGTCACAGTGGTTAGTATTCTAACCAGTCTACTACACTGTGTAATTTTTTGAGTCATGGAGATATAACCATATACGGACACCAGTACGTGATAACAGACCAAAAAAAATACCCGTGTCTCCCAGTTTTGCCCAAAGTCATGCACTTTTTTTTATGAGCCCCCAAAGATTTGGGGCCTCGGTGTAATTTTTGCAAAAAAAGTGATCATTTTCTCAGGATCATATCTTGCAAACAGTTTAGAATTTTGATTTACTCTCTGAGGCAAAGTTGTAGCCCTTGTCATAAAGAACATAAATTATGAACATATAAAATCAAAAAATTTCATCTTCAAGATCAAAATCGCAAAAATCTCTAAAAAAAATTCGAAATCATTTTTTAAAGCTGCCTAAAAGTATGCTTTAGTTTATAATAATTTAATTTTTTATGCCCAAAACACTTAATACCTTTAGTTTTTTCTTACTAGCTTATCATATGTTCTAGAAAGTTGTTTATTGAGATCTTAGGTACATTTTTGTAGTTGATTGTTTCCTTGAATTTTGTACGGTTTGCTACCTATGGACCTGAACAGGGGGAAAAAAGGTAAAAAAATCGAATTTTTTAAAGTTTTTTGCGATTTTGATATTGGGATGATGTTTTTTTGATTTGATAAGTTCACAATTTTTGATCTTTGTGATAAGGGCTACAATATAGCCACAGAGAATAAATCAAAATTCCGAACGTTTTTCAAGATATGAGCCTGAGAAAAGTATCACTTTTTTACAAAAATATTGTTTAGCAAAATGGCACTAAAAAAATGTTTTAAAGACTCTACAAAAGGTGGTTAGAAAAGTGACCACTAAACCGTGAGTTAAAGTGAGTTAAACCGCTTCGTAGTCAAAGCGAAAAGAAAAAAAATCGACTAAAATGGTCAAAACCTAACAGCAAGATTAATGCCATAGACATGATGTAAATTCCGCTGCCTCTCCTAAGGTCAAACGCACACCAGATTGTTTATTTCCAAAAAATTATATAAGATTTAATAAACTTTAAAATTATGTCTTAATTTTGAGGACACTATATTTAGTTATCCGTTCAACAGTATTTCTAAATGACAATTATCTTGCCAGTAGCTACTGTGAGCACAATTCAACAATGCACCATTTAACATATTAAACTTATGCACCTAAACATAAGACTGCCTACTTCACCTAAGCCGTAGACATTTAATTCCACACTGGCACTCCAGCGCTGACAACTAACAACAACTATACAAAGACAATGGCCAAAGTGTTAAGATTAACATCCAATGTACCAGAAAGAAGCATCCTTTTGTATAAACACTAGAGTACACAATACGAAAATAAAAAAAAAACTACTGAAAGCATAACACTAAACAATGACTTCCTACTTTAACACACTGAGGAGGATTCTTCATAAACAATAGACAACAAAAGTGTGGACAAAGACAAAAAAAAGACAATGTTTTAAAGTACACACGAGTACTTGAAATGTTGCAGTAAGTAAGTAGGGGGAACGGCAACATGGAGTTGAACAGGAAGATTTTGAAGAAATGGAGGTCATTTGTTTTCAAATAAGATATTTTGGGAGCTAAATGAAGTTTGCATGATCAGCTTTAGAGTCCGGTTATATTGATTAAATATTTATACGAAAACGATATCAGATTTACTGGATATCTGACGGGAGTATATAAAATATTTACTTCAAGTTTTTGTTGAAATGTGAAATTTATCACTTTCAGAGCTCTATCCTTCTACTCTCGTATCTACGATTTCCCCTTTGAATCCACTTATATACATCCCATACAACCATGTTCTCTTTATAAATAAAGTTCATATTTTTGTTTCTTATTCATTTTGGGGGGTGGCCCTAAAATTGGGCAGTTCCACAGTTGAACTCACAAAACAGTGTTATGGGGTTCAGATTGTGTAAGTCTGTGAGCCCCTGACAGCATGTGTGTTTATGTATTTCAATGAACATTTTAGTAATTTTGTAACATTTAGTACGAATACAAACTCCTATTATATTGCTGGTCGCTTTGTCGACTGCCAAGTATTTTATGCAGATTCAATTTAGTTTATTTGTAGCGATGAATGTTGAAATGCTTGCATGCATGTGTGTTCATTGAAGTTATGCTTATCTTTGAAATGCATGTTGTTTCGATTCCTGCTGCTGTATTTAATATACTCCTATTTACACTTAAAAGCTATTTGGTTTTAATTTTTGTGCAATTTCAATTGTTATTTATTTGGAAATGGAGTAAATTTGAGTGTTTTGCGGGAGAAAAATAATGAACTGTGTTGTGTGGTGAAATAAATACTAAGGCAGTAGTTTTTGAAAATATGAAAGTTTATTAAAGGACTGTGAGTTATCATTTAAAATTATAAAGATATATTTATGCCATGCACTTTACTTTTTATGGGCTCCCAAAGATTTGGGGCCTCGGTGTCATTTTTGCAAAATGGTGATAATTTTCTCAGGCACAGATCTTGCAAACAGTTCGGAATTTTGATTTACACTCTGAGTCAAATTTGTAGCCCTTATCAAAAAGAACAAAAATTTTGAACGTATAAAATCAAAAAAACTTCATCTTCAGGATCAAAATCGCAAACAACTTTAAAAAATTCGATTTTTTTACTTTTTTTTCCCTGGTCTGGTACATAGGTAGCAAACCGTTCAAAATTCAAGCCAACAATCAACTACAAAAATGTACCTAATATCACAATAAACGACTTTCTAGAACATATGAACTTCCTAGGATTGATTCTTAACACCGTTTAGGTAATTCAATATAAGTTAGTAGGAAAAAACTGGAGGAATTGAGTGTTTTGGGCCATAAACTATTAAATTATTATGAACTAAAGCATACTTTAAAAAAAATTGTTTCTAAATTTAAATTTTTGGTCTTTTTTCACGTAGTGGTGTCCGTGTATGGTTATTTTTTTCGTGTTTCACTGTGTTATAGCATTAATACATCAATTTCATAGTATACTTTTCGGCTTGGCACCAAACGTAGAAGTACATATACGTATACTTAATATGTATTTGTTGTTATATTAAATAATACCAAACCTGGTACGCTTCGGTGCACCAATCACAGTAAACTATTAATGAATTTAAAAAAAAAAATTATTTATTTAATAACGATTTTTGAGTAGTTTTTATTTAACACAGAAGTGATTTTCCCATCAAAAGTGTAAAAATATTTGTAGGTGATTGATTATCTAATAACAAATAATTGAATAGTTTATTTCAAGAATTCAAGATTACTGTTTTGTAAATGTAAATACATCGTTTAATGCAAAAAAAAAAATAAATACTGCCCCTCTAATATGAGAAATTCGTGTTTAGCGCAGAAATAAGTCAAGTGACAGCGCTTGACTGGTTTCAGACTAATGGTGTTTTCTTTTCTGACACAAAATGTTGCCTATATATTTAGTACCATTTATTATAGGTTACCCATACCCTCATAATGTATTGCATCACAATAGATCAAAAATCATTTCCATTTATGCAATTTTCTTTTATGAAGCTTCGAAATATTATAAAACTATACTTTTTGCTTACATAAAAAGTGGTGCATTTCTAACCCTTTGATAAAATGTAGCATATATTCAGGGTTTTAGGGTAACATTATTAGAAAAGAACACGATAAAACTACATTTTTTTCAGAAAAGAACGCAAAGAAGGTAAAAGGCAGAATAAATGAATCATTTATGCCAGAAAAGAAAACACCATAAGTAATGCTAGGCCCTAATGTATTCATACCCAACACCACCATAGTGGGGAGGGTATTATGCGTTTGTGCAGATGTTTGTAACTTCCGAAAATATCTTTAACGAGCATAAATCCCTTAAAAATGTTGGTATATACATTAAATTCAACATAAATAACTTTCGTATAGACATAAATATCTCAACCAAATTTCATGGCGATCGGTCTATAATTAGTCATAGCTCCCATATAAGGAACATTTCCGAAAATCACTTTAACGAGCACAAATCTCTTAAAAATGTTTGTAAACGCATTAAATTCAAAATAAATAACTTCCATATAGACGTAAATAACACAACCAAATTTCATGGCGATCGGTCCAAAATTAGTCATAGGTCCCATATAAGGCCCACAATATCTTTAAAAAATATCTTTAACGATCATAAATCTCTTAAAAATGTTGGTATAAACATAAACTTAAAATAACTATAACAAATAACTTTCATATAGACATAAATAACATGATCTAGTTTCATGGCGATCGTCCATAATTATTCACAGCTCCCATCGTAACACTCTTCCGAAAATCATTCACGAAAATAAATTATTGAAATTTTAAAAGAAAAATTATTTTGCTCATTTAGCATGATTTTATAATAAATAAAATTTAATATCGTACGTGACATACCGTACGTGACAGATTTTTCTCTTATAGTAAAACAATCTATATTCTATAAATATACTTATATCAAAAATCAATCAGAGTCATATATGCTAAATGGGAGCTTAGTTTTCGCCGCAATCTTACCCTAAAACATACCAATTAAATTAAAAAATTAAATATAGTCCGTCTAAACTAATTTGTTTGCTCTTAAAATGTTTCAAGTGTTTTTGTTTTTTCAGTCGTTGTTGTCATTCTCGTGGAATTTCCCATATATTATGCTAAACTATTAAAAAAGTTGATTTGTCATTTTACTATTGAAGTTCCTAATAAAATTAAAATATTTCGTAACATATTTACAATATTGATGGTTGTTTGTTTCAAAAACCAGTCAAGTGCAAACTTCATTTTTTAAATATATATTAATGTAGATACAAACAAATGTATGTTTATCAAACAGTTACACAAATGGATAACTTTCATAGGGAAAAATATAAATTTTGTAAAATTTTCTTTGATTTACACAAAATCAATAATTTGTTGCTTGACTGGTTTTTGAAATGAACGATTCAATTTTAAAACCGTTATAATGTCAAATAATAACCTCGAAACACCGATTGTAATAGAGCTATATTATGCTGTACCAAAAATTATATTTCCTACAACAAATTATACTTTAAAATACAAATTTATACATTTTTTTTTGTTCAAAATTTAAAAAAAAAACTTCAATATTTTTCCAAAAATTTTTTTTTTATTTATTGGCGAATAAAATTTAGTGGCCAACAATTTTATTCATATTTTTAATTTCATTTTAAAAAAATTAAAAAAAAAAAAACATTTTAAAGAAATTTAAAAAATAAATTTGGAAACATTTTTTTTAAAATAAATTAAAAAACAATTTCGAAAATAAAAAATTTAAAAAAAATTAAAAAACAATTTTGAAAAAAAAAATGTTTACCTAAAAATATTTAAAAATTTTATTTTGTGAAGGGGAATAGGAAAAAATTATTTTGACCCATTGTAGTTCCGACTTACTTTGGCCTTATTACGCCGTTGCAAAGGTCTATGTAATATCTATTGGATAACCATGTTGTCTACATTAATGACTTAGTAATCCAGATATAGGTCAAAAATCGAGGTTGTCCTGGTTTTCTTCATATATCTCAGCCATTTGTAGGCCGAACGTCTAGATTTTAAATAGCAACCGAGAATTCTCGATATATTGATGTATGAATCATGTATGTAAGTTATTTGGGGACTACGAAAAGTTCATTTCAACATACAGACGGACATGGCTATATCGACTCCGCTATATATAACGATCCAGAATATATATACTTTCGTGAGAAGGTTATATATAAGTTTGTCATTCTGTTTGTAATTTCTACATTTTTCATTTCTGACCCTATAAAGTATATATATTCTGGATCCTTATAGCTAGCGGAGTCGATTAAGCCATGTTTGTTGAAATCAATTTTCTGAACACCCCAGAAATTTTCAATAATTCTGTTAGACATGCTTTCGAGAAATTTCCTATATCAAAATCGGAAAAATATTTTTTAACCCGAATTTTTTTTTTCAAAAAAAAAATATTTTTTAAAATTTTAAAAAAAATATTAAAAAAAAATTTCAAAAAAATTTAAAAAAAAAAATTTGTTTATCGAAAAAAATTTATTTTTTGGTGAAGGGTGTATAAGATTCGGCACAGCCGAATATAGTTTTCTTACTTTTTAATATTAAAAAAGTACCATAGGCGAAAAAGGACCAATTTCCCTTTTCACTCTAGAACACCCAGCAAGTTTGAATTTTCAAAATGCTGCATTTTTGGTTGCCTCGATTTAAAATCTGTATTAAAAAGTAAAAAACTGATTCTTATTTGAGTTTTTTTTTTACAAAAAAATTAATTTTTTGTATAAGATATGAGTGGTCACAGATTGAGCTTATTTTCTTTAAAATCACAGTATTCACAAAATTATAAAGATTTAAGATATTTTAATTTTTATATCAAAAATCTATTTTTCGTATAAAATGTGAGTGATCACAGATTGAGCTTATTTTCTCTCAAATCGCAGTATTGACGAAGTTATTAAATTAATATGCGATTTTTGGAATAAAATATGAGCGAACACAGATAAAGCTTATTTTCTCTAAAATCGCAGTTTTTACTAAGTTATTAACGATTTGAGATATACACAATCAAGTCAACACATAGAAAGGAACTATTTTGTAGCATAGTTTTAGGCGTAAAAAAATAGGATAAATAATGAGTATGATTTATATTTTAATTAAATATTAAGTATACGCTGTTTTTTGCATGCAAACTTAAGAAACTTAATTTAAGTTAAGAAAAAAAATTTTAATTGCATTTCTGTGGACATTTGACAAAACGGCTTCTTTCTAAAACGTCAACTTTTCAGGAGAGCGAAAAAACTGTAAAAACTACTAACAAAAGTTCTTGTGTAGAAAATCAAAGAAATGTTATATATAAACATTATAGACAAATATCCAATAAACAAGTAGCGCTTTTTCTTTTGTTTGAATGAGCAATAGTTTTCTTTAAAACAGCAACAACAAATTTTAAGCTTTTTTGTCAAATGTATTTTTAGCAAACAAATTAGCTTGTATCATATAAGTCGTTTTGTCAAAATTGTTTTAATTAAATTAGAGTCGGCTTATGTACAAACAAGTTGTTTTGTGAAATTGATATATAAAAAAAAGTCGAAAGAAGTTGATTTGACAAACATATTTCGGTATTATTAAAAAAAAAATTATTCAACTTTTTCAAATATAAAAATGTTTCTTTAAAAATAGTAAATATTTGATTAGGTTAAATTTTAATATAAAAATTAACTTTTAAATAAAATAATACTATTATCTTATTATAAGAAGAAAACAGTAAAAAATCATATTTTGCGATTTACTTTGTGAAACTTTATTGAGTTTCTTCTTCGTCAAGATCCAGATAGATTTTAAACGATCTTTATGCTTTAAAAAATGTGTAGATGGGTATTTATCAGTGGCAGCATATCCATCAAATCGCGTTTTTTGGTATGTGATACGACGAATGGAGACATGTAACTTCGACCAATTGTGGAATCTGCATCTTTAGACGATGAGAGTTGATGTCTAGCAGCTTAAAAGCCTATCCTGGGTCTAGTGATGATTTGTACTGCAAAACTCCAGGTTTACTTTACTCGTACTGCATCCATCGAACCTATTTTCACTCAAATTTTTTACCTAAAAAAGATATATGTATGTAAGTAGTAAAAAGTTAATATATAATGTAGCCTATAAATAAAATTATTTTATTAAATTTACCCAGTCCTGTGTATGGTATATTGAAAAGGATGAATTTTTCTTAATTTTTTTCAATTTGCTCATGCACTGTATCAAACTCAAGATGCAACACAACTAGAAATGTATGGTCAATCCATTCACATCATCGAAATTTTTGGCAATCAAAGTATTTTCATCACATGAACCATATATTTAGCCAAAGATTTTTCTAGTTTATGGTCTTTGGTCGAAAACAAAGACATATTTACGTGTTCTTTTTTTCACATTATTGGCCATAGCCTCAAGTTTTTTACTTCATTCATTTATACGAATTTTAATTTATTTTTATTTATTCTAGTATTAAGTAGCAAAACAGCTTCTTTTCTTCTGTTTTCCATTTTTAAAAGCACTAATGTTAAGATAAGACTTAATTTTTTTAAATTTTCGTTTTTGTAAAAGAACCTCTGTCGATACAAGACGTTTTGTCAAAACGAAAACTCGCGATCAACTGATTTAAAAATTTACTTGTCTCAGACAAGTAGTAGGTTTTTCAATCTTTGCTTTCCACTAAACGACTTCTTTCGAAAGAAGCTGTTTTATCAAAAAATAATTGTTAATAATGTGCTAAAACTAAATAGAGATAGGCTGTTTTGTCAAAAGGCAGTTACTAGTTTTTTTAAAATGATCTGAATTCTATGAGAGAAGTTGTTTTGTCAAATTGAAATTGGGGAAAAACCTGAAAGAGGTCGTTTTTTCGATTGCGTATCTTATGTTCTAAAAGTCATAGAAATACGGCGATAAAAAGAAGCGCATTCAAATTTTATATTTACTACAAAAATCCTGTAAAATTGTCTTATCTCGAGAGAAGTCGTTTTGTCAAATGTCCACAGATTTTAAAGAATCATTATTAAAAACGGAAAACATATCCAATAAAATGCTAGATTAATTAATTTTTTTGTTAATAACCTCAATTACATTTTAGTACTTATTAACTTTTTGATGACAAATTACCTAAAACTACAACACATTAAATCATTTTCAATTTATTTCAACATGTTTTTCCTTAAACCAAATTAAATCTAGTTCACACTTTTCGGTGTGTTTCTTAATCAGTTCCCAGAAATCACTCATGATTTCATGTCTACGAAAGCCCCGAAAAAAATGAAAATTTCAGGAAAAGTGTTTTCTTTTCAAAAGCAAAAAAAAAAAAATAATGGATTTCAAATGAAACGTTTAATAAGAATTCAATTTTTAGCGACATGAATGGCATGACACGAACTCAATTGACTTTTAGTTCTTTAACAGATTATTTTTTCATTTTAACACACAAAAAAGGCGAAGAAAATAAAATTGAAAAGCAAAAAAAAAAAAAAAGAGAACGGCAACTAAAAAAAGACATCATCATCATCGTTGTACTCATGACAATGTATGAGAAATTAACTACCAATACTTGAATGCAGGAATACTAGCAAAACATACAATCTCTCACACTTAAACGCCGAAACATGCACTACACATACTAAGTCTTATGCTAGCATATACTTACATGACTGCTATGCACAAAAGACTTATTTAAGATGACAAACAGTGGCTAGTTTTGGGTATAATTTTTTCATATTTTATATTTCAGCTATAAAGTAGAAGTTTACATTCTATAATAAGCTCAGAATTTCAGTCAATGACCCAATTAACTTTAATTGACATTTCCATGGAGATGGAGACGATCGAGATGTATACAGAGGTATTAAGGCGATATTTCCGATTCTATTCCTAGAGGACTATTGATATGCTAGAATTCACCAAGAACGTACGGCTTGACTATAGATTTAAATTCCAGTTTGGATATTGGAGTTTTGAAGTTTGGAGATGCATTTGTCTAAGATTTTTGTGAATACCTATAGCGAGGGCCTAACTGCTTGGTGCTCTTAACATCGGATGGAAAAAATAGGTCTATTGCCTCCATGTGACTTGCAAGGTACACATAATTGTCAAATCTTCGTACGTTAACTGCACAGATCAATGCACAAGCATGTTGCTCTGGAGCTCGGGCTATCTAATTCCTGGCATTATAGCAAGCTAGATACTCACCAAAGCCCAGGAAATTATCAAAGCAGAAGCGTTTGGCCTTCAAAAGCTCCCACCCTAAAAATGTCTAAGTGTGAAGTTTTGACTCCACATACAATAAACCTCCACTCCAGCATATTTCCCAAGCACAGATCCAATTGATATGTGCTACTTTTGATGGCCCTGTTGAGTCAGAAACAGTGCTTAGTAACATACAATTGTTTGTCCGAAATTTGCCACTAGCACAAACATCAGTCATTTAACCAAAGATCTTTTACTCTTTTTGGGTTTTAAGCTACAGCCTTAATGTGTTGACCGAAGTGACCACAATAACGATCCAACAGGAAAAGTCCTGGGGCTCATTGGATTTCGGTGGCGCTATACGACACTCTAGTCAGCTGCGAATACAAATTAATAAACTCTTACCTGGAATGAGATCCGTATACCTCCAAACGCTGGTTTCCCTCCATATTTACCTTTGAAGTATAACATCATGTTGTGAGATTTCTATAGATTACGTTTGAAGGAGTTTGGGATTGGAATACTGCATAATTTATCATTTGCTTAAAAAGGGATGCCGAAAACTAATTTATAGACATCATTCGAAATTATAAAAAAGCTTGAATGAATTCTTGAAGTAGAGCCATATTCAATAACAGTTTTTTGCTGATAAAATTTTGATTGAAAATATTAACTCATTCCCACATTTCCCTCTTTTTCTTCCTCCCTGTTCTATAGAGTTAAACTTGACGTGTGTGAACCAGTACTACCTATGGTATCCTAAGAGTATTGCACAGGGGTTTTAAAAACAATTCGATAGATCATGAACGATTGAAATTTTACGTGGTCAGTGCTGAAGTGTTTCTGAGTTTATTATCAACTAGAACTGAACCCGGTCCGTTTAGCTGGCCCTTAGGAAACATCTGTTTTATATTGCATCTCGATCTCGATTTTAACATACAGTGTCCGACAAAACTAAAGCACGGACTCTCCCGACCTTACTTCGTACCGGAACATTTATTATCAGTAGCCAGATGACGGCGGGAACCAAGTCTTAGTTGGTTGTAAGACTTGGAAATACCTTGTCGACAACGGCTTGAATATTCGATTGCATTTGGCAGAAGTTCAGCGGGAACGAAATCTCATTTGTGGCGGCATCAATTTGAAGTTTTCCAGTTCCAATGTCCAACAATTATTTTGAGAAGGGTCTTGCTGGAAATGCACACGCATGTTCGTCGATAGCATTCGGCTTCTGTAGCTTCATTTACAGTGAAAAAATTTGAAGGAACTTCGCATCATCATTGGGAAGTGGGAGCAATGATCCAGTTCTGTGGTACATTTGGCATTGAACTTTAAAGGTGGGCATGAAGCCGATATCGTCTAAGATTTTAGTTGCCCCGAAGGACGTCATTTGAAAGCATGAGTTGTACTTTCGAATATTTTGGGAATCGGAGTGACGACGGAAAAGTAGCAGAACAACTTTACTATTCGAACAGCACATTTCCGGGGATTCCTTCAAATCGCTGCATTATATGCAATGTTTCTTCATTGCGCCAATCAGTACGTCCTTTTGATTCCTGTAGTCATCATTCTTATTGTAATGAAATGCCGCCAACTTTAAATCGATTTTTTCACTTGATCGAGAGCGATTGACTTGTAGTCTTTCAATCTGTTTTTGGGGTGTATCTGCAGCTCTCGAAAAATATGCTCTTCGATACAGTTGCTGAAGCCGTGATTCGCGATTTCTTTCCGTTTCTGCGGCACTAGACGTAGATGCCCACAAGACGTGATTCGCGTTCCGCAGCTGTTTCAGTTGGTCTTCTTTCCTGTGTTTTAGGTGTCATTTTTCTCAATTTTCACTTAAAATAATTCGTAAGCCAATTTTATTTGAATGAAACCGCTATTTTTTATGAATTCACAATAATTTTTTTACACGCCTCTCCGCCCACAGACCGAAAATCTAACTTTAGAGTGATACCCTCTAGGCTTTTCTTGTTACAAAGCTATTACAAATTGTTTTAGCACCTTCTTTCTTTAAATTTAAATACTCTCTGTTGATAAAGTTATTTTAGTGTTGAAAATGGGCAATGACTTCACCTATCGCTCATAAAAATATCCCCCCGGAATTCTGTTTAAGTAGTCATAAATATGTTGATTATGCGACAATCCTGATAAAATTTTGCACAAATTAGTTTTAAGTACTCTGAAATTATACTGTAATCCTAAAATAATTGACCCCAACCCCTATATCAGAAAAATATCGATGGTGGGTATACAAGATTGGGTACAGCCGAATATAACACTCTTACTTGTTCTGTGTCATTTCTTGACCAACGACCACTTGAATCTCACAAGGCGCACTTACATATGACAAGTCGTTTAAGAATGTTTGTGTCTCGCCATAGTGATTAATCCGATTAAGGAGTTTCGTCCAGGTTTTTTATATAATTATGCAGCAATTCAATTTTCCGATATTCCAAGATCATTTTAATTCGTTTTAAGCAATCTTTTAGCTCTGAACTTTTACTTTTTCATTTAAGATCCGTTCGAAATCTACAGAATAAATTATATTTTATCTGATTTATCGGAGGGTTTGGGTAACATGTTGAGCAGACAGTTTCAGATTTTTATCGAAAGTGTGCGATCAATATTTTCTGATGTTCTTAGCGGTATGGTTTCCAACCAATTTGTACTGAGGTATTTTTTATATTTAAGTCAATTAATTTGTATGCTTGTCATCGCTTAATAATCAGTCGGTGTTACAATTTATTGGGGCGTCAATAAAGACATTTCTGTAATCAGAGTAAAAAAAACTACTTTACTCATAGTTTAATAACTCCATACACAAATTTAGCTTCTAATACTAAAACTCCTATAGCAACCATGAAATGGGAATATTTGGCATTTTTCTTTTAAATCCAGCCACTGTGCTGACACCACTTCTACTCTTGCAATCTATACAACAATACTGATGTCAGTGATAGTACTTGTAAGTATGTTAGTGGTTGGTTGCACTATATAAGTATGAACTCAGTAGAAGTAGTGGATGTACTATTTATTGTACTACTAACACCAAAAAAACATGAAACGTTAATACTTAACGAGTGTAAAGATATCTTTTTCTCTGATTTATTGGCATGCTATAAGTAAATCTTTAAACTATTTCTATAATAAACTCTATATATAGTTTTGTGTGTGTGTGTGTGTATATTTAAATCAAGCATTATACGGGTATAAGTGTAGCCTGATTCTAACATTTCAACAAATATTAATTTTTTTCACTTCCTTCCTTCCTCTTTAGCATTTTTTTATTTTTTGGAGAACTTTCTCATGTATGAACAATTTCTATCCATTTGTTATTCAGAATTTTTAAGCAAACTTGAATTTTTATTTGTACATTTCTGCTATCCTTAAAGGCTGCTGCTTATACATACTTCATCATTATGATCATCTTTATAGAAAGATTTATGCTGGTGTGAGTTTGTGTAATTGTACGAGTGAGTGTGTGTGTGTGTATGTATGTATACGTGCATTATTGTTACTTTTGTTATATGTATTTGAACTGTAGTTTAAAGCAAATAACACGTTTGGTTTGGCAAATTAAAACTACAGCAACAGCAACAACAACAACAGTAGTAAAAGAAAAATATTAAAATAAAAATTTGAAAGAAAACTAAGTAGAACTGAAAATGACACTCGTTCTATTTAAAATTTTGAAAAAAGAGTTGCCACACAAGTAAAAAAAAACAAGTTTGAAAGTATAATACCCTACACTAAGTAAAAGAGCAAAAACATTTTTCTTTTAAAATTTCAATAATTTATATTTTTGAGTGATTTTCGGAAGTGGACCTTATATGGGGGCTATGACCAATTATGGACCGATCACCATGAAATTAGGTATGATTTGTGTCTATATGAAAGTTTACTATGTTGAATTTTGTGAGTATACCAACATTTTTAAGCGATTTATGCAAGTTAAAGTGATTTTCGGAAGCGGGTCTATATGGGATCTATGACTAATTATGGACCGATCGTAACAAAATTTGGTGACATGAATTTTGTATATATAAAACTTATTTGGAGTGGAATTTGTGGAGATACATTTATAAATTAAACATTTATGACCGATAAAGTTCAATTTCGGAAGGACATTTGTATGGGGGCTAGGTGAAATAATGGACCGATTTCAGCCAGTTACAATAAGCTTGGTCCTTGGGCCGAAAAAGTAATATGCACCAAATTTGATCGAAATATCTTCTAAATTGCGACCTGTACTCTGCGCACAAGGTTTACATGGACAACCAGCCAGACAGCCGACCAGACGGAAGGACGGACATCGTTTAATGGACTAAGAAAATGATTCTAAGTCGTTCGGTATACTTTAAGGTGGGTGTTAGACTAATATTTTTGGGCGTTACAAACATCTGCACAAACGCATAATACCCTCCCCACTGTGGTGGTGTAGGGTATAATAAAAATAGAAAAAAAATTGGGGAATAATTTCATTCAAATGAAAAAAGTGTTCAACAAACAGGTCAAAACAGGTCAACAAGTTTATATGAGCTAAAAGAGGACACTTTGGCCTTTCTCCTGGTGGTAACTTTTATTCCACTGAAATTCAAATTTGACTGAATTATAGTACCTGAGAAAAAAATTAATAACACATCAGGTATAAACGGTGCAGTGACAAGTCATACCAGATCTTAAAGACTATTATCCTACCAACATAACAAAAAAATTCATCTAATTATCAATAATAGTTTCCGAGTAGTGATAATTTACTTCTGATCAAATTTACAAAAATTACATTTTTTATAAAATGAAATAACATATTTGACTTTAACAGCATGCCACGCACACAATTGGCAATATTTGTATCTAATTTTTTGGCTACATTAGTTTCAGTGTGTTTAGAATTAACATAAAGTTGGACCTTTGGCCGATGAAATTGAGATATGAGCCACCGTTCTCCGCACCAAATGAACTGCTCATCTTTTGAGGCCAAGAAGTCAATTTTGAAAACTCTGTTCTGAAGTGAAGCGTATCCCAGAGACATCGTTCGGCATCGATCGAAAAATATCGTAGTCGGGCGGGTCAAGATCTGGACTATAATGCAGACGAGGCTAAACTTTCCAATCACTTCTTTCTAAATAGCTTTTATCAGGTATTGTAACATGCAACCTAGCGTTGTCATGCTGTAATATTATGGTACCATGTCTGGGCTTTTTTATACCAATACTAGCTTTCAGGTTCGGTAAAGATTTCCTGATGGTCAGGCCTGATTTATCAGCTCATAATAAACAGGACCCTTTTGGTCTCACCAAATAGGGAGCATTACCGACATTTGGCTTTGGAGTCAATTGGTTGGTTGCCCGATCTTCACATACGATATCTTATGCATCGGATTATCGTAATGGATCCACTTTTCATCGACAGTAATGATTCGGCGCAAAAATGATTTTCTTTTATAACGTTATTAGGCCAATAATAACGAAAAAAGTGTAACAGGTAACTGGAAGATCACTACTTGACTCATGTTCTGGGTGTAATAATACACACCCCACCCTTACATTTATTGGTAATGGAGGATGCCTATAGGAGTGCATCCAGATTACCGGAGAGATCCCGCTTAATGCACATGAGCATACTGGGTATCTTTGGGAACGATCCTAGTATTGCAGTATCGGACTATATGTCAACGACTCTGGTGTTAAATAGGTAGTTTAAGGCCCTTATACCTAAAAGGGTTGAGTGGTTAAATCAGACATAGTGGCAGAATAATGCCGATCAAGTGTGGTTTACCGATGATTCCAAACAGCCTAATGGTGACACTGGTGTTGGTATATATGGGCCCAGTTTTCAAAGGGGTATTCCAATTGGTACATTCTCATCTAAATTTCAGGCGCCATCCTTATATTATCTAACGATGTTTGAGACGAAGAGTTAGGAATAATTGGATATTTGTTATGTCGGATAGCCAAGCTGCTCTTAGAGCCTTATCTTCATATGAAGTAAGGTCTGGTGTTGTTATGGACTGCTGGACATCATTGAATGAACTCGGCACACGCAATGAACTTACCTTGTGCTGGGTACCTGGCCATGAAGGCCATACTGGGAATGAACTAGCTGATTGTTTGGGGATGTAATTTATCTCTCATCTAATAGAATAATTGGCTTTATACACAGCTTAAACCTGACATGATGAAACTTTAAGGCTGCACAAAAGAGGCCTCGCTAATAATAATGATAATAACAATAATAACGTTTTAGCAGCTTTTCAGATATTTAAAGTCGTCTTTCAAGGTGTGACGGCTTAAATTCGCATTTTACGCAATTTTAATGCGTTGAGCTCCCATGCCTTCAATTCTTTTTCGTCAAACTTTTATTGGCTGGCCTGACTGATATTTGTCTTCGGTATCAAAATCACCACTTATTCCCATAGATCTGTGACTTAAGAAAATCCCACAAGAAAAGGACAAACGGGGTCAAATCGCATGATACCGGTGTCCAGTGAGATGACCATGCCCTCAAATCGCTCCTGCAGAATGTTCATGAACATGTGACACTGAGGGTAATGGTATGCCCAACTTCGTTCTCGAAGAAGTATGAATCGATGACGCCACACAGAGGGATTTTGGTGTCAAAAAGTCAATTTTTCAAACACTCAATTTTAAAAATCAAATGATGTAGTTTTGTAGAGAAATGTTTAAAGATGAATGTACACTTATAGTTTTAAGAAAAATTTTATTTTATTTTTAAAAAATTTAAGTAAAGTCCATGCGCCCATACAAATGTCTCCCAGGAACATTTAGTTCAAAGTACTCTGAAATTATACTGTAAAGTATGGCAAAAATCGGGCAAAATCTGTCCCCATACAAGGTGCCCCTCAGAAAATTATTTGAACAACCATTGTTGTATTTTAATAATCAATAACGTGATTAAATTGGACATAAACAAGTTTTAAATGGACCTAACTCTGTCTAGCAACTTTTGTGAGCATCGGTCTATAATTGACCCCAAATATATTGGGGAAATTGCCAATTCTTCCAAAATATAACATGGCAACTCAGTTCTCAAAATACCCATAACTTAGTTAACTCTACAAAGTGTCTACCTTCCACACACATACTCATCACTCTCATCCCTATAAGTATACTTTACTTTTGCTGCATAACAAGCAAATGAAAACAGGGAAAAACCTAACTAAAAATGCATTTCAAATTCAAACGTTATTGACATACAAAAAGTGGTTAAATATACTTTAAAAAATACCAAAGCTTGCAGTTTACCTTTCTAGGTAGATTTCTTGTCTGTTTTAAATATATTTTGACTGCTCCAGTTTAAAGGAAAGAACATAAATATGTCTTAAATCTACGAACGAAAGTTTGAACCTTAAAAATATACTTTTTTCCTCAAGTCTATACTTTTTTTGAGCTAGTAAAAATGCAGTCAGCATTTTATTTTTTCTATATTTAGAAGATTTCCAGCTATTGTTTTTTAGTAAATATGTTATCAATAGTGGAAAATGAACTCTTTCGTTATCTTTATCCATGAGCAGACAATTCGGAAATGTGTTTTTTTTTTTTGGTTTGTTTTGTTTTTTTCTTTTATCTTTTTACAAAAGGAGACAAGTGATGACAGTGACTGTTTGGGAAAAAAATAAAGTAGACAAGAAGCTTCATCGTTTGTTATGAATCTGAGAAAAAAAGGTTTAAACATTTAAAATAAATATATGTAAACTAGATGGATTCCGCTTTATTTTATAAATTTTATATCGTAATTGAAGTGACCTCTTTAACAAATTAAATCTAAAAGAACTATTTGCTATTATTCACTTTTATTTGCTGGAAAACTGATTAGTTTTTGATTTTTTTTAAATGTCCCAAAATTTGTCATATAATTTGTTTAGAATTTATTTACAACTTACCTCAAAACTAATACAGTTTTATGTTTATAGGCGATAAAAGCAAAAGAAAGAAACAGCCAAATCAAATACGTTAAAATATAAATATATTTATCAGTTTTTTGTAAAACTATAAACAAGGCCACAAGTTTTCAAATGATTTCTAATAAAATAAAGGAAGTTAACGAAGGAAATTACACAAAATATATCACTATCTTAGAAGCAGAATTTACGTCGAAACAGAATCAACTTTATTTCTTACAATTTCTTCGTGTTCCTTCTTTAAAAATTTCGTACCAAATAAAAACTCTCACATACACCAAACATTTGTTTGCGGCCACAAAACAGAATAAACAAAATCTTAAACAGATCTAGGTCAATATAAAATCTTAAACGGAATAACAACCGTAAGACCCAAAACTACAAACTAATACCCAACCAAAAAAACAAAAAAAAATACTACAAAACTCTAAAAAAGAAACGCTTAAACTTTTACACTATTGACAATTGGATCGAAATAGATGGCAGCAACAAATACCTAAAAGGATGCATACAATTTTTGTATTTTTATTGGATGGTTGGCAGTTTTTTTCAGCTTGTTTTAACTTTTGTATGCAGCGCTGTAAATATGTATTTGTGTACTTTGTGTATCTGTGTTAAATTAAGGAGTTGCATAAAAAATGAACTTCATTCGTAATGGCTGACATCACATGAAAAATATCCCCCCCAAAAAAATAAAAAAAAATCAAACGGATACTAAAATGGATAAAAAAAATTGATGCCATTGAATTTTTGTGGTGAAAGTTTAATTTGAAAGCAATTCACTTTTTCTAATGCCGCATGCAGCTGCTGCATACAATTGAAAATTGTTTCTTTCCATCTTTTTTTGTCCATGATTTTACTACAAAATTGCTGAAGATTTAATAAAAAGTGTTGAGATTTTTTTCTGATTCTTTGGTTTTATTATCAACATGCAAATGAAACCAATTGAGGAAAATAGACATAAAAGAAAATCAGGTCAAATATCTAACGAAAAATTGTCATTGACTTAAAGTTAACGATAAGTTTGCATTTCTATAGAAAACATAACGATAACTTTACTTTTATGTAAGAAAGTTATCGATAAATTTCTTTCAACAAATTCACTTTTCTATAGAAAAGTTATCGATAACTTTACTTTTCTATAGAAAAGTTATCGATAACTTTACTTTTCTATAGAAAAGTTATCGATAACTTTACTTTTCTATAGAAAAGTTATCGATAACTTTACTTTTCTATAGAAAAGTTATCGATAACTTTACTTTTCTATAGAAAAGTTATCGATAACTTTACTTTTCTATAGAAAAGTTATCGATAACTTTACTTTTCTATAGAAAAGTTATCGATAACTTTACTTTTCTATAGAAAAGTTATCGATAACTTTACTTTTCTATAGAAAAGTTATCGATAACTTTACTTTTCTATAGAAAAGTTATCGATAACTTTACTTTTCTATAGAAAAGTTATCGATAACTTTACTTTTCTATAGAAAAGTTATCGATAACTTTACTTTTCTATAGAAAAGTTATCGATAACTTTACTTTTCTATAGAAAAGTTATCGATAACTTTACTTTTCTATAGAAAAGTTATCGATAACTTTACTTTTCTATAGAAAAGTTATCGATAACTTTACTTTTCTATAGAAAAGTTATCGATAACTTTACTTTTCTATAGAAAAGTTATCGATAACTTTACTTTTCTATAGAAAAGTTATCGATAACTTTACTTTTCTATAGAAAAGTTATCGATAACTTTACTTTTCTATAGAAAAGTTATCGATAACTTTACTTTTCTATAGAAAAGTTATCGATAACTTTACTTTTCTATAGAAAAGTTATCGATAACTTTACTTTTCTATAGAAAAGTTATCGATAACTTTACTTTTCTATAGAAAAGTTATCGATAACTTTACTTTTCTATAGAAAAGTTATCGATAACTTTACTTTTCTATAGAAAAGTTATCGATAACTTTACTTTTCTATAGAAAAGTTATCGATAACTTTACTTTTCTATAGAAAAGTTATCGATAACTTTACTTTTCTATAGAAAAGTTATCGATAACTTTACTTTTCTATAGAAAAGTTATCGATAACTTTACTTTTCTATAGAAAAGTTATCGATAACTTTACTTTTCTATAGAAAAGTTATCGATAACTTTACTTTTCTATAGAAAAGTTATCGATAACTTTACTTTTCTATAGAAAAGTTATCGATAACTTTACTTTTCCATAGAAAAGTTATCGATAACTTTACTTTTCCATAGAAAAGTTATCGATAACTTTACTTTTCTATAGAAAAGTTATCGATAACTTTACTTTTCCATAGAAAAGTTATCGATAACTTTACTTTTCCATAGAAAAGTTATCGATAACTTTACTTTTCCATAGAAAAGTTATCGATAACTTTACTTTTCCATAGAAAAGTTATCGATAACTTTACTTTTCCATAGAAAAGTTATCGATAACTTTACTTTTCCATAGAAAAGTTATCGATAACTTTACTTTTCCATAGAAAAGTTATCGATAACTTTACTTTTCCATAGAAAAGTTATCGATAACTTTACTTTTCCATAGAAAAGTTATCGATAACTTTACTTTTCCATAGAAAAGTTATCGATAACTTTACTTTTCCATAGAAAAGTTATCGATAACTTTACTTTTCCATAGAAAAGGTATCGATAACTTTACTTTTCCATAGAAAAGTTATCGATAACTTTACTTTTCCATAGAAAAGTTATCGATAACTTTACTTTTCCATAGAAAAGTTATCGATAACTTTACTTTTCCATAGAAAAGTTATCGATAACTTTACTTTTCCATAGAAAAGTTATCGATAACTTTACTTTTCCATAGAAAAGTTATCGATAACTTTACTTTTCCATAGAAAAGTTATCGATAACTTTACTTTTCCATAGAAAAGTTATCAATAACTTTACTTTTCTATAGAAAAGTTATCAATAACTTTACTTTTCTATAGAAAAGTTATCAATAACTTTACTTTTCTATAGAAAAGTTATCAATAACTTTACTTTTCTATAGAAAAGTTATCAATAACTTCATTATGAGTGGTATGGTATATAAAAGTTTGTCATTCCGATTTTAGTTTTCACATTTTTCATTTGCGATCAACTTTCCGATACACAGTGCGGCCAAATTCCCCTTTGTGCGACCAAAAGTCGAAAAAAAACATGTTTTTAGTTGGGAGTTTTTTGTCATTGTGTTGGTTAAAGGAATGCCCTAGGAGTTGAAAAATGTTCATAGTCAGATCCCTTGCCTCAAATGCCTTTCATAATTTCGGTCTGAATGAGGCCTTCGCACGAATGGCACACTACCGCAGGAAAGATCGGCTAGTAGGAGCTTCCGTTAAACACGTCTCAAAGTTTTTGTAATCAAGCAAATCAAACGAAGTAGATTGTATTCTACAGCTGAATGTCAGTAAAATGAGTAAAATTTAAATCTGAATATAAATTTCTAAATTGTAAATTGTCAGAAAAGGATATGTAAGGACTATTTTTTTTATTTTTTCAAACATAATGGATATGATTGAGTGAATTCTATTTTATCTTGCTAGATCCTGTTTTCTAAGCTATTGGAGGTAGTAAGTAAAAGTATTGTGTAACAAATAAGTAAAATTCAGTTGAATATTTATACAACTTTAAATTGTTGGATTCGGTGCTTTGAATTTTTACTACATTAATACAGATGAATAAAAAGAATATTTAAAAAAAATATACAAGCAGTTTTTAAAGAAGAATTGGGTTTGATTGTTGCGAAAGCCGATGGAAACACTACTCAGGATCACTTTCTATGTCGATTACACGATGTCCGTCTGTCCATCAGTCTGTCTGGATGGCTGGCCATGTAGACCTTTTAACCCATATACCAATTTTTTACATTTTTCTACCTTTGGCCGCACTGTGCAATATCCCAAATAACTTAAACCTTTCGGGACTACTGGGATAATACGTCCCATCAATTGACAATGAATTTCACAATATTGTTGATATTTGAGTAGTTTGGAAGAATAAAATAAATCCGCAACTTCTAAACGCTTAGTCCAATTTGAATGAAATTTGACATGCTCAAAGAGGAGGTCTTGTCCAGTTCAAGCTTTGAGTTTGGACCTCATGGACTCACCAGGGACGTGGCCAGGGGATCACAAATTAGGTCACCTCGGTATGTTAAATTTTTAAAACGATTCTATTTCTTGGTTTGGATTCTAAAGAATCCTCGTCAAGCACGATAAAAACATTAACGGATCTATCAATTATCTATTATAGATTAGGAGATATTCATATTTGAAAACGCAAAATTCATCATTTACCCACCTTGCTTCAGTTTTTTGATATCAGATGGTCCAAATTTATCCGACTTTCTTCATTTTGATTTTATTAGATCAGTATTCCAGTAGAGCATACTGGTCTTTACTTGGTATCGAAAAGTGTACAAAGATGATATGTACTACAAGTGTTATACTTACGTGAAGGATTCGGCATAGCCGAATATAGCTCTATTACTTGTTTTTATCTAGAAAATTTATCAATAACTTTAGTCATTTCCAAAAGAGAAAAGTTATTGATTACTTTACTATGCTGCAGAAAACTATTTTTTACAATGTCGTTTGTTAATTGATTCTTTTTAAATTCATTAAGCATTTAATTTATTAAATTTTTCTTTTTTTCTTTTACAAACCTTGCCATCATAATTCAACCTAATTTCAATACAATACAAATATAAATGATGAACTTGTTTTTTTTGATTTTCCAAAATATAACTCATAATCAAATTTTAAATTAACTCTTTTATTTACTTGCTGCAGCCAGCACCAACAATCATCAAGCTTACATGAAACCCTTAACAACTATTTTTTAAAACCCTATTATTAAAAAAATTAAATGAGTGAGTTTTCTTGAGCAAATACATACAATAAAAACCATGTATATTTTTAATTTGTTGAAAATACCAGAAATTTAACTGGTATTTTTCTTTCAAATTGTGCAATTTTATATGATGTTTAGTAAGTGAAATTTGTTAACATGTTCTTTTACATATTTACTTACATTTAGTTCTTTCACTCACTCAGTCATTCATTCATTTATTCCATTTTATACAGCCAATGTTGCAGTAGGCCTGCAATTGGCAATATGCCCAATTTTCTTAATGTTGCAACAATTGCTGCTGCAGGGTTGAAATGTTGTAAGAAAACTCTACACAAAAATTGAAAAGAAAAGTTGCCTGTTTGTTTCCGTTTCTTTTTTATTTTTTAACTATTTAACAATGGACTGAGATTTTAGTTTTTGTTGCTCCTCACGCCCTCTATTGCCCCGGCATTAAACATGCATACTTACACTCTTACTTTGCAATACTTGAGTAAATAAAGTTGTTGAAAGATTTTCTTTAGCATTTTCTTAGCTTCAACAAAAAAGTTTTATCCTACAATTTTCTTCTTCTTTTTTTTTGGAAATTGTTTGTTTTGCTTGGATTTTTTATGGCTATGTTACTTTATTCTTTTTAAATTGAACAGTGGGTCTGATAAACTGAACTATTCTTGTATATAAGAAGACTATTTTTTTAACAAACTCAAACTTCGAAGCTATTTGGCTTGTCTGCAGAAACACCTGGACTCCTTGGCGGGAATCGAACCCGCAACCCTCAGACAGATAGTCCAGCACACTATTATCTAGTCTATTGAGGCACCCAAGATTTGAAATTTGGCCCTCCCCCACCCCACTGTTCTTCAATTGCTGAAAGTAAAAATCTAGTCTTTTTTCTTTCAATCACAAAGAATTATACTATAAAGATTACAAGTTTGTTGGGGGATTTCTATTTCATTCTTTTGCGAAAAAAAATTTAGTTTCTTGGCAAATTGTTAAAAAATTAAGTTTAATTTGTACAAAAGTCAGCAAGAAGCAGACTAAGGAAGCATACAAATATACGAAAAACAAAAAGAAAAAAAAACAATCGGCAATTAAAAACTCATTTGTATTTTAAACCATAATTAAATCAAAACTGTAATAGAGTTACAATAAATCTTTAACATAATTGAGGAATTAAATAATGGCAAATAAATAAGCAAAATTCTTTTATTTTGAACACCTTATAAATTACATACAAAACAATAAATTTAAATAATTATTTCTCGTACATTTTCTCTATAAATTTGTTATATTTCTTATGAACAACATTTCTTTTAATCTTTAAAGTGGGACCTGAAACAATAAAAACAATTTAAACAACTTTTTCAATGTATTTCCCGGCATAACAAACTTACCTAATTCATTAGTGGGTATGGAAAAATCATGTGGCAAAACTGAAAAATATTGTATCTTTTGGGCATTTGAAATGGCATGATTATTGTATCGTTTAATGCCTTCCTCCAAAGCCTTCCATACCTTAGGATCACAATTGATTTCCACCGTATTGGGATCAAAGTTTTTCAAATTCTCAGGCATTTTGATATTGAGTACTTCTGAGAGATGGATATAATGTAAATCTAGAGATTGTAGCCATTGTATTGCCTCAGGTCTTAAGCTATCCATGGGATAACCAGTTTCGGGATTAATATCAGTCTGGAAGATATAGAAATCATTTTTTAGTAAACTAGAACCTGAACTAGAACGTAAACTCGAACATGCAATAGTACCTGAACTAGAATCTGAACTACAATCTGAACTAGAATCTGAACTAGAATCTGAACTAGAATCTGAACTAGAATCTGAACTAGAATCTGAACTAGAATCTGAACTAGAATCTGAACTAGAATCTGAACTAGAATCTGAACTAGAATCTGAACTAGAATCTGAACTAGAATCTGAACTAGAATCTGAACTAGAATCTGAACTAGAATCTGAACTAGAATCTGAACTAGAATCTGAACTAGAATCTGAACTAGAATCTGAACTAGAATCTGAACTAGAATCTGAACTAGAATCTGAACTAGAATCTGAACTAGAATCTGAACTAGAATCTGAACTAGAATCTGAACTACAATCTGAACTAGAATCTGAACTAGAATCTGAACTAGAATCTGAACTACAATCTGAACTAGAATCTGAACTAGAATCTGAACTAGAATCTGAACTAGAATCTGAACTAGAATCTGAACTAGAATCTGAACTAGAATCTGAACTAGAATCTGAACTACAATCTGAACTAGAATCTGAACTAGAATCTGAACTAGAATCTGAACTAGAATCTGAACTAGAATCTGAACTAGAATCTGAACTAGAACCTGAACTAGAACCTGAACTAGAACCTGAACTAGAACCTGAACTAGAACCTGAACTAGAATCTGAACTAGAATCTGAACTAGAATCTGAACTAGAACCTGAACTAGAACCTGAACTAGAACCTGAACTAGAACCTGAACTAGAACCTGAACTAGAACCTGAACTAGAACTGAACTAGAACTGAACTAGAACTGAACTAGAACTGAACTAGAACTGAACTAGAACTGAACTAGAACTGAACTAGAACTGAACTAGAACTGAACTAGAACTGAACTAGAACTGAACTAGAACTGAACTAGAACTGAACTAGAACTGAACTAGAACTGAACTAGAACTGAACTAGAACTGAACTAGAACTGAACTAGAACTGAACTAGAACTGAACTAGAACTGAACTAGAACTGAACTAGAACTGAACTAGAACTGAACTAGAACTGAACTAGAACTGAACTAGAACTGAACTAGAACTGAACTAGAACTGAACTAGAACTGAACTAGAACTGAACTAGAACTGAACTAGAACTGAACTAGAACTGAACTAGAACTGAACTAGAACTGAACTAGAACTGAACTAGAACTGAACTAGAACTGAACTAGAACTGAACTAGAACTGAACTAGAACTGAACTAGAACTGAACTAGAACTGAACTAGAACTGAACTAGAACTGAACTAGAACTGAACTAGAACTGAACTAGAACTGAACTAGAACTGAACTAGAACTGAACTAGAACTGAACTAGAACTGAACTAGAACTGAACTAGAACTGAACTAGAACTGAACTAGAACTGAACTAGAACTGAACTAGAACTGAACTAGAACTGAACTAGAACTGAACTAGAACTGAACTAGAACTGAACTAGAACTGAACTAGAACTGAACTAGAACTGAACTAGAACTGAACTAGAACTGAACTAGAACTGAACTAGAACTGAACTAGAACTGAACTAGAACTGAACTAGAACTGAACTAGAACTGAACTAGAACTGAACTAGAACTGAACTAGAACTGAACTAGAACTGAACTAGAACTGAACTAGAACTGAACTAGAACTGAACTAGAACTGAACTAGAACTGAACTAGAACTGAACTAGAACTGAACTAGAACTGAACTAGAACTGAACTAGAACTGAACTAGAACTGAACTAGAACTGAACTAGAACTGAACTAGAACTGAACTAGAACTGAACTAGAACTGAACTAGAACTGAACTAGAACTGAACTAGAACTGAACTAGAACTGAACTAGAACTGAACTAGAACTGAACTAGAACTGAACTAGAACTGAACTAGAACTGAACTAGAACTGAACTAGAACTGAACTAGAACTGAACTAGAACTGAACTAGAACTGAACTAGAACTGAACTAGAACTGAACTAGAACTGAACTAGAACTGAACTAGAACTGAACTAGAACTGAACTAGAACTGAACTAGAACTGAACTAGAACTGAACTAGAACTGAACTAGAACTGAACTAGAACTGAACTAGAACTGAACTAGAACTGAACTAGAACTGAACTAGAACTGAACTAGAACTGAACTAGAACTGAACTAGAACTGAACTAGAACTGAACTAGAACTGAACTAGAACTGAACTAGAACTGAACTAGAACTGAACTAGAACTGAACTAGAACTGAACTAGAACTGAACTAGAACTGAACTAGAACTGAACTAGAACTGAACTAGAACTGAACTAGAACTGAACTAGAACTGAACTAGAACTGAACTAGAACTGAACTAGAACTGAACTAGAACTGAACTAGAACTGAACTAGAACTGAACTAGAACTGAACTAGAACTGAACTAGAACTGAACTAGAACTGAACTAGAACTGAACTAGAACTGAACTAGAACTGAACTAGAACTGAACTAGAACTGAACTAGAACTGAACTAGAACTGAACTAGAACTGAACTAGAACTGAACTAGAACTGAACTAGAACTGAACTAGAACTGAACTAGAACTGAACTAGAACTGAACTAGAACTGAACTAGAACTGAACTAGAACTGAACTAGAACTGAACTAGAACTGAACTAGAACTGAACTAGAACTGAACTAGAACTGAACTAGAACTGAACTAGAACTGAACTAGAACTGAACTAGAACTGAACTAGAACTGAACTAGAACTGAACTAGAACTGAACTAGAACTGAACTAGAACTGAACTAGAACTGAACTAGAACTGAACTAGAACTGAACTAGAACTGAACTAGAACTGAACTAGAACTGAACTAGAACTGAACTAGAACTGAACTAGAACTGAACTAGAACTGAACTAGAACTGAACTAGAACTGAACTAGAACTGAACTAGAACTGAACTAGAACTGAACTAGAACTGAACTAGAACTGAACTAGAACTGAACTAGAACTGAACTAGAACTGAACTAGAACTGAACTAGAACTGAACTAGAACTGAACTAGAACTGAACTAGAACTGAACTAGAACTGAACTAGAACTGAACTAGAACTGAACTAGAACTGAACTAGAACTGAACTAGAACTGAACTAGAACTGAACTAGAACTGAACTAGAACTGAACTAGAACTGAACTAGAACTGAACTAGAACTGAACTAGAACTGAACTAGAACTGAACTAGAACTGAACTAGAACTGAACTAGAACTGAACTAGAACTGAACTAGAACTGAACTAGAACTGAACTAGAACTGAACTAGAACTGAACTAGAACTGAACTAGAACTGAACTAGAACTGAACTAGAACTGAACTAGAACTGAACTAGAACTGAACTAGAACTGAACTAGAACTGAACTAGAACTGAACTAGAACTGAACTAGAACTGAACTAGAACTGAACTAGAACTGAACTAGAACTGAACTAGAACTGAACTAGAACTGAACTAGAACTGAACTAGAACTGAACTAGAACTGAACTAGAACTGAACTAGAACTGAACTAGAACTGAACTAGAACTGAACTAGAACTGAACTAGAACTGAACTAGAACTGAACTAGAACTGAACTAGAACTGAACTAGAACTGAACTAGAACTGAACTAGAACTGAACTAGAACTGAACTAGAACTGAACTAGAACTGAACTAGAACTGAACTAGAACTGAACTAGAACTGAACTAGAACTGAACTAGAACTGAACTAGAACTGAACTAGAACTGAACTAGAACTGAACTAGAACTGAACTAGAACTGAACTAGAACTGAACTAGAACTGAACTAGAACTGAACTAGAACTGAACTAGAACTGAACTAGAACTGAACTAGAACTGAACTAGAACTGAACTAGAACTGAACTAGAACTGAACTAGAACTGAACTAGAACTGAACTAGAACTGAACTAGAACTGAACTAGAACTGAACTAGAACTGAACTAGAACTGAACTAGAACTGAACTAGAACTGAACTAGAACTGAACTAGAACTGAACTAGAACTGAACTAGAACTGAACTAGAACTGAACTAGAACTGAACTAGAACTGAACTAGAACTGAACTAGAACTGAACTAGAACTGAACTAGAACTGAACTAGAACTGAACTAGAACTGAACTAGAACTGAACTAGAACTGAACTAGAACTGAACTAGAACTGAACTAGAACTGAACTAGAACTGAACTAGAACTGAACTAGAACTGAACTAGAACTGAACTAGAACTGAACTAGAACTGAACTAGAACTGAACTAGAACTGAACTAGAACTGAACTAGAACTGAACTAGAACTGAACTAGAACTGAACTAGAACTGAACTAGAACTGAACTAGAACTGAACTAGAACTGAACTAGAACTGAACTAGAACTGAACTAGAACTGAACTAGAACTGAACTAGAACTGAACTAGAACTGAACTAGAACTGAACTAGAACTGAACTAGAACTGAACTAGAACTGAACTAGAACTGAACTAGAACTGAACTAGAACTGAACTAGAACTGAACTAGAACTGAACTAGAACTGAACTAGAACTGAACTAGAACTGAACTAGAACTGAACTAGAACTGAACTAGAACTGAACTAGAACTGAACTAGAACTGAACTAGAACTGAACTAGAACTGAACTAGAACTGAACTAGAACTGAACTAGAACTGAACTAGAACTGAACTAGAACTGAACTAGAACTGAACTAGAACTGAACTAGAACTGAACTAGAACTGAACTAGAACTGAACTAGAACTGAACTAGAACTGAACTAGAACTGAACTAGAACTGAACTAGAACTGAACTAGAACTGAACTAGAACTAGAACTAGAACTAGAACTAGAACTGAACTGAACTGAACTGAACTGAACTGAACTGAACTAGAACTGAACTGAACTAGAACTGAACTAGAACTGAACTAGAACTGAACTAGAACTGAACTAGAACTGAACTAGAACTGAACTAGAACTGAACTAGAACTGAACTAGAACTGAACTAGAACTGAACTAGAACTGAACTAGAACTGAACTAGAACTGAACTAGAACTGAACTAGAACTGAACTAGAACTGAACTAGAACTGAACTAGAACTGAACTAGAACTGAACTAGAACTGAACTAGAACTGAACTAGAATCTGAACTAGAATCTGAACTAGAATCTGAACTAGAATCTGAACTAGAATCTGAACTAGAATCTGAACTAGAATCTGAACTAGAATCTGAACTAGAAGCTGAACTAGAATCTGAACTAGAATCTGAACTAGAATCTGAACTAGAATCTGATTTAGAATCTGAACTAGAATCTGAACTAGAATCTGAACTAGAATCTGAACTAGAATCTGAGCTAGAATCTGAACTAGAATCTGAACTAGAATCTGAACTAGAATCTGAGCTAGAATCTGAACTAGACTCTGAACTAGAATGTGAACTAGAATCTGAACTAGAATCTGAACTAGAATCTGAACTAGAATCAGAACTAGAATCTGAACTAGACTCTGAACTAGAATCTGAACTAGAATCTGAACTAGAATCTGAACTAGAAGCTGAACTAGAATCTGAACTAGAATCTGAACTAGAATCTGAACTAGAATCTGAACTAGAATCTGAACTAGAATCTGAACTAGAATCTGAACTAGAATCTGAACTAGAATCTGAACTAGAATCAGAACTAGAATCTGAACTAGACTCTGAACTAGAAGCTGAACTAGAATCTGAACTAGAATCTGAACTAGAATCTGAACTAGAATCTGAACTAGAATCTGATTTAGAATCTGAACTAGAATCTGAACTAGAATCTGAACTAGAATCTGATTTAGAATCTGAACTAGAATCTGAACTAGAATCTGAACTAGAATCTGAACTAGAATCTGAACTAGAATCTGAACTAGAATCTGAACTAGAATCTGAACTAGAAGCTGAACTAGAATCTGAACTAGAATCTGAACTAGAATCTGATTTAGAATCTGAACTAGAATCTGAACTAGAATCTGAACTAGAATCTGAACTAGACTCTGAACTAGAATCTGAACTAGAATCTGAACTAGAATCTGAACTAGACTCTGAACTAGAATCTGAACTAGAATCTGAACTAGAATCTGAACTAGAATCTGAACTAGAATCTGAACTAGAATCTGAACTAGAATCTGAACTAGAATCTGAACTAGAATCTGAACTAGAATCTGAACTAGAATCTGAACTAGAACTGAAATTGAACTGAACTAGAACTGAACTGGAATATATTTGATATATAAATAAATGTACAAACCTTTAAAGTTAATAACACTGTTAGAAATTTCTTGTGATCACCAATAACCACGGCATTGCTAACGCAAGGCAATTCGTCTTTAATCAGCTCTTCTATATGAACTGGGGGAATATTTTCTCCGCCTGCTGTGATAATTAATTCCTTTAAGCGTCCACTTATATAAAGATTTTGTTGACCATCCACATAACCCATATCACCAGTTCTAAGCCAGCCATCTGCAGTCAATGTCTCCAAAGTTTTCTCAGTGTCTTTTAGGTAACCCATAAAATTGCAGCGGCCTCTGATCAAAATCTATATTAAATCTGGTTATTAAATATTTATTACTTTTTAAGTAAAATCTATTAGCAAACCTCTCCTTCCCCATTTTCCTTCGAATTATCGATTTTAATTTCCACTCCTTTTATGGGTTTTCCCACAGTCTTCAGATTTGGTCTATCCAAATTATAGGTCACAGGCCCTCCAGTTTCTGACATGCCAAAAACATCTAGCAAAGGCAAGTCTAAACTCAAAAAGAATTTCTTTGTCTCCTCCGTTAGGGGTGCTCCACCCACAAAGCACCATTTCACATGACCCAAACCCATGGCCAGTTTGATTTTGTTAACAATTTTAGAAGCCAGAAAGTACTTAAGTTCTGAAGCAGATTTATTTGCCATTTTGTCCAAATGATAACTGGCCATTAGGCTACGGCCCGTATTCATTAGAAACTTTGAAAATCGCGAAGAGTTAGCTTCTACTTGTATGACTTTCTCTTGCATCTTCTCAAACACGCGTGGCACACCAATCAGTATAGTGGCATTAGCTTTGCCATAGGTTTTAGCCAAGGAGCCTTTAAGAGCATTACGATCAGCAAAGTACATGAGAAAACCATTCTCTATGGCTATAAATATATCAAAGATTTGGGCGGCAATATGATTTAAGGGCAAATAGGTGACGGCTGTTTCTTGTGTGTCTTGGATAAGATGCAGCGATGCAACGAAGGCATGAGCGCAGTATAATAGATTCTCATGTGAGATCATAACGCCTTTGGGCATGCCAACGGTGCCAGACTGGAAAATGGAAGCAAAGTATCGATCAAATAATTCATGTGATTAAAATTAATAAAACTTACAGTAAATATTAACAAGGCACATTCATTGGCCACCACATTACTTTCGCGTAATACTATTTCTTCACGTAGTGATGAACTAAACTGCATATCAAACAAATCCTTCCAGCGGTAATAGCCCTGCTCAGTGCCAACAAACTCTTCAAAAGGACCATGTAATTGAACAACGGCATTCAAATGCTGCAAACGCGATTTAATTCCACGAACTTTGGACATTTGTTGAGCATCATCCACTAAACACACGGAGGCCTCTGATGTTTCCAAGACATGACAAACAGCCTCTGCTGAATTGCTGGTATAAATACCAGCCACCACAGCTCCAATACGTATAGCACCCAATTCCACATAAAACCATTCGGGACAATTAAATGCCAATATGGCCACGGTAGAGCGAGGTTGAACACCCAGATGTAGCAAAAGCAAAGCAGCCTGTTCAACCTTCTGCTCATACTCAGCATAACTAATGGTAGACCATTTGCTATAGTTGGAGTCCTCTGCCGCAGTTTCATAGGCCAAAGCCGGTAAATCTTTGTATTTTTGGCAACATTCTTTAAAAAACTGAGGTATAGTTTTTAGTCTACGTTCATCTGTATTTTCTTTAAAATCCTGTAGTTTCACCGCCTCATTTAGAAAGCAGCAGTAATAATTATCAGCTGCTTTAAGGCCGGCTTTTGTTTCAGCATCCAATTCAATGTTTTCTAGCATTTCTTGGCGTTTCTATTTTGTTTTCCAAATGAATTTATTAAACAACTAACTCCCTATACATCTTGTTTACAAATGCTTTAATGTTTTCAAAATCTTTTAAATTTTATGTTAGTCTTGCTCTCTTTAACATGATTAATCGGACAACTGAACTTCTTATCTGTAAATGTCTAGTACATGTTTGATTTGCACGACCGCTTGTACACAGATTCTTTGCAGCATCAGACATTGTAGCAATGCCACACCAATGGCTCATTAATGACTTAAGTTCTTGTGCTAAATTCGTATTTGTTTACAGCAAGTGGGTCTGACAAAAATTGACCTTTAGACAATAAAATAATTATTTCAAAATTTAATCAGTTTGTTTATTAAACAAATTAAAGCTTGGGAAAAAAGTTCATTCACACAATTGAAATGATATTTGAACAAACAAGTGTTACGTTTTGTATTACTCACTGCTGAAAACAACTAGAAATATCGATTTCTTAAAACTAGTGATTTTGAAAAATTTGGAATTCTTTAATTTGGAAATTTTATCTTTATCTCAATTTACTTATTTCTCAATTATTTAGAGGAGGAAGTGGTTTACTATTTACACTTATGGAATATCCAGAATGCTCTGGCCCTCGCTGGCTAGAGAATGGCCATGACTCTCTTGGCTTTTGCCAGGAAATCGATAAGACTTATTAGGGGTATAGTTATTGAGTACTGCACAGTGGTATCGAAAAAAAAGAGGGAAATAAATCTGTAACTTCTACACGGTTATTTCGAAAATTTCACACGCGGAAAGAGAAAGTATTGTCGAGTTTATGTTTTGAATTTGGACCTCCTGGACTAACAAGGAGCGCGGCCAGCGGTACCCAAAGTAGGACACCTTGGGTATGTTAATTTTTTAAAACGATCATATTTCTTCGTTTGGGTTCCGATTTTAAAACAATTACATATATAGAATCTACACGTCAAGCACTACAAAAAATCTCTGTCAGATAAAATCCCTAATCTATTGATATACACAACATGTCTACCTCATATTCGGTGCAACACCTTCTGTGTTATTGTCTCGCTTTACTAATTCGTAGAAACAGATCTCCGTCATGATCTGCACTGTCCCAGAGATACGGATATGAACGTTACACAAATGTTTGCACAAAATAAAGAAAGATGTTGCACAAAATAAAGAAAGATGGGATTCAAAAGGCAAAACTATGTCGTCAATAATATCATTTGAGAAATTTAATACAGATTCGAACTAATCTGTTGCAAGCACATGTCGCTGGTGGCCATATCACACAATTCAGATTAAAAGAAGTTTGTAATAATCAACCTTTGTGTTCGCGTTGACGATGATGGCGTAGGCCAACGTCATTCTTCAGAAATATAAGCCGAGGCACAGTGGTTTAAAAACGTTTTTTTTGGGAAATAATTCGGTATCTTGGGAACTATCGCAGATATTTTTACGAAATTTTACATGGTTTGAGCTGAAAGCACATGAACAAACGTACACTATTTTCAAAGGGGACAAGGTTTATGGAACTTCTGAAGAGTAAATAAAGGCTTTTTATTAAAGTATTTGATACTCTTGAAAACATTATGACTTGAGGATTGATATTTTAGTAAAATTAAATAATTTTACAAAATTTTGGACTTCATTTACCTTAAAAACTAAAAAAATTTTCATATGGTGATTTTCCACGAATAAAAATATAAAATTTGAATAAATGTAAAATTTTAACTATTAAAGATATCATAACAAAATTTGGAACCAATATAGAATCAAGTATCCTTAAATCAATGGCATTAGAATTTTTGGAATTTTTTATTTTCAAATACCAAAATTCCTAAAACGGGGAAAATATGTTCCAAAAACTGAGTTTTTTTAGAAAAGTGCCTACTGTGACGTTATTTACCGTGTGATAGTAAAAATACTTGGGGTTATACAAATATGGAGATTTTTCGTGGATCGGTGCTTTGCCTTTTTAGAATTTTTTACTCAAAACGAATTTTTTTTTTTTAAATTACCCCAGTTTGGATAGGACTGGGGGGTGATATATCCGCTTAAGTGAGTCAAATTTTTCTTTACACGCTTTTGCATTAAGTTGTCTTTCTGGATCATAGAAAAATTTCATATAGTTCCGAAGAAATTTTTTTTCTACATAAGAAAAAATATATGGGCTTTTTTGGTAAAAAATTTAAAAAATACGGCCCTTTTTACCAGTTGCAATTTTGGATGTGTATAACTTTTTATAGGGAAGAGATAACTGTTAGCAAGTTGTTTTCATTTTATTTAGAATTTTATCGCCAATATAGGTGATATTTTAAAAATAAATTGTGACCCTACTTTTGTTGAAAAAATATAGGAAGAAAAATTTTTTTTTTACTTTTTTTAGTATAACTTCCAGGGACTCCTAATTTTTCAATAACAATATTTTGCAAAGTTGTAGCTACGGTAAATCTGAATAACTCTTGTGAACATATCAATGCAATCCGAACATATCTAGGTATTCTAAATAGCTGTCAAAATCACTTTGTAGCTTAAAAATTTTAGTTTTTTTTACTATTTTTTGACTCTAAAACAAAAATTTTTTGTTAAAAATTTATGTTCGAGTGTATACTTCTCTATTGTACTGGAATAACGAAGAATGGGCAAATCATTATTGGTATGATCCGGGCGCATCACTTTATCCAATCTTGATCACTCAAGACCGGCTTGATGCAAGATATGAAAAAACATCAAAATTTTTGAAAGTGGGCAAGGTTTGTGGAGCTTCTGATGAGTAAATATAAGCTTTTTATATAAATTTTTGATATCGGTGGAAACCTTATGACTTGAAGATTGACATTTTAGTGAAATGAATAAATTTTGTGTTTTTTCGGACGTATTTTACCTTAAAAACTAACTATATTATAAAATGGTGATTTTCCATCAAGAAAAATAAAAACTTTGAATTAAAGTAAAATTTTAACAGTTACAGATATCCCAATAAAATTTGGAAGTAACATCGATCTAAATGTTCTTAAGTCAATGGCATCACTAATGTTGCCATTCTTTGTTTTCAAACATCGAAATTCCTAAAACGGGAAAAATGTGTTCCAAAAACTGAGTTTTTTTTAGAAAATAGCCCACTTTGACGTTATTTACAGTATGATAGTAAAAACTTTTGCATATATATAAACCTTATATAGGGCTATACAAATATGACGAGCTTTTGAGGATCGGTAATTTGCGTTTTTAGAATTTTTTACTCAAACCTAAAATTTTGTTTCAAAATTGGCCAAGTTTGGATAGGGCTGGGGGTACAATGTCCGCTTAAGTTAGTCAAATTTTACTTGATACATTTTGGCATTACGTTCCCTTTCCAGATCATAAAAAAATGTATATAGCCACGAAGAAAATTAGGTTTTTATAAAAGAAAAAATATGGGGACTTTTTTGGGAAAAAACTTAAAAAACACACACATACAAAGTTGAAATATATAAAAAGATGCTTCAACTTTGGATGCGTGTAACTTTTTATAGGGACGAAATAATTGTTATCAGGTTTATTTTATTTTCTTTAGAATTTTGTCGCAAATATACGTCGTATATAAAAAACAAATTTTGACCTTTCGTAGGCCCATCATATATAAAATACAAAAATAAGATCGAGCCAAATTAAAAAAAAAATTAAACTTAAATATCTCTTGAACTAAAAGAGATACCTACAGATAAAAGCATATTTTTGTCGACCTTCTCAACGACTAACTACATTTTAAATTTCAGCTCATTCGGATCATAAATGGCTTTTTGACGATTTTGTTTTTAAATGTGTGACATTGAGGGTCCACCCACTGATCCCCATTCCGAACACCTCAGCCGAGTAAATAATACAGCACAACATAGGAGTGTGGACTTGATCATACTATTTTAACAAAAAATCTTTGTTTTGGCGTAAAAAATTTGTAAAAACGAAAATTGTTAAGGTACAAAGTGATCTTTATGTGCTATTTAGAGTGACTAAACACGTTCAGAATGCATTGATATGTTCTCAAGACTTGTTCAACTTTACCGTAGCTACAACTTTGCTAAATATTGTTAGTGAAAAATTAGGAGGCCCTGGAAGTTATTAGAAAAAAAGTAAAAAAAAAAATTTCTTCCTATATTTTTTCAACAAAAGTACACAAAAAGCTATTTTTTGGAAAAAAAAATTGGAACATAATTTATTTGGCGGAATCTTAGCTATATTATTGCCATATAAATTTAATCCGTATCACAAAGTCTGAATTAGCTGTTAACCAAAAACTGATGACACCTTTTTTAGAGGCCCAACTGATTTTCAGAAACTTTGGGGGCCCATAAAAAAAAAACGGTCACCAAAATGGACAAACTGAGTATAGGGTTTTACTACCCTTTGGTAGTAGAGTCGAACCTATATAGTCGTGATCGTGTGTTTTTTTTTCACTGTTGCACTGTGTAATTGAAAAAAAAAATTTTATAAAATTTTGTTATAATTTAAATTAATTTTTATACCTTTCACCATGAGTGGCAAGGGTATATACATATAAGTTTGTCATTCCCTTTGTAATTTCTACATTTTTCATTTGCGACCCCACAAAGTATATATATTCTTGATGGTTATAGATAGCGGAGTCGATATAGCCATGTCCGTCTGTGTGTTGAAATCAACTTTCCGAAGCCCCCAAATAACTTACATACACGATTCATACATCATATCTCCGAAACTCTTCCGGCTCGGTTGTTATTTAAAATCGAGAAAATCGGTCCACAAATGGCTGAGATATAAGGAAAAAACCAGGACAACCTCGATTTTTTACCTATTTTTGACCAATATCTGGATTACAAAATCTTTAATATAGACAATATGGATATCTAATGATAGATATTTCAAAGACCTGTGCAACGACGTATATAAGACCATAGTAACTTGGACCTACAATGGGTCAATATCGGAAAAAATATTTTTGAACCCGAATTTTTTTTTTCACAAAACAATTTTTTTCACTAAATATTAAAAAAAAAATTTAAAAATTAAATTTTTTTTTTAAATTAGAAAAATTTTTTTTTTAAAATTTAGAAAAAAAAATTAAAAAACAATTTCGAAAAAACAACTGGAAAAAAATTTAATTTTGTTTACTAAAAATAATTAAAATTTTTATTTTAAAGTATAATTTGGTGAAGGGTGTATAAGATTCAGCACAGCCGAATATAGCTCTCTTACTTGTTCTTTTTTTTAATTTTTATTTAAAAGTATAATTTGGTGAAGGACATAAAAGTTCGGCACATCCTAAAGTAGCGCTCTTACTTGTTTATCTATAAGTGGATTACTATGCAATTAACATAGACAGTATGGATATCTAATGATAGATATTTTAACTTTGTCTAGACGACATAGAAGCTCGGACCAATCGAGAAAAATATGTTTTATCCCGAATTTTTTTTTAACATAAATTTCAATTTCAATGAAAATATTTTTTTAACTGAGAAATGATTTCACTAGTTTACAAGGTTTTTGCTCATGAATTGAAACATATGGGGATTTGTGTATTTAGGTCTTCTAACTTCGGAAAAAATATTTAAAAAAATCCTGGACGTCAAACTTTTGAGATATTTATTAAAAACGAAACATATAAAAATTTACATTAAATTAGGACAAAAAAATTAAAAGTGAAGTGTTTTAATCATCTTTTTATAATTATTTTCATTTGTCTCCCTCACGACACTCCAACAGTAGTCTCGTAGCATATTCTGATCCCAAAAACCTTGATAATTCCTCTCGAAAAACTTCAAATCTTGATGGAAACGCTCTCCATGTTCGTCACTCATGTGTCCGAGGTTTTCCGGGAAAAAATCCACATGAGAATGTAAAAAGTGAATTTTGAGGGACATATTTACACCCATCAGTTCAAAATTATGTAATAAATTTGCAACAATATCTTTGTAATTTTGACTTTTTTTATTCCCCAAAAATTCTTGAACAACAAGTTTAAAAGAATTCCATGCTGCTTTTTCAACATCGGTTAATAGACACTCAAATTTGGTATCACCCAAAATTTTTCTTATTTGAGGACCCACAATTATCCCTTCTTTTATTTTGGCCTCAGAAAGACATAAATATTGAAATGCTGGTTTTGTCTTATCTAAAGCTTTTACGTAATTTTTTAATGTAAATAAGCATTTTGCAGTGTTTGTGTTATAGGAAAACCTCGATTTGACTGAATAATTTTTCCGCAAATAAAACAAAAATGGTCTGGGTTTAATTTACACTTTCTAGAAGACATTTTAAAATAGTTTTTACTTTAGAGTTTTGTATTTAATGGCGATTTATTAACGTTTATCTACAGGAAAGATGTACTTTTAAACAGTATTTATTTTTTCCCGTTAATTTTTTTTTGGAATTTGTCAAAAAAATACAACTCTGAAAGTATCTAGTAGCTTCGCCAGAGTGTTGAGTACCCAAAAACGATGTAAATACTTAATTACCACAATCGGTACACTACAGTATGCATTAGTAGTACTCAGGGCAGGTGAAAAATAAAAACCCATATATCTCAAAATTTTGACGTATAGGTGGAAAACAAAAAATGGTCAATTAACTAGCGTCCCTAGATCTTCTCAAAAATATATGTTTCATTCCATGAGCAAACAAAAATGTTTGATTTGTAAACTAGTGTTTTTAAAGAACAATTTTTTATCACCAAATTATTTTTTTTAGATTCGGCACAACCGAATATAGCTGTCTTAATTTGTTTTTATGATGTTAAAGAGAGTTTTGATGGCCTTCCTATATATGTGTATAAAAGTCGATTAATGTTCGACCCACGGGGCTATAATTGGTTCTCGTTATTTTAGATGATAAGAGTTTAAAAAAATCTTGCAGTTAGCTTTAATGCACACTAAGATGAAGATTGCATAAGATTTAGCACAGCCAAATATATCACTTAAATTTATTAACTTAATAAATGATTTTTTAATCTTTAATTTAACTGAACACTTTATTATTTAACAACAATTACAATTCTATTAAAAAAAATCATCACTTAGCATACATTTTATCTATAATTTTTGCATATTTCTTGTGCACAATATTTCTTCTAATCTTTAAAGTGGGACCTAAAATAAATATGAAAACATTATTAATTAAACAATAAAATCAATACTTTAATCTAACTTACCCAATTCACTGGTGGGTATGGAGAAATCATGTGGCAATATTGTGAAATATTGAACTTTTTGAGCATTTGAAATGGCCTGTTTATTGTAACGTTTAATGCCCTCCTCCAAAGCCTGCCATACCTTAGGATCACAATTAATTTCCAACGTATTGGGATCAAAGTTTTGCAAATTTTCGGGTAATTTGATATTGAGTAAATCAGATAGATTGGTATAGTGAACATTTATGGAATCCAGCCATTGTATGGCATCAGGTCTTAAGGTATCAAAGGGATAGCCAGTGTCAGAGTTAATGTCAGTCTGTAAGCAATTCGAGTATGAAATATTATTTATTTAATTTGTTTTTAACCAACCTTTAAAGTTAACAACACAGTAAGATATTTCTTGTGATCTCCTATCACCACTGCATTGCTGACACAGGGTAATTCCTTTTTAATCAAGGCTTCTATATGAGCGGGCGGTATATTTTCTCCTCCAGCTGTAATGATTAGCTCTTTCAGACGTCCACTTATATAGAGATTTCCTTGCTCATCCATATAACCCATATCACCACTCTTAATCCAGCCATCTTCAGTTAAGGTTTCTGCAGTCTTCTCGGGATCCTTTAAGTAGCCCATTAAATTGGTGCGTCCTCGCATCAATACCTTAAAGAAAATTTGATCCATATTTTATATATTTAATTTATTTTCAAGAAAATAACTTACCTCTCCTTCGCCATTTTCATTTGGATTATCTATTTTTAAGTCCAAGCCCTCTATAGCTTTTCCCACTGTCTTCAGGTTGGGCCTTTCAAAATTATACACCACGGCTCCACTGGTTTCCGACATGCCGTACACATCTATCAAAGGCATATCCAAACTTAAAAAGAATTTCTTTAGTTCCTCTGTAACGGGTGCTCCTCCTATAAAACAGCCCTTAACCTGATCCAAACCCATGGCTACTTTAATCTTATGCACTATTTTTGAGGCTAGCCAATATTTCAAGCCCGATGGTGACTTATTTTCCATTTTATCCAAATGATATCTTTCCATTAGACTACGAGCCGTATTCATTAGTATTTTCGTCAGACCCGAGGAGTTGGCTTCAACATAGACAAGTTTCTCTTGCATTTTCTCAAATACCCTTGGAACTCCAAACATCATGGTGGCCTTGGCCTTGCCATAGGTTTTAGCCAAAGAGCCTTTGAGAGCATTACGATCGGCAAAGTAGATGAGACCGCCGTTTTCGAGAGCCATGAAAATATCAAACAGTTGGGCGGCTATGTGATTTAATGGCAGATAAGTGACAGCTGTTTCCTGGGTTTCTTGCAGAGAAGGCAGCGATTTGATTATGGCATGACAGCAGAAGAGAACGCCATCGTGTGAGATCATAACTCCTTTGGGCATGCCAACGGTGCCGGACTGAAAAAAGAAAATAAGTTTAAACAAGAGAGCTATATTCGGCTGTGCTAAATTACACTCAGATCTCGTTTTATGCGATAGATGCGTTCCAGAAAAATCTCATAAATTGAATTCGAATAAAACGAGACCTGAGTGTATATGGTTATGCTGAATCTTATAAACCTTGGTTTTTAATATAAATATAAACAAGTAAGAGAGCTATATTCGGCTGTGCCGAATCTATATACCCTTTACCAAATTATTCTTCAAAATAAAAATTTTAAATATTTTTAGGTAAACAAAATTTTTTCCAAAGTTGTTTTTTTTATTTTTTGGAAAACATTTTTTTTTTCGAATTGTTTTAAAATTTTTTTTTTTTTTTTAAATTTAATTAGTTTTTCAATTTTTTTTAACATTGTTTTAAAAAAATTTTTTAAATTTAATTTTTTTTTTTAAATTTTAAAAATTTGTTTTTCAATTTTTTTTCAACCAAAAAAACTTTTGGTGAAAAAACAAGTTAGAGAGCTATATTCGGCTTTGCCGAATCTTCACCAAATTATACTTCAAAATACAAATTTTAAATATTTTTAGGTAAAGTAAATTTTTTTTTTTTTATTTTTTTGAAGAAAGTTTTCCCTAATTAATTTGCCACGTAAAAAACATAAGGTAGACATGTTATATATCAATGGTTAGTGAATTTTGTCTATTTTTTCAATAATATATATAACTTTTGTCAATTAAAAAAATCATGGAATACTTTTTCAAAAATATTACAAAAAATTTTTTAATTTAATTTTTGCGACTATACAAATATTTCAAATTGAAATAAAATTTTTATTTATGAATATGAAAAATGGAGAAAATTTGGAACCGCGGTCATCAAAAAACTGGAGTAGGGTGGGTAAAAATGTTGAAAATTTAATTTTCAAATTCGAATATCTCTTAAGCTATAAGAAATAATTGATATATACGACGAGGTTTTATGTAGAGCTCGACGAGAAGATTTCACATATGTAATTCCGAACTCGGAACACAAACGAAGAAATAGAATCATTTTTAAAATTGAACATACCCGAGGTGTCCAACTTTGGGGACCCCTGGCCCCGCTCCTGGTAGGCCCATGAGGTCCCAATCAAAACTTAAACTCGACAACACTTCCTCTTTGCGCGTGTGAAATTTCATTCAAATCGAACTAAGTTTTACGTTACAGACTTATTTCCCTCTTTTTTTTCTTATACCACTGTGCGTCGCATAGTGGCTCATTTTCGTTTTTCATCGGCCAAAACTCTGTAACTTTTGAACCGATAGAGATATTTTAGAAGTTTCTTTTTCCAGTTTTAATTTCATTAAAATCGCTTCAGCAGTTGTTGCGAAATTTAATGTTAAAGTTGAACTTTTAATTTTTTATAGCATTTAGTATGCTATATTAAAAAAGTTATCAGCAGATAAAAACAAGTAAGGAAGTATGTTCGGCCAAGCTCGACTATATAATACCCTACACTATAATTTATTTTCGTGAATGATTTTCGGAAGCGGGTCTTATATGGGAGCTATGACTAATTATGGACCTATCGCCATGAAATTAGGTCGTGTGATTTATGTCTATATGGAAGTTATTTATATTGAATTTTGTGTTTATACCAACATTTTTAAGAGATTTATGCTCGTTAAAGTGATTTTCGGAAGCGGGTCTTATATGGGAGCTATGACTAATAATGGACCGATCATCATAAAATTAGGTGACATTAATTCAGTTTATATAAAACTTATTTGGAGCAAAATTTTTGTAGATACATATATAAATTAACCATTTACGACCGATAAAGTATAACTTCGGGAGAACACTTGTATGGGTGCTAGGTGTAATAGTGGACCGATTTCAGTAATTTTCAACAGACTTCATCCTCGGGCCGAAAAAAAATTATGTACTAAATTTTATCGCAATATCTTCAAAATTGCGACTTGTACTTTGCAACAGTCATATGAACAAATAAAATAAAAATAGAACAAAAATTTGGGAGTAATTTCATTCAAATAAAAAAAGTGTTCAACAAACAGGTCAAAACTGGTCAACAAGTATATATAAACTTAAAGAGTACACTTTGGACTTTCTCCTAGTTGTAAAATTTGTTTAACCCCTTTTGACCCTAAGCACTTTTACTCCACTGAAATTCAAATTTGGCTAAAATATAGTACCTGAGAAAAAAATTAATAACACATCAGGTATAAACGGTACAATGACAAATCATATTAGCTCAAATCAAATCATATCCTACCAACATAACAAAAGAAAAATCATCCAATTATGTATAATAGTTTGCGAGTAATGATAATTTACTTCTGATAGAATTTACAAAAATCACATTTTTATAAAATGACATCAAATATTTGACTTTAACAGCATGCCACGCACACAATTGACAATATTTATACCCTACACCACCATAGTGGGGAGGGTATTATGCGTTTGTGCAGATGTTTGTAACGCCCAAAAATATTAGTCTAACACCCACCTTAAAGTATACCGATCGACTTAGAATCTCTTTCTGAGTCGATTAAACGATGTCCGTCCGTCCGTCCGTCCGTCCGTCCGTCTGGTTGGCTGGCTGGCTGGCTGTCCATGGAAACCTTGTGCGCAGAGTAAAGGTCGCAATTTTGAAGATATTTCGATCAAATTTGGTACATATTACTTTTTCGGCCCAAGAACCAAGCCTATTGAAACTGGCTGAAATCGGTCCATTATTTCACCTAGCCCTCATACAAATGTCCCCTCGAAATTGGACTTTATCGGTCATAAATGTTTAATTTATCTATGTATCTACACAAATTTCGCTCCAAATAAGTTTTATATATACAAAATTCATGTCACCAAATTTTGTTACGATCGGTCCATAATTAGTCATAGCTCCCATATAGACCCGCTTCCGAAAATCACTTTAAAGTGCATAAATCGCTTAAAAATGTTGGTATACACACAAAATTCAACATAGTTAACTTTAATATAGACATAAATCACACGACCTAATTTTATGGTGATCGGTCCATAATTGGTCATAGCTCCCATATAAGGCCCACTTCCAAAAATCACTCAAAAATATAAATTATTGATATTTTAAAAGAAAAATATTTTTACTCATTTACTTGGTGTAGGGTATTACCGACCATCGGGCTTGACCAACCATACTTTCTTACTTGTTTTATCTAATTTTTTGGCTAACTTAATTTCAATGTGTTTACTATTGAATGGCATTAAAATTTTTAAATCGGAGTTAACAAAAAGTTGGACTTTTGGCCGATGAAATTGAGATATGAGCCACCGTGCGTCGTTGCAAAGGTCTTTGAAATATCTATCATTCGATATCCATATTGTCTATATTAATGACTTAGTAATTCAAATATAGTACTGTTTTTGCTGATTTTAAAAAGTAAAATTCTCGAAAGCATGTCTGATAGAATTGTTGAAGATTTGGATTAAAAAGTAAACTTCTAGAAAGCATGCCTGACAGAATTATTGAAGATTTGGATCCCGAAGATATCTGGGGTCTTCAGAAAATTGATTTCAACAGACGGACATGGCTTAATGGACTAAGCTATCTATAAGGATCCAGAATATATATATGCTTTATAGGGTCGGAAAATTATATTGTGGAAATTATAAACGGAATGACAAACTTATATATACCGTTCTCACGAAGGTGAAGGGTATAAAAACTATTTTTGGTGAACATTTTTTTTTTTTTGATTTTGTGGGTCGATTTGCTCAACTTTAAATAGGAACCTATGATGGACTATATGAGGGAATCTCAATATTAAATCAGAATTTCATAATATTTCAAAAAATTTCACTTTATTTTGAAGACACAATTTTTTTAATTTTGTCCAGAATATCGAGTTCTGAAAAATTCCTAAACATAAAAAATTCTAATAAATTAAAACCTTTAATATGCTTCCATACATCAACGGTCATTGTCTTCCTGCCAAACATCCTTCAAAACCAAAGTGGTTTGATTACAACTAAATAAGCAAACAACACTAGCACACAACTTATAAATTGATTTATAACTTTAATAAACCATCAAACCACTACCACAGCTAAGCCAACCTAACTAAACCATCTACAGCTGGCAAGACAAACTGGCAGCACAATCATAATTCAGTTAACTTAACAATTTTCCAATTTCAGCTGCTAATAACACCTCCTAGCCACCCCAAACACAACACACAAAAAAAAAACACAACACGCTCTTAATCAAGCAATAAACCAAACTTCCGAACGACTGAAGCAACAACGTTCGAACATACTACAAACTAAAGAACTTACCGTAAATATTAATAGTGCACATTCATTGGCCGCCACATCACGTTCACGCAACAGCAATTCTTCACGTAGTGTTGAGCTAAATTGCATTTCAAACAAATCCGTCCAGCGATAATAGCCCGGCTCGTTGCCAACGAACTCATCGTAGGGACCGTTTAATTGTACAACGGCACGCAATTGCGGTAAACGCGATTTAACCTCACGCACTTTTGACATTTGCAAAGCATCATCCACCACACATACACTGGCCTCCGATGCTTCCAAGACATGATGAACAGCTTCCGCTGAGTTGCTGGTGTAAATACCCGCCACCACAGCATTGATACGCAAAGCACCCAATTCCACATAAAACCATTCGGGACAATTAAACGCCAATATGGCAACGGAAGAGCGTGGCTGGACGCCCAAGTGTAGTAGCATTAAAGCAGCCTGTTCCACATATTGCTCATACTCGCCATATGAAATTGTAGACCATTTGGTTGTGCTGCTATTGGAAGAGTTTTCCTGCGGTGGTTCATAAGCCAAGGCGGGTAAATGTTTGAATTTTTGGCAGCATTCTTTGAAAAACTGTGGTATGGTTTGTATTCTACTATCGGCTAAGTTTTCTGTTGAAGTTCGTATTTTCACTGCCTCGTGTAGGGAACAGGTGTAATAGCTGCTGGCTGGTTTAAGTGAAGGCACCATGCTTTCATCGATTTCTATGTTTTCTAACATTTGAATCTAATTAAATTAAATATTTTTGATTTGAAGAAACAACTGTTTTAATTGACGTCCTGTTTCAAAATGCTGCTATGGCTGGAAAATTATAAAATTTGTATGTCACTCTGAAGATTTTTGCACAAAACACAATAATATTATTAAAAACTTATCACAGCCAATGGCCGTTCGTCTGTCCGACTGCATTTCTTATCTGAGAATTTATTTTCATTTCTTTGTTGTACTCTACAGCAAGTTTGTATACATACTTATGTTTAGGTTAAAGATTTCGTTGGTAGTTTTCGAAATATTTATTATATCATCCATAGACTTCCTCTATCTATACGCACAACAGAACATAGTTTTAAAGAATTCCCTGGGACCAATAGAACTTGTTCCGTAAAAGCGAAGTTCTTGAAAACATAAGTAGTATTAATTTTATGATAACTGGACGTCTCGATGATCTCGATTATGTCCATGCATTTGGGCCACTGCAAAAAGTATGGAAATCACCTCAAATTCGTCAGAGCACCAAGCTCCACCTCTTTTTAGCTAACGTTCTATTCAAATGTATGGCTGTGAATCCTGGAACACCACAGCTAGTGACTTGCAATCCTTTCAAATATTCGTTAATCTCTCGTTTTGAAAACTGCTCAAAATATGTTGGCCGAAGGTTATCTAAAATAGAGACCTGTGGGAAAGTGCCTACCTATCCACACCATCAATCGTAAATGAAGTTGGATTGGCCATGTTGTGATGCAGTTTTTGATTTGTCTATCCAGGTTCTTCAAAGGTAGCTTCCTTTGAAATTTTTACCACAGAACTGTCTTGGATCTTTGGAATATATTTCCTAATGGCAGAAGCTCCTAATAGATCATTCAACGAGATAAACGCTTCGGCTCTCGGTCAGCTAGCGAATTACTATTATAAAGTGAATGCAACGGATGCAATCCATAGAGATGGATTCGTTGGCTTTATAAGTTAGGACTAGATATTGAGTATAGTCCGACGAGATAAACGCTTCGGATCTCGGACGGCTAATGAGTAATTATTCGTAAACATAGTTTGTGGATGCAATCCGAGGAGATAAATTCTTCAGCTCTCATCGGCTAACTACAACTTATTGGATATGACTAGCTAATGAGTACAATCCGACGAGATAAATGCTTCGGATATCCGTCGGCTAAAAACTAATTATTCGAAAATACAGTTTATGGGTGCAAGCCGAGGATATAAATTCTTCAACTCTCATCGGCTAAATATCCGACGAGATAAATTCTTCGGCTCAGGTCGGCTAACAACTAATTATTCGTAAATACAGCTATGGAGCAATCCGAGGAGATAAATTCTTCAACTCTCATCGGATATTTCGGTTCACGGTCGGCTAACGGCTAATTATTCGTAAATATTGCTTATGGATGCAATCCGAGGATATAAATTCTTCAGCTCTCATCGGCTAACTACAACTTATTTACTATGACTAGCTAATGAATACAATCCGACAAAATAATGCTTCGGATACCGGTCGGCTAATTTCGGATTTTAACTACGGTATTAGTACGAAGTAAGAATTGGGACTTCGATGCTAGCCTCCCTTGTTCATGTTTTTCTTAGATGTCTTATATTAGAATTCATATAAACTGTTTGGGAATTATTGACAACAATATAAATTGTATTAGTATTAATTATATTAAGTTAATGTATTGACATTGTTAACGTTCCAATGTTCTCAGACCCACCAACGACAATGTAGCCAAGATTGTAATTGAATTGAACACCCAAGGCAGTAGAAGAAGAGGCTAACACCTGGAGGAGACAAGCCGAAAACGAAACAACCTCAACTGGAAAGTCCAGGGCCGAAGCCGACTTAATTCAAAATTTCGATAAAACAAGTAAAAGTGTTATAATCGGCTATGCCGAACCTTATATTTCCTTCACCAAAGTATATTTTAAGAAAAAATTTTGGTGAAATTTTTTTTTTCTTTTTTAATTTTTTGGTGGAAAAAATTGTGCAAACAAAACGAGGTAGTGTTTGATTTTTTCCAATATCTCAGCCATTTGTAGACCAATTTTATCGATTTGGTGTTCACTTCCACTCGGAGAACATAAGGTCCTTTGTGATTCCCTTCAAGAGTCAGATTCAGAGAAATCTAGTACCTAGCCACTTAAATCTGTGACTCTATAGTCTCGGGTAACTGCATTTAATGTGCTCTACTGTCACCAACTCCTCTACATCCCCACAAAATCTACAAAAATCATGTGTCCTATTATTCCATTTACCTATAAATACCACAATTGAACAGTGACCGGTTATCACTCCTACTAGAATTCTGAGACTACACCAAGCCAACCCAATTAGTGTTTTGGTTGTAGTAGTCACAAATAGGAGGTTTTACTCCCCGGTCCCTAATACTATGGTTCAGATCTGTGCCAGTTCATCTGCTACCTCATTTCCCTCTATTTAACAGTGCCTTGATATCCAACACAATCTGATTGAGTAGTGTTCTAATAACTCTTCAAAGTCTTGCACTTTGATAGAATTTATTATATAACATTTGAGAGCCTTAAGTCTGACTGTCAACATAAAGAGCATAGACGTGTGCTCTTATCAACTCCGTGGCTTTCCAGATCGCAAATATCTCTGCTTGGAATACGCTGCATTCGTCAGAGAGTCTATATGGCAGTTTAATACCATTGTCGACCATATAAATTCCGGCCCCTGTACCAGAGTTCATCTTGGATCCATTAGTGAAAACTGCAACCCCCCCTTCGAACAGTTGATCAGATCCAATACATTCATACCTACTGGGGAACCCTTCCAATAATAAGATTTGTCGAGGTAATAAAAAAGGTATTTGTTTGTGAGATTCTTTCAGCGTTGGATTCAAATATCTTTCCGCCGAACCATTTCTTCAGATTTGGAAGCAAGAAATATTCACTCTGGGCTAACTCCGAAGGATAGTGAGGATAAGAGAGCAATTCGTAGCCTAATTCATGAATTTTATTCCATGGAGGCCGCACATGTGTGCAAGCTTGCATTTTACTGCTGGAAAAAAATGTTTCTTTGCAAAAAGCGGTCGATTTTTCCCCCAAAAACAATCTCCGTGACATTATCGACAGACAAACCCATTGTGGCCTTCTTTGGCGCCGATTCACCACGATAATCCCACTGTTTTAACTGCTGCTTCGTCTCCGGTGTTTTGTGGTGGATCCACATTTCGTCCATTGCCAAACACTCCTGCGAAATTCTCACACGATAGAGATGGTCTTCGATTGCATGCAAACGCGGCACCAATCTTGCGGAAAGTTTTATCATACACAAGTGATCATTCAAAATTGAAACCACTGAGCCATTATGGCTTCCACTATCTCTCACACTTGCAATCTCCGATTAATGGTGAAGATTTCCATAGTATTTATCAAGCTTAGCCTCGTTTTGTTTTTTTCCGCAAAGAATAGTGTTTCATTTCCTCCTCAAGTCGCGTGGTAGTGTGTTATCAATGGCTGTCAACCCAAACTTAATCACTCAGGCGGGAAATTCAAAAAGTCACGGACTAATTGAAGATTTCCCTTAGTATTTATCAAGCTTAGCCTCATTTCATTTTTTTCCGCAAAAAATAGTGCTCCTCAAGTCACGTAGTAGTTTGTTATCAATGGCTGTCAACCCAAACTTAATCACTCAGCTGTAGCTGTGTTGTCCTTTCAGCTGAGAGTCGGGAAATTCAAAAAGTCACGGACTTATTAACCCACGTATAATGACAATAATAAGTCAGTCAATTAAAACAATTTTTCAGGAATTACGAAATTAATTTTTTTTTTCTAAAAATCTTTTCTCCCTCAATATTTGTTCAATGCATAGGGCATATCAAAATTCTGCATAACCGCATCTTTTATTTATTATTTATATTTGTTTCATTTGTATTTTTCTTCTTTCTCATTTCTTTAATTGAACCTTGTGTTGTTTGCTATAATTTTTAGTTTTAAATGGATCAGCCAAGAAGAAAAAAGAAAAGTGCCAACTCATATTTGACACAGTCTCCACAAGTATAAGATGCACCTTATCTCTTAAACCCAGCTCAATATGTTTTAGTATAAGAATAATGTCTTGTTTACTATAATTTCTTTTAATAATATTGCAAATATTTTAAGTCCCATTAAAATTTATATTTATTATTTCTAAAACACACTTTAAAATTAATTTCTTATCTCTCTTTAAAGCAGCAGCAAAGCATAATATTTATGCGAATGATAAGGATGTATTAGCTAGCTATACAGTTTAGATTTGTGTATTTTTATACTCTTGGCAAGTTCAGAGTTTCTGATCACTAAAAAAACGATAAATCAAAGTCAGTATTGCAATTGCACAAGATCATGAATATGTATAAAGCTTCGCTTAGTAACGCAAGCTAAATGCAGAGACGCACGCAGGCAACGATTAAAGAACTTCAAAACTACTTTTAAGAATGCAACAAAACTAGCTATATATGCAGTGTTTCCATTATTTTAAATTATTCTATTTATTTCAATTTCCTTTCCCCAATATTTCATCAATTAATTACAATTTAATTTTCCTACAAAAATTCTCTTTCATTGTGCCAACTAAACCCCAAAATATCTCATAAGGTCAGTTTAATTTTTGTATTAAAGTGAAATTATTATTCATGTATGCAGTATGACCCAAACATTATGATTTCAATTTCAACAATTTCGTTTTTTTTTCTCTGCTGATTTTTGCTCAAAGGGTAATAACCAGCACACATTCCTTTTTGAATAATTTTTTTTTTTTATATTTTGGGGTAACTTCATTTGTATGAAATGTAAGAGGCTTCCATATGTGTGTACACCACACATCAATGACATCTCTATGAACCATAGGAAAATGAAATTTTGACTACTCTTATGTGGTCATTGAGTTTGACAAAACAAAAACTCAGCACATCCATAAAAAAATATATATACATACATATAAATATGTAGATAGAATATCCAACCAGCCATAAAACCAAACTGCGACAATGTATCATAATGCATCAAGCCAAAAAGTGTGTGCATGTGCCCATGTTCGTGTTCATATTTTGGTCTATTTGAAATTTATAGGAGTGAGTGCATATTACAGACACACTCACATGTACTTGGAGTGCAATCAATAAATGAAGTCAACTCTAACCAACGAATACTTATCCGGAGTATGGACAAAAACCCAAATGAAATTGGTGCAATTTTGACTATCAACACAGTTTAACCTATAAAAAGAGGAACAAACAAAAAGCATCCGGTAGCAAACATATTGCCAATATTAAAGTCACGTTGGTGTTTCTTATTTATTCTTCTTTATTCTTCTTTATTATAAAGAAAATGTATTTAAACGTATAAAGCTACAGCATGATTTAAAACTACTAAAACACTCTAGTAGCTTCTATGACTAGACTATGACTAGACTATGACTAGACTATGACTAGACTATGACTAGACTATGACTAGACTATGACTAGACTATGACTAGACTATGACTAGACTATGACTAGACTATGACTAGACTATGACTAGACTATGACTAGACTATGACTAGACTATGACTAGACTATGACTAGACTATGACTAGACTATGACTAGACTATGACTAGACTATGACTAGACTATGACTAGACTATGACTAGACTATGACTAGACTATGACTAGACTATGACTAGACTATGACTAGACTATGACTAGACTATGACTAGACTATGACTAGACTATGACTAGACTATGACTAGACTATGACTAGACTATGACTAGACTATGACTAGACTATGACTAGACTATGACTAGACTATGACTAGACTATGACTAGACTATGACTAGACTATGACTAGACTATGACTAGACTATGACTAGACTATGACTAGACTATGACTAGACTATGACTAGACTATGACTAGACTATGACTAGACTATGACTAGACTATGACTAGACTATGACTAGACTATGACTAGACTATGACTAGACTATGACTAGACTATGACTAGACTATGACTAGACTATGACTAGACTATGACTAGACTATGACTAGACTATGACTAGACTATGACTAGACTATGACTAGACTATGACTAGACTATGACTAGACTATGACTAGACTATGACTAGACTATGACTAGACTATGACTAGACTATGACTAGACTATGACTAGACTATGACTAGACTATGACTAGACTATGACTAGACTATGACTAGACTATGACTAGACTATGACTAGACTATGACTAGACTATGACTAGACTATGACTAGACTATGACTAGACTATGACTAGACTATGACTAGACTATGACTAGACTATGACTAGACTATGACTAGACTATGACTAGACTATGACTAGACTATGACTAGACTATGACTAGACTATGACTAGACTATGACTAGACTATGACTAGACTATGACTAGACTATGACTAGACTATGACTAGACTATGACTAGACTATGACTAGACTATGACTAGACTATGACTAGACTATGACTAGACTATGACTAGACTATGACTAGACTATGACTAGACTATGACTAGACTATGACTAGACTATGACTAGACTATGACTAGACTATGACTAGACTATGACTAGACTATGACTAGACTATGACTAGACTATGACTAGACTATGACTAGACTATGACTAGACTATGACTAGACTATGACTAGACTATGACTAGACTATGACTAGACTATGACTAGACTATGACTAGACTATGACTAGACTATGACTAGACTATGACTAGACTATGACTAGACTATGACTAGACTATGACTAGACTATGACTAGACTATGACTAGACTATGACTAGACTATGACTAGACTATGACTAGACTATGACTAGACTATGACTAGACTATGACTAGACTATGACTAGACTATGACTAGACTATGACTAGACTATGACTAGACTATGACTAGACTATGACTAGACTATGACTAGACTATGACTAGACTATGACTAGACTATGACTAGACTATGACTAGACTATGACTAGACTATGACTAGACTATGACTAGACTATGACTAGACTATGACTAGACTATGACTAGACTATGACTAGACTATGACTAGACTATGACTAGACTATGACTAGACTATGACTAGACTATGACTAGACTATGACTAGACTATGACTAGACTATGACTAGACTATGACTAGACTATGACTAGACTATGACTAGACTATGACTAGACTATGACTAGACTATGACTAGACTATGACTAGACTATGACTAGACTATGACTAGACTATGACTAGACTATGACTAGACTATGACTAGACTATGACTAGACTATGACTAGACTATGACTAGACTATGACTAGACTATGACTAGACTATGACTAGACTATGACTAGACTATGACTAGACTATGACTAGACTATGACTAGACTATGACTAGACTATGACTAGACTATGACTAGACTATGACTAGACTATGACTAGACTATGACTAGACTATGACTAGACTATGACTAGACTATGACTAGACTATGACTAGACTATGACTAGACTATGACTAGACTATGACTAGACTATGACTAGACTATGACTAGACTATGACTAGACTATGACTAGACTATGACTAGACTATGACTAGACTATGACTAGACTATGACTAGACTATGACTAGACTATGACTAGACTATGACTAGACTATGACTAGACTATGACTAGACTATGACTAGACTATGACTAGACTATGACTAGACTATGACTAGACTATGACTAGACTATGACTAGACTATGACTAGACTATGACTAGACTATGACTAGACTATGACTAGACTATGACTAGACTATGACTAGACTATGACTAGACTATGACTAGACTATGACTAGACTATGACTAGACTATGACTAGACTATGACTAGACTATGACTAGACTATGACTAGACTATGACTAGACTATGACTAGACTATGACTAGACTATGACTAGACTATGACTAAGACTATGATAGAAAATTTACTAAAAGTATTTGATATGTATCATTTTCTCACATTTGGTTTTAATTTAATTTTCATACATTTTCACTACTACTTGGTAGCAATAATTTTGCATTTTTTTGTTTTCTAAAGAGTGTTTTTTTAAGCCCGATATAACTTAAAATTGCAAACAATAATACAAAAAGTTAATTTTAATAAAACTAATTATCATTTTAAAATGCCAAGGAGTCACTTTTTGCTGGTTTATCAGTATAAAACATTGACTGCAACCTCCATTGACTGCAACGCGTGCTCCCGCTTCATTTTTGATATGATGGCACCAGTGAGTAAACGGTGCATTTTTCTGTATGTAAGGGAAACTGTAGGGTCGTTGTGGGTTAGTCTCACTCCATATGCAGCACTTTTTTTTAAGCCAAAACTGAGCATCATAGCTGAATACAATTTTGCGATAAAACAGTCGGTTCCATGGCTGATTTTCAAAGTAAATTTGGATAATTTGGTAGCGTCGTTCAAGCGTCAATCTATTAATGATGATTTTCCAGAGTATATTGATCATAAATGTTCGTAACTTCTAACGGGCTTGAAAAATCACCGTTTAGTATTTGTAATAAAACGTAATTTATTATTAAGTCTAAGAGTATAATACAAATATAATTTCTGTAACATCACGTACTAAATAGCGGCACATACTTATTGTTGACATTATTTAGGAAGTAAAAGTAGTAGAAGCGTGTGTTTGAAATGGCAAATATAAAATTGAAAATTTTTTCAACAAGTTCTTACAAGTTCATAAAGGAAACAAAAATTATAAAAGAAATAATAAAAATAAATAGTTTTTCAAAAAGAAAATGAAAATTGAGAAAAAATTATTAAATACTTTAAGCAAACTAAATAAAGTAGATTAAACATTTTATTTCAAAAATGTCAATAAAGACTAATGCATTTCCGTTTCCTCAAATCTCATTTGTGTTTTCTACTAAATATGGTTTGACTTTAGATAATAAAACCGCATGCAGCAAATAAAAATATTTCTAATGATTAACAGACAGAGAGAGCGATATTCGAAACGAAAATAATAGTGTGGGAAAGAGAAAATTGTATTTAAATGTAGTCTATCTGTCTGTCTTGCGTTTAGATTTATCACCACAGTGGCCAAAATATGCAAAAATGTGTAAATTTGAAAATGTTTGCCCAGTGAAAACAAAAAATTTAATTCGTTCTACTGCAGTAGTATTTACTACTACCACAGCTATGTTTGTGTATTTCTACATAGCTATGTACATAGATTTCCATGTAGTTACACATATGCAATTATATACTTCTGTACATAGTCAACATTTAACATTCATATACATACATTGATACTCAAAGGCAAATAACTAAAAAAATCCCATAAAAAAAAGAAAGTACACAAATGCCGAGTCATCTAGCCGTATGAAAATAATGTATCCATGTTTCTAACAAAACGAATATAAATGACATTTCGCGAATTGAAATGTCCCTACGGGCACAAACTAGATGTGACAATATATTTACACATCCACAATGATATGGTTAGTAATGAAGTTGTATAATAGACCCAAAAAAAATAAGAAACATATTTATTCGCAGAAGCACTGAGAGAAACACTGTGATGAAATTGATTTTGGGCAGGCGCTGCTTAGGCGTGGTAGAAAAAACAGAATAATTATCAATAATTAAAACTATATATCATTTAGAAACATCTCAAGGGAAACTCAAATTAAAAAATTTATTTCTAAAAAAGTTTCAAATAACTCTTAATCAGTTCTCAAAATTTCTTTTAGTGTTTTTACTCTTTTGTTTGTAGTTTTTTTTCTAATTCTGTTGAATTGCGGCTTTCATCAACATGAAAAATTTTGTTTGATATAGAGAAGTGTTAGATAGAGAACTGACCTAAATTTTTAGCAAATAAAAAAAAACGCATAAAAAATGTTGTATACAAGTAACACACATATATTCTATGTTCGCACAGAAAATGCAGCGCAGCTGTCAATGTAATACGATTACAATTTAACTAGGAAACCAACTAAGTTGTTGTTAAACAATATGTTGTTTTTTCTGTAATATGAATTTAAAACATAAAACAATTTAAAAGCTCGATTTATGGTAATAATTTAAAGAAAACAAAATTTCAAAGAACATATTTGCTAAGTAGTCATAGTCTAGTCATAGTCTAGTCATAGTCTAGTCATAGTCTAGTCATAGTCTAGTCATAGTCTAGTCATAGTCTAGTCATAGTCTAGTCATAGTCTAGTCATAGTCTAGTCATAGTCTAGTCATAGTCTAGTCATAGTCTAGTCATAGTCTAGTCATAGTCTAGTCATAGTCTAGTCATAGTCTAGTCATAGTCTAGTCATAGTCTAGTCATAGTCTAGTCATAGTCTAGTCATAGTCTAGTCATAGTCTAGTCATAGTCTAGTCATAGTCTAGTCATAGTCTAGTCATAGTCTAGTCATAGTCTAGTCATAGTCTAGTCATAGTCTAGTCATAGTCTAGTCATAGTCTAGTCATAGTCTAGTCATAGTCTAGTCATAGTCTAGTCATAGTCTAGTCATAGTCTAGTCATAGTCTAGTCATAGTCTAGTCATAGTCTAGTCATAGTCTAGTCATAGTCTAGTCATAGTCTAGTCATAGTCTAGTCATAGTCTAGTCATAGTCTAGTCATAGTCTAGTCATAGTCTAGTCATAGTCTAGTCATAGTCTAGTCATAGTCTAGTCATAGTCTAGTCATAGTCTAGTCATAGTCTAGTCATAGTCTAGTCATAGTCTAGTCATAGTCTAGTCATAGTCTAGTCATAGTCTAGTCATAGTCTAGTCATAGTCTAGTCATAGTCTAGTCATAGTCTAGTCATAGTCTAGTCATAGTCTAGTCATAGTCTAGTCATAGTCTAGTCATAGTCTAGTCATAGTCTAGTCATAGTCTAGTCATAGTCTAGTCATAGTCTAGTCATAGTCTAGTCATAGTCTAGTCATAGTCTAGTCATAGTCTAGTCATAGTCTAGTCATAGTCTAGTCATAGTCTAGTCATAGTCTAGTCATAGTCTAGTCATAGTCTAGTCATAGTCTAGTCATAGTCTAGTCATAGTCTAGTCATAGTCTAGTCATAGTCTAGTCATAGTCTAGTCATAGTCTAGTCATAGTCTAGTCATAGTCTAGTCATAGTCTAGTCATAGTCTAGTCATAGTCTAGTCATAGTCTAGTCATAGTCTAGTCATAGTCTAGTCATAGTCTAGTCATAGTCTAGTCATAGTCTAGTCATAGTCTAGTCATAGTCTAGTCATAGTCTAGTCATAGTCTAGTCATAGTCTAGTCATAGTCTAGTCATAGTCTAGTCATAGTCTAGTCATAGTCTAGTCATAGTCTAGTCATAGTCTAGTCATAGTCTAGTCATAGTCTAGTCATAGTCTAGTCATAGTCTAGTCATAGTCTAGTCATAGTCTAGTCATAGTCTAGTCATAGTCTAGTCATAGTCTAGTCATAGTCTAGTCATAGTCTAGTCATAGTCTAGTCATAGTCTAGTCATAGTCTAGTCATAGTCTAGTCATAGTCTAGTCATAGTCTAGTCATAGTCTAGTCATAGTCTAGTCATAGTCTAGTCATAGTCTAGTCATAGTCTAGTCATAGTCTAGTCATAGTCTAGTCATAGTCTAGTCATAGTCTAGTCATAGTCTAGTCATAGTCTAGTCATAGTCTAGTCATAGTCTAGTCATAGTCTAGTCATAGTCTAGTCATAGTCTAGTCATAGTCTAGTCATAGTCTAGTCATAGTCTAGTCATAGTCTAGTCATAGTCTAGTCATAGTCTAGTCATAGTCTAGTCATAGTCTAGTCATAGTCTAGTCATAGTCTAGTCATAGTCTAGTCATAGTCTAGTCATAGTCTAGTCATAGTCTAGTCATAGTCTAGTCATAGTCTAGTCATAGTCTAGTCATAGTCTAGTCATAGTCTAGTCATAGTCTAGTCATAGTCTAGTCATAGTCTAGTCATAGTCTAGTCATAGTCTAGTCATAGTCTAGTCATAGTCTAGTCATAGTCTAGTCATAGTCTAGTCATAGTCTAGTCATAGTCTAGTCATAGTCTAGTCATAGTCTAGTCATAGTCTAGTCATAGTCTAGTCATAGTCTAGTCATAGTCTAGTCATAGTCTAGTCATAGTCTAGTCATAGTCTAGTCATAGTCTAGTCATAGTCTAGTCATAGTCTAGTCATAGTCTAGTCATAGTCTAGTCATAGTCTAGTCATAGTCTAGTCATAGTCTAGTCATAGTCTAGTCATAGTCTAGTCATAGTCTAGTCATAGTCTAGTCATAGTCTAGTCATAGTCTAGTCATAGTCTAGTCATAGTCTAGTCATAGTCTAGTCATAGTCTAGTCATAGTCTAGTCATAGTCTAGTCATAGTCTAGTCATAGTCTAGTCATAGTCTAGTCATAGTCTAGTCATAGTCTAGTCATAGTCTAGTCATAGTCTAGTCATAGTCTAGTCATAGTCTAGTCATAGTCTAGTCATAGTCTAGTCATAGTCTAGTCATAGTCTAGTCATAGTCTAGTCATAGTCTAGTCATAGTCTAGTCATAGTCTAGTCATAGTCTAGTCATAGTCTAGTCATAGTCTAGTCATAGTCTAGTCATAGTCTAGTCATAGTCTAGTCATAGTCTAGTCATAGTCTAGTCATAGTCTAGTCATAGTCTAGTCATAGTCTAGTCATAGTCTAGTCATAGTCTAGTCATAGTCTAGTCATAGTCTAGTCATAGTCTAGTCATAGTCTAGTCATAGTCTAGTCATAGTCTAGTCATAGTCTAGTCATAGTCTAGTCATAGTCTAGTCATAGTCTAGTCATAGTCTAGTCATAGTCTAGTCATAGTCTAGTCATAGTCTAGTCATAGTCTAGTCATAGTCTAGTCATAGTCTAGTCATAGTCTAGTCATAGTCTAGTCATAGTCTAGTCATAGTCTAGTCATAGTCTAGTCATAGTCTAGTCATAGTCTAGTCATAGTCTAGTCATAGTCTAGTCATAGTCTAGTCATAGTCTAGTCATAGTCTAGTCATAGTCTAGTCATAGTCTAGTCATAGTCTAGTCATAGTCTAGTCATAGTCTAGTCATAGTCTAGTCATAGTCTAGTCATAGTCTAGTCATAGTCTAGTCATAGTCTAGTCATAGTCTAGTCATAGTCTAGTCATAGTCTAGTCATAGTCTAGTCATAGTCTAGTCATAGTCTAGTCATAGTCTAGTCATAGTCTAGTCATAGTCTAGTCATAGTCTAGTCATAGTCTAGTCATAGTCTAGTCATAGTCTAGTCATAGTCTAGTCATAGTCTAGTCATAGTCTAGTCATAGTCTAGTCATAGTCTAGTCATAGTCTAGTCATAGTCTAGTCATAGTCTAGTCATAGTCTAGTCATAGTCTAGTCATAGTCTAGTCATAGTCTAGTCATAGTCTAGTCATAGTCTAGTCATAGTCTAGTCATAGTCTAGTCATAGTCTAGTCATAGTCTAGTCATAGTCTAGTCATAGTCTAGTCATAGTCTAGTCATAGTCTAGTCATAGTCTAGTCATAGTCTAGTCATAGTCTAGTCATAGTCTAGTCATAGTCTAGTCATAGTCTAGTCATAGTCTAGTCATAGTCTAGTCATAGTCTAGTCATAGTCTAGTCATAGTCTAGTCATAGTCTAGTCATAGTCTAGTCATAGTCTAGTCATAGTCTAGTCATAGTCTAGTCATAGTCTAGTCATAGTCTAGTCATAGTCTAGTCATAGTCTAGTCATAGTCTAGTCATAGTCTAGTCATAGTCTAGTCATAGTCTAGTCATAGTCTAGTCATAGTCTAGTCATAGTCTAGTCATAGTCTAGTCATAGTCTAGTCATAGTCTAGTCATAGTCTAGTCATAGTCTAGTCATAGTCTAGTCATAGTCTAGTCATAGTCTAGTCATAGTCTAGTCATAGTCTAGTCATAGTCTAGTCATAGTCTAGTCATAGTCTAGTCATAGTCTAGTCATAGTCTAGTCATAGTCTAGTCATAGTCTAGTCATAGTCTAGTCATAGTCTAGTCATAGTCTAGTCATAGTCTAGTCATAGTCTAGTCATAGTCTAGTCATAGTCTAGTCATAGTCTAGTCATAGTCTAGTCATAGTCTAGTCATAGTCTAGTCATAGTCTAGTCATAGTCTAGTCATAGTCTAGTCATAGTCTAGTCATAGTCTAGTCATAGTCTAGTCATAGTCTAGTCATAGTCTAGTCATAGTCTAGTCATAGTCTAGTCATAGTCTAGTCATAGTCTAGTCATAGTCTAGTCATAGTCTAGTCATAGTCTAGTCATAGTCTAGTCATAGTCTAGTCATAGTCTAGTCATAGTCTAGTCATAGTCTAGTCATAGTCTAGTCATAGTCTAGTCATAGTCTAGTCATAGTCTAGTCATAGTCTAGTCATAGTCTAGTCATAGTCTAGTCATAGTCTAGTCATAGTCTAGTCATAGTCTAGTCATAGTCTAGTCATAGTCTAGTCATAGTCTAGTCATAGTCTAGTCATAGTCTAGTCATAGTCTAGTCATAGTCTAGTCATAGTCTAGTCATAGTCTAGTCATAGTCTAGTCATAGTCTAGTCATAGTCTAGTCATAGTCTAGTCATAGTCTAGTCATAGTCTAGTCATAGTCTAGTCATAGTCTAGTCATAGTCTAGTCATAGTCTAGTCATAGTCTAGTCATAGTCTAGTCATAGTCTAGTCATAGTCTAGTCATAGTCTAGTCATAGTCTAGTCATAGTCTAGTCATAGTCTAGTCATAGTGTAGTCATAGTGTAGTCATAGTCTAGTCATAGTCTAGTCATAGTCTAGTCATAGTCTAGTCATAGTGTAGTCATAGTCTAGTCATAGTGTAGTCATAGTCTAGTCATAGTCTAGTCATAGTCTAGTCATAGTCTAGTCATAGTCTAGTCATAGTCTAGTCATAGTGTAGTCATAGTCTAGTCATAGTCTAGTCATAGTCTAGTCATAGTCTAGTCATAGTCTAGTCATAGTCTAGTCATAGTCTAGTCATAGTCTAGTCATAGTCTAGTCATAGTGTAGTCATAGTCTAGTCATAGTCTAGTCATAGTCTAGTCATAGTCTAGTCATAGACTAGTTATTTATAAGCGTTTCTTTAATTTATTTATATTTGATTAAAATTATTGATTTTAGGATTTTAGTACAAAGACTTAAACAAATACTGGAGAAAGGACTTTAATATGTAATATGATTATTATTTACATATATATTCCCTTTAGTCCTTAAACCTCAATGTACCCAACATTTTAACATTTCTACTTAAGTATAAATTTAATTTGCAACATAATCCCCTAGTTTTAAATATTCATATGATTGTTATAAATTGTTATTACTAAATTCTACTAACCAACATGTGTCTTTATGTATAAATGCAATATGCAACATTTTACATAAATCATTTTCTGTGTGTGTGTTTTTTTTTAATCTTTCTGACTTTTTACTCTTGCATTACAAAATCTTTGATCATCTTAGAGATGCTATCACATCATATTTATTAATATTATTAGAGTTTGGCTAAATGCCAGACATAATTGTTGGCAATCTATGGACATTAAATCTTATTTGCCACAGCACAAGTATTGTTTTGTTGCTGTTGCTGTTATTGTTATAGTTGTCGATGTAATAGTTCTTGTTGTTGCAAACCACAAATGATAAGTACACCTTCATACCTACATAGTATAGGAATAAATTGAAATTTAGAGACACATAGCCACATGGAGATACTTTTGTATGTTGTATTACAAAAGACCAATAAGGAAACAGCATTGTAAGTAATATAATCTTATTTAGTTATACAGCAGCTACTGATAGTTATAGTAACTGTGACATTTCCATTGTCTGTGTGGGGATATTGGGTTGTTAGGAAAGTATTTTAGATTTTAAAAGAGTTTTAGCAAGTATTTCAGTAATTGAGATTGGGATCTACTTGTTAGTAATTTAGAACAATGAACTCAATTAGAATTAGATAATTACTTAGCCTTACTGCTTAACATACTTGGTAATGGCTTTAATGCATTACCTAGAAGTTGTTTAGTAATGTATACCTTAGAATCTGAAATATAAAATACTATTAAATAGACATCTGCAGAAGTATATTTTAACAACCTTTTTTGATAATTTTTATTCCCTTTTCTCTAACGAAATTCCTCTTACCTTTGCCTAATACCTGTATTCAAACCCAACTATGTACCTGATTGTATCTTATCTTTTGTAAATTGCAAAATTTCAATTATTCAATATTGTTTTACATTATTATTACCACTATTAATATTATTACTATTATTGCTGGAAAACATTTAATTTCATTTCAATAAGTATTTAATACAATAAGTATATGTACTATCATGCCACAATTAAAATTGATAGAAAATTTAACACAAATTCATAATAAATAATTCCACAAAATTGTATATGACCTGAAGATAATCTATATAATCTTGGGATAAATAATTATAATATTAATAAATGCATTTAGATTCACTACAAAAAGTACTAATTTGTTGGGAAAACATTGTAAAGTTGAAAAAACTTTTCGATATGAAAAAGTCAATTGAAAAAGTAAAATGATTTATTTATATAAAAAAGCAATTTTAAAGAAATGAGTCATAAAATGGACTTAAGGTAATAAAGGATTTAAAATAGTTAAAATTTGTTTTAAACTACCTTTATTTTCTAAAGGGTATTTCATTAAGCGCTTCCTATCTTTAAATTTAAATAAAACAAAGTGTGTGTGAGTTGTCTTCGGCATGTTTTTCTAGTCATAGTGCTAGTCATAGATCTAGTCACATTTCTAGTCATAGTTCTAGCCATAGTTAATCGTCATTGTTACAGTCATAACCATGGTTCTAGTTATAGTTCTAGTCATTGTTCTATGTATAGTTCTAATCATAGTCATGGTTCTAGTTGTAGTTCAAGACATAGTCGTAGTTCAGTTCATAGTCATATGTAGTTCTAATAACTATTATTGTTCTAGCTCCAGTCATAGTACTAGTCATATTTCTAGTCATATTTATAATCATAATTCTAGTCGTAGTTTTAGTCATAGTAATTTTAAAGATGGATTGTGAATGGTGATTTGGCAAAACTAACTGAATAACTGAAAGCGATAGATATAGCCTCAACAATATGGTCAAAGTTCGAAAGAGCCTTTTGTAGTTTTACTTATCATTTTAATATTACTTTTTAATCTTTTGCTATCTATATTCCTCTTAAAGTTTATTTTAAATCTACGTAGACAAGTATTATTTTAATATTTCTTTTTATCTACCAGTACAATCTATCATTTTTTTGTTTATATTTACTAAAGTTATTAGCAAGCCATTTTTATTTTTAACAAAAGTTTTTATTTTATTTCATTTACTTTTTTTTTGTATATTTTGCATAATTTACAACAAGTGTTAATTGATATAAACACTTTTTAAATAGAGATTTATCTCATATCAAATGTTAAATGATATAAAAAAATCTAATTTTTCATTGCGATAAACAATTTTGTCCAGTTTGAATTAAACGGTCGCGGAGTTAAAATCGCAAGAAAGCTGGAATTTTGAGAAGAAAAGAAAGAAATTTATCAAAAATAATAAAAATTAAGGGAAAATAATAAAAAAAAAACACAAAAGAAATAAAACGTAACCTTAAACAAAGAAAATTTTACAAATTTTAAAATAAAAACCTAAAAAAGTTATATGTAAAATAACCCAGAAATTTTTAAATTGAAATTAATAAGTGATACTCTGTTCAACAAATTTGCTTGCAATAATAAGAAAACTCCGAAATATTAGTCTAATACTGTTTAAATACATAAATCCTAGCTAATTTTCCTTTATTTGAAACTAGTTCCTTAATAAATATTGTACTAACTGAAAACTAAATGTATTGCTTACCCAACAACCTACTTGCAAGGCTTTTAAAAGCCCAATTGAGCATGACCATATCATTGAGCACTCTATAAGGTTCAAAATCTATTTTCTTTATTGCTCTGAACTTTTCCTGCTCTTTTATACTGTTTAATCAAATTTTAATTTATTTTAACCACAAAATAAAGCCACTAGCTACCCAGCAACCTACTTGCAAGTCTTTTCAACGGTCAATTAAGCACATGCATGTCATAAAGCTTATCTATTAATCTATTTTCCTTATTGCAATTTATTAAATAATTTCAAATACAATATAAACTCTAAACGTGTTTTGCTCTTTCATATCATTTAATATAATTTGCATTCCATAACTACAACTTATCTTAACGCTTGATAAAATCTTACTTCAAAATCGTTTGTTGAACCAGCAAAACTACAATAATAAAAAATAAAACAGCGCCAGCAATAAAACAAAAAGAATAAAACTTAATAGCAATAAGCCATTTGTACATACAGCATCGCAATTTTTGCTGCATTTATTTATGTTTAAATGTACAACAAACCCAGCAAACTCTAAGTCAAATGTAATTTTAAACCACAAGAAAATTACATCTCTATTGGTTGAGAAGTCATTAATTTTCAAATACTAGCAAAGCATTATCGCCCGTTTACATTAAAGTATTTCCATTTCCACTCCATTTTACCGCTGGTTACCGATTTGAATACAATTTGGTGAACAGTTGGAGGAGACCTCGCCTGGAAAATTAAAATTTCGAACTTTGTAAAAAAGTTTACCATGGCAAGGGTAGAAAAAAGTTTGCCATTCCGTTTGTAGTTTCAACATTTGCGATACCATACACTTTATATATTCTGGATTGTTATTGATAACAGAGTCGATATAGCCATGACCGTCTGTCCGTATGTATGTTGACATCAGCTTTCCGTAGCCCCCAAAAAACTTACATACTTGATTTATTCATCAATATATCCGCTTTAGTCCCGGTTCAAAATCGAGAAAATCGGCCTACAAATGGCTGAGATATAAGCAAAACAAAAACGACGACTAGTACCACGATTTTTTACTCATTTTTAATTTATATCTGGATTACTAGGTCATTATTATAGACAATATGGATATCTAATGATTGATATTTCAAAGACCTTTCCAACGACTTATAAAACGGCCTAGTAATTTGGACCTACAGTGGGTCAAAATCGAGCAAAATATTTTTGACGATTTTGTACACATACTAGAAAATTTATGTAAAATTTTAAATTTCTGTTCATATCTCAGAAATTAAATGGTGGCCCACTGCACCCTGAAATATTCAAAATGCTTAAAATACCGATAAGGCTATTTGTATACAAAAATATAAATATTATTTTTCCAAAAAAAAATATAAAATTTAAATACAGCTTTGAGAAATGCTTTAATTTGAAATTATTCTCATCTACATGTTTGCTGGGTTATATACAAATGTATATGGCAAGTGAGTCTGTATGACAATGCCTATGTGTGCAATACATCAGCAGTATGTCTTGTAAATTTTATTCAATTGTAAACATCAGGCTTTTACTCGTATCTTGACAGCAACCAAACACGTCCATCTTTTCACAGCCATACGAGATAGTCCACAGTCAGCGGCAAACAGACAGGCAGACAGCTGGCAAAAAAAAATAAAAAAACAGCAACTATATAATGACAAAGACAGTAACAACAGTAACGAGGATCTGGACGATGACGACTATGAAAACGACAACAGCGAAGTTAACTAATTTGTAAGATAACAAATAGCTGAAACAACAAAACAGTTTGTAGAAAATATCACTGAAAACAGGCAAAACAGTAAAAATACAGAATTAAAGGAGGATTAGGTTCATAGAAAAAAGAGCTACGAAACCATATAAAAAAGGATTTTTCTATAGAAAAGTAAAGTTATCGATAACTTTTCTATAGAAAAGTAAAGTTATCGATAACTTTTCTATAGAAAAGTAAAGTTATCGATAACTTTTCTATAGAAAAGTAAAGTTATCGATAACTTTTCTATAGAAAAGTAAAGTTATCGATAACTTTTCTATAGAAAAGTAAAGTTATCGATAACTTTTCTATAGAAAAGTAAAGTTATCGATAACTTTTCTATAGAAAAGTAAAGTTATCGATAACTTTTCTATAGAAAAGTAAAGTTATCGATAACTTTTCTATAGAAAAGTAAAGTTATCGATAACTTTTCTATAGAAAAGTAAAGTTATCGATAACTTTTCTATAGAAAAGTAAAGTTATCGATAACTTTTCTATAGAAAAGTAAAGTTATCGATAACTTTTCTATAGAAAAGTAAAGTTATCGATAACTTTTCTATAGAAAAGTAAAGTTATCGATAACTTTTCTATAGAAAAGTAAAGTTATCGATAACTTTTCTATAGAAAAGTAAAGTTATCGATAACTTTTCTATAGAAAAGTAAAGTTATCGATAACTTTTCTATAGAAAAGTAAAGTTATCGATAACTTTTCTATAGAAAAGTAAAGTTATCGCTAACTTTTCTATAGAAAAGTAAAGTTATCGCTAACTTTTCTATAGAAAAGTAAAGTTATCGATAACTTTTCTATAGAAAAGTAAAGTTATCGATAACTTTTCTATACAAAAGTAAAGTTATCGATAACTTTTCTATAGAAAAGTAAAGTTATCGATAACTCTTCTATAGAAAAGTAAAGTTATCGATAACTCTTCTATAGAAAAGTAAAGTTATCGATAACTCTTCTATAGAAAAGTAAAGTTATCGATAACTTGTCTATAGAAAAGTAAAATTATCGATAACTTTTCTATATAAAAGTAAAATAATCGATGACTTTTCTATAGAATTCTGAAATCATCGATAACTACCAAATCTAGTTATATTTTATTGTTGTAGAAAAGAATTAATGTAACGACGATAACTTCTCTAGACCAAATTTAAGTCATCGATATGTTTTGAGGTAAATAAAAAATGTTATCGATATTTTTATCATAGAACAATAAAGAACAATATGTATTTTCAACTATAAAAAATTCGAAATTATTGTACTAAATTTGTTGAACTACTTTCACTAACATCATTTCTGTGGCGTAGGGTATAAACAGCTTAAAAACAAATTTAACTTAATTTAAAATAACAGCATATTTTTCCGTTAGAACGTAAAACTGAATTAATAATATGTTGAATGAATAAAACAGAATAAAAAATTAAAACATAAGAAGAACACAAAAAATAATACAGGCAACAACCAACATTCAAATCAACTCCTGTAAAATGTCCCTTAAATATTATTATTATTTAATTTCACTGATTTGTGTGCTACATTACACTGCTCCTGCAGCCTGCAATGTACTGCGTGCTAGCTCTGGCCTAACGCTGTCACTGAACAATTGCAACAAAGATAAGTTGTTTCAATTTCCGGATTTCAATGCCATCACAGACTTAAACGTACAACACTGCTACATACCCACCTTGGAGAATGCATTTTTCATACGTTTCACTGCACTCACCAATTTGGAAATCACCGACAGTCAGCTGTCCTTTTTGGAAGATTATGCTTTTCATGGCTTAAAGCATTTGCGTTCATTATCATTGGCTCATAATAACTTAACCCACGTTAAATCATGGTCCAACGAACAAATGTCCTCCTTAATCAGTCTGGATTTAAAACGCAATGCCATACGTGAACTAACACTCAAGAGTTTTTCCCGCTATCCCAATTTGCAGCGTTTAAATTTGTTGGGTAATCTATTGGAAGACATCGATGATGGCATTTTCCGCTGGATGCCTCATTTGAAATATTTAAATTTGGGCAGAAATCGTTTAATCGCCTTGGAGAATCGCAATTTTCATGGTATGCATCGTCTATCATATTTGGCTTTGCATTTCAATGCCATCGAAGATATTGAGGCCGAAGCATTTGGCACGAATTCACATTTGCGTACCTTACGTTTGGAGGGCAATAAATTAACGGATTTGGATTTTTTGAAAGTGAAAAGTTTAACGCGTTTACAACATTTGAATTTGTCATTTAATGAGCTGGAAACTTTGGATGGCATGACCTTTTCAAAGGATTTTGAAATTGTTGATTTGGATTTGTCGTACAATCGTTTGATGGAGATAAAGGAGGATGTGTTTTTGGGATTAGAAGCGTTGGTGGTGAGTGTAAAATGATTTCTGATAATTTATGGATAACTTAAATAAATTTACTTTTGCATAGAAAATTTATAGAAAACTTTAATTTTCCATAGAAAATTTATAGAAACCTTTAATTTTCTATAGAAAACTTATCGATAACTTTACTTTTCTATAGAAAAGCTATCGATAACTTTACTTTTCTATAGAAAAGCTATCGATAACTTTACTTTTCTATAGAAAAGCTATCGATAACTTTACTTTTCTATAAAAAAGCAATCGATAACTTTACTTTCCTATAGAAAAACTATCGATAACTTTACTTTTCTATAGAAAAGTTAACGATAACTTTACTTTTCTATAGAAAAGTTAACGATAACTTTACTTTTCTATAGAAAAGTTAACGATAACTTTACTTTTCTATATCAAAATTAGTTTAAATGAACTTATTTCTTCTTTTAGAACCTTAACATCAGCCACAACATCCTTAGTCATATTGCTCCCAAAACATTCGATGAACTGATCAGCCTCGAATTTCTAGAACTAAATCACAATGAATTACAACATTTACATGCTGACATTTTCAATGTTACCAGCCAACTGCAACACATCAATTTGTCACACAACAAACTCACCACTATCCACCCAACACTGTTATCATCGCTGGTGTATTTGAAATCGTTGGATTTGTCCCAGAATCAATTATCTAACGATGAGTTTATCGAAAATCTAGCCTTAGAGGTGCAATGTCACGAGCTGCGTTTAAATCTCAGTGATAATCACTATCGCATTGTCAACATCTCATCACTGTTGACATTCGAACAAGTGGAGTTGGCTGGCAATTGGTGGAGTTGTAAATGGTTGATAAAGGAGATGTTGAAAATACCTAAAACTATTAATTTTGGCCGCACCTATGCTGTGCACACCGACTGGAGTTTAGCGATGCTGGAGACAAAGGGCATAAATTGTTATGATGAGGACTCCAGGAGGAATATAATTATATTGGATACGAGCAAGGTGTGGGAACAGAAGTTTGAAGAGATGAAATGTGCAGTACGTTTTAATCCATAATTAAAAATTTTTCAAAAACTAAACAATTAAATTTATTTGCAGCCTCCTTCTAATCTTGAGGTACAACCTTCACCTCCGCCCATTAACTGGCCTCGAATCAAATTAGACCGTTTCGACTCCCGTTCTGTGGTCATTTGGATGTTGATAGCTATAGCTATAGCTTTTTCTGCATTGAGAATTGGCCGTAAATTGGTAGATCAAAAGGATAGACAAAGAAAATTAAGGGAATTGCGGGAAAAAGTAAGTAGTTGTTAAAGTTTTGATTAAAACAATTTCATCTAAATTTTCTATTATTTATTGTTGTTTTAGCAAAAAGATAAATCAGAAAAACAGAAACTAACAAAATGTTTTGAGGATGCTGACACCGATAGTCCTCAGAGTTCTGACGAAAAAATTAATAGTGTAAAAACTAAAAAATAAATTTAAATTTAACGAACTAATATTTATTGCAAAGAAAACTTTTAAGATAAAATTAATCTTTAATAAATAAAATTTAATAAAAAAACACTAAATACTGTATTCACATTTCTGGTGGAAAATATACTAGAAAATTGCACAACTTTCTGTACAAAATCTTTGGTATTGCAAAATATTGTTGGAAATGGCTTTTTACCAACAAATTTGACTTTTCTATAGAAAAGTTATCGATAACTTTACTTTTCTATAGAAAAGTTATCGATAACTTTACTTTTCTATAGAAAAGTTATCGATAACTTTACTTTTCTATAGAAAAGTTATCGATAACTTTACTTTTCTATAGAAAAGTTATCGATAACTTTACTTTTCTATAGAAAAGTTATCGATAACTTTACTTTTCTATAGAAAAGTTATCGATAACTTTACTTTTCTATAGAAAAGTTATCGATAACTTTACTTTTCTATAGAAAAGTTATCGATAACTTTACTTTTCTATAGAAAAGTTATCGATAACTTTACTTTTCTATAGAAAAGTTATCGATAACTTTACTTTTCTATAGAAAAGTTATCGATAACTTTACTTTTCTATAGAAAAGTTATCGATAACTTTACTTTTCTATAGAAAAGTTATCGATAACTTTACTTTTCTATAGAAAAGTTATCGATAACTTTACTTTTCTATAGAAAAGTTATCGATAACTTTACTTTTCTATAGAAAAGTTATCGATAACTTTACTTTTCTATAGAAAAGTTATCGATAACTTTACTTTTCTATAGAAAAGTTATCGATAACTTTACTTTTCTATAGAAAAGTTATCGATAACTTTACTTTTCTATAGAAAAGTTATCGATAACTTTACTTTTCTATAGAAAAGTTATCGATAACTTTACTTTTCTATAGAAAAGTTATCGATAACTTTACTTTTCTATAGAAAAGTTATCGATAACTTTACTTTTCTATAGAAAAGTTATCGATAACTTTACTTTTCTATAGAAAAGTTATCGATAACTTTACTTTTCTATATAAAAATTATCAATAACTTTGTTTCTTTATAGAATAGTTACCGATAACTTTGTTTTTCTTTAGAAAATTTATCGATAATTTTATTTTATAATTTTTCTAATATAAAAATTTCTCTGAAGCTTCTAAATGATAATATCTGGTTAAATATTCTACACGTTTTCATTTCTATGTATAATTTTATATTGTCAGTTTAATAAATTGTACTGCGACAAAATTTCTAACCAAATGTTGTAAATATTAGAGATTATAAACAAGTGTTTGTGACGGCTACAGATTATTATAATTATTATTATCTCTAACAAAAATTAAAAATAAAAGCTGCGAAGAAAAAAATGATGTTTTAAACAATTTTACTGATAACAATACAAGTACATACTCGTATAATAAATGAAAATAATAAGCTATTTTAGTATACTAAATAAAATATGATGTTGTGATAGGTTATGATGATGATGATAGTGATGTTAAATACACATAAGTATGCAACACATTATAACAGAAAAAAATAAAAAATAATAATAACAGAAAAGATCAACTAAGTAGCACAGTTGATGGAATTTATCATGAGTAAAAATTAAATTCCTTCCCCTGAGATATAACTATTAAAAATTAGTTGAAAGGAATTCTTAAATATTATTACCATTCTGCTAGTTTATTTACCTTAGCTGTTTGCAACATTCTTACACTCATGGAGTATAGATTTTTTTGTCCAAACTCAAACCAAACATTAAATAATTGCAGCTCGAAAAATGTGTGTGTGTACTTAAGTACATAACATTTTGCTTTTGTAAGTTTGTTTGTGCCGGCATGTACATGCCACATAGATTAAACATAAACTACGGCAACAATAACAAGTGGTTTTTACCCACAACAATACTTGTGTGTCCAACAAAGGCCCATGCCACAAATTAAAGTACAAAGTTATACAGTGAAGGTCAGAACGGGCAGGACTTTCTAATATGTTTGTAAAATTTATGAGAAGGTAAGAAAAACTTTCTTATTTTTCTAAAAACCTTAATATATAGCTGTGATATATATCAAGTACTGGAATATTGTTTGAGCAATTATAATTTTGTTGATTTTGCAGCAATATTGAGACAATGTTGCACAAATTAGTTGTAAGTACTCTCAAATTATATTGTAGATTGTGTCGAAAATCGGGCAAGATTTTAACATAGGTCCACCTCAGAAAATGATTTGAAAATTAAATTTTTTAAAATTTTTTTTTGACCGCCACTGTTATTAATATGGTTGCATTATATACCTACTACGGGTATTATAACTCTCTATTAGTTGTGCGCCTAAATAAATGAATGAATGAGTAATAATGGAATGAGCATAAGAGGGTAAATAATTCAAGCAGCATGTGTGTTTATAGTATTTGAATTATTTGAAATTTATAATACTTTATGATACATCAATGGTATCAAATACAATACAATATCTACATATTACACATATAAATATGTAGAGAATAAATATATAAGTATGTAGATAAAGATATATGTATGTACTTAAATATTTGTATGTGCTATACTTACATACATAAATTTGTAGGTTTATAAAATAAATTTAAAAAAAAACTAAGCTAGAAACCATAGAGAAACATAGAGCGGAAACTAGAAAAAAACTCAAACAAAAAAATTACTCAAAGTAATCACATATACGAGTGTTGTTTTTGTGTTCATATAGTTTTTTCTACTAATACATTCTCAAATTTTGGGTTTCTGACAACTGAGTTAGGTCTTTGATAGGAGAGTTTCCGCTCTATGTCTATTCTCTATGCTTGAAACAACAAGTGTATAAAACTACACACTAACTGTTATACATTATAACTAGACTATGTAAGTATGTATTGTACATATATTAGAGCATTGAAATTTGGCACCGAGAATTATATGGACCAACTTAAGATAAAATAAAATCGTTCACGCCCACCGCCCACGAAATCCATAATAGATAACATTTTTATAACCTTCACCTTCGTGAGAAGGGTATATATAAGTTTGTCATTCCGTTTGTAATTTCTACATTTTTCATTTCCGACCCTATAAAGTATTTATATTCTAGATCCTTATAGATAGCGGAGTCGATTAAGCCATGTCCGTCTGTCTGTTGAAATCAATTTTCTGAAGACCCCAGATATCTTTGGGATCCAAATCTTCAATAATTCTGTCAGACATGCTTTCGAGAAGTTTGCTATTTAAAATCAGCAAAATCGGTCCATAAATAACGGAGATATGAGCAAAAAACCGGGACAACCTCGATTTTTTACCTATTTTTGATCTATATCTGGATTACTAAGTCATTAATATAGACAATATGAATATCTAATGATAGATATTTCAAAGTCCATTGCAACGATGTAGCTAAGGCTATAGTAAGTTGGACCTACAATGGGTCAAAATCGGGAAAAATAGTTTTTAAAAAAATTTGGAAAAAACTTTTTTTAAAAAAAATTAAAAAACAATTTCAAAAAAAAAAATTTTTGAAAAATAATTAAAAAAAAAATAAATTTTGTTTACCTAAAAATATTTTAAAAAATTTATTTTAAAGTATAATTTGGTGAATGGTATATAAGATTCGGCACAGCCGAATATAGCTCTCTTACTTGTTTTTTTACAAATTGTGTCAAAAAATTTCAAAAGTTTTCAGAAGTTATTCTGAAAAAACCGTTTTCAGTGATGTTCGTCAACTTATCGATCTGTAATTCAGTCAGTTTTTGTCCGACTTTAAATTAGTTAACGGGTTTGGAAAGAAACCTGATTACGCTTTACAATTACGTGCAGTTTTTTTTACATTTGTAAGTTATAAATATTGTTTTTCTTAAGAATATCTAAAAGAAAAACAAAATTTATCAACTTTTTTGATTTTAGTCGCTTTTCATTGCTTATTTTGATATGAAAGTTTAGAAAAACTTTATAATAACACTCTAGATTACTTAGAGACACTTAAGTGACAATCGTTTCCACGCTAGATTACCTGGGATGTATAAAGTAACCAATTGAATTCTCTCCGCAGTACAATGATCGCATATAATAAATTGAAGTCAGCCATGGGATTAGACAGAGTTGCTTAACTGAAGCATTTTGATTTATTAATTTTCAGTATTTTCTAAATTTTGACTATAACAATATGTTACAAATCTAATAACAATATCAACATATGTGCACATACTGTATGTCTAGTATGTCTGGGGGTATACTAAACCATAGACTTATATGTGTTTGAAATACATATCTTCATGTAGGTTCGTTCGTACCATGTTTCTGTATGACTAACATTTGTATCAAGAGAAGAAAAAAAAACAACAACGAAGAAATGTTGTTAGAAATTCTGTAAGCCTGTTATTATTGCAAAATGTATATGTATATAGAAATGTGTTTTGTTGCTGCTCTCTTCTTCATTTGTTTATAGAACCAAACAACTTTGTATTGTTTATTATTATTATATTTATTTATTTTGTGTTTTATTATTTGATTTTAGTTATTTTCAAATAAAGTTTTCCTGCCAACAGCCTCAAAAATTTACAACAATTGTGAAAAATTCAATTATTAAAACTAATACGAATAATAATTGAAGTTTTGCTGGGAGTTTTTCTATAGTACAGCTAAACTACTCTTGTATTTATTACAATTTGGTTTATTGATTTAGACTTGACTATAGTTAAGGCTTTAACAAAGTTATTTATTATTATTATTATTTGTGTTACGAGGCAGGGGTTTAAACTATAAACATAGTTATATATATGTTTATAAGAACCCTTACCCTGGTTTTATATATAGCTGCTATATTACCAGTTATTTAGGTCTTTAGCAGATTGATTTACTACCCTGCAATTGTTGCCAGCCTGAGTATATTGTTTGTTATTTATTGAGGCTTAAATTAATTTGTTAAAATCATCATCATCGTCATCAGCCACATCATTCACTCACTCACTTCATTGTACTCCTTCCTTTTAGGTTTGTTACTTAAAATTTATTTTATGTTTATTTTTCAAATATAATCTTTTGCATTTATATGAATTTGTTTATATACATATAGAAATTGAGGTTCTTTTTTTTTTGGAAAAATATTTTCCCCAACAAAAAACTCTAGTGTTTATCTTTTAGTTCTGCACTGCTGTTAGTAATTGTTTAAAATATTTTATTGTTTAAAAAGTTTTATAGAAAAAATGTTTTAAATAAAATATATTTAATATAAATAAATAAATTTATTTATTATATTTATTATAAAATTTGGTTGTTGTTAAACTGATAAAAGTCTAAATGTTGTTTTAGTAAAAACAATGATTTAAATAAAATTTATGAAAACGAATGAAAATTTGACAATTGACAAAGTGTCTGACTGGTAAAGTCATAGATATATATTAAGGATAATCACAGTTCCTAGGAAATCACCTACGATTGAAGCTAAAATAAAACTCTATAAAGACCTACGATTGAAGCTGAAATTAAACTCTAGAAAGACCTGAAATTGAAGCTAAAATTAAGCTCCAGAAAGCCTACGATTGAAACTAAAATTCAACTCTAGAAAGACATACGATTGAAGCTAAAATGAACTATATAAAGAGCCTCAATTGAAGCTAAAATTCAGCTCTAGAAAGACCTACGCTTGAAGCTAAAATTAAACCCTAGAAAGACCTACGATTCAAGCTAAAATTAAACTCTAGAAATACCTACGATTCAAGCTAAAATTAAACTCTAGAAATACCTACGATTCAAGCTAAAATTAAACTCTAGAAGGACCCACGATTGAAGCTAAAATTAAGCACTAGAAAGACCTAAGATAGAATCTAAAATTATACTCTAGAAAGACCTATTATTGAAGTTGAAATTAAACTCTAGAAAGACCCACAATTGAAGCTAAAATTAAACTCTAGAAAGACCTAAGATTGAAGCTAAAATCAAGCTCCAGAAAGACCTACGATTGAAGCTAAAATTAAACTCTGGAAAGACCTAAGATAGAAGCTAAAATTCAACTCCAGAAACCCCTACGATTGAAGCTAAAATTCAACCCTAGAAAGACCTACGTTTGAAGCTAAAATTAAACTCTGGAAAGACCCTCAATTGAAGCTAAAATTAAACTATATAAAGACCCACGATTGAAGCTAAAATTGAACTATATAAAGACCCACGATTGAAGCTGAAATAAAACTCTAGAAAGACCTATGATTGAAGCTAAAATTAACCTCTAGAAAGGCCTACGATTGACGCTAAAATTAAACTCTAGAAAGACCTACGATTGAAGCTAAAATTAAGCTCCAGAAAGACCTACGATTGAAGCTAAAATTAAACTCTGGAAAGACCCTCAATTGAAGCTAAAATTAAACTCTAGAAAGACCTACGATTGAAGCTAAAATTAAGCTCTAAGAAGACCTACTATTAAAGCTAAAATTAAGCTCTAGAAAGACCTACGATTGAAACTAAAATTAAACTCTAGAAGGACCTACGATTGCATCTAAAATTAAACTCTACAAAGACCTACAAGTGAAGCTAAAATTAAGTTCTAGAGAGACCTACAATTGAAGCTAAAATTAAACTCTAGCAAGACCTACAATTGAAGCTAAAATTAAGCTGTAGAAAGACCTACGATTGAAAATAAAATTAAACTCTAGAAAGACCTACAATTGATGCTAAACTTAAACTCTAGAAAGACGTAGGATTGAATCTAAAATTAAACTCTAGAAAGTCCTGCGATTGAAGCTAAAATTAAACTCTAGAAAGTCCTGCGATTGAAGCTAAAATTAAACTCTGGAAAGACCCTCAATTGAAGCTAAAATTAAACTATATAAAGACCCACGATTGAAGCTAAAATTGAACTATATAAAGACCCACGATTGAAGCTGAAATAAAACTCTAGAAAGACCTATGATTGAAGCTAAAATTAACCTCTAGAAAGGCCTACGATTGACGCTAAAATTAAACTCTAGAAAGACCTACGATTGAAGCTAAAATTAAGCTCCAGAAAGACCTACGATTGAAGCTAAAATTAAACTCTGGAAAGACCCTCAATTGAAGCTAAAATTAAACTCTAGAAAGACCTACGATTGAAGCTAAAATTAAACTCTGGAAAGACCTACGATTGAATCTAAAATTAAACTCTAGAAAGACCTACGATTGAAGCTAAAATTAAACTCTGGAAAGACCCTCAATTGAAGCTAAAATTAAACTCTATAAAGACCCACGATTGAAGCTAAAATTGAACTATATAAAGACCCACGATTGAAGCTGAAATTAAACTCTATAAAGACCTATGATTGAAGCTAAAATGAACCTCTAGAAAGGCCTACGATTGACGCTAAAATTAAACTCTAGAAAGACCTACGATTGAGCTAAAATGAACCTCTAGAAAGACCTACAATTGAAGCTAAAACTAAACTCCAGAAAGACCTACGATTGAAGCTAAAATTAAACTCTTGAAAGACCTATGATTGAACCCAAAATTAAACTCTAGAAAGACCTATGATTGAAGCTAAAATTAAACTCTATAAAGACCTACAATTGAAGCTAAAATTAAACTCCAGAAAGACCTACGATTGAAGCTAAAATTAAACTCTAGAAAGACCTACGATTGAAGCTAAAATTAAACTCTAGAAAGACCTACGATTGAAGCTAAAATTAAACTCTAGAAAGACCTACGATTGAAGCTAAAATTAAACTCCAGAAAGACCTACGATTGAAGCTAAAATTAAACTCTAGAAAGACCTACGATTGAAGCTAAAATTAAACTCTAGAAAGACCTACGATTGAGGCTAAAATTAAACACTAGAAAGACCTACGATGGAAGCTAAAATTAAACACTAGAAAGACCTTCGATTGAAGCTAAAACTAAACTCTGGAAAGACCTACTACTAAAGCTAAAATTAAGCTCTAGAAAGACCTACGATTCAGGCTAAAATTTAACTCTAGAAAGACCTACGATTGAAGCTAAAATTAAACTCTAGCCAGACCTACTATTGAAGCTAAAATTAAACTCTAGAGAGACGTACTATTGAAGCTAAAACTAAACTCGAGAAAGACTTATGATTGAAGCTAAAATTAAACTGTGGAAATAACTAACATATAAGCTAAAATTAAACTCTAGAAAGACCTACGATTGAAGCCAAAATTAAACTCTAGAAGACCTACGATTGAAGCTAAAATTAAACTCTAGAAAGACCTACGATTCAAGCTAAAATTAAACTCTAGAAAGACCTACGATTCAAGCTAAAATTAAACTCTAGAAAGACCTACAATTGAAGCCAAAATTAAACTCTAGAAAGACCTACAATTGAAGCTAAAATTAAACTCTAAAAAGACCAACAACTGAAGCTAACATTTTTACTTACGATTGAAGCTAAAATTGGTTCAAATCACTGTCAAATAATGACAAAAACCCTTCTAAAGTCGTCAATTGATTTGTGTACAAAATCAATTGACAACTTTAGATGCCTGAGGCAGAACCATTAGAAAAGTTTTGTTTAAAATATTTGGCTCTTGCCGGATTAATGTCATTTTGTATACTTTTACATTTTGCTCAATATTTGTAATTCAATCTATTATATTCCTGTATTTATATTTCATTTTACAAAACAAACTTTTCGTAACAAAACTTTTTCCATTATCACTGCACAAAGTAACACGTACGTTTTTCTACTACTCGTATTTACATGCAGTTTTAACCAAACAAAAAATATTTGAAATTTATTCCAAATAAAATAAATACATTGTGTTATTATTAGGTTTTTTTTATAAAATTGAGAATATTTTAAATAAATTATTTTATAGAAAATTCTATTTAACAATAACTTTTGGTAAAAATTCTATAAATAACAAAACAGGCTCGAAGGACCAAACAGCAGCAACAAATCATTTTAAATAAATACAAGCAATAGAAACTTGTTGTTGTTATTTTTTAAATATATTGTATTTTATTTTTTTTATGCTGTGCCACATACAACTATCCACATACCACAAAAACATAAATAGACATATATATGTGGCATGTAAGTACATACATATATATTTTAAAATCTCACACCCCTTGTTCCCAACACAAAAACATCATAATACTGGGATTTGACAACAACTAGAAAGGGAGTAATAGAACAGGAATGAGAATATTTGTTGCAAGTTAGGAAACCAAAATTATGCATGTGAATAGAGATTTGCTACAAATCCTTTTCAAACGCATGTTTACCCCAAAAAACAAAAATGAATTTGATGTTTTGTTAGTTGCAGCAATAGGTTTGCACAACAAGTGCCGCCAGTTAGAGGATTCTAATGCACATCAATTTAAATTATATTTATTTAATTATTTGTAAATGTTATTGTTGCATTTTAAAATATTATAATATGTTGAGGCATATTGTAATTGAATATGTTTAATAAATTAATTGGCATAACTAACAGGAAATTTGCAACAATAGTTTATAATATTCTAACAAAAAACATCACTCAAATTCTGTAATTTTCTGCACGTAGCACAGTTAAATTATAATGAATATTATTAAAAGGAATATGAAAAAAATCTTGAACTTACCAATTTTTTACAATATTTGAATAAATTTAAGTATTTTTGAGAATTTTTATATTGAAAAATTTTAAGTTTTATTTAACTTAATACAACTATAAGTTTTTTCTGGCTCACTCTTTATTATACCCTTCACCTTCGTGGGAAAGGTATTTATAAGTTTTTCATTCGTTTGTAATTTCCACAATATTATTTTCCGACCCTATAAAGTATATTCTGGATCCTTATAGATAGCGGAGTCGATTAAGCCATATCCGCCTGTCTGTCTGTATGTATGTCTGTCTGTTGAAATCAATTTTCTGAAGACCCCAGATATCCTCTGGATCCAAATCTTCAATAACTCTGTTAGACATGCTTTCGAGAAGTTTCCTATTTAAAATCAGCAAAATCGGTCCACAAATGATTGAGATATGAGGAAAAAACCAGGACAACCTCGATTTTTGGCCTATTTTTGACCTATATCTGGATTATTAAGTCATTAATATAGACAATATGGATATCTAATGATAGATATTTCAAAGACCTTTGCAACGACATATATAAGACCATAATAATTTTTACCTACAATGGATCAAAATCGGAAAAAATATTTTTTAACCCAAATTTTTTTTTTCACCAAAAGTTTTTTTCGCTAAATATTAAAAAAAAAAATTGAAAAAACCAAAAAAAATAAAAAAAAACAAGTTTGGAAAAAAAATTAATTTTGTTTATCTAAAAATATTTAAAATTTTTATTTTGAAGTATTAAAATTTTTTTTGAAAATTTTTTTTTTTTTGAAAATAAAATTTGGTTAAAAAAAAATTTTGTTGAAAATGAAATGGTTAAAAAAAATTTTGGTGAAAATTTATATTGTTAAAAAAAACACTATACACTACGAAAAATATATAAAAACAATATTTGTGTAAAAAAAATAATTTTGTTAAAACATATTGTTACGAAATTTTACTTGAATTCAAATATAACGATTTTAACGGCTGATTGAAAGTTGCATAATGCTTTCAAATAGCAGTGCCTCTCAAACTGTAACATATATGTGCGCATTATTAGCATTAAATAAAAGCTTTGAGTTGATCATTGATCGTAAGTATGGCAACGCTGATTGTTTGCTGCGACTCGTATATTCGAATTCGAATATACGAACTTTGACAGTTAAAGAACATTGTAGAAAGTTCACCAGAGATGTTGTGTGCTCTAGGCTTCGAATATACGAGCTTTGACAGTTAAAGAACAATCTAGAGAGCAGATGGCAGTGTTATAAAGAGTGGCAGAGGTTGTAGTCGTTAGTTAGTTTATCAGAGACGCTATTCGAAAAAACATATTTTTCAAGTGAATTCGTGTACATTATAAAGTGTGTCTGTATTTCTGCGAATTTATAAACGTGTATAAAAAACACTGAGTGACTATTTAATTCTGTTGTTGTACATTTTAAATAAATAAAGAGTTGTTACGATTTTTAAACTCCTAACCCCCATTAACACGAAGTCTGGTTATGCCTTAACTAATAAATATACTGTCGGTTAAAATTATTTTTATATGAAAACTGTCAGTATAACTATTAATTAAAACATAACCAGACTTTGTGTTACTGGGGGTAAATGGAATTTATTTGCAATCAAAAGTATCCGGTTTATTTAAAGGAAATAAACCAACGTTTTGAAAAGGTTAAAACGTAATAATATTTCTTTTACATATTTAAGTGACAAAATGTTGGTGGAAAAGAATTTTTTTAAAAAAATTTAATGAAAAAACGTTTAGTGAAAAAAATGGTGTAAAAATAGGTTAAATATTAGAGGCAGTATCTCAGCAGTATCCTTGCGGCTAGGTTACTAATTAAAATCGAGAAAATCGGTCCCCAAATGGCTGAGATATAAGGAAAAAATAAGGACAACCTAGATTTTTGATCTATTTTAGATCTATATCTGGATTACTAAGTCATTAATATAGACAATATGGACAGCTAAAGACAGATATTTCAAAGACTTTGCAACGACATATATAAGACCATATTAAGTTGGACCCATTGTAGGTAGGTCAAAATCGGAAAACATACTTTTTAAACCCGATTTTTTTTTTCACCAAAAGTTTTTTTCGCGAGATATTAAAAAAAAAATTTTTTTTCCAAAAAATTAAAAATATTTTAAAGTATTTTTTTGGAAATTTTTTTATTTTTTTTTTTGAAAATAAAATTTGGTGAAAATTTATATTTTTAAAAAAAAAGTTACACTAAGAAAAATATATAAAAACAATATTTGTGTAAAAAAAATAATTTTGTTAAAACATATTTCTTATTTGGTGAAAATAAAATGTTGGTGAAAATTTTTTTTTTTAAATTGATTGAAAACACGTTTAGTGAAAACAAGTATAGATATATATTCGGCTGCGCCGAATCTTATATACCCTTCACCAAATTATACTTCAAAATACAAATTTTAAATATTTTTAGGTAAACAAAATTTATTTTTTTAATTTTTTGGAAAACTTTTTTTTTCGATTTGTAAGAGATATATATTCGGTTCCGCCGAATCTTATATACCCTTCACCAAATTATACTTCAAAATACAAATTTTAAATATTTTTAGGTAAACAAAATTTATTTTTTTCATATTTTTGTAATTTCAAAATTATTTTTTTTTTAAATTTTCAAAATTATTTTTTTTTTAAATTTTCAAAATTTTTAAATTTTAAAAATTTTAAAAATTTTTTTTTTGGTGAAAAAAAAATTCGGGTTAAAATTTGTAGGTCCAACTTACTATGGTTGCAAAGGTCTTTGAAATATCTATCATTAGATATCCATATTGTCTATATTAATGACTTAGTAATCCAGATATAGGTCAAAAATCGATGTTGTCCTGGTTTTTTCCTAATATCTCAGCCATTTGTGGACCGATTTTGCTGATTTTAAATAGGAAACTTCTCGAAAGCATGTCTGACAGAATTATTGAAGATTTGGATCCCGCAGATATCTGGGGTCTTCAGAAAATTTATTTCAACAGACAGACAGACGGACATGGCTTAATCGACTCCGCTATCTATAAGGATCCTGAATATATATAATTATATTGTGGAAATTACAAACGAAATTACCCTCACGAAGGTGAAGGGTATAAAAATGGCGTACAAATAGGTTAAATATTAGAGCCAGTATCTCAGGCAATTGTTGGCCGATTTTAAAATATTGATGTATCAATCAGAGGGAAATGGATAAATGAATTTAGTTGCAGTTTTTATACCCTACACCACCATAGTGGGAAGGGTATAATGCGTTTGTGCAGATGTGTGTAACGCCCAAAAATATTGGTCTAACATCCACCTTAAAGTATACCGATCGACTTAGAATCACTTTCTGAGTCGATTAAACGATGTCCGTCCGTCCGTCTGGCTGGCTGGTTGGCTGTCCATGTAAACCTTGTGCTCAGAGTACAGGTCGCAATTTTGAAGATATTTCTATAAAATTATTACATATAATTTCTTCGGCCCAAGGACAAAGCCTATTGAAACTGGCTGAAATCGGTCCATTATTTCACCTAGCTCCCATACAAATGTCCTCTCGAAATTGGAATTTATCGGTCATAACTGTTTAATTTATATATGTATCTACACAAATTTCGCTCCACATAAGTTTTATATATACAAAATTCATGACACCAAATTTTTTTACGATCGGTCCATAATTAGTCATAGCTCCCATATAGACCCGCTTCCGAAAATCACTTTAACGTGATTAAATCACTTAAAAATGTTGGTATATACACAAAATTTAGCATAAATAACTTTCATAACTTTCATATAGACATAAATCACACGACCTCATTTTATGGTGATCGGTCCATAATTGGTCATAGCTCCCATATAAGGCCCACTTCCGAAAATCACTCACGAATATAAATTATTGATATTTTAAAAGAAAAAGATTTTTACTCATTTACTTGGTGTAGGGTATTATATGGTAGGGCTTGACTGACCATACTTTCTTACTTGTTTCTTATATTTCAGTTATGTATGCAAGATATTTGGTGGGCTCGGAAAGTTGATTTCAACAGAGCGACGGACGGACAGGCGGACATGGAATACATATATGCATTTTGTATTTGGTATTATTGAAAACTTCATAACTTGAGGATTAACAATTTAATGAAAACAAGTAAGAGTGCTTTGTTCGGCTAAGCTGAATCTTATATACCTTTCACCAAAGTATACTTTACTTCTGATTAAAAAAAAAGTATGATGCAAACAAATTTTGGTCAAAAACATTTTTAATGACAATTTTTCTACAAAAATAATTTTTTGGAGAAAATATATAAGAGTACTTTATACCGCTGTGCAGAATCTTATATACCATACACCAAAGTATACTTTAAGAAAAATATGAAAAACAATGTTTGGTGAAAACAAATTTTTTTTGGTAACAAAAAAAATTTTGCTGAAAAAATAATTTCGTTAAAAATCACAAACGGAAACCAAACTTATAAAATAAATTTTGTCGCGGTTTTTTCTGATCAATTTGTAAGTGGCATAACTCACAACAATATACATATTTCAAAGAATTTCATTAAATAATAAGCTTGAGCAAAAGCTAATTTATTATTAGATGTATAAAATACAAATTTAGCCTATTAATGCCGCATAAAGAAAGGATAAAGTTAACTTTATGCTTCCTAACCAAATCTTTGTACTCACAATAAGTTTTACGTTAATTTACTTCAAGTACCTTAATCCCCCATAAATCATAATCTACTTACTTTTTGAGCAGTTAACTAAAATATTATTATTTTCTACTTATTTAAACCTACTTTGACACACTCTCATTGCTTTCTATACTCAAAAACATAAGTATTTAAAAAAATACTTCAATTTGGCTAAAAAAGAACTTAGATCAAAGTAAAAAAAAGAAATAGTTTCCTTTGTTCAGAACAAACGCCAGAAAACATTGCAATAGACAGAGATGCAAGTAAATATATACTTGCACTATACTATCCATGCAAGTAAGTATGAATGTTTGAAATAGTTGCAGGTAAATAAAATCACACATAGTCATTCGTACCTTCGCTATTTGTTGTTGTTTTTTTTTTTCTTCTAACATTTATCAAAGGTATGTAATGTAGACTTACAGTGATACAAACAAATTTAGCTAGTACATACATACATATGTTGTTTGAACATGTGTTTTGATTTTACATAAATAAATATACATTCATATAAACGTATGTGCAAACATATGAGAGTATATCTATATTATATTATTTGTTATTATTCTCTTGTAGCTTTTTTTATATATATGTATGAACGAGTATGTACATTTGTATATGAATATACACTGATATAGTACGTATTTATATGTTTATATGTATATATTTTAATGTATGATGTATGTACATATGTTAAATTCTGTTACATTTTTTTTCTGTATTTCGATTTGCTTGATTTTCTGTTTGCCTGGCTGTGAATCTTGTATACAGTGTATATAGAAATATGTATGTTAATCCAAATGTATTTGTGTTTAAAGAAATAACAACCGAATAAATGGTATGAATATGTCTCAATACAGGCGAGGGCTGTTTCAAAAGTTGATTTAATCAATTACTAGATTTACTATATAAGAAAATGAATTTTGTAGTAGCGATCTCAAAATTGCAGCAATAATAATACACTTATTAAATCATTAGCCAGACAAGACCGATCATATGGCAACGCTGTTTGCTGCGACCGTATATTAGAATTCGAATATTCAGTTAAAGAACATTGTAGAAAGTACACCAAAGATGGCGTATGTATTAGAAAGCTCTAGACAGTTAAAGAGCAATCTGGAATGCAGATGGCAGTGTTATAAATAGTGACAGAGGTTGCAGACGTTTTAACCTTTTCAAAACGTTTGGTTTATTTCCTTTAAATAAACCGGATACTTTTGATTACAAATAAAAGCCGTTTAGTAGTTTGAAAATTCTAACGACTCTTTATTTATTTAAAATGTACAACAACAGAATTAAATAGTCACTCAATGTTATTTAGACACGTTTATAAATTCGCAGAAATACACATACTTTATAATGTACACGAATTCACTTGAAAAATACAGCACACTTTAAGGCACTCAGTTGATGTTTATATGAAAAGCGTCTCACGCCTGCAACATCTGCCACTATTTATAACACTGCCATTCTTTAACTGACTAGAGCTTTCCAATATATATGCCATCTGTGGTGTACTTTCTACAATGTTCTTTAACTGAATATTCGAATTCGAATATACGGTCACAGCAAACAGCGTTGCCAACTTAAGATCAATGGTCAACTGAAAGCTTTTATTCAATGTTAATAATACCCACAGATATGTTACAGTTTGCTATTACAGCACTGCTATTTGAAAGCATTATGCTACTTTTAAATTAGCCGTTAAAATCGTTACATTTGAATTCAAGTACAATTTCGTAACAATATTAATGTATGAATCATATATTAATGTAAGTTATTTGAGAATTACGGAATGTTGATTTGAACATACTGACGGTCAGACGAACATGGCTATATCGACTACACTATCTATAACGATTCTGAATATACATATATACTTTGTGGGGTCGCAAATGGAAATTTGGATTACTAAGGTATTATTATATACTCCATTAAAGGGACTTATGATCCAGAAGTTTCTGGTAAAATAGATAGAGAGTTTAAGAACTTTCATGTTGGTCCAAACCTAAGGAACTGGGAGCTGAGCAGAAAGAAGCATGGAGCTTTGAATCTCATGGGGGCTTTGAATATCATTCTATCCTACCCACAGCTAAATATGTAGCTGGAGTGGTAGCAAGCCTACTAACATTCTGGTAGATCTTTCGATACCATCCAACGAACATGAAGCAGATATAAAGTTTCGTAAAACTATCACAACATCAGCCGCACTTACCAGCAGAAGCAACGTGACGACATCAGAAATACCTAACCTGACAATATAAGCAGGTTTTAAAATGAGGAAAAGCAGAAAAATGGTTAGATCATTTGATAACCTGCAACTTGAGTTCGGAGGTGACAAGTGGCGGTGTACATTTCGGCCTCTCTCCATTCCAACCATGAAGTTTACAAGACGAAATGGTGTTGTTCGCAAACTTCATAGCCTTGTTTCGGACATACCACCTTAACCTGGCAGTTATGAACTTGACTATATCCAAAACCCCTAAAAAAATAGTCATCCGACACATAAACCTGAGAAAGTCGTGATAGGCTGACTCTTCAACCAACATCAGCTTGCCAAGTCATTAGCTTGAAATCTATAAAATACTGATTACCACAACAGCATTAAAACCATTTCCACTCAGATATCACAGACTTTGTTGAAGGACACTGTTCAACTCATCGAAAACTTTCGGCACTGTCATCCACACAACACTCTCCCAGGACATTATGCCTACAATAATTTCTCAATAAAATGCTCAAAACCCCGTAGAATTCGCTACTTCTGTGTACCTTCTACCTCTCTCAACTCCACGCATCTACTCATATGCAATCGACAAATCCATTTTGGCGACGGTCCACAACTTTGGAGATCTATGCGGTCTTGTAAATGGTTTCTTAGCCCAATGCACTACTTTATCAGTGGGCGTAACCTGTGACACCAGTGTAGTCGTCAACAATACTCTTCACAACCAGAACGAGGAGTTAAAGCTTATTAAGCTTTTGAGGTGTTTTCTCTGGAGCCGAAATTCCAACTGTAAACTACCCGACAGCCGCTTTACCTCCTCAGCTCATGACACTGATGTAGGTGTATGGATAAAGAAACCTTGTTAACTACATACACTATGATTGGGGAGTCAGTAATAAATTACACAGAAATAGCATTTCTTGAGTAATAACCAGTAAAGAAATATTTAAAGGAGCCAAATTGTTAGCCTACATACTGTTACAGGAGGAACACCAGAAAACCAGAAAGATTCTCTCAGTCATGGAACAGAATGTCATATTGATAAAATAGCTCTTCCAGGGATATCATCGGTGAAATTATCCTAGCTACGAAATCAATCATTTAAAGTCTCAAGCATTTGAAGAAGACCCACCAACTGTACTCGAAATGAAGCAACAGAGATCATGCCATCTCCGATTGATGGTCAGTTTGTGGTCCCACATATTCAATTGAAAATCATACTTCACTTCGGAAAGCAGGGAGGACAGTAAGTTGCCAAGTATCATATGGGTTAAGTAGCACATAGCAGGGAGCTAACCGTAATTAGGATCGAGCAGTCTGAGAAACTTTGTTGGTGTTCACGATTTTTATAGTACTTTTAAATGAGTCAAATTTACATATGATTTTTGTAAGAAGTACTTGATATACTAAAGGACCATCCTCAGTTGTGGAGTTTTGACATTTTCAGGTTCATCAAAGGAATTAAGTGGCTCGATGACAGGTAGAGATTGTCGACTATCTTTCTTTTTATCCACTTCTTAACATTCTGAATCCGAGTTCATATATATCTAATGTGGCTGGATCCTATTCTAATATTCATAGACTAATATAGATTTAAAAAAACACCACCAAATTTTCAATATAATTTGTTTTATATTTTTTTATTACAAATTACAATTTCAACTATATATTTTATTTTATACAATAAAAAAATAACAATTTTTGTAAATAAGCTAAAACTTAAAATTAAATAAAGGAAATAGCTATTAATTTAAAATTAAAATTAAGGAAAAAAAAAACTAAAACTATTTACATGTCTTCATGGCTAAGGAATCATTATTATCATTTCTTTCTTAAATAAAAGTTAATTAAATATTACAAATATGTAACTCAGTATTATTAAATATTTGTGGTCTTTAAATTCAATTTTAAATTCAATTTTTCAGAGTGTTGTAACAACTAGAATAGAATAACAATTTTCTTTAAATAAAAATTTAAATAAATTCATTAAGTATTTAACAAATAAGTTGTTTGTCCAATTAAGTAAAAAAAAAGTAATAAATTAATAAGAATTTTGTTAATGATTTCATGCTCTAACAAAACTCTTTTAAATATTTTGGTTTTAATAAGTTTTATATGTTTGTAACAGGAAAATATTTTTAGAATAAAATATTTTCTTTGTAATTAAGGGGGGGGGGGGCTCAACAAATTAGGCATACATTTTCTCTACGATATCGGCATATTGTTTGTTGACCACATTACGTTTAACCTTCAAAGTGGGGCCCAATTCACCGGTGGGTATGGAGAAGTCCTGAGGCAAGATGGTGAATTTCTGTACTTTTTGGGCATTAGAAATGGCATGTTTGTTGGCACGTTTAATGGCATCCTCAATGGATTTGTACACCTTGGGACAGGGACCAGCATTCAAAATTTCAGTTAAAGTTTTGTGATTAACTCCCAATGATTTCATCCAGGCCAAAGATTCGTGACTGAGTTCATCCAAGGGGGCACCGGTGTCTTTGTCCATTTCGGTCTATATTCCCAAAAAATAGTTATAATTGAAATTTTGAAAATATAAAGGATATAAAACAATTACCTTAATGGCTATTAACACGCTTAAAAATTTACGCTGTTCTCCTATGAGGAAGGCATTGGAAATGGCATCACACTCCTTTTTAATCAAATTTTCAATGTGTACTGGTGGTATGTTTTCACCTCCAGCGGTAATAATAATTTCCTTTGATCTGCCTGTTATATAGACATAACCCTTGTCATCGACATAACCAACATCACCGGAATGTAACCAGCATTCATCATCCAAAGCCTCTTCGGTTTTTTCTTTGTTGTCAATGTAGCCCATGAATACGTGGCGACCACGAACGCAGATCTGGAAGAAACAGGAAGAAATGTAAATTAAAGATTAGAAAATAAAATTTTAAACTTTAGGCTACAAATTTGAAGGAATAATAAATAAAATAAAAATTAGAATCTAAAAATTAAAAAAAAAATTAACGAATAAAAAACCGAATAAAATTTATTCGTAAAGATTACCTAAAAATCGTACAGATTTGTTGAAAATAATAACAATTTGGAAGTTATAACAGCTTAAGGCTAAACATTTTTAAAAATTTTTGCGAATAAAAAACCGAATAAAAATTATTTGTTATGTTTACCTAGAGATCATACAAATTTAATATCAAAAACTATTTTTCTCTAATAATTTGGAAATTAAAACAACTTTACAGAGAACATTTTTTATAAATTTCAACGAATAAAAAACCGAATAAAAATTATTCGTTAAGTTTACCTAAAAATCGTCTATAATTGCTGTTGAAAACTATGTTTTTATAATAATTTGGAAATAAAAATATTTCTAAGCTATAAATTTAACGAATAAAAAACCGAATAAAAATTATTCGTTAAGTTTACATCAAAATCGTCTATAATTATTGTTAAAAACCATTTTTCTATAATAAATTGAAAACTATAACAACTTAGGGCTAAAAATTAAAAAGAAATTCAACGAATAAAAAACCGAATAAAAATTATTCGTTAAGTTTAGATAGAAATCGTGCAAATTTTATGTCAAAAACAATTTTCTGTTATAGTTTGGAAATTAAAACAACTTTTGGTCGAACAATTTTTATAAATTTCAACGAATAAAAAACCGATTAAATATTATTCGTTAAGTTTATTGGAGCATAATTGTTGTTGAAAACTTTGTTTTTATAATAATTTTGAAATAAAACGACTTCTGAGCTAAACATTTTAACTAATTTCAACGAATAAAAAATCGAATAACATTTATTCGCTAAGCTAACCTAAAACGCATCTATTGTTGTTGAAAACAATTTGTCTATAATAAATTGGAAACTAAAACATCTTAAGGCTAAAAATTAAAAAGAAATTTAACGAATAAAAATTATTCATTAAGTTTACTTAGAAACCGTAAAATTTGTATGTCAAAAACAAATTTTCTCTAATAATTTGGAAGTTAAAATAACTTTAAGATAAAATAAGCAAAAAAAATCAACGAATAATAACCGAATAAAAATTATTCGTTACGTTTATTTAAAAATCGTTCATATTTGCTGTGGAAAACTGTTTATCTCTTATAATTTGGAAATTAAAATAACTTTAAACAAAAAAAAAATCAACGAATAAAAATTATTCGTTAAGTTTACTAGAAATCGTAAAAATTTTATGTCAAAAACTATTTTTCTCTCATAATTTGGAAATTAAAACAACTTTTGGTTGAAAATTTTTTATAAATTTCAACGAATAAAAAACCGAATAAAAATTATTCGTAATGTTCACCTAAAATTGGAGCATAATTGGTGTTGAAAACTATATTTTTATAATAATTTTGAAATAAAATGAATTCTAAGCTATAAATTTTAACTAAATTTAACGAATAAAAAAACGAATAAAAATTATTCGTTAAATTTACTTAAAAATCGGTCATATTTGCTGTCTAAAACTATTTTTCTATAATAAATTGGAAACTAAAACAAGTTTAAGCTAAAAATTAAAAAAAAATCAACGAATAAAAATTATTCGTTAATTTCGAGTAGAAAACAATTAGTATTTTACAGTTTGGAAATTAAAAAAACTTTATAAAACAAAAATTTTTGTCTAATAATTTGGAAATTATAACAAAATGATTCGTTCACTTAAATTTCATGCATAATTGTTGTTGAAAAGTATGTTTTCATAATTAAAACAACTTTTTGGAGAAATTATTTTAAAAATTTCAACGAATAAAAAACCGAATAAAAATTATTCGTTAAGTTTACCTAAAACTTGTGTATAATTGTTATTGAAAACTATTTTTATATATAAATTGGAAACTAAAACAACTTTAGGATAAAAATTAAAAAAAAATCATCGAATAAAAAACCGAATAAAAATTATACGTTAAGTTTACTTAAAAATCGTTCATATATAATAAATTAGAAACTAAAACAACTTTAGGACAAAAATTAAAAAAAAAATCATCGAATAAAAATTATACGTTAAGTTTACTTAAAAATCGTTCATATTTCCCGCCTAAAACTATTTTTCTCTAATAATTTGGAAATTAAAATTACTTTAAGATATATGTAAATTGCAAAAACAAATCAATGATTAAAACCCGAATAAAAATTATTCGTTAAGTTTACCTAGAAATCGTACAAATTTTATGTCAAAAACAATTTTTCTCTAATAATTTGGAAGATAAAAGATCTTTTGGGAGAAACAATTTGTCTACATTTCGACGAATAAGAAACCGAATAAAAATTATTCGTTAAGTTTGTCTAAAAATCGCCTATAATTATTGTTGAAAACTATTTTTCTATAATAAACTGGGAACGAAAACAATTTTGGGCTAAAAATTAAAAAAAAAATCAACGAATAAAAACCGAATAAAAATTATTCGTTAAGTTTAACTAAAAATCGTAAAAATGTTAAGTCACAAACTATTTTTCTCTAATAATTTGGAAATTAAAACCACTTTTTGGATGAATTTTTTTATAAAATTATTCGTTAATTTTACCCAAATTTCGTGCATAATTGTTATTGTGAACTATGATTGATAATAATTTGGAAATAAAAAGAATTCTAAGCTAAATATTTTAACGAATAAAAAACCGAATAAAAATTATTCGTTAAGTTTACCTAAAAATCGTAAAAATTTTATGGCAAAAACAAGTTTTTCAAATAATTTGGTAATTAAAACAACTCTTTTGCTCATATTTAAAGCAATTAATATAAAATCTTCAAAAACACTCACCTCTCCATGACCATTTTCATCTTTGTTGATAATCTTGGTCTCACAGCCACCCAAGGTCTTGCCAATTGAGGTCAATTGCATGGTATCGGGCAAACACAATGAATGGCAGCCAGCAGTTTCGGACATGCCAAAGGCATCCAAAATCTTCAAATCCAAACTCAAGAAGTATTTCTTTGTTTCGGGAGACATGGGAGCTGCAGCACTAACCAAAGTGATAACACGATCCAAACCCAAGGCCTGTTTAACCTTAGACATGATCAACGATTTGGCAAGCTTGTAACGCAAACCGCCATTTTTGCTAAAATACAAAAAAAAATATAAATTATTAATTATAAATTAAGAAAACATAAATTCATAAACCCTGCAGTAAATATAAAAACCTCTAAGTCTACCTTTAGATCACAACAATTAATTATGCTGTCCAACTTTGAATCTTCTTGTATTTACCCAGATGTTTAGCAAACCATAAACTAAAACTATATTTTTGCCAGGTTGGTTCGTGTCCATTTTGCATTGTAAATAACTATAAAAGACAAACATCTTTTTCCACAGAAAGTTTAAATGCAGTTTTTTGCAACAAATCCTTAAAAAAATAAACTAAAACTAAACTAAACCTCCACCACCTTTATCACAACCACAACCTGAACATCATCATCCACCATGTGCTAATAATGGTTAAAACTGCTTAAAAATAGTGAGACAAAAAAACAATTTACCAACTACACCTGACAATGCCACCACAGAGACCCATAGTGAGACAGTCAGTACAACTGCAAGTCATTACATGTCATACTTACAAGTTTGCAGCATGTCCTGACCGCTATACAGTTGCAAAGGTGTGTGTTCCCTAGTTTCTTTTTTTTACGTTTTTTTTCTCTCTACTGATGTTGAGAAATGTTTTATGCATAAAATTACATTTTCCCTGGAATAATTTTCTTTTGCTCATGCATCTACTATGGCTGTGATCCCTAAAATAAATGTGTTCGTGTGCACTTGCAGTTGTAAAGATTTTGGTTAGAAATGTATTTAAGGAGGTTACAACATGTTTTCGCATGTAAAAGATTAATTGAAATTGTTTTTATTAAGAACAAAGAAAATTTGTCTTTAAGATTTTTGGGGAGAGGGTGAACGAACATCAAGGTGAAAATTGTTGCTTTTCAGCGTATACATTAAGCAGGGTAATAAATGCAAAAGTTCCTTAAGAAAATATTTATTTAAGGGAATAATAATATGGAAATTTTATGGCGTTTTCTTTTCTGACACAAAATGTTGCCAACATACTTTGTACCATTTATTAAAGATTACCCATACCCTCATAATGTTTTACATTTTTAACGATCACAATAGAACAAAAACCATTACCATTTATGCAATTTTCTTTTATGTACCTTCTAAATGTTGTAAAACTATACATTTTGCTGTTTAAAAAAGTGCTGCATTTCTAACCCTTTGATAAAATTGAGGGTGAAACGTGTAGCATATCTTCGGGGTTTTAGGGCAACATTACTTGAAAAGAACACGTTATACCCTTACCAAACTACATTTTTTTTAGAAAAGAACACAGAAAAGGGTAAAAGGTAGAATAAAGGCATCATTTATGCCAGAAAAGAAAACGCCATTAGTTAGTAAAATAAATGCAATATTTTTTTACATAAAATTTCAAATAAATTATTCGTTAAGATTTCTTAAAAATAGCGCAGAATTGTTGTTGAAAACTATTTTTCTATAATGATTGGAAGATTTAAGCAGTTTTACTTAAAAAAATTTTAAAAAATTTCAACGAATAAAATACCGAATAAAAATTATTCGTTGAGTTTAGCTAAAATTTGGGCATATTTGTTGTTAAAAATTAGTTTTCTTGAATCATTGGAAAATTTATGCAGCTTTAAGCTAAAAATTGTAAAAGAATTCAACGAATAAAAAACCGAATAAAAATTATTCGTTAAATTTTCTTAAAAATAGTGCAAAATTGGTGTTGAAAATTATTTTTCTATAATAATTGAGAAATTAAAATAATTTTAAAGAAAAAATTTTAACAAATTACAACGAATAATAAAACGAATAAAAATTATTCGTTAAGATTTTTCTAAAAATAGCGTAGAATTGTTGTTAAAAACTAATTTTCTATAATAACTGAGAAATTAAAACAACTTTATGATACAAATTTTGACAAAAAATACAACGAATAAAACTTACTTGATGAATTTAGCTTAAAATAGGAGAGAAACAATTTTTCTTTAATAATTGAAAAAAAAAATAGATTTCAGCTAAAAATTATAATGGTTGGATGTTTTAAACGGTTTTAGCTAAAAATTTTTAACAAATTTCAACGAATAAAATACCGAATAAAAAAATTATTCGTTGAGTTTAGCTAAAATTCGGGCATATTTGTTGTTTTCTAGAATAATTGTAAAATTTAAGCAGCTTTAAGCTAAAAATTGTAAAAAATTCAACGAATAAAAAATCGAATAAAAATTATTCTTTAACTTTTTTTAAAAATAGTGCAAAATTATTGTTGGAAGCTATTTTTCTATAAAAATTTATAAATTAAAATAATTTTAAAGTAAAACTATAGACAAATTTAACGAATAAAAAACCGAATAAAAATTATTCGTTAAGATTTCTTAAAAATAGTGCACAATTGTTGTTGCAAACTATTATATCTATAATAGTTGAGAAATTAAAAAACTCTCAGTAAAAAACATTAACAAATTACAACGATTAAACTAGCGAATAAAAATTATTCGTTAAGTTTTCCTAATAATCTAACGAATTTTTTGTTTAAATTAAAGTTTCTATAAAAACAGGAAAATTTAAACAGTTTTAGGCTAAAAATTGGAATTAATTTTAAGGAATAAAAAATCGAATAAAAATTATTCGTTGATTTTTTCATTAGAAATTATTTTTTATTAATTTTTCAATAAATATAATTGTTTTAATATAAAAAATTTTGAAAATAAGATAACGAATAAAAATTATTCTTTAAGTTTTCTTTAGAACCTTTAAATTTCTTTGTTTATAAATGTATTTGCTATGGTATTTAGAAAGAAATAATTGTTTGCATCTTTTGTTTCTCAATAATATTAAACAATAAAAATTATTCGCTGAATTTAAGTAAAATGTTGATATTTTTTTTGAATACTAGAGTTTTTATCTTCAATATTTATACGAATAAAAATTCGATAATTTATTATTCGCTTATTTTTATGAAAGTTTCTTTAAAAATTAGAAATTTGAAACATTTGTAGGCTAAAAATTGGAATTAACCTTAACGAATAAAAAATCGAATAATAATTATTCGTTGATTTTTTCATTAGAAATAATTTTTTTCTAATATTTCAATAAATATGATTCTGCATAAAAAATAATAAATATTTTTGGCGAATAAAATAACGAATAAAAAATATTCGTTAAGTTTTCTTGCGATCTTTCAAATTTTATAATTTACATATAAGCGTGTTTTCTATGGTATTTAGAAGGAAATAATTTTTTGCGACAATAATATTAACGAATCAAAAATCGAATAAAAAATATTCGTTGTTTTTTTCATTAGAAATTATTTTTTCCTAATATTTTAATCTACACAAAAAATACCATACATTTTTGGCGAATAAAATAACGAATAAAAATTATTCGTTAAGTTTTCTTTAGAACCTTCAAATTTTTTTGTTTATAAATATGGTTTCTATGGTATTTAGAAGTAAATTATTTTTTTCTGCTTTTGATCCACAATAATTTGAACGAATCAAAAACCGAATAAAAATTATTCGCTAAATTTATATTACATTTTTAAGATTTAGAGATTTTGTTGTCTTTAAAATTTATAAGAATAAAAATTCGAATATTTATTAACCGCTTTCTTTTATGAATGCTCTATAAATATTGGAAATTTAAACAGTTTTTGTCTAAAAGTTGGAACTAATTTTAACGAATAAAAATTATTCGTTGTTTTTTTCATTAGAAATTATTTTTTCCTAATACTTCAGTAAATATGATTGTTTCTACATAAAAAATAATAAACATTTTTGGCGAATAAAAAAACGAATAAAAATTATTCGTTAAGTTTTCTTTGCGATCTTTCAAATTTTATTATTTATAAGTGTGTTTTCTATGGTATTTAGAAGGAAATAATTTTATGCGACAATAATATTAACGAATCAAAAATCGAATAAAAATTATTCTCTAAATTTATGTAAAATGTTTAAGATTTTTTGAATAGGAGAGGTTTTGTCTTCAATATTTATAAGAATAAAAATTCGTATATTTATTATTCGCTTATTTTTATGAAAGTTTCTAGAAAAATTGGAAAATTTAAACAGATTAGGTTAAAAATTGGAATTAATTTTAACGAATAAAAAATCGAATAAAAATTATTCGTTGATTTTTTCATTGGAAATTAGTTTTTTATTAATATTTAAATAAATCATATTGGTTGTACATAAAAAATTTTAAAATTTTTTGGCGAATAAAATAACGAATAAAAATTATTTGTTAGGTTTTCTTCAGAATCTTTCAATTTATTTGTTTATAAATGTGCGACAATAAAATTAACGAATCAAAAACCAAATAAAAATTATTCGCTTAATTTATGTAAAATGTTTAAGATTTTTTGAATAGGAGAGGTTTTGTCTTCAATATTTATAAGAATAAAAATTATTATTTTTATGAAATTTTTAAAATTTCTTCGATTCGTGATAATTTGACTTTGATGTTAAAATAAACCCTGATTCCTGGGAAAAACTGCAAAACGTCTCTATTATTAATAATTTTAGAAAACCTCTGCTTTTTACAATGAGTCATTACTAACTCTACTCCTACTATTCCCTACTGTTTTAATCTAATTCTCACCCCCCACATCTTTAATCCTTTATTTATGTTCTCAAATTGCATTTATAGCATTCATCTCTTCTCACTCACCCTTGACTCTCCATGTAATGTTTGAGTGTGACACCCTTGGCCCAGCTGGCAATCATTTTTTTAAAACTACCACTGGTGGAGGCGACAGCAACCATACGTTCTTGGAATTTCTCATAGACACGTGGTACACCCATAAATCTGGTGGGACGAGCATCTTGCAATGATTTCACCAAAGTACCTTTCAAAGCATCTTTATCGGCAAAATAAATGCAACCGGCTATGGAAGCCATTGTATAGATATCGACAGTCTGGGCGGCAACATGAGACAATGGCAAGTAGGAGACCAAAACCTCTGAGCCGGCAACAACACGTTCCAAAGATTTTGTAATGGCACGAACATCAAATGTAATGTTATCATGACTGAGCATCACACCCTTTGGCATACCAACTGTGCCAGACTGCAAGCAGCATGAAAAAAACGGATAAGAAAATAAATTTTAGTTTGTTTTTCATCATGCTCGAAAAATATTGATGAAATGTTAACAAAATAAAAACAATTGCATTGATAGAGACAACTAACTAAACAAAAACTTACAGTATAGACCAAACAGCAGCATTCGTTGATGGCAATATTTTCTAAACGTTTTTGGAATTCATCTTCAACATCTGAAACATTCATATTTTCAATTTCAGACCACTAAAAACAAAGCAAGAGAAGAGAAATTTGTGTTTAAAAATACAAAAACCAACAACTGCTATTGTTTTTAATCTTACTCTGTAATAACCATCTTCCTTCTTCATGAAGGGAGCATAAGGTTCCTGGATTTGTATGCAGGCCTTCAAATTTGGCAATTTATCTTTGATGGCATGTATTTTCTCCATTTGCTTGGCATCGTCAACCACCACAATTTCAGCATGTGAATTTTCCAAAACATGCAAAACAGCATCTGCCGAATTGGTGGTATAGATGCCGGCAATAACACCACCCGCATGTATGGCACCCATGGCCGAGTAAAACCATTCGGCACAATTAAAGGCCAAAACACCCACAGCACTGCGGGAACTCATGCCCAATTTGATGAAGGCTTTGGCGGTTTGATGGACTTTCTGTTCATATTGTCTGGGAAAATAAAGAAAAATCAATAAACTCTGTAGGAAAAGAAACTAAGATATCCAATTTAACTCACTTGTAGGTAACTGTGGTATATTCGCCTTTGCCTTTCTTTGTTCTTAAGGCTGGATAGTCGGGATAATTGTTGACCGAACGCTTTAACAAACCAGGAATGGAAATGGGCTCTTCGGCACCCAAACCATCTTTGGACATGCGTATTTTAACGGCTTGTGTTACATCGGTAGTACGGCTGACTTCACTCTGCTTTAGGCGATTGGGACCGGTGCGATTGTAGAGAGCATCAGTGGCCATTTTAAAGAATTAGTAAAAGATCTGCAAAAAAAATTAAATGAAAATCATTAATTAGCTAAAAAAATAACTAATATAAACAAAAAGACTCAGACTATGAAACATCAATTACTAGACATTGACCCACATCCAATACAAACAATCCTCTTTATTTAATTTCAAGCAGACACAAAGAAAGAAGCACGTGTCAGAAAAACTAACAGATGTTAAGGCCTCATTTGAATTGACTAGACTTTAAGCTGAGTCAATTCTTAAAGCTGAGGGCATCTAAGAAGACACAACAGGAAACTAACTGATAAGACTCAAAAGAGGAAAGTTTCAGGGGAAAAAATACATTGATAAAAAAAAACTATTAAATTTACAAACGCATAAATAGTTTGTGGGTGATCACTGATAATGTTGCGTGATGTGAGAGCAAAGTCTAATAGTTTTTGCAAGAAGTATAGAAATAAAAGAAATATCATTAGATAGAGACAACTGAACTAGAACTGAACTAGAACTGAACTAGAACTGAACTAGAACTGAACTAGAACTGAACTAGAACTGAACTAGAACTGAACTAGAACTGAACTAGAACTGAACTAGAACTGAACTAGAACTGAACTAGAACTGAACTAGAACTGAACTAGAACTGAACTAGAACTGAACTAGAACTGAACTAGAACTGAACTAGAACTGAACTAGAACTGAACTAGAACTGAACTAGAACTGAACTAGAACTGAACTAGAACTGAACTAGAACTGAACTAGAACTGAACTAGAACTGAACTAGAACTGAACTAGAACTGAACTAGAACTGAACTAGAACTGAACTAGAACTGAACTAGAACTGAACTAGAACTGAACTAGAACTGAACTAGAACTGAACTAGAACTGAACTAGAACTGAACTAGAACTGAACTAGAACTGAACTAGAACTGAACTAGAACTGAACTAGAACTGAACTAGAACTGAACTAGAACTGAACTAGAACTGAACTAGAACTGAACTAGAACTGAACTAGAACTGAACTAGAACTGAACTAGAACTGAACTAGAACTGAACTAGAACTGAACTAGAACTGAACTAGAACTGAACTAGAACTGAACTAGAACTGAACTAGAACTGAACTAGAACTGAACTAGAACTGAACTAGAACTGAACTAGAACTGAACTAGAACTGAACTAGAACTGAACTAGAACTGAACTAGAACTGAACTAGAACTGAACTAGAACTGAACTAGAACTGAACTAGAACTGAACTAGAACTGAACTAGAACTGAACTAGAACTGAACTAGAACTGAACTAGAACTGAACTAGAACTGAACTAGAACTGAACTAGAACTGAACTAGAACTGAACTAGAACTGAACTAGAACTGAACTAGAACTGAACTAGAACTGAACTAGAACTGAACTAGAACTGAACTAGAACTGAACTAGAACTGAACTAGAACTGAACTAGAACTGAACTAGAACTGAACTAGAACTGAACTAGAACTGAACTAGAACTGAACTAGAACTGAACTAGAACTGAACTAGAACTGAACTAGAACTGAACTAGAACTGAACTAGAACTGAACTAGAACTGAACTAGAACTGAACTAGAACTGAACTAGAACTGAACTAGAACTGAACTAGAACTGAACTAGAACTGAACTAGAACTGAACTAGAACTGAACTAGAACTGAACTAGAACTGAACTAGAACTGAACTAGAACTGAACTAGAACTGAACTAGAACTGAACTAGAACTGAACTAGAACTGAACTAGAACTGAACTAGAACTGAACTAGAACTGAACTAGAACTGAACTAGAACTGAACTAGAACTGAACTAGAACTGAACTAGAACTGAACTAGAACTGAACTAGAACTGAACTAGAACTGAACTAGAACTGAACTAGAACTGAACTAGAACTGAACTAGAACTGAACTAGAACTGAACTAGAACTGAACTAGAACTGAACTAGAACTGAACTAGAACTGAACTAGAACTGAACTAGAACTGAACTAGAACTGAACTAGAACTGAACTAGAACTGAACTAGAACTGAACTAGAACTGAACTAGAACTGAACTAGAACTGAACTAGAACTGAACTAGAACTGAACTAGAACTGAACTAGAACTGAACTAGAACTGAACTAGAACTGAACTAGAACTGAACTAGAACTGAACTAGAACTGAACTAGAACTGAACTAGAACTGAACTAGAACTGAACTAGAACTGAACTAGAACTGAACTAGAACTGAACTAGAACTGAACTAGAACTGAACTAGAACTGAACTAGAACTGAACTAGAACTGAACTAGAACTGAACTAGAACTGAACTAGAACTGAACTAGAACTGAACTAGAACTGAACTAGAACTGAACTAGAACTGAACTAGAACTGAACTAGAACTGAACTAGAACTGAACTAGAACTGAACTAGAACTGAACTAGAACTGAACTAGAACTGAACTAGAACTGAACTAGAACTGAACTAGAACTGAACTAGAACTGAACTAGAACTGAACTAGAACTGAACTAGAACTGAACTAGAACTGAACTAGAACTGAACTAGAACTGAACTAGAACTGAACTAGAACTGAACTAGAACTGAACTAGAACTGAACTAGAACTGAACTAGAACTGAACTAGAACTGAACTAGAACTGAACTAGAACTGAACTAGAACTGAACTAGAACTGAACTAGAACTGAACTAGAACTGAACTAGAACTGAACTAGAACTGAACTAGAACTGAACTAGAACTGAACTAGAACTGAACTAGAACTGAACTAGAACTGAACTAGAACTGAACTAGAACTGAACTAGAACTGAACTAGAACTGAACTAGAACTGAACTAGAACTGAACTAGAACTGAACTAGAACTGAACTAGAACTGAACTAGAACTGAACTAGAACTGAACTAGAACTGAACTAGAACTGAACTAGAACTGAACTAGAACTGAACTAGAACTGAACTAGAACTGAACTAGAACTGAACTAGAACTGAACTAGAACTGAACTAGAACTGAACTAGAACTGAACTAGAACTGAACTAGAACTGAACTAGAACTGAACTAGAACTGAACTAGAACTGAACTAGAACTGAACTAGAACTGAACTAGAACTGAACTAGAACTGAACTAGAACTGAACTAGAACTGAACTAGAACTGAACTAGAACTGAACTAGAACTGAACTAGAACTGAACTAGAACTGAACTAGAACTGAACTAGAACTGAACTAGAACTGAACTAGAACTGAACTAGAACTGAACTAGAACTGAACTAGAACTGAACTAGAACTGAACTAGAACTGAACTAGAACTGAACTAGAACTGAACTAGAACTGAACTAGAACTGAACTAGAACTGAACTAGAACTGAACTAGAACTGAACTAGAACTGAACTAGAACTGAACTAGAACTGAACTAGAACTGAACTAGAACTGAACTAGAACTGAACTAGAACTGAACTAGAACTGAACTAGAACTGAACTAGAACTGAACTAGAACTGAACTAGAACTGAACTAGAACTGAACTAGAACTGAACTAGAACTGAACTAGAACTGAACTAGAACTGAACTAGAACTGAACTAGAACTGAACTAGAACTGAACTAGAACTGAACTAGAACTGAACTAGAACTGAACTAGAACTGAACTAGAACTGAACTAGAACTGAACTAGAACTGAACTAGAACTGAACTAGAACTGAACTAGAACTGAACTAGAACTGAACTAGAACTGAACTAGAACTGAACTAGAACTGAACTAGAACTGAACTAGAACTGAACTAGAACTGAACTAGAACTGAACTAGAACTGAACTAGAACTGAACTAGAACTGAACTAGAACTGAACTAGAACTGAACTAGAACTGAACTAGAACTGAACTAGAACTGAACTAGAACTGAACTAGAACTGAACTAGAACTGAACTAGAACTGAACTAGAACTGAACTAGAACTGAACTAGAACTGAACTAGAACTGAACTAGAACTGAACTAGAACTGAACTAGAACTGAACTAGAACTGAACTAGAACTGAACTAGAACTGAACTAGAACTGAACTAGAACTGAACTAGAACTGAACTAGAACTGAACTAGAACTGAACTAGAACTGAACTAGAACTGAACTAGAACTGAACTAGAACTGAACTAGAACTGAACTAGAACTGAACTAGAACTGAACTAGAACTGAACTAGAACTGAACTAGAACTGAACTAGAACTGAACTAGATTTAATAAGTTTAAATTTAAATATATTCTTTATTAATTGTGGGGTTATATACCTCTGATACAACATCTATTTGCAATAACTTATTTTCATTTATTGGGTTATTGAACTTTATTTCAAACAAACTCTCTACCAGACCGTTGCTTCTTTTTTTCTACTACTACAACACCTGCCCTTACCATAAAAACTATTTAACATTGTTTAATAAAAAAATAACACTTCTATTAACCATAAACAATTTAAACTTAACCCTCTTAAGGAATAAAAAGTGTAATTCATTAATAGCTAAAAACAATGGTTAAACTACTTGAATAAAAAATTGAACAAACAGTTTAGTTGTACTTTGATTTATACGTTTAAAAAACTCACGCTACATAGAAACGGTCAATTTATTTATGAAAGAAAAGCTAATAAAACATTAAACACAATTAAAAAAACCAAGTATGTTTTATTTATAGCTTAAATAAAAAAAAGTAAATTCAATAAATTTTATGATTAATTTTATAGCAATATTAAAGAAATTGATAAGAAATTATTATTAAAAGGCGCTTTATTTAAAAGGTGGAAAAATTTAAATTAATTAAAAAAACATGAATTTTTTTAAGCAAATTTTGTGATAAATTTATAGAATTTAAAAATCTAAAATAACTTTAATTTTAGTTACTAGTGGGAAAATTTGTTATTTTAGTTTTAATTAATTTAACGATGATAAGATTATTTAAAACTTATCTTTTGTTTGTGAAGATTATAGATTATAATCCATTTTTTTGGTGCTGAGATTTGGAAAATTTATGAACATAATTTAAGGTTTGCTAAAAGTATTTATATTTAAGTTAGTAATCTTTAGTGCTGAGTCACTTCCGAAGACTTTGTTGGAAGATTTTATAGAGTCTCATGATCGATTTGTATCAATTTCGAGTTTTTTGTGATTTTTTCAAGTGTTTTCAAAAAGATCTTAAACTATTAGATTATTTTTGGTATAACGTCCAAGGGTTGCTCTATAGTTTGATAAAAAATAATTGCAAACTATTGTCAAGTAAGGTCAAAATACTTTCTCAAGGTTTTGAAGCTATTTTTTTTAAATTTGCATTAAATGACTCCAAAACAAATATATCTAAGGCATCAATAGCTTCTGGGTTCCCAAAAATTTGGAATTCGAAATTTATGTTTAATTTCGGGAAGTTATTGGCAATCAAATGAGTGAAATTATGGTAACTTTTTAAACGTGCTTCAACATGCTCATATATTTGTGTTGGAGAAAGACTGGTATTTGGCTAGTCATACGAAAATATCCAAAATTTATTTCCATTTCCATAATCCCAAGCATAGATCAATACAAAGAGTTGTTGTATGCTTTGATTATTTCTGACACTCAATGCAACAACCTTCTCGCTTCTCTTTACCCATACTGTTTCTTATATTTCGGAACTAATAACTCCAAAACAAATCATTTTAATGTAACAATAGCTGTAGATGTCTAAAAACAGTGAAATTATGATCACTTTTGAGCCTGTTTGAACACGTTCAAGATCTTGTGTGGGACAAAGACTCGTATTTGACGAATCATATGAAAATTGGATCAATTTACTTCCATTTACATATTTCCAAGCACAGATCATCTTAAAGTTGCTGTAAAAAATTCGCTTCGCTGCTCTTTTTTTTGCCACATTTTTATACCCTTCACCTTCGTGAGAAGTGTATATATAAGATTATCATTACTTTTGTAATTTCCACAATATAATTTTCCGACCCTATAAAGTATATATATTGTGGATCACTATAGATAGCGGAGTCGATTAAGCCATGTCCATCAGTCTGTCTGTCCGTCTGTCTGTTGAAATCAACTTTCCGAAGCCCCCAAATAACTTACTTACACTATTCGTACATCAATATCTCCGGAATTCATCCGCCTCGAGAAAATCGGTCCACAAATCGCTGAGATATAAAGAAAAAACCAGGACAACCTCGATTTTTGACCTATATCTGGATTACTAAGTCATTAATGTAGACAATATGGATATCTATCTGATAGATATTTCAAAGACCTTTGCAACGACATAAGTTGAACCTACACTGGGACAAAATCGGAAAAAAATATTTTTTAACCCGAATTTTTTTCACCAAAAGTTTTTTTCGCTAAATATTTAAAAAAAAATTAAAATTTAAAAAAAAATAAATTTAAAAAAAAACATTTAAAAAAACTCAAAAATTTGTTTTCCAAAAAATTAAAAAAACAACTTTGGAAAAAAAATGAGACCCTAAAAATATTTAAAATTTTTACTTTGAAGTATAATTTGGTGAAGGGTATATACGAATATAGCTCTATTACTTGTCTTACTTCATTTCTGAACTAAATTACAAACCTTTCTAAGGCATCAGCTGTCGAATAATGTGTTTTTTAAAATTTAATTTTAAAGTTCGAAATAAAATAAAGTCATGAGTGAAATTATGGTCATTTTGTGAGCCGCTTGAACATGTTCAAAATCTAGTGTTGGACAAGAAAAAATTTAAAAATTTAAATTTAAAAAAAAAAAAATTGAATTAAAAAAAATTTAAAAACAAATTCGAAATTTTTTTTTCCAAAAAATTAAAAAAACAACTTTGGAAAAAAAAATTTTTTGTTTACTTAAAAATATCTAACATTTTTTTTTTAAGAATAATTTGGTGAAGTATAGCTCTCTTACCCCCTGTCTATACTTTACAAATATTCATCATAACAATAAATGACATTTGTTGTCAAGACAAAATTGTCTAAGCAAAAGCACTAACAATTTTATCATAACGAAGCAATAATACTAATAAATGGAGACTATACATGATAATTCTTTATCTAGACAACCATTTTGAAGTTTATCAAAATCAGATATAGACAGGGGGTTACTTGTTTTACTTAATTTCTGAACTAACTTACCCTAAAACAAACCTTTTTAAGGCATCAGCTGTCGAATAATATGTTTTTTTAAATTTAATTTTAAAGTTCGAAATAAAATAAAGTCATGAGTGAAATTATGGTCATTTTGTGAGCCTGCTTGAACATGTTCAAAATCTAGTGTTGGACAAGACTTTCCCCACATTTTTATACCCTACACAACCATAGTGGGGAGGGTATTATGCGTTTGTGCAGATGTTTGTAACGCCCAAAAATATAAGTCTAACCCACCTTAAAGTATACCGATCGACTTAGAATCACTTTCTGAGTCGATTAAACGATGTCCGTCCGTCCGTCTGGTTGGCTGGCTGTCCATGTAAACCTTGTGCGCAGAGTACAGGTCGCAATTTTGAAGATATTTCGATAAAATTTGTTACATATTATTTTTTCTACCCAAGGACCAAGCCTATTGAAAATGGCTGAAATCGGTCCATTATTTCACCTAGCCCCCATACAAATGTCCTTCCGAAATTGGACTTTATCAGTCATAAATGTTTAATTTATAAATGTATCTCCACAAATTGCGCTCCATATAAGTTTTATATATACAAAATTAATGTCACCAAATTTTGTTACGATCGGTCCATAATTAGTCATAGCTCCCATATAGTCCCGCTTCCGAAAATCGCTTTAACGTACTTAAATCACTTAAAAATGTTGGTATATACACAAAATTCGACATAAATAACTTTCATATAGACGTGAATCACACGACCTAATTTCAAGGTGATCGGTCCATAATTGGTCATAGCCCCCATATAAGGCCCACTTCCGTAAATCACTCAAAAATATAAATTATTGAAATTTTAAAAGAAAAATGTTTTGCTCTTTTACTTAGTGTAGGGTAGTGTAGGGTCGGGCTTGACCGACCATACTTTCTTACTTGGTTTTTTCTTCATTGCTAAACTAAATTTCTCTAAAACAAACCTTTCTAAGGCATCAATAGCTTCAGCTGTCGAATAATGTGGATTTTGAAATTTATTTTTGAATTTCGAAATAAAATAGAGTGAAATTATGGTCACTTTTTGAGCCTACTTGATCTTAATTAAATTTTTACACTTCCATTTTCATATTCCCAAGCAAAAATCATGTCAGAATTGTTGTATGCTTAGATTTCTTCTGACTCACGCTGTAATACTACTGCACTTAGTTTCGCTTCTCTTTTTTCATACTTTTCAGTAGCTTCAGCTGTTGAATAATGTGGATTTTGAAGTTTGAAATACAATAAAGTCATTGGCTGTCAAGTGAATAAAATGATGGTTACTTTTTGAACCTGGTTGATCTTGCTTATGCCTGTGTTTTAGAAAGTATCGTATTTGGAGAATCATTCATCCATTTCCATGTTTCCAAGCATAGATCCCTTCCGAATTAGTGTATGCCTCGGTTACTTCTGACACTTACTGTAACCATACAATACAACATTCTCTTCTCTTTTCCCGCACATTTTACCTAATCTCTCTAACCTTTTACCGTATACTTTCAAATTCTATAAATAACTGCCAACAGTTCATAGTAAATACGTAGATAGGTAGTCACACTACTTAACGCGGAGCACGTTGTCGAAATTATTGTGTGTTTATTTGCTTTTCTTCATCTTTCTTCCAATGTTTCTATTGTTTGTTTCGATTTACGAAACAGACGATAAAAACAGAAATAATAACGAGTTTTCTCTCACACATTTAGTGCTAAAATATAAAACTCTTTTCATCAAAAAATTATGTGTCTCTCTTCTCAAATAATTCTAAATTTTATTGAGACAAGACACATTTTTATATTTAAAATAAAAAATCTGACAACTGTTTGAAAATGTTTATATCTATGTATCTAGTGTTGGCAGAAAGAAATCGTACGAGTTTAAAATATTAACAAATAAAATACATCATCACACTTTTTCAGTCAACTTAATAAACTGAGAAAGAACTAACAAATAATCTAAACACAAAATACTTAATATCATAATTATCATAAGAAATCATATGTTAGAAAAACCCTACAGTGGGTACTTGTGTACTTCTATTTATTAATTTATTAGAATAGAATTTGCAGAAACTGGGGGAAATGTATTTAAAAATCTAATGAGAGAATGATAATTTTAGATTTTCATTGATACATTTGTAGGCCATTGAGAGAAAACACTTGAAAAGAAATAAACAAAAAAAAAATATTTGCAAAATATAAAAATTATTGAGGTCATTGTACAAGATGAAATCTTAAAATTTTTATAGTTTTTGCTTCTTGAAAAATTAAACGGTTGTATATAAAAACAAAATGTTATTAAATTGTTTAAGAAGAGAAAAACTAATTTCAATTTATTTGATCAGGAACCACTCACAATAAGCATTTTAGATGGAATTCAAGTGGAAAGCAAGTATAATTCCAGCCTTTTGAGTCCAGTATCAAGTAATTGAATTATAGTTGTAACACTTTATCATAGAATTCTCCTGTAGAAAGAAAACATTAATTCAAGACTTATGTTTTTTGTTTGAAAAATATTTAATTTTTTCAAATTTAAAACATAAAAAAATTCAAGTCAAGTTCCAACAAAAGATTCAAGTTCTTGATTTTTTAGTTGTATTTAGTGTTTACTGGGCTGTGAATAAGTAGTAGAAAGACAAACTTTCTTAGAAAAAAAATCAAAAATTTTATGTTTTGAGTCACAAACATTTTTAATAGATATCCATCTCGCATCCCACTAAGCGACCACCTAGATCTTCAAGGAAAGTATCTAAACTTTCTTTTGAGAAAAAAGGGCCCATTTTGAAAAAAAAATCAAAAAAGTTTTAGATTTCGGAAAAAAAATGTCAAAAATTTAATATTGTTTAAAAAAAAATTAAAAGATTGAAGAAATAGCTATCTAAATTGTTTGGGACACATTTTGCTAAGAACAATAAGTAACATGGATGAGAAAAAACACCTGCTTGGCCAAAATGTTAAATTTTTACCCCCTCTTACTCAGAGAGTTCTCCACCGATCTTGTTGAACTATCTAAGAAGTCTAACCTTGGGGCAAATTTCATCCCGATCGGAAGACATCGATTTCAAAAATTGGTTCACTTGACAAGAAATCCCCCATATATATCATGGGTCCTCATAAGATTCTAAGACAATCTAGAATCTTATGAGGACCGTCCGTCTATTTGTCTGTTGAAACACCATATGGACCAAACGAAAGGAGCTAGCTGGCGGAAAATTTTCACAAATACTCTCTGATGATTTGGTTTTGGAAATGGACAATATCGGTCTCATAAAAATATACAACCGGAATGTACAAATCCTCATAAAATTTTGCACAAATTAGTAAAGTAAAGAATGGCGAAAATCAGGCAACTTTTGTCCATAGTCCTCATACAAGGCCCCTCTCAGAAAATAACTTGAATATTCATAACTGTCTTATAATAATTAATATCGTGATGAAATAGAACAGTATTAAGTTATATTTGAAACTAAATTATTCAAACAACTCTTACTTTTTTGCTGATTCTTCTTTTTTCGCTTCTTTGGAAGTCCTTTTTAAACTGATAACGTAGCATGCATTTCAGTCGTAGAGTTTAAAATTTAATTTTGTTATTTTGAGAATTATAATTGAATTCAGTCATTATGGAGGAAACGTAGCATAATTTGTAGTCGTAGCCTATTCAAATTAGTCAATAATCTTAATGTTTTAACAAAATTCCAAACACTTTTTGTGCCTCTTTTGAATCAAATATAGAAACAATTAGTTAAAATTAGAAGTGTGGGGAATAATTATTGTTATAATTGAAATATATATGTATACAATTACTGTATACAAATTAATTTAAAATAAAAGCTGATATTTATTTTTTAAGAAAAGGAATTGAACACTCATTAACAACTAATGAAATTTACATATAAACTTATCGAAAAAATTTAGAAGCTTTCAAAAAGTTTTAATATTATTAATAGTGAAATATTTAAAATAAAACATTTCCCAAATAACAAACATTTCAATACGATTCAATAAACATTTGAGAATTATAGCCAACTCTACGGAATTGCCAACTATCTCAGACTCGTGGAGATATGGTTGAATAACTGGTGAATATGAGTAAATGAACTAAAAAGTATTCACTTGGATAGACGACTTACTTGGCGTAGTCATATAGAAGCCTCGAGAGTTCACATGAAGTTAAGAGACTCTAGCCTTCAGTGGTTAATCAATGATCAATCAGAATTAAGTCTTGACTATAAAGTCATCATGTACAAAAGTATTTTAAAACCAATTTGGCCATGTGGAATTCAATTATGGGGAACGGCGAGTAATTCCAGTATTGAACTTATACAGAATGCCCAATCGAAAAGTTTAAGGACCATAGATGGGTGCACCATAGTACATACATAAGAAATGAGAATGATGAGTTCAAGAATGTCCGTAAAAAATACATTAAAAAATTACAATACCACCCGAACCCACTTGCAAGATTTCTCGCACAGATCTAGGCTTCGTAGAGTCGATCTACCACCCCGATAAGATGTGACCCATTTATCCATCAAGGCCCCTGTCAGAGAGCAATTAATTTTAATTTTAGTTATAAGATTATAAAATGTTTGCTAGGCCTAAGAAAAAGGCAGATACTGCCTTATTCAAAATTTTTTTTTTGCTTCGAAAATGTCGAATTTTGTGCGAACAAAGCGTTATATGCGGAAAGTTTTGCTTTACTTCTTTAATTTGAAAAAAATACCGCTTAACTACACCAAGTGCTCAACGAAGCTTATGGTGGATGTGTTTCATCTTGTTTTCAACGAGCAATAGTTGGTTTGTGCGGTTCAGAAGTGATGATTTTGACACGGAAGACAAAGATCGTCCAGGCCAGCCACAAAAGTTTGAAGAGGCATTGAAAGCATTAATTCGATGAAGATTGTTGTCAAACTCTACAAGAGCTTGCAAAATCATTGGGAGCTACTCAAGCAACAATTTCAAAACGTTTGTGAGCAGTAGGATTCACCCAAAAGTATGGAAATTGAGTACCATACGAATTGAAGCCGAGAGAGTTTGACAGAAGATTTTGCATGTCCAAACAAGAATTTGCAACAAGAATTTGCAAAAACCCCTAGAATATGAGGCCAGACTTGAAACATTAATATTCCATAATGACAAGTCTAGGCCACATTATGCAATACCTGTTAAAAACTATTTAAAACAAGTAAGAGAGCTATGTATATGAGAATCTTCAACAAATTATATTTTAAAATACAAATTTTTAATACAAAACTAAATTTAAAAAAAAAAAAAAAATTTCAAAACTTTTTAAAAAAAAATTTTTTTAAATATTAATTAGCGAAAAAATTGTTTACATTTTTAGGTAAACAAAATTAAAAAAAAAAATTCAAAACTTTTTATTTATTAAATTTTATAACAAAAAAATTTTTTTTGGTGAAAAAAAACTCAGCGGAAAAATTATTTTTCCGGATTTTGTCTATATTAATGACTTAGTAATCCAGATATAGATAAAAAATAGGTTGTCCTGATTTTTGCCATATATCTCAGCCATTTGTTGGTCAGTTTTCTCGACTTTAAAAAGCAACCGAGCCTCGATAATTCCCGACATATTGATGTACGAATCATGTATGTAAATTATTTAGGTGCTATATCGACTTCGCTTTTTAACGATCCAGAATATATATACTTTTTGGGATCGCAAATGAAAAATGTAGAAATTAGAAACAGAATGACAAATTCTTGCCACTCATTGTAAAGGGTATAATGAAGTGGTTGGGAAGTTTTGCCTCACCCGCCTTATAGTTCAGACCTTGCACCGTCCGAATACTATTTGTTTCGATCTCTGGGTTACGCTTCACTTTGAACAGAGTATCCGATATTGACTTCATTCGGCAGAAATATGGGAAAAGGTCTTAGCTATGACCTTATCCCATAAAGTTGAGTAAATTTCAAATATTTTTGAATTTATTAATTTCAATTAAAACAAGTAAGAAAGTTTAGTCGACTCATAAAGTGATTCTGATAATTTTTAACATGAAAGAATTATTCCACAAATAGTGATATTGTTAAAGTTCTCAAAATTAATTTGATTTAAATTAACAATTTATTATCAAAAGCACTTAAAGTGCATAGTTTCAAGTACAAGGTTGTTGAAAAGAACAATACTATAGGTAGGTACTTAAGTATTTAGTAAAGCCATCACATGCAAATTTCGTAATTTAATTTCAAGCATTTTGGTTATAAAATTTGCCAAAATTGTTGCAAAAAAACACGCTTTAACAACTCCTTGTGTTGTATTTTGATCGGTTTAACTAAACCACCATTAAACGAAGTTTAAACAAAATAATATTTTTTTTGTAATATCCACATTTTCGTTCACTTGTTATAAAACACTGTGCAAAGTTCATTGTATCAGCATCGTAACTGTGTAGCTAAAAAATTGCAATTAACTGTAGAATTCTCCCATAAACTACAATTTTTTAATTTTTGTTATAATGTTGAATAAATTAATTAAGAAATAAGTTTTTCAAATAACTTTTACTAGTTCTTTTTTTAAATTATGCATTACATTTTTTAAATATTTAATTTGTTTTGTTGCACATTTAATAACTTGTAAAGTAAAGTTATTTTTTTAGTATTATTGTTCTTTATTTTTTGTAGTTATTACCTTTTTTAGAAAGGAAAAAAATCACACACACAAATTTTGAAGAACGGTTCTTCAAATATTCTTTTCTCCAAATTTAAATAATAAGAAAACGACCCGCGTTTTAAATAATTTGTGTTTTTTTTTGTTGTAAACAAACTACCACACGATCGAACACGTTCAATACGCCTCAAAGCCAATGAAAAGACTGACACTTTAAACAGGTCAGTGGTTTAACAAAACTACTTCAACGAGGATCGCTTGTTTGATAATTATGACAACAATAACAACAGCAACAGTATCAAACGAAATGTGTGTTTTTTTATATTATTTTTTTGGTGAAACGTGAAAATAATAACAACAACTTCTAGCAAATACGCAACAACAAAAAATCGTAAGAGTATTTTTACAGCTAGAATCATAAACAACAACTACCCTCGATAAGTACCTATATTTTGTTCTTGTTGCTAAATGAGCGAGAGAGTACTCGGAATACAGTTAAACAAAACATAGAGGTAAACATAATTCGCCGAGAGATTTATCACATTGCGCGTCTCTTAATTTCTGTGTTTCCCTGTCGTTTGGTATAAACCAGAGATGGAGGGTTTAGTAGATAAGTAAATCTTACAGCTATAAATCAACCTGAATTTGACCGAAGTCATGTTCCTGCGACTTTAGAAAATCCCACAAATTGGATGATATCGGTGGCCAGTTCACATCACAGCTGTGAGATGACCATGCCCTCAAATCCCTTGACAGAATGTCCAATTTGGCATGAGCTGTGTGTCATGTAGCGCCGTCATGTTGAAGCCACATGTCGTTGGTTTTCATATCATCCAATTCAGTCCAAAATAAATTGATAATCATGATTTAAAATTATTCCAGAAAAGATTAAAATTTTGTTTTTTAAAAATTTTAATTTTCAATTTTTTGTAAAATATTCCAGAAAATATTTATTATACCCTACACGACCATAGTGGGGAGCGTATTATGCGTTTGTGCAGATGTTTGTAACGCCCAAAAATATTAGAATCACTTTCTGAGTCGATTAAACGATGTCCGTCCGTCTGGTTGGCTGGCTGGCTGTCCATGTAAATCTTGTGCGCAGAGTACAGGTCGCAATTTTGAAGATATTTCGATGAAATTTGGTACATATTATTTTTTCGGCCCAAGGACCAAGCATATTGAAACTGCCTGAAATCGTTCCATTATTTCACCTAGCCCCCATATAAATGTCCTTCCGAAATTGGACTTTATCGGTCATAAATGTTTAATTTATTAATGTATCTCCACAAATTGCGCTCCAAATAAGTTGTATATATACAAAATTCATGTCACCAAATTTTGTTACGATCGGTGCATAATTAGTCATAGCTCCTATATAGACCCGCTTCCGAAAATCACTTTAACGTGCATAAATCGCACTCACAAAATTCAACATAGTAAACTTTCATAAAGACATAAATCACACGACCTAATTTCAAGGTGATCGGTCCATAATTGGTCATAGCCCCCATATAAGGCCCACATCCGAAAATCACTCAAAAATATAAATTATTGAAATTTTAAAAGAAAAATGTTTTTGCTCTTATATTTAGTGTAGGGTATTATATGGTCGGGCTTGACCGACCATACTTTCTGTCTTGTTTTTTTTATATTTATTTTTAAATTTTTTGTAAAATATTGCTCACAACCTCACAAAATATTGCTGAAACCCCTAATGGGGGTATACATATATAAGTTTTTCATTCCGTTTGTAATTTCTACATTTTTCATTTCCGACCCTATATATTCTGGATCCTTATAGATAGCGGAGTCGATTAAGCCATATCCTTCTGTCTGTTGAAATCAATTTTCTGAAGACCCCTGATATCTTCGGGATACAAATCTTCAATAATTCTGTCAGACATGCTTTCGAGAAGTTTGCTACTAAAAATCAGCGAAATCGGTCCACAAATGGCTGAGATATGAGGAAAAAACCAGGACAACCTCGATTTTTGACTTATATCAGTTTACTAAATCATTAATATTTTTTTAAATTAAAAAAAAAAAGTTTTTAAATTTAAAAAATTTAAAATTTAAAAAAAAATATTTAAAAATTTAAAAAAAACAATTTTTTTCCAAATATTAAAAAACTGCAAAAAAATAAATTTTGTTCACCTAAAAATATTTAAAATTTTTATTTTGAAATATAATTTGCTGAAGGGTATAAAGATTAAGCACAGCCGAATATAGCTTTCTTACTTGTTTCAAAACAAATTGATAGTTTTTTTTTGTTTTCCATCAAAATTGAGAAATATTGAAAAAATGGATAGTTGGAAAATATCGATTTACCTGGGCAAATACAAAGCAAAACTATACAATTTTCTTTTGTTCTTTTCTTAATAAATAGAACTATCAATAGAATCAAAAATAATGACCATCTGTTACCTAGTTTTCGAGATATTGTATGGTCTGTTTTTTTGAAAACAATTTTTTTGAAGAAAATGTTAGTACTTGGTAAAACATGGCGGTGGGTCTTGTGCTGTGGGCTGCTTGTCAGCTGCAGGACTTGGGAGTCTTGTATTCATTGTAATTACAATAAACAGCCGAGACAACTCACAAATTTGAAAGTAAGACAATCTGAAAGTAAGTGCCGAAAAATTTGGTCCTGTAACACCATGATTCGTTCAGAAAGTCAATGGCCCAAAGCACACCGTAATAATTGTTAAGGAGTGACTATTGTATAACGTGCCTAAGTAGTTATATTCACCTCCGCAATCTCCAGGCCTTAACCCAATAGAGCTCCTGTGGTAAATTTTAGACTGGAATATTGGAAAACGAAGCATTTCATCTAAGGACAAACTGCGAAACCTCTTTTACGGAAGAGAGGGGGGGGGGGAAATTACTAAAGATATAACTGAATATCTTGGAAACTCTATGAAAAGGCAACTAAAGGCCGTAATTAAGCGCAGCAAAATATAAACTTTTTATTTTCGGCTTTTGGTGATATAAAATAGAGCGCTATCAACTGTATACTAAATTTTGACTGTTGTTTTTAGGTACTTTTTTCTTTTTCTCATAAATTTTCCGCGAAATCAATTTTAATTTTCAAAGTTTTTTAAAATAATAAAAGATTAAACTCTAAATTTAATTTTATGTTTAATCAAAATTATATTTTTCTTTCTACAATTAATATATTTAGCTTCATAGATGAAAATGCCTGCTGTATACGAAATTTTGACTCTGACTGTATATACAAGGTGGCGCAAAAGTAAACTTCCGATGTTTTTGGCTGTAATTAAAAAAAAAAAAATAAAAACTTTGATTCTTTTTGTGGATTATTTTTATTTGGTCTTTTAATTTTTTTCACATCAAGTCGAGAATATGATGTCATGTAAATGGCCGCCGCCACAGTTAATTGTCATTTGAGCCCTTTTTATGTCATTTTCCATCACTTTGGCCAAAACTTCCGGCGATAGGTCCTCATATTCTTGACGGATATTATCTTTAAGAACTGCAAGAGTCTGAGGCTTGTTGACATAAACCAGCGACTTCAAAAAGCTCCACAAAAAGAAGTCTGGAGCGGTCAAATCAGGCGATTTTGCTGGCCAGTGCAAATCGCCAAAACGGGAGATTAGGCGGCCGGGAAATGCATCCTTCAGCATATCGGTTGTGGCACGTGCAGTGTGTGCCGTTGCACAGTCCTGTTGGAACCACATGTTTTCCAATCCCAATTCATCAAGTTGCGGCAAAAAGAACTCGCACACCATACAGTGACGTTGAGCGGGTGTAATGGCTCTTCGTGGGTTACACGTGGATTTTCAGTGCCCCAGAAGTGTAAATTTTGCTTAATTACGTAAGCGTTGGACTGCCAGGAAATCTGCGACGAAATTCACGTTGTTCCAAAGTCACCGACCGATTATTGGTCAAATAAATAGTCAGCAATATTCCGCGTTCTGGAGCAGTGTAGCGTAACATTGTTTATTAACGTGTATTTCGCATGTGTTTTCTACACAAATGTCAAAACAGAACTGACATTATGGGCCTATCGCAAAATTTATAGCATTTTCTGATAGGAGTATTACTTTTGCGCCACCTCGTATGTATATTCTGGATCGTTATAGATAGCGAAGTCGATATAGCCATGTCTGTCTGCCCGTCTGTATCTTGAAATCCACTTTCCGTAGCTCACAAATAACTTACAAACATGATTGATACATCAATATATCGGGAATTCTCCCCGCTCGTATTTAAAATGGAGCAAATCGGACAAACGGCTGAGATATAAACAAGGACAACATCGATTTTTGGCCTATTTTTTATCTATATCTGGATAACAAGTAATAAATATAGACAATATGGATGATAGATATTTCAAAGTTCATTGCAACGATGTACATATATAAGGCTGTAGCAAGATGGACCTACAATGGGTCAAAATCGGGAAAAATATTTTTTAACTCGAATTTTTTTTCACCAAAAAAAAACATTTTTCACTAATAAATTTCAAAATTTGTAAAAAATAAAAAAAAACATTTGGAACCAAAATAAAATACAATTTCGAAAATTTTTTAAAAAAAAAAATAAATTTTTGTTTATCTAAAAATATTGAAAATTTTTATTTTAAAGTTTTAATTTGGTGAAGGGTATACAAGATTCGGCATAGCCGAATATAACACTCTTACTTGTTTTTAGTTCAATTCTTTTGAATTTCATTTTCATTACTCTATTCAAACTCTCAAATTTTCCTTCCCTGACAAGAAATATTTTTTATTCCAATTTTTTGTTCTTAAATCTTATCAAACCATACGTTTTATTTCGGGCTTTTTTTTATTATTTGTTTGAGTTTATTTTTATTGTAGTTTATTTTTTTTTGTTAATAAAGTAAAGAAACTCATACAAAATCGTATGATAACAACATGTCGATCATCTCTCTATGTACTCAAATGTATTTTTAAAAATTATGTTTTTTAATTCATTTAAAGTGCATGTTTTTATTTAAATCATTAAATTAAAAATTCATAAAAAATTTGCTGGTGTAGTTTTTTTGTGGTTCTAAAGTGGTACATAAGTACTCACTGATAACACTGATGCCAGCCAGTTGAAATATTATGGGGACCTCTTCTCATCTGATTTGAATAATATTGTAAAATTTGTTTGTTTTGGTTTGTAAACATTGAATTGAATGATTAAAAATGCCTGTTCTACATAGATCAGCTTATAATTTTTGTGAAATTTTTAGTGCAGCCAAATGAATAAAAATAAAACAAAATTGTTTACTTAATTTGGTTATAAAGTTCAATTTTGTATTCGCTACATTATAATTGGAAGTACACGTATGTTTAGTTGATCATTATAATTGGAAAATGAACTACAGAAGACTAGGACAGTAAATTGGTAGACTTAACAAAATTTCCACTTTCACTTCTCCTAGCTCACTCTAACTTTATCCCTCCGTCCCTTTCTACATTTCCATTTTCATGATATCTTCCTAATCATGCTAGTAGTTGAAATATAAAATTATTATCTAATGATAAAGTCCAGTATTAGATTATTAGTTTATATTACCAATACACAAAACTTATTTAACTGATAAAGACCTGGGGAGCTAATGTTCTAAAACGTTTTTCATTTTTATGGTACGGCCATAATATTGAAAACAAGCACTCAATAATTATAAAAATTTAATACAATTTAATAATGCCAAATTATTTATGTTCCAACCGTTCACAAAAAAATAAATGAACGATAAAAATCGGCATTTCTAACTTTGATCCTTAAAACTGCACACTTTATTTTTATTAAATGGGAAAATAAAAGTTCAAATAAACTTTTTTTTTAAATTTATTTTATATAAAACAACAACTTGCTTTAAAATTTGACCGGAAATGTATTTGGACTTTGATTTTTTCCCCAAAAATTATCTATATATTCTCATATTTGTTTATCTGTAAATAAAAGTGATAATATAGCATTTGTAGTGCTTTAATTAATATTATTAAATAAAATAAAGCAAATCATATCAAAAAATATTACCATGACCGTCATGACGTAGAAAATTTAATTAAATTATTAAAATACAAGGAAAAACCTTTTCAATTGTTGCCAAGAACTATTGAAGGTTTCCAAAAATTAAATTAAAAAAACAAGTAAGAATGTTAAAATCGACTGTGCCAAATCTTATTTACCCTTCACCAAATAATACTTTAAAATAAAAATTTTAAATATTTTTAGGTAAAAAAAATTAAAATTTTTTTTTTCAATATCGTTTTTTTAGTTTTTTAAAAAATATATTTTTTTCAAATTTTTATTTAATTTTTTTTAAAAATTTTTATTAAATTTTTTTGCTTTTCATTTCATTAGTGAAAAATTTTGCTGGTCAAAAAATATTTTTTTTTTTAAATTTTTATTAAAATTTTTTGCTTTTCATTTCATTATTGAAACATTTTTTTGGTCAAAAAATAAATTCGGGTTAAAAAATATTTTCCCCGATTTTGACCCATTGTAGGTCCAACTTACTATGGCCTTATATACATACATCGTTGCAATGGACTTTAAAATATCTAACATAAGACACCCATTTTGTCTATATTAATAAATTAGTAATCCAGATACAGATCAAAAGTAGGCCAAAAATCGAGATTGTTCTGGTTTTTATACCCTTCAGCTTCGTGAGAAGGGTATATATAAGTTTGTCATTCCGTTTGTAATTTCTACATTTTTCATTTCCGACCCTATAAAGTATATATATTCTGGATCCTTATAGATAGCGGAGTCGATTAAACCATGTCCGTCTGTCTGTCTGTCTGTCTGTCTGTTGAAATCAATTTTCTGAAGGCCCCAGATATCTCCAGGATCCAAATCTTCAACAATTCTGTCAGACATACTTTCAACTACGGAAAGTTGATTTCAACATACAGACGGTCAGACGGCCAGACGAAATGACGAAAGTCCTTCCCAATCTAATGTCTTCTCATTAGTCTTTATATTTCCAACTTAAAACGTTGCAAAGACTGATCGACTTTCATATAAGGCATCGACTAGAGGGATCTCAAGCAGTCAGCATGCCTACCTTAGGTTTCGCTCTACTCCATGAAGTCGTTAGAGTTACAGAGAGATCCCTCGAATTAAAACAATACAACAAGCTCTAATTAACCTTGATGTTGAAGAGTATATCAGCGAATGGTCAATATCCATGTTGAAATCAAGAATAGAATAGCATGTTGGACGAGGCACACCTAAGGGTGGAGTGATCTCTCCACTACTTTGGCTTTTCGTTATTCTCAATTCTCACTGAACTAGAAAAAAAAGGGATAAAATTTGTCGGTTATGAGGACCAGAATGGGATCTACTTTGTATATCTCCAGTTCCAGTAGCAATTCCACTGGGGACTATTAAAAATATTATCTTCAAACACTTTCCTACAAGTTAATGTGACCATCTTTAAACAAAAAAACGATTTATGCAACTGATAACCCGTAATAGAAGGCATATATCAAGGTTGCTGCAGTACTAACGGGGCACTGGATGATAAGCAAGCATGCTAACTAGAACCTAATCGCCTTGTACTCCCCCTTAAAGACCGATATTGCCCATTTTCAATACAAAACAAACCTTATCAACAGAGAGAGTTTGTGACAAAATTTCAACCAGCTAAAGCCCTACCATGTTTGCACAGACAGACGGACATAATTATATCGTCTTAGAACTTCACACAGTCCCAGAATATCTGGGACTTTGGTTCTGAATATTTCTATGTGTTACAAACGGAATGACAAAAGCAATACATCCCCCATCTTTTTGAAGTTGGGTATAAAAACATTACATTTTTTTATTATTTCAGTTCTAGTTCAGATTATATTTCAGGTTCTAGTTCAGTTCTAGTTCAGATTATATTTCAGGTTCTAGTTCAGTTCTAGTTCAGTTCTAGTTCAGTTCTAGTTCAGTTCTAGTTCAGTTCTAGTTCAGTTCTAGTTCAGTTCTAGTTCAGTTCTAGTTCAGTTCTAGTTCAGTTCTAGTTCAGTTCTAGTTCAGTTCTAGTTCAGTTCTAGTTCAGTTCTAGTTCAGTTCTAGTTCAGTTCTAGTTCAGTTCTAGTTCAGTTCTAGTTCAGTTCTAGTTCAGTTCTAGTTCAGTTCTAGTTCAGTTCTAGTTCAGTTCTAGTTCAGTTCTAGTTCAGTTCTAGTTCAGTTCTAGTTCAGTTCTAGTTCAGTTCTAGTTCAGTTCTAGTTCAGTTCTAGTTCAGTTCTAGTTCAGTTCTAGTTCAGTTCTAGTTCAGTTCTAGTTCAGTTCTAGTTCAGTTCTAGTTCAGTTCTAGTTCAGTTCTAGTTCAGTTCTAGTTCAGTTCTAGTTCAGTTCTAGTTCAGTTCTAGTTCAGTTCTAGTTCAGTTCTAGTTCAGTTCTAGTTCAGTTCTAGTTCAGTTCTAGTTCAGTTCTAGTTCAGTTCTAGTTCAGTTCTAGTTCAGTTCTAGTTCAGTTCTAGTTCAGTTCTAGTTCAGTTCTAGTTCAGTTCTAGTTCAGTTCTAGTTCAGTTCTAGTTCAGTTCTAGTTCAGTTCTAGTTCAGTTCTAGTTCAGTTCTAGTTCAGTTCTAGTTCAGTTCTAGTTCAGTTCTAGTTCAGTTCTAGTTCAGTTCTAGTTCAGTTCTAGTTCAGTTCTAGTTCAGTTCTAGTTCAGTTCTAGTTCAGTTCTAGTTCAGTTCTAGTTCAGTTCTAGTTCAGTTCTAGTTCAGTTCTAGTTCAGTTCTAGTTCAGTTCTAGTTCAGTTCTAGTTCAGTTCTAGTTCAGTTCTAGTTCAGTTCTAGTTCAGTTCTAGTTCAGTTCTAGTTCAGTTCTAGTTCAGTTCTAGTTCAGTTCTAGTTCAGTTCTAGTTCAGTTCTAGTTCAGTTCTAGTTCAGTTCTAGTTCAGTTCTAGTTCAGTTCTAGTTCAGTTCTAGTTCAGTTCTAGTTCAGTTCTAGTTCAGTTCTAGTTCAGTTCTAGTTCAGTTCTAGTTCAGTTCTAGTTCAGTTCTAGTTCAGTTCTAGTTCAGTTCTAGTTCAGTTCTAGTTCAGTTCTAGTTCAGTTCTAGTTCAGTTCTAGTTCAGTTCTAGTTCAGTTCTAGTTCAGTTCTAGTTCAGTTCTAGTTCAGTTCTAGTTCAGTTCTAGTTCAGTTCTAGTTCAGTTCTAGTTCAGTTCTAGTTCAGTTCTAGTTCAGTTCTAGTTCAGTTCTAGTTCAGTTCTAGTTCAGTTCTAGTTCAGTTCTAGTTCAGTTCTAGTTCAGTTCTAGTTCAGTTCTAGTTCAGTTCTAGTTCAGTTCTAGTTCAGTTCTAGTTCAGTTCTAGTTCAGTTCTAGTTCAGTTCTAGTTCAGTTCTAGTTCAGTTCTAGTTCAGTTCTAGTTCAGTTCTAGTTCAGTTCTAGTTCAGTTCTAGTTCAGTTCTAGTTCAGTTCTAGTTCAGTTCTAGTTCAGTTCTAGTTCAGTTCTAGTTCAGTTCTAGTTCAGTTCTAGTTCAGTTCTAGTTCAGTTCTAGTTCAGTTCTAGTTCAGTTCTAGTTCAGTTCTAGTTCAGTTCTAGTTCAGTTCTAGTTCAGTTCTAGTTCAGTTCTAGTTCAGTTCTAGTTCAGTTCTAGTTCAGTTCTAGTTCAGTTCTAGTTCAGTTCTAGTTCAGTTCTAGTTCAGTTCTAGTTCAGTTCTAGTTCAGTTCTAGTTCAGTTCTAGTTCAGTTCTAGTTCAGTTCTAGTTCAGTTCTAGTTCAGTTCTAGTTCAGTTCTAGTTCAGTTCTAGTTCAGTTCTAGTTCAGTTCTAGTTCAGTTCTAGTTCAGTTCTAGTTCAGTTCTAGTTCAGTTCTAGTTCAGTTCTAGTTCAGTTCTAGTTCAGTTCTAGTTCAGTTCTAGTTCAGTTCTAGTTCAGTTCTAGTTCAGTTCTAGTTCAGTTCTAGTTCAGTTCTAGTTCAGTTCTAGTTCAGTTCTAGTTCAGTTCTAGTTCAGTTCTAGTTCAGTTCTAGTTCAGTTCTAGTTCAGTTCTAGTTCAGTTCTAGTTCAGTTCTAGTTCAGTTCTAGTTCAGTTCTAGTTCAGTTCTAGTTCAGTTCTAGTTCAGTTCTAGTTCAGTTCTAGTTCAGTTCTAGTTCAGTTCTAGTTCAGTTCTAGTTCAGTTCTAGTTCAGTTCTAGTTCAGTTCTAGTTCAGTTCTAGTTCAGTTCTAGTTCAGTTCTAGTTCAGTTCTAGTTCAGTTCTAGTTCAGTTCTAGTTCAGTTCTAGTTCAGTTCTAGTTCAGTTCTAGTTCAGTTCTAGTTCAGTTCTAGTTCAGTTCTAGTTCAGTTCTAGTTCAGTTCTAGTTCAGTTCTAGTTCAGTTCTAGTTCAGTTCTAGTTCAGTTCTAGTTCAGTTCTAGTTCAGTTCTAGTTCAGTTCTAGTTCAGTTCTAGTTCAGTTCTAGTTCAGTTCTAGTTCAGTTCTAGTTCAGTTCTAGTTCAGTTCTAGTTCAGTTCTAGTTCAGTTCTAGTTCAGTTCTAGTTCAGTTCTAGTTCAGTTCTAGTTCAGTTCTAGTTCAGTTCTAGTTCAGTTCTAGTTCAGTTCTAGTTCAGTTCTAGTTCAGTTCTAGTTCAGTTCTAGTTCAGTTCTAGTTCAGTTCTAGTTCAGTTCTAGTTCAGTTCTAGTTCAGTTCTAGTTCAGTTCTAGTTCAGTTCTAGTTCAGTTCTAGTTCAGTTCTAGTTCAGTTCTAGTTCAGTTCTAGTTCAGTTCTAGTTCAGTTCTAGTTCAGTTCTAGTTCAGTTCTAGTTCAGTTCTAGTTCAGTTCTAGTTCAGTTCTAGTTCAGTTCTAGTTCAGTTCTAGTTCAGTTCTAGTTCAGTTCTAGTTCAGTTCTAGTTCAGTTCTAGTTCAGTTCTAGTTCAGTTCTAGTTCAGTTCTAGTTCAGTTCTAGTTCAGTTCTAGTTCAGTTCTAGTTCAGTTCTAGTTCAGTTCTAGTTCAGTTCTAGTTCAGTTCTAGTTCAGTTCTAGTTCAGTTCTAGTTCAGTTCTAGTTCAGTTCTAGTTCAGTTCTAGTTCAGTTCTAGTTCAGTTCTAGTTCAGTTCTAGTTCAGTTCTAGTTCAGTTCTAGTTCAGTTCTAGTTCAGTTCTAGTTCAGTTCTAGTTCAGTTCTAGTTCAGTTCTAGTTCAGTTCTAGTTCAGTTCTAGTTCAGTTCTAGTTCAGTTCTAGTTCAGTTCTAGTTCAGTTCTAGTTCAGTTCTAGTTCAGTTCTAGTTCAGTTCTAGTTCAGTTCTAGTTCAGTTCTAGTTCAGTTCTAGTTCAGTTCTAGTTCAGTTCTAGTTCAGTTCTAGTTCAGTTCTAGTTCAGTTCTAGTTCAGTTCTAGTTCAGTTCTAGTTCAGTTCTAGTTCAGTTCTAGTTCAGTTCTAGTTCAGTTCTAGTTCAGTTCTAGTTCAGTTCTAGTTCAGTTCTAGTTCAGTTCTAGTTCAGTTCTAGTTCAGTTCTAGTTCAGTTCTAGTTCAGTTCTAGTTCAGTTCTAGTTCAGTTCTAGTTCAGTTCTAGTTCAGTTCTAGTTCAGTTCTAGTTCAGTTCTAGTTCAGTTCTAGTTCAGTTCTAGTTCAGTTCTAGTTCAGTTCTAGTTCAGTTCTAGTTCAGTTCTAGTTCAGTTCTAGTTCAGTTCTAGTTCAGTTCTAGTTCAGTTCTAGTTCAGTTCTAGTTCAGTTCTAGTTCAGTTCTAGTTCAGTTCTAGTTCAGTTCTAGTTCAGTTCTAGTTCAGTTCTAGTTCAGTTCTAGTTCAGTTCTAGTTCAGTTCTAGTTCAGTTCTAGTTCAGTTCTAGTTCAGTTCTAGTTCAGTTCTAGTTCAGTTCTAGTTCAGTTCTAGTTCAGTTCTAGTTCAGTTCTAGTTCAGTTCTAGTTCAGTTCTAGTTCAGTTCTAGTTCAGTTCTAGTTCAGTTCTAGTTCAGTTCTAGTTCAGTTCTAGTTCAGTTCTAGTTCAGTTCTAGTTCAGTTCTAGTTCAGTTCTAGTTCAGTTCTAGTTCAGTTCTAGTTCAGTTCTAGTTCAGTTCTAGTTCAGTTCTAGTTCAGTTCTAGTTCAGTTCTAGTTCAGTTCTAGTTCAGTTCTAGTTCAGTTCTAGTTCAGTTCTAGTTCAGTTCTAGTTCAGTTCTAGTTCAGTTCTAGTTCAGTTCTAGTTCAGTTCTAGTTCAGTTCTAGTTCAGTTCTAGTTCAGTTCTAGTTCAGTTCTAGTTCAGTTCTAGTTCAGTTCTAGTTCAGTTCTAGTTCAGTTCTAGTTCAGTTCTAGTTCAGTTCTAGTTCAGTTCTAGTTCAGTTCTAGTTCAGTTCTAGTTCAGTTCTAGTTCAGTTCTAGTTCAGTTCTAGTTCAGTTCTAGTTCAGTTCTAGTTCAGTTCTAGTTCAGTTCTAGTTCAGTTCTAGTTCAGTTCTAGTTCAGTTCTAGTTCAGTTCTAGTTCAGTTCTAGTTCAGTTCTAGTTCAGTTCTAGTTCAGTTCTAGTTCAGTTCTAGTTCAGTTCTAGTTCAGTTCTAGTTCAGTTCTAGTTCAGTTCTAGTTCAGTTCTAGTTCAGTTCTAGTTCAGTTCTAGTTCAGTTCTAGTTCAGTTCTAGTTCAGTTCTAGTTCAGTTCTAGTTCAGTTCTAGTTCAGTTCTAGTTCAGTTCTAGTTCAGTTCTAGTTCAGTTCTAGTTCAGTTCTAGTTCAGTTCTAGTTCAGTTCTAGTTCAGTTCTAGTTCAGTTCTAGTTCAGTTCTAGTTCAGTTCTAGTTCAGTTCTAGTTCAGTTCTAGTTCAGTTCTAGTTCAGTTCTAGTTCAGTTCTAGTTCAGTTCTAGTTCAGTTCTAGTTCAGTTCTAGTTCAGTTCTAGTTCAGTTCTAGTTCAGTTCTAGTTCAGTTCTAGTTCAGTTCTAGTTCAGTTCTAGTTCAGTTCTAGTTCAGTTCTAGTTCAGTTCTAGTTCAGTTCTAGTTCAGTTCTAGTTCAGTTCTAGTTCAGTTCTAGTTCAGTTCTAGTTCAGTTCTAGTTCAGTTCTAGTTCAGTTCTAGTTCAGTTCTAGTTCAGTTCTAGTTCAGTTCTAGTTCAGTTCTAGTTCAGTTCTAGTTCAGTTCTAGTTCAGTTCTAGTTCAGTTCTAGTTCAGTTCTAGTTCAGTTCTAGTTCAGTTCTAGTTCAGTTCTAGTTCAGTTCTAGTTCAGTTCTAGTTCAGTTCTAGTTCAGTTCTAGTTCAGTTCTAGTTCAGTTCTAGTTCAGTTCTAGTTCAGTTCTAGTTCAGTTCTAGTTCAGTTCTAGTTCAGTTCTAGTTCAGTTCTAGTTCAGTTCTAGTTCAGTTCTAGTTCAGTTCTAGTTCAGTTCTAGTTCAGTTCTAGTTCAGTTCTAGTTCAGTTCTAGTTCAGTTCTAGTTCAGTTCTAGTTCAGTTCTAGTTCAGTTCTAGTTCAGTTCTAGTTCAGTTCTAGTTCAGTTCTAGTTCAGTTCTAGTTCAGTTCTAGTTCAGTTCTAGTTCAGTTCTAGTTCAGTTCTAGTTCAGTTCTAGTTCAGTTCTAGTTCAGTTCTAGTTCAGTTCTAGTTCAGTTCTAGTTCAGTTCTAGTTCAGTTCTAGTTCAGTTCTAGTTCAGTTCTAGTTCAGTTCTAGTTCAGTTCTAGTTCAGTTCTAGTTCAGTTCTAGTTCAGTTCTAGTTCAGTTCTAGTTCAGTTCTAGTTCAGTTCTAGTTCAGTTCTAGTTCAGTTCTAGTTCAGTTCTAGTTCAGTTCTAGTTCAGTTCTAGTTCAGTTCTAGTTCAGTTCTAGTTCAGTTCTAGTTCAGTTCTAGTTCAGTTCTAGTTCAGTTCTAGTTCAGTTCTAGTTCAGTTCTAGTTCAGTTCTAGTTCAGTTCTAGTTCAGTTCTAGTTCAGTTCTAGTTCAGTTCTAGTTCAGTTCTAGTTCAGTTCTAGTTCAGTTCTAGTTCAGTTCTAGTTCAGTTCTAGTTCAGTTCTAGTTCAGTTCTAGTTCAGTTCTAGTTCAGTTCTAGTTCAGTTCTAGTTCAGTTCTAGTTCAGTTCTAGTTCAGTTCTAGTTCAGTTCTAGTTCAGTTCTAGTTCAGTTCTAGTTCAGTTCTAGTTCAGTTCTAGTTCAGTTCTAGTTCAGTTCTAGTTCAGTTCTAGTTCAGTTCTAGTTCAGTTCTAGTTCAGTTCTAGTTCAGTTCTAGTTCAGTTCTAGTTCTAGTTCAGTTCTAGTTCAGTTCTAGTTCAGTTCTAGTTCAGTTCTAGTTCAGTTCTAGTTCTAGTTCAGTTCTAGTTCAGTTCTAGTTCAGTTCTAGTTCAGTTCTAGTTCAGTTCTAGTTCTAGTTCAGTTCTAGTTCAGTTCTAGTTCAGTTCTAGTTCAGTTCTAGTTCAGTTCTAGTTCAGTTCTAGTTCAGTTCTAGTTCAGTTCTAGTTCAGTTCTAGTTCAGTTCTAGTTCAGTTCTAGTTCAGTTCTAGTTCAGTTCTAGTTCAGTTCTAGTTCAGTTCTAGTTCAGTTCTAGTTCAGTTCTAGTTCAGTTCTAGTTCAGTTCTAGTTCAGTTCTAGTTCAGTTCTAGTTCAGTTCTAGTTCAGTTCTAGTTCAGTTCTAGTTCAGTTCTAGTTCAGTTCTAGTTCAGTTCTAGTTCAGTTCTAGTTCAGTTCTAGTTCAGTTCTAGTTCAGTTCTAGTTCAGTTCTAGTTCAGTTCTAGTTCAGTTCTAGTTCAGTTCTAGTTCAGTTCTAGTTCAGTTCTAGTTCAGTTCTAGTTCAGTTCTAGTTCAGTTCTAGTTCAGTTCTAGTTCAGTTCTAGTTCAGTTCTAGTTCAGTTCTAGTTCAGTTCTAGTTCAGTTCTAGTTCAGTTCTAGTTCAGTTCTAGTTCAGTTCTAGTTCAGTTCTAGTTCAGTTCTAGTTCAGTTCTAGTTCAGTTCTAGTTCAGTTCTAGTTCAGTTCTAGTTCAGTTCTAGTTCAGTTCTAGTTCAGTTCTAGTTCAGTTCTAGTTCAGTTCTAGTTCAGTTCTAGTTCAGTTCTAGTTCAGTTCTAGTTCAGTTCTAGTTCAGTTCTAGTTCAGTTCTAGTTCAGTTCTAGTTCAGTTCTAGTTCAGTTCTAGTTCAGTTCTAGTTCAGTTCTAGTTCAGTTCTAGTTCAGTTCTAGTTCAGTTCTAGTTCAGTTCTAGTTCAGTTCTAGTTCAGTTCTAGTTCAGTTCTAGTTCAGTTCTAGTTCAGTTCTAGTTCAGTTCTAGTTCAGTTCTAGTTCAGTTCTAGTTCAGTTCTAGTTCAGTTCTAGTTCAGTTCTAGTTCAGTTCTAGTTCAGTTCTAGTTCAGTTCTAGTTCAGTTCTAGTTCAGTTCTAGTTCAGTTCTAGTTCAGTTCTAGTTCAGTTCTAGTTCAGTTCTAGTTCAGTTCTAGTTCAGTTCTAGTTCAGTTCTAGTTCAGTTCTAGTTCAGTTCTAGTTCAGTTCTAGTTCAGTTCTAGTTCAGTTCTAGTTCAGTTCTAGTTCAGTTCTAGTTCAGTTCTAGTTCAGTTCTAGTTCAGTTCTAGTTCAGTTCTAGTTCAGTTCTAGTTCAGTTCTAGTTCAGTTCTAGTTCAGTTCTAGTTCAGTTCTAGTTCAGTTCTAGTTCAGTTCTAGTTCAGTTCTAGTTCAGTTCTAGTTCAGTTCTAGTTCTGCTTCTAGTTCAGTTCTAGTTCAGTTCTAGTTCTGCTTCTAGTTCTGCTTCTAGTTCTGCTTCTAGTTCTGCTTCTAGTTCAGTTCTAGTTCAGTTCTAGTTCAGTTCTAGTTCAGTTCTAGTTCAGTTCTAGTTCTGCTTCTAGTTCAGTTCTAGTTCAGTTCTAGTTCAGTTCTAGTTCAGTTCTAGTTCAGTTCTAGTTCAGTTCTAGTTCAGTTCTAGTTCAGTTCTAGTTCAGTTCTAGTTCAGTTCTAGTTCTGCTTCTAGTTCAGTTCTAGTTCAGTTCTAGTTCAGTTCTAGTTCAGTTCTAGTTCAGTTCTAGTTCAGTTCTAGTTCAGTTCTAGTTCAGTTCTAGTTCAGTTCTAGTTCAGTTCTAGTTCAGTTCTAGTTCAGTTCTAGTTCAGTTCTAGTTCTGCTTCTAGTTCAGTTCTAGTTCAGTTCTAGTTCAGTTCTAGTTCAGTTCTAGTTCAGTTCTAGTTCAGTTCTAGTTCAGTTCTAGTTCAGTTCTAGTTCAGTTCTAGTTCAGTTCTAGTTCAGTTCTAGTTCAGTTCTAGTTCAGTTCTAGTTCAGTTCTAGTTCAGTTCTAGTTCAGTTCTAGTTCAGTTCTAGTTCAGTTCTAGTTCAGTTCTAGTTCAGTTCTAGTTCAGTTCTAGTTCAGTTCTAGTTCAGTTCTAGTTCAGTTCTAGTTCAGTTCTAGTTCAGTTCTAGTTCTGCTTCTAGTTCAGTTCTAGTTCAGTTCTAGTTCAGTTCTAGTTCAGTTCTAGTTCAGTTCTAGTTCAGTTCTAGTTCTGCTTCTAGTTCAGTTCTAGTTCAGTTCTAGTTCAGTTCTAGTTCAGTTCTAGTTCAGTTCTAGTTCTAGTTCAGTTCTAGTTCAGTTCTAGTTCAGTTCTAGTTCAGTTCTAGTTCTGCTTCTAGTTCAGTTCTAGTTCAGTTCTAGTTCAGTTCTAGTTCAGTTCTAGTTCAGTTCTAGTTCAGTTCTAGTTCAGTTCTAGTTCAGTTCTAGTTCAGTTCTAGTTCAGTTCTAGTTCAGTTCTAGTTCAGTTCTAGTTCAGTTCTAGTTCTGCTTCTAGTTCAGTTCTAGTTCAGTTCTAGTTCAGTTCTAGTTCAGTTCTAGTTCAGTTCTAGTTCAGTTCTAGTTCTGCTTCTAGTTCAGTTCTAGTTCTGCTTCTAGTTCAGTTCTAATTAAGTTCATTGTAGAAATTTTCCTTTAAAAATAGGTAAATGTTTTACAATTCACTGTATTGAGCACAATGTTTAATATTTATTATGTAATATTTCCTTTATAAAATGCAATTTTACCCATTGCTATTTTCAGGGTCTTGATTATTGCTTATTTTAATTTATATTTATTTCTTAAGATATTGTTTACCGTAACGTTATCTTAACTAATCTATAATATTTTGGATTATGAAGTCATTGACGATTGTTGCCGTTCAGAATTTATGATTATTTTAAAGCAATAAACACATTTAGTTTAGTGCAAAAAGCAACAATGGAAAGTGTAAAAGATTACAAATAAATATTTATTGATGTTTAAATAGCAGGAAAATAATAATATGGGGAAATCCTTAAGATTATGCCACAGGTATAGAATATGAAATCTACTTCAAGGAATAAAAAGAATTCATGAAATATTGCATCAGGTTTTGTGAAATGCGTCAATGATGGTAATTATTCTTTGTGATTGTTTTTAAATATTTAATTATATTTTTTCTAATTCACAACATCTTTGGCAAAACAAGACCACACTGGGTAAACAAAATATATAAAGATGACTTAAAATAATGAGATGTCACACGTTTGTATCAAGGTTATGGTCATGTCTTATCAATTTGGAGTAAATTTAACAAAGAAAAGTTTTGCAAAAACTTAAGCTTATCTTTAATGTATTTAAATTTCTTTATATATGAATATATTTTGCACACAGTAACAAATAAATTTGATAGGCGTTTAATAGAAGTATTGTAGTATTTTGAATATTCAAAATATGTTTATTGACTTGATAAGTCTCATTTAATTTCCAAAATCTAATTCATAAACATTTGCCCCCTGTTCATTTATTTGCTAGAGATTGCAAAACAAGTTTTTTCCACTTTTATTTTTATGTACCCAAAAATATTTATATTTTTATAGAATTGATTTCGATAAACCGATAAGATTGTGCGTAAATAATCACGGTATTAAATATATACAATTCAATGAGTTTAAAGAATTATTGATTCAGATAAACTAAGTTATTTAAATATCAAAAATTGCAGAATAAGTTATTGAAGTCTAAACACTGAAACTGATTTAGAGCTTCAAATCTAATTTAATGTCTTTTTGAACAACATTGACACATCGATCTTACATATTCTGCTCTCACTTAATTCGCCTTTTAAGAAGTCATTATAGTGCCTTGGTGCAAAGTCCAATTATTTTCTTCTTTCATTTCCTACTAGGCCTTTAAATCTTATTACTTTTAGTGCCAGCTTGAATTCCTATATTTTATAAACTTTTTGATTGTAAGTATTATCTCTATCAACCACTTGATTTTCTATAATATTTAGTGATTTATTATAAGTTTTTTAAAACCTTTATTTGCACTACTAATCTTTATCTGATTAGAAAGCTCTAAATAATAAAAAAAAAATCGCAAAATTATTGACGTTATTTTCTATGATTAGTTTTGCTTTTATTATTTATAGAGATATTTTTTTTGCTTAATAATCAATAATTTTAATTAATATTAAGTAAATAATGTCTATTTATGAAATCAAACTCTAATATAATGAAATTATTAACGAATATACAAAGTATTGTAGTAATTATACAAGCTTTTCGTACAGTTTCTGTAAAGTCAAAGGTTAAGCATAGTTCACAACCTTAGAAAGCTTCAAAATTAAAAGCTTTTTGGTTGTATTGTAGAGAAACCAGCTGACGTGACTTATTGATGCACAGTGATTCTATCGATTTCAACGTGCGAGGGATGGTTTGTTGGTTCAGAAGTGGGATTTTGACACAGAAGACAAAAATCGCCCAGGTCAACCAAAAAAGTTTCAAGACCAAGAATTGGAGGCATTATTCGAAGAAGATTGTTATAAAATTCAAAAAGAGCTTGCAGAATCATACTCAAGCAGCAGTTTACAATTTTTAGATTGTATGTTTAATTTTTCTGTCTAAAATCAAATCCTATCTTGAGCATTTCGTCTTTTATCCAATGAAGATTTTCTGATTTCTTAATCTTTTTGGTATAACTTATTTAAGTATTAAGTTACGATTAAAGAAGAGCTTTTTCAATGGAATAGAATTAACAGAGTTTAAAGTTCTCATTTCTTAATAAAAAAAAACTCTTATTACTCTGGCAACATATGGATTCCGCGCCAAAAGAACTGTTCATGTTTTTAGACCAAAAACGAATCAAGTCAATTTGGTATACTCTGATCCACAGTGAGGCGTATCCCAGACAAAGCGTTCGGCTTCGATCGAAACAAATAGTAGTCGGACGGGGCAAGGTCTAGACCATTGGTAGGCAAAAAGAGGCATTTAATTTGAGTGCTTTTTTGGGTAAAAAATAAAATATCCACAACAACATCAAGCAACTGAATGAAATGTGTGTATTTTTACGCTCTATTACGCTCTTTTGTTCACAGAACAATATGAACGCCTACCATGGGTCTAGACTAGAAAGCGGTTGAGGAAAACTTCCCAACCACTTCATTCTAAATAGTTTTGTGTTGGCCGAGCGTTGTCATAATGGAATATTACGCTTTCATGTATGGCCGCATATTCTGGGCGTTTTTCGGTCAATGCTCATTTTAAACGAATCAGTATCCTTCGGTACAGGTTCCTTGTGATGGTCTAGCCAACTCATAATAAATAGAACACTTTTGCTCCCACTAAATACAGAGAATTACCTTAGAGTCATGGAAGTTTGGCTTTGTTGTCAATTCGACTAATTGACCTGGCTTCACATACGATCTCTTACGCTTCACATACGATCTCTTCTCTTCTCAAGCATAATTTCGGACACAAAAAATCGTCTTTCAAGGTCTCCCGGCTTTGATTCATATTTTACCAAATTTCCCAGCTTTTGGATAAATCCTGTTGCTTGCAAACATTTTTAAATTGCTGATTAAGTACCTCCCAGTGGTTTTGCAAGCTCTTGTTGAGTTTGACAACAATCTTCATGAACCAATACCTCCAATTCTTGGTCTTCAAAATTGTTGGCTTGCTTGGGCGATCTTTGTCTTCCTAGACACGGAACCACTCAAACCATATCTCGCACTTTAAAACCGATGGATTACATTCACCATAGAGTTTCAGCTCAGTTCACTCAAATGAACTAGGTTGCTCTTTTAGCTCATTAGTTCTAATAATTCCTGATATTGTTCTCGAACTTTCGAGAAGGAAGGTATTACTGCAACAAACTGAGCGACAGCTGAACATTTCGTTTGAGATAACCGTTCTCAAATGGTTACAAATTTTAAATATTTTTAGGTAAACAAAATTTTTTTTTTTTTTTTTTAATTTTTTGGAAAAATAACACAGTACAACATTTTTCAGTTCATTGCTTTGGGACTCAATTCTGACAATTGCACGTGAAAGTAGCCCTAAAAATAAGAACTTCTGCATCATTAGTTTTGTCAAGTTGGCTGCCGTATTAATTTAATGGCCATACGAATTTTTTTCCTCAAGGTGGATTTTTATCACTTTTTCTATATTTTAGCACGGTTATATCTCGTATACCGTACGGAATATCTCTTCTGTGGCTGAAGCAAAGTTGTAGATATTGAATAGTAGAAAAAAAGTACGGAACATACCTACCCGAAAAAGGTGCATCCAGTGCCTTAAAAATCGCAAAAATGCCCATTTTTTTTAAATTTTTTACCAATTTTTCACCTTTTTTGCTCAATAACTGGATTACAAATCCAATTATGGACTGATCACCATGAAATTAGGTCGTGTGATTTGAGTCTATATGAAAGTTATTTATCATGAATTTTGTATGTATGCCATCATTTTTTATTCACTTTAAAGTGCTTTTCGGAAGCGGGTCTTATATGGGAGCTATGAATAATTATGGACCGATCATAATAAAATTGTTTGACATGAATTTTGTATATATAAAACTTATTTGGAGCGAAATTTGTGTATATACATATAAAAATTAAACATTTATGACCGATAAAGTCCAATTTCGGGAGGACATTTGTATGGGGGCTAGGTGAAATAATGAACCGATTTCAGCCAATTTCAACAGTTTTCGTCCTTGGGCCGAACAAATTATATGTACCGAATTTTTTTATGATCGGTCCATAATTAGTCATAGCTCACATATAAGACACGCTTCCGATAATCACTTTAAAGTGCATAAATCTGTAAAAAATTATGGTATACATACAAAATTCATGATAAATAACTTTTATATAGAACAAATCACACGACCTAATTTCATGGTGATCAGTCCATAATTGGATTTGTAATCCAGTTATTGAGCAAAAAAGGTGAAAAATTGGTTAAAAAATTAAAAAAATGGGCATTTTGGGGATTTTTAAGCCACGGGATGCATCTTTTTCGGGTAGGTATGTTCCGTACTTTTTTTCTACTATTCAATATCTACAACTTTGCTTCAGCCACAAAAGAGATATTCCGTACGGTATACGAGATATAACCGTGCTAAAATATAGAAAAAGTGATAAAAATCCACCTTGAGGAAAAAAAATCGTATGGCCATTAAATTAATACGGCAGCCAACTTGACAAAACTAATGATGCAGAAGTTCTTATTTTTGAGGCTACTTTCACGTGCAATTGTCAGAATTGAGTCCCAAAATCATGTGTTGTACTGTGTAATTTTCGAATTGTTATTTTAAATTTAAAAAAATGTTTATGTTTTTTAAAATTTTATTTTTGGTGTAAAAAAATAATTCGGCTTAAAAAATATTGTTTTCGATTTTGAACCATTGTAGGTCCATATTAATGTCTTAGTAATCCAGATATAGGTCAAAAATCGAGGTTGTCTTGGGTTTTTGCTCATATCTCAGCCATTTGTGGACCGATTTTGCTGATTTTAAATAGCAAAATTCTCGAAAGCATGTCTGACAGAATTATTGAAGATTTGGAACCCGAAGATATCTGGGGTCTTCAGAAAATTGATTTCAACAGACAGACAGAGGTGAAGGGTATAAAAACCGAGTTCAAACGATACGACATGTATTATAAAAGCCGATAGATCACATTCACCATAGAGTCGGGTTTATTAGCTCAGCAAAGCTCCTTTCAGCTCAGTTCACTGAAATGAACTAGGTTGCTCCTTTAGTCCATTAGTTCTAATGATTCCTGATATTGTTCTCGAACTTTCGAGAAGGAAGGTATTGCAACATACTGAGCGACAGCTGAACATTTCGTTTGAGATAATCGTTCTCAAATGGTTGCGTAAAGTCCCCATACAAGGTCTTTCGAAAAAGAAAAATTAAAAATGAGAATTTTCATATAAAATTCGGAAAAGAACATGAAATTGAGAATTTTAATTTCAAATTCGGAAAAAATTGATAATGAGAATTTTCATTTATAATTCGGAAAAGAAAGATTGAAAATGAGAATTTTCATTTGAAATTCGGAAAAGAACAATTGAAATTGAGAATTTTCATTTGAAATTCCGAAATAAAATCAAACTAAATTTGAGTTTCACTGAACTCTAACTTAATTGGAACTTATCTAGTAATGAAACTAGAACGGAACTAAAATATCAAAATTCTTATAAACAAGTAAGAGAGCTATATTCGGCTGTGCCGAATCTTATATACCCTTCACCAAATTATACTTCAAAATACAAATTTTCAATATTTTTAGGTAAACAAAATTATTTTTTTTTTAATTTTTTGGAAAAATAATTTTCGAATTGTTATTTTAAATTTAAAATTTATTTTTTTTAACTTTTAATTTTTTTTTTTAAATTTTAAAAAATTTTTTTGTTTTTTAAATTTTTATTTTTGGTGAAAAAAAATAATTCTGGTTAAAAAATATAGTTTCCGATTTTGACTGATTGTAGGTCCAACTTACTATGGTCTTATATACGTTTAAAATATCTATCATTATATAGGTCAAAACTCGAGGTTGTCCTGGTTTTTTCCTCATATCTTAGCCATTTGTGGACCGATTTTGCAGATTTTAAATAGGAAACTTCTCGAAAGATGTCTGACATTATTGAAGATTTGGATCCCGAAGATATCTGGGGTCTTCAGAAAATTGATTTCAACAGACAGACAGACGGACATGGCTTAATCGACTCCGCTATATATAAGGATCCAGAATATATATACTTTATAGGGTCGGAAAATTATATTGTGGAAATTACAAACGGAATGACAAACTTATATATACCCTTCTCACGTAGGTGAAGGGTATAAAAATAGTTATACTGTGAATAAAACTAACTCTGAATGATAATTGTAGTGCGAATATTATTTACTCGCACTGTATGTTGCAAATAATGGTACATTAAGCGCTTTAAACTTATTGAAAAGCTACCACCATTTAAAGTTAAATAAAGGCTTTCACAGCAAAGCCTATAGCTAAGACAAACACCACTTAAATGAAATGTTAATAACATTTTGTTGAGGCATACTGTGCGAGAACAATCGTATATTTACTATTATTGTACTCCATTATTTCTTAATAATTATGTTTGAAATTTGTTATATAATTTAATTTGATGCATATTTCCTGTGTAATTTTTCTTTTATCTCAAAGCAAAAAGAATTCGTAATGTAATTTACTCAAACACTTTTTTATTAACCACATTTCAATTGATAGGTACTACAAAAACATGTTTCAATTTATTGTTTGCTGCTAAAGGATGGTGGTGGGAAAAAGGTGTCCTTATGACTTCGACATTTTCAGCTGAAACTGCCTAATGAAGTGGCAAAAATGAATTGAATAAAAAACATTAATAAAGTGATTGATAGATTTTATTATTTATATGGGAAATATTTAAAAAAAAATTGATTTATTTAATCAAAATGTTTTAAACAGCATTAATTCAGAGAAATCAATTTAATAGAAAAAGTTTTAATAAATTAGGGAGAAATCAATTTAAAATATAATACTGAAAAATAAGTAGCCTTCGTTTAAAATTCTACACAACTAATCATTCTGGCCTCGTTATTATTATTCAAATAAAATTAAAATTAAGCTCATTATCTCGCTTTAATTTTATAATAACTAATTAGCAAACGTAAAATGTATAGTACATCTTATTTTCTTAACAATTAAAATATACTTATGTATTGTCCATAAAATAGTACTGTTCCTTAACACCCCCTAGTTTATGACCCCCAACAAATGTTTATGACTTTACCAACCCCATTAAACCACATGCAACTTCTATAACAATTTGTCTCTAAGATTTATAATCCTGCACTCTGTAAATATTAACAAGACTCAGTACAACCAACCGACCAACCATTGCAGTCACCAGCAAAATAAGGACATGATTTACCAACCCATAATAAATTGAAATCATAAAAATATGCTGAATAGGAAAACAAACCAAAAAGAACATAAAATACTTCTGTCTCTTCTTACTTTAGAACATTAACATTCATTTAAAATTAATAAAATCTTGTAATAAAAGATTTTTCTTGTAACAGTTATTGTAAGTTTTTAATGTATTTGTTGCATTTTAGTTAATTGTTTAACTATATAGTTATTCAGGTCAATGATTAGAGGAAAATAAAAGTTGTAACGTTTTTTCGAGACTGTTGGTGACTTTCAGAAACGCTATTCACTGAACTAGAACTGAACTAGAACTGAACTAGAACTGAACTAGAACAGAACTAGAACAGAACTAGAACAGAACTAGAACAGAACTAGAACAGAACTAGAACAGAACTAGAACTGAACTAGAACTGAACTGAACTAGAACTGAACTAGAACAGAACTAGAACAGAACTAGAACTGAACTAGAACTGAACTAGAACTGAACTAGAACTGAACTAGAACTGAACTAGAACTGAACTAGAACTGAACTAGAACTGAACTAGAACTGAACTAGAACTGAACTAGAACAGAACTAGAACAGAACAGAACAGAACAGAACAGAACAGAACAGAACAGAACAGAACTAGAACTAGAACTAGAACTAGAACTGAACTAGAACTGAACTAGAACTGAACTAGAACTGAACTAGAACTGAACTAGAACTGAACTAGAACTGAACTAGAACTGAACTAGAACTGAACTAGAACTGAACTAGAACTGAACTAGAACTGAACTAGAACTGAACTAGAACTGAACTAGAACTGAACTAGAACTGAACTAGAACTGAACTAGAACTGAACTAGAACTGAACTAGAACTGAACTAGAACTGAACTAGAACTGAACTAGAACTGAACTAGAACTGAACTAGAACTGAACTAGAACTGAACTAGAACTGAACTAGAACTGAACTAGAACTGAACTAGAACTGAACTAGAACTGAACTAGAACTGAACTAGAACTGAACTAGAACTGAACTAGAACTGAACTAGAACTGAACTAGAACTAGAACTGAACTAGAACTGAACTAGAACTGAACTAGAACTGAACTAGAACTGAACTAGAACTGAACTAGAACTGAACTAGAACTGAACTAGAACTGAACTAGAACTGAACTAGAACTGAACTAGAACTGAACTAGAACTGAACTAGAACTAGAACTGAACTAGAACTGGACTAGAACTGAACTAGAACTGAACTAGAACTGAACTAGATCATCACGATAATTCTTATTATAAGATTCTCTTGTGAGAATCGGTCCATAATTGACCCTCCCCCCATCTAAACCGTTATATCAGAAAAATATTTTATTGTCACATATTGATGGTGGGTGTACAAGATTCGGCGCAACCGAATCTTTTACTTTTTGTATTTGTTTTCTCATTCTGAATCATTTTGCCATTGTCTTCCAATAGATTTTCACGTCCTTTGTTTTCCGTTTCATTCTTTTTCCATTTTCTTATTTGGTTCATCATAAAATTCACATTATTTTTCATAGTTTTTCATTTTACATGGTGGGTTTCCACAGCAATTTTTTTTTGCTCCCCATTTTGTTTCCCAATATTATTTTATATATTCGTGTTTTTGTTGGATTTGTCGTTGTTATTCTTAATGTATTACTATGGTCGATTTCATTTTAATGTCAAACAGATTGATAACAAATATAAATTTTACAATGGCAAAAACAACAACTGCAACAAAACCAATATCAATGTGGAATATTATTGCAAAAACTCACACAAAATCATTGCAGTTATACACGTACATGAATATGCGACATTTACTCGTGTATACATGTAGAGATATACTGCAAGTTCATTGAGTATTATTGTAAATGTGGGTAAAAAGATCGGATAAAAATGTAATTAAATTTTTCAGGAGCAAAGACTCCCAAAATTGTGAATACTCACTGAATCCAATGTTCATTTATATGTTAATAGGATCAATCATTTGACTTATTTTTTAAATTTGTTAGTCTAGTAAAAGTTACTTCAGTCCCTTTAAAATCACTTTTACCCTGGTTGCTAACACATCACACAATAATTTCGTTTTATTTCATGGATTTTCATGGGGCATGTCACAGTGGTAACAGTAAATATCTGCGTAATAAACTGCAAAAGACGGAAAGAAGGATACACATATCCTACCACTCACACATCCTGACTTGCAGATATGCATGAGTATGTAAATCAGTATATGTTTTCATTCAGACATTTAAGATTGTCACATGACACTTTGTTTACAACTCTTTCATTTCTCTTTCCTTCATTTACTGGCACTGCCATCCAGTTTTAATTTTACTTCCATTTCATTTGCACACATTTTTGTCATAAGGTTGCAGCTAATGCAATTGTCCTTTTACTCTATACAGCGAATGTTTTTCCTTCATAAGGATCAAATATCATTTGATATAGACATGCATACAAACCAACGTTAAAATTTTGAAGAAAAAAAGACATGAAAATAATCCAAGAAATCACACAAGAAACGTTTACAATATTTGCATTTTATTAAGAATTTCTTTCATTTTCATTTTGTATAAGAGAATGTTTTACATACCAACATATATTTTGCATTTAATCTAGATAATAAGGTTGTTTGCTTATGGGTATGAGTGAGTTTTGTGTCATGGTTAATAATGTTAAGGAATTAAAGGATATATTGAGGATATTCACAAAGTAAAGGATAAATAATGTTATTAACGAGAAAGCTATGTTTACAGTTAAAATCGTTTTATGGATTTATAAATATTTTATGATCGTTCTACTGTGCAATGCCCTCACACAAGTGATCAATTTCGAAATTATTTAATTTTTGTTCGATGGGTTTGTGGCTTTGCTGAACAATTAATTTAATGTGAAGATTTGTTGGAAAATCTACACTAGATGGCACTATCTGCAAATTCATGGTGTAAATCTTTACTAAATAATTTTGTACTGCTGCTCACATTGATTAAATGAAGGTTTGTGTTTATGTTAAAGGAAGGCATTGCCAAGTTTAACAAACAGTTTCCATCAAACCGAGATCTATTAGTATGCAAATTCATAATTTGGAGTATTTTCATCATACTAGCGACACTACAAAGCATGAGGATACTAATTAGAGATTCGATTATACTATGTCTGTCCTTAACAATTTTGTCTCATTGAATTAAAGAAATGTTCGTGTTTCTGTTAAAGGAGGGCATTGCCAAGTTTAACAAAATGTTTTCATCAAACTGAGATCTATTGGTATGCAAATTTCGATTATTTTCCTCCTATTTGGGGCGCTACAAAGCATAAGTCTTCTGGATCCTAATTTGAGTGTCTGTACGAGGGTTTGTTGAAATATGTTTTTCGAAACCCTCTATATACATCACATACCCATTTGTGATATCAAAATACAAGAGTTCTGGGTAGAACTATTGAAAGTCACCAACATTAATATATAATTGGCTGTGATACGTATGAGCAAAAAACCATAACTGTCTCAGTATTCTAAAATTTTTTTAAATATATCAACAAGATGGGTCTAAGGGAATGGACAATAACTTTTGCAAATGGCAGCGAATGTCAGTTTTGTTAACATATTTGTGAAGAAAATGGTTACAGAATCATCCTCGAAAAGTTATAGAATCCTCTCTTAATCCTCAATATAGACGACGAGGCCCATTTTCATCTAAACGGATATGCAAATAAAAAAATTGGTGCTTCTGGGGCACTGGGAATCCAGCGACGTATAACCATTGCCAATCAGTTTTTATTCTAACTTAACTTATGGTGCCAATACACATACAGGATATTTCGAATGATAAGTTTCCGTTTCGAAATTTATTTCAAAAATTACGATAAGTTAAGAGAAAGCTGGGTAAGTTGGAAATCGTTTCTATAGCCGTTTTCTCGGCGTCCATTAACTCTTTTGGAGACTTATCTAAAACAGTGTTATTCAATGTTTTTGTGAAATGACCCACCTTTTATTTTCATAATCTTTCAGTTCCCCCAAGTATCTGACAAATTATGATAAAATTTTCATAGTTTACGATGAAGAAGGTGGGTCAATAAGTCCGTGACTTTTTCAATGAAACACAAATTTATGGATTTTTCAATATATTCTCCTTTGAGCTCTATGTACATTGTCAAACGTTTCTCCAATTTCTTTATCCTTTCCAAAAAAAAAGATTTGTCGTATTTTAGGTATTTTTTTGTGAGATTATTTTATCCTTGGATATCAAGCCATTTCTTCAGGTTTGCAAAAAAGAACTAGTCACTCTGGACTAAGTCCGGAGAATAGAGAGCCTAATCCATGGAAACTGCACATGTATGCAGCCTTTTGTGTACCCGATTGTGAGAAAACGAAGCAGCCAACTTGCGGAAAGCTTTGTCATACTCAAGTGATCATTACCGCTTCCACAATTTATCACACTTTCGATCTCCGATCGGCCAACGTCGGAAGTTGAGACCTCAACTGTGCTTCCAGAACGTTCGGCATCTTCCGTGCTTGTACGGCCAAAACGATATTCAGTAAACCACTTTCATACAAAAAATATCATTTTGATACATTCTAAATCATTGAGTATGAATTTTGAAGTTCTTTTGGAATCCCTTCACTTAATGATTTTTTGTGATTTCTATCATCTTTCAAATGTTTGTTCATATCATTGAACTGCTTTCTTGTAGCATTCATTTCTCTTTTAACAATACCCCAATACTTTTCTTTGACCTGAATTCCATGCATTTTGGAATTGATAGCACAAAACTTATTTTTGACCTTAAAAAATCCAAAATCCAATTGTATCAAGATTACATGTGAAAGTAGGTGGATACATTATATTACCTAATGAAAGTTGAAAATCTTATTTGCAGATACTTCTTAATATATATCTTGTTTTCTAACAAAATTGTGTTTTATATTTTATTTTAGCATCCAAAACATAAACTCTCTGAGATTGGAGTGTTATTTCCAAACTATTTTGATTCTGCGCACTGTTGTTATCACAATAATCAAATCTTTTCGATGTTAATTAAAGGTAGAAAACGAGAAAACTTAATACTTGGGGTTTAGCAGATCCCGAAATCGGATTCCGGAATTTTTTAAATTTCCATAATTACCAGTACTTGTTAAAATCGATTCCGATTGACATCCCTTATACAAATTGGAGACCGCGATTTGAATGGTCAATGCTATGCAAATAATTGACCTTTGGTCAATGGAGTATTGTTCAGTTTGTTTAATTTTTAAAAGAAGCTTTGAGTAGTTCTTTTTGCAGATTAAATGCACACATGAAAATCACAAAACTAGATATTGAATTGGGTGTATGACTTTTTTTATTTTGAAATATTTGTACAATATAAATCTATTCAAAGTATTGGTCATTATTAGCTAAGACATTTTCCTATATTTCTAGCAACATATGGATTCCGAGTCAATAAAAATGCTCATATTTTTAGGCAAAGAACAAATTAAGAGTATCCAAGAGAGATCGTTCCGCATCGATCGAAACAAATAATAGTCGGAAAGGGCAGGGTTTCGACTGTAAAGTTGGTGAGGCAAAAATTCCCAACACCTTTATTCTAAATAGTATTACGGTTTCATATCTGGGCGTTTTTCGGTCAATGCTCACTTCAAATGAATCAGTTGCATTCCGTATATGTTCCCTGTGATGGTCTGACCAGATTTCAGCAGCACATAATCGATAGGACCATTTTAGTCCCACCAAATACATAGCATTACCTTAGCGCCATATATATTTGGCTATGGTGTCGATCGCTTCTTACACCTCGAGTTATTGAAATGGATACATTTTTCATCGCAAGTGATGATTCGGTGTAAAAATTAGTTTCTTTTATAGCGTTCAAGCATCAATTCTATCGAGGTCTCTCGTCTTCAAATCGAATGGTACTCCCTGCTTTTGAATGAATCCTGCAGCTCGTAAACGTTTTGAAAATGCTGTTTGAGTAGCTGCCAATGATTCTGCAAGCTCTTGTTGATTTTTACAACAATCTTCATGGAGTTTGAAGACCTCCAATTCTTGGTCTTCAAACTTTTTTGGTTGGTCTGGGAGATATTTGTCTTCCGTTGCAAAATCACCATTTCTGAACCACACAAACCATCTCACCGATGGAGCACATTTACCATATGCTTTGGTATAGCCAAACTTCCATGTAACATTTCAATAATCACCACTTTAATCCAACTTTAAAATAAAAGAAAAAATTTAATTACACAAACTCAAACTCAAGTCTCAAATTATGACATTAATAACTTTCTCTAATAATACATTTTATAACATCTCAAGCAAATGTTAAAATAATTATAACCTTTAGCATTAATTACAATAAAACAAAAGAAATTATGGCAGCACCAGCAATAACTTATATAATTTCTTCCCTGTACACAATTAATATTTCTCACTGCTATTGTTTACAACACCATCAACTTTTTGACTCTTCTGGAGAATCCTTCATACTTATATCCTTGTAATATAGTGTTGCATTACATGTTTAGAAATTTGTTATTTGTCAATGTATTTTTTTTTATTATTATTATTCTTTACATTATTGTTGTTGTTTTTGTTATACTTATGTGTTATTGTTGTTTTTGTTATTTGTGTTGCCCTGATGTTGTTAACGCATTGCTGCACATAGAACATTTAACTATTTTGAACGTAAAAGGTTATTTACAGTTTTTATATACTGCGCTACTATTTGTGGTGAAAGAGGTTGGTCGTTGGTTTCGATCTAGAAATATTTATTTTAGATTCTATTAAATGTATAGTTTATATTATTGCTTATTTGAAAATTATGACCATTTGTGTGTGTGTAAAACACTCTCTTGCTCAAAATTCAAACAAGAAATTAATGAAATTCATCCAAAATGTTTATCGTTATCCTAGGATATTTGGTATAGAAAATCATTAAAATCGGTTCAATAGAAAAAGAGCTATGAACCAAAGTGTGAGACAACCTCGAAAAACATAGAGTTTTTCAATAAAAATCAATTTTTAACATTATTACTGTATAGTTTGTTGTTGTAATGTGTATAAGCTAACAGGTTTTTGTAATTTTGATTGTTGTTGTATTTAGAACACTACAACAACTGCCAACTCAGAATGTGGGTGTGGGCATGAATGTTGTAACGAGTGTAATTTATACAATACTAAATATAGATAAAGGGTATTTAAGATCCGGATTGAACAGATATAAAGTTAACTTGCTTTAGTTCACAAACGTTCTTATTTGTAAACATTTTGTACTAAAACCATGTTATAATATTGCACATTTGTGAAAACTACTTTTAATATATGAGGGGTATTTCAGTTTGGTTTTGCATTTGTAACTTGGTAAATATTTTTAATGAAAATTGAATCTAAACATATTTTACATGCAAAAGAAGATATGAAAATAATCTGACTTATTCTTGACATAAACATTTTAGACTCATTTGTAGTCTGACTCATAAATTGGCATAAATTCTCTCCTCTTGAGATTTAGTAGCAGGGCTAAAATAATTCGTTTTAAATATTATAAAATACCCCATCATTACTTGTTCCAGTTGCTAGTTTATTTTAATACACGTCGGTATAAAGTTATTTGTTGGCTAATTGTTGTACTTGTTGTTGATGACGATGACGACAATTGCTCAACATACGTAATTGTTGTTGCTTCTGCTGGCAACACACACTTAAAGTGTTTAAAAAGTCTTTAGCTTTTGTGAAAGAAGTAATTTCTTTCTTTTAAGCACCATAATTAAACGTTATTTAAGGTATGCAGAATTATGAAGATTAAGAATAATGATGCGTTTGCCTTACATTCTCACATTTTGTTCTATTGTTAAGGGGTTGTTAGGATAAAGGTAAATGAACGTTTTAGTATGAGGTTAAAATGTGAGGGAGATGTGGATGGCATTATTATGATATAAGTATTTAGGACAGTTAAATAAAGAATTGTATTGAAATCTTAACTTTTAATACTAAAAAATGTATGATTTAGAATTTAGTAGAAGATAGAAAAGTACTAAATTAGTAGTAGATTTAGTTCTATTTTAAAATTCTATAATAGTTAAAAAATCTGGTTTATTTTGAGATGAACCGTTAAGAAATATTTAAAAAAAATGTTTCTAATTTTATACTAATTTTTTACTTTAGTAGTAGATTTAATACTATTTTAAAATATTAATAATTGTACTATACCCAACATATTTGATAAACAAATAACGCATACTAAACAAAAAGTATGAGTTTTTAAAATATACTACATTTTTTTATTTAGTAGTAGATTTAGTACTATTTTAAATTTTGAAAATGATTGAAAAATCAGCATAATTTCTAGAACAACAATAAAACTATATTAAAAAATGCACCCAATTTAGCAAATTACTACTTTTTTACTTTAGTAGTGAATTCAGTACTATTTTAAAGTATAAAAAATTTACTATAGTCAAGATATTTGAAAACCTAATAAAGCAAATTGAACAATAATTTTTGATTTTAGTAGTAGATTTAGTACTATTCTAAAATATTAAAAATTCAACTATAGTCATCATATTTAGAACAAATTAAAACAAATATAACAAAATATACCATTTCTTTAGTTTAGTACTATTTTGAAAAAAATTGAAATAATACAAAATCCGCATAATTTTAAGAATAACATATTAATAAATGATCTTTTTTGAAGTTTACTACTTTTTGTAATTTAGTAGTAGATTTAATACTATTTAAAAGTTTGCAAAATAGTAATATAACCAACGTTTTTGAAAAACAATTAAAGCAAATTCAATGAAAAATATACTGTTTACTTAATTAATAATTTTATATATCTTTAAAATTAGTAGTAAATTTAGTACTATTTTAAAATTTAAATATTAATGAAGAATCTACAAGATTTTAATAATCACAATTAAGCAGTATTTAAAAAAAGCTCTTCTTTTTTAAGTTTACTACTATTTTAATTTAGTAAATTTAGTACTATTTTAAATTAATATAAGTAAGATAATAGTCAACATTTTTGAAAAACATATAATGCATACGGAACAAAAAGTATGAATTTTTGAATTTTTTATTTAGTAGTAGATTTAGTACTAATTCAAAAATTGAAAATAATAATAATGAAAATTAATAAATTATCAATATTTTGCTTTTTTTATTGAGTTTACTACTTTTTAACTTTAGTAGTAGATTTAGTGGTTTTTGAACATTTTAAAGTATTAATATAGATAATGGCCCATAATCATAGTCAGAAATAAAGTATATTTTAAGAGAAATAAAGTCGTCTTTACTTAAGAGTGGACTTTAGGTCTACCTATAATTTTGACTATAGTTGCAAAATAATTAAAAGCTGGTTTTTATATTAAAGTTGTTTTTAAAAAGAACCGACTTTAGTGTTTGACTATGATTATGGGCCAATGTATTTGTATAATATGTAAAGAACATTGAACAAAATATATGAGTTCTTAAGTATACTACTATTTTTAGATCAGTAGTAGATTTAGTACTATTTAAAAAATTTAAAATAAAGGATAAACCTGCTTAATTTTAAGAACGAAAATTAATAAATATTTAAAAAATCCCATTTAATGAAATTTAGGATTATTTTATTTTAGTAGTAGATTTAGTACCTTTTTAAAAATTTATAATATATAAAAAATTTGCAATATTTTAATAATAAAAATTAATCAATAATAAAAAATATACTTTTTTATTGAGTTTACTACTTTTTAACTTTAGTAGTAGATTTAATACTATTTTAAACATTTACAAATAGTAATATAGTTAATGTATTTGTATAATATGTAAAGCATATTGAACAAAATATATGAGTTCTTAAGTATACTACTATTTAGATTAGTAGTAGATTTAGTACATACTATTTTTTAAACTGAAAATAAGCCTGCATAATTTTAAGAAGCAAAATGATGAAGTATTTAAAATAAAACATTTTCTGAACTTTAATACTTTTTTATTTTAGTATGTAGTTGATTTAGTACTATTTTAAAAAATTTAAAATAATTGATAAATCTGCATAATTTTAAGAAGGAAAATGAATAAGTCCTTAAAAAAAACATTTTATGAAATTTAAAACTTTTTTAAATTTAGTAGTAGATTTAGTACTATTTCAAAATGTTAAATAAGTGAAGCAGCTGCACAATTTTAAGAAGAAAACTGAAGCAGTATTATAAAATCACTTTTACATAAAGTTTATTACATTTTTATTTTAGTAGTAGAATTAGTACTATTTTAAAATTTGAAAACCAATGAAAAATCTTTTGAAAATTGAAGCAGTATTATAAAATCACTTTTCTATAAAGTTTATTACATTTTTATTTTAGTAGTAGAATTAGTACTATTTTAAAATATGAAAACTAGTGAAAATTTTAAGACAAAATATTTAAAAATTCACTTTTTCATTAAGTATACTAATTTTTAAATTTAGTAGTAGATTATGTACTTTTTAAAAAATTAAAAAATTTTATTATAGTCAACATTTTATAATAACAAATAAAGCAGATTTAATAAATTATATACTTTTTGTAATTATACTAAATTTTGAAATTAGTAGTAGATTTAATACTATTTTCAAATATGAAAATAAGTAAAAATTACTCAATTTTAGAAATTTAAATTTATTAAAATTAAAAAAATTAAATTTTTATTTATTTTACTACTGGATTTTATTTAGTAGTAGATTTAGTACTATTTCAAAAATTGAAAATAAGTGAAACAGATGCATAAATTTAAGAAGGAAAATGAATAAGTATTTAAAAATATACCATTTTATGAAATTTAAAACATTTTATTTTAGTAGTAGATTTAATTTTATTTGAAAAATTGAAAATAAGTTAAAATTTCTAAATTTTAGAAATTGAAATTTATTAATATTAAAAAAATTACATTTTTATTTAGTTTACTAGTGTTTTAATTTATTAGTAGATTTAGTACTATTTAAAAAATTTAAAATAATTGATAAATCTGCATAATTTTAAGAAGGAAAATGAATAAGTTCTTAAAAAAAACATTTTATGAAATTTAAAACTTTTTTTAATTTAGTAGTAGATTTAGTACTATATCAAAAATGTTAAATAAGTGAAACAGCTGCATAATTTTAAGAAGAAAACTGAAGCAGTATTATAAAATCACTTTTATATAAAGTTTATTACATTTTTATTTTAGTAGTAGAATTAGTACTATTTTAAAATTTGAAAACTAGTGAAAAATCTGCATAATTTTAAGACAAAATATTTAAAAATACACTTTTTTATTAAGTTTACAACTTTTTAAATTTAGTAGTAGATTATGTACTTTTTAACAATTACAAATTTTTATTATAGTCAACATATTATAATAACAAATAAAGAAAATTTAATAAATTATATACTTTTTTTATAATTATACTAAATTTTTAAAATTAGTAGTAGATTTAATACTATTTTAAAATAAGTAAAAATTACTCAATTTTAGAAATTTAATTTTATTAAAATTAGAAAAAATTAAATTTTTATTTAGTTTACTACTGGATTTTATTTAATAGTAGATTTAGTACTATTTCAAAAATTGAAATTAAGTGAAACAGATGCTTAACTTTAAGAATGAAAATTAATAAATATTTAAAAAAATACCATTTTATGAAATTTAAAACTTTTTTATTTTAGTAGTAGATTTAATACTATTTGAAAAATTGAAAATAAGTTAAAATTTCTAAATTTTAGATATTGAAATTTATTAATATTAAAAAAATTATATTTTTATTTAGTTTACTAGTGTTTTAATTTAGTAGTAGATTTAGTACTATTTCAAGAATTGAAAATATGTGAAACAGTTGCATAATTTTAAGAAGAAAAAAGAAAAAGTATTATAAAATAATTTTTTATAAAGTTTACTACATTTTTATTTTAGTAGTAGATTTAGTACTATTTTTTAAATTTGAAAACAAGTCAAAAATCAGCATAATTTTAAGAATTCCAATGACGAAATATTTAAAAATTTATTTTTTCATTAAGATTACTATTTTTTAATTTAGTAGTAGATTAAGTACTATTTTAAAACATTAAAAATTTTATTATAGTCAATAAATTTGAAAAGCTAATAAAGTATATTGAACAAAACAATAACAATTTCAGTGTTTTACCTTGCTAAATTTAGTATGTAGTAGATTTACTACTACATTTATCAGCAAAACTACGTTAAATAAAAATGAATATTTTGCGATTTTTTTTTTAAATAAAATCTAAAAAAAATTAACATAATCATCTTTGCTTAAAAAGCTTACAGCAATTCACCTAGTTATAAATTTATATAAATAAATTATTTTTGTAAAATAAAACTCTGGCCCATTGTCTTTCATCTATTAATAAGTTTTCTTTATTTCTTGTTATTTTTGTTGTTGCTGTAACAACAAAAAATAAAGGCCAGCTAATACCTAACTAAACCCATTATAAATTTTCTTTTTGTTTTCATTATCATTAAATGATCATACACCAAACTATAAATAACTTGACCAAAACTATTTTTTCCCACATTCTGTTGTTACCAATTTAAGGCCAAGTAGAAAACAAGCATTTGACAACAGATTATTATACGGTTCTATGGTGTAATGGTTAGCACTCTGGACTTTGAATCCAGCGATCCGAGTTCAAATCTCGGTAGAACCTGTAAGAAATTTTTTATATTTTTTTTTAATTTTTAGTTTTTTTTTTAAATAATTTTTTCACCTATAATTCTTTTCTTCTCTGTCTCATCTCTCTATTTACCTTCAAAATTTTCCATTCATTGAATTTGTTCTATTTTTTATTGAAGTGTTTTTGACCTCAAGCAATTCATGTCATATCTATAACACATATTCATATTTTATAGCATCAAACATATGCGTCAATAATTAAAGTTATTAATATGATTAATGACTTGTAAGTACATCTTTTGTTACTAAAATAATAAATAAATATTTATCTTTCTTCGATACTTTATTCTTTCACTTTGTGTTGTTTTAATAGAATCAAATGTGAGTTGGCAAAAATCAGGGCGGCACTTTAAATACTTGTTGAAATACATGAAATTATTCATAATGTTTGCTTTAAAGAAAAATGTTTAAACAAGTATTACAATTTTTATTTAAAACACATAAATTTAAACCTTCAACTCCGTAGAAAATTTACTCACAACATGAGTCACTGCAACTGTATTAACTAAAATAATGAATATTTACCGAGTTTTTCAAAATGACATTTTTAGACTTTTGTTTGGTTTTATGCATGTCCTTTTATCCCTTTGCCCTCAAATATGATGATGCCTGTTTACTCTGGTAGAATATACTTATAACCAATGTTTTTATTATTGTGTTAATAAACCCAATTGTTTGTTGGTTGAATAGAGGTTGGATGTTTGGTTGATTTTGGTTTCGGTTGCAAGTATGAATAGTAATTCAATATTGTGCATTAATTAAAAATGCCATGCATCATGCTTCTATTACAAATGTAATTTAATGTTAACTAGCGCCAGCTAAAATGCCAAAGGATGAAACTAAAAATTAAAAAAATTTAAATTAAAATAAAAAAAAATGTCAAAAAAAATACTACGTTTTGGGTTTAGTAGTTAATGAATTATTTTTTGAAAATATTAAATTTTAATCTTTAGTCATTTAATTTAAACAATATTAGAGTAAATTGATGATTTTTATAAATATAATACTTTTTAATTTAGTAGTAGATTTAGTACTATTTTAAAAATTTGTAATAAAAGTATTAAAAGTGAAAATATTTTATTAATACTTTTTAAAAATATTAAAAAATTTAATATCTACTACATATTCGAAAAAAAAGCTTTCTAAAATTAGTAGTAGATTTAGTACTTTTTCCAAAATGGTAAATAAGTGATAAGCCTTCATAATTTTTAAATGAGACAATGAAGTAGTATAAAAAATTAAGATTTTTACTAAGAGTGCTAATTTTTTATTTTAGTAGTAGATTTATTACTATTTGCAAAATGGTAAAAAGCTGATAAGCCTGCTTAATTCTAAGAATGACAATAAAGTAATATCAAAAATTAAGATTTTTACTAAGTTTATTATCTTTTTATTTTAGTAGTAGATTTAGTACTATTTGAAAAGTGTTAATTAAGTAATAAGTCTGTATAATTTCAAAAATGACAATGTAATTCTATTAAAATAATTAAGTTTTTGTACTGGGTTTAGTGCTTTTTTACTTTAGTAGTAGATTTAGTACTATTTTGATATATTTAAAACTGTGTTAAAGTCAACAGTTTTGAAAAGCCAATAAAGCAAATTGAATAAAAATATACTATTTTTTTATTTTACTACCTCTTAATTTAGTAGTAGATTTAGTACTATTTTAAAATATTTAAAATTTGACAATAGTCAACAGTTTGAAAATATACTATTTAATAAAAATATAAAATTTCAAGTCAATATCTCAATTAGATTCAAAAATATGCCACTTTAAAACTCCGACCTTCAAAAATATTGCACTTTGTCATACTAAAGAATTTGTATAAATTTTCTTATTGTGACTGAGTCAGAACCAATGATTTGTGTTGAATAAAATATTAAGAAAATTTATAAAAAAAATTTAGTATGAAAAAGTGCAATATTTTAGAAGGACGGAGTTTTAAAGTGGCATATTTTTGAATCTAATTGAGATATTGACTTGAAATTTTTTTTGTAAGACCAAAAATTAACTTATCTAAACAAAACAATATAGCTCGGAATGAATGTGGATCAAATTGTTCCTAATATTTGCAATCCTATTAAAATTTTGATATAAATTTATGTTTTAGAAACTCAATGAATATGTATAAAATCTTTATTTATTAGCGAAACTCAATGAAATTTTCAGCGTTTTTTAAGTTTCTCATTCTAAATAACAAGGTGTAAAAAAACTTGTCAAAAGGTCAAAAAGAATCCCGAAATACCTGAAAATTGGAGCGAAAATCCCAAAAATGGTATTTTTTACAATTTTGCTCATAGAGTCAATTGTCCAATTCACAACGTAGTTGTATGTTGTACATTGTATGATACAACTATTGTGGTTGTGAACACAATTTTCGCCAAATCGTAAGCATACCTTGTTAAGTCTTGAAAATGGCAAAAGAAGGAGTTTAAAACAAAAGATTCCAAAGTCCAATAATATGTAAAATCATTATTAATATCAAACTAATATCTGCATTGCATAAAAATGAAAACAATTGACAAATACACAGAAAAAAGAAATTCATAATTGAAATGAATTTTGTAATAAATATTATTAATCGAACTTGACTTTTTTTTCCCAAATTATTTTCATTCAGAATAAGAACATGTTCATAAATATTATAAAATTGTACATGACGGAAATTTTTGCTTTTTTTACGTAAATTTTATAATATTTTGTAATAAATTGCATTATAATTGCATTATAATTGCATTATATAATGAATTAGTTAAAAAATATTTGCATAATAGCCATATATTGGCCAATATTTTAAGATAAATAAAAAATATCTGAAACTTAAAAATTATCATTAAACATAATAAAACATTCATAAACCTAAAAGCATCCTCTTAAAACGATTTAATCATTTTCGCGCATAATATATAAATTTGTAGCTGAAAATCATAAAAAAATTTTCCAAGGAAAATTTCAAACATTTTTGAACATAAAAAAATACATAAATGAAATTGAAATATTTTTTTCAAGCCTTCTAGATTTTGTTTGAAAACATAAAATATGAAAAAAATCATACTATTTAAGACATTATTTATAAATGTTAAGAATTGTAATCAATGAAATCGAATCATAATATTTATGTTGAAACTTTTTTCTGTGTATTTAAAACAAATTATCGTTTTTCATAAATTAAATAAATCAACTGATTTCAGTGTTACCGTTTGGTTATTATTTTACACTAAAATTGTCTAATTTTTTTGTTTATGTAAAAATATGAACTTTTGGTAACACTTAAACTTTCATACAACATTCGAAAAACATATGTAAAAAATATAGAAATTATCAACAACATTTGTACAACTATTGTAGATTCAGACGACTTATAACTCATACGAATGTACAACGTCAGTTGTGAATTGAACAAATATTTCCTTTTGGGCTGTGTAAATACTTTAGTGATAAATAGGGAATACATCAGGGTTAACAAAACTGCTTTCCGTTTTCTGAGCCCAGCTTTGGGATTTTAGAACATGTGGCCCAAACTTGAAATTTTGATAAAAAATAGGTCAATTTCCAAAGGGAGTAGGGCCGACATGTTCGAAAAATAGGACATTTTTTTTATACCAAAATGTTCTCCGTAAAGAAACTTTATAGAAAAACATAAAATTGTTATATGTTCTTAAAGAAAGTTATTTTTTAATAAAAAAGAGTTAAGTCACCTTTTTGTCCAAAAAACAGCAAAAATATACTATTTTTTTAATTTTTAAATTGAAAATCGGTTATTTTTGGATTCGCAATTGATATTGCTCTGAAATCTTTTGTGTGTTGTTGGCAACTTAGTTGTCTAACTAACAAGAAAAATTTGAGTCCATTCGGTCCAAAATTGCGCCCTATATTTTTAAAAAAGCGGACCAAGGTATGGCAAAATTTTAAAATTTAAATTTTATTATTTAAATTTAAATAAAGCACATACAAGCATGCTTTTACAATATCTAGCCGTGCGCTTTCCAAAAATATAAAATTCTTTGAAATCGGATGGGAAACAAAAAAATGGCACGTGTTTAAAAATTTTACATATCGAAGGTACCCTACTTTGAGCCCCCATAGCGCCGCCCCTGCAGCATTTGTAGGGCCCATTTTAATAATTTAAACTGGAATACTCCTTGGCTACGCCCAATTCAAATTTAATCCCGATCGGACCAGCCGTTTAGAAATGCTAGATTTAATTTCAATTCTGCCCCACTGTGCACTACTATAAGCATATCACTGAATCAATTGCTGAATTCACAACAATTTCTATCGTGTATCTTGTATTAAATACAATTTTTGTTTATTAGTTTGTGAACACCCATTGTATATTGTATGAATATTTTTGAAAGCGTAGTATGTATAACAAGTAGACCGACTCTCATTTTTTTCAAATTACTCTCTCACATATACCCTCAGAGAAATTTATAGCTGTAAACCAATACAACTTTTTAAAAACATACAAAATAAAAGTGTATAAGTGTATTTAATTTTTGTATGAACTTTTCCAACAACAAGCTTACACTATTGTGTTTGAATGCAATAATACACTCGATACAATGATACAAGGGGTTTTGTGAATTCAGCAAATATCAAAAAAATTTAATTTTTTGTATGAAGATTACTACATTTTTACTTTAGTAGTACTAACTACTATTTTAAAATATTATAAATTTAGCTACAATAAATATATTTAGGAAACAAATACAGCATATTGAATAAAAATATGCTTTATTTTAAATTTACTGCTTTTTCAATTTGGTAGTAGATTCAGTACTATCTGAAAAATTAGAAAAAAGTGAAAAATCCGCATAATTTCTATAATGATATTGAAACACTATTAAAAAAATTACTTTTTTATTATGTTTTTTAATTTCTATATTTAATAGTACATTTAGTACTATTTTAAAATTATTAAAATTGAAGTCGTATAATAAAAATGAAAGCAAAATAACAAAAAGATATATATTTTTATGTATATTACATTTTTAAATTAATGTAGTAGATTAAGTACTATTAAGATATTTAAAATAAGTGAAAAGTCCGTAAAATTTCAAGACTGACACTGAATCAATATTAAAAACAATCAATTTCTAAGTAATTTTATTGGGTGTATGACTTAAAAATGCGGGACTTACATTATATGGAGTATCTTTTTAATTTTTAATAACAAAATATTCTAACTTAGTTATTGAACAAAAATGTTTTTTCTGCTCCGAGAATATCGAATTTTGTGCTAACAAAGCATTATATGTGGGAAGTTTTGCTTTAATTTGAAAAAAAGTGCGCTGAAACACAGCGTTGCTCACATTCACCATAACCTTTGCTCACCAAAGGTTATGGTGAATGTGTTCCATGGGTTTCAATTTACGAGAGATGGTTTGTTCGGTGAAGAAGTGGTGATTTTGACACGGAAGAGAAAGATCTCCCAGGCCAGCCAAAAATGTTTGAAGACCAAGAATTGGAGACATTACCCCATGAAGATTGTTATCAGACTCAACTAGAGCTTGCAAGATCATTGGTAGCTACTAGCTACTCAAGCTGCAAAACGTTTGCGAGCAGCAGAATTCATCCAAAAACAGGGAAATTGTGTACCATACGAATTGAAGCCGAGAGATCTTGAAAGACGATTTTGCATGTCAAAAACGATGTTGGAACGCTATAAAGGAAAATAATTTTTGTACCAAATCATTACTTGCGATGAAAAATGGTACAATTGCGATAACCCGCAGCGTAAGAGCTCGTATGCGAAGCCCGGCCAACCATCCGAATCCATGGCGAATCCATGAGACGTCGAAATTTAAGCAGACCATTACAGTGAACCTGTACCGAACGCAACAAGAATTGGCCAAAAATACCAAGAATATGCGGTCAGACATGGAACCGTTATGTTTCATCATGACAACGCTCTCCCACATAATGCAATACCTGTTAAAAAGTATTTGAAATTAAGTGGTTGGGAAGTTTTGCCCCAACCACCTTATAGGTCAGACCTTGCCGGGTGCTAATACTATTTGATCGATGAAAAACGCAATTCAGAACAACATGACGCCGCCATCCCAAAATCCAAACCAAACATTTACTTTTTCGGGATGCATTGGACGCTCTTCGATCTCATGTGGATTGGTATCATCCCACATTCGACAGTTTTGTTTGTTGACGTACCCGTTTATTTCCTTTTATCCAGAAATCATTCTCAACGTAAAATGGGCGTACAGCTGCTGGAACGTTTCCCGAGCAGAACACCCACCCACAATTTGATCATTTGCATGTGTTATTGAACGCTATATCCTGGCGATTTGGCAAAACAAACTGAATAAATGACAGCCAATTCGACAGATGATGCTTCAACAATATGGACGCTATCAAATGTCAAAATTATGAAGTCCCTATTAGAAGACCCCTTTAGTACTAAGACTTCATATCTTATACACATTATGTTGATCGCAGGGACCTTAGGATATTTTGTGTATTCTTAAGGATATTGTATTTCTCCATTTTCATTTTGCATCCTAGAAAACCAAAGTAGGCTAGGTTAAGAACCCGGTCTCTTCAATTTTGTTTCTTACCCGTTTAAATACAGAACATTGCATTGGTCCATATAATGATTCAGCGTTTCGTTCTCTCTTCACACTCTCTACAGAGCGCATTGTCGTATAGACCAGTACGAGAGAGATAAATCTTCAATTACAGTTGTATGTCCAGTTAATACACTAATTGGTATTCTGAGTGTTGGTCTATTTAGATCAGGGAAGCGCAAAAAGAGAAATTGTAGTTTGTGTGCATGTATGGGTTAAAAATAAAAAAATCCACAATAACATCAAGCAACAGAATGAAATATTTGTATTTTTACGCTCTATTGTTTGCAACTAAATGAGTAGTTTGTATTTTTTACGCTCTTGCTGTGTGTTTTGTTAACTTTCGGGTTGTGTACGTGTAAATTCACGAAAATGTTCGTAATCTCAACAATATGAACGCCTACCAATGATTTAGATCATTGGTGGCCAAACACTACCGCGGGGTAGTTATTCTCACTAATACATACGCAATACGAATGCTCTCAGTAAAAAAACACAAAGTAAACTGAAAACAAAAACAATTTCATACAATTTTTTCAGTGCAAAGCACACGCATTCCATTGGTGTACTCTTTTATTTATTCACTACAACATATGCATATTAAGCACTCTATCGTTGGCCACCACTGATTTAGATTCAGAATTTTTGTTCTTCTTTTTTTGTGCGAGTTTATTAATATGTAGTATGTCGATCGTTCTTCTAGTTTCCCAGATGATTAACTATTGCCAATTTGTGAATATCATGTTTAAACTTTGCGAAGGATCCATACATGATCCCATCTAGGACTGTTTACCCGTATTTTCGCTTTCGATTATGCCATGGGGTTTGGCACCCATATTAGCTCAAGATTTTCGCAATTGAATTAAGAGTTATCAATCCACTTGAATCATTTAATACCTTCTATAATTGCAATGACATCAGCCAGATATATCTTATACTATCTATAGATAGTATAAGATATATTTAGGCTTAGTTCGTAGTAGCCCATTCCCGCTCGGTCAATTATTTTTGAACAATCTGTACATAGATCGGCTCGTTGGTTATACCTTACTCTTTATAATTAACTCTAAAGCAATTTTAAAACATTTGTTTTGCCTCTCCTATACATTTACTAACATTTTATTTAAAGCCTTTTGCATTTTAGCTAACGATATACAATGTAGGTACTGTATTATATGTCTCTGTGACCATGCAACATGTTGCTCTCTCCTTGCTATCATAATATTTATCTATAACATCAGGCTAGTTGCTGCTGCTGGTGCAAAGATAATGAGATATTTTGTAAAATAATATATGCTAATTAATAACAAAGGAAGAATTTTATTAAATGTGATATGAATTTCATAGGAATTCATTTAATCAAATTAAATTTTAATAAAATTATTTTATATACAATTATTTAATAAACCTCTTATTAATTAATTAATAAAATAATATAAATGTTGGCATATAATTCATTTAAAATGTAAAATGAAAAACATAAAGAAAAAAAGATGATCACAAGGTTCTACCGAGATTTGAACTCGGATCGCTGGATTCAAAGTCCAGAGTGCTAACCATTACACCATAGAACCGTTATAAATTCCTCCAGCCAAATAACAGTTTTTTCTTTGCTTATAAAGTGCTTTGGTAGCTCAAATTTCCCACCCTGTATTTTGAATAAATGTTTTAAGAATTTATTCAAATAAAATCATTTCTAAAATTAATTGTTAAATTAATTTGATGCATTGTATGCGCAACAAACAAAAAAGGGTTATTTATAAATTTAAAAACTTTTATAATCACTGAATATGTACTTCCTATGCACAACTTAAACAGAAAAATGAGCGTGAGATAGCATGGCTGGGCATGAAATAACACTACAACATAACATATAAATATGACTTATTCGCATATACCTACAACTAATGAAAACCCCTTAAGGAAAAGTCTAATAGGGTCAAATCGCAAGATATCGGTAGCCAATTCGCATTACCTCCAATATGGCTGAGCTGTGTTGCAAGTAGCGCTGTCCTGTTGAAATCTCCAAATAAAACCAAAAGTAATCTACCTATAGTGTTCACCGGTGACGGAGATGACCTGACCAACGTCGTTCTCAAAGAAATATAAACCGATGACACCGCCGGTCTAAAATACCCACAAAACAGTGACCGTTTTAGATATGCATTGGATGGTCAGGGATTTTAAGTGGTCAACAATTTTATTTATTGACCTACCTATTCAACCACAAATGGGCTTCATCACTTTCACTAAACAAACCGAATAAATGACAGCCACTTCGACGAGTGTCCAACGTCGTTCTCAAAGAAATATGAACCGATGACGCAGCCAGCCCAAAATCCACACCAAACAGTGACTTTTTCGGGATGTATTCAACTTTTTTGGATCTCATGTGGATTGATATCGTCCTAAATTCGACAATTTTGTTTGTTGACGTACACATTCATACAGAAGTAGGAATCATCTTAAAATGGGTGAAATTGGTCGAACAATGACTAAAATGTTCACTTGTTTGAAAAGTAGAAGCTAATGCCAACAGCTCCACAAAAATTTATATGATTTCCTCAAAAAAAATGTATGGTTTTTCCAACAAGAAATTTATAAAAAAATATTTGCACAGGTTCTACCGAGATTTGAACTCGGATCGCTGGATTCAAAGTCCAGAGTGCTAACCATTACACCATAGAACCGTTATGAATCTGGCATCAAAATAACCTAACTTCAAATAAATACAGATTTTTCCCATGACCAGTAATCGATAATTTATAGAAGTAATCGATATAGATAACGTAGTTTAGATAAGTTTTAACCAACATTGGCAAGTCGTGTCCTGCGCCTCAAATATAAGGAGCTGCAGAACAAAAGGTACTTTATCGATTTTTTTTACAAATTGATTTTTTGGTATTTTTATATTTTTTTTTCTAGAAAAAATCAATTACCCAAAATTTTTAAATTTTCAAAAAAGTACATTTTGTTCCACAGCTCCTCATATGCTCTGCATGACATACAAAGAAATATTAAGTAATAGGAGGTTAAAAACAACGTACAATTTCTGAATAGCTTTCAGATTTTATAATATTGCATTATTTACAATTGCATTATTGTTTTTCAGTCGAGTTGTTAACTGAAATACTGCCTATTATTCTCGGTACTCGAAATGAAATTATTCCTTTAAAGAAAGTTTTTTCTAAAGCCAAATAGTTTCAATATTTTAAACAAAAAAAAAATTAACTTCCTAGGTTCTACCGAGATTTGAACTCGGATCGCTGGATTCAGAGTCCAAAGTGCTAACCATTACACCATAGAACCGGTTATTTTAAGCGCATGATTTTTGCACATTTGAAGTTGACAGACAATTATGAGCAAAATAATTAAAAGAAAACATGTTTAAAATTCTCGTTTGTGTAAAATATTTTGCAAAAAAATAGCAAAATTTGCACAGTGTTACAAGTCAGCAATTTTTGCATAAATATTTATATTGATCTTTATTCATTAAGAGATAATTGCTGAATTCACAAAACCCCTTGTATCATTGTATCGAGTGTATTATTGAATTCAAATACAATAGTGTAAGCTTGTTGGAAATTTTCATACAAAAATTAAATACACTTATACACTTTTATTTTGTATGTTTTTAAAAAGTTGTATTGGTTTACAGCTATAAATTTCTCTGAGCACACATATACGGGTATATGTGAGAGAGTAATTTGAAAAAAATTAGAGTCGGTCTACTTGTTATACATACTACGCTTTCAAAAACATATTCATACAATATACAATGGGTGTTCACAAACTAATAAAAATTGTATTTAATACAAGATACATGATACAAATTGTTGTGAATTCAGCAAATATTTTTTCAAAGGGCTTTAAAACAAAACATTTTTAAAAACATTGGAAATATATATATTTAAAATTATATTATGCAAATCTGTATTTATTTCCATTTTTATAATCAAAATCTTTTAGAATGTTGCTTGCTGAAGAATAAAAATATTTATACAGGTTCTACCGAGATTTGAACTCGGATCGCTGGATTCAAAGTCCAGAGTGCTAACCATTACACCATAGAACCGGATAGCTTGTAGCTGACTTCCTTATCAATTTTTAAATGGGTTTATTTTTTATTTAATGGTTTATGTTGTGGATAAAATAAATAAAGAACATTATCAAAATTGTGTTAAAAGATGCAAGAATTGCTACCAATTTTACTATCTGCATGTTTCTATTTAAGATTTTAATAAGATATTTAGTTTAAATTTTTTATTTCTTAGCATTTATTTGATGAAGAGGTTACATTGATGAAGAAGAAATGTGATATTTCCATATCTACGAGTTTAAGCACTGCATGTCTTTAACACAGTTTGAATGAACGAAGAATTATTTTCATATATATAATTCTAAACTTTTGAATTTTCAATATATTAGAGCATTTTTAATATCAAACATTTCTAATCAATATTTGCTGAAGCTGAATCACACAGATTGCTAACCAATGATTATGGCAAATGTATTCCAAACGTGTCAAAATGCGAGAGATGGTTTTTGTGGTTCAGAAGTGCTGATTTTGACACGGAAGACAAAACAGTTTGAAGACCAAGAATTGGATGCATTACTCCATGAAGATTGTTGTAAACTTCAACAAGAGCTTGCAAAATCATTGGCAGCTAGTCAAGCAGCAAGTAACGACTTGCACCCAATCATTACTTGCGACGAAAAATGGATCCATTGAAAAGAACTTGGAAATTGAAATTGTAGTTGTAGACAAAGATATGGAATTTGGATATAAAATCAATCAATAGATAAATTCAGAGATTTGAATTTATCTCAAAGAGTTTGAATTATATGATTGATATGAAAGTAGCTAAAATTATAATCTTTAGCAGGTTCTACCGAGATTTGAACTCGGATCGCTGGATTCAAAGTCCAGAGTGCTAACCATTACACCATAGAACCGTTCATTTGTTAAGAAGGTATTATAATTCTATATATACGATCAAATCGGTTAAAACATGGATATAACAAAATTTATTTGACTGGTTTCCACACAGAGAAAACAGATTCGTGATAGCAACCGAATTTGTTTCCAATCGAATGATTCGGTTGCACATATAGAATTTTTAAGTTCTATCAACAGAAAGTCAGTTAACAAAGAAGAATTTCGGTTGAAGCTACCAAACTTTTGTTACCCCTTCCAAAATTTTGTAGTCACAACTGTAAAATTCGGTTACTATGGTATAATCATTCGATTGGCAACAAATTCGGTTGCTATCACGAATCTGTTTTCTCTGTGCACAGATGTTTTGCTACAAATTTGAATCCATATTTTCATTAATACAAAATTAGTATGTAAAACAGATTTTAGTGTAACACAATGATTTCCAAACCTACGAGTGTTTTCATATTAGACGTATTGAAGTGGTAACTTTGACATGGAAGACAAAGATCAACCAGGCCAGCCAAAAAAGTTTGAAGACCAAGAATTGGAGGCATTACTCCATGAAGATTGTTGTCAAACTCAACTGAGGCAACAATTTCGAAATTGGTTACCACACGATTTGAAGACGAGGGTCCTTGAAAGACGATTTTTCATGTCCGAAATGGTGTTTGAAAAGAAAATCATGTTTGCACGGAATCATTACTTATGATAAAAAATAGATCAATTTAAATAAACCGAAGTGTAAGATAAGTTTTGCCTCGCCCGCTTTATAGTCCAGACCGTGCCCCGTCCGATTACTATTTGTTTCGATTGATGCAAAACGCTCTTTTGGGATAAATTTCACTTGATTCGTTCTTGCTCCAAAAGATAATTTTTTTTTTGTCTCGGAATCCATATGTTGCTAGAAAGATGGGAAAATATCACAGCTAACAATAGCCAATACTTTATCTTTTGGGATAAACTTCACTTGATTCGTTCTTGGCTCCAAAAGATGATAAGTTTTTTTGGCTCGGAATAAAAATGTTGCCAGAAAGATGGGAAAATATCACAGCTAACAATAGCCAATACTTTATATTTTAAAATTCTTAATAAATGCGAAATTAACCCTATACTCTCTTTTGTTATGTCTTATTTCTGACTCTCTGGTTGAATTTTCCGTTTTGATGTATTCAGGGACGAATAATATATTTGCGGAACATTTTAACCCCTTAAATCCCTGTTTTAATGGTGTTTTTTGCTCATTATTAAGAGAAGGACAAAAAATACCCATGCCTTGAGGATGTAGAGGGTTAACATATTCTACAAAAATATTCTCCGTAACAGTTTACATAACTTTGCGGAACACATTTTATACCTAAAATGTAAGGATCATATGGTTTCTTATGAATATTAACAAAACTTTAACCCCCCCTCAAATAAAATTCAGATGTAAACTTTCAAAACGCCGATATACGTGTCTTTTTTTTTTGTCTCCTCTATCAAAATTTATTGGTCGGACCTTGTAATTTTGGAAAAAATTTGATTTTGTTGTATAGTGTAATCTAAAGTTTGTCTGGTATATATTTTCTAAACATAATTTTTCCACCAAAACTTTTTTTAAAGTTAAAAAAATTTATAGGTTCTACCGAGATTTGAACTCGGATCGCTGGATTCAAAGTCCAGAGTGCTAACCATTACACCATAGAACCAGTTATCGACATTGAATTCGCCTAAAAATCGCAAAAAAGATTAGAAATAATTCTCATTTGATTGAAAATTCGGAATGAAAGTAAATTAAAATTACTTTTCTCATATTTTCTTATTCACCTCTATTCTAGGCAATAAAACACTTAATAATTATGAAAATAAAACTATTTTAGCATAAAGAAAGAAAAGTTTAAACTAGTAGGAGCAAATGTTGAAACTTTGATCACAAATAAACCTAATTAAAGAAAAAAAATATTCAGGTTCTACCGAGATTTAAACACGTATCGCAGGATTCAAAGTCCAAAGTTCTTTAACAAGACTTGTCTTTTATAAAGTAAATAATTTTAATAAATTCATACAAAAGAACAACTTAAATTTTTAAAGATATTACAATAAAAACGTTATTATTTTAGTAAAATTCATATTGAAAAAAACTTCTAACTTAGGTTCTACCGAGATTTGAACTCGGATCGCTGGATTCAGAGTCCAAAGTGCTAACCATTACACCATAGAACCGGTTACTCAAGGACGAAAAGCAATGTTTTGCAAAGGCATTATTATGTCATTAAACTCAAGCAGTTACTTTTACAAGACTTGTCTTTTATAAAGTAAATAATTGTAATAAATTCATTTAATCTTTATAAGGTCTTCGGCTCAAATTTGACCTATTTTTAAATTCAAATTTAATTTTTTCTAAGAGTTAGTGGTTGATATTTTTGATATTTTATGACTTTTATTTAATTTTAGGTTTAAAAAAAATCTATTTTCTATATAGGTCAAATTTGATCCAAATATTGTTAACGTCAATAAATCTGAAGGTTAAAAGAACTATTTAAATTTTAAAAGATTACAAAATATTAAAAAATTTATTAAAATGCATATTTACCAAAAAAAATCTAACTTAGGTTCTACCGAGATTTGAACTCGGATCGCTGGATTCAGAGTCCAAAGTGCTAACCATTACACCATAGAACCGGTTATCTACACAAGAGTAAATGTTTTGTTTTCAACAGCAATGAATTTATGATGAAAATAATAGATTCAAATAAAATGTTTATTTAAATAAAAAAATTTACTTGAGCGTTCAAAATAGAGCGAATTTTTTAACATTTTACGAATTCAGTGCAAATTGTGTAATTATGTTGATAAAATATTTGTAATTTTTGTTTAAATAAACATTTATTTATAAAAAAGAATATAAGAAAGAATAATTTCAAATAAAATTATGGTTATTTAAATAATAAAGTTGACTTAAACATTGAATTCTGTATAAAATTCTTTAAAATTTTATTAATCCAGGGCAAATTGTCTATTTTGAAATAATATTTGTATTTATATGTATTTAAATTTGTTTATATTAGAAATTTGAAAAAAGTTATTTTAATTTACAGGTTCTACCGAGATTTGAACTCGGATCGCTGGATTCAAAGTCCAGAGTGCTAACCATTACACCATAGAACCGTTTACTTAAACTGATAATGAAGGGCTTGTCTTCTTACCTATTAAATGATATTTAAATATTTTTAAATTCCTTGTCCCTTAAAAGTAATCGAAAATTAATTAAAAGTATGAAATATGTCTAATGGCGTGAAATTCAAATCTATACATTACATTAAGCTCCTGGAGTTTCTAGAACATCTCGCGGATCAAACTAAAATAAGCTAAAATGAGTGCCAAATATAAAACTTGGACAGCACCTGTAAGAAATATCAATACCGGAGGGGGGCATATTGGAAAATAACGCAAGAAGAACATATGACGAGGTAATGGGTAAATTGAAGTAAGTAATTAAACATATATAATTTGAAAGCTACTGAGAGAATTGCTATATTTAATATTGCTTCTTTTTACAGACATTTTATGACATTTGTATAGGCATAAATTTAATAAATAGAGGGGGGACCTGGTAACAAAATTTTATTTTACAGGTTCTACCGAGATTTGAACTCGGATCGCTGGATTCAAAGTCCAGAGTGCTAACCATTACACCATAGAACCGGTTACTTTAAATCGAAAAGTATGTGTTTCACATAATAGAATAAATAAGTATTCGATTACTCAAAAAAAAATCAGCAGTTTCTAATTGTTGAGAATGAACATTAATTTTTCGATGTTTTAAGAAGGAAATCTTTTATTGGAATGTTAAAAACCAAGTGTATACATCATTTGAAATCTTATAAATTTGAATATTTAGCAATATAACATTATTAACTATTAACAAAATGTTTGTTAATATAAATTATCAAAAATTTTGATTTCCAGGTTCTACCGAGATTTGAACTCGGATCGCTGGATTCAAAGTCCAGAGTGCTAACCATTACACCATAGAACCGGTTACTTAAAATAAAAATTCTTGGATCCATATACACACTTAGTAGACAATGAAAATAAACCGGTTACTTAAACAAAAATCAACAGTTAATGCTTTCAAACTTATTGCTTTCTAAATTACATTTGGCATTAAAAATCATATTAAAATTCTTTTTCTTTTTATATGGTAGTTTGTCCTCTGGAAGCTTATTTATTTCTGGTTTTCGAAAAATATTATTTGATATTCTATAAGAATTTATTATTGAATTGTGTTAAGAAAAAAATATAAAAAATTATTTACAGGTTCTACCGAGATTTGAACTCGGATCGCTGGATTCAAAGTCCAGAGTGCTAACCATTACACCATAGAACCGGTTACTTTTGTAACGATTTAAATACACATGTTAATATAATGTTATCTAATAACCTGAAAGGTGGTTACTCAAATTAAAGAAATTTTTAAAATTAAAAAAAAAATATATTTTTTTTTTTTCAAATAAAAATTAATATTTGGTATAATACAATAGAACTTCTATTGTCTTGAAAACTTAATTAATATCACTGCATTTTGGGGAATAGTGGAGATTTTTTAATTCATGACTTCTTTTACATCTTTAACTTTTAAAGGAATTTTAAACTGAAAACCCTGTTTTTTTTAATTTTTTAGCTTTAATTTCATTGTCTTTTCATTTGTTTGAAAATTTCCGAACAGTTTCTATTTGGAAATTTTAATTTACATTTAAAACAAAAAACTTTGATTTTCAAGGTTCTACCGAGATTTGAACTCGGATCGCTGGATTCAAAGTCCAGAGTGCTAACCATTACACCATAGAACCATATATTTTCGGAATCGGTGCAAAGTAAATACAAAATGGTTCAAAATCCCACAAGTTCAAAAATATTTTTTTGTATATCTTTAAGATTTTCTCAAAATCTTTTAAGATTACAAAGATTTAATCTTAAACAATTTGAAACCCCTTTCCTAGTTAATTTCAAAGATTTGTTGCATCTTTTGATATTTTTAGATGATTATTCAGTTTATAAAATTGTTAACAAAATATGTTGTTACACAAGGTTCTACCGAGATTTGAACTCGGATCGCTGGATTCAAAGTCCAGAGTGCTAACCATTACACCATAGAACCGTTATTTAACTGTTTACAAATGAATTAACCCTAGAAAGGCTTAAAACAATTAGTTTTAAAATATTTATTTATTTTTTACATATTTCTTAATACATATACAAAAGTTTTTATGAAATTCAGCATAAATTTTGATTCGTATGCAAATTAAAAGAAAATATATTACAAATGTTAATATTATGTTAATAAATATAAATATATGTAAGTGCTTATATATTTTATTTATTTTTCAAACATTTTGCTATAAATTAATTTAATTCATTGCATTTTTAATGTTTATTTCAATAAATAAATTGCTTTGTTGATTGTTTTTTGGTGGCAAATATCTGTTTTTTTTTCTATTCACAATAATCGTAAATATTTTTAGTTTGTTTTATATTTAATAGGTTTTTGTTCAAATTCTTTTGTCTACAATGTTGATATTGTGGAATATTGTGCCTTAGTGCCAAATATTATTAAAGAAAAAATACATAAAATTAAATTGAAATTGTTATGGTGAATTTTGTGTTGTGAATAGGTATAAGGGTAGTTTCTTTAGTTCTGCTGGCTTATAACTTAATTTACCTCCCTTTAACTGTAGCGTATTTAATATTTCTAATAGAGTTTTTATGCAAAATAAGCTTAGAAAACATATAAAGGAAAATTTAAAATTATTGAACTAAAACTAATATTAAAATTAAGGTTGTCCCGAAACACATTCTATATTTGGTCGAACTAGAAAAAAGAACACGGTGTGACAGGGTTAGTAGCAATAGATCATTATACAAAAAAAATGCATTTTCATTGTTGAACAATATTTCAAAAATACTGAAAGTTTGGTGGCCACAGTTGGGGGAGTTCATCAACCTAAGCATTGGAGTATAGTTTCACATTGATGGATTTGTTAATTTTCAAAAATTGGTTTTGAGAGAACCCACATGTATGTATCAAATGTATCCCCTGTTAGATTTTGGTCTTGTCTTCACTAGTATGAGAGAAAGAACAATACAAGCCGGTGCTTATTTAACCCTAAATATTACGTTTAGCACTGGAAGTCCCTAAAATTCCTCGTGGACCAACAAAAGGTTAGCTAGGTTGGTATCCATTTATCAACTAAGATGGAATGATAGAATGAATAATATAAAGTTAACTATGTAGTGTGTAAATCTGCCCCCTGCATGTAAGAAAACAATATCGAAGGTGGATTTCTTTTATTACAAATGTCTCTAGAAGAGTGGAGGATTAGGAAAGGGATCTTAGGGTGAGCTTTACGAGAATCTTCAAGCTCACAAGACAAAATATGAATCCGAACCTTCCGACGAACTTCCGATGCAAACACCAATGTTTGTGGAAGTAAGAACTTGCATAGTCAAACTCTTCACAAAAAGCAAAAAACTCTTTTGGACCCAAATGAGGAAATCAGCAAGCATGAGATAGGGAGCAGCTCTATAGAAGGAAATGGAGCATAAGCCCGTAATTGAACTCTATACACGGCTATAATAAGACCAAGTCTGAATCGATAGAATATGATGGATATACTTAGAGAATAATGTCTACACAGAGAAAACAGATTCCGAATTTGTTGTCAATCGCATGATTCGGTTGCACGTATAGAATTTTTCGTTACTATCAACAGAAAGTCAGTTGATAAAGAAGAAACAACCAAACTTTTGTTGCTCCTTCTATCAACAGAAAGTCAGTAGAATTTTTTGTTACTATCAACAGAAAGTCAGTTGATAAAGAAGAAGCAACCAAACTTTTGTTACTCCTTCTAAAATTTATACCCGCAATTTAGAATTCGTCCACTATTGAAAACAGATTATCATCGATCGAAATACAGTTGAAATATTAATCTGCAACGGTAGCGGGAGAATGGCTAATAAATGATCATGCAGCCAGACATAAAAAGATAATAAATATCATTCCAGATGTTTATATTGTTATTAAAAGATGTGACCGAATTCAAATCAAATATGTGAATATTAACTGTATCATGAGATTACCAAAAGGGAAGGAATGTGGAGACAAGAGTGAGAAATTACCGAGGATCTACTTATGTATAGATTGTTCAAAACTATATGACAGAATGGAAATATGCTTCTAAAAACTAAGCCGAGTAAGGCTTGGTTTTACCATGTACGAATGAAATAAACTATTAGTTCAGTTAAAAACATATTGGGATAACATGTGATGAGAAGGTGAACAAGCTATCTAGGATGAGATCATGTATGAAAACCATCAAAAAACCCAATGCAAGCCAAAGCTTAAAAATAAATTTAAGGAATGGACAATGGATTTTACAGCCGATAAAACGGCCGACATTCTTCGAGGAAATATAAAAAGATAATAAATTTCTTTCCAGATGTTTATATTGTTATTAAAAGATGTGATCGAATTCAAATCAATTATGTAAATATTAACTGTATCATGAGATTACCAAAAGGGAAGGAATGTGGAGACAAGAGTGAGAAATAACCGAGGATCTACATATATACGGATGGTTAGAAACTACATGACCGATTGGAAATATGCTTCTAAAAACTAAGCCGAATAAGGCTTAGTTTTACCACGTACGAATGAAATAAACTATAGTTAAACACATTTTGAGATAACATGTGATGAGAAGGGGAACAAGCTATCTACGATGAGATCATGTATGAAAACCATCACCCTGGAAAAAACCGAATGCAAGCCAAAGCTTAAAAATTAATTTAAGGAATGGACAATGGATTTTACAGACGATAAAACGGCCGACATCCTACGAGGAAACCCATACATGAAGAGAATTTAGGATATTATATCAATCAACAGATTAATTTAAAGGCTTAACTTTATTGTTCGATTAAGTCAAAAACTTGATTTTCGAGTTACTTGATTATTCTAACAATGAAACAGTCGAGTAAATGGAATATGCAAACACTACGAAATCCAGTTAGTGAGTTAACTGTTATCCACTATGGAATTAGGTATCGATATCATCACACTTAAAACCACCAAAGCTTTCACAAAGTTTAAAAATTAACCAATGTAGCCATCAATCAGAAGACTATTTAGTGGCTCACATGGATCGCACTAATCTATCCTTGATAACAATGTTTAGAACATTTCGCACTGGTTCATCTGGTTCGCATTGGTCTATTCGACAATTCCAGCTGCCGAGTGAGTGAGGAAGAGTATGAAACGTGGGAATATTACCAGCTCCAATGTCCTATATTTAGTCTAGTTAAAAACGAAAACTTTTATATGAACATCAAGCCTAACTTGGAATATATTAGGGATTCAAGTTAAAAATAGTTAAGAAACTATATTGAGAGAAAACCCAAACCTAAAGATAACAAAGGAAAATCTGAATCTAAATAGGGCAACATTTGGAAGAATACTGGATAGACAAAGTTGAAAACGATCTGAGCAGCATGTAATGAAGAGGACGAAACGCTGGAATATTTTCTTTGCCAATGTAGTGTATTTAGAGACGATAGCATTCATATAGACACCAACCCAAACTTGGAATATCTTAGGGACTCAAATAAAAAATCATTGAGGGTTATCCCAAACCTAAAGAATAAAAGGACGATTCTGAACCTATACAGCCCAACACTCAGAAGACTAGTTAGTGTGGAATTATGGTATAATAGATTTTGACACAGAAGACAAAGATCGCTAAGTCTAGTCAAAAAACTTTGAAGACCATGAATAGGAAGCATTACTCCATGAAGATTGTTGTCAAACTCAACAAGAGTTGGCAAAATCATTGGGAGCTATTCAAGCAACCATTTCACACTCATTACTTCCGATGAAAAATGCATTCATTATGATAACACGAAGCGTAAGAGATCATGCGTGAAGCTCGATGAGCCGAATCGACACTAAAGCCAAATATCCATGGCGATAAGGTAATTCTCTATTATGAGCTACTGAAATCTGACCAAAATATCACAGCGAACCTGTAGCAAACGCAAATGATTCGAGCATGTAGCGAGCATTTGCCGAAAAACGCCCAGAATATGCTGCCAAAAATAAAACCGTAATAAATAATAACGTAGCGTAATAAATAATAATAACCGTAATAAATAAAAATAAATATTCCATTAAACGTTCGCCCACATTAAGCCATATCTGTTAAATCTCTTTAGAATGAAGTGGTTTTGTCTCACCCACTTTATAATCCAGACCTTGACCAGTCCGAATACTATTTGTTACGATCTATGCAGAACGATCTCTTTGATGATCTCATATATGTCATACAAAATAATAAATTTATAACGTAATTTCAAATTGAATAGTCCTGCATTAAAACAATTAAGGAAATTCCTATATAAAAACAAAATGTCTACCAGAAACGTTTAGAATTATAAATAGTCGTATAAATGAGTCAGTGACTATCACAAACATCAAAAAATTTAATATAAACATTTGGTTTCTTTTTAAATAAAAAACAAGTAAGAAAGTATGGTCGGTCAAGCCCGACCATATAATACCCTACACTATTTAAGTAAAAGCGCAAAAACATTTTTCTTTTAAAATTTCAATAATTTATATTTTTGAGCGATTTTCGGAAGTGGACCTTATATGGTGGCTATGACCAATTATGGACCGATCACCATGAAATTAGGTCGTGCGATTTGTGTCTATATGAAAGTTTACTATGTTGAATTTTGTGAGTATACCAACATTTTTAAGCGATTTATGCACGTTAAAGTGATTTTCGAATGCGGGTCTATATGGGAGCTATGACTAATTATGGACCGATCGTAACAAAATTTGGTGACATGAATTTTGTATATATAAAACTTATTTGGAGCTCAATTTGTGGAGATACATTTATAAATTAAACATTTATGATCGATAAATTCCAATTTCAGAAGGATATTTGTATGGGGGCTAGGTGAAATAATGGTCCGATTTCAGCCAGTTTCAATAGGCTTGGTCCTTGTGCCGAAAAAATAATATCTACCAAATTTGATTGAAATATCTTCAAAATTGCGACCTGTACTCTGCGCACAAGGTTTACATGGACAGCCAGCCAGCTAACCAGACGGACTAACGGACGGACATCTGCACAAACGCATAATACCCTCACCACTATGGTGGTGTAGGGTATAACAAGTAAGAGAGCTATATTCGGCTGTGCCGAATTTTATATACCCTTCACCAAATTATACTTCAAAATACAAATTTTAAATATTTTTAGGTAAACAAAATTTATTTTTTTTCCAAAGTTGTTTTTTTAATTTTTAAAATTTAAAAAATTTGAAATATCTATTATTAGATATCCATATTGTCAATATTAATGACTTAGTAATCCAGATATAGGTAAAAAATCTCAGCCATTTGAGGAAACTTCTCGAAAGCATGTCTGACAGAATTATTGGAGATTTGGATCTCGAAGATATCTGGGGTCTTCAGAAAATTGATTTCAACAGACAGACGGACATGGCTTAATCGACTACGCTATCTATAAGGATCCAGAATATATATACTTTATAGGGTCGGAAAATTATATTGTGGAAATTACAAACGGAATGACAAATTTATATATACCCTTCTCACGAAGGTGAAGGGTAAACATAAATAAAACATTTTTCTGCAAAAAAAGTTTGGAAAAATTGGCTGGAATTCAAATGTCCGTTTTATGAAAAGGTATATTGAAGCACTTTAAGAACGGAAATTGTGGGTTGGTAGCAAAAACATTTGAATGTAATTTTTTGCAAAGAATAATTTTAAAATAGGAAATTATGCAGACTAAGGAAATTTCAATGAAATTAACTATGATTTAAATTTGTCAAAGTTTTATTAAATTGTTGAGTAATTGCAAGAAATTTGAAAAAATTGATAAATTAGTTTTGAATAATTTAAAGCTTTAAGCAGCAATAAACAAAACCATAAAAAGTGTGTTAATTTGTTGGTCACGTGTTTAAATATCGATTTGTTTGTTATTACTTACAAGTTTATTTGTTCTTGTACTTGCCGCTTAATGTCGTCCTTTCCTCTAACACAGGACATTGAACTTTTCAACAAATTATACACAAACCATTATGAACTTTGACTTTTATAAACTTCCCTATAAACACTAGTGTTTCTCTTATCATTTCCTATTTATTTTTATGTGAATATTATACATTCTAACACGCCATCTTCAATATCATCGTCAGTCAGGAAGCCTATTTATTTTTACATTTTGACAAGACATTATAAGTATAAGTAAATTATTAATGTATAATTACTTTAATATGAAAATCTAAATGTTAGTGGAATTGTTGTTTGAATACTGTTTTAAATATTGTAGCTTTTACTTATTCGAAGTCATTAAATACTTGGTATTGGTAATATAGTGTATTATTGTATTATTTTTATTAAATATTAATGAAGTCCTTAGAATTCTGCTATATATAAAGTTTAAGTGGTTTGGATATAATTAACAGTGGATACATAAACTCCATTATATATACTTTCTCAGAGAAGAAATACCTATTGCTTGCTTTTAAAACCCACCATTTAACCCCAATTTTATCAACTCCTCTCCCCTCACTTCACACACACACCTCATTAACAGCAAATAATCCATAAAATACTCGTGTAAATTCCCTACCAAAAAACCTTTATCATAATTTTCTATGACATTATCTATCATTGTACTCAAATAAATAGCACAAACACGTTATATACACATTTAATCCTTATCGTCCTTTAACAAATAGTGGTATGTTATGCTCTTCACAAAAGGAAGTTTTATTTGACTTGTATTTGACATGGGTTGTGGATAGGAATATTTGGTTTTATTACAGTTTTAATAATAATATTCGTGTATGGAAAATAGTATGAATATTTGAAGCGCTGAAGAATGTAGTTGAGTTTTTTATTGTGGAGGGACGAGGTCAGCACAATAAGTAACATAAATGAAGAATAATTTGTGGAAAATTTGGTCAAGGAAATGGAAAATTTGTGCAAACTGGCCACAGAATAAAGAAATTTGCGCAAAATTGTTAAAAAAAATTTACTATAAAAAGAAAGTTTGTACAAAATTCGCCAAGAAAGTTAGAAGTTTGTGCAAAACCGACAAAAAAAAATATTGTAGAAAAAGTAAGTTTGTGAAAAATTTAAAATTTGTGCAAATTTTACTAATGCTATTTGGTAATTGTACATATTTGATTAAAGGAATAGACAATTTGTACAAAATTGACTACAGAATTATGAAATATTAGTAAAATTTACTAAAAGAAAAAAAATTTGTGCAAATTTTACTACAGAAATAGTAAATTAGTGTAAAATTTACTATAATAAAGCAAATTTGTGAAAATTTGAGTACGAAATGGAGCAAATGTGCATAACTGAGAAATGAAATAGACAAAACTATAAACTGTTTAAATTTGTGCAAAATGTTCTAAAGAAATAAGAAATTGGTGCAAAATTAACTAGGATAAACCAAGTTTGAATAAAATCTAATAATGAAATAGATAATTTGTGCAAAATTTAGTAATAGGAAATTTGTGCAAAATTATATAATGGAATAATTTGTGCAAAATTTTTATTGAGGGAGAGACGTGGGCAGCACAATAAGTAACATAAATGAAGAATAATTTGTGTAAAACTGGTATGAGAATAAAGAAATTTGTGGAAATTTTTGTGCAAGGAAATGGAAAATTTGTGCAAAACTGGCTACAGAATAAAAAAATTTGTGCAAAATTGTTAAAAAATTTACTATAAAAAGAAATTTTGTACAAAATTCGGCAAGAAAGTTAGAAGTTTGTGCAAAACTGACAAAAAAAATATTGTAGAAAAAGGAAGTTTGTGAAAAATTTAAAATTTGTGCAAATTTCACTAATGCTATTTGGTAATTGTATAAATTTGATTGAAGGAATAGACAATTTGTACAAAATTGACTACAGAAATATGAAATATTAGTAAAATTTACTAAAAGAAAAAAAATTTGTGCAAATTTTACTACAGAAATGGGAAATTTGTGTAAAATTTACTATAATAAAGAAAATTTGTGAAAATTTGAGTACGAAATGGAGCAAATGTGCATAACTGAGAAATGAAATAAACAAAATTAACTTATTTTGTGCAAAATTTACTATAAACTGTTTAAATTTGTGAAAAATGTTCTAAAAAAATAAGATATTGGTGCAAAATTAATTAGGATAAACACAATTTGAACAAAATCTAATAATGAATTAGATAATTTGTGCAAAATTTAGTAATAAAATAGGAAATTTGTGCAAAATTAAATAATGAAATAATTTGTGCAAAATAGACTATTTAAAATTTGTGCAAAATTTTATAAATTTTTTATTCTTGCAAAAAGTATATTAAGTTTGTCAAACATTTCTTATATAAAAAATAATTTTTTTCTAAAACTTCCTATAAAAATAGAAAGCTGGTACAAAATTTCCTAAAAACATATTAAGGGTCCTCATGTAAACGCTTAAAAGCCTCGCAAACTGTGCAATCTGTGCATTTTTACACTCTCGCAAATGAAATGTCAAAAAATGTATGGAAATTCGTTTGCACAACTCCGATAAGTTTGCGCGACAATTTAGACTCGCAAACTTGAATTTATTGTGCATTTGATGAATCAGTTGCTTTTGTTTACTTTTATTTATAAGAAATAAAAATCAAATAAAATATAAAAATTTTGTGCATGTGAAAATTGTGTAACTTTGGAACAGAATGATTGTATTAAATGACATTGTGTATGAAAACATTAACCAACAGCTAGAACATAAACAAAGTCCTCCAAACTATGTATACCACCGTTTGTTCCAAAGATTTAACTTTCATTCAACATTTTAAAATTAAAATTTATACAATTTGAAAAAAAATTATTAAAGGTTTTGTTGAATTTATGTATTTTTATTTGACAAATATAAATTTTCTGTATAAACTTGCACAAAATTGAAAAGGTGGGTTCATGAAACATGTCGCGCAAATTTGCCCATTTGCACAAATGGGAAACTTAAGCGTTTAAATGAGTACCCTTATTAAATTAAAATTTGTGCAACATTTTCTACAAAACTAGGACATTTATCCGAAATTCACAAATTAAAGATGAAATTTGTGCAACATTTCCTAAAGAAATGGAAAATATTTCAAATCTTTAATAACTTTGTAAATACTGTGATTTTAAAGAAAATAAGCTTAATCTGTGATCACTCATATTTTAAATCAAAAATAGATTTTTAATACAAAAAACAAATATTTAAAATCGTAAATAACTTCGTAAATACTGCGATTTTAAGGAAAATAAGCTCAATCAGTGATCACTAATATTTTATACCAAAAATCGATTTTTAGTATTAAAAAAACTAAAATATCTTGTGGAAAATACGAATAAACAGTTTGGTACTTTTTTATACCCTTCACCTTCGTGAGAAGGGTATATATAAGTTTGTCATTCCGTTTGTAATTTCTACATTTTTCATTTCCGACCTTATAAAGTATGCATATTCTGGATCCTTATAGATATCGGAGTCGATTAAGCCATGTCCGTCTGTCTGTCTGTCTGTCCGTCTGTCTGTTGAAATCAATTTTCTGAAGACCCCAGATATCTTCGGGGTCCAAATCTTCAATAATTCTGTCAGACATGCTTTCGAGAAGTTTGCTATTTAAAATCAGCAAAATCGGGACAACCTCGATTTTTGATCTATATCTGGATAACTAAGTCCTTAATATAGACAATATGGATAGATATTTCAAAGTCCATTGCAACGATGTAGATAAGGCTATAGTAAGTTGGACCTACAATGGGTCAAAATCGGGAAAAATATTTTTTAACCCGAATTTTTTTTTATCAAAAAATTTTTTTTGTCATAAATTTTTTTTCAAAAAATAAACAAAAATTTTTAAAAAAAATTTGGAAAAAAAAATTAAAAAAAAAAATTTTTTAAAAAATTAAAAAAAAAATTTAAGAAAAAATTTGAAAAAAAAATAGAAAAAAAAATTAAATTTTGTTTACCTAAAAATATTTAAACAAATTTATTTTAAAGTACAATTTGGTGAAGGGTATATAAGATTCGGCACAGCCGAATATAGCTCTCTTACTTGTTAAAATATGAAGACAGATTTGAATCGCTTCAGACATATCTGTATCACAAAAAATTTCCGCAAAATGGAGAATTTTGAAAATTTTAATTTGTCGAGTGGAAAGGGATGTTGGTACTTTTTTAATATTATAAATTACACTATGCAACAAATGAAGACTTTTGGAAAAACACAAGATCATGACAGTATAGGTTCGACTCTACTACCAAAGTGTAGTAAACCCCTATACTGAGTTTGTTCATTTTGGTGACCGATTTTTTTTATGGGCCCCCAAATTTTCTGAAAATCAGTGGGGCCTCTGAAAAAGGTGTCATCAGTTTTGGTTAAGAGCCAATTCAGACTTTGTGATACGGCTTAACTTTATATGGCAATAATATAGCTAAGAGTCCGCCAAATAAATTTTGTTAATATTTTTTTTTCCAAAAATACCTTTTTCGTCCACTTTTGTTGAAAAAATATAGGAAGAAAAATTTTTTTTTACTTTTTTTAGAACAACTTCCAGGGACAGGGACTAATTTTTCACTAACAATATTTAGCAAAGTTGTAGCTACGGTAAATCTGAATAACTCTTGTGAACATATCAATGCATTCTGAACGTGTCTAGTCACTTTTGCACCTTAACAATATAATGTTCATCAAAGTGAAGTTATAGTTAGATATGGACAGAAGTAATGGTACTTTTTCATTCTTCTAATAGTACTTTTTAATTCTTTATTATAAAGTACCTAGAAACTTAAAAATAGAGCAAATAGTTTTACACTTTTGATGGCAAATGCATATGTAATAATATGAGGAGCCGCAGAACAAAAGGTACTTTTTCGAATTTTTGTACAAATTTTTTTTTGGTATTTTTATAATATTTGGGTTAAAATATTCTAGAAAAAAACAGTTTCCCAAAATTTTTAAATTTTCAAAAAAGTACCTTTTGTTCAGCGGCTCCTCATATATCCTTAAAAACACCCAAAAAACCGTTATTAAATAAGTAAAGTATTTTTTTTTTTAGAAAATCCAGTCATACTTTTATTATTATTGAACGTTATAGTGACGAATTTTGTGCCAACAAAGTGTCATATGCGAAAAGTTTTGATCTACTTCTTTATTTTAAAAAAGTGCTGCTAAATCGTATCGATTGATCACAGAAGCTTATGATGAATATGTTTCATCGGTTTCAACATGAGAGAGATGTTTTGTTCGGTTCAGAAGTGGTGGTTTTGACATGGAAGACAAAAATCGCCAAGGCTAGCCAAAATAGTTTGAAGACCAAAATATGGAGGAATTACCCCATGAAAATTGTTGGCAAACTCAACAAGAGCTAGCAAAATCATTGGGATCTACTCAAGCTGCAATTCCAAAAGCAGGGAAATTGAAGCCGATGGACATTGAAAAACGATTTTGCATGTCTGAAATGCTGATTTAACGCTATAAAACAAAGTTGATTTTGCTTCGAATCATTACTTGCGATGAAAAATGGATCCATTGCGATAACACGAGACGTAAGAGATCGTATATGAAGCCCGACTAAGCAGCCAAATCGACACCAAAACCAAATATCCAAATCTGAACAAACCATCAGTTATTATTTCTATAGGGAATTTGTATATCAATAGGAAGTTTTTGAAAAATTCCTTAATAACTATTAAAATTTTGTAATAACTTATTACTATCACCACGTACTTCGCGTTCTAAAAGAATTTGTCTTCCTTTCAGTTAGAATATAAAATGCTCATAAAATATGGCCATGATTTATGACCTTTAAGTGATGGCTGTTTGTGTTTGGATTTTTGGTAGAGATTTGGGGCGGTTTGATGTTAATAGTATTAAATATAGAAGGTATTAAAATATTACAATAGTAAAATAATATAAAAATGTAGAGAAAACTAAATGAACTCATAGCAATTAAATAAAAATTAACTAATTACAAGTCATTATTAATATAAATTTTCAATTTTAGCGTCTTTAAAATTGAGGAGATTTATAATTTGTCATATTTTTTGCCGACAAGTTTTGCCTTCTAAATAGCCTATGTGTTTTTTCAAATATATTGAGGTGAGCCAAAAACAAGTTTATGTTTTACTTATATGAAAGTCATACAAATATGCTCATGATCTTTACTTCTGAGTCAGTGAGGATATTTGGTAATGTATTATTAATGGAATAAATTAAGAATAAGGCTCTCAGGACTTCTTGCAGGAAAGATGTTCATATGTAGTATATTTCCATGATTATTGCCTTTGAAAAATAGGATCATCTTGCTGTTATAGAGTCCTCGTTAATGTCCCTTGAGCTATATAATTTATCTTAAAATTAGTATCATAATTTGTCGAATTTTCTAAAATCCCTTTAAAATATTAAAAAGAACATCCAATTTATTTCCATTTTCTATTCAACCAAAAAAAAAAAACTGCAGTAAAAAACTAAATCACTTTACACAATTTATCTTTAATTTACACTTTACTGCATCTTTTATTAACTTCAAACAAACCCTTTTTTTATAAATATTTTGCCACATTCTTTCGTCATTTGTTCAAGAGATTTACTTTAAAGAATAATTTATTTTCAGTTAGTTTGTGATGCAAGAAAAGGGAGTAAAATGCAAAACTATTTCTGTAAATAACGCATAAGTGTAGTAAGATCATCAATCATTTGATGTATGAATGGATGTGGGGAAAGTACACACTTATGAATTTTAAATGATGTTATATTTACAACAGCAAACGACAACAAAATAAGCTTTATAATAAACTTATACTGTAGATGTTATAGCTTGCTGTAAGTTGTAGTTAGAAAAAATAATAAGAGGGGACAAATAATCAGTAAGTAGTAGGAGTATTCACAGATTACTCAGTTCACTTAGTACACCAAGTTTCGAAGGACCATTAGTAGGTCTTTAGCTTCAATCGTGGGTCTTTCTATAGTCAAGTTTTAGCTACAATCGTGGGTCTTTCTATAGTCAAGTTTTAGCTACAATCGTGGGTCTTTCTATAGTCAAGTTTTAGCTTCAATCGTTGGTCTTTCTAGAGTCAAGTTTTAGCCTCAATAGTGGGGTTTCTATAGCAAAGTTTTAGCTTCAATCGTGGGTCTTTCTAGAGTCAAGTTTTAGCTTCAATCGTGGGTCTTTCTATAGTCAAGTTTTAGCTTCAATCGTGGGTCTTTCTATAGTCAAGTTTTAGCTTCAATCGTGGGTCTTACAATAGTCAAGTTTTAGCTTCTATCGTGGGTCTTTCTATAGTTAAGTTTTAGCTTCAATCGTGGGTCTTTCTATAGTCAAGTTTTAGCTTCAATCGTGGGCCTTTCTACATTAAAATTTTAGCTTCAATCGTGGGTCTTTTTATAGTCAAGTTTTAGCTTCAATCGTGGGTCTTTCTATAGTCAAGATTTAGCTTCAATCGTGGGTCTTTTTATAGCCAAGTTTTAGCTTCAATCGTGGGTCTTTCTATAGTCAAGTTTTAGCTTCAGTCGTGGGTCTTTCTATAGTCAAGTTTTAGCTTCAGTCGTGGGTCTTTCTATAGTCAAGTTTTAGCTTCAGTCGTGGGTCTTTCTATAGTCAAGTTTTAGCTTCAATCGTGGGTCTTTCTCTAGTCAAGTTTTAGCTTCAACCGTGGGTCTTTCTATAGGTAAGTTTTAGCTTCAATCGTGGGTCTTTCTATAGTCAAGTTTTAGCTTCATTCGTGGGTCTTTCTATAGTCAAGTTTTAGCTTCAGTCGTGGGTCTTTCTATAGTCAAGTTTTAGCATCAATCGTGGGTCTTTCTATAGTCAAGTTTTAGCTTCAATCGTGGGTCTTTCTATAGTCAAGTTTTAGCTTCAGTCGTGGGTCTTTCTCTAGTCAAGTTTTAGCTTCAATCGTGGGTCTTTTTATAGCCAAGTTTTAGCTTCAATCGTGGGTCTTTCTATAGCTAAGTTTTAGCTTCAATTGTGGATCTTTCTATAGTCAAGTTTTAGCTTTAATCGTGGGTCTTTCTCTAGTCAAGTTTTAGCTTCAATCGTGGGTCTTTCTATAGTCAAGTTTTAGCTTCAATCATGGGTCTTTCTATAGTCAAGTTTTAGCTTCAATCATGGGTCTTTCTATAGTCAAGTTTTAGCTTTAATCATGGGTCTTTCTATAGTCAAGTTTTAGCTTCAATCATGGGTCTTTCTATAGTCAAGTTTTAGCTTCAATCGTAGGTCTTTCTATAGTCAAGTTTTAGACTCAATCGTGGGTCTTTCTATAGTCAAGTTTTAGCTTCAATCATGGGTCTTTCTATAGTCAAGTTTTAGCTTCAATCATGGGTCTTTCTATAGTCAAGTTTTAGCTTCAATCATGGGTCTTTCTATAGTCAAGTTTTAGCTTTAATCCTGGGTCTTTCTATAGTCAAGTTTTAGCTTCAATCATGGGTCTTTCTATAGTCAAGTTTTAGCTTCAATCGTAGGTCTTTCTATAGTCAAGTTTTAGACTCAATCGTGGGTCTTTCTATAGTCAAGTTTTAGCTTCAATCGTGGATCTTTCTATAGTCAAGTTTTAGCTTCAATCGTAGGTCTTTCTATAGTCAAGTTTTAGACTCAATCGAGGGTCTTTCTATAGTCAAGTTTTAGCTTCAATCGTGGATCTTTCTATAGTCAAGTTTTAGTTTCAATCATGGGTCTTTCTATAGTCAAGTTTTAGCTTCAATCATGGGTCTTTCTATAGTCAAGTTTTAGCTTCAATCATGGGTCTTTCTATAGTCAAGTTTTAGCTTTAATCATGGGTCTTTCTATAGTCAAGTTTTAGCTTCAATCATGGGTCTTTCTATAGTCAAGTTTTAGCTTCAATCGTAGGTCTTTCTATAGTCAAGTTTTAGACTAAATCGTGGGTCTTTCTATAGTCAAGTTTTAGCTTCAATCGTGGATCTTTCTATAGTCAAGTTTTAGCTTCAATCGTGGGTCTTTCTATAGTCAAGTTTTAGCTTCAATCGTGGGTCTTTCTATAGTCAAGTTTTAGCTTCAATCGTGGGTCTTTCTATAGTCAAGTTAGCTTCAATTGTGGATCTTTCTATAGTCAAGTTTTAGCTTCAATTGTGGGTCTTTCTATAGCCAAGTTTTAGCTTCAATCATGGGTCTTTCTATAGTCAAGTTTTAGCTTCAATCATGGGTCTTTCTATAGTCAAGTTTTAGCTTCAATCATGGGTCTTTCTATAGTCAAGTTTTAGCTTTAATCATGGGTCTTTCTATAGTCAAGTTTTAGCTTCAATCATGGGTCTTTCTATAGTCAAGTTTTAGCTTCAATCATGGATCTTTCTATAGTCAAGTTTTAGCTTCAATCGTGGGTCTTTCTATAGTCAAGTTTTAGCTTCAATCGTGGGTCTTTCTATAGTCAAGTTAGCTTCAATTGTGGATCTTTCTATAGTCAAGTTTTAGCTTCAATTGTGGGTCTTTCTATAGTCAAGGTTTAGCTTCAGCCGTGGGTCTTTCTATAGTCAAGTTTTAGCTTCAATCGTGTTTCTTTCTATAGTCAAGTTTTAGCTTCAATCGTGGGTCTTCCTCTAGTCAAGTTTTAGCTTCAATCGTGGGTCTTTCTATAGTCAAGTTTTAGCTTCAGCCGTGGGTTTTCTATAGTCAAGTTCTAGCTTCAATCGTGGGTCATTCTATAGTCAAGTTTTAGCTTCAATCATGGGTCTTTCTATAGTCAAGTTTTAGCTGCAATCATGGGTCTTTCTATAGTCAAGTTTTAGCTTCAATCATGGGTCGTTCTATAGTCAAGTTTTAGCTTTAATCATGGGTCTTTCTATAGTCAAGTTTTAGCTTCAATCATGGGTGTATCTATAGTCAAGTTTTAGCTTCTATCATGGGTCTTTCTATAGTCAAAATTTAGCTTCAATCATGGGTCTTTCTATAGTCAAGATTTAGCTTTAATTATGGGTCTTTCTATAGTCAAGTTTTAGCTTCAAAAGTGTTTCTTTCGATGGTCTCATTCGTTTAGCTTTTATCCTGAGTCTTTCTATAGTCATTGATCTGTGTTTATCCCTACAACTGTCAGTATTTTTTAGTGATTTCGTTTTCTCCCTTCTCTCTCTATTAAAACATACTGTAATTGACACTAAATGAATGGTTAAAGTTTATTTTTTCAACAAGCAAATGAGAAAAAACCAGAAAGCAGAAGGAAGTTGACAATAAACTGCGGTTTGATAAATGATGAATTTTTTTCTAGCAAGTGCAATACAATCTTTTTACTATTTTGGCATTGAAAACTATAATTTAAAGTAAAAAACACAAAATTAAAAAAAAAGCTTAAAACACTTTTAAGAACTCAGAATCATTATAAAAAAGTTTTTATTTCTATCCATTCCATTCAAGTGAAAACTATAAAAAATAATTCTAATTGATTTCTTTTTCTAACCAAAAGCAATTTTGAAAGTAATGTTTCTATTTGCTTGTGATGCTTGGGGTAGAATAGTTAAAAATTAATTTCTTGATATTTTTTATATGATAATTTCAACTTTAATTTTTACAGAAATTTTAAGTGGTTTGATTGTTTGTTTTTAAGTGTGCTGACAATTTGTTTTTGTTATTTTTTTTTGCTCAAGTGCTTCTCTTTTCAAAGCTTCCATTTCAATCCTTTTTTTATTGTTTTGTTTTGCTGGCAAAGCAAAATACTTAATAAACTGAAATATATATACAAAAAAAAAAAACAAAAAAACACAAAACAAAAAGTTTCATTTTATAAATTGCCAAGACTAGACCATGCATGCATTGGATGAGATGCAAGCATTCATGCAGCATCGATGGTAGAGACAAGTAGTACTTAGAAGCATCATTTGGAACTAATGACTGGTTTGTTTTTATTAAACAAAATAAACAAACAAACATATTTGTATGTCAATTATAGAGAAAGAGAAAAGTATTGAGTAGTTATGTATTTTAGAAAATAAAAGGAAATTACAAAAAAAAACTGAAACATTTTTTATTAAATTTTTTTAAATCATGAGGAAATTTTTCATAAATCATTGTTACAATAAAATACCGGCAATATATAAAGTATTTTAAACTGCTTTGAAAGTTAAAATTTCTTGAAAATAACCTTTAAACTACTCCAGTAATAAATGTTTTAATATTTGAACCCTAGTGCGTATGATTAATATTATTTCAAAACTAGTTTAAGTAAATTCAACATAACTCTTGCACATTTCAAGCGATTTTAAAACTTAAAACCTTTTATTAAAGCTAAGAAGAATAACTATAAACGCAAATAATACTTTAAACTAAATCTCTCACTTTTAAGAATTTTAACAAGCTTTAAACAAATAGCATCAAAAAGTTTGCACAAACTTTTTAACTCTACATCCAGTCTTACGTCTCTCTCTTACCTCCTTTAATTTTACACTTATTTAACAAAAGTCTCCTGCCAGACAGACATTTCTTAAGTCTTTACTTTACTTTACTTTAATGTAAATGCAAAATGTCTTTATATCTGCCATTTTCAGCAAAATATGAAATGTAATATTTTGTGTAATCTGTTCATTTATTTAAACGTAAAAATTTTAAGTTTTACTTTGCCACCTTGTTTTTCTTATAAGGATTTTCTTTATGTTCATGTTCAAGGATTATTAAGATTTTAATAAAGATTACCAGGCAATATAAAGTTAAAGTTGCCAGTCAAACACATCAGGTGAATGAATGAGACTTAAGGCATAACCATACAAGCATATATAAATAAAAATTGGTAGCAAATGGCTCAAAGGAATTCTGGCAGAAGGTGAAAACAAAAATTTTATGGTATTTTAAAAAAATTTAATTAAAAACTTTGTAATGAACATTTAATTAAGATCTGGTAATAAAAATGTAATTAAAGGAAATAAAATAAATGAGAAAATGAAATATTTTAAAGACAATTCTAAGTTATAGAGCTTTATTTAAAATATAACAGTGTTCAGTTTTAGTTTATAGAAAGCTCTGTGATTGTTCTGAGTTTAGTTTTGATTCTAGTTAAGCTTTTAGTTCGGATTCTAGTTCCATTTCCATTCTAGTACAGACTCCAGTTCAGATTGTAGTTCAGATTCCAGCATTCGCTCTAGTTCAGTTTTATTTCAGGTCCTGGCTCAGATTCCAGCTCAGATTCTAGCTCAGATTTCAGTACAGATTCTAGTTAAGATCCTAGTTGAGATTCAAGTTGAGATTAAAACTGAGATTTAAAAGGAGATTCAGGTTGAGTTCTAGTTCAGATTCATGTTGAGATCCTAGTTAAGATTCTACTTGAGTTTTAATTTGGATTCAAGTTGAGATTCTAGTTGAGTTCTATCTCAGATTCTAGTTGAGATTCTAGTTAAGATTCAAATTGAGATTCTAGTTGAGTTCCAGATCAGATTTATGTTGAGATTCAAGTTGATATTAAAGTTGAGATTCAAGCTGAGACTCAAGTAGCGATTCTAGATCAGATTTCAGTTGAGATTTTAGTTTAGATTATAGTTGAATTCTAGTTGAGATCTAGTTGTTGAGTTGAGATCTAGTTCAGATTCGTGTTGAGATTCAAGTTGAGGTTCAAGCTGAATTCTAGTCCAGATTTCAGTAAAGATTCAGGTTGAGATTCTAGTTGAGATTCTACTTCAGTTCTAGTTTAGATTCTAGTTGAGATTTAAGTTGAGATTCTAGTTGAATTTTAGTTCAGATTCTAGTTGAATTCTAGTTCAGAATCCAGTTGAGATTCAAGTTGAATTATAGTTGAGATTCTGGTTGAGTTGTAGTTCAGTTGAAATTCAAGATACTAGTTAAATTCTAGTTCAGATTCCAGCAGTGATTCCAGTTGAGATTCAAGTTGAGATTGTAGTTGAATTCTAGTTCAGATTCCAGTAGAGATTCAAGTTGAGATTCTAGTTGAGATTCAGGTTTAGATTCTAGTTGAGTTCTAGTTCAGATTCCAGTAGAGATTCAAGTTGAGATGTTAGTTGAAATTCAAGATGAGATCCCACTTGAATTGTAGTTGAGATTCCAGTAGAGATTCAGGTTGAGATTCAAGTTGAATTCTAGTTGAGGATCAAGTTGAGATACTAGAAAGATTCTAGTTGAGATTCATGTTGAGATTCTAGTTGAGTTCTAGTTCAGATTCCAGTAGAGATTCAAGTTGACTTCTAGTTGAGATCCAAGTTGAGATTCTTCTTGAGTTGTAGTTCAGATTCCAGTAGAGATTCAGGTTGAGATTCTAATTGAGGATCAAGTTGATATACTAATAAGATTATAGTTGAGATTAAGGTTGAGATTCTAGTTGAATTCTAGTTTAGATTCTGGTTGAGATTCTAGTTGAGTTTCTGGTTGAGATTCTAGTTGAGTTCTAGTTCAGATTCCAGTAAAGATTCAAGATGAGATTCTTGTTGTATTCTAGTTGAGTTTCAGGTTGAGATTCTAGTTGAGTTCTAGTTCAGATTCCAGTAGAGATTCAAGTTGAAATTCTAGTTGAGATTCAAGTTGAGGTTCTACTTGAGTTGTAGTTCAGATTCCAGTAGAGATTCATATTGATATTCTAGTTGATTTCTAGTTGAGAATCAAGTTGGGATTCTAGTAAGATTCAAGTTGAGATTCATGTTGAGATTCTAGTTGAGTTCTAGTTCAGATTCCAGTAGAGATTCAAGTTGAATTGTAGTTGAGAATCTAGTCCAGATTCCAGTAGAGATTCAAGTTGAGATTTTAGTTGAAATTCAAGATGAGATTCTACTTGAGTTGTAGTTGAGATTACAGTAGAGATTCAGGTTGGGATTCTAGTTGAATTTTAGTTTAGATTTAAGTTGAGATTCAAGTTGAGATTCTAGTTGAGTTCTAGTTAAATTCTTGTTCAGATTCCAGTGGAGATTCAAGTTGAGATTCAAGTTAGAGATACTAGTTGAGTGCTAGTTAGATTCTAGTTCAGACTCCAGTGGAGATTCTAGTTTAGATTCCAGTAGAGATTCAAGTTGAGATTCTAGTTCAGATTCTAGTTAAGATTCTAGTCGAGATTCTAGTTGAGTTCTAGTTCAGATTGCAGTTCAGATTCTAGTTAAGATTCTAGTTGAGTTCTAATTCAGATTCTATTTGAGATTCTAGTTGAGATTCAAGTTGAGATTCAGGTTGAGATTCTAATTGAGATTCAAGTTGAGATTCTGGTTGAGTTTCTAGTTAATTTCTAGTTCAGAATCCAGTAAAGATTCTAGTTGGGATTCAAGTTGAGATTCTAGTTGAGTTCTAGTTCGGAGTCTAGTTCAGATTCTAGTTGAGATTCAAGCTGAGATTCCAATTGAGTTCTAGTTCAGATTCCAGTGGAGTTGTAGTTGAGATTCAAGTTGAGATTCTAGTTGAGTTTCTAGTTAAATTCTAGTTCAGATTCCAGTGGAGTTTAAAGTTGAGATTCTATGTGAGTTCTAGTTCGGATTCAAGTTGAGATTTAAGTTGAGATTCTAGTTGAGTTCTAGTTAAATTCTTGTTCAGATTCCAGTGGAGATTCAAGTTGAGATTTAAGTTAGAGATTTTAGTTGAGTGCTAGTTAGATTCTAGTTCAGACTCCAGTGGAGATTCTAGTTTAGATTATAGTTAAGACTCTAGTTGAGATTCCAGTTTAAAATCTATTTCAGGTTCTAGTTTACATTTTAGTTGAGATTATAGTTGAGATTCTAGTTTAGATTTGAGTTGAGGTTCTATATAAATTTATAGTTTGGTTTCTAGTTAAGATTAGATGATAAGATATTTGATATTCTATTTGACATTCGTTGGGATTATTTTTGAAATTCTAATTAAAATTCTGCAATAGTGGAGATTCTAGTTTAGACTGTAGTTGAAATTCTAATTGAGGTACTACTTGTTGAGATTCTATTTGATATTTTAATTGAAATTCTGGTTGAGATTTTTGTAGGGATTCTAATTAAAATTCTAGTTTTAAGATTAATATTCCAGTTCTGATTCTTGTTCAGTTTTTAGTTGAGTTTTAGGTCAGATTCTATATCAGTTTTTGGTTCAGATTCTATATAATTTTTATTGATTTTAGTTAATTTTAAGTTTTAATACTGAACAAATTAAATATTTTAAATTGTTTGTATTTGTATAAGTTACAACTATTTACTATTTAAAGTCTCCCCTAAAATTATGCTAATTAATTTTTATTACTCAGACTAACAAAGAATTGTGCAAAATTTATTAAACTTTTTACAGCTTTGTAAATTTGAACCATAAATTTGTGTATTTCTTTAAAAAAGAAATCCCTATTAATCTTAATCATCATTTGTCATTTGCTTTAAGGATTATTTCACAAGTTCACTAAACTTTTAATTAAAACTAATAATAGTTCATGTCTTTACAAACACACACAAGAAAAAAGGAGATGACAGAAGAAGAAAAAATATGAGACTTGAAATAATTGGGACTATAAAATATGTGGTTGAAATGAAACTAAAATTAAAAATTTCAAAAAAAAAGATACAAGAAAAAGGAAAAACTGTTTTTGTAAGTGACAGACAGTATGAAATCAATGACACCATGTTAATGACAAGCATGTGAAACGTGTGGAAAATTGATGATTTAGTAGCAGATTTAAGAAATTTTGGTACAGGGCTGACAAGAGGTTTAATGAGAAGCCATTTAGTGCGAGAAATAGTTATTTAATAATAGACTAGCTACTAATTTGTGGAGAATTAATGGTTTAGAAATGATCCCTTGTTTGAAAGGATTAAGATTTATATTAAATTATAATACACTTTAAGGGACTTTGTTATTTACCAGAATAAAATTTTGGTTAAATTATTGTTAAACAGTTTAAATAAGGGATGGTTTTGTGTTGATGGTCTAGTGCGTATGAGTAATATTAATAGGTTAACCTTCGCTTTACCAAAGGTTTTTTATGTACATGGTTTACCAATACCCACCCGGGTGACACTACACTTCTATAAATATATGCGACGAACGAAATTTTAAAAAATTTAAAAAACCTTATAAAAAGTTTAAAATGTTTCTATTAAATTCTATAGAACTCTAAAATTTGTTCAGTGAGTATAAATTTTATTTAAATCGAAACAAAATTAAAAAAAATATTAAACCAATAAAAACGATGTGGTCACCCGGGTGGGTATTGGTAAAGCGAAGGTTAATGGCTTTACAAAAATGTCCACAATTCTTTCATTTAATTCAGCATTCTTCTCCAATGTCTAGGAGAAATACATTGTTTATTAAGGAAATATAATAAGTATTACATTTCCTATTATTGTTCATTATATATTCATTGTCTAAAACAAAAACTTTTTTTGAAAAATTTATTCATAAAAATTTTAATTAATATATTTTTATAAAGAAGCTACAATTTCGTTTTAAGTTTACTGCTTCCATAATGGAATGATGCCAAAACTGGAAAGCTTATTAAAACAAAAATTTTATTAAAATTAAGCAAATAGCAAGAAAACTAATCAATATTTCATAAAAACAACTCTAGAGCGTATGAGTAATATTAATTCCGAAGTAGTTTTGGAAAATTAACAAAAACAAAAGCAGTTTTCAAGCTAATTTTAAAATTTAAATTGCTGATGAAAGCTAAGATAACAGGCTTACTAGCTGTTTAAAAAATATAAAGTATGTTTAATAAAAACATTTAAAAATTTCAAAAATTAAAAAATTTTTCAAGAAAAATATTTATTTATGCTTTTTTTCTTAATATTATTTTAATTTTAAATTACATATCTCAAGCTATTTATTTAATTTATAACATCTTGTTTATTGTCTACAAAAATATCTCACATTTATGTTATTATCCTTCAATTACAAGTTTCTATCAGACCATCATCCTTTTAATCGTGTCTGACTGCTACAATTTTCTTGTTGTTTTCATTTACAGCATTTTGAAGAATTTATTTATTAAACAAGATTATGACTCTTCATAATACAAACATTCTTCTTTAGCCACTTAAATAAATTTTCAACTTACTATCAACATTTTACCATTTTGTTTCTCTTGTTGTCATCGTTGTATGCCAATTTATTTTATTTCATTCTGTTTTTTATTTTCTATTTAAGTTGTGTTACAAAAATTGTGTTAAATTATAACCACCCATCAAATTCAACGAATATTATTATATGAATATAAATATAAACTCAATGGTGTATGACAACGAAAGACATTTTCGTCAAATGTAAATGTAAAGAGTAGGTGGGTGTGATGATTAGGAGCAGGACGAGCAGGAGGAGGTGAAGGAGGAGGAAAAGTGTTGGGGTAATGTGTAAATAAGACTGGTGAGATATGGCAAATACTATTTGTTGTAACACAACACAAACATATAGTAGTTATTTTCATTCTAAACGTGGTTACAAAATTTATAACAGACATGACAGTGGGTAAAATTGCAAAAAAAAATGGAAACGAAAATTTAGACAAACACATGCTAGAGGTAAAAGTGCAATAATCTGTGATCACTCATATTTTCCACCAATTAACGATTTTTATATGAAAAATCTAAAATCACTCATAGATCCTTAATAAGAGGTCTTAGAGGTAAAAGTGCAATAATCTGTGATCACTCATATTTCCCACCAAATATCGATTTTTATACCAAAAATCTAAAATCACTCAGATATCCTTAATAACAGGTCCTAGAGGAAAAAGGGCAATAATCTGTGATCACTCATATTTCCCACCAAATATCGATTTTTATATGAAAAATCTAAAATCACTCATAGATCCTTTATAAAAGGTCCTAGAGGTAAAAGGGCAATAATCTGTGATCACTCATATTTCCCACCAAATATCGATTTTTATATGAAAAATCTAAAATCACTCACAGATCCTTAATAACAGGTCCTAAAGAAAAAGGGCAATAATCTGTGATCACTCATATTTCCCACCAAATATCGATTTTTATAAGAAAAATATAAAATCACTCATAGATCCCTATTAAGAGGTCCTAGAGGTAAAACGACAATAATCTGTGATCACTCATATTTCCCACCAAATATCGATTTTTATATGAAAAATCTTAAATCACTCATAGATCCTTAATAACAGGTCCTAGAGGAAAAAGGGCAATAATCTGTGATCACTCATATTTCCCACCAAATATCGATTTTTATATGAAAAATCTAAAATCACTCATAGATCCCTATTAAGAGGTCCTAGAGGTAAAACGACAATAATCTGTGATCACTCATATTTCCCACCAAATATCGATTTTTATATGAAGAATCTAAAATCACTCATATATCCTTAATAGCAGGTCCTAGAGGAAAAAGGGCAATAATCTGTGATCACTCATATTTCCCACCAAATATCGATTTTTATATGAAAAATCTAAAATTCATCATAGATCCTTAATAGCAGGTCCTAGAGGAAAAAGGTCAATAATCTGTGATCACAAATATTTCCCACCAAATATCGATTTTTATATGAAAAATCTAAAATCACTCATAGATCGTTAATAGCAGGTCCTAGAGGAAAAAGGGCAATAATCTGTGATCACTCATATATCCCACCAAATATCGATTTTTATATGAAAAATCTAAAATTCATCATAGATCCTTAATAGCAGGTCCTAGAGGAAAAAGGGCAATAATCTGTGATCACTCATATTGCCCACCAAATATCGAATTTTATATGAAAAATCTAAAATCACTTATAGATCCTTAATAACAGGTCCTAGAGCTAAAAGGGCAATAATCTGTGATCACTCATATTTCCCACCAAATATATGAAAAATCTAAAATCACTCATAGATCCTTAATAACAGCTCCTAGAGGTAAAAGGGCAATAATCTGTGATCACTCATATTTCCCACCAAATATCGATTTTTATATGAAAAATCTAAAATCATTCATAGATCCTTAATAACAGGTCCTAGAGGAAAAAAGGGCAATAATCTGTGATCACTCATATTTCCCACCAAATATCGATTTTTATATGAAAAATCTAAAATCACTCATAGATCCTTAATAACAGGTCCTAGAGGTAAAAGGGCAATAATCTGTGATCACTCATATTTCCCACCAAATATATGAAAAATCTAAAATCACTCATAGATCCTTAATAACAGCTCCTAGAGGTAAAAGGCCAATAATCTGTGATCACTCGTATTTCCCACCAAATATCGATTTTTATATGATAAATCTAAAATCACTCAGATATCCTTAATAACAGGTCCTAAAGGAAAAACGACAATAATCTATGATCACTCATATTTCCCACCAAATATCGATTTGTATATGAAAAATCTAAAATCACTCATAGATCCCTAATAAGAGGTCCTAGAGGAAAAAGGGCAATAATCTGTGATCACACATATTTCCCACCAAATATCGATTTTTATATGAAAAATCTAAAATCACTCATAGATCCTTAATAACAGGTCCTGGAGGAAAAACGACAATAATTTGTGATCACTCAAATTTCCCACCAAATATCGATTTTCATATGAAAAATCTAAAATCACTTATAGATCCTTAATAACAGGTCCTAGAGGAAAAAGCGCAATAATCTGTGATCACTCATATTTCCCACCAAATATCGATTTTTATATGAAAAATCTAAAATCATTCATAGATCCTAAATAACAGGTTTTAGAAGAAAAAGGGCAATAATCTGCGATCACACATATTTCCTACCAAACATTGATTTTTATATAAAAAATCTAAAATCACTCATAGGTCCTTAATAACAGGTCCTAGAGGTAAAAGGCCAATAATCTGTGATCACTCATATTTCCCATCAAATATCGATTTTTATATGAAAAATCTAAAATAACTCCTAGATCCTTAATAACAGGTCCTAGAGGAAAAACGACAATAATCTGTGATCACTCATATTTCCCACCAAATATCGATTTGTATATGAAAAATCTAAAATCACGCATAGATCCTTAATAACAGGTCCTAGAGGAAAAAGGGCAATAATCTGTGATCACTCATATTTCCCACCAAATATCGATTTTTATACGAAAAATCTAAAATCACTCATAGATCCTTAATAGATTAATAGAATATAGAGGTAAAAGGGCAATAATCTGTGATCACTCATATTTCCCACCAAATATCGATTTTTATATGGAAAATCTAAAATCACTCATAGATCCTTAATAACAGGTCCTAGTGGAAAAAGGGCAATAATCTGTGATCACTGATAATTCCCACCAAATATCGATTTTTATATGAAAAATCTAAATTCACTCATAGATCCTTAATAACAGGTCCTAGTGGAAAAAGGGCAATAATCTGTGATCACTCATATTTCCCACCAAATATCGATTTTTATATGAAAAATCTAAATTCACTCATAGATCCTTAATAACAGGTCCTAGTGGAAAAAGGGCAATAATCTGTGATCACTCATATTTCCCACCAAATATCGATTTTTATATGAAAAATCTAAAACACTCATAGATCCTTAATAACAGGTCCTAGACGAAAAACGACAATAATCTGTTATCACTCATATTTCCCACCAAATATGGATTTTTATACGAAAAATCTAAAATAACTCATAGATCCTTAATAGCAGGTCGTAGAGGAAAAAGGGCAATAATCTGTGATCACTCATATTTCCCACCAAATATCACTCATAGATTATTAATAACAGGTCCTAGAGGAAAAAGGGCAATAATCTGTGGTCACACATATTTCCCACCAAATATCGATTTTTATATGAAAAATCTAAAATCACTCATAGATCCTTAATAACAGGTCCTAGAGGAAAAAGGGCAATAATCTGTGGTCACTCATATTTCCTACCAAATATCGATTTTTATATGAAAATCACTCATATATCCTTCATAACAGGTCCTAGAGGAAAAAGGGCAACAATCTGTGATCACTCATATTTCCCACCAAATATCGATTTTCATATGAAAAATCTAAAATCACTCATAGATCCTTAATAACAGGTCCTAGACGAAAAACGACAATAATCTGTTATCACTCATATTTCCCACCAAATATGGATTTTTATACGAAAAATCTAAAATCACTCATAGATCCTTAATAGCAGGTCCTAGAGGAAAAAGGGCAATAATCTGTGATCACTCATATTTCCCACCAAATATCACTCGTAGATTATTAATAACAGGTCCTAGAGGAAAAAGGGCAATAATCTGTGATCACTCATTTTTCCCACCAAATATCGATTTTTATATGAAAAATCTAAAATCACTCACAGATCCTTAATAACAGGTCCTAAAGAAAAAGGGCAATAATCTGTGATCACTCATATTTCCCACCAAATATCGATTTTCATATGAAAAATCTAACATCACTCATAGATCCTTAATAACAGGTCCTAGAGGAAAAACGACAATAATTTGTGATCACTCATATTTCCCACCGAATATCGATTTTTATATGAAAAATCTAAAATCACTTATAGATCCTTAATAACAGGTCCTAGAGGAAAAACGACAATATTTTCCAAAAAATATCGCAATAGTCTGTGATCAAAACTTCATTCTGTGTTTTGAGCAGTTAAAATGTTTCACTGGAGTGCAGTATAGAGTCACTCTGTCATTGCTTTAATTTATCCAATTTTAACCTAATTTGATGCTGTCTCACCCCACTGTCCCTTCCAGTAGTTGCAGACAAAATCCATAATATTTAATTTTCGTTATATATTTCTACAACTCGTGTTTATACTATTAAAGCAAACATTCACTTTCTTTTGTTTACACTATAGTTATACAGTTGTGAAAAGTGAAAAAAAGGAAACTAGAAAACAAAATTATAAGGTACATGTTTCAGCTTTAAAGTCCTTATAACACACATTCATTCAAAATGAAAAAAAAACTTATTTGCATATAACTGCTAAACAAATTTGGCAAAATTTAAAGTTTTCAATGTTTTAGATGATATTTTTTTGTTTTAAATACAAAAGCTTTTTTTGTATTGTTCCCTATTTGTTAAAAATGGTTTCTTTATAAAAGTTGAAAAACCTCCCTTCAATTTGTTTTATAGCTTGTCCAGAGTTAGTTCTTTTTTTTCCAAGTTAAATTTTATGTTACGTGAAACGTGACAAATATGTAGCAATGCTATGATTTGCATATGTTTTACATAAATTGTATTTTGCTTACAAAACGAAGACATATAATAATTCAATTTGCATAGATATTTGTTAAACATATATGATTTTGAAAAAGAAAGATTTTAAACACAATTTGTAAACAAATGATAGATGATACACTGTGTTGTAAGTTGGCAGCAATAAAAGTTTGTGTGCATTTTTAGTTGTAAAGATTTGTATCAATTAAATTGCATTTTGTTAGAAAAACTTTTATTATAGGAGAATTCGTAGATTTTGAAGTATATTTAATGAAAAGGGAAAGATGAAAAGAAAAGTTTAGGTTTGAATAATTCTAGTTTAGATGCTACTTCAGATTCCAATTCAGATTCTAGTTCAGAGCTTAGGTTCTAGCTGAGGAAAAACATAGTTCGGCATGGTTACTACAACAATACAGTGTTCTATGCAACACTATATTGTTGTATTACACACATAATTATGTATAGGCGAAATTTGTTTAATATAAAAGAAAATATTTTTATTTTTATTAAAAACTAAAATGATTGCTAGGACAATGCACAAAAGAAGCCCTAATTTCACCGCATCGGAAGTGGAGTTTTTGCTGGATGCTGTAAAAAAATATAGCACTATAATAGAGTACACAAAATCGTCAACAAAAGTAAGCTGTCGAAAAGATTTATGAAACTTAAATAGATTCCAAAGGCACTTAATATTTAAATGCGAAATCAAAAATTGGCTCTAAGACTAAAAATTTAATTTTGTATTCCCAGAAATAACTTTTAATGATATGATTTATTTGGATCATAATTTGATTTCATTGTATCATAATATGATTTCATTTGATTACAAATATGATTACGTTGCATTGTAATATGATTACATTTATTCATAATATTATTACTTCAGAGCATATTATGATGATGTATGATAATGATATGACGACTACATTTGGTAATAATGTTTCGATCACAATCACAATTCTAATCATAAAATGTTGCTCATAGCTTACGTTCACCACATGCATTTTTTTCTCTGCTTGTAACGTATGCGGAATAAAATTACAACAAAAATTTGACACTGGCCAAAAGAAAAAGTATATTAGCTATTAGTGTTTTAGGACTTATTTTGAATTACGTTATGTTTTTCCTTAATACTTTAAAATCCCATTTGAAAATCTGGCTTTTAGTTATCTCAAAATGTTAACAAAAAAAGAACTACCTTAAAAAAACATTTGTAATTTTTACCATATTTTATCAATTAGCATCGGGAACAACTTGTCATATTTTACATCAAGTGGCAGAGAAAGGCAGAGAAGTGGACTTTTTTGGAAGTAAATAAACCTATTATTGATAAGATGTGCAAAGTAGAACATAATCTTTCTTCTAAAAAAATATTGTTACGTTTTAACCTTTTCAAAACGTTTTGTTTATTTCCTTTAAATAAACCGGATACTTTTGATTGCAAATAAAAGCCGTTTAGTAGTTTGAAAATTGTAACAACTCTTTATTTACTTAAAAATTGTACAAGAACAACAGAATTAAATAGTCACTCAATGTTTTTTATACACGTTTGCAAATTCGTAGAAATACAGACACAATTTATAATGCACACGAATTTACTTGAAAAACACAACACACTTTAAGGCACTCAGTTGATGTTTATTCGAAAAGCGTCTCTGATAAACTGACTCACGACTGCAACCTCTGCCACTATTTATAACACTGCCATCTGCACTCTAGATTGTTCTTTAACTGTCAAAATTCGAATATTCTAGATCTTACTAATACATACGCCATCTATGGTGTACTTTCTACAATGTTCTTTAACTGAATATTCGAATTCGAATACAGCGTTGCCAACTTACGATCAAATCAACTGAAAGCTTTTATTTAATAATGCCCACAGATATGTTACAGTTTGCTATTACAGCACTGTTATTTGAAAGCATTATGCTACTTTTAAATCAGCCCTTAAAATTGTTATATTTGAATTCAAGCATAATTTCGTAACAATATATGTATATGGATCTTAATCAATCAGATGTAAATTAAAAGTTTTGACTTTCTAGGAATTTGATTTAATCATCAATTCTAATTGATATATTAAGAAATGTGTACACAAAATTTATCATTTCATAAAAAGAAACATCAGAGATTATTTTTTTAAAAGAAAGTTCTTTATAACGTTTCCATCATCCAACTGTCAAGCCCAGATGATTATTGAGAGTTGTTGGACCTTTTTAAATAGAAGAGTTTTTTTAGATTATTTAAAATAAAAATCGAGAAAAATAAGACAATGAAACTCAAATAGGAGCTCAGACAAGTGGAAACATCTGCATTTTCAATACCTGTATATAAATTTCTTCATAACTGTCACAAAAGTATATGAATATAATAAATTGTTTGCTTATATTAAACCAATAAAGGTTTTATAAATTATTTGTTTTAACGTTGAACACAAATATAGCGTTTTTTGTTTTGTTGCAATTTCATTCCGCATACGTTATATTATAATTTAGATTCTAGTTCAGATTCAACTTCAGATTCTAGTTGAGGTTCTCTTTGAGATCCTATAATTAAGATTCTACTTTAAATTCAAGTTGAAATTGTGGTTAATTTCTATTTCAGATTATTGTTCAAACTCTAGTTGAGATTCTTCTTGATATTCAACTTCATATTCTGGTTCACACTCCAGTTGAGATTTTAGTTGCGATTCTAATTGAAGATATAGTAGAGATTCTAGTTTAAATTCTAGTGGAGATAAAATTAGTGATTCTAGTTGAGATTTTTGTTTAGTTTCTGGTTGAGATTCTAATGGAGATTCTAGTTAAATTTCTATTTCAGATTCATGTTCACAATATACTCTGAACTAGCACTTTATTTGAGATTTTAGTTGAGGCTCTCATTAACTTTCTAGTTGAGATTATAGTCGAGATTTTAGCTGATATTCTAGACGCGATTTTATTTGAGATTCTAGTTGATGTTAGCTGAGATTCTAGTATAGATTATGATTAAAATTCTAGTTTAGATTCTAGATGAGACTTCAGTTGAGACTTTAGTTGAGATTCTAGTTGGGATTCCAGTTGATGTTCTAGTTGAGGTTTCCGTTGAGACTCTAGCTTAGATTCAAGTTGAGGCTCTAGTTGAGTTTTAGTTGCGATTCTAGTTGAGTTTCTAGTTGAGGTTCTAGTAGAATTTCTAGTTGAGATTCTAATTGAGAATCGTTGAGATTCCAGTTGAGACTGTAGTTGAGATTCATTGAGGTTCTAGTTCAGATTCTAGTTGAGTTGAGAATTACAAGAGAATTTCTAGTTGAAATTCTAGTCTATATTCTAGATGAGATTCGTTGAAATTCAGATTCTAGTTGAGTTTCTATATGAGTTTGTAATTGAAATCCTAGTTGAGATTCTAGATGATATTCTAGTTTATGTTCTAGTTGGGATTCGTAGAGATTGTAGTTCAGATTCTGGTAGAGATTCTGGTTGATATTCTAGTGGATATTTCAGTTGAGATACGTTGAGATTCTAGTTCAGATTCTATTTGATACTCTAGTTGATGTAGTTGAGAATCCAGTCTAGATTCTAACTAAGATTCTAGTTGATATTCTAGCTCAGATTCGAGTGGATTTTTTAGTCAAGAATCTTGTCGAGATTCTAGTTGAGATCCGTTTAGATTCTAGTTGAGGTTATAGTAGATATTGTAATTAAAATTGGAGTTGAGATTCTAGGTAATGCTCTGGTTGAGAATTTATTCAAGATTCTAGTTGTGGATCTAGTTAGAAGTCTAGTTTAGATTTGTTTGAGATTCTAGTGGAGATTTTAATAGAGATTCCAGATCCCTATTATGGGGACCTAGAGGAAAAACGACAATAATCTGTGATCACTCATATTTTCCACCAAATAACTATTTTTATCAGGGACCGTAACAATTATGACATTTATAATAAAAATCACAACATAATTGTTATTTTCTGTATTTTATTTTTTTTTGTCAGAAATAATTGTTATTTTTGATTTTTATTTTTTTTTGTCAGGAATATTTGTCAGACTTTGAGTTTTATTTTTTTTTGTCAGGAATATTTGTCAAACTTTGATTTTTATTTTTTTTTGTCAGAAATAATTGTTATTTTTTGATTTTTATTTTTTTTGTCAGATATATTTGTCAGACTTTGATTTTTATTTTTATACCCTTCACCACGAGTGGCAAGGGTATATATAAGTTTGTCATTCCGTTTATAATTTCTACATTTACCCCACAAAGTATATATATTCTGGATCGTTATAGATAGCGAAGTTGATATCGCCATGTCCGTCTATTGAAATCAACTGTATGTTGAAATCAACTTTCCGTAGCCCCCAAATAACTTACAAACATGATTGATACGTCAATATATCGGGAATTCTTCCGGCTCGGTTGCCATTTAAAATCGAGAAAATCGGCCCACAAATGGCTGAGATAACGGGACAACCTCGATTTTTGGCCTATTTTTGATCTATATCTGGATAACTAAGTCATTAATATAGGCATTTTTTTTTACCAAAAAATTTTTTTGGTAAAAAAAATTTATGACAAAAAATTTTTTTTGGAAACAAAAAAATTTTTGACAAACAAATTTTTTTGGAAAAAAAAAATTTATGACAAAAAAAATTTGTTGTTAAAAAAAAAAATTTATGACAAAAAAAATTTGTTGGTAAAAAAAAAAATTTATGAACAAAAAAATTTTTTGTTAAAAAAAAAATTCGGGTTAAAAAATATTTTTCCCGATTTTATATATATACATCGTTGCAATGGACTTTGAAATATCTATCATTAGATATCCATAATGCCTATATTAATGACTTAGTTATCCAGATATACATAGATCAAAAATAGGCCAAAAATCGAGGTTGTCCCGTTATCTCAGCCATTTGTGGGCCGATTTTAAATGACAACCAAGCCGGAAGAATTCCCGATATATTGATGTATCAATCATGTTTGTAAGTTATTTGGGGGCTACGGAAAGTTGATTTCAACATACTCATTCTTGAATAAAAAAAAAACAATTTTAAAATTGTCGAGTTGTTTTTATTATAGATATACATTAGAGTGACAATCAGTTGTATGGAAAAAATTTTTTGTTAAAATTTTGAAGAGTGCCGGGTGGAATATTGTGACACTAGGCCTAAATGTTATGTGCTGAAAATTTGAGCCAAATCGGGCAACGATTTCTGGACGCGCATCGAGGTCAAAGTTCAGATATATGCAAAATTTTACTGTTAATATGGAATAAATAGGTGAAACTCGTTAACTTTCTGAATTGTTTTCTAGAAATGTGTAGATTTATTTATATTAATGAATATTACATTAAAAAAAAATTTTGGAAATTAACCCTGTATCTCCTTTGGTTCAAAATGACCCAAAAACTGTATTATCGCCAAAATTAGAGAAAAATGCAAATTTTTCAGTTTTTGAAAAAATTTTGCTACTAAATAAATACTTTTGCAATTGAATGCAAAATAATCGAAATATGTACGTAATTATCGTTGTAATGAGATATAAATGACAAAATTTGATTAAAAAATTTTAAAGTTATTACAAATTCGCCAGACCATTAACGTGTTTCAGGCCACTTGAACAAAAAATTTAGGAAAAAAATTAAGATATTTCGAGAAAAATTAAAATAAAAGCTCATTTTTACTTAAAATATGTCCATATTTACTTGTATATGAGTTTTTGTCTTCGTAGGATACCGTTAACCTATTCGCAGGTATGGCCAAAAAAAATAATTTTTTTAACGGCTGTTTCAAAACTCCATTTTCAAATTTTTAAAAATTTTGTTAAACAAATTTCAGATTTTTTCGATCATCACATTGGGGTTTATTGAGATCAAAATAGGGAATAAAAATATGAAAAAATTATGTCAATACCTTTTACAGTTTTTCCGTACCTGCGATTTAAATTTTGTGTTTTTCAAGAAAAACTAATTTTTTGTCCATATTTAGGCGAATGAGTCCAATTTCCTTACTGTTATAAATTTTAAGTAAAACCTATCCATAATATTATAGTCCTTGTAATTTTAAATATGTTCTGAAAGTTTTATTAAAATCGGAAAACGATAACCTTTGAATCGTGAAGGTCAAAGGTCAAATTTTTCAATATTTGAAATTTCTAATGAAAAGATAGCGAAATGTTATATATTTTTGGGCCGATTTTAATGCAACTTAAGGAAAATATAACATAAAGTCCAGAATTTAAAATAAAAGCACAAAAATGGAAATTAACCCTTAGCAGCACTTGGGGTCCAAATTACCCTCAACTTTTAAAATCACGAAAAACACAACCATTTTGACCCCAAGTCCTCTTAAAGGTAAAATCCGTTTCTGCACTGTTGTTGTAAATGCTAGACACCAATATATATTTTCCTCAAGTTTCATGAAAATCGGCCCAAAAATATATAACATTTCGCTATCTTTTCATTAGAAATTCCAAATATTGAAAAATTTGACCTTTGACCTTCACGATTCAAAGGTTATCGTTTTCCGATTTTGGTAAAACTTTCAGAACATATTTAAAATTACAAGGACTATAATATTATGAATAGGTTTTACTTAAAATTTATAACAGTAAGGAAATTGGACTCATATGGACAAAATATGGACAAAAAATTCGTTTTTCTCGAAAATCGCAAAATTTATATCGCAGGTACGGAAAAACTATAAGAGGTATTGACATACTTTTTCCAAATTTTTATTCCCTATTATGTTGTCAATAAATCCCCATGTGATGATACAAAAATTCTCAAATTTGTTTAACAAAATTTTTAAAAATTTTAAAATGGAGTTTTGAAACAGCCGTTAAAAAAATTATTTTTTTTGGCCATACCTGCGAATAGGTTAACGGTATCCTACGAAGACAAAAACTCATATACAAGTAAATATGGACATATTTTAAGTAAAAGTTAGCTTTTATTTTAATTTTTCTCGAAATATCTTAATTTTTTTCCTAAATTTTTTGTTCAAGTGGCCTGAAACACGTTAATGGTCTGGCGAATTTGTAATAACTTTAAAATTTTTTAATCAAATTTTGTCATTTATATCTCATTACAACGATAATTACGTACATATTTCGATTATTTTGCATTCAATTGCAAAAGTATTTATTTAGTAGCAAAATTTTTTCAAAAACTGAAAAATTTGCATTTTTCTCTAATTTTGGCGATAATACAGTTTTTGGGTCATTTTGAACCAAAGGAGATACAGGGTTAATTTCCAAAATTTTTTTTTAATGTAATATTCATTAATATAAATAAATCTACACATTTCTAGAAAACAATTCAGAAAGTTAACGAGTTTCACCTATTTATTCCATATTAACAGTAAAATTTTGCATATATCAGTACTTTGACCTCGATGCGCGTCCAGAAATCGTTGCCCGATTTGGCTCAAATTTTCAGCACTTAACATTTAGGCCTAGTGTCACAATATTCCACCCGGCACTCTTTGAAATCTAAAAAAAAAAAATCGGCTGTCACTCTAATATACATACATATTTAATATTAAATGTTTTCTAACAGCATTTGTTATAAAACTACCGCAATTCGTTAGGCCAATTTGTTTTTCAATCATTTAGTATTTTTCACATTATTAATTTTCGATTTGACGAAAGAATTTTATCTGACAGATTGTCTTACATCGTTTGCATCTGTTGGACTCAATATTACCAGCCATTTTTTTAAATAGCTTAATCTCGCCTGGTCTGTTTTTTAAATGCTTTAGATTGTTAAATTACAATATTTGTCTGCTGTTTAGGATTATTTCTGCCCATAAATTTTTTGTTTGTTTTTGCCATCAAATTTTAATTTGTATTAAAAATTCCATAGTAGTATGTCATAGCTTGCGACTGAATCTTTATTTTAAAGAAAAATAACTTGTTTTTCGATTACATATAAAAAATCTTTAACTTGTAATACTTATTTTACTCCAAAAAAAAGAAAGAAAAAAACTCTTGAATAAAATATATTGATAAATGCCAAATGTTGTAAAAGTTCAAAAAAATCATAACATATAGAGTTTTAGATGACAATTCAATAGATATGCTATTTTCTTGTTTTTCGTTTGTTTTTTATCTGTCATAACTTTATGGAACATAAATACATTCCGTTTTATATTAGTTGGCATTTTGCGATGAACAATGGTCAATAAATGCACAAAAATTTGGTATTTCTATTTCTATTTTTATGTGATTTTTGTGTTTTTTTAGCATTATTGAAAATCATGGCAATGATATGACAGAAAGTTGCATTTTATATATTTTCTGTGATGTTTTTTTGTTTTGTATTCTTTCCATTAAGCTATTTTGTATAGTATTTTTATTGTAAATATTTCTTTTTGTTTGCTGTGTTTTGTAGTGAAGATAAATTAAATTTTCTGCAGTCTCTCTGTTTTGGCTATAAAACACAAATGTCGTTTAGTTAATGTTAAGAATTTTGCCAAGTAAATTATGTTAGATTTGATTAAAGAACATAATTTATACATTGTCCTGCAAATAAGACGACAATGTCACATTTGTATGTTAATTTTTGAATGTCTGTTTGCTTTTTTTATTTTAGTTTTGGGTGAATATTTTGTGTTTGTATTTTAGCAAAGTTGCTGAGATTTATGACAGCGTATTTGTATTATACATATGAGTGTGTCAACAACAGCAGTGTTATCAAGTTTTTATTATCAAATTCCCACAGAATTTAGTGGCCATCTTAAGTAATAAAGTACAAGTTTCTTCACGCTAGCTTAGAGTAAAGCCTCTGGGCGTATGAGTGCTATTAATTATGAAACTACTATAAATCATACGTCATGGTAGCACATTATATCGACGAAAATTATTAATAGCTGAGGAATCTTTAATGTTTAATATGTATGTAATTTTGTATTTAATCATAAACTGGAAACCTTTCCATTTAATACTTCATATCTTTTCCTTTTAACTTCATTTAAGAGATTTTTTCTCTCCATTTTTATATAACCATTTTCATGACAATTAATCCTTAAACATTTATTTGTATCCCTTTTTCATTTAGCATTAAACTAATTTGCATACTTCCTGTGCTTAATCCTGTTTAAACAAATAAAAAAATAAAACAAAGTTGTGTAAAATTATTGACATATTTATTCAACTGAAAATAAACAATAAAGTATGCTATAGTCAGCATAGACCAATCGTAAATACCTTTCACCTCGAAATTGGGCAAAATGTAATATAATATCTTGTCCATTTTCGATAATCTAGAGAAAATATCCAAGCCAGTGCTCGTTTACGTTAAACTATTAAGGCTTCGACTTCGATAATATTCACCTTGTTGAAAGTACCTGAAAAAATCCTATAACAAATGTATGTGCAAATCACAAATGTAATGACGAACCTGAGGGAAAAATACTGAAATGTACTGTGAAAATATGTGTATTACATACATGCACATTAGGGAGGTTCTTACTTTGCACTTTTTGCTTTATATTTGGAATAGTCATGGCTCAATAGAAAACAAAAATTTATATTAACTAACCACTATAATCTATTTTATATATTTAATAATATTTAAACAGAAACTAATTTAATTTGAATATTTTTTCAACATTTAATTTTTATTTTAAATATTACTACTTTGACGTTAAATTCTAAACTTCAAATAAGACGTAAAACCTCCAAACGCTATCTATTATACTAAAATTTTCAGCATCTACTCTATACTTGATGGAGAACAGTCTTAGACCTTGGGAGCACCGAAAATCCACAAACTACAATATAAGGGCGGCCCTAATATACATACATTCCCACCTTTTCTCTATAAATAGTTTCTGTTTTATAGGAAAATAATTGTTAAAACGTTTTTGTTTTACAATTTAAACATTATATCGTGTGACAAGATGATATAAAATTTAAATGAAATCAACACGGGGGAGAATAAAAACAAACTAACAAACAAACACTAACATAGATTAAATCGGATTTTAATAAACTTAATATATAATGCTATACACTGTGAGCAAAATAGTTAATGCTTTTGGGATGATTATGGTAAAAGAATAGGACGTTTTTTTTAAATATTCTAAAAATGGAAACTAAAGAATATTTAAAGGTCTTAATATAGCTGGAAAATATTTGAAATATAGTCTAGACTATGACTAGACTATGACTAGACTATGACTAGACTATGACTAGACTATGACTAGACTATGACTAGACTATGACTAGACTATGACTAGACTATGACGAGACTATGACTAGACTATGACTAGACTATGACTAGACTATGACTAGACTATGACTAGACTATGACTAGACTATGACTAGACTATGACTAGACTATGACTATGACTAGACTATGACTAGACTATGACTAGACTATGACTAGACTATGACTATGACTATGACTATGACTATGACTAGACTATGACTAGACTATGACTAGACTATGACTAGACTATGACTAGACTATGACTAGACTATGACTAGACTATGACTAGACTATGACTATGACTATGACTAGACTATGACTAGACTATGACTAGACTATGACTAGACTATGACTAGACTATGACTAGACTATGACTAGACTATGACTATGACTATGACTAGACTATGACTAGACTATGACTAGACTATGACTAGACTATGACTAGACTATGACTAGACTATGACTAGACTATGACTAGACTATGACTAGACTATGACTAGACTATGACTAGACTATGACTAGACTATGACTAGACTATGACTAGACTATGACTAGACTATGACTAGACTATGACTAGACTATGACTAGACTATGACTAGACTATGACTAGACTATGACTAGACTATGACTAGACTATGACTAGACTATGACTAGACTATGACTAGACTATGACTAGACTATGACTAGACTATGACTAGACTATGACTAGACTATGACTAGACTATGACTAGACTATGACTAGACTATGACTAGACTATGACTAGACTATGACTAGACTATGACTAGACTATGACTAGACTATGACTAGACTATGACTAGACTATGACTAGACTATGACTAGACTATGACTAGACTATGACTAGACTATGACTAGACTATGACTAGACTATGACTAGACTATGACTAGACTATGACTAGACTATGACTAGACTATGACTAGACTATGACTAGACTATGACTAGACTATGACTAGACTATGACTAGACTATGACTAGACTATGACTAGACTATGACTAGACTATGACTAGACTATGACTAGACTATGACTAGACTATGACTAGACTATGACTAGACTATGACTAGACTATGACTAGACTATGACTAGACTATGACTAGACTATGACTAGACTATGACTAGACTATGACTAGACTATGACTAGACTATGACTAGACTATGACTAGACTATGACTAGACTATGACTAGACTATGACTAGACTATGACTAGACTATGACTAGACTATGACTAGACTATGACTAGACTATGACTAGACTATGACTAGACTATGACTAGACTATGACTAGACTATGACTAGACTATGACTAGACTATGACTAGACTATGACTAGACTATGACTAGACTATGACTAGACTATGACTAGACTATGACTAGACTATGACTAGACTATGACTAGACTATGACTAGACTATGACTAGACTATGACTAGACTATGACTAGACTATGACTAGACTATGACTAGACTATGACTAGACTATGACTAGACTATGACTAGACTATGACTAGACTATGACTAGACTATGACTAGACTATGACTAGACTATGACTAGACTATGACTAGACTATGACTAGACTATGACTAGACTATGACTAGACTATGACTAGACTATGACTAGACTATGACTAGACTATGACTAGACTATGACTAGACTATGACTAGACTATGACTAGACTATGACTAGACTATGACTAGACTATGACTAGACTATGACTAGACTATGACTAGACTATGACTAGACTATGACTAGACTATGACTAGACTATGACTAGACTATGACTAGACTATGACTAGACTATGACTAGACTATGACTAGACTATGACTAGACTATGACTAGACTATGACTAGACTATGACTAGACTATGACTAGACTATGACTAGACTATGACTAGACTATGACTAGACTATGACTAGACTATGACTAGACTATGACTAGACTATGACTAGACTATGACTAGACTATGACTAGACTATGACTAGACTATGACTAGACTATGACTAGACTATGACTAGACTATGACTAGACTATGACTAGACTATGACTAGACTATGACTAGACTATGACTAGACTATGACTAGACTATGACTAGACTATGACTAGACTATGACTAGACTATGACTAGACTATGACTAGACTATGACTAGACTATGACTAGACTATGACTAGACTATGACTAGACTATGACTAGACTATGACTAGACTATGACTAGACTATGACTAGACTATGACTAGACTATGACTAGACTATGACTAGACTATGACTAGACTATGACTAGACTATGACTAGACTATGACTAGACTATGACTAGACTATGACTAGACTATGACTAGACTATGACTAGACTATGACTAGACTATGACTAGACTATGACTAGACTATGACTAGACTATGACTAGACTATGACTAGACTATGACTAGACTATGACTAGACTATGACTAGACTATGACTAGACTATGACTAGACTATGACTAGACTATGACTAGACTATGACTAGACTATGACTAGACTATGACTAGACTATGACTAGACTATGACTAGACTATGACTAGACTATGACTAGACTATGACTAGACTATGACTAGACTATGACTAGACTATGACTAGACTATGACTAGACTATGACTAGACTATGACTAGACTATGACTAGACTATGACTAGACTATGACTAGACTATGACTAGACTATGACTAGACTATGACTAGACTATGACTAGACTATGACTAGACTATGACTAGACTATGACTAGACTATGACTAGACTATGACTAGACTATGACTAGACTATGACTAGACTATGACTAGACTATGACTAGACTATGACTAGACTATGACTAGACTATGACTAGACTATGACTAGACTATGACTAGACTATGACTAGACTATGACTAGACTATGACTAGACTATGACTAGACTATGACTAGACTATGACTAGACTATGACTAGACTATGACTAGACTATGACTAGACTATGACTAGACTATGACTAGACTATGACTAGACTATGACTAGACTATGACTAGACTATGACTAGACTATGACTAGACTATGACTAGACTATGACTAGACTATGACTAGACTATGACTAGACTATGACTAGACTATGACTAGACTATGACTAGACTATGACTAGACTATGACTAGACTATGACTAGACTATGACTAGACTATGACTAGACTATGACTAGACTATGACTAGACTATGACTAGACTATGACTAGACTATGACTAGACTATGACTAGACTATGACTAGACTATGACTAGACTATGACTAGACTATGACTAGACTATGACTAGACTATGACTAGACTATGACTAGACTATGACTAGACTATGACTAGACTATGACTAGACTATGACTAGACTATGACTAGACTATGACTAGACTATGACTAGACTATGACTAGACTATGACTAGACTATGACTAGACTATGACTAGACTATGACTAGACTATGACTAGACTATGACTAGACTATGACTAGACTATGACTAGACTATGACTAGACTATGACTAGACTATGACTAGACTATGACTAGACTATGACTAGACTATGACTAGACTATGACTAGACTATGACTAGACTATGACTAGACTATGACTAGACTATGACTAGACTATGACTAGACTATGACTAGACTATGACTAGACTATGACTAGACTATGACTAGACTATGACTAGACTATGACTAGACTATGACTAGACTATGACTAGACTATGACTAGACTATGACTAGACTATGACTAGACTATGACTAGACTATGACTAGACTATGACTAGACTATGACTAGACTATGACTAGACTATGACTAGACTATGACTAGACTATGACTAGACTATGACTAGACTATGACTAGACTATGACTAGACTATGACTAGACTATGACTAGACTATGACTAGACTATGACTAGACTATGACTAGACTATGACTAGACTATGACTAGACTATGACTAGACTATGACTAGACTATGACTAGACTATGACTAGACTATGACTAGACTATGACTAGACTATGACTAGACTATGACTAGACTATGACTAGACTATGACTAGACTATGACTAGACTATGACTAGACTATGACTAGACTATGACTAGACTATGACTAGACTATGACTAGACTATGACTAGACTATGACTAGACTATGACTAGACTATGACTAGACTATGACTAGACTATGACTAGACTATGACTAGACTATGACTAGACTATGACTAGACTATGACTAGACTATGACTAGACTATGACTAGACTATGACTAGACTATGACTAGACTATGACTAGACTATGACTAGACTATGACTAGACTATGACTAGACTATGACTAGACTATGACTAGACTATGACTAGACTATGACTAGACTATGACTAGACTATGACTAGACTATGACTAGACTATGACTAGACTATGACTAGACTATGACTAGACTATGACTAGACTATGACTAGACTATGACTAGACTATGACTAGACTATGACTAGACTATGACTAGACTATGACTAGACTATGACTAGACTATGACTAGACTATGACTAGACTATGACTAGACTATGACTAGACTATGACTAGACTATGACTAGACTATGACTAGACTATGACTAGACTATGACTAGACTATGACTAGACTATGACTAGACTATGACTAGACTATGACTAGACTATGACTAGACTATGACTAGACTATGACTAGACTATGACTAGACTATGACTAGACTATGACTAGACTATGACTAGACTATGACTAGACTATGACTAGACTATGACTAGACTATGACTAGACTATGACTAGACTATGACTAGACTATGACTAGACTATGACTAGACTATGACTAGACTATGACTAGACTATGACTAGACTATGACTAGACTATGACTAGACTATGACTAGACTAGACTATGACTAGACTATGACTAGACTATGACTAGACTATGACTAGACTATGACTAGACTATGACTAGACTATGACTAGACTATGACTAGACTATGACTAGACTATGACTAGACTATGACTAGACTATGACTAGACTATGACTAGACTATGACTAGACTATGACTAGACTATGACTAGACTATGACTAGACTATGACTAGACTATGACTAGACTATGTTGAAGATTCACAATACCTGGGTTTTACATACTTGCAACTATATACCCTTTTGTATATCTATCCCTTGCTAATGCCCTTAACCAATTTCCTATTGACCTGGCCTTCAAACAAATTAAATTCAAATTACAAAAACAAATCAAATTCCATCATATTGAAAAAAATAAACCAAACTAAATTATACAGGACAACAAAAAACAATCGATGTTTTTTTTTTTTCAATAATATTTCTTGTTTAAACAAAAAACGTTATACATAATACAAAAGACGGGAAAAATAATTGAGTAGAAAAATATAAAGTCACATAGGGAATTTCAATGACAATACTACTCGTCGTCCTGTACCAGTGATTGGTTTGTTTAGCGCTTTTAGGTTGGTTGTTTGGTTGGCTGACTGAAACAGGGCCAACAAATACTTTCACACAAAGCATTAGAAAAATATACACAATCTAGCATGTAAACTATTCACACAAAGAGAGAAAGCGAAAATAGAAATGCATACCAACCATATCTCCGCTAAACAGTGGTGATGGGAAAAGCATTAATGTCATGCAGAAAACGTAACTTGAGTAGAAAAAACAACAAATAATATTAACAAAAAAAAAAAACAAGCAAACTGAAAAACTCAGAAAATAATGAAATGAATGGAAAACTAGAGCACAAATGTTGCAACGCATAAATGCAAAACATGGCTGAGCATCAGCAACAGGGATCATCAGCAAATAAATAAACACACACACAAAACAGACAGTAAAATACGCGCACACACACACGCGAATTCAAATACATTTCTAAGCTTCTACTTACACACTCGCTAAATATGTATAGGAATTTGCATAACAGCGTGTAAAATTGCAAAAATACTCGTAGTAGTATTAGTAGTAGTCACATGCTTGTATATTGGTAGTTGTAAAAGTATTAATTCGATCACATTTTCACATGCATGTTTACATTAGGGTGGCAGCTATTTTGCTCAATTTCGAGTTTTAATATTCTCAAGGTCTAAACATTTTCATCGAAACATTTCCATCTAAAAACAAGTTGTGAAAATTTTAACAAATACGGCTAGCGTTTAGAAGTGGCTCATTTCAATTGAAAATTCGAGCTTTGGATCAAAGTAGCAATATTTTCTACAAATTTCAACAATTAAATGTGGACAAAAAGATCCCATTTAAAATATATATTGTGTTTCATTAACCCATAGATAACACTGTGCAAAAAATGAAGACTTTTGGAAAAACATACGATCATGACAGTATATGTTTGAGTTTACTGCCAAAGTGTAGTAAAACCCTATACTAGTTTGAGTAGTTTGTCCATTTTTGTGACCAATTCTTTTTTATGGGCCTCCAAAGATTCTGAAAAAGTTGTCATCAGTTTTTGGCCAACAGCTAATTCAGACTTGGTGATAGCGCTAACTTTATATGGCAATTTTTTTTTCGAAATTGGTCAAGTTTGGAAAGGACTGGGACGGAATGATAAAATCAACATACCTTCCATCTTTTATTAAACTACAAAATCGTAAATTTGAAACCAAAGTTTATAGGAGTAGTCTGATTCTTTGACAACAGTACCTAAATCTAAACATGTGTTAGTGAAGAAGTACCTAACTCTAAATATGTGTTAGTAACAAAACTGTATAGGTGTTTGTGCCTTTTTAATTTTTATCAGACCTACAGAGTTCTATAAATTTGTGTTAAATTTTAATTTCTTTAATTTTCAATACCGAAAATTTAAACTCTGTTCTATGAATTAAATTCTACTACAAATAGAATTAAGTGTCAAATTAAATAAAAATAAAATTTTTCATTTGAACAAAATTAAAGTGTTTCGGAGATAAACATGCTGCAAAATATTCAGAAAAATTTCCAAACATTGTGTTGCAGTGTAATAAAGTGGTTCAGCCTTTATATAATATATTAAATTTGATGTGTTTAATTCTCTCACAAGGGTGTTGAATTCAGACGGTACCCGTATATTGGAGAGAGTACTTTGTTAGAAACAATATTGTTACGAATTTGCACTAGCAATTTGAATTTAGCGGTCGGTAGCAACTGCCAGCAACTTTCATCGTATTTATAAACATTTCCATCAGTAGAAGCTTCTACTTATCAATAATGTTGATAGCATGCGGTTTTTAGAATTGTTTGAAAGTATGGCAATACTGAATGTTTAAACATTAACATTAACTTATATAAATAGTGGCAGAGGTTGAAGTCATTAACTGTTTGCCTTAAAGTGTGCTGTATTTTCCAGTGAATTCGTGTATATTATAAACGTATTTGTGTGTGTGTGTATTAGAACACATAGTGACAATTTAAATTATTGTTGTTGTTGTCATCACGTGAGAACGGCTGGATCGATTTGGCTGATTTTTTTTTCTTCGATTCGAAATTTTCAGAAGATGATTTGTAAGGAAAAAAAATTAAAAAATTTCCGGCTAAAACCGGGTTTTTCAATCCAGTCAACTGTAATAAAAAGCGCCCTAAAGTATGCAGTACAAATTTATATATTTTATTTGCAAATAAATAAGAACAGACAGGTGTATGTGGGTTGCAGAAACTTGATAAACTAACATTTGTAAATAGCTACCGGGCGACGCCGGGGCGGTCAACTAGTTTTAAATAAATAAAGAGTTGTTACAATTTTTAAACTACTAAACGGCTTTTATTTGCAATCAAAAGTATCCCTTTATTTGAAGGTAATAAACCAACGTTTTAAAAATGTTAACACGTAACAATATAAATTTGAATATTAGAAAATAGCCTAGAAAATGTTTTTTAAATAAATAAATAAATGCACTTTTAATATTCATATAGCACATCAGGGGGCCAATATTCAAAAACTTTTGATTTTCACGAAAATGACTTTTTGATGGTAAAGTGTTCAGTAAAACAGGCCTCATATATGGTGTGAATTTTATAACAAACTTGTTTTTTTTTTGGCTGTTGTATTTGCATTTTAGATATTTATCTATCTTACACAAATAATTTTTCTGAATGCAAAAACCTATATCTTTTCAAAAAAAAAAATATTTTCAAATATTTGTTTGAAATAATTTTCAAAAAATTTACAAAAGCAAAATAAAAACATTTGTTCTATAATTTTTGTTTAATATTGTACTATTAGACGCTATCTTAAATAAGTCAAGTTATCTATATATATAAAAGTGAATGTGTGTCTGTATGTATGTATGTTTATTATTTACAGTATATTTATGTATGTCTGGAAGGAGCTATAGGCTACTTTTTGTTTTGAAATTTTAAGTGGGCGTGGTACCTCCCATACAAAGTTAATTTTAAAAATCAAATATTTAGGAAACTATAATAGCTATAGTCCTCAAATTTTGCATGAGCAATTCCACTGTTTGTTTAAATATTTGCGGAAAAAATGGGAGTAGTAGCCACAGAGGCCGTGTCACCTCCCATATGATGATTATTTAAAAAATCTAATATATGGGATACAATAAGAGATAGAATCCATTTTGTACGGATATTCTACCATCAATTTTAATATTTAGGACAAGAATGGGCGGACTGAAATAGTGGGCGTGGCACTTCCCAAACAATCTAAATACTAAAATTCATATCTATCTGTATAATTGTATTATGTAAAGCGTTCAAATTTTGTATGAACTACTTATTTAGGCCAAAAATGGGCAAAATAGCAATAGTGGGCGTGGCACCTCCCATAGATGTGATGACAAATTATATATAGGGACAGCTATATCAGCTATCAATATTAATATTTAGTACAGAAATGCGCGGACTACCAAAAATATTAAGTAAATGTTAAAATTTGTATGTATACATTTGAAACCCTTATACATATATAAAAGTCAATGTGTGTTTGTTTGTATGATTGTTTGCGTATTTGTAATGGCAATCGACTTACAATAAGGCAATTAATGAACAATCTATCGGAGCGACCTTTATAACTTGGAATTATAACTTCGGAAATGCCATTTGATTTTATTCGATTTCAGTTTCCTAAAGCTCAACGTCAGTCTTTGCAAGTTTGCGGACTAAATCTAGAAAATCCATGTTTTTCACATGAACAGAAACTAATTTTAGATAGACTAAATATATTGTAAATCTTTACGGTACGGGTAGCGAAGCACACCGGGTTTTAGCCAGTTTTAAATAAATCACGTTAAAAACTGACAGATGGTATAAATGAAATCTAAATACATAATTAATTTTTATTAAAGTGCAAAACCCTCTATCTGATCATTTTATACATTCATATTGAATATTTTTGAAAAGCAAAACCCTTTATCTATCTATCATAAAGTCCACTATAATGCAAAATTTTAAAAACCAGTTAATTGTATGTGAGATTTAGTAGTTGATTTAAAAAAATATTGTAGAATACCGAATTTTAATAACTCAAGTAATCCACGAAAAAAACAGTTTTTTGGCTCTCCTATGTTATGTTATGTTCTTCAAGATAGAGGGTTTTGGATATAGGCCCTCGATATGTTACTAGCGAATACAAGATTTTAAATTTTTGGAAATTTCGTTTAAAAGAAAATTTTGAAAATGTAAAATTATAAATTTTAGATATTGAAAAAAATTGTTGAGTTTTTTTTGGTATTGAATTATAACACCGTACGACACTCAATATTAGACACAAACCGGATGATATTCGTCTGAAAAAATTAATTAAGTGGAGAAAAACTGCGTTTTCAGTTTTTCATTTCGTGATCCTGTTTTCTTTTAAAAGGACTTTAAATTTCAGAGGAGTACATTTTTAAAAAAATGTTTTAAAATACTTCTGATCATCTTACTATGTCAAATTTGGTGTCAAATGATCAACATGAGTTGCAAAATATTTCGTATTATTTTTATTTTATCCTGTAAAGATCAAAAGATGTCAAAAATGTCCTTTCAAATTTTTATCCTTGAATATCCTTTTAGATTTCTAATCATTTTTTTTTTTAAAAAATAGTGAGTTAAAGATCCAAATATTGAATACCACATGCCAAAATTTCATCCTTCTATCTTAACTACTTAAGTATTAAAAAATATTTTAAATTTGAATTATTTGATTTTTTATATTTTATTTTAATATTTCCTTCGAAAAAAATATAACAAAATCCGTTGTGAAAAGCAACGAAGAAGACTTTTTAATAAACAAGTAAAATGGTATAGTCGGGCAAGCCCCACCTTATGATACCCTATAAAGTGTTTTCTTTTGATATGAAACATATTTGTGTTGAATCTTATTTGAATACACACATTTTCGGTAGTGGGCCTTATATGGGAGCTATGACTAATTATGGACCAATCGTCACAAAATTTGGTGGGATGAATTGCAAATATATGAAACATATTTGTGTTGAATTTTGTTTGGATACTGTCTTATTTAAGAGATTTATGTATATTAATGACATTTTCGAGAATGTTGCTTATATGGGAGCTATGGAATATTGTTGACCGATCGTCACGAAATTTGGTCGTGAGATTTCGGCTTACAGAAAACTTAAAAGATATTTATGAGAGCTGAACTATTTTTAAATAGGCCAATTGTATGGGGGCTAGGATAAATAATGGGCTGATTCTAACCAAATTCAATAGCCTTTGTCCTTAGTGCAATATAAAGGTTTGTGCCAAATTTTGTCGAATTATCTTTAAACCTGCGACCTGTAGTTTAATTACAAGATTTACATGGATGTACGGACAGACGGACGGACATCGCATAGTCGACTCAGAAAGTGTTCCTGAGCAGATTGGTACACCTCAAGGTGGGTGTTGGGACAATATTTTTGCATATTATAAACATCTGGTCTGGTGAAACTTAAAATAGCACCAACACCTATACAATTTTGTTACTAACACATATTTAGAGTTAGGTACTTCTTCACTAACACATGTAAGAATCAGACTACTCCTATATACTTTGGTTTCAAATTTACGATTTTGTAATTTTACTAAAAGATGGAAGGTATGTTGATTTTGTCATTCCGGACCAGTCCTTTTCAAACTTGGCCACTTTGGAAAAAAAAATTTGAGTAAAAAATTCTAAAAACGCAAAGCATTGATTCTTGAAAAAGCTCCATATGGTCTTATAGTCACGTTGTTTAATTACAAGCAACGATTTTTTACTGCCACATTTTAAATATCATCAAAGTGGGCACTTTTCTAACTCAAAAACTCAGTCTTTGGAACACATATTCCCCATTTTAGGAGTAACGATATTTTAAAACAAAAATTTCATTGACTTAAAGACATCTAGATCTATAATGGACCGAGATTTTATTAAGATATCTTTAACCTTTAAAATTTTACATTAATTCATATTTTATATTTTTATTGATGGAAAATCACCAATTATTTTAGTTTTTAAGATAAATAGCGTCCGAAAAAACTATAAAATTATTTCATTTCACTAAAATATTAATCTTCTAGTCTTAAGTTTTTCATCACTACCACATGCTTATATTAAAAGCATATATTTAGTCTTCAGCAGCTCCACAAACGAAGTCCCCTTTCAAATATGTTAACATTTTTTCCTATATTGCATCAAGCCGGTTTTGAATGATAAAGGTTAGGTAACATGATGGGCCCGAATCATACTGATAATGATTTGTTAAAGGTTGACATTTAGTATAGAATATTTGGGTCTTGAACGCACTATTTTTTAAAAGGAATTTATTGGCAATCTTTAAGGATATTAAAGGATAAACATTTTAATGGATAAAATATTTTACAACTCTTCTTGTTCTTTTGACATACAATTTGTCATTGTTAGAATAGCAGGAGTATTTTTAAATATTTTTTGAAAAATGTACTTCTTTGAAACTTTGAAGTCCTTAAAAAAGGACACAGGATCACGACATGAATAACTGAAAACACAGTTTTTCTCCATTAAATTTATAGTTTCAGACGTATATCATCCGGTTCGTGTCTAACGAATTTTTTCTCTATTTGTCGGACGTTGTATGGGTCATATGTAAGAAAATGTTTATCTATTACATTTAAATAACTATAGGTAAATGAAATAAAAAACTACGTGCCAAAATTAAAGTTTTTTAAAAGAATTTTTTAAACATTTTGGAAAATGTTACTACTATTTTGACACAAATCTCGAAATAAAGTATCCGAATAGTACAAACTAAGGGCCACCCTAATATAAACATATCTAAGGATACAAATAAATATATGATTGTGTGTTTGCCTTGCTGTTTATGAGTCCGCGTTATGTATTATTTGGCTGCATGTGTTTGTCTGTTTTTTTTCAAAATTGAAGAAAATAAACTGTTTAAAAACGTTCCAAATCCATAGAGTTTAGATAAAATGGTAGAATTGGAGTTGTAAACTGATTTTATTTGGAAAAGTAAAGAGTGTGGGAGTGTGTGTTGATGAACAATTTGAAGATAAAATTGAAATTTAGTTTTGCTATTTTTTGTTTAACTGGTTATTGTAAGATTTATTTAACAAATAGGATTTAAGTAAATGTGTTGTCTGTGGTATGATTGAAATATATGTAGATTAATGAAAAATAATGATTTTTACCATAAGTGGCAGGGGTAATTTTTATATTTTTCATTTGCTATTCATTAAAGTCTTTCTGTCGGTTGAAATCAACTTTCCAAATCCATCAAATAACTTTCATAGATGATTGATACACGCAATAATTTCTCATATTATATATGTATATAGAACTTTCTACACGTGCCTGAGCTTTTTATGATATAGATCTTAATTTAATTTACCTACATTGGCACAAAAAACAGCTTCAAGATCATGAAATTCAAATATTTTATTAACTTACATAAAAAATTTCAGTTGTTTTTACAAAAAAAGAAAATTTTATTTTATTTCCTTTAAGACTTACTGAAAATGTGCGTGTGCTGGAAGGAGTCTTTGTAAAAACGTTAATGTATTTATAACAATACTAGGCCTTTAATGTCTGATTTATATCAGCGTAACCGTGCATGTGTTTCCTTTGACTGAAACACCACGAACTCAGGCTGAAAATTGTTTGTGACACATTTATTTAAACACTCTGGCAATTATTGGAAGCCGGCTATATATGACGCCATTTACACCAAAAAACTCTATAAAACGTTGGTGTTTAGTATTTATTATAGTCTTTCCCTTTTTATATACTACACTTAAGAACTTAATTATGATGTGTCTCTTGGTTTTATTTCAAGATTATTATCATTTTAACCACTCTACTAAACAGGCTGGTCATGTGTTGGAAATCTACATGGAAAATGTGTTACAAAATGACACAAACTTTTGCCACAACGAAACATCATAAATCAACGTACTTCGTCTTTCAGGCTCAATGATTTAACAAGAAAGAACAAATCGAAAAAAATCTAATCAAACATACACATTGTTCAAATAGAAAAAAATAACGGAAACACACCCAATTTAATAAAAAAAAGAACTCTCATTTGTATAAAAATATGTTTGCATTTTATGTAAATTTTCTTTTTGTTAAACAAGGTTTTGAATATGTTGTATTGTCTTTGGTTTTTTTCCTTTTCTGTAGTTGGTTTAAATGGATTTTATTCAGGCTTTATCACAAATATTATGGTTTTCTATTTGTATGTTTGCTGTCATTAATTTAATTAGTTTTTATATAAGCAAACGTATTGTATTTTTGATTTATATCACTGCAGTAAAAGTGATTTATAATACAATTTGAATTAATTTTTTTATCTAAATGGGTTAGGAAATTAAACCAAACAGTTTCATTAAAATCTAAATAAGTTTTTTGTAGAAAATATATTAAAAAATAGATGAGAAAACTGGCCAGTAAAAACTCCTACAGCTTATTTGGCTCCTAATCCTAACTACACATGTAAGATTTTCTTAAAAAAATTTCCTGCACAGCTTTTATTTACTACTTACTTTTCAGTTTTCATTAAAATACTCTCCAAATTATGGCCATTTCAACATCTTGTTAATGTTTAATTTATCTACAACTTTACAACATTTTGTCTACATTCTTCTCCCTAAATACCCAAAATCTGACTACCAACCAATCTCCCTCATTTTCAAACTCATCTTACTGCTAAAAGAAGTAAAAATCAACAATTAAAAAATTGTCTACCATTTAAAAGTAAAGAGCAGTAAAATGTTGTAAAACTGTGTTGTAGTTTCATAATGTTGCAGTAGCAAATTGAAGCAGTTGTTGTGCAAAACCCCGACCTAGTTTAATTAAATGCTTTTCTTTTACGAATGAAAATATCAGCACAGACATGAGCAACGACAACATCAGTGACAATTGTAATTGTGGCAGCAGCAGCAGATACAATAGCAACAATAAGTAAGTGACAGTTTTCATACTATAAATGTTAATGTCACCAACATTAAATAGTAACGGCTACATACATAAACAAATCAACGAGTTTTGGTAATAAGTAAGTTTGAGCCAAAAAGAACCAATAGGGAAAAACGAAGATTTTTCAAGGTTAATATAAAATCAAAGTCCATCATAGTCTAGTCATAGTCTAGTCATAGTCTAGTCATAGTCTAGTCATAGTCTAGTCATAGTCTAGTCATAGTCTAGTCATAGTCTAGTCATAGTCTAGTCATAGTCTAGTCATAGTCTAGTCATAGTCTAGTCATAGTCTAGTCATAGTCTAGTCATAGTCTAGTCATAGTCTAGTCATAGTCTAGTCATAGTCTAGTCATAGTCTAGTCATAGTCTAGTCATAGTCTAGTCATAGTCTAGTCATAGTCTAGTCATAGTCTAGTCATAGTCTAGTCATAGTCTAGTCATAGTCTAGTCATAGTCTAGTCATAGTCTAGTTATAGTCTAGTCATAGTCTAGTCATAGTCTAGTCATAGTCTAGTCATAGTCTAGTCATAGTCTAGTCATAGTCTAGTCATAGTCTAGTCATAGTCTAGTCATAGTCTAGTCATAGTCTAGTCATAGTCTAGTCATAGTCTAGTCATAGTCTAGTCATAGTCTAGTCATAGTCTAGTCATAGTCTAGTCATAGTCTAGTCATAGTCTAGTCATAGTCTAGTCATAGTCTAGTCATAGTCTAGTCATAGTCTAGTCATAGTCTAGTCATAGTCTAGTCATAGTCTAGTCATAGTCTAGTCATAGTCTAGTCATAGTCTAGTCATAGTCTAGTCATAGTCTAGTCATAGTCTAGTCATAGTCTAGTCATAGTCTAGTCATAGTCTAGTCATAGTCTAGTCATAGTCTAGTCATAGTCTAGTCATAGTCTAGTCATAGTCTAGTCATAGTCTAGTCATAGTCTAGTCATAGTCTAGTCATAGTCTAGTCATAGTCTAGTCATAGTCTAGTCATAGTCTAGTCATAGTCTAGTCATAGTCTAGTCATAGTCTAGTCATAGTCTAGTCATAGTCTAGTCATAGTCTAGTCATAGTCTAGTCATAGTCTAGTCATAGTCTAGTCATAGTCTAGTCATAGTCTAGTCATAGTCTAGTCATAGTCTAGTCATAGTCTAGTCATAGTCTAGTCATAGTCTAGTCATAGTCTAGTCATAGTCTAGTCATAGTCTAGTCATAGTCTAGTCATAGTCTAGTCATAGTCTAGTCATAGTCTAGTCATAGTCTAGTCATAGTCTAGTCATAGTCTAGTCATAGTCTAGTCATAGTCTAGTCATAGTCTAGTCATAGTCTAGTCATAGTCTAGTCATAGTCTAGTCATAGTCTAGTCATAGTCTAGTCATAGTCTAGTCATAGTCTAGTCATAGTCTAGTCATAGTCTAGTCATAGTCTAGTCATAGTCTAGTCATAGTCTAGTCATAGTCTAGTCATAGTCTAGTCATAGTCTAGTCATAGTCTAGTCATAGTCTAGTCATAGTCTAGTCATAGTCTAGTCATAGTCTAGTCATAGTCTAGTCATAGTCTAGTCATAGTCTAGTCATAGTCTAGTCATAGTCTAGTCATAGTCTAGTCATAGTCTAGTCATAGTCTAGTCATAGTCTAGTCATAGTCTAGTCATAGTCTAGTCATAGTCTAGTCATAGTCTAGTCATAGTCTAGTCATAGTCTAGTCATAGTCTAGTCATAGTCTAGTCATAGTCTAGTCATAGTCTAGTCATAGTCTAGTCATAGTCTAGTCATAGTCTAGTCATAGTCTAGTCATAGTCTAGTCATAGTCTAGTCATAGTCTAGTCATAGTCTAGTCATAGTCTAGTCATAGTCTAGTCATAGTCTAGTCATAGTCTAGTCATAGTCTAGTCATAGTCTAGTCATAGTCTAGTCATAGTCTAGTCATAGTCTAGTCATAGTCTAGTCATAGTCTAGTCATAGTCTAGTCATAGTCTAGTCATAGTCTAGTCATAGTCTAGTCATAGTCTAGTCATAGTCTAGTCATAGTCTAGTCATAGTCTAGTCATAGTCTAGTCATAGTCTAGTCATAGTCTAGTCATAGTCTAGTCATAGTCTAGTCATAGTCTAGTCATAGTCTAGTCATAGTCTAGTCATAGTCTAGTCATAGTCTAGTCATAGTCTAGTCATAGTCTAGTCATAGTCTAGTCATAGTCTAGTCATAGTCTAGTCATAGTCTAGTCATAGTCTAGTCATAGTCTAGTCATAGTCTAGTCATAGTCTAGTCATAGTCTAGTCATAGTCTAGTCATAGTCTAGTCATAGTCTAGTCATAGTCTAGTCATAGTCTAGTCATAGTCTAGTCATAGTCTAGTCATAGTCTAGTCATAGTCTAGTCATAGTCTAGTCATAGTCTAGTCATAGTCTAGTCATAGTCTAGTCATAGTCTAGTCATAGTCTAGTCATAGTCTAGTCATAGTCTAGTCATAGTCTAGTCATAGTCTAGTCATAGTCTAGTCATAGTCTAGTCATAGTCTAGTCATAGTCTAGTCATAGTCTAGTCATAGTCTAGTCATAGTCTAGTCATAGTCTAGTCATAGTCTAGTCATAGTCTAGTCATAGTCTAGTCATAGTCTAGTCATAGTCTAGTCATAGTCTAGTCATAGTCTAGTCATAGTCTAGTCATAGTCTAGTCATAGTCTAGTCATAGTCTAGTCATAGTCTAGTCATAGTCTAGTCATAGTCTAGTCATAGTCTAGTCATAGTCTAGTCATAGTCTAGTCATAGTCTAGTCATAGTCTAGTCATAGTCTAGTCATAGTCTAGTCATAGTCTAGTCATAGTCTAGTCATAGTCTAGTCATAGTCTAGTCATAGTCTAGTCATAGTCTAGTCATAGTCTAGTCATAGTCTAGTCATAGTCTAGTCATAGTCTAGTCATAGTCTAGTCATAGTCTAGTCATAGTCTAGTCATAGTCTAGTCATAGTCTAGTCATAGTCTAGTCATAGTCTAGTCATAGTCTAGTCATAGTCTAGTCATAGTCTAGTCATAGTCTAGTCATAGTCTAGTCATAGTCTAGTCATAGTCTAGTCATAGTCTAGTCATAGTCTAGTCATAGTCTAGTCATAGTCTAGTCATAGTCTAGTCATAGTCTAGTCATAGTCTAGTCATAGTCTAGTCATAGTCTAGTCATAGTCTAGTCATAGTCTAGTCATAGTCTAGTCATAGTCTAGTCATAGTCTAGTCATAGTCTAGTCATAGTCTAGTCATAGTCTAGTCATAGTCTAGTCATAGTCTAGTCATAGTCTAGTCATAGTCTAGTCATAGTCTAGTCATAGTCTAGTCATAGTCTAGTCATAGTCTAGTCATAGTCTAGTCATAGTCTAGTCATAGTCTAGTCATAGTCTAGTCATAGTCTAGTCATAGTCTAGTCATAGTCTAGTCATAGTCTAGTCATAGTCTAGTCATAGTCTAGTCATAGTCTAGTCATAGTCTAGTCATAGTCTAGTCATAGTCTAGTCATAGTCTAGTCATAGTCTAGTCATAGTCTAGTCATAGTCTAGTCATAGTCTAGTCATAGTCTAGTCATAGTCTAGTCATAGTCTAGTCATAGTCTAGTCATAGTCTAGTCATAGTCTAGTCATAGTCTAGTCATAGTCTAGTCATAGTCTAGTCATAGTCTAGTCATAGTCTAGTCATAGTCTAGTCATAGTCTAGTCATAGTCTAGTCATAGTCTAGTCATAGTCTAGTCATAGTCTAGTCATAGTCTAGTCATAGTCTAGTCATAGTCTAGTCATAGTCTAGTCATAGTCTAGTCATAGTCTAGTCATAGTCTAGTCATAGTCTAGTCATAGTCTAGTCATAGTCTAGTCATAGTCTAGTCATAGTCTAGTCATAGTCTAGTCATAGTCTAGTCATAGTCTAGTCATAGTCTAGTCATAGTCTAGTCATAGTCTAGTCATAGTCTAGTCATAGTCTAGTCATAGTCTAGTCATAGTCTAGTCATAGTCTAGTCATAGTCTAGTCATAGTCTAGTCATAGTCTAGTCATAGTCTAGTCATAGTCTAGTCATAGTCTAGTCATAGTCTAGTCATAGTCTAGTCATAGTCTAGTCATAGTCTAGTCATAGTCTAGTCATAGTCTAGTCATAGTCTAGTCATAGTCTAGTCATAGTCTAGTCATAGTCTAGTCATAGTCTAGTCATAGTCTAGTCATAGTCTAGTCATAGTCTAGTCATAGTCTAGTCATAGTCTAGTCATAGTCTAGTCATAGTCTAGTCATAGTCTAGTCATAGTCTAGTCATAGTCTAGTCATAGTCTAGTCATAGTCTAGTCATAGTCTAGTCATAGTCTAGTCATAGTCTAGTCATAGTCTAGTCATAGTCTAGTCATAGTCTAGTCATAGTCTAGTCATAGTCTAGTCATAGTCTAGTCATAGTCTAGTCATAGTCTAGTCATAGTCTAGTCATAGTCTAGTCATAGTCTAGTCATAGTCTAGTCATAGTCTAGTCATAGTCTAGTCATAGTCTAGTCATAGTCTAGTCATAGTCTAGTCATAGTCTAGTCATAGTCTAGTCATAGTCTAGTCATAGTCTAGTCATAGTCTAGTCATAGTCTAGTCATAGTCTAGTCATAGTCTAGTCATAGTCTAGTCATAGTCTAGTCATAGTCTAGTCATAGTCTAGTCATAGTCTAGTCATAGTCTAGTCATAGTCTAGTCATAGTCTAGTCATAGTCTAGTCATAGTCTAGTCATAGTCTAGTCATAGTCTAGTCATAGTCTAGTCATAGTCTAGTCATAGTCTAGTCATAGTCTAGTCATAGTCTAGTCATAGTCTAGTCATAGTCTAGTCATAGTCTAGTCATAGTCTAGTCATAGTCTAGTCATAGTCTAGTCATAGTCTAGTCATAGTCTAGTCATAGTCTAGTCATAGTCTAGTCATAGTCTAGTCATAGTCTAGTCATAGTCTAGTCATAGTCAAGTGTTGCACAATTTTCTGTTGGGCTGTTAATTTAATATTCTCTGAATTTGTCAACCTAATTTATATTAGCATTTCACAATTGCAAATGTTATATTTGTGTTGCCTGTTCTTAGCGGTATACATGAAGAGCTCTTTAGTATATGGTGGTGTTAATGTTAATGTCTGTCTATTTGTTTGTTAAATTTGGCATCATGTATGCTCCAAAGATCATGCATTAATAATGTAGCAAACACACATCACTGACAACAACTTCCACAACATCATTGTCATTATAATTGTGGTCATCATTATTATAGAACATCATTTTAGCTGTAATCCACATCATCGCAATCATCATTGTCATCATCAGTATCACTGTTATAATCATCTACATAAGCAGCATCCTTATCTGTGTAGTGTTGCTGTTGCAAGTAGTATATTTTAGTGGCTGCAGTGGCATTATGTATCGTTATGTTGTTGCTAATACTACTTCCATAAAATCCTTTAGACTGATATATTTTATGCACAAATATTTTGACTTTTACTATGCTGACAGACAAACCCACATATGTGTAAGTATCAGGGTATTCAAGCATGTGAGCGCTTTACTGCACTACTGTCTTTATAGTTTGTCCTTTTATGCTGTAGTTAGTGTAGTTGTGTTAATATTTTATATCCTTGTATGTATTTTTATACTCATTGTGTTTGCCATGTGTAAATTATATATAAGTATTTATTTGTTAATATGCTTTTTTGTTGTTTTACGTTTTCATTGGTTGTCCTTTTTTGTTTGTTGCAAAAACTTTCTCACCCAAGAAAAATTTGTGGTTTGGAATTTTTAATGGTTGTTTTAATGAAAAGTTGTGGAGTAAAACAACAATTAGTTTTCAAATATTTAACAAAGAGTAAAAGGATATTTTTGAACAAGGTTACTTTTTATTGTCAACAAATTGCATTTGTTGTTTGGTGACGTATGAGTGATATTTAATTACAATAAAAAATTAAATTAAGTTCGCTACTTCAGATATTTATGTAACGAATTAGGGATCAAATTGGAAAAGTTTATAAATGTTTTCATCTTCTTTTATTAATTTTTATGAAGAAATGTTTTTGAGTTCATATTTTTATTATTTTATTATTAATTTCAAAATAATTATTTTTCATATAATTGAGAGGAAATTCTAGGCAACCAATTATAGCCGAATTTATTTGAAATAAAACTACCCAGCAAAAAATTACATGACAAAGAAATAGTTTAGGCAGGAGTTCAAGTATTGACGAAGTGGTTTGTTTTAGGTAAAACATGCATGATTTGTATATTAGAGAGTCATTGGAGATCATGGTGGTACCCCTAATATATACTTAGCGTCTATCAGATGGACCTATACGGTGGACGTAGTCGTGTGCATTACGAAAGGAGACAAGGCGACTCACACTAAACCAAAGGATTATAGACCGATTAGTCTTGCATCCTTTCTGCTGAAAACCCTAGAAAGGGTGATTGATATGCACTTGATAATGACTATTCCACCGGAACTCAGCTCCAAATCCCAACATGTCTATACCAAGAGTATATCTCTGGCAACAGCTTTACATTCGCTATTTCGCTCCATTGAGAAGTCGCTATCGCTTAAGGAGTATTCACTTGTTGCCTTCCTCGATATAGAAGATGCTTCTAATAATGTCAGGCCCTATGCTATCCTATTTGCCAAGAATGGACTTGGAATTGACCTATGTATACGCCGAATAGTAGAAAAGATACTGGGTTACATAGTCATGTTTACTACGTTAGGTGGCATCAGTGTCTCAAAAGTGGCTAATCTCGGAAAACCGCAAGTGTGAGTTGAGTGTTTTGAGTGGAATTAGTGAGAACCTCCAACAGAAGAATCTGGTTCTCTTCACTAGGAGGCACAACATGACTTCAGACTGAATGAAATCAGTCTAGGAGATCAGTCCGTTGGCACCTGTTTATCCCAAGGTTATTAGAAATGGTTTGTGATGGGACAATAATCAGGCTTTAGTCGCTCAACAAACTGTCTTTGTATAGATTATTACAGGAATTTCTTCAAGAAACTACTTGTCTTCAGCTTCAACTTTTTCCAATGAGCTTTCTTTGAATACTCATTTTCAAAGATTTTGAGAACTTTAAGTGTTTCCTCGTCTGTATGAGGGAGATCGTTATTGTGAGAATGTAATTATATATAAAAGTTTATACTGGAACGTGAACATTCAGAACAGGATTAACAAGGCCTATGTGGCCATATAGTCTAGCAAGAAGGCAATTGGTACTAACTGGAGTATTGGGCCGGACGGTATCAATTGGATCTTCAAAGCAGTTGTTAAAGCCATTTTGGTTTTTGGAGTATTGAAGAAGTCCTAAGGGCAATTGCGATACTGGTTAAAGGCGCTGTAAGGTCTACTTCTTCTAAGGCATTTTTTTAATATTTTAAACAGGTTGCTAGTTGATTTGTTGGTGATACAACTCTGCTGTGCAACTGTATGCTGCCTGGCAAGGACCTTGGGTGCGCAGATGATGATGATGTCATAGTGATATGTACTGACGGCTCTAAAAGGGGCAAAATGGGTTGATCGGTGGAGGTCTCTTTTTATTGAGTGATTTGGGATAATTCCTAATTTAGGCTACCTAACTTCTGTACTGCTCTTCAGGTGGAAATTACTGCTATTAAACGTGCATCCACTTGGATGAGGTATTATTGAATATCTGGAGATATTTATATATAAATTTACGGATATACACACAACCTTAAAAGTGAGTAAACACCAGCGAATTTTTTGATTTTTTAAGATCATGAAAATCATTATAGTCCGACATAATGTCTCGCTCTCTCTAAATAAGAGAGCGAGACATTCTAGGGTAAATCTTATATGGGTCCCTGAACACGTTGGAAATCAGGGCAATTGTATAGCAGACAAATTGGCCAAAAGGGGTACATTGATGGCTGAGGTGGTGACTGATCAATTTTCTGTTTTTTTTCTCTTGGAAAATGCATAATGGTTCTACAGCAGAGAGCAGAACAGGTGGACTAATGAATCTATATGTGTTATCGTAGATGTCGACCTGGACCACATACGATGTCGGCATGAGGAATCTTCTTATGGAATTCCATTGTAAGCACGTGTCTTTGAAACACCCCTTCTCTCATGTACAGATGAGTTATCAAGGATGAATCTGAGATGTATCCACTCCTTCACCGGAGGATCTGGTGGGTTCACTTTTGAAACAACGGATGTAGTGTGAATATCCTGCTTTTTACATTTAGGGCATCGCATTGAGATCAGTTTTGAGTGGATCCAAGTGAGCTGCCCATGGAACCCTACTAGGGTTTTTATCCCGGGAATTCCCGATACAAATTTCGAGGGAATTTTGCCAATTTTTCACTACCCGATTCCCGGGATCTTTAGTCGGGAATCCCGGGAATTAAAAACTGACAAAAATACGTAGAAAACAAGTTAGAACCCTGTTTTTTTCACCAAAAAATAGTGAAAAGTTTTTTACAGTTTTTTGCTTATATCTTTGCAATAATAGACCTTATTATTACTATTATTTGGAATTTTTCGTTGGAAATTTTAAAAAGAGAATTAATTATTTATCGAATTTATTTCTTATTAAATCATTCTAATTTCTTTAAATTTCTTCTTCAAATCATAACAAAATAGCTTCAAAAATTTATTAAATGATTAACTTTTTCTTCAGTTAAAATCTAGTATAAAAAGTTTTAAGACAATTTTTTAATTAATTTTGTAAATGATTTGATTTAACAAAAATTTAATCCTTCAAGGTTTGAATAAATTCTGTTATTAATCAACTTTAAAATTAATTCAGTTTAAACAAATGCTTTGGAATGAATCTAAAAAATTTAATATTAGGAATGGATTTATTTAATGAAAGGCTGACATTTTTTAATTACGGATTAAGATTTTAGTGAATTAAAATCAAATTTTATTAATTAATACGAAGCTCTGATATTTAATAATTATAACACCAAGTTTTTATATGAAATTTGGCTATAATGTTCCTAATTTACAGTATCATTATATATTTCGGGAATAGCCGGGTACCCGGGAATGTAGAAAAAAATTTACCGATTCCCGGGAATCAAAAAAGGTCGGGAAATTAAAAACCCTAAACCCTACCTAACCATATTTAATGTCATATTTTTGTGCCTATATTAAAACAAAAACTCGTCCATCTCATATAATTTTAAATAAATGTGAAAGATTTGAATTTCCAGATCATCTTTGGAAACTGTTCTCGAGTGATATTTGTAAATGCTTCATTATTGGCGAATTTTAATATACTATTGCTTAAGAAGTCGTGAAAATAATATTCACTTTGAACTATTTCCAATATTTTTTGTTGGGTATTGATTAGATATTATATTTTTTTATCTCAGTAAACAAATAAAAGGAATTACTATGTAGTAGACATATGGAGGCGTATACTTTATTTGAGATTTAAAATAAAGTATACGCCACGTTGAGTTTGAATATGGCCAACTGGAACCATATAAAGTTTATGTTTGGAATATAAATCGGTAATAATAATAAAATATACCAATTCCTATTCATATTTAGCAGTTGCAACACTATGAGCAACCAAACTAAATTATAACAAATATTCATTTTTTAAACTTCTAGTGTGATTGAAAGTATATGTATAGAAGAATTGCGGAGGATGATGTAATCTGTCCTACATATCTAAAAAGAATTTGCTGGGAAATTGAAATCTATGTTAAATTCCTTAACCTCAGGCATAAATTTCCTAAAAACCTTATTGAGTCTACATAAACATAGTTCTGTCAGCCTACACAAAATTCTACCTAAAGGCACACTTACAACAAAATCATTAGCAACAGGTGGTTTTATTAAGTTGTTTAGCAACATGTTGCTTTAAATCAAATGTTGGCGCATGTCAATGTTTAGAAACTCATATCATTAGCAACATTTGTTTATCATTAAGCATCTCTAACACTTTAACTGCTACCAAATTACACATATCAATTGTAAAGTATAATTAATTTTATTTTAATACAATTATTTTCACTTGCAACAGGTATAATTAAAATCTGAGTTTTAATGTATTTATCATTTCATTTGTTGTAGAGTACCTATTTGCCATACAAAGACAATATTGTTTAATTAGATTAATAGGATTGTTATGTTTGGTAAAATGATATGAGATAATTGTATAGTTTCGTATCTTTTAGATGAAATGATGAACAATTTCCTTCCTTTCTATAATAATGACTAGCTTACAGGCATATTTGCAAAAACAAAATCTCATGAACATGTTTGTGTACTCACATTCATACATATTAGGGTGGATCTTATACTGGTAGTTTTCGATTTTCCATGCTTTCAAGTTCTAATGTTATTTTCCGCCATCTAACCACCAAATGCTGAAAATTTGGAAAAAATCGTTGAGAGGTTGCACATTTTATTTCAAGCTTCGAGTTTTGGGTTCAAAATTTAAAAAATGAAATAATGAAAAAAATTAAATTAAAAATTGTTTTTGTGTTTAATTTAACTTAGATGTTTGATGCTTGATACCAAAAAAATCATATAATTCAAAATCTAATTTTATGATAAAAAAATTCAAAATTTTCAAAATTTGTTTAACGAAAATTTCAAAAATTTTATTCGATTCTAATAAATGTTTAATGATGATTAAAAATACAACTTTAAACGTTTGTATCTATTAGCGTGGGCACTGAATTTAAATTGGCGGATGCGTGTTTCAAATTTCAAATGTCTAGGACATTATTAACCATTTAATCCCTAAAGTCAAAACTGTCCAGTACTGCAAAGTGAGATCTAGAAGAATTAATTCTTAATTAAAATAATGCATTCCGCTAATTAACTTAATACCTTTGTACTTGAAATATAATAGCATTTATTCCTTTGAAAATTCATTCTTTATAGAATCAATTTCTTATTGAACTATTAAAATTAAATAATAGTAATTTCCAATTTTTTTTATTTGCGACCTCATAGAGCATATCGAGCCCTTAGCGCCAAATTATCGTAAGCGACATTTTTAAAATTTTTGTTTTATTGCAGAAATTAAAACTCTATGGACATCAGTCGGTTAAGCGTTCTCAGAGCACTACAAAAAACCTCGTCGTATTTTAAAAGAAAACAAATTTCAAAATTGTTGTTACCGAGGGGACCAGGTCCTTTCAAAAAACACCTATTTTTTATGTAAAATAAAAATTTAGGGCAAAAATTCTCAAATCGCGTATCCGATATCAAAATATAGTAACCGATTATAGGTGGCTCAATATGTTTCTAATTATTTTGCTTACATGTGTAGGATATATCTATTAATTTAAGAGATATTTAGGATTATTGATTTATTTTTTTTTAATTTTGCTCGATCTTTGTAAGGCTGGCCTACGGAGGTTCAAAATTTATTTCTAAAATATCAGCTATATGACCGATAAAATTCTAAACATAATAAAATAAAACATGCTAACAGTTATCTCGTCCTTGTAAAAAGTTACACTCATCCAAATTTGGAACATGTTTTTTCCCAAAAAGGTCCCTATATTCGTTCTTTTGTAGAAAAAAATTTTCTTCGGAACTATATTCAATTTGTATACGATCCAAAAAGAAAACCTAATGCAAAAGCGTGTTAAGTAAAACTTGGCTCACTTGAGCGAACCTAGTCGCCCCCAGAAAAATTCAAACTTGGCCAACTTAAAAAAAAAAAAAATTAGTTTGAGTAAAAAAATTAAAAAAGGCAAAGCACCGATCCCCCAAATACCTTCATATTTGTATAACCCTATATGTTTTTTAATTACTTACAAAGTCATTTTACGATCACACTGTAAATAAGGTCACAGTAGGCACATTTCTAAAACAACTCAGTTTTTGGAACACATTTTACTCATTTTAGGAATTTCGACATTTGAAAATAAAAAATATCGAAAATTGTAATGTTATTAATTTAAGAACATTTCAGCTTATATTAGCTCCAAATTTTGTTATGATATCTGCAAGCGTTAAAATTTTACATTAATTAAAATTTTATATATTTCCTTATGGAAAATCACCTTATTTTAATTTATTTAGTTTTTAAGCTAAATAGCGTCCCAAAAATTCATAACATTATTTAATTTTACTAAAATATCAAACTTCAAGTCCAAAGGTTTTCCCCAATATTAAATACTTGTATAAAAAGCCTTAAGTTACTTCTCAGAAGTTCCACAAACCTTGCCCGCTTTGAAAAATTTGTACGTTTTCAGCTCCAACTGTGAGAAATTTCGTAACAATATCTCCAATAGTTTCCGAGAAACTGAATTATTAAATAAAAATACGATTCTAAACCATTGTGCATTGTTAGCTATGATCTGTTCCCACCTGTTTCTGGCAACATATGGATTCCGAGCCAAACAAACTGCTCATCTTTCGAGGCCAAGAACGAATCAAACCAATTTCGGATACTCTGTTCCAAAGTGAAACGTATTCCAGTGAGAGCGGTCTGCAGCGATCGAAACAAAAAGTAGTCACACGGACAAGTTCTGGGCTATAAAGCACTTCATTCTAAATACATTTTAACAGGTATTGCAACATGTGCCCACATATTCTGGGAGTTTTTTCGGTCAATGCTCACTTCAAACGAAGAAGTTGCGTTCGGTGCCATGTGATCTATTTCAGCAGCTCATAACAGATTAGACCCTTTTGCTCCCACCAAATACACACAGCCCCAAAGTGTGTAAACACCAGCAAATTTTTTTAAGATCACGAAAATCGATATAGTCCGACTTAAATCTTTTTTTTCACAACCGAATCTATTATTCAACCCAATCTCCAACAAAACAAATAATTTTTGGTGTAATTAACTTAGCGCCATGAATATTTGGTGTCGATTCGGCTAGTTGGTCGGGCTTCAAATACGATATTTTACACTTCGGGTTATCGTAGTGGATCAATTTTTCATCGCCAGTAATGATTAAGTGCAAAAATGATTTTCTTTTATAGCTTTAAAACATCATTTCAGACATACAAAATCGTCTTTCAAGGTCTCTCAACTTCAATTCGCAGCTTGAAAATGTTTTGAAATTGCTAATTGAATAGCTCCCCATAACTTTGCAAACTCTTATGGAGTTTAACAAAAATCTTCATGGAGTGATGCCTCCAAGTCTTGGTCTTTAAACTTTTCCGCTGGCCTGAGCCTATTTGTCTTCCGTGTCAAAATCACCACTTCTGAACCGCACAAACCATCTATTGCACGTTTGAAATCCATGGAACACATTCACCAAAAGCTTCGGAGTGCTTCAATGGCACAGTTTTTTAAATTAAAGAAGTAAATCAAAACTTCTCTCCAAATATAACAAACTAAGGGCCACCTTAATGTGTACTCACACTCATACACAGAAAAAAACAGAAGTGAATTTATTTATTACTCGTAAATAGTTGAATGTGTTGAATTTGCAACACAAACATTATGATATGGAAACTAAAGTTGCATTCTGTTGAGTTAATATGTGTGATTGTGCCAGTCCCAGCTGTTCTTCAAAAGAAATCCACGTATCCCTTTAATTTTCGCCTGTTTTATTACTTGGCTAACTACAAATTATATATTTTTGGGTAATTTAACATGTATGTGCTCTAATTAAAGCAGAGAGCTAGCAATTGGTTACTTTATACATCCCCGGTAATCTCAAGTTAATTGGTTACCTTATAACTCCCAGGTAATCTAGAGTGAAGTCAGTCGTCAGTTGAGTGTCTGTAAGTAATATAAATTGTAATAATTTTAAAATTTATTGAAGAGTCGATTGTCACAATGTGACCTTTAGTAAGAGCGAACTCTTTGTAATTTATGTAGGTTCAATTGACTTCCGTCTAGGATACGCACTTGTTAAAACAACTAGTCGCATAACTAATTCTGCAGACTACAGTTATGGGTAAAATCACAAAATCCGGACATTTAGCCGGAACTGCTGGGATGTGTGTGAATTTTATAAACATGTAGCAATGCCATACATCTTTCACAAAACAGAAAAAAAACATTGATTTACACTACATTTTTGCTAATGGGAATAATGGAATTTATCACTACAAATGATGTAAAGAGGTATTATGCCTTAAGGTCCAATCAAAGGCCCTAGAAATTAATTAACAAACATATTAGTTATGTTAGACATTTCATTAAACTAATCTATTTAAAAAGATTTACATAAATGTTTAGATACAGCATAAACATTTTGCTAAGACATATAAAATTATTCACAATAATTCCTTTATAATCTTGCCATCTCTGTGTTTTATGTTCCTTTTAGTGCGTTGAAGTTTTATTGAAATATTTACTCAACTTCAGAGAGATAAAAAGTAAGTAATGTGAACAAAATTTACCCAATGAAGTGTTCTCCAATTACATTATAGTTTTTACAAAGTACCATACAAATAACACTCTCCATAGCCCTTCACTCCTTATAGCCCTTGCACAACACCCATGTAATCCCTTCCCTGCTAACAACAATAATATGTAAACGATGCTCGAGAATAAACAGCTTCAGACTTGTAATTTATAAGCAAAAATAAAAAAATATTAATGAAATTCTATAGAATACACAAACAAAAAAAAAAAATTCAAATAATTTAACAAATAACAAAAAAATATACTCAGATTTTATAACTACTTATAAAGACTTACTAAATTTGTAATTTTAATTAATATTATCATTTATTTAACTAAAATTTCAATAAAACTACAGGATGTGGAACAACATTTTAAAGTATTTAAAACTCAAATAAATAATTATAAAGACTTTTTAGCCAACAATTATTTAATTTTATTATCCCTGTTTAAACCCAATTATCATAAATTATTATTTACAATAATTTTTCTATTTGAAAAGTTTAAGTTTTCTTTGTGAGTCGCACAGACAGTGTCATAATTTATTATTTATAATAATAAAAACAGCAAATAAACATTAATTAGAAAACTGTAAACAAAAACTACTGTAATGCAGTTGTAATTAATTTTTTAAAAATTTAGTTTTACTTGATGTTTGACACCACCCTCAATAGTTTTTACAAATATAAGCTGTGCACAGTGAGTGAATTTAATAAATAAAGATAATACATAAATTTAAACACAATTTGTGTATTTATAACAAGCACACAAATTTATTGCAAATAGTGCAGTTCAGTTCTGGTTCAGTTCTAGTTCAGTTCTAGTTCAGTTCTAGTTCAGATTCTAGTTCAGATTCTAGTTCAGATTCTGGATCAGATTCTAGTTCAGATTCTAGTTCAGATTCTAGTTCAGTTCTAGTTCAGTTCTAGTTCAGTTCTAGTTCAGATTCTAGTTCAGATTCTAGTTCAGATTATAGTTCAGATTCTAGTTCAGATTCTAGTTCAGATTCTCGTTCAGATTCTAGTTCAGACTCTAATTCAGATTCTAGTTCAGACTCTAATTCAGATTCTAGTTCAGATTCTAGTTCAGTTCTAGTTCAGTTCTAGTTCAGTTCTAGTTCAGATTCTAGTTCAGATTCTAGTTCAGATTCTAGTTCAGATTCTAGTTCAGATTCTGGATCAGATTCTAGTTCAGATTCTAGTTCAGATTCTAGTTCAGATTCTAGTTCAGATTCTAGTTCAGTTCTAGTTCAGTTCTAGTTCAGTTCTAGTTCAGTTCTAGTTCAGTTCTAGTTCAGATTCTAGTTCAGATTCTAGTTCAGATTCTAGTTCACATTCTAGTTCAGATTCTAGTTCAGATTCTAGTTCAGATTCTAGTTCAGTTCTAGTTCAGTTCTAGTTCAGTTCTAGTTCAGTTCTAGTTCAGTTCTAGTTCAGTTCTAGTTCAGTTCTAGTTCAGTTCTAGTTCAGTTCTAGTTCAGTTCTAGTTCAGTTCTAGTTCAGTTCTAGTTCAGTTCTAGTTCAGTTCTAGTTCAGTTCTAGTTCAGTTCTAGTTCAGTTCTAGTTCAGTTCTAGATCAGTTCTAGATCAGTTCTAGTTCAGTTCTAGTTCAGTTCTAGTTCAGTTCTAGTTCAGTTCTAGTTCAGTTCTAGTTCAGTTCTAGTTCAGTTCTAGTTCAGTTCTAGTTCAGTTCTAGTTCAGTTCTAGTTCAGTTCTAGTTCAGTTCTAGTTCAGTTCTAGTTCAGTTCTAGTTCAGTTCTAGTTCAGTTCTAGTTCAGTTCTAGTTCAGTTCTAGATCAGTTCTAGATCAGTTCTAGTTCAGTTCTAGTTCAGTTCTAGTTCAGTTCTAGTTCAGTTCTAGTTCAGTTCTAGATCAGTTCTAGTTCAGTTCTAGTTCAGTTCTAGTTCAGTTCTAGTTCAGTTCTAGTTCAGTTCTAGTTCAGTTCTAGTTCAGTTCTAGTTCAGTTCTAGATCAGTTCTAGTTCAGTTCTAGTTCAGTTCTAGTTCAGATTCTAGTTCAGTTCTAGTTCAGTTCTAGATCAGTTCTAGTTCAGTTCTAGTTCAGTTCTAGTTCAGTTCTAGTTCAGTTCTAGTTCAGTTCTAGTTCAGTTCTAGTTCAGTTCTAGTTCAGTTCTAGTTCAGTTCTAGTTCAGTTCTAGTTCAGTTCTAGTTCAGTTCTAGTTCAGTTCTAGTTCAGTTCTAGTTCAGTTCTAGTTCAGTTCTAGATCAGTTCTAGTTCAGTTCTAGTTCAGTTCTAGTTCAGATTCTAGTTCAGATTCTAGTTCAGATTCTAGTTCAGATTCTAGTTCAGATTCTAGTTCACATTCTAGTTCAGATTCTAGTTCAGATTCTAGTTCAGATTCTAGTTCAGATTCTAGTTCAGATTCTAGTTCAGTTCTAGTTCAGTTCTAGTTCAGATTCTAGTTCAGATTCTAGTTCAGATTCTAGTTCAGATTCTAGTTCAGTTCTAGTTCAGTTCTAGTTCAGTTCTAGTTCAGTTCTAGTTCAGTTCTAGTTCAGTTCTAGTTCAGTTCTAGTTCAGTTCTAGTTCAGTTCTAGTTCAGTTCTAGTTCAGTTCTAGTTCAGTTCTAGTTCAGTTCTAGTTCAGTTCTAGTTCAGTTCTAGTTCAGTTCTAGTTCAGTTCTAGTTCAGTTCTAGTTCAGTTCTAGATCAGTTCTAGATCAGTTCTAGTTCAGTTCTAGTTCAGTTCTAGTTCAGTTCTAGTTCAGTTCTAGTTCAGTTCTAGTTCAGTTCTAGTTCAGTTCTAGTTCAGTTCTAGTTCAGTTCTAGTTCAGTTCTAGTTCAGTTCTAGTTCAGTTCTAGTTCAGTTCTAGTTCAGTTCTAGTTCAGTTCTAGTTCAGTTCTAGTTCAGTTCTAGTTCAGTTCTAGTTCAGTTCTAGTTCAGTTCTAGTTCAGTTCTAGTTCAGTTCTAGTTCAGTTCTAGTTCAGTTCTAGTTCAGTTCTAGTTCAGTTCTAGTTCAGTTCTAGTTCAGTTCTAGTTCAGTTCTAGTTCAGTTCTAGTTCAGTTCTAGTTCAGTTCTAGTTCAGTTCTAGTTCAGTTCTAGTTCAGTTCTAGTTCAGTTCTAGTTCAGTTCTAGTTCAGTTCTAGTTCAGTTCTAGTTCAGTTCTAGTTCAGTTCTAGTTCAGTTCTAGTTCAGTTCTAGTTCAGTTCTAGTTCAGTTCTAGTTCAGTTCTAGTTCAGTTCTAGTTCAGTTCTAGTTCAGTTCTAGTTCAGTTCTAGTTCAGTTCTAGTTCAGTTCTAGTTCAGTTCTAGTTCAGTTCTAGTTCAGTTCTAGTTCAGTTCTAGTTCAGTTCTAGTTCAGTTCTAGTTCAGTTCTAGTTCAGTTCTAGTTCAGTTCTAGTTCAGTTCTAGTTCAGTTCTAGTTTAGTTCTAGTTCAGTTCTAGTTCAGTTCTAGTTCAGTTCTAGTTCAGTTCTAGTTCAGTTCTAGTTCAGTTCTAGTTCAGTTCTAGTTCAGTTCTAGTTCAGTTCTAGTTCAGTTCTAGTTCAGTTCTAGTTCAGTTCTAGTTCAGTTCTAGTTCAGTTCTAGTTCAGTTCTAGTTCAGTTCTAGTTCAGTTCTAGTTCAGTTCTAGTTCAGTTCTAGTTCAGTTCTAGTTCAGTTCTAGTTCAGTTCTAGTTCAGTTCTAGTTCAGTTCTAGTTCAGTTCTAGTTCAGTTCTAGTTCAGTTCTAGTTCAGTTCTAGTTCAGTTCTAGTTCAGTTCTAGTTCAGTTCTAGTTCAGTTCTAGTTCAGTTCTAGTTCAGTTCTAGTTCAGTTCTAGTTCAGTTCTAGTTCAGTTCTAGTTCAGTTCTAGTTCAGTTCTAGTTCAGTTCTAGTTCAGTTCTAGTTCAGTTCTAGTTCAGTTCTAGTTCAGTTCTAGTTCAGTTCTAGTTCAGTTCTAGTTCAGTTCTAGTTCAGTTCTAGTTCAGTTCTAGTTCAGTTCTAGTTCAGTTCTAGTTCAGTTCTAGTTCAGTTCTAGTTCAGTTCTAGTTCAGTTCTAGTTCAGTTCTAGTTCAGTTCTAGTTCAGTTCTAGTTCAGTTCTAGTTCAGTTCTAGTTCAGTTCTAGTTCAGTTCTAGTTCAGTTCTAGTTCAGTTCTAGTTCAGTTCTAGTTCAGTTCTAGTTCAGTTCTAGTTCAGTTCTAGTTCAGTTCTAGTTCAGTTCTAGTTCAGTTCTAGTTCAGTTCTAGTTCAGTTCTAGTTCAGTTCTAGTTCAGTTCTAGTTCAGTTCTAGTTCAGTTCTAGTTCAGTTCTAGTTCAGTTCTAGTTCAGTTCTAGTTCAGTTCTAGTTCAGTTCTAGTTCAGTTCTAGTTCAGTTCTAGTTCAGTTCTAGTTCAGTTCTAGTTCAGTTCTAGTTCAGTTCTAGTTCAGTTCTAGTTCAGTTCTAGTTCAGTTCTAGTTCAGTTCTAGTTCAGTTCTAGTTCAGTTCTAGTTCAGTTCTAGTTCAGTTCTAGTTCAGTTCTAGTTCAGTTCTAGTTCAGTTCTAGTTCAGTTCTAGTTCAGTTCTAGTTCAGTTCTAGTTCAGTTCTAGTTCAGTTCTAGTTCAGTTCTAGTTCAGTTCTAGTTCAGTTCTAGTTCAGTTCTAGTTCAGTTCTAGTTCAGTTCTAGTTCAGTTCTAGTTCAGTTCTAGTTCAGTTCTAGTTCAGTTCTAGTTCAGTTCTAGTTCAGTTCTAGTTCAGTTCTAGTTCAGTTCTAGTTCAGTTCTAGTTCAGTTCTAGTTCAGTTCTAGTTCAGTTCTAGTTCAGTTCTAGTTCAGTTCTAGTTCAGTTCTAGTTCAGTTCTAGTTCAGTTCTAGTTCAGTTCTAGTTTAGTTCTAGTTCAGTTCTAGTTCAGTTCTAGTTCTAGTTCAGATTCTAGTTCATATTCTAGTTCAGGTTCTAGTTCAGATACGATTTTATTGAAATTCAGCCGATGCAGTCTCTAATGCGTAAAAAGTTGATTAGGTGTTCAAATTTGTCTTTTTGTATGCTCAGCTACGATATGTAGACAATCATATTATATGAAAGCAACTCAACAAAATTAGAATGTAACTGTAAACATTTTTTTAATATATTTTTTATGATAGAATCGCATTGTCTCTTCAATCTTATAAGTTATTGGAATCGTGTCTTTTAAATCACAATTTTTAATATTAAATACCATAAAGTATTCTTGGGTGTCCGCGATATATTTACGATATATTCAACTCATTATTATAATATTAAATTCAATATTTTATTTCCTTCATTTGGTATTAAGGATTTATTACTTTAAAATAATTTCATGACAATTTCTTGACATTTTTATAGATATGAATTTTATTTTTCATTTACTTTTTCGTTAAATTGTTTAAATGAGAGTGTGTGTCGCTGTACATGACCAAAAAATATGGTGTAGTCACAGTTTGTTAGAAACACAAGTATGAGAGCTTTTTTCAAAAAAATTAAAAAATATCAGGTTAAAATATTGTCGGTCTGAATTATTCTGGTGTTATATACGTCATTGGGAAGGTCTTTGAATTGTCTATCATTAGATACCCATGTTGTCTTTGTAATTAATTACTAAGGCTTAGTAACCCAGATATAGAAAAAATAGGTCAAAATGGAGGTAGTCGTAGTCCTTTGCTTGTATCTCAGCCATTTTTGGGCCGATTTTCTCGATTTTAAAACTCAGCGGAGCAGGTACTAGAGCGGATATATTGATGTACAAATCAGGTATGAAAGTTGTTTAGAGGAAAGCTGATTTCAGCATACAGAAAAACGGACATAGCTACATCGACTCCGCCGAATAGTTTTATTTGCTTATATATAACCTCTTGAGTACTTTTATTTTGTTATAATTGTGTGTTGTCCATTTCATAGCAGACTATGAGTAACCCTTCTTTCATTACTTGTATACTTTAAATTGTATTTGCTTATAAAGTTGTACAACATTTAAAATGACCCAATAGTATTTTGCAGTCGCATGGCTTTTTACTGTGAACGATTTTATGAGTTCTTTTCAGTAAATTATTTTTTTTATTTCATTATTTCAATTCCCCCCAAAGAGTCGACCATTTATAGGAGATTTTAAATAATTTTCTGTGAGTTTAATGTGTAAAAATAAATGTATGCATTTATGCACATTTCCATATGAATATCTGTCCGTTCGTATGTCCGTCCGTCTACATATAACTACGCTTAACAGGGTAATTTCATAATAATTCATAATTTTTATGACCAATTGTTTGCTTGAGTTCTGTTGTTTTTTTTCAGGCCATAAAAGAACTTAAATAATAAAAATGTGACTGGGTATGAATAAAGCAAAAACTCACACATAATTATAAATTATGACTGAGGTATTTATGGTAAATTAAAAATTAAAACATTTTTTTTTTGTTTAAAGACTGTCCAATACATATATAAATATAATATTGTTCATTTGTTTATTAAACTATAAATGTTGACTCTTTAATAGTGTTAATGATAATGAACATGTCAGGCATAATAAAATAAAAATTAAAAATTATTTATAGAAACACACCAGCACCCACCACTCTTGAACTCTCATGACATTTTGGTAGTGATTTTTTTGTTGTTCCGTTTATATGTATTTTTAGTAAACGTGTAGGAAAACTATATATAAAAGCAGAGAAATAAAATTAATGAAAATATTCTTAATATACGAACAATTTGCCAAATTTTTTATATAGTTCATTTTTAAACTTTTCTATTAACCCCTTAACACTTTGTATCTATAAAACTGTCAACAGTTATAAATTGAACATTTAACAATCAGACACATATATTCTATGTGTAGGATTCGAAAACACCCTACATTAGATGGACAGGAATGTTAATTTAGTTACAAAGCTTTAACTAAACTAGAACTGAACTAGAATCTGAACTAGAATCTGAACTAGAATCTGAACTAGAATCTGAACTAGAATCTGAACTAGAATCTGAACTAGAATCTGAACTAGAATCTGAACTAGAATCTGAACTAGAATCTGAACTAGAATCTGAACTAGAATCTGAACTAGAATCTGAACTAGAATCTGAACTAGAATCTGAACTAGAATCTGAACTAGAATCTGAACTAGAATCTGAACTAGAATCTGAACTAGAATCTGAACTAGAATCTGAACTAGAATCTGAACTAGAATCTGAACTAGAATCTGAACTAGAATCTGAACTAGAATCTGAACTAGAATCTGAACTAGAATCTGAACTAGAATCTGAACTAGAATCTGAACTAGAATCTGAACTAGAATCTGAACTAGAATCTGAACTAGAATCTGAACTAGAATCTGAACTAGAATCTGAACTAGAATTTGAACTAGAATCTGAACTAGAATCTGAACTAGAATCTGAACTAGAATCTGAACTAGAATCTGAACTAGAATCTGAACTAGAATCTGAACTAGAATCTGAACTAGAATCTGAACTAGAATCTGAACTAGAATCTGAACTAGAATCTGAACTAGAATCTGAACTAGAATCTGAACTAGAATCTGAACTAGAATCTGAACTAGAATCTGAACTAGAATCTGAACTAGAATCTGAACTAGAATCTGAACTAGAATCTGAACTAGAATCTGAACTAGAATCTGAACTAGAATCTGAACTAGAATCTGAACTAGAATCTGAACTAGAATCTGAACTAGAATCTGAACTAGAATCTGAACTAGAATCTGAACTAGAATCTGAACTAGAATCTGAACTAGAATCTGAACTAGAATCTGAACTAGAATCTGAACTAGAATCTGAACTAGAATCTGAACTAGAATCTGAACTAGAATCTGAACTAGAATCTGAACTAGAATCTGAACTAGAATCTGAACTAGAATCTGAACTAGAATCTGAACTAGAATCTGAACTAGAATCTGAACTAGAATCTGAACTAGAATCTGAACTAGAATCTGAACTAGAATCTGAACTAGAATCTGAACTAGAATCTGAACTAGAATCTGAACTAGAATCTGAACTAGAATCTGAACTAGAATCTGAACTAGAATCTGAACTAGAATCTGAACTAGAATCTGAACTAGAATCTGAACTAGAATCTGAACTAGAATCTGAACTAGAATCTGAACTAGAATCTGAACTAGAATCTGAACTAGAATCTGAACTAGAATCTGAACTAGAATCTGAACTAGAATCTGAACTAGAATCTGAACTAGAATCTGAACTAGAATCTGAACTAGAATCTGAACTAGAATCTGAACTAGAATCTGAACTAGAATCTGAACTAGAATCTGAACTAGAATCTGAACTAGAATCTGAACTAGAATCTGAACTAGAATCTGAACTAGAATCTGAACTAGAATCTGAACTAGAATCTGAACTAGAATCTGAACTAGAATCTGAACTGGAATCTGAACTAGAATCTGAACTAGAATCTGAACTAGAATCTGAACTAGAATCTGAACTAGAATCTGAACTAGAATCTGAACTAGAATCTGAACTAGAATCTGAACTAGAATCTGAACTAGAATCTGAACTAGAATCTGAACTAGAATCTGAACTAGAATCTGAACTAGAATCTGAACTAGAATCTGAACTAGAATCTGAACTAGAATCTGAACTAGAATCTGAACTAGAATCTGAACTAGAATCTGAACTAGAATCTGAACTAGAATCTGAACTAGAATCTGAACTAGAATCTGAACTAGAATCTGAACTAGAATCTGAACTAGAATCTGAACTAGAATCTGAACTAGAATCTGAACTAGAATCTGAACTAGAATCTGAACTAGAATCTGAACTAGAATCTGAACTAGAATCTGAACTAGAATCTGAACTAGAATCTGAACTAGAATCTGAACTAGAATCTGAACTAGAACTGAACTAGAACTGAACTAGAACTGAACTAGAACTGAACTAGAACTGAACTAGAACTGAACTAGAACTGAACTAGAACTGAACTAGAACTGAACTAGAACTGAACCAGAACTGAACTAGAACTGAACTAGAACTGAACTAGAACTGAACTAGAACTGAACTAGAACTGAACTAGAACTGAACTAGAACTGAACTAGAACTGAACTAGAACTGAACTAGAACTGAACTAGAACTGAACTAGAACTGAACTAGAACTGAACTAGAACTGAACTAGAACTGAACTAGAACTGAACTAGAACTGAACTAGAACTGAACTAGAACTGAACTAGAACTGAACTAGAACTGAACTAGAACTGAACTAGAACTGAACTAGAACTAGAACTGAACTAGAACTGAACTAGAACTGAACTAGAACTGAACTAGAACTGAACTAGAACTGAACTAGAACTGAACTAGAACTGAACTAGAACTGAACTAGAACTGAACTAGAACTGAACTAGAACTGAACTAGAACTGAACTAGAACTGAACTAGAACTGAACTAGAACTGAACTAGAACTGAACTAGAACTGAACTAGAACTGAACTAGAACTGAACTAGAACTGAACTAGAACTGAACTAGAACTGAACTAGAACTGAACTAGAACTGAACTAGAACTGAACTAGAACTGAACTAGAACTGAACTAGAACTGAACTAGAACTGAACTAGAACTGAACTAGAACTGAACTAGAACTGAACTAGAACTGAACTAGAACTGAACTAGAACTGAACTAGAACTGAACTAGAACTGAACTAGAACTGAACTAGAACTGAACTAGAACTGAACTAGAACTGAACTAGAACTGAACTAGAACTGAACTAGAACTGAACTAGAACTGAACTAGAACTGAACTAGAACTGAACTAGAACTGAACTAGAACTGAACTAGAACTGAACTAGAACTGAACTAGAACTGAACTAGAACTGAACTAGAACTGAACTAGAACTGAACTAGAACTGAACTAGAACTGAACTAGAACTGAACTAGAACTGAACTAGAACTGAACTAGAACTGAACTAGAACTGAACTAGAACTGAACTAGAACTGAACTAGAACTGAACTAGAACTGAACTAGAACTGAACTAGAACTGAACTAGAACTGAACTAGAACTGAACTAGAACTGAACTAGAACTGAACTAGAACTGAACTAGAACTGAACTAGAACTGAACTAGAACTGAACTAGAACTGAACTAGAACTGAACTAGAACTGAACTAGAACTGAACTAGAACTGAACTAGAACTGAACTAGAACTGAACTAGAACTGAACTAGAACTGAACTAGAACTGAACTAGAACTGAACTAGAACTGAACTAGAACTGAACTAGAACTGAACTAGAACTGAACTAGAACTGAACTAGAACTGAACTAGAACTGAACTAGAACTGAACTAGAACTGAACTAGAACTGAACTAGAACTGAACTAGAACTGAACTAGAACTGAACTAGAACTGAACTAGAACTGAACTAGAACTGAACTAGAACTGAACTAGAACTGAACTAGAACTGAACTAGAACTGAACTAGAACTGAACTAGAACTGAACTAGAACTGAACTAGAACTGAACTAGAACTGAACTAGAACTGAACTAGAACTGAACTAGAACTGAACTAGAACTGAACTAGAACTGAACTAGAACTGAACTAGAACTGAACTAGAACTGAACTAGAACTGAACTAGAACTGAACTAGAACTGAACTAGAACTGAACTAGAACTGAACTAGAACTGAACTAGAACTGAACTAGAACTGAACTAGAACTGAACTAGAACTGAACTAGAACTGAACTAGAACTGATATAGAACTGAACTAGAACTGAACTAGAACTGAACTAGAACTGAACTAGAACTGAACTAGAACTGAACTAGAACTGAACTAGAACTGAACTAGAACTGAACTAGAACTGAACTAGAACTGAACTAGAACTGATATAGAACTGAACTAGAACTGAACTAGAACTGAACTAGAACTGAACTAGAACTGATATAGAACTGAACTAGAACTGAACTAGAACTGAACTAGAACTGAACTAGAACTGAACTAGAACTGAACTAGAACTGAACTAGAACTGAACTAGAACTGAACTAGAACTGAACTAGAACTGAACTAGAACTGAACTAGAACTGAACTAGAACTGAACTAGAACTGAACTAGAACTGAACTAGAACTGAACTAGAACTGAACTAGAACTGAACTAGAACTGAACTAGAACTGAACTAGAACTGAACTAGAACTGAACTAGAACTGAACTAGAACTGAACTAGAACTGAACTAGAATCTAAATTTATTTAAAATGAATGGTAAATAAAATTCTACCAATCCGGTTAATTGTTTAAGATTTTTCGTTTTCCATTTAAAACACAATGTGTGTATTTTCTCACATAAAAACACAAGACATGATAAATTAAAATGTTTGAAATGTTCTTTTAACTAATTAGCGCTAAAATTGAAATCACATGTTGACATTTTAATATTTGTAAATGTTTTACTCTCTGGTACATGTGCTCTTCTAAAGATTTTGAAAATATTTGTGAATGAATTTTTACTTTCATTATGTTTGACACATGATTTGACAGTTGGCTGAAATTTTTCTAGTCAAATAAGTTAATGTGTTTTAGATTTTTTTGTTTAGCTTTTAGAACAAATTTAATTAATTAAGCAAGAAAACTAAAAACATTTGTTTTATTTCCAAGAAGTAAAAAAATTACTTAGAATTAACCAATTTTTAAAACAAAACATATTTAAAAATTTTGCTATTTAAAGCAACATTGTTTTTCAAAGTAGAATTAAGACAACATCTACGCATGTTGTTGCAACATGTTGCTAAACATGTTTGTATTGTTTGTAACAGTTTTTTGTTGGTTTTAGCCAACAACAGTCACAATCACTGGCAAAACATTTTAACTGAAAATATTTCAACAATGCGTACTTTCAGTTTAAATTGTGCGTTCAACATGAACGGTTGTTCAAAACGGATAAAAATAATTGAAATTATCTAAAAGTGGCAAAAATACAAAATTTTAGTGAAAACACAACAACAGCAGTGAATTGAATAACAAAAAAATAAATGTTTGTTTTTTAAACCGGTGAAGTTAAACAACAACAGTAGTAGTTGCAAAGGCAAAACAAAAAAAGTAAATATATGAGAGCAACAATATTGTTGCATGTGGCAGCAATAACAAAATAAAAGCCAACAAAAAAATTGTGTCTATTTATTGTCAAGTTGTTATAAGAGAAACAAAAACAAAATTATGAAAACAACAATAAATACTGTGTGTGTTTATATGGTGGTAAAGGTCGTTTACTTTTCGGCATTTTTATTAAATTGAAAAAAAGCTAAATTTACACGGTTTCCAGAAATGCTAAATTAAATGTAAAAAAAAATCGTTTAAACAAAGTTTTAATAAATTCCAATGAAATCATTGTTATTTAGTTCAATTTAATTTAAAATATTTAGGATATTTTTGTAGTGATACCGTTTTGAATAGATTCTAATAATTTTGTTTTATATTTAAAAGTTTTGAAGATAATAAAAGTGTATTAGAAAATTTCAGAACATAACTAAGCAAAATATTAGGTTCGCAGATTTTCTCTAAATTAAATGGAAACATGGATCAAGTAAGAAATCAAAATATTTAAAAAAAAAAATAAATTTTTAAATATTTGTTCACATAAAGAAAATATTATTTTACTATCTGTTGTTCATTAATAATTTCAAGCTTAAAATTATTACCAACCGTTTAAATTTTAATGGAAATTAATGAAAGTCAGTTCCCAAAATTAATTTTGACTAAAAGCTTTTAAGAATCAATGAATTTTTAAGAAAATAAAAACCATTTTTTTTATATTTTTTATTTGTCTTTTAATGAAAACTTTTAATTTTTTAAAATCAAAAAAAAAATAAGTAAAAGAGTTATATTCGGCTTTGCCGAATCTTATATACACTTCACCAAATTTTATTTTAAAATAAATTTTTTAGGTAAACAAAATTTTAATGTTTTTTTTTTCAAAATAGTTTTTAATTTTTATACCCTACACCACCATAGTGGGGAGGGTATTATGCGTTTGTGCAGATGTTTGTAACGCCCAAAAATATTAGTCTAACACCCACCTTAAAGTATACCGATCGACTTAGAATCGCTTTCTGATTAAACGATGTCCGTCCGTCCGTCTGGTTGGCAGACTGGCTGTCCATGTAAACCTTGTGCGCAGAGTACAGGTCGCAATTTTGAAGGTATTTCGATCAAATTTCGTACATATTATTTTTTCGGCCCAAGGACCAAGCCTATTGAAACTGGCTGAAATCGTTCCATTATTTCACCTAGCCCCCATACAAATGTCCTATCGAAATTGGACTTTATGGGTCATAAATGTATAATTTATATATCTATCTACACAAATTTCGCTCCAAATAAGTTTTATATATACAAAATGCATGTCACCAAATTTTGTTACGATCGGTCCATAATTAGTCATAGCTCCCATATAGACCCGCTTCCGAAAATCACTTTAACGTGCATAAATCGCTTAAAAATGTTGGTATACTCACAAAATTCAACATATTTAACTTTAATATAGACATTAATCACACAACCTAATTTCAAGGTGATCGGTCCATAATTGGTCATAGCCCCCATATAAGGCCCACTTTCGAAAATCACTCAAAAATATAAATTATTGAAATTTTAAAAGAAAAATGTTTTTGCTTTTTTACTTAGTGTAGGGTATTATATGCCCGGACTTGACCGACCATACTTTCTTACTTGTTTTTTTTTTAATTTATTTTTGGAAAAAGAATTTTTGACCTATTTTTTAAATTTTTTCAAAAACTAAAATTGTGAAATTAAAATTGAAATATCCAAAAAACTCCATATAGTATGAATACGATCAAACTCGAAAGACCCAAGGCCAATTTGTTTGTGATATTTGTCATGTAATTTCAAAATATTTTATCGAGTTCTATGCCAATGCATACAAATAGTTTAGTTCTTTCAGAATATTTATAAAAAATGTGTAAAATTGTTCTTCGTCAAATGCTGTAAATTTGAGCAAAATCTATTAATGTATGTAGCTAGCACATTTTATTTGAAATTTCGAGTTTTGGAACAAAGTTGCAATGTTCTCAAGGATGAGAATTTGTGTTCAAAAATTAAATTCCTTCGAAATTTTTCAATTTTAAATTGGTCTCCATGTTAACCCTAAATATTTGCAACTGTTAAAATTTGCATTTTTAATCTTCATTAAAAGGTTATTTAAATCATAAACATTTTTTTTTTGATTACTGGAAATTTCGTTTACTAAAAGTGTGAAAATTTATAATTTGTGTTCCAAAATATGATTGAAATGTTATGATGTTTTTTGGCATAGAATAAATGCACATAAAGGAAGGAGAGATTATAAAAATTAAACGAAATTACACTCTTTTCACACATACAATAACAAAATACATGGTAATATATACTCCTGATTTAGATTTTTGACAACAGACTCAGTTTGTTGGCCCTATATTATTATCATCTATGTTTTTTGTATCAAGTTGAATGAGTTATCGATATCAGAAAATGTTTATATTTAATTATATTTAAAAACTAGCTAAACCCGGTCCGCGTTGCTGGCCCTTAGAATACATCTTTTTTTATGTTGCATCTCTATCTCGATTTTAATATTCAGTGTCATATAAAGTCGGTGATCCAACCTTCAATGTTAATTCATGTAGTGGCATTTCAGCTGGTTCCAATGAATTCAAAAATTTAGTATGCGAATTTCTTATTCATGCACCTAATATGCAAGAGTAAACAAAATTGTTTATCACATACCGAAAATCAAAAATCTAACTTTACACTGCTACCCAAGAGGCTTTTCTGAAGATTCCGTGAAAATTTCATCAAAATCTGTCCAGCCATTTTTGAGTCCATACGGAACATACACACATCCATTTTTATGAAATATAGGGCATTAGCGGTATAATGTAAAAATTTGATTTTTTCACGCCCCTCCGCCCACAGACCAAATATTAAAAATCTGATTATACAGTGTTAACTGCTGGGCAATTCTGAAGATTCCATGCAAAATTTCATCAAAATCGGTCCAGCAATTTTTTATATATATAGATGGCATTAGCGGTATAATGTAAAAATTTGATTTTGTCACACCCCTCCGCCCACAGACCGAAAATCAAAAACCTGACTTTAGGGTGTTACCCGCTAGGCTATTCTGACGATTCCCTGAAAATTTCATTAAAATCGGTCCAGCTGTATTCATTCGGATCATGTATATTAGATGAAAAATTTTTGTATGAGAAAATTCGAAAATCTTTAAGAATGGATAATGGACATAATGTAGTATTTTAGGTGTCTAAAACAATATTTAGAAAATTTCCTTTACAATGATACCAGTTTATAGCTAATCGGTTGAACGGACATAGGTAGAAGCATTTTTTGTATAGATAGATAAAGGCCACCCTAATGTACATAAAAATATCGATATCATAATGAAAATCAATTTTTATTGTCAGAGTTATATTGTGGAATTTTATGTGGATCATTTTTCTGGAAGATCTTAACCCTCTAGCTCCTCTCCTTAGCGCTCAATTTGAGCCTTTTTTCTAAAAAATCAAAAAAGACCTTTCAAAAAAGAAAATTTAAGAATTAGAATATTCTACGAAAATTATTGCCAGAAAATTTCAGTGGGGGTCACCAAAGATACCAAAGCTGTAATTAAAGCTCTATATGCTTAATTAGCGAAATTGCATGTCACGTATTTTAAGAAAATCGATAAAATATATTTATGATTCGAATGAGCTGAAATTTAAAATACAAATAGTCCTTGAGAAGATCTACAAAATCATGTAAGTTATCTCTTTTTGCTCGAGTTTTTTTTCGTTTTTTACATATGGTGGGTTTGCGGAAGGTCAATTTTTTTTTAGAACATCAGCTATATTTATACTACCATATTGGGGAGGGTATAATGCGTTTGTGTATATGTTTATAACGTCCAAAAATATTTGTCTAACACCCACCTTAAAGTATACCGATCGACTTAGAATCACTACAGGTCGCAATTTTGAAGATATTTCGATCAAATTTGGTACATATTATTTTTTCGGCCCAAGGACCAAGCCTGTTGAAACTGGCTGAAATCGGTCCATTATTTCACCTAGCCCCCATACAAATGTCCTTCCAAAATTGGACTTTATCGGTCATAAATGTTTAATTTATATATGTATCTCCACAAATTCCGCTCCAAATAAGTTTTATATACACAAAATTCATGTCACCAAATTTTGTTACGATCGGTCCATAATTAGTCATAGCACCCATATAGACCCGCTTCCGAAAATCACTTTAACGTGCATAAATCGCTTAAAAATGATGGTAAACACACAATTCAACATAGTTAACTTTAATATAGACATAAATCACACGACCTAATTTCATGGTGATCGGTCCATAATTGGTCATAGCTCCCATATAAGGCCCACTTCCGAAAATCACTCAAAAATATAAATTATTGAAATTTTAAAAGGAAAATGTTTTTGCTCTTTTACTTAGTGTAGGGTATTATATGGTCGGGCTTGACCGACCATACTTTCTTACTTATTTTGTAATAAAATTGTGAATAAAATTTAAACAACTTGCTAAAAGTTATCTCGTCCCTATAAAAAGTTACACGCATCCAATGTTGGATCATGTAAACATGCACGTATTTTTAAGTTTTTTTTCACAATAATTTTTCTTTTATAGAAAAAAATTTCTTCCGGACTATATACAATTTTTGTATGACCTGTAAAAGGGGGGTCAGACGGCATGTATTGCTTGTGTTTTGTGCCATGTATTGGGACATTTTTCCATATGTAAACATATACATACCGTGTGATCCACATGAAACTTTGTGTATGTAAAATACATGTGTATTACTCGTGACATTTTTGGCAATTAGAGCATGTTCTATTTTCGTGTGTATAACAGTGTTGTATTTTAAAATACAACACTGTGTGAGTGCAAAATAAAAAAAACAAAACAAAAGCGAGTAAAGAAAAATCATAATAAAATAAGTTTCATTGCATTAAATATATTTATTGTGATTTAAAAATGTTTTAAATAAATATATTGTTAAAAACAATAAACATATAAACTTATAGAGGTTATGTCACATGCAATTACATATGTACGTTTGAACGTGGAAATTATGAATCGTATGTATAATGTGAATTTTGACATACATATGGAATTCCATATGTATCGAATACATGTCCCAATACACAAGCAATACATGCCGTCTGACCCCCCTATAAGGAAAACATAATGCAAAAGCGAGTAAAATAAAATTTGGCCCACTTAATCGGACATAAGCCTCTCCAGACCAATCGAAACTTGTCCAATTTTAAAAATATGTTAGTTGTGAGTAAACAATTCTAAAAACACCATGTATTACTTAAATACGTACAGAGCTATTTTACTATCACACGGTAAAAAACGTCACAGTGGGCACTTATGTAAAAAAAAATAGTTTTTAAAGCAACAATTATAATGCCATTTCATGTCCACTTAATTTAATGAAGATCGGCCCATATTTGTTCATAGGTACCATAAAGGATCACTTCCGAAAAACAAAAACCTAAATAAAAGTTTTATAAATATCGATATCGAACAAAAAATTTTACATAGATCAGATGTAATCCACAAAAAATCATACTATTTATTTTTGTGACGATGAGTCTTTAATTTGAAAAAGCTCCCAAATAAGATGCCAAAGCTCAATATTTTAGGACGATCGTCCCTTAATCTTTATGTCAACAGCAGAACTGCTTTACGCACGTCAACAGCAACATACCTGGGTATGTTCATACGTTTTGTATGGCAAATGGCTGCCGTTAGCATAAAAATGCTAATATCTAAGTCGTTTGTTGTAGTTTCTGTATTATTATACCCTTCACCTTCGTGAGAAGGGTATATAAAAGTTTGTCATTCCGTTTGTAATTTCTACATTTTTCATTTCCGACCCTATAAAGTATACCTATTCTGGATCCTTATAGATAGCGGAGTCGATTAAGCCATGTCCGTCTGTCTGTCTGTCCGTCTATCTGTTGAAATAAATTTTCTGAAGACTCCAGATATCTTCGGGATCCAAATCTTCAATAATTCTGTCAGACATGCTTTCGAGAAATTTGCTATTTAAAATCAGCAAAATCGGTCCATAAATAACGGAGATATGAGCAAAAAACCGGGACAACCTCGATTTTTTACCTATTTTTGATCTATATCTGGATTACTACGTCATTAATATAGACAATATGGATATCTAATGATAGATATTTCAAAGTTGGACCTACAATGGGTCAAAATCGGGAAAAATATGTTTTAACCCAAAATTAAATACTAAAAAAAAAAAAATTTGGAAAAAACTTTTTTTAAAAAAAATTAAAAAATAATTAAAAAAAAAAAATTTTTTGAAAAACAATTAAAAAAAAAATTAAATTTTGTTTACCTAAAACTATTTAAAAAAAATTATTTTAAAGTATAATTTGGTGAAGGGTATATTAGATTCGGCACAGCCGAATATAGCTCTCTTACTTGTTTTTTTTTTATTTTGTTAGAAATAGACAAAAGGTTCAAACATTTTATGATAACCATTTTTACCCTTACATTTAGTCATTGTTTTTTGAAAAAAGTGGTTGTGTAGGTAATACCTACTAGGTATGACAAAATAGGTTTTTTTATTGAGTTTTTGCAAAGATACACATTTTTCAAATTAAAACATTTTTTTTAATTATTAATAGTTTTTAATAAAATTTATTATCAGGAAACCCGTAATTCCCAAAAAAGTTTTGAAAAATATCAAAAATGGGATTTTTAGTTTTTTTTGCTATAATATCCACACCAGGAGCGACATTATCGGAACCCTTTACAAAATAATTAAGAACATATTTGACCATCTAAATCAGGTTACTTTATTTTGATATCGACTATGAGATTTGAGAAGCTTTACCCTTCCGTATCAATAATTTTTAAATTTATTTCCATTTAAAGTATTTAGTGTAAAGTTAGCTTTACAAAAAGTATAAACTCCTAATACATCATCTTTGTAATTTTTTATATAACTTAAAAATAAAAAAAGTAATTTTTTCCCAAAAACTAGAGAAAAATCGTCTTTTTAAATTTTTTTAAATTCAAATACATATAACTTTGGAGTCAGTCACGATTTTTAAATTAGTGCAATAAAAAAATAATGGAGAAAATCGGGATATTTATTTGGATCAATTTTATCAGTATATTTGCATGCGTTTTCTATGGATATGTATGCTGTTGACGTAAGGGTGCAAATTTGTAAATGGGCTTTATGTTCCAATTGCGGAAAACAGTTTTGGCTAGGATATCAAGAAATTTCAAGTCGATCCGATTATCCAATTCAGAGCTACAGCATTTTAAAAATGCAAAACATACCTAGGTATGTTGCCGTTGACATAATGGTTAATAGGTTTTGCTTAAGGCTGACATCAGAAAAATACAAAAATGTTGCATTTTTTTCCGAAATCAAAAACTTTTTAGACTTTTTTTTCTCAAAATGAAGCTTAGATGTTTACCTTGATAACCTATTTGGTCGCTTAGTGGGATGCGATTTGGATATCTAGCAAAATAAATGTTTTGTAACTCAAAACATAAAATTTTTGACTTTTTTTTTTGCTCAAAAGAAATCTTAGGTCTTGGCTGGAAATGGGCGGAAATGTAAAAATAGGCGTGGCACCACCCATGACAAAAAATAAATGTTTTGTAACTCAAAACATAAAATTTTTGACTTTTTTTTTTGCTCAAAAGAAATCTTAGGTCTTTGCTGAAAATGAGCGGAAATGTAAAAATGGGCGTGGTACCATCTAAGTAAATAATTATTTTAGAATATCTTCAGCACTATAATTGTGACAGTCTTCAAACTTTGTACAAATCAATTTCATATCAGTGCATAAAGTTTAACCAAAAATGGAACGGATGGGTGTGGACTCTCCCATACAAAGTAAATAGTTATTTTCGAATATCTGAAGATATCTTAAAAGAATTTAAACTTTGTACAAATGAATTTTTTATTACTATACAGAGTTTGGCTGAAAATGGGCGTGACACATACAAAGTAAATAGTTTTTTTACAATATCTCAGGAACTATAATTGTGAAAGTTATCAAACTTTATATGAATCAATTTTGTATCACTGCTTGAAGTTTAACAAAAAAATGGGGGGGATATATAAATGGTGTGAGTCACCACCTTTCATACAAAGTAAGCCAGTATTATACAATAAGATTCGGCATAGCCAAATATAACACTATCATTTGTTTTACTTAATATCATCAGGAAACAGTGTTTAATGTTTAAAATCTATTTCAAATGCTCTCTAACGAGACTAAATAGTCGGCTCCGGTTGTATAGTTGATTTGTCGCTGTTTCATTTCATGCTCGAACAAAAATTGTGACTCCTTAAGTTCTGAAAAAACATTAGAAGTGAATGAATGAAAGAGATTTTTTGGTGAGGTGTGTATATGTATGAGTTTATAAGTGTGAGTATCTATGATCGAGTGTATTAGTGTTTGGTGACACACAAAATTTTCATGTTTTTTTTAAGCCTTTAAGCAAACAACTACAACAACGACGACAAAATAAATAAACAACAATGATTACGTTTCAATGTTTACTAAACTACTGCTGTTTGTTATATGCTGCTGCTTCTACTGCTGACGAATTTGTTTGTGTAATTTTTCAAACGTTTTTACTTTCAATTTTGAATCATAGAATAACATAGAAAATAGCAACAATAACAGCTAACAATTTTTAAGGCAACGATGACGTATTGTGTATGAATAAAGTGGCGCGCAAGTTTAAATTAAAAGTGTTTAAATTAAATTTAAAAATTCGAATTGAAAAAAAACAATCATATTGAATTTACACACAAATGGAGTATGTTTGAAATATGTGTGTGTGTGAAAATCTACAATATATTTTTAAATCAATTTAATTAATTTAACATATTTGTTGAAAAAAAAAATATTTAAAAAAAAAAAATAACATAAGAATATGTCTTTAACAACAAATTTGTTTATCAGGTGTTTGAGTTAATAAAAAGTATATTTAAAAAAATAAAAATTTAATAAATTGTTGTTTAAATATTTAAATGCAGTTGACCTCAACCTGTAGGCGTATAAATGATGATTTTCAATATGTTTTTTATTTTTTGTATTTTTCGTTGATATTAAACAAATTTCTGTTCATTCTTTTTTAATTTTATTGAAATAAAATGTGTGTATTTGATTGTTTGTGTTTAATAATTGCGACAAATTCAAAAATTTAAATGTCTTGCAAATATTTTAATGTGTTTTTTTTTGTTTGTTTTCTTGTTGTCTCAGAAATGTTTCAGTGTTAAAGTCAACCGTGTTGAAAAGTTCAAAGAAATTATTTAAAGAATTTGTTATTGGTATTGAAAAAAAAAATTAATTTCTCTGAAAGAAAATAATTACAATAAAAATCTGCTGAAATGTAACAATTTGCTGTTTTTTTTTTAATGGAAAATTAAGGATATAAATAATTGCTGCTGCAGAAAATTCTACAACGGAAGTTCGAAAATAAAACAAAACAAATAAAGGTGAGTGGAATTTTGATAAACAATTTTTTAGTTTAAAGTAACAAAAGGATTTTTTTTTTTTTTTTTTATTTTGAAACATAAGTCAATATCGGATACTCTGTTCTAAAGTAAAGAGTATCCCAGATAGAGCATTCTATATCGATCGAAACAAATATGAGTCAGATGGGGCACGGTCTGGACTATAAAGCGGGTGAGACAAAACTTCCCAAGCACTTCATTCTAAATACTTTTTAAATGCTATTGATCGTCGATCGTTGTCAAGATGGAATATTACGGTTTCATACCTGGGTATTTTTCTGGGTATTTTTCGCAAGCTTCTAGCAAATCAGTGGCCTTCGGTACAGGTTGCCTGCGATGGTCTGGTCATAAGTATTTCAGCAGATCATAATAGTTAAGAATCTTTTTATCCCACATAATACAGAGAATTACCTTAGCGTCATGGGTATTTGGCTTTGGTGTCGATTCGGATGGTTGGCCAGGCTTCGCATATGATCTCTTAAACTTCGGGTCATCATAGTGAATACATTACACGGTGCTACGATGGAAAAAACTTGGAAAACGGCCTAGCGTGGGTTATAGGTATTGCTGAGTACACTACAAATTGTCTCTAAAAATTTCAGAAACACCCTTAAATTCAGAAGTTATTCTGAAAAAACCGTTTTCAGTGATGTTCGTCGACTTATCGACCTGTAGCTTAGTCAGTTTTTGTCCGACTTTAAATTTTTTAACGGGTTTGGAAAGAAAACTGATTACGCTTTAAAATGACGTACAATTTTTGTTGCATTTTTAAGTTATAAGTATTGTTTTTGTTAAGAATATCTAAAAGAAAAACAAAATTTATCAACTTTTTTGATTTGAGTCGCTTTTCATTGCTTATTTTAATATGAAAGTTTATAAATATTTATACCAACATATATAGAAAATTTAGTTCTTAACAAAACATGGTTTTAATTATTCAAATCGGATGAAAATTTTAAAAGTTATTCTACTTTTAATTAACACCACTTTTAGTATTTTCTCCCCCAGCGCATTTAAATAAAAATAAACAAAAAAGTGTGGAAAAAACAAGTAATATATTCGGCTGTGCCGAATCTTATACACCCTTCACCAAATTATACTTAAAAATTTTAAATATTTTTAGGTAAACAAAATTTTAATTTTTTTTTCGATTGTTATTTTAATTTTTTTTTTTAAATTTAAAATTTTTTTTTTTAAAATTTAAAAATTTTTTTTTGTTTTTTAAATTTTTTTTTGTGAAAAAAAATTCGGGTTAAAATTTTTTTTCTTCCGATTTTGACCCATTGTAGGTCCAACTTACTATGGTCCTATATACGTCGTTGCAAATGTCATTGAAATATCCATCATTAGATATCCATATTGTCTATATTAATGTCTTAGTAATCCAGATATAGGTCAAAAAAAGGTAAAAAATCGAGGTTGTCTTGGTTTTTTCCTCATATCTCAGCCATTTGTGGACCGATTTTTCTGATTTTAAATAGAAAAATTCTCGAAAGCATGTCTGACAGAATTATTGAAGATTTGGATCCCGAAGATATCTGGGGTCTTCAGAAAATTGATTTCAACAGACAGACGGACAGACAGACAGACAGACAGACAGACAGACAGACAGACAGACAGACAGACAGACAGACAGACGGACATGGCTTAATCGACTCCACTATCTATAAGGATCCAGAATATATATACTTTATAGGGTCGGAAATGAAAAATGTAGAAATTGCAAGCGGAATGACAAACTTACATATACATATATACCTTCTCACGAAGGTGAAGGGTATAAAAATATTTGTAAAATTTTGAATTTACAAGGTAAATTTTTTCGAACTTTTTTCAAAAAAGTTTAATAACTTTTGCAAATATAAACAGATTTTAACAAGTAATATCTCATTTTTTTCCCGTATAAAGTTGTCTTTAAAACACTGTACAAAAAAGAATAGGTTTTCATAGAAAAAAATAAAATTAACTACTGTTGAATATGAAAAATTACGAAAAAATAAAAAATAAAGCGAAACTTTTTATAAAAACTTACGCAATTTTTTTTGATATACATTTTGTGCATACATTTTATGAAAGCTTAATTCTTTGTCTATCCACAATTGTTTAAAATTTTGTAATCGGTATAAAAATGTGTTAGTTAGAGGTACTAAAGTACTACAACCTACCCTAAAACAGCTTTTTCAAAATATCTCAAAATTTTTGAAAACGGTTTTAGTATGTCCTCACCTAGGCCTACAACCCCCATTAGGTCGCTTTTCAAGTTCTGACAAAAAGTGTCATTTTGCAGCAGAGTGTTATTCATCGCATGTAATGATTCGGTGCAAAAATGATTTTCTTTTATAGCGTTGAAGCAGCATTCCAGCAATACAAAATCGTCTGTCAAGGTCTCTCGGCGTCAGTTTGTATGGTACCCAATTTCCATTGTATGCTGCTCGCAAGCACTTTGAAATTGCTGACTGAATAGCTTCCAATAATTTTGCAAACTCTTGTAGAGTTTTACAATAATCTTCATTGAATAATGCCTCCATTTCTTGGACTTCAAACTTGTTTGTCTTGCCTGGGCGATCTTTGATTTCTAAACCGAACAAACCATCTATCGCACGTTGAAACTGATGGAAACTTTGGTGTCAAACGGGCTATCGGTCAGCTAACGACTTCTTATTATAAAGTAAATGCAACGGATGCAATCCAGGGAGATGAATTCGTTGCCTCTATAAGTTAGGATTAGTTACTGAGTATAATCCGACGAGATAAATACTTCGGCTCACGGTCGGCTAAGGGCTAGGCAATGAATGCTATCCAAGGAGATACAATTTTGTGCTCTCATTGGCTAACTACGACTTATTGTCTAATACTAGCTAATGAGTACAATACGACGAGATAAATGCTTCGGCTCTCGGGTAACGACTAATTGTTGGTAAATACAGGTTAGACTAGAAAAATTATTCGGCTCTTGGTCAGCTAACTACAACTTATTGGCTATGACTAGCTAATGAGATAAATGCTTTGGTCCTCGGTTGGCTAATGACTAGTTATTGAAAAATATAGTTACGGATGCAATTCTAGGAGATAAATTCGTCACCTTCCATCGGCTAACTACGACTTATTATCTATGACTAGTTAATGATTACAATCCAACGAGATAAAAACTTTGGCTCTCGGTCGGCTAACGACAAATTATTAGTAAATACAGCTTTTGGATGCGATTCGAGGAGATAAATTCTTCAGCTCTCGTCGGCTAACTCCTACTTTTATTGACTATAACTAGCTCATAACTTTTTTTTTAATAATAAATAAAAAAAGCTTAAAATTAAAAAAATAAAAAATTGGCATAAAATTTTTATCACTAAAAAATTTATTTTTTAATAATTTTGAAATTAAATGAAAGACCTAATTCCTCAATCTTTCTAAAAAAATAAAAAAATTTGAAAATCAATATTTTTTTAAAATGCACCCTTTTTATACCCTTCACCTTCGTGAGAAGGGTATATATAAGTTTGTCATTCCGTTTGTAATTTATACATTTTTCATTTTCGACCCTATAAAGTATACATATTCTGGATCCTTATAGATAGTGGAGTCGATTAAGCCATGTCCGTCTGTCTGTCTGTCTGTCTGTTGAAATCAATTTTCAGAAGACCCCAGATATCTTCGGGATCCAAATCTTCAATAATTCTGCCAGACATGCTTTCGAGAAGTTTGCTATTTAAAATCAGCAAAATCGGTCCATAAATAACGGAGATATGAGCAAAAAACCGGGACAACCTCGATTTTTGACCTATTTTTAATCTATATATGGATTACTAAGTCATTAATATAGACAATATGGATATCTAATGGTAGATATTTCAAAGTCCATTGCAACGATGTAGATAAGGCTATAGTAAGTTGGATCTACAATGGGTCAAAATCGGGAAAAATATTTTTTAACCCGAATTTTTTTGTCATAAATTTAAAAAAAAAATAAAAATTTAAAAAAATACTTTTTTTTTTAAAAAAATTAAAAAACAATGTGGAAAAAAAATTTTGAAAAACAATTAAAAAAAAATTAAATTTTGTTTACCTAAAAATACTTAAAAAAATTTATTTTAAAGTATAATTTGGTGAAGGGTATATAAGATTTGGCACAACCGAATATAGATCTCTTACTTGTTTTCTTAAAAGAAAGTTTAGGTCTTTTCCTTGAAGAGGTTTTTGGTCGCTTAGTGGGATCTGGGTTTGATATATATCAAAATAAATGTCTTATAACTCGAAACATACATTTTTTACTTTTTTTTCTTTTTTTTCTTTTGGACTCTTTCTTAATATTTATTTATTGCTCAAAAGAAAGCTTAAGTCTAGTCCTTTAAGAACTTTTTGGTCGCTTAGAGGGATGCGAGTGGGATACATATCAAATTACTATCCAATAGGACTACCTTGGTGCAAATTTCATCATTTTCGGAAGACATCGATTTCAAAAGTTGGTTCACTTATTTACCTTTCCAATTCCTTTGCCTATAACTTATAACTCTTTCGCTTTTTCTTTTATCTTCTAAACCTCAACTGTAAACATAATTAAAAGTAGTATTTAAAAATTCTTACACATAATGGCAAAGGCTTGACATTTGAACACATTAACAGATAGCAGAACGAAGAACGAAGAAAACCTTAAAACTTTAACTATGCACTCGAGTGTTGTAATATTTTAAAGGTAATAATTTGTTTTCAACTGTAAAAACTTTTTTAACTACTTACACATCTAAGCCACTAATTGCTGGCTAAAAAAACTGAAAAAGTTGCAAAAAAAAAAATTAAAAAACATTTGTAGAAAAATCTACAAAACTTTTGAAAGCAAAAAAAAAAAGGAAAATTCTAAAATAAAACATACAAAGAAAAAAGTAATTAAGAACAAGTATTAGAAAAAAATATGGCAAACATCAAAAGATAATTGAGAGTTTTTGGTTGGCTGGTAATTTAAAATAATTGCTTTTAAAGCAATTCCAAGCAAATAATACAGCAATTATAACACCTCATAAAGTCCACTTAAAATCTTTTAATTCTAAAATAATTTATTTTAGTTGTATTTTATAAAGAATAACCCATCCTTCTTGAAAATTCTATACTTCAACTGTGTGTCTCTTAATACTTAAGTACCTAAAAGTAGGCAATTTAATTCAAGCCTTTTTGTTATACTTTCAAATTTTATTCATTTCTTTGACACTTGATCATTTAATTACCGGTATATGACTGCTTATGTTAAACTGCCTAAAAGCATGCTTCAGTTTGTGTTTGATACCTTTTAGTGCAAAACATTTGAAGCTAATTAATGGTTTTATTTTAAAAGGTTGTCAAGTGTAATCATTAATCTGTAGCTTTTTGTAATTTCAACAGAGTTTTATCTTACAATTTATAATTAGAATTAAAATAATTGTGTTTTAGAACAATTATAGTAAAGGTGAAATTAAAATTTAATCATTAGGGGCGGATTTTGATCCATTTATTATTGGAAAATATGCGCCTAAAATATGCTTCAAAAAATCAAAATATGACCTCAAAAATTTAAAAATATGTACTTAAATTTTTGTGCAGAATCATAAAATAATTAATTTTGAATCGCGTAATGTCTAAAAAATACCATTAAATAGTTAAAGTTTTAAAATTATAATTGTTATTCTGAGAAAACGATGCACAGTGGTATGAGAATAAAAAAAGAGGGAAATAGATCTGTAACTTCTAAACCCTTACTCCTATTTGAATGAAATTTCACATGCGCAAAGAGGAAGTGTAGTAGAGTTTAAGTTTTGAATTTGGACCTCATGGCCCCACTAGGAGCGGGACTAGGGGTTCCCAAATTAGGACACCTCGGGTATGTTCAATTTTTAAAATGATCCTATTTCTTCGTTTGTGTTCCGATTTAAAAAAAATTACACATACAGAATTTCCTCATCGAGCACTACATAAAACCTCATTCTAGCTATCAATTATCTCTTATAGCTTAGGAGATTTTCGCATTTGACAATTTAATTTTCAAAATTTTTACCCACCCTACACCAGTTTTTTGGTGTCCGCGGTTCCAAATATTCTCCGATTTTATCCATTTTTCTTTTATAGGATTAACAATAGATCTATATATCAAATAAAGAAGGAAGTGTTTAAAAATCATGACTGAGTCCAAAGTTACATGCTTTTGAATATAAAAAAATTAAAAAAGGCGATTTTTCGCAATTTTTTTTGGGAAAAAAGTACTTTTATTCTTTTTAAGTTATATAAAAATTTTCTAAGAGGATGTATAAGAATTTAAACATTTCAAAAAGCTAACTTTACGCTAAATATTTTAAATGAAAAAAACATTTATAATTTTTGATACCGACGGGATCAGGTCCATTCAAAAAATGTCTATTTTTTATGTAAAATTGAAATTTAGGGCAAAAATTCTCAAATCGCATACTCAATATCAAAATATAGTAACCTATTTTAGATGGCCCAATAAGTTCTTAATTATTTTGTAAAGGGTTCCGATAACCCCGCCCCCATTATTGATATTATAGTCAAAAAAACAAAAAAATCCCATTTTTGGAATTTTTCAAGATTTTTTTGGGAATTGCGGGATACTTGATAACAAATTTCAAAATTTGTTTTTATTTTTCCATTTTAAATAGAAAAATCTACATAACTGTGAAATTTCATTAAAAAATATTCATAAATAAAAATTTTATTTCAATTTGAAAAATGTGTATCTATGCAAAATTCAATAAAAAGCATTTTTTGTCATATTTTTCAAAAAAGTATTCCATGAATTTTTTAATTGTCAAAAGATATATACATTTTTGAAAAGTAGACAAAATCCTCTATCCATTGATATATAACATGTCTACCTTGTGTTTTTTACGTGTCAAATAAATTAGGGAAAACTTAACAACTCGCTGAGAATTTACCTAGCACTGTTATATACATTCATAAAAATGTTATTATGTAGGCAACATGCTTTTTTATGAATTTCTATGTTTCTCGATGTTGAAAGAAATAAGTCTATAACATTTAATGTTATTTCTATAACAAATTCGACAACAAACTTCTATTTTTATTAAAAACTTGGAAAATAAGCATATAAATATGCATTTTGAAGTAAAATATAACAAAATATGCAAAAATATGCACTAACTAAATCGATGCCATTTTACAGCAAAATGTGCGATTCGGACAGAAAATTAGACTAAATTGTATTTGGACGCTCGAGAAAAAACATGCATTTGCATATAAATCCGCCTCCTATTAATCATATAAAGAGAGTGATGTTATATTTTTGAAATTCTTTGGTTTTTTGGAAAATCTTTAAGATGTAGTTTTTTAATTTTTCTGCCTCTATGTTGAAATAAACTTTTCAAAGTATCAAAATTACCCACAAATATCAATATATCGGCAATGATTTTGAGAGTTCATAAATGCCCGATTCATGAAATGTAAAAAAATATATTTTTTTTCATAAGATTAATAAATTATTTAAACCTTTTGCATATCTCTGAAAAATACTACAAATTCCAATTGTATACTGTTGTCCTTATCACATTTCCTGTCAATATTTATTATGCAAATACATTATTAGTACCCTTCAAAGCATACATTGCTAAATACTAAAAATGTTTTCAATATTTTTATCCCTTAAACTGTACTTCAATGTTTACTTAAAAAATTTTCTAGGAATCTTATGTTTAATAAATATGTATTTATTGTATATTTTAAGAAATTCAGTATCATGTTTAGCAATATGTTACAAGGAAATCTACTTTAGTGTTTTTCAAAAATATTTAGGTTTGTATTGCTAAAAAGGGATAGTGATTAATGAACCTTTTATTTATTAACCCGCCTTCAGATAGGCTTTATTATTTAAAATATAAGTATTCAATGAAATATAGCTGATAATTTGTAAAGCATTTATTTGTTCTTGAATATTTCTATAGAAATAAAATAAAATTTAAACTTTATTCAATTTAAACTAATAAATTGCACTTTAATACTCTTAATTATAAATTGTTTTTATTAAATTACAAGTCATTTAAAGTGATATGTAAAATGTTATTTACTTAGGATTTAATCTATATTTTCTTATATTTTTAAAAATTCCTTTTTACAACTTACTTAGTTTATTTTTATAATCCTTAATTTAATTTAATGTTTTATTTATTATGTATTTCATTTGCCTTTTACATCATTGTTAAATTTCATTTACAAAAAGTACTTGCTTCAATTTATTACCCTTAGTAGTCATTTTTTTCTGGACTTTTTTTTTAGAAATGATTTTATTTATTGTGTTTAAGAGTATTTAAATAATTTATTATACTTTAGTTTTTGTTATTTATGTAAATAGACAATGAAATGTGTATTTGTTTATGCCACTTACTTGTTTTCTTAATGGCCTAAAAATAGGCTTTACTTTTTATATACAAAAGTATTTATAAATTAAAATAAATAAGAAGGGTAAGTATGCATATTGAAATAGGTAGGCTAAGTGATTTAGAGCTAGTTTTTTAGTTGTTAGTTAAATGTAGCTTAACACTCTGTTATGTTCAACATTAGATGGGGTTTAAACAATGATTGTGTTTTTCACTAATGGATTTCGAACAGTGAATTTTTAAAACATTTATGATTTCAAAAGTTTGGGGTCATTTTAACCCCAAGTGCCATTAAGGGTTAATTTCCATTTTTGTGCTGTTACTATAAATATTAGACTTCATGTTATATATTTTTTTAAGTTTCATCAAAATCGGCCCAAAAATATATAACATTTCGCTATCTTTGGTATCTGAAGCCCGACCACACAGCCGAATCGACACCAAAGCCAAATATTCATGGTGTTAAGGTGGGAGCAAAAGGGTCTTATATATTATGAGCTGCTGAAATCTGACCAGACCATCACAGGGAACCCTTACCTTGGCCGAAAAATGCCCAGAATATGCGATCTGATATGAAACCGTAATATTCCATCATGATAACGCTAGGCCACATGTTGCAATACTTGTTAAAAACTATTTAGAAAGGAGTAGTTGGGAAGTTTTGCCTGACCTTCATTATAATCTATTTGTTTCGATCGCAGAATGCTTTGTCTGGGATACGCTTTACTTTGGAACAGAGTATCCGGTATTGGTTTTTATCGTTCTTGGCCACAAAAGATGAGCTGTTCTTTTGGTTTAATATCCGTTTATTGCCAAAAAGTTGGGAAAAGGCCATAGCTAGCAAATGTTTCAAAATAAAAATTTAAAAAAATTCCGCAATTTTAAGTCATACACCCAATAATATTTTTATAGAAAAGCTTTTTTTTATAAAAAACATGCAACTCGTAATCTAATGGCAATTATAGTAAATAATTTAAAGCTAAAACCTTATATTTTTAATTTTAGTTACGCCCATTTTGTAATATTTTAAAAGTGGGCGTAATAAAATTTTTAAAAGTTTATATTTTTTAACATAAACTGGTTATAAATGCGATTAAAGTTATATAATTGAGCTAGAAGTTAAATAAAATTAAAAAATAAAAAATGTTTATTGATTAAAGTAAAAATCTATTAATATATAAAAATTACCTCAACATTGACACTTTACAATTGATTTAAATAAGGAATAGCTTACTTTATTTGGAATAATTCAGTCTTTCAAAAACTTTATCGAAATGATATTCACTTCACATACAATTTTTAAATTAATTGCCGCCAAAGTTGGAAAATTATTAAAAATCCATATTAATAAAAAAATTCGTGACATACTTTTAGGGCATGTTTCAGAAAAATGTACAAAACTTGAGAAATTGATTTAAATAAGGAATAGCTTCTTTTATTCAGAATAATATTTACTTCACATAAAATTTTTAAATTAATTGCAACCAAATTTGAACAATTTTGGAAAAAAAAATATAAACATTTATTTAAAAAAAAAAAAAATTGTCATACAAAATTTATTGATTTGATTTAAGTGAAGGATACCATAATATATTTAGAATAATTTAGGCTTTCAAAAACTTTATTCAAATGATAGCCATTGCACATCAAATTTTTAAATTAATTGCCACCAAATTTGAAAAAAATGAAATGGTCCATGTATGTAATGGCATCACGTGAGAACGGCTGGAACGATTTGGCTGATTTTTTTTTATTCGATTCGAAATTTTCAGGAGACGGTTGGTAAAAAGAAAAAAAATTCAAAAATTTTGGGTAAAACTCGGAAATTTTTTTTTTGGGTCAATTCAACTGTAATAAAAAATCTCCCTAAAGTATGCAGTACAAATTTAGATATTTTATTTGCAAATAAATAAGAACAGACAGGTGTATGTGGGTTGGAGAAACTTGAAGAACTAACATTAGTAAATAGCTACTGGGCGAAGCCGGGGCGGTCAACTATTTTAGAATAAAATAAAAATTGTAAAAAATTTGTCACATACTTTTAGGGGACATGTTTCAGAAAAATGTACAAAACTTGATTTAAATAAGGAATAACTTATTTTATTCGGAATAATTCAGGCTTTCAAAAATTTTATCGAAATGATATTCACTTCACAAACAACTTTAAAATTAATTGCCGCCAAAGTTGAACAATTTTGAAAAAAAAAAAATATAAAAATTTATTTTAATAAAAAAAAATCATCATACAAAATTTATTGTTTGATTTATTTGATTTAAGTAAAGGATGAATATTTTATTTAGAATAATTCAGGCTTTTAAAAACGTTATTCAAACGATAGTAATTTCACATAAAATTTGTAAATTGCCGAAAAAGTTGCAAAATTTTGATATTAATACAAAATTTGTCACATACTTTTAGGGCATGGTTCAGAAACTTGTAAAAAACTTGCGGATTTGATAATAAAATTTAGTCATTTGGACTTACAGATCAATCTTCTAGAGTGCTATATTCGGCTGTGCCGAATCTTATATACCCTTCACCAAATTATACTTCAAAATTTTTAATATTTTTAGGTAAACAAAATTTAATTTTTTTGATTGTTATTTTAAATTTTAAAATTTTTTTTTTTTTAAATTAAAAATTATTTATTTTTTAAATTTAATTTTTTTTTTAAATTTTAAAAAAATTTTTTTTTGTTTTTTAAATTTTTTTTTGTGAAAAAAAAAATTCGGGTTAAATTTTTTTTTTCCGATTTTGACTCATTGTAGGTCCAACTTACTATGGTCTTATATACGTCGTTGCAAATGTCTTTGATATCATTAGATATCCATATTATCTATATTAATGTCTTAGTAATCCAGATATATGTAGGTCAAAAATCGAGGTTGTCTTGGTTTTTTTCCTCATATCTCAGCCATTTGTGGACCGATTTTGCTGATTTTAAATAGCAAAATTCTCGAAAGCATGTCTGACAGAATTATTGAAGATTTGGATCCCGAAGATATCTGGGATCTTCAGAATATTGATTTCAACAGACGGACAGACAGACAAACGGACATGGCTTAATCGACTCCGCTATCTATAAGGATCCAGAATATATATACTTTATAGGGTCGGAAATGAAAAATGTAGAAATTACAAACGGAATGACAAACTTATATATACCCTTCTCACGAAGGTGAAGGGTATAATTAAATTTTTATACCTTTCACATTCGTGAGAATATCTTCAAGATGCAAATCTTAAATAATTCTGTCAGACATGCTTTCGAGAAGTTTCCTATTTAAAATCAGCAAAATCGTTCCACAAATGGCTGAGATATGAGGAAAAAACCAGGACAACCTCGATTTTTGACCGACAGTGAGCCTCAAAAGTGAGTAAACAAACAAATTATTTGATTTTTTTTAAGAAAATGAAAATCCTAAAATGTATCCATCGATTAAAATTTAAACGTTTCGGTTTGTTGGAGATTGGCCTGAATAATAGATTCGGCTCTGAAAACTAAAGATTTAAGTCGGACTATAATGATTTTCATGATCATAAAAAAATCAAAAAATTCTCTGGTGTTTACTCACTTTTGAGGCTGTGTGTATATCTAGATTACTAAGTCATTAATATAGACAATATGGATATCTAATGATAGATATTGCAATGACCTACAATTTGTCAAAATCGGAAAAAATATTTTTTAACACGAATTTTTTTTTCACCAAAAAAAAAAATTTTAAAAACAAAAAAATTTTTTAAAATTAAATTTAAAAAATAAGAATTCGAAAAATTTTTTCCCAAAAATTTTTTTTTAATTAAAAAAAAAAAAATTTAAATTTAAAAAATAACAATTCGAAAAAATTTTTTTTACAAAAAATGAAAAAAAATACTTTGGAAAAAAAATAAATTTTGTTTATCTAAAAATATTTAAAATTTGTATTTTGAATTATTTCAAAATTTCATTATAATTATTTCAGTTTATATCATTTTAAGGATTTATTGAATTGGTATTCTTTAATTGGTTGAAGTAACAAACAAAATAAATATATTTAGAAATTCTAAAATAAGGCAATAAAGTAAGCAGTCATTATCTATATTAGTTCGAAATAAATTTTCGAAAAACAAATTTTCAAATTTTATTTTAAGTAATTTCAATTATTGCTCTAAAATATTAAACATTTTAAATCTTTTAAATACTTCTTACAAGGTAATACCATAATCTTTTTTTTTAATCCTAAAACTAGGCTATACATTTTTGTCCTTATAAACTTCTCACTGCAAGTAGAGGTGATTTCAGTTATTGACCGTATCTTTTCTCTCTTTCTTATTCGTTCTATTAACTAAATGACTTAAACACACTTAGACACACCAAACAACAATAGAAATAATTGTCATGATAGCAAATGGGAAAAATAAAACAAAACCACAACAAGACAAGACAATTGTTAGAAGAACAACTACAAGACAAAAACAATTTAAAGAATTTTTCTATTGTTAGATTTTCATTATTTTTTTTTGTTGCTTTAAGAAAAAAACTTTACAATACCCTTAAAAGCATTTAATTACTAAAACATTCTAGTACCAACAAGACACATGCATAATTTCCATGCGGTCATTGCAATTTAAAGTGTTGTACAAAATTTGCACTAGTTCAAGTGTTTGAACTTTTAGAAATTTGTCGTGTCTGGGTTGTGTTTTATACTCTCATTTGATATAAACTTTGTGGACTGATCTGTTTTCATTATTTCGTTTGGAGTACTTAAAATTTATTTGCCTACTTTAAGGAGCATATTATGGTTTTTGACAGTTGCCTGTGAGAGTAACAAAGACATTGTAGCAAATGACCATCAAGTTGTTAGTCAGTTGCATTAATGGCCAGTCAGCTCCCATATTGTTGATGGTGGTGGCATTGTAATGTAATTTTGGTGAATTGTTAATTGGATTTAAAGTTAAAAGTTGTGAAAAGGGGAAAGAACATGTATTTAAAGATCTAGAAACTTTGAAAAAAAAAATAAGAAACTGATTTCTTTCAAAACCATAGATCTGATTGTTTTAAGTATATAATTATAACATTCAGTCAGAAATTAACTATGACTTTCCTATAGGTTTCCTTCTCCTTTTATAGTCCTCTCCAAGTAGAAGCACTAAAAATAAAATAAAAAACTTTTCTCTTACAACTTACAAACCGGCACTTGACAATAATGGTCATTGTAATAGATCCCTCATAGAAACAAAAAGCAAACATACACATACAACACAAAAAAAAAGTTTGTAGGAGTTGAATAATTGAGTTTATTTTAAACGAGTGACAGTAGGAAAAAATACATAAAAAAGGGAACTAAAACCATCATAAAAAAATTGATACTCTACAAAAGGAGAAAGAAAACGAAGACCAAATAAAACACAAAGTTTAAACAATTGTTTGATATAAAAATAATCTATAAATTTCTATTAAATATTTACAATTGAAACAAGATATACTTAAGCAGTACTTTTCTGGCTTAATTCCAACTAGGAAATTGGTGCAAAGGAAACAAAAAGAAAAAAGTTTAACAACTAAAAACTAACAACTAGTATTTGTAGTTGTTGCTTGTATTATATTTTTCTTTTAAATTGTATGTTAGCGTTTCTTTCTGTCCTTTTGTTTTATTGTGCCGCTTGGCCTGCCTAAAGGTAGACTTTGATTTCGCATATTAAAAGCAATCCTTAAGGTAGGCAACATATTGTAGATGCTTTCAATAGTTTTTTATATTTATTTAAAAAAAAAATCTTTGTTTTGTTAAGCCAAAATGTATGCTTTAGTAAGTCTTTGAAAAATCGTTTGTTATTTAATATCTAAAAAGCCTACAGATATGCTTTTAATGGCAGTGATAAGAGAGAATGAGTAAAGAGTTTGAAAATGAGGCCTACAGATTAAAATGAAATCTAATGTAGAGATTATATAAAGGAACTATTAAAATGACGGCCAATGGCTTTAACTTGAACTACAGTTACAAAGATTTTATTTATAGAATTAAAATTAAGTAGATAGTGTCATAATAGATAATTTATAATAATAAATGGAAAATGGTTGTTGCTGCAACAGCTAATTATACAGTTTTCTGATCCGGCGCACAATGGGTTCAATGGTACCTAAAGATGCGTTTAATTCATAGAAGCCGTAGTTTTAAAATATTATTATTAGAAAAAAAAGTTTTAAAAAAAAAAAAATTTAACCCGTTAAGCTCATTATTTTTTTTTTTTTTTGGAAAAAAGACCTTAGCTTACAATTTATGCTCTAACTTTGGAATGGAAAGCGATAAATTAATGAATAAAATTGGAAATTAAAGCATACTTAACGGGCTATTAAAAATTTCAAATAATAAATTTATTATATGTATTGTTATTAGTACAAATTTAATTTAAAATCTAATTTTTGTTTTTCAAAAAATTTTATAAATATACAAATTTTTTCAAAAAAGTCACAAAAGAGAGTATTATAATTTTTTCGTAATGATTAATCACATAAAAACACAACTTTAAAAAAATGGAAAAAACATTTTTTTTATCCCGTTTTGTTTCCACGAGAATCGTTACCACGATAGAAAAAACAAAAACCCTTGAAACTTTTTTTTAAAATGATTTGAATAGAAGAAAATTTTAAAGACAAAAATAATAGTTTAATCTGATTATATATAATTGTTATATGTTTTAGTTATATCTAAAAATGGGGCGAATACAAAGCTCCCAATTAGCTAGTAGTATGAAATGAATTTGACTCTGATTGTTTTTTGGCTATTGTCAAATTGTTTATTGAAACCGATTGTATATTTTCTAATAATTTTTTTAGTTTTTGTATACATATATTTACAGAAAATATATTTTTTAATTAAAAGAGAAAAATCTATCACGTACGGTATGTCACGTACGATATTAAATTTTATTTGTTATAAAATCATCCAAAGATTGTTTCTATTTAAATATGACGGATTGTAAAGGAAAAATATTTCGTTTAGTGTATGAAATTAAAAGAAAACCTAACGCCTCTCACGATTCGAATATTTTCGCATATTTCTACATGTATCTCAAAATGAGTTCCGTTTTATGTCACGTACGATATACCCTTATTTCGCTTAATATTTTGGACAACAATATTTCGAAAGAACTTTTTATTATTTTAAAATAATGGAACATAAAGACTAAATTATTTTTCAGATACTCTTATTTTTGCAAAATCTATTCCACTCTATAGGCGTACAAATGTTAATAAAACGGCGCGTTTGAAAATAATCTCTTAAATTTTTATTTCAAAACATAAAAACCATATTAAATTCAAAGTATTCAAAAGAGTAATAAAAATAAAATTGCAGTAAAAATATATAGTTATCAAAAAAATAGCTTAAAATTTAGGGGGTTTAAAAAATTTATAATAAAAAAATTTTTTACCAGATCTGTTACGACTAACGGAGGGTTAAATAAGTAAAAACCTCAATAAACCCGCATTCTTTTTTTTTGGAATATATAAGCTGAAATGTCGTATTTTAATAGCATTTAATGAAATTTACCCGATCTCGCATTGAACTTTTTTAAACTCCATCTATATATCGAAAAAACCCCACTTTTTTTTTTTAAAAAAAAAAAATTAAAAATATTTGCAAAACATTTATCTAAACAAAAAATATTTATTTATGTTCTCAAATACCTGAAGTTGATGGTTCCATTTTAATATTTCTACTTTTAACAGACTTATCAAAAAAATATAAGCTCTCGAAATATCACAATTTTCAATTTTAACCACAGCTCGCAAAATTTGTAAAAAATATTTGACTTTGGCCGCTCACTGCCAATAAAGTGAGATACTCACAACTGTACTTTTAGCAGTTAGTGATGTATTATTTAATGCACTTTAACCCAATACCAAACATGACTTTGAAAGATAAAGTTCAACTTTTGAATTAGTCGCCACTGCACAGTGGTTTCCCTTATATGAACAAGCGGTCAATAATCAATATCTTCAAAACTAAAAAAGGTAGGGTCTTCAAAATGTATCACCTCATAGCATGCCCGAAGAACTTAAAGTCCGCAAATTTTTTAGAAAAAATATTAACAACTGTAGCCACAGTAGCCCTTTGATTTTCCAAGGGTTAATTGGCTTTTAGAATTGTTTTATGAATTTTTGAAATAAAATATTTCAGTATGAAAATTCGTTTGTTTTAAACAATTTTAGTTAATTTTTATTCCATTAAAATGTTATACAAAGTTATATGCGCGATATTTTTCGGGTATGTTGCAATCTAAACTGTTTTATATGTTTATTTTTCGCTTCAGCATCTTCCTCCGACAATTCACCTATTGACACTACTACATGCTTGCTTACCTCAGCTCCATGGATCAGATTTTTAAGTACCGATGCAAAAATAAGACGGCGCACAGAGGGATTTTGGTGTCAAAAAGTCAATTTTTCAAACACTTAATTTCAACAATCAAATGATGCAGTTTTGTAGAGAAATGTTTAAAGATGAAATGTACACTTATAGTTTTAAGAAAAAATTTATTTTATTTTTAAAAAAGTCCATGCTAGTAAAGTCCTTGCAAGGGTGTTAAGCAAAAATTTACTTATATTTTCACGCAATTCAGTGGTTTATATACCATTTACCTTTAACATATTTGAAAAATATAACATTTCCACATCAATAATAATTATAAAAAAAATAATTGTTTTCTGAAGTTTTCGGGACAGGATGAAAACTAAAAATTTTTTGTCGAATAATAAACGAAATATCCATCGGCGTGACCGATTTTATTGAAAGTCAGCATGAGTTCCTTTTTGGTTTCAATAAATGTATGTACCAAATTTCTAGACTTTTGCTTGGATATAAACAATTTTATGCGAAAAAATCAATTTGGATTGTATGGGCAGTGGGCGTTGGGCGTGGACGATTTTGATAAAATTTCATTTTTTTCTTAACTTAGTCCATATAATTCTCTGTGCCAAATTTCAGCGCTCTACGACCACAGCTTATAATTTTTGCAAAAAAAAATGTATGAAGCCATCCCTCTGTGGGGCGAGTTAGTATATTAAAGATTACACGCCCATCCGCAAATTTCCGCAACTAACTTCAGCACTTTTATTATCTTAAGAATCTGATAAATACAATGAAAAAAACCCTACGGGGGAATATTGGGGGAACACATCTAAAACTTTAAGTAAACATAATGAAGTTATACAAAAAAGTAACAAATATATAGGTTAACTAAAACATTAATTTCACAAGAATTACAACACAAGTTAGTTTTATTATTTTCTAAAGATAAAATAAATACCTTTAACTTCAAAATTCATTGAAAATAATTTAATTTTGTAGACTACAGCAATTGCAAAACCGTTTTGAAGTGCACGTTTGCAAATCCAGCGTTCAGCTGCGCTTTGCAAATGAATATTTGCTCATGCTTTTAATTTTATTTTTAAAAAGTCCCGTTAGATTTCCAGCAAAAACCGGTTTGCCATTTAAAAGATTGGATATCTAAGAGACAATTTTTATGCATTTTGTCTAAATATTTTGTCATCGTTTTATTTATTTTTGGCCTATGGGCGGATCCACTGTGCACTGGTACATTTCAACCCTTTGTGCGGCGGTTCTGCATCGAAGTTCAGGCCAATGAATTTCTACTGGGTTAGTCCATAAATTCATTGGACGAAGTGATGTATGATTGGCTGGGCAATTGAATATATGAGGTATCATGGGGACTCTAACCTCATGTTGGGTATATATTTGGGACGGTCTACGAAGACCAGTAGGCCTGTTACCACATATCGACACCAGCGTAATTGACCACTGACTGATCTTAGGAGGTGAAGTGGCTGTCAAAGGTAACCCCCAAAATGTTCAGTTTGTTCACATTCCGAATTTGGACTACATCGATGGCAAGATTGACCTTTACCTCCTTCGCGAAGCTTCGTAGAGGTTGCCGAAGAATCCGATGGTGATAGGTACTGGTTAACACAGTGAAGAAATTTCGTTTTTCTCCTAGATAAACATTCACCAATGTTGTGACCCATCCACTCCTTGTGGAGGTATTGGCACTTTAGTGAGATAGTTTTTAAAATTACTTGGAGACAGAACCTTGACCTGAGGGATGCCTTGTTGAACTCTACGGGATTGTGAGCCTTGGTTTTTAAACTATAAGAACGACTCCTTAAATAGTTCACGATACATCTTTTCATATTTTTGGATATTGTAAATTACAGCAAATCTTAGAATAGAGTGGCAATTGTCTCCAAGTTCTACGAACGACTGACAGTCACTCAGATATGCCACGATCAAAATCTTCATGTTTTTGGGCTTTGTCGATTGCAGGATATAGACAGGAGGAAAGAGTTCTGTAGGATTGTTCCCCAGTCGCATTTCTGTCAGGTTTGAAGACTGGGATGAATTTATCAAACTCTTCAAACCTGACGGGTATTACTAAGTTCCTCAGTGACAAGATACAAATCTTTGTCAGGTCATCAACTAAATGCTCACCAAGGTATTTCCGCTTCAGCATAGATATATCGTCTGGTCCAATCACCTTTTATGGTTTGGCTGCATTGATGGCCTTTGTTAGCTCAGTTTTGCGTCAAAAGCTATGGTAGTTCCGAGACTGGAAGGATGAATAGTTTGTGAACAACACTTAATTTTTCCTTGACTCTCTCTGGATGCTCAAAGAAAAGTAGCCAGAACGCAAACTTAATCGCTACCCTGTCATTATTATCGTCGGATCAGAGAGAGCTCAAGTTGTAGTTGTTCAAACGATTTAACCATTTCTTCCGCTTATGCAAAATTTACCAACCTGCGGATATAGGGAATCAACAGTGCAATCCTTGGGTCGTTGGCACTACTCGCCTCATCACGCTCATATTCGAGTCCCACTGCTTCTGCTAGGAATTGTGGATAATCGACCTGCTGGAATGATGCGGCCAGCTGCTGCTGTCACGGTTTCGCGGACCTTCCTATCTACGAGATGTGCTTTGGAGGGTTCTTGAAGACGCGATCGGTGTATACACTGATGTATGTCAGAGATGATGAAGATGTTAACAAACTATTATGGGTAAGTGGTATGATCCACGAGAAACAACTGCTCACCAGGTTGTTTAGTGTACAATGGTCGGTAGTTCTAATTCATGTTCTGGTTCAGGTGCAGGTGCAGGTTCACGTCTAGTTTCTACATCCTTCATGTTCTAGTTCAGATTATAATTCAGGATCTAGTAAAGTTCTTCTTCTGTTTCTGGTTCATGTTATAATTCTGGTTCTAGTTCAGGTTAAAGTTCAGGTTCAGATTTACGTTTCTATATAGTTCATTTTCTAGTTCAGATTTTAGTTCAGGTTCTAGTTCAGGTTCTTCTTCAGTTTCTGGTTCAAGTTCTAGTTCAAGTTCTAGTTCAAGTTCTGCTATAGTTTAGGTTCTGGTTCAGGTTTTAGTATATACTCTAGTTCAAGTTTTAGTTCAGAATCTAGTTCATGTTTTAGTTCAGCTTCTAGTTAGAGTTCTAGTTCAGCTTCTATTTCAGGTTTTATTTCAGATCTTAGTTCAGCTTCTAGCACAGGTTCTAGTTCAGTTATAGTTATATTCTTATTCAGGATTGGTTCAGTTATATTTCAGGTTCAAATTCAGGTTCTAGTTCTGGTTCAATTCAGATTCTAGTTGAGTGCTAGTTCGGGTTATTGTTCATGTTCTAGGGCAGGCTCTAATTCAGTTCTACTTTGGCTTTAATTTCAGGTTTTGATTCAGCTTCTATTTCAGTTTTTTGTTCAGGTTCTAGTTCGTGTTACAATTCATTATTGTTCAGTTTAGGTTTAGTTGTAGTTCTGGTTCAGGTTCTATGACGGGCTTTAGGTCATGTTCTAATTCAGGTTCTAGTTAAGATTCTAGTTTAGTTCTAGTTCAGATTCTATTTCAGATGTTAGTTCAGCTTCTAAGTCAAGACCTAATGCCAGTTCTACTTCAGCTTCAATTTCAGGTTTTAGTTCAGCTTCTAGATTGGGTTCCAGTTCAGTTATTTATTGCTCAGTTTTGGTTCAGTGCAATTTTGGTTCAGGTTTTACTTCAGGTTTTAGGTCATGTTCTAAGTCAAGTTCTAATTCATGTTTTAGTTTAGATTCTACTTAATGTTCTAGTTCAGATTCTAGTTGAGTTCTAGTTTAGGTTCCTGTTCATGTTCTTCTTCAGCCTCTATTTCAGGTTTTAGTTCAGCTTCTACATCAGGGTCAACTTCAGTTATAAATTAATTCGGGTTCTGTTCTGGTCCAGTTCCAGTTCTTATTCTAGATAAGCGTCTAATTCATATTCTAGTTCAAGTAATAGTTCAGATTCTTTTCTAGTTCAGGTTCAGTTCTAGTTCATGTTTGAGTTCACGTTCTAGTTCAGGGTGAGATATTCTCCCCCATAATTGCAATATTTTGTTATATTTTATTTATTAATACGAAACTAATAATATCAAGTATCAAATTTATTATTTTGTTTGTATTAAACACTCTATACAGTTTTAAATAAATCATACACTTCAAAAGATGACAAAAATGTATAATTCACTTGTTTCCCCATTTGTTTTCGATTTTTTTTGTGAAATGTTGATTGATTACAAATTAGTTGGAAGCCAAAATGAGCAAACAGTAAAATCGCTGAAAATATTGAGATTTGTGTAAAACGTTCAAACAAAAATGTTGACAAACTTTGGGTTTTTTATTTTTTTTTCATTCCAAAGGGAATAAGCCATGGACGTTCGTTCCATTACACAGAACACTTAATGCAAATGTGGAAAATATATAGTACTAACCATGTTCTTGTTGTTTTTGTGATATCATGAGCTAGTTAATGAATGAATGATTGAATGAATGAAAGAGCGAGTGACTGACTGACTGCTTGAATACTTTGTGACTTGATTACGTATTAGTGACACGCACTTTCAATGTTTAGCTTGTTGTCATTGTTTTTGTGTTCTTGTATTTCGGGGTCCGAGTGTAAGTAGATTTTGTGAGATTTGGTGATTCCCTGTTTAGCACAGCAAAGTCATATTGATAGCAAAGAAATATAAAAAAAATGATGACGATGTCTGCTACTAATGACATGAATTAACATAAAAACTCAATGAACTTTTTTTTTTTTTTAAAAAATATGAGCAAAATTTAAACAAAAACAAAAATATAATAAGGTTAATGTTTGTTAAAAATTTTGCCAAAAGAAAAAAAAAGACCTAGTAGAGAACAAGTAAGAAAGTAAGGTCGGTCAAGTCCGACCATATAATACCCTACACTAAGTAAAAGAGCAAAAACATTTTTCTTTTCAAATTTCAATAATTTATATTTTTGAGTGATTTTCGAAAGTGGGCCTAACATGGGAGCTATGACCAATTATGGACCGATCACCATGTAATTATGTCGTGTGATTTATGTCTATATTCAAGTTAGCTATGTTGAGTTTTGTGTGTATACCAACATTTTTAACCGATTTATGCACGTTAAAGTGATTTTCGGAAGTGGGCCTTATATGGGAGCTATCACCAATTATGGACCGATCACCATGAAATTAGTACGTGTGATTTATGTCTATATTCAAGTTAAATATGCTGAATTTTGTGTGTATACTAACATTTTTGAGAGATTTATGCACGTTAAAGTGATTTTCGGAAGCGGGTCTATATGGGAGCTATGACTAATTATGGACCGATCGTAACAAAATTTGGTGACATGAATTTTGTATATATAAAACTTATTTGGAGCGCAATTTGTGGAGATACATTTATAAATTAAACATTTATGACCGATAAAGTCCAATTTCGGAAGAACATTTGTATGGGGGCTAGGTGAAATAATGCACCGATTTCAGCCAGTTTCAATAGTCTTGGTCATTGGGCCGAAAAAATAATATGTACCAAATTTGGTCGAAATATCTTCAAAATTGCGACCTGTACTCTGCGCACAAGGTTTACATGGACAGCCAGCCAGCCAACCAGACGGACGGACGGACATCGCTTAATCGACTCAGAAAGTGATTCTAATTCGATCGGTATACTTTAAGGTGGGTGTTAGACTAATAGTTTTGGGAGTTACAAACATCTGCACAAACGCATTATACCCTCCCCACTATGGTGGTGTAGGGTATAATTAATAGATAATTTGCAGAGTTTGGTATTTAATGTGAATGAAAATGAACTGAAATATAACGCGATAAATAATATTGAAATGGAAAATGGATAGATAATCCGTGATTCGGAATCAATGTATAAAATTTTATAAAAAAAAATTTACCCCATTTTGGTACTTTTTTGCAGGGTTTACAATTGCTACTATATTAGCGGTCAATTGCAGTAAATATACATTTTTATCAATCTGCATACTAAAAATATAGTTACTATTATAATTTTGTATAACTCTGCTAATATAAATTGCTGTTACTATTCATATATTACTATACAAATTGCAATGTTAGTTTGCAATTTCTAGTAGCAGATACAAACAGTTGTCAACTCGTTATTGTAGCACAACAACCAAAATATATGTTCGTGCTATAGCAGCATACACACTTTTTTGCCGAACTAATATTGCGCGTCAGCATTCGTTTTTGTTTTGTTGTGCTAGCAATTTTCTCTGGCAGCAATTTACATTTCTTTGGTTGATGTGATATGGTTGCATTGATATTTCTTGTTTTTTGGCTATTTGGATGCTGCTAGTTATTTTATTGTCAAGTATGTAATACGAAATAACGATTACTCATTAGTGTAAATATTTTTGAATCTAACTGAGATATTGACTTGCACTTTTTTTGTAAGACCAAAAATTAAAATATCTAAACAAGAAAAAAAAATGTTCGGAATAAATGTGGATCAAATTGTTCCTAATATGTATTTTCAATCCTATTAAAATTTTGATAAAAATGATAGTTTTAGAAACTCAATAAATATGTAATAAAATCTTTATTTATTAGCAAAACACAATGAAATTTTCAACGTTTTTTAAATTTGTCATTCCAAATTACAAAGTGTAAAAAAACTTTTCAAAAAGTCAAAAGGAATCCCACAATTCCTAAAAATGTAAGCGAAAATCCCGAAAATGGTATTTTTTACAATTTTAACCATAGGGTCTACATTTCCTTCGGGGCTGGGAAAATACTTTGGGGATAAATAGGGAACACATCAAGGTTTCTAAAGCTGCTTTCCGTTTTTTGATCCCAACTTTGGGATTTTAGAACATGTGCCCCAAAGTTGAAATTTTAATAAAAAAATAGGTCAAATTCCGAAGGACGAAAGGACAACATGTTCAAAAAATAGGACATGTTTTTTATACCAAAATGTTCTCTGTAAAGCTACCTTACAGAAAAACATAAAATTGTTATATGTTCTTAAAGAATTTTTTTTTTAATAAAAAAGAGTTCAGTCACATTTTCATCCAAAAAACAGCAAAAATCTACTATTTTTTGAATTCTTAAATTGAAAATCGTTTATTTTTGGATATATAATCGATATTACTCTGAAATATTTTGTATATTACTGATAATTTAGTTGTCTAACTAACAAAAATAATCGAGCCCGTTCGGTACAAAAGTACGACCTATATTTTTAAAAAAGCGGACCAAGGTATGGCAAAATTTTAAAATTTCAATTTTGAAATGCCTATAACTCGAAAAGTATAAGAGATAAATAGCACACGCAAGCATATTTTTTCAAGACATAGGCGAGCGCTTTCTAAACATATAAAACTCTTTGAAATCGAATGGGAAACAAAAAAAATGGCACGTGTTTAAAAATTTTGCATGTCGAAGGTACCCTATTTTGAGTCCCCATAGCGCCGCCCCTGGAGCATTTGTAGGGCCCATTTTAATAATTTAAACTCGAATGGCTACGCCCGCGTCAAATTTTATCCTGATCAGATCAGCCGTTTAGAAATGCCAGATTTATTTCAAAAAAATTTTGATTCTGCCCAACTGTACATTGGGTGTGTTTACTGATGTTGTTCTGCACTTATCAAGAACAGCAACTGATAGCATCAATTGCAGAAATGTCAATTGTGCTATAGCACAACCACAGAAGTGTGTATTTTTGCTAGAAAAGTTTGCCAGCACAACAAAATAAAACGAATGGAGTGCAATATTAGCTCGACAAAAAAACTGTGTGTGCTACTAAAGCACGAACATATATTTTGGTGGATGTGCAATGGATTGTGTTTGCTACTAAAAATTGCAGACTAGCATTGCAATTTTAATAGTAATACGAACGAACAGTATGAATATTTATATTAGTTGATTGTGATGAAATGAGATAATTTCATATTTATTGCATAGTCATATGTAAGCAATATGTTGCTAGAGCTGAATATCGAAACCCTGCTTTTTTGTCCAAATTGTAATGATACAAATATTACTCAAATAAATTTTAGTATCATAGTGGAATCTCACTACATGTTTATGTCAATTTATATAAAGAAAAACATACTTTATGAAAAAAGTACTAAAAATAAATAATTTCGAATTTCCAAAAAGTACCAAATTCGTTTTTGATAATTTTTGAAATGTTATGAATACAATTTAAAATTCATTTCTATATTGGTTGATTTAAAAGATTTAAAAGTTACCAAAAAAGTACCAAAGCATAGTTCTTGCCCAGTTTTCTCCTCTAAAGGGTTAGAATTTCAAAATGTACCAAAGACCTGTCTGCTAATTATTTAACGTTTAGGCTGAGCTATATGGAATCAGTCAGTCATTCAGTAACGTTTCTATTTTATATATTTATGTATGTACTAATGTTAAAACTTTTACCAAAGTTCTCCATAATAATTTCCATTTTTAAAACATTAATAAATTTCCATTTAAAGTGCCCTATTAACTATGTACGCGTAAACATTACGATTAACTTATTTAATAAATTCATTAATTTTTATAAATTGTTTATTTATTCTATTATTAAATTTATACTGATAATTAAACTTAAAAACAAACAAACAAACATTTGTGTTTTCGGTTTTTGTGGTTTTTTATAGTTTTACGACCACTTATGGTTCATTCGATTAATTGTTTGTTTTTTTGTTTTTATAAATCAAGCACTTTTTTCTTTCTCATTATTTTTATTTATTGCTTTTTGGTTTTTTATTTAACAATTTCCACTGTGTGTGTTTACAAAACTTTTCTTCCGCCCATGTTTTCCCGCACCGGCCGCGGCGTTGCTAAGGTCTTTCGCTTTTACCAAGTAGTTCAACCAAGTTGAAGAATTATTTTTGAAAAAAACAGTTCCCACAAAACAAAGTTGTTTGCAAAACGTCAGTGTTTTGTGTGAGAATCTATTTGATGTCATTAATTTAATGATTTTATTTGATTTTCATGTTTTTATTTTTCTTTTTATAAATTTTAGCGGTTTAGTTTTTCTTTAAATTTTAAATGTTTGTTTATTTTTGCCCATAAAATAAATCACCCAAAATATTTTTCTTTTGATATTTAAAGTTTTTCGTCGTAAATAACAAATCATAAGCGCAATAAAACAAATCAATTGAATATTATTTTTTTGGACTTTTCCTACAAATGTGAAAAGTTTTTGTGGAATGAATTGGAAATCAATAAAGTTGATGATAGTAATGTGTTGATTATTTTGAGTGGAATAAATGGGACATTATTAACTAGTATCATTTGAAATTTTAAGAGGAAATGACTTGGATTATAGAAAGAAAACTATATAAAAAAAAGTCGAAAAGTTCAATTGACATCGAAGTATTGGTAGTATTTCACTGCCTACACTAGGAAATAAAAAATAAAGTGTTTTGGATGTAAAATGTTGGAAAATAAATAGTTTAAAGTATTAAGTTTCATTTAAGAACAAAAAAAATAACATTTTCGATTATTTTGCCTTAACCAGCTCATTTTGGGTGCAAATATCAAGGGTACTTTGACATAAAACAAGTGAAAAAATTCAACGAGGTAGATTCGAACATGGTTTTGAAAATATGAAAATAGACTAGTAAAATTTGTTTACCAAAGAAACTGAGAATTTATTAAAATTATGAGATTTTGTTTTTTAAAATAAATAAAATACAAAAATCTAACAAAATAAGGAGATTTTGAAGTTCCCGGTTTTTGGGGATTTTTCTTAAATGAAATGGGAATTGTAAAATTTGGCTAATTCTTTACAGGCAAGTTAGCAAATAATAAAATTTAGGATTTCGTTTTGTAAAATAAATAAAATACAAAAATCTAACAAAAGAAAGAGATTTACAAGTTCCCGGTTTTTGGGGATTTTTCTTAAATGAAATGGGAATTCTAAAATTTGGCTGAAATACAAAAATCTAAAATTTAACACAATAAGGAGATTTTGAAGTTCCCGGTTTTTGTAAAGTTTAAATGAAATGAGAATTCTAAAATTTGGCAAAAATACAAAAATCTAACAAAATAGGGACATTTTAATGTTCCCGGTTTTTGATTTTTTTTGTTTTTGGGGATGTTTCTTAAATTAAGTTAAAGAATTTCAAAATTTTGCTAATTTATTTTGGAGATTTTGAAGTTCCCGGTTTTTGGGGATTTTTTTTAAATGAAATGGGAATTGTAAAATATGGCTAATTCTTTACAGGAAAGTTAGAAAATAATAAAATTTAGGATTTCGTTTTGTAAAATAAATAAAATACAAAAATCTAACAAAATAAGGAGATTTCGAAGTTCCCAGTTTTTGGGGATTTTTCTTAAATGAAATGGGAATTGTAAAATTTGGCTAATTCTTTACAGGAAAGTTAGAAAATAATAAAATTTAGGATTTCGTTTTGTAAAATAAATAAAATACAAAAATCTAACAAAACAAAGAGATTTACAAGTTCCCGGTTTTTGGGGATTTTTCTTAAATGAAATGGGAATTCTAAAATTTGGCTGAAATACAAAAATCTAAAATTTAACACAATAAGGAGATTTTGAAGTTCCCGGTTTTTGGGGATTTTTCTTAAATGAAATGGGAATTCTAAAATGAGATCGCTAAAGGGTTTTAATGGAATTAATTTTTTTTGACAAGAAAATGAGAATTTATTAAAATTTTGAGATTTCGTTTTGTAAAATAAATAAAATACAAGAATCTAATAAAATAAGGAGATTTTGAAGTTCCCGGTTTTTGGGGATTTTTCTTAAATGAAATGGGAATTGTAAAATTTGGCTAATTCTTTACAGTAAAGTTAGAAAATAATAAAATTAATGATTTCGTTTTGTAAAATACAAAAATCTAACAAAAAAAGGAGATTTTTAATTCCCGGTTTTTGGGGATTTTTCTTAAATGAAATGGGAATTCGAAAATTTGACTAATTCTTTACTGGAAAAGAAGAGAATTTTAAAATTTTGCGATTTTGTTTTGTAAAATACAAAAATCTAACAAAATAAGGAGATTTTGAAAATCCCGGTTTTTGGGGATTTTTCTTAAATGAAATAGAATTTGGCTGAAATACAAAAATCTAAAATTTATCACAATAAGGAGATTTTGAAGTTCCCGGTTTTTGGGGATTTTTCTTAAATGAATTGGGAATTCTAAAATTTGGATAATTCTTTACAGGAAAGTTAGAAAATTTAGAATTTCGCTTTGTAAAATAAATAAAATTCAAAAATCTAACAAAATAAAGTGATTTATAAGTTCCCGGTTTTTGGGGATTTTTCTTAAATGAAATGGGAATTGTAAAATTTGGCTAATTCTTTACAGTAAAGTTAGAAAATAATAAAATTTATGATTTCGTTTTGTAAAATACAAAAATCTAACAAAATAAGGAGATTTTTAATTCCCGGTTTTTGGGGATTTTTCTTAAATGAAATGGGAATTCGAAAATTTGACTAATTCTTTACTGGAAAAGAAGAGAATTTTAAAATTTTGCGATTTTGTTTTGTAAAATACAAAAAACTAACAAAATAAGGAGATTTTGAAAATCCCGGTTTTTGGGGATTTTTCTTAAATGAAATAGAATTTGGCTGAAATACAAAAATCTAAAATTTATCACAATAAGGAGATTTTGAAGTTCCCGGTTTTTGGGGATTTTTCTTAAATGAAATGGGAATTCTAAAATTTGGATAATTCTTTACAGGAAAGTTAGAAAATTTAGAATTTCGCTTTGTAAAATAAATAAAATTCAGAAATCTAACAAAATAAAGAGATTTACAAGTTCCCGGTTTTTGGGGATTTTTCTTAAATGAAATGGGAGTTCTAAAATTTTTCTGAAATACAAAAATCTAAAATTTAACACAATAAGGAGATTTTGAAGTTCCCGGTTTTTGGGGATTTTTCTTAAATGAAATGGGAATTGTAAAATTTGGCTAATTCTTTACAGGAAAGTTAGCAAATAATAAAATTTAGGATTTCGTTTTGTAAAATAAATAAAATACAAAAATCTAACAAAAGAAAGAGATTTATAAGTTCCCGGTTTTTGGGGATTTTTCTTAAATGAAATGGGAGTTCTAAAATGAGATCGCTAAAGGGTTTTAATGGAATTAATTTTTTTTTTGATAAGAAACTGAGAATTTATTAAAATTTTTAGATTTTGTTTTGTAAAATAAATAAAATACAAAAATCTAACAAAATAAGGAGATTTTGAAGTTACCGGTTTTTGGGGATTTTTCATAAATGAAATGGGAATTCTAAAATTTGGCAAAAATACAAAAATTTTTAGAAATTCTAAGGTTCCTCATGCATGTTTACAAATTAAATTTAATGTTAGAAAGGCTCTATAATCTATTCTCCAATATAGTGAAATACTACCACAAGGCTAAAAAGTAAGACTTAATTGAATATGATGAAGTTTTTTTGAAATATTAAATTTTCTGCTCCGTTCTTGCTATTCCAAAACCAAAATAGCCTATTGTTAATATCATATACACCTCATTTTGAAATGAAAACCATTAATAAGTCACTTTGAATATATGAAGTAGTCTTAGTTGTTTCCTTTTCATTTGCACATTGTACTTCGCAACATCCTATTCCTTTTTGGATATGAACAAAAAAAAACAACCAAAATCATTGACAATTTCCAGTTTTTTTGCTATTTCTTCTTTCTATATAGATTCTATTAGAATTTCATTTAAAAATTTTCCTTTTTTTTCCATTCCCTCAATCTTTTGTCAATAGCAAGGGCCAAAAATTCAGTGTGACCTAAATAGTTTTTTCTGTATGCTTTTAAAAAGTCTTAAATTTCCTACACACATGTGCTAGTTGATAATAATTCTTTAAGTTAAAATTACATTTTAGGACATTGACTTTAACGAATAAAGAAAGAGATTTTTTTATGAGAAAATGTTCACTAGTTATTAGATTTTATCGCTTTAACCTATTACACAGATTTGGTGAATATGATATGGAAGCAAGTTATTGGAAAGGAAACGGAAAATATAAGTTTGTGTTTGAAAAAAGAGGAAATGAAAAAGGAAGTTAATTAAGATAAATATACATGAGACAAAGTATTAAGCTAATTAATTCAGGTTTAATAAAACTTTCTACAGAAGCAGTAAAGTAAATTATAACAAAATTTCAAATATTTTTCAGAGGCTGTGAAAGACACTTTTACCAGCAAATTGTAGGGAAAATTGTTTAAGTTTTTCTATTAAAAATTTGTATTAAATGAAGTATTTTGAGTAAGATGGGGGGTATTGTAATAACCCCTCTAAATAAATTCCATTTTCATACGCAATTTCAAAATATTATTGCCTAATGCAGGCCTCTAAAATTCAATTTGAAATTTCATAAATTTTTCTAATTCTCCAATATTTATTAAGCCTGCAAATTAAATTATTTTTCTTTTTATTTTTAATTCCACAACAATTATTAAACAAATATTTTAAGCCTGAAGACTTTTCAAGGAAAACGAGAATTTCTGACAACAGCAACCACAAACAAAAAACTTTATACTGAAAAATGAGCTCTAAAAAATGTATTCATGTAGACACAAATTACAAACCAAAAAAATAAAAAAAAAAATTTGAGCAAGAAAAAATACATTACGTTCACACACTCTAATGGCAGACTATTTATTTAAAAAAAAATAACTAAAAATTTGTATTTTTTTTTGTTAATCGAAAATCACCAACAAATGCGTTTTAATAGTAGCAGCAGCCAGCCTGCCAGCCAACGAGATACATCGAAAAAAATGCGCGGGGTAGCCGACTTTGACAACAAAATAAAATTGCAATTTATCGAGAAAAAAATTCAATAAAACGCGACTACACACATTAATTGTCGCTAACGAATTTGTTTGGAAATTAATGTTAAATTGACGGGGGATTTCAAATGAATTAAGTTGAGCGCAACAAAAAAAAAAAACAAAAAAACACAACTACTTGTACCAGTATTACGAACAAAATTAATGACGTCAAATTGTTGAAACATAAATTACATGAATAAAGTGTTTTGGGTGTAAAATGTTGGAAAATAAATAGTTTAAAGTATTAAGTTTCATTTAAGAACAAAAAAAAAAAATAACATTTTCGATTATTTTGCCTTAATCAGCTCAATTTGGGTGCAAATATCAAGGGTACTTTGGCTTAAAACAAGTGAAAAAATACAACGAGGTAGATTTGAAGATAAATGACATCGAACATGATTTTGAAAATATGAAAATAGACTAGTTAAATTTGTTTACCAAATTAGCAATCAACTAAAATGCAAAAAAATTTTGCAAAATGAGATCGCTAAAGGATTTTAATGGAATTTTTTTTTTGGACAAGAAACTGAGAATTTATTGAAATTTTGAGATTTTGTTTTGTAAAATAAATAAAATACAAAAATCTAACAAAATAAGGAGTTTTTGAAGTTCCCGGTTTTTGGGGATTTTTCTTAAATGAAATGGGAATTCGAAAATTTGACTAATTCTTTACCGGGAAGTTAGAAAATAATAAAATTATATGATTTTGTTTTGTAAAATAAATAAAATGCTAAAATCTAACAAAATAGGACGATCATGAAGTTCCCGGGTTTTTGGGATTTTTCTTAAATGAAATAGGAATTCGAAAATTTTACTAATAAAAAGGAAGAGAATTTTAAAATTTTGCGATTTTGTTTTGCAAAATACAAAAATCTAACCAAATAAGGAGATTTCGAAGTTCCCGGTTTTTGGGGATTTTTCTTAAATGAAATGGGAATTCTAATATTTGGCAAAAATTCAAAAATCTATCAAAATAGGGAGATTTTAATGTTCCCTGTTTTTGAATATTTTTTTGTTTTGTTTTTTGGGATGTTTCTTAAATGAAGTTACAGAATTTCAAAATTTTGCCAATTTGTTTTGTAAAATAAATAAATTACAAAAAATCTAAAAAAAATAAGTTTTTTTTGGGATTTTTCTTAAATGAAATGGGAATTATAAAATTTGGCTAAAATTTGTTTACCAAATTAGCAATCAACTAAAGTGCAAAAAATTTTAAAAATGAGATCGCTAAAGAGTTTGATACTTTAAGGAAATTTTTGACAAGAAACGGAGAATTTTAAAATTTTGCCAATTTATTTTTTAAAATAAATAAAATTAAAAAATTTAACAAAATAATGAGATTTTTATGTTCACGGTTTTTTGGTAATTTTTCTTAAATGAAATGGGAATTCTAAAATTTGGCTTATTCTTTACAGGGAAGTTAGAGATTATTAAAATTATACGATTTTTTTTTGTAAAATACAAAAATCTAACAAAATAAGGAGATTTTGATGTTCCCGTTTTTTGGACATTTTTCTGATACGAAATGGGAGTTCTAAAATTTAACAAAAATACAAAAATCTAAAATTTAGCACAATAATGAGATTTTGAAGTTCCCGGTTTTTGGGGATTTTTCTTGAATAAAATTTTAAAATTTGGAAAAAATACAAAAATCTAACAAAATAGGGCGATTTTGAAATTCCCGGTTTTTGGGGATGTTTCTTAAATGAAGTTACAGAATTTCAAAGTTTTGCCAATTTGTTTTGTAAAATAAATAAAATTCAAAAATCTAACAAAATAGGTAAAAATCCCGGTTCTTGGGGATTTTTTATAAATGAAATGGGAATTCGAAAATATTGCTAACTCTTTACAGGGAAGTTAGAGAATTTTAAAATTTTGCGATTTTGTTTTGTAAAATACAAAAGTCTAACAAAATAGAGAGACTATGAAGTTTCCGATTTTTGGGGATTTTTTGAATCGAAAAGGGAATTCTAAAATGTTGCTAATTCTTTACAGGGAAGTTAGAGAATTTGAAAATTTTGCGATTTTGTTTTGTAAAATACAAAAGTTTAAAACAATAAGGAGATTTTGAATTTCCCGGTTTTTGGGTATTTTTCTTAAATGAAGTGGGAATTATAAAGTTTTGCTAATTCTTTATAGGGAATTCAGAGAATTTTTAAAATTTTGAGATTTTGTTTTATAAAATACAAAAATCTAACAAAATAGAGAGATTATGAAGTTCCCGATTTTTGGGGATTTTTCTGAATCGAAATGGGAATTCTAAAATATTGCTAATTTTCTTTACAGGGAAGTTAGAGAATTTTAAAATTTCGGGATTTTGTTTTGTAAAATAAATAAAATGCAAAAATCTAACAAAATAAGAAGACTTTGAATTTCCCACTTTTTGGGGATTTTTCATAAATGAAATGGGAATTCGAAAATTTTGCTAATTCTTTACAGGAACTTTAAGTCAAAAGTTAAGTTCACTATCGCACAATATTTAAAACTGGGAAACTGTGCGATATTTTTATTAAAACTTTGGAAAATTATTAGATTACACAAAATGTAACAAACTAGAGCGATATAGGAAATCCCGGAGTTTTTATTAAAATAATTCGGAATTAATAAAATATGAAAAAACTGAAAAAAGAATGAGATTTTGGAGTTCCCCTGGAATTTAAAAAAAAAAAATTTAAAAATTAATTAAAAATTTTGGTATTTTATGGTTGGAAAATTGTTTATTAATTAATATCTGGTGAAATGAGTTCACTTAGGTGTTTCTGTTTTCAGAAAATTTTAGACAAAGAAACTGGGAATTTTAATTTTTTATAGAAACACTAGAACATTATTATTTTACACAACTCTCGCAAAGTAAAGTGATTTAGGAGATTTGTGGAGATTTTAATTATATAAGAATTTTAATTTTTTTTAAAAAACTTGAAATCAATATAAATACAAAATATTTGGGAAAATATGTTCAGATTTTCTGTTTGGAGAAAATTTTAAATAAAGAACCTGGAAATTTAAAAACTTTGCAAATTAGGAATTCCCGGGGTTTCAAAGTCAATAGTCAATCTCAATTAGTTTTGAGAAAATGTTTGATAAAGAAACTGGAAATGTAGAAATTTTGCAAATTAAGAGTTCCTTTTAGGAATTTTTTTTTAAAGAAATGGGAATTCAAAATATTGATAATTTATGTGAAGGAAACTGGGTAGCAATTATTTTACATCAGATCTGGGAGTTTTGGAAAACTAAGAATTTACTATACAAAAATTGCAAAATAAAGCAACTTAACCCGTTAACCGGGAACTCAGCAGTTCAATGAAATTTTTGTTGGGCATGTTGGGAATTCAAAAATTGTTAAATTTTGTATAGAAACACTGAGAAATATATATTTTGGCAATTAAATTTTCTTTTAAATTTTTAGTAGAGGAACAGGGATTTAAACTGTGAATTCTACAGGTTAGTCAGTGTTTTGTAGATATAGATATAGATATAGATATAGATATAGATATAGATATAGATATAGATATAGATATAGATATAGATATAGATATAGATATAGATATAGATATAGATATAGATATAGATATAGATATAGATATAGATATAGATATAGATATAGATATAGATATAGATATAGATATAGATATAGATATAGATATAGATATAGATATAGATATAGATATAGATATAGATATAGATATAGATATAGATATAGATATAGATATAGATATAGATATAGATATAGATATAGATATAGATATAGATATAGATATAGATATAGATATAGATATAGATATAGATATAGATATAGATATAGATATAGATATAGATATAGATATAGATATAGATATAGATATAGATATAGATATAGATATAGATATAGATATAGATATAGATATAGATATAGATATAGATATAGATATAGATATAGATATAGATATAGATATAGATATAGATATAGATATAGATATAGATATAGATATAGATATAGATATAGATATAGATATAGATATAGATATAGATATAGATATAGATATAGATATAGATATAGATATAGATATAGATATAGATATAGATATAGATATAGATATAGATATAGATATAGATATAGATATAGATATAGATATAGATATAGATATAGATATAGATATAGATATAGATATAGATATAGATATAGATATAGATATAGATATAGATATAGATATAGATATAGATATAGATATAGATATAGATATAGATATAGATATAGATATAGATATAGATATAGATATAGATATAGATATAGATATAGATATAGATATAGATATAGATATAGATATAGATATAGATATAGATATAGATATAGATATAGATATAGATATAGATATAGATATAGATATAGATATAGATATAGATATAGATATAGATATAGATATAGATATAGATATAGATATAGATATAGATATAGATATAGATATAGATATAGATATAGATATAGATATAGATATAGATATAGATATAGATATAGATATAGATATAGATATAGATATAGATATAGATATAGATATAGATATAGATATAGATATAGATATAGATATAGATATAGATATAGATATAGATATAGATATAGATATAGATATAGATATAGATATAGATATAGATATAGATATAGATATAGATATAGATATAGATATAGATATAGATATAGATATAGATATAGATATAGATATAGATATAGATATAGATATAGATATAGATATAGATATAGATATAGATATAGATATAGATATAGATATAGATATAGATATAGATATAGATATAGATATAGATATAGATATAGATATAGATATAGATATAGATATAGATATAGATATAGATATAGATATAGATATAGATATAGATATAGATATAGATATAGATATAGATATAGATATAGATATAGATATAGATATAGATATAGATATAGATATAGATATAGATATAGATATAGATATAGATATAGATATAGATATAGATATAGATATAGATATAGATATAGATATAGATATAGATATAGATATAGATATAGATATAGATATAGATATAGATATAGATATAGATATAGATATAGATATAGATATAGATATAGATATAGATATAGATATAGCTAGTAATAGAGCTATATTCGACTGTGCCGAATCTTATATACCCTTCACTAAATTATACTTTAAAATATTTTTTTTTAATATTTTTATATAAAGAAAATTTTCTAAAGATGTTTTTTTCAACATTTCTTTCCAATTTTTTTTTTTTAATTTTAAATTTTTTTTGAAAAAATATTTTTTGAAAAAAAATATGAAAAAAAATTCGGGTTTAAAAAATATTTTTCCCGATTTTGACCCATTGTAAGTGAAACTTACTATAGCCTTAGATACATCGATGCAATGGACTTTGCAATGTCTATCATTAGATATCCATATTGTATATATTAATGACTTAGTAAACCAGATATAGATAAAAAATATGCCAAAAATTGAGGTTGTCTCGGTTTTTTCCTTATATCTCTTTTGGAAAGTGTGAATTTAAGTGATTAAAATAGTGTTTATGTTTAGAACAACTCAACATATGATAACCTTTTTTAACTTGACATTTTAAACTGATTTAAATTGATAAGTCTTTAATTGTGAGAACATTATTTAAATTCTTTATAATATTCTTAAAATACCCCAGCGACAGTTAATGTCAATAATAGTAATTAAACGCAAAATAATTGATATCAAAAAAGCATCTTAAAGTTGACTTAAAGTTTTACTTAATGAACACTAATTTCAGCAAACAAAAATCTCAATAAATCTTTTAATTCAACGAGTGCATAAAACAGCAAAAAAAAAGAAATAGCAAAACTTGAAAATCATTTATAAAAATCTTAGCTGCTTGTGAAATAAGTCGACACTTGAAAACGTTTTTGACTCGTTTGACATTAAATTCATTTATTTTCATTTATCTGTAGACCACAACAACGATCAGATCATATCATTTCATTTAATATTAAAACGTGATGTCAATTCAATAAAATCAGCTACAATTGAGGGAAAAATCTAAATGATGATAAAGACCATAATGATTTTGATTGTAACCTGAAGTTGTTCCTATATATTTGTTATGTTTTGCTTTCTTAAGAATGAGTGAATGAATGAATGTGTGAATGAGTGACTGACTGACGGACTTGAGTGTTTTTAATTTCTGCTTGAATGGCTGGCTTCTATGAATGACTGACTGAAACTGTAATGAATGTGGCTTGATTTTTGTGGCATTTCTTATTACTATTCTCTTATTTTTGGTTTTGTCTAGTCGTGTCAATGACTGCTTTAGTGTTTTATTTTATTTTTTGTTGGTTTTAATCTTCATAAAATCGTTGCTTTATTGGTTTTAGTTTGTTTCAGCTCCATTTGAGAAAAACGTGAATCAATATCATGCCCCCAAATGCCTGAGGTTGATAAATTAAACACCATTTATGGTTGAAAATATTTAAAATTGAAAAGAAATCAAACAAAGTTTTAAACAATTGTTTTTTTTTGCCACTTTTTAAACAATTTAAACAAAATGTAGACAATATTTTAAATCTATTAAAATCTTTCTAAATTTTGCCTTCCTTATATGCTTAAGGAGATTTGGCTTAAATCCAATAATGAAATTTTGTCTAAGAATTTGTTTAGTTTTTTATAGTTTGAACTTTGTTCTCTAACAGATTTTTTATCATTTTATACAAAATTCAGCACGTCTGCAGCACATTTATAACTTTTTCTTATTTTTTTTTTCATAGTTTTTAGTTTTTTTGGTGTTATGAATTTGTGTTTGACATAAATAAAAAGTTTAAAGTTGGCTAAAGTATGCTTTTTATAAAGAAACTTAAATGGAATACAAAATTCAATAAAATACATATTTTATGTACCAAAATTTATTCTAGAAAAAAGAAGAAATGGTAGACTTACATTTTGGTGTAAAAAAACTGAGATTTAGTATCGGAATTTTTTTAAATTTTTAGCTTTTATTTTGAAACATTTTAACTGCTCATCTTTTGAGACCAAGAACGAATAAAGCCAATATCGGATACTCTGTACCAAAGTGAAGCGTATCCCAGAGAGAGCGATCTGCATCGATCGAAACTAATAGTAGTCGGACGGAGCAAGGTCTGGACTATAAAGGTTGTGAGGCAAAACGCTTCAACAACTTCTTTCTAAATAGCTTTTAACAGGAATTGCAAGATGCGGCCGACCGTTGTCATGATGGAATATTACAGGTCTGGCCGCATATTCTGGGCATTTTTCGGCCAATGCTCGCTTCAAAAGAATTAGTTACGTGCAGTACATGTTCCCTCTAATGGGCTGGTCCCCTCCAAATACTCATTGCAAGTATTGGTTCAAAATGCAAAATCGTCTTTCACTGTTTCTCAGCTTCAATTCGTATGGTACCCAATTTCCCAGCTTTTGGAAAAATTCTGCTGCTTGTCTTCAAACTTTTTTGGCTGGCCAGAGTAATATTTGTCTTTCCTGTCAAAATCACGACTTCTGAACCGCAGCCCTACCCTACTAAGTAATAGAGCAAAAAAATTTTCTTTTAAAATTTCAATAATTTATATTTTTGAGAGATTTTCGGAAGTGGGCCTTATATGGGGGCTATGACCAATTATGGACCGACCACCATGAAATTAGGTCGTGTGATTTATGTCTATATTAAAGTTAACTATGTTGAATTTTGTGTGTATATCAACATTTTTAAGCGATTTATGCACGTTAAAGTGATTTTCGGAAGCGGGTCTATATAGGAGCTATGACTAATTATGGACCGATCGTAACAAAATTTGGTGACATGAATTTTGTGTATATAAAACTTATTTGGAGCGGAATTTGTGGAGATACATAGATAAACATTTATGACCGATAAAGTCCAATTTCGAGGGGACATTTGTATGGGGGCTAGGTGAAATAATGGACCGATTTCAGACAGTTTCAATAATATGTACCAAATTTCATCAAAATATATTCTAAATTGCGACCTGTACTCTGCGCACAAGGTTTACATGGACAGCCAGCCAGTCGACCAGACGGACGGACGGACGGACATCGTTTAATTGACTCAGATAGTGATTCTAAGTCGATCGGTATACTTTAAAGTGGGTGTCAGACTAATATATTTGGGCGTTACACACATCTGCACAAACGCATAATACCCTCCCCTCTATGGTGGTGTAGGGTATAATTAAGGCATAAATAACACGGTGCTACGATGGAAAAAAACTTGGAAAACGGCCTAGCGTGGGTTATAGGTCTTGCTGAGTACACTACAAATTGTCTCTAAAAATTTCAGAAACACAATCAAATTCAGAAGTTATTCTGAAAAAACAGTTTTCAGTGATGTTTGTCGACTTATCGACCTGTAGCTTAGTCAGTTTTTGTCCGTCTTTAAATTTTTTAACGGGTTTGGAAAGGAAACTGATTACGCTTTAAAATTGTTGATACACTTTTAAGATATAAGTATTGTTTTTCTTAAGAATATCTAAAGGAAAAACAAAATTTATCAACTTTTTTGATTTTAGTCGCTTTTCATTGCTTATTTTGATATGAAAGTTTATAAAAATTTATACCAACATATATAGGAAATTTAGTTCTGAACAAAACAAAAGTTATTCAACTTTTAATAAAAGCCATTTTTAGTATTTTCTCCCCCAGCGCATATAAATAAAAATAAACAAAAAACTGTAGAAAAAAAAATATTTGTAAAATTTTGAATTTAAAAGGTAAATTTTTTCGAACTTTTTTCAATAACTTTTGCAAATATAAACCGATTTTAACAAGTAATATCTCATTTTTTCCCATATAATGTTGTCTTTAAAATACTGTACAAAAAAGAATAGGTTTTCATAGAAAAAAATTAAATTAACTATTGTTGAATATGAAAAATTACGAAAAAAAAGTAAAGCGAAACTTTTTATAAAAACCTACGGAATTTTTTTTTTTGATATACATTTTATTCATATATTTTATGAAAGCTTAATTATTTGTCTATCCATAATTATTTAAAATTTTGAAATCGGTCTAAAAATGTGTGAGTTAGAAGTACTAAAGTACTACGACCTACCCTAAAACAGTTTTTTCAAAATATCTCAAAATTTTGAGGGTGTTTAAAAATCTTTGAAAACGGTTTCAGTATGTCCTCACCTAGGCCTACAACAACCATTAAGTCGCTTTTCAAGTTCTGACAAAAAGTGTCATGTTGGAGCAGAGAGTAATTAATATAAGACAATTTAGGAGTTCCCGGTAAATGGGGATTTTTGTTAAATAAATTGGGAATTCAAAAATTGTTTGATTATTCGAAAGATAAGCAGAGGGCATTGAATAATTTATTTTGAGCAAATTTGCTTAAAAACAACTGAATAAATTTCAAATTCAAAATGATGAATTAGGAGTTTGTTTCTCGTAAAGTATGCTTGTTGAGGGATACATAGGATTCGACATAGCCAAATATATCACTCTCACTTGTTGTTAAATTAATCGGATTTCGTAAACTTCAGGGTTTATGGCTGTTTTTGTTAAATATATCGCAATTCATAATTTCTCAGTTTTAAGTGATTTTTGTTAAATAAACTGGGAATTAAATTTGTTTTCAGAACTTTTGCCATGTGTATGATATCAAAGGCAATAGAATGCGAAGAACTTAATAAAATTACTAAAGTTTTCGCGATTCAAAATTTTTGATGATTTTTTAAATTTTTTCATCTTAATTAATATTAATCATACGCCAGCGTATTTTTGCATAAAATCTTAAATAACATCAGATTTGTTTAAACAGAGTGATTGAATTTAACATCATCAATATAATTAAAAAAATGTCTACAACTCAAATGATTTACCTTATCTTTGTTTTAATAAGGGCATAAGTTTTTCTGAACCCAAAATTTGCTAAAAAGTAATGATAAATTATATGTTACAGATTGCAATATTATTTTTAAATTCAACAAATTCGACATTTAAAAAAAATCTTTGAAATCGGATCGAGAACAACAACACCCACCGTAATCGATCGAATCACTTTCTGAGTCGATTAAACGATGTCCGTCCGTCTGGCTGGTTGGCTGTCCATGTAAACCTTGTGCGCAGAGTACAGGTCGCAATTTTCAAGATATTTCGATCAAATTTGGTACATATAATTTCTTCGGGCCAAGTACCAAGCCTATTGAAACTGGCTGAAATTGGTTCATTATTTCACCTAGCCCCCATACAAATTTCCTCTCGAAATTGGACTTTATCGGTCATAAATGTTTAATTTATATAGGTATCATCACAAATTTCGCTCCAAATTAGTTTTATATATACAAAATTTATGTCACAAAATTTTGTTACGATCGGTCCATAATTAGTCATAGCTCCTATATAGACCCGCTTCCGAAAATCACTTTAACGTCCATAAATGTCTTAAAAATGTTGGTATATACACAAAATTCAACATAAATAACTTTCGGTCCATAATTTGTCATAGCTCCCATATAATGCCCACTTCCGAAAATCTCTCACGAATATAAATTATTGATATTTTAAAAGAAAAAGGTTCTTGCGATGATTTTGTATTCAATTTTAAATTTTGTTCTGTAAATTGTAAAACTTTGAATGAAAAAGAATTTCTTCGTTAAACTTTTAAAAATGATCGCCATTCACCAGACTCCTCGTCTCCTGTTATTAATTGGTTTTATAAACCAAACGAATATATTTAACCCAGTTTCCATCACTTTTTTTTTTGTTATATATTAGACCAAGCTAAGATGCTCAATATGTGTACAGGTTTTCAAGGTCAATATATCAAAAAAAAAAACTTATTTATTTACGATATAAGCTTATTTTTTTCTGCCATAAACAACTGCAATGTACATAATTGTTTTTCTAAAAAAAAACACAGATACAGGTTTATTTTTAAACAAAAATTGTGATCAGCATGAAAAGAAATAAAAAATCAATTCATTTCAATTCAACTCAACATACATAAATTAAAAAGCATGAAAAATTGTTAAATACAAGTAACTGATATTTAATAATGATCAGCAAAAAAACAAAAAAAAAATACATTAAGTACATAATGGCTGTGGAAACCAGTGTGTAAAAAAAGTGTAAACAAACGGCTGAATGTTACTTTGTTTTTGGTGGGTTTAATGTGAAGAAAGATTTTGCTGATATGAGTATGTGCAACAGGACAAGTTTGTGGCAAAAAAACAATGCAATTATTTGCACGCAAAAGCAGAAAAGTAAAAAAAAAAACACTGCTATAGCTGTGATAATAAAACCAGTGTTAATAACATCAAATAAAAATAGTTCAGACTACCAAAATCCGACCATATGACAGATAAAAACAAATAAGAAAGATATATTTGGTCGTAGCGAATCTTAGATACCCTTCGCCAAAGTATACTTTAAGATAAAGATTGAAAATATTTTATGAAGAAAAAAATTTGGATAAAAAAATTTTTTGTTAAAAAAAAAATTTGGTGTTAAAATATATTTTTCCCGATTTTGACTTATTTTATGTCCGTATTACGATGGTGTTATATACGTCGTTGGAAAGGTCTTTTAAATATCTATTATTAAATATCCATATTGACTATGTTAATGAGTTAGTCAAGATGTAGATATAAAATAAGTCAAAAACCGAGGTTGTTATGGTTTTTTGCTTATATCTCAGTCATTTGTTGGCTGATTTTCTCGATTTTAAATAGCAGATGAAGCGGAAATATTGCGGCTATATTGGTATATGAATCATGTATGAATGTTATTTTAAGGCTACGGAAAGTTGATTTCAATACACATACTTTAAGGGGACGCAAATGAAAAATATAGAAATTTCAAACAGAATGACAAAATTATATATACTTTTGCCACAGCTGTGATCATATATGTCCTAAAATGGCCCTTCATTTAACTAAGTTTCTTTTTTTTTGGGTTTAAATTAATCTTTATAAAATTTGTTACCAATATTCTAAATGATCAGACATTTTGATACTGAAAATGTAAAAAATCGATTCGACTAAAATTCCATCCTCCTTCCTGCGCATGTTGGGTACATTGAATTCGTGTCTGCTGTAATTATACCCTTCACCTTCGTGAAAAGGGTGTATATAAGTTTGTCATTCCGTTTGTAATTTCCACATTTTTCATTTGCGACCCCATAAAGTATATATATTCTGGATCGTTATAGATAGCGGAATCGATATAGCCATGTCCGTCTGTGTGTTGAAATCAACTTTCCGAAGCACCCAAATAACTTACATACACGATTCATACATCAATATCTCCGAAATTCTTCCGGCTTGGTCGAGAAAATCGGTCCACAAATGGCTGAGATATAAGAAAAAACTAGGACAACCTCGACTTTTTACCTATTTTTGACCTATATCTGGATTACTAAGTCATTAATATAGACAATATTACTCCAAACACACATTTCGAAAAGTTTATGGTAAGACCATATTGACGCAGCCTTTCAAATAAACTCTTTAAATGCTTCTGATGTTCTTGCTCGCTTTCAGATGCAATTAGTAAATCATCAATATAAACGTATATGAAGTCCAAATCTCTTGTTACTTCATGCATAAAACGTTGGAAGGATTGTGCAGCATTGCACAAACCAAATGTCATTCTGAGAAACTCAAAATTTCCCATCGGTGTTGTTATTGCCGTTTTTTTAATGTCGTCTTCTGCGACAGGAATGTGGTGGTATGCTTTTACTAAATCTACCTTACTAAATACTTTCTTACCATCCAAGAGCATTCCAAAATCGTGAATATGTGGAACAGCATAACAATCAGGTATGGTACGTGCATTAAGATTACGGTAGTCACCACAGGGACGCCACTCTCCATTGGATTTCTTGACCATGTGTAGTGGGCTTGCCCAGTTACTACTGGAAGGACGACAAATTCCAAGACGAACCATTTCATTGAATTCTTTTTTAACTACAAGTAGCTTTTCAGGTGAAAGACGTCTTGGTTTGCAAAATACTGGAGGACCATTTGTGGTTTCTATAAAATGTTTGACTGAATGTTTTGCTTTAGAATGACAATTTATTTTTGATAGATCATTATATTCCATTATAAGAGAATAGAATGGAGACGAAGGTGATATGGTTTTTATTGACAAATTTTGATCATTAACTACTATACCTTTAGCACTGTTTTTAGATTTAGGATCGATGAGGCAATTATTTCTAACGTCGATGAGTAGGCCATAATTACCCAAAAAATCTGATCCAATAATTGGTTTATCTATATCAACAATGACAAAATCCCATGTGAAATTCCGCTTTAGTCCCAAATCGATAGTAAGAGTTTTGATTCCAAAAGTTCGAATTGTCGACTTATTTGCTGCATATAAAATTAGTGAACTAGGTTGTTGCTTGTGTTGTAATGATGATACTGGAATTACTGAAACGTCTGCTCCAGAATCGACTAAAAACCTGGATTTCGATTTAATATCTCGAATAAACAGGCGACATACCTCTTGGCTACTCCCATCCGTCACCGAAGATGGAGCGCCGATTAGTTTTCCTGATTTGATTGATTGAAATTGCAAGGGACAACACATTTCTTAGCTTTGTTTCCAAATTTGAAATGATACCAACATAATGGTTTATCTTTGCTTGAAACTGACTTGGAACGACTACGTTTACCTGTTGTCTTGCTCTTACTCCTCGATCTTCCGAAAGATTCCATTTTGTTGCACAGACTTTCCAGCTGACGTTCAATATTATCGAGCCTGCTCGTACGGTTTTCTGATGACGTGGAAATCGTATGGAGTTCTGTATCTGAGCAATCACAAATTTTTTCTGCCATGGTGGCCAGTTTTTCTAAGCGGTCTTCACTGACGGATAAAATTGCCTTCATTTGAGATGGTAGCCGCTGCATCCAAAGTTGTTTTAAAATATCATCCGATACTCTACCTTGAGCTAAGGAACGCATTTGACTTAACAAATCTGATGGTTTTCTATCCGATAATTCTACTTCTGTCAAAAGTTTCTTGAGACGCTTATCTTCAGAGTCGGAAAATGAACTAATGAGTTTTGCTTTCAAGGTTTCGTACATGTTTGCAGCCGGAGGGTTGATTATGATGTCTTGCACTTTCTCGAGAATGTTGCTTTCTATTGATGCCACAATTGTGTTAACTTTCGTTGCGTCTTGAGTAACACCAGCCATAATAAACTGCGATTCCATTTGTTTAAACCAAAGCAATGGATCTGAACGCCAAAATGGTGGTGCTTTTACTGCGACTCTTGAAATTTCCATATGAGGAGAATTTGATGGTAGAGATGAAAAATCGTCTTCGGAAGTTGACATCCTTATTACATAAAATCTTTAAAATGCGGGGTCACCAATTTGTTGGCACGTATTTAGTTTTTAAAATAAAAAGACCAACAATATATTTATATTTTATAAAAAAGATTCTTTAATAATTCAAATTCAAAAAACGAATGAAAAAATATTTTTCATTTTGTTATTATAAAAGCAAAGTAAATGTGATTAATTTTAAAAAGTTTTATTTGTTACAATTTTTGTGTGACAAGTATATTTTTGTAAAGTGTTTGTTTTAGAGGCACCACAGGTCAAAATCGGGAAAAAATATTTTTTAACCCGAATTTTTTTTTCATCAAAAAATTTTTTTTTTTTCATAAATTCTTTTTCCAAAAAAATTAATTAAAGAAATTTTAAAAAAAAAATTTTGAAAAAACTTTTTTTAAAAAAAATTAAAAACAATTTGAAAAAAAAAAAATTTTTTAAAACATTAAAAATATTTAAAATTTTTATTTTTAAGTATAATTTGGCGAAGGGTATATAAGATTCGGCACGGCCGAATATAGCTCTCTTACTTGTTTTTAAATGTTTTCTTTTAAAACCGTTGCAATTTTTTGTTTTATTTAATGAACGTCCTAAAATAAGAAAATTGTTTTTTTCCTCTTTCCATTTTTTGCCAGTTGAGTGAGGTTTCAACAAAACCTGTTGGGTTTTTAAGTGATTTCTTTTTTTACAATATTTTGAACATATTTTAAAGTTATTTACACAAAAGTCTTTTCTTGATTTGTATTGAATTCCTTTTGATTAATTGCATTAACATTTTTATGGTTTTTTTTTAGTCAGACATATGTTTTGTTATAAATAAAGTCTTGTTTATTGTTAAATAATTGATTTATTTATATTAAGGAGAAATTAAGTTATTAATAACTTCCGGGTTATTTAAAGGAATTTTTTTTAGAAGAAAACTTTCCAGTACTAGGTTTTTCTATAATTTGTTTAAGACTCCTAGCAGGTCTAACTGAGAACTCCCAGATGTTTTTGGTGATTGTCGTATCACTTAGGATGATAACTAGTTACATGAGTAGTTAGGTGACTAGTTATTTTAACACGTACATATCCTAAGCAAGGTCTCAATTGAGCATTTTGGATTACAATGAGACTATTGGTCCAAAATAGTCAAAGAATTGGATTAACATACCGGATACATAGAGTCATTTACCTTACTAGCTACCTACTTGACCATGTACGGGTACAAATTGTTCTCAAATACTAAGCTCCAATAATCGATTCCTTATAAACCAACCTTAATACGACAACTCCCCAATAGAAAACTGCTGGTGGTTAAAATAACTACTTCCTAAAGTGCAGAACAAAAAAAACATTTTAAATTGACTAAACTCTAGTTTACTTAGAGACACTAAAGTGTAAATTAGCTGCACGCTAGGTTAAATGGGATGTCAGTAAAAAGAAAATGAACTGTATGAGAATTATATCAAATAATGTGTACGAATTACTCACAAAAAAGAACAGTACAAAATTAACGTTTAAGTTACTACACTCTAGATTACTTAAGGCCCAACTATAATATGCATAAGCTAGCTTAAGGTAATGTCAAAACCGAACGAAAAGTCTGTCAAATGCTTAAGGAAATTCAAAGAAACTTTTAGGTGGCTATAATGTACTTACGTGCATTCAAAACTATTTAGCCCCATTTGAACATTTATGTGCAACTTGCAATTAAAAAAATACGTATTTCTTATTATTTTATCAAAATATATAAATTTTCTTCATCCTTTTCATTTATTTCTTTATTTTCTTTGTATAAAATAAATAAATAGCTGATTCCATACGGAATGTGCGACCAGCTTCGCACTTTGCTTAAGCAAATAAAATTCGACGAAACTTGACGAAACACTCTTAAGTACATTATAGTTTTGTCACATACGTTTTATATGTATTCGCACATTTGCTTAAGCTGACTTAAGCTAGTGTATGCATATTATAGTTGGGCCTTTAGAGACAATTATAAAAATGCACTCATCTAAGTAACAACTTATAATTCCCATTCAGTTAATGAACAATTCTACATAATTACTCTCAGCTTGATTGCATTAGGTGCGGTTTAAACACCACAACAATTGGCCTAACTTCAATGATAATTCAGTACAATTGACAAAATATTAAGAAATATTGGTCACTGGTGCTCGGACTTGATATGAGTGTCACATTTTACGGCGATTTTATCGACTATTTCAGGCACTACAATCTAGGTTGTTAGTTTGGTACTTTGACTTCGGTAGCAAATTTTGGAAGTAGTTTTGTTCCTGCAGTTCCGACTTTTTGTACTGAAAATTGTACTGCTAATTTCGGCACTACAAATTCGATTGCTAGTTTTGACACTGTGGTAGAGACCGCAAGTTACAACTTCGGTAACTTGTTTCAGCGCTACAAATTCGGTTGCTAGCTGTGTAACTACAACTTCGGTTGTTGGTTTCGATACTACGACTATGGTGGATAGTTTCGTCACTGCGGTTCTGACTGCCAGTTTCGACACTAAAACTTCGGTTGTTAGTTTCGGCACTGTGACTTTAGTTTCCAGTTTCGTCACTACAAATTCGGTTGTTAGTTTCGGCACTGCGACTGCTCTAACGTCACTCTAACTTCGGTTGCTAGTTTCAACACTACAACTTCGGTTGTTCGTTTCGTCGAATTTGTACACTCGCCAGTACAAATTAGGTTGCTAGTTTCCACACTGAGGTACCGACCACCATTTTCGGCTCTAGAACTTCTGTTAGTTTTTGTACTGCGTCTTCGGTTGCTAGTTTAGACACTGGGGTTTCGACCGATTGCACGGTGGTAAATTCCGGCCAAAAATGTTTTTTTTTGGATTTTTATAAAATTTTTATGGTAAAGGCCAGAACAAATTTAAAGGTGCTATTAGAGGTTAAGTGTAAATTACATATAATACTGTAAAGTATCAATAGTAAGTACTATAAATTTCAGCTGCAAATATCTGCCATTCCAATAACCAGAACGATATCAGTGCCTTCATATTTTACACATTTTTTTTTTTATTTTTTTTTGGTCAATTTCAAAAATTATGCAAGTTTGAGAGTTATTTGCGTATATGCTGATTTGGCCAAACCATGTATTTGTATGTCGACATTTTTTCAATGGATCATTTATGTTATTTTTAATTATAAACCTAATTGAAGCCATTTACAAAAATGACATACTCTTTTCTATACTTTTATAACGACAATGTTTATTTGGTCAACTCCTGTAGTCAATTTCTAATCAAGTGTGTTTTTCTTAAATGTACACCAAATTTCAGGCATTTACATGAATAACCTAGCATATAATTTCATAACCTAGCGATAATTTCAAAACGTCCATGATTGTTTGGCCAAACCCTGTATATGTATTCCGAAATTGTTACGATCATTTTTTTCAATCACTTATGCTATTCTTCATTTTTGGACTAAATTTCAGGCATTTACGTGAATAACCTAATTTTTTCGATGCTTTTAAAACGTCCAAAATTGTTTGGCCAAACCCTCTATATGTAATCCGAAATTTGAATGACCAATTTTTTTTCCGATCATATATTTTATTCTTTTTTTTTGATACTTTTAGAACTTTATTGGCCAAACCATGTATTTGTTATTCTTAATACAAATACCAAATTTCAAACATTTTTATGAAGAAATAAAGAAGTTACGGATTTTTGGCCGGAATTGATTACCGTGGATTGTTTTAATTTCTTAAATACAGAATAACGTAACTTTGATATAGAGATGCCCTAACTCGCGTTTTTTTAAGTCGAAATTTTTTGGATAAATATTAAATATGAGCGGACCATTTATCGAAATAAACAACCATTTATCGAAATAAACAAAACTTAACTTCAAGTTTCTTAACCAAAATTAACTATAGTATTTTGAAATTCTCCAAAAAAAAAAAAATAAGGCGATTGAGAGTTCCCGATTAAACGGGAATTCAACGATATTGGATTTTTGTGGGCTTTATGAACTAAGTCCCCTGAACCAAAAATTAATTTAAGCCCCAAAGATGGGAACTTAATTTATTATGAATTAAAACCTCAAATTTTCTTAATGAAATAAATCCCCAGTGAAGCCAACTAAACCAAGCATGAACTAAGTCTCCCATTTCTCAATTGTTTGTAGTACAAAAACCGCCTTCCGTAAAGGTTTTCTCCTCTGGAGTGTATTAACAGCCTATTTCGCATAGTTAATTTTCTTTTAATGCAGATATGCTTCCAAATACAAGAAATCTTTACAAAGCGAAGCCGGTTTTTGATACAACCTAGAGGAGAAAATCTTTACTCAGCGGAGCGGTTTTTGGATACATAAGAGAAGAAGAAATCTTTGAGCAAATTTGGAGATATAACACTGTGTGTAATTTTGTATGTCATGGAAATATAACCATACACGAAGACCAGTAGTTATAAAAACATAAAAAAAGACCAGCGTATCCCAGTTTTGCCCAAAAAAACTTTAAAAAAGTCAATTTCTTTATCTCTGTTCCCCTGTTCAGGTTTATAAGTAGCAAATATTCAAAATTCAAGGAAACAATCAATTACAAAAATGTACCTAAGATCTCAATAAACAACTTTCTAGAACATATGAACTTCCTAGAACTGATTCTTAACACCGTTTAGGTGTTAAAGGATTTAAGTGTGTTGGGCCATAAACTAAGTGCATGACTTTGGGCAAAATTGGGAGACACGGATCTTTTTGTTGGTCATTTATCACGTAGTGGTATATGGTTATTTTTATCGTGTTAATCTGCACAGTGGGGCAGAATCAAAATTTTCTGGAAATAATTCTGGCATTTCTAAAGGGCTGGTCCAATCGGAATAAAATTTGACGTGGGCAAAGCCAAGGAGTATTCATATTTAAGATATTAAAATGAGCCATATATATGATCGAGGGGCGGCGCTGTTGAGGCTCATAGTAGGTACCTTCGACATGTAACATTTTTAAACACGTGCAATTTTTTTGTATCCTATCCGATTAAAAAGATTTTTATATTTTTCGCTTGTGCTATTTATCTCTTATAATTTCCGAGTTATAGGCATTTCAAAATTTAAAATTTTGCTATACCTTGGTCCGTTGTTTTAAAAATATGGATCGGACTTTTGAACCGAATTGACTCGAATTCTTTTGTTAGATAGACAACTAAGTTACGAATAACATACAAACGATTTTAAAGCAATATCAATTATGGTTATATTATATTATATAGAACATATAACAGTCATGTCCTATTCTTCGAATATATCGCCCTTACGCCCATCGGAATTTGACCTATTTTTTATCAAAAATTCAAATTTGGGCTAACTGTTCTAAAATCCCAAAGCTGGGATCAGAAAACAAAAAGCAGCCTTGGAAACCTTGATGTTTTCCCTATTTATCGCCAAAGAATTTTCCCAGCCCCGAAGGAAATGTGGACCCTTTGGGCAAAATTGTAAAAAATACCATTTTTGGGATTTTCGCGCCAATTTTTAGGAATTGCGGGATTGTCTTTGACCTTTTGACAAGTTTTTTTACACCTTGTTATTTAGAATGACAAACTTAAAAAACGTTGAAAATTTAATTGAGTTTCGTTAAACGTATAATTTTATCCCGATCGGACCAGCTGTTTAGAAATGCCAGATTTATTTCCAAAAACTTTCGATTCTGCCCCACTGTGTAATTAATTTTCGGTTCAGAAACTGGTAAATCTCACAAAAATATTTAGTTTTGAATTTCCATTTTCTGGGGATTTTTGTGACATAAAATGGGAATTGAAAAATGCTGTGAATTTTTAGTTGAAAAAATTATAATTACATAGAATTTAAAATATCTCTCAAAACAAATGCATTTAGAGTTCCCCTGTTATGGGAATTTTTGGTGATTTAAATGGGAATTCTAACATTTTGGTAATTTTTCGTTAATAAATTTGTAATGAAATGGAATTTAGAAAACTCTCAAACTAAAGATATTTAGAGTTACCATTTTGTGGAGATTTTTGGTGAATTAAATAGGATTTCTAAAATGTTGATAATTTTTCGTTAATAAATTAGTGTTTTATTGAATATTTCATAAATATATTTTTAGCTATGAATTGTTTTCAAAATATTTCTCTAATTGATTTATTTATATCATTCTTCTCTTTACAGTTGTGCCCATAACTCCACCCAAAAAAAAAAATCTTAATTTAATTAAACAAATACATACAAAAAAAAAATTAAAATATTTTAAAACATTTTTGGTTGGGAACAAAAAAATTTGATTGTTCTACAAATTAAGAAAACAACAATAAAATAAAAAACTAAAATCATGAACACGAAACGTGTTGCACATATAACTGTCATCAAATGACAAATGCTTGACAGCATCAATCAGCAACTATTACGACAACAACAAAAACATCAAAAATACCACTCTCAACAACAACAAAAGCACCATTCATTTGATTGTTATAAGAATTTCAAAATTATGGCCGGCTTTCGTAAACGTGGCTGTCGTACACGCACTTGGTTTCTACTCAAGGACTCGGTAATTTTCGTCATAATCATGTGCGTTCTACAAATCTGTTACCAATCAACTTTTCTAATTATAAACGGTGAAATAATCAACACAGACAATAATAATGAACCAATAATCACAGGAGGAAGTGACGCTGCCCTTAATGAACAAAATGATTTCCAAGAAAACATTCTGATAGAAGGGAGCAGTGTAAGAAAAGTGCTAGAAAATCTAACCAAAGAAAATGAATTTAGTGTAGTCGATGTAAATAATATTAAGATAGAAGAAAAAATAATATTTAAAACAAATTTTAAGAAAAATCTAAATATCGTAAATAATAATAACAATAACAATAATAAACACAAAACACCAAATGATTTGGAAAATCAAATAAAGGCAGCAAGGACAACAATAGCACCAGCAGCAGCTGAAGCCAACATACAAACAGCCAGAAATCCTGCAGATAAATCCAGCGTAAAGGAAAATACAAATGAAACATTTGCAGGTGAGCAAGTGGAAAAAGGGAATGTAATAAACAAATCCTCTATGTTAAATAGAAAAAATACCACAGAGCAGTTAATCACTGCAACAAATAACAACACCAACACAACAACCGGCACCACATCCACAGAATATCCTGCCACCACTAAGAAATCTCTACGTATTGGTGGCTCTGGCTCTGTTAGTAATCTTTTTGGCATACGTGAAAATGTTATGCTACCCTCGGAGGATCCCGAACGAGAGGCTCAAATTCTATATGAAAAGACTCTTAAAGAGTATCATGTTAATAATTTAGATGCTGCTTCATCATCTTTCTCCGGCTCCTCCTCATCTGATGCAGAGTTCGATGCAGACTCTGAATATGCCACACCACAACGTTCGTTACATGCGGTCTGTGATAAATGGTCACAGAAACATTGTCATTGTACGGGTACATTGGGTCGTTTATCCTTGAATTGTCGCAATATTGGAATATTAGCTGTACCAGTGGATTTACCCAGTGATACTGTTGTTTTGTAAGTACTCTTTACATTATTATTTTTAAATGCTTGGCTTTGCTATAGTCAGTTCTAGTTGGTTTATAGGAGATTTAACATTTCAGGAATATTAAGGGAAAAAATAAATAAAAAGTAATCATTTGTTACAGTTTAACGTAAGAGCTTAACTTATGGAAAACCAAGGATATTGTAAAACATTTGAATGGAGAATTTGTTAACGCTTTTTTTAACAAAAAAGCCATTTTTTTGGAACTTAGTTTCTTAGATGAAAATTATAAAATTTAGTACGGAAAATGCTTATCAATACAAATACATACATAAATTTTAGAAAACTAATGCACTTTTGGTAAATAAACTGGGCTGTACTAATTGGGACTGTATTAATTTTAGCTCCGTGTCAAATACGACCCATAAACATTAAGTGCAAAAAATTGTATAGATATTTGTTTGCTATTTTTTTTTTCTAAAAACCTAACGTAGTTGTTTCATTTGAAATTAAATAAAATTCATAGAATTTCAACCACTCACTTTTAGAAAAAATTCAATTTTAATCTCAAAATGGGTAAACATTTGACCCGAAGATCCTATGAAGGTTGAACAGGTATGATCGATAAAGTAAAATTTCGGGAGTACATTTGTATGGTAGCTTGGTGAAATAATGGACCGATTTAACCAGTTTCAATAGACTTACAGCCATATGCATACAAATTTAAAAAAGTTTTATAAACCAATTAAAGGAAAATTTTCATAAAGTTGTATTCATAAACGATTGATAGCTTTGATAAACAATTTTTAAATGTACAAATTTTAAGTAGGTTCGACTCTACTATAAACCTACTTTAAGGAATTATTTTTACTTTTTATCTTAAGAAAGAGGATTTTAAAGATAAATTTGGAATAATATACGATATTAGTGCAATTGCTAAACATAATTTCCACTCCGCTGGCGAATAAGTTCCATTTCAATAGTATATGATTTTTTCTGATATTCCTCCGGCAGTGAACAACATGAGGTTCACAAGTTAGTTTGATTGGCATTTTTGTGATCTACTTTTAATCTGCAACGCCATATGATAATAAAATGTGTAAACATTGTGGAAGAAGGTCCACACAAACCCACTCCGGAATTAAAACTATGTGTTTCCACGTAGAAATTCATTAACTTTTGTTAAAATTTAACAAAACGTCAATAAAAATAAATTAATAAAACAAATTATAAAACAGTGATGTTTATTTTATCACAGAATATTCGTCATTCGAATACTTTTAATAATAATTGAAATAAACTATATAAAAAAGTACATTAACACATTTTTGCTTAATACAAATTTACCAGAATCAGATATACATTTTTTATCTAAAAATTAGTTGTTATCTTCAAAAATGTATTATTACTAAAAACAATCAATGAAAAAAAGAAAATTAACGAATATTTTATCCTAATTGAAAGCAACACTAACAACAAAAAAGGGGAAATAAAGGAGAAGCATTGCCAGCATAGACAAAAATCAGTACATTGGTTATTGTGCATAGAGAATAGACATAGAGCGGAAACTCCTGTCAAAGACCTAACTCAGTTGTCAGAAACCTAAGTGGTGAGAATGTATTTGTAGAAAAAACTATGTGAAAACAAAAACAACACTCGTACGTGTGATTATTTTGAGTAATTTTTTTGTTTGAGTTTTTTTCTAGTTTCCGCTCTATGTTCTCTATGTTATTGTGCCTTTAACAAACGTTTATGAATACAATACTTTTATAAATGATTTTTAAAGCTAAAGTGTTCGTTAACAAAATTGTGTTTTAAATCTACAATAAGGTTTTTTTATGCATATAGCCGTTAGTCTTTGGGCTGAAACAAATGAATGCCCCAAATTTGATCGAAATATTTTCAAAATTGAGACCTGTACTTTGGCCTCAAGGTTTATATGGACAGCCAGTTAAAGAAAACCGAAACCGGTCTAGTTTACAAAGATGAAAAAACGGGTTGACCGGTTAAAGACACTGTCTTTAGCATAAAGCAACTGTTTGTAGAATACAGGAAGAGGATGCGAAGAGGATGTTATTAGTATAAAATACTGTCTATTGGGGCGGACCGATTTGTAGTGACGCAAAAAAATCGCCCATGTGACAAGGAAAATCGTATTCTAGGGATCAAAATAAGAAACTTTTCCCAAGGAACCATACCTCTAAAATGAATTCTGATGTTCCTTATTTAGACCCAAAGGTTAAATTTTCAACATTTTTATCCACCCTACTCCCGTTTTTTGATAACAACAGGTTTAAATATTTCACGATTTGCTCCATTTTAACTTTTATCGACTAACAAAAAATGCATTTGTCAAGAAAAAACGATTTGTTTAAAAATAATGACTGAGTCCATAGCTATATTCATTTGTGTTCAATCAATAGTGATGTGGAAAAAGGTGTTTAAGGCGAATCAAATGCAATTAGAAGTAATCAGTTATTTGTAGCGATAAAACAAGCACTAGACACTGGCATTAGTATAAATACAACTGTCTTTAGTATAAAGACAACACTGTCTTCAGTATAAAGACAACCGTGTTTAGTATAAAGACTGTCTTCAGTATAAAGACAAGTGTCTTCAGTATAAAGACAAAAATTCTCAAATTGTATAGTCGATATCAATATATAGTAAGCCATCTTTGATGACCAAATATGTTCTTAATTACTTTGTAAAGGGTTCCGATAACTCCGCTCCTGGTATGGATATCATAGTCAAAAAAATTAAAAAATCACATTTTGGGGTTTTAAACTTTTTAAAAAACTTATCTAAAGGTCTATAACGACTCATCATGTTTATAAACATGTTCATCAGTAGAAGCTTGTACTTATCAACAATGTTGATAGAATTCATTTATTAGCATTGTTTGCTGCTAACATTAGCATTGAAAGCTCTTGAATACGAATATTCTAGTTATGTCCGTTAAGAACAATCGAGGCTACTCGAATGAGTATAAATAGTGGCTGCGGTTGCAGTAGTTAGTGAGTTTATTGTAGGCGCTATTAGAGTTAACATCTGCATTATTGTACATTATAAAGTGTAATTTAAGTATATATTAAAAACACATAGTGACTATTTAAACTGTTGTTGTTGTATATTTGAATAAATAAAGAGCTGTTAGAATTTTAAACTACTAAACTGACCTTATTTGCAATCCAAAAATCCGGTTTATATAAATAACCACCGTTTTTAAAAGGTAAAAACGTAACATACTGTTAAGTTATAGTTATAGAGTACCTCTCCCACACACTGCATAAAATTAAATGCTCAGTAACATATCAGTTCTCTTAAAATTTTTGAGACTTTGCCTAATTCTGCTTTTGTTAACAGAATAAATATTAATTTTTGGTTAACATAAGAGCAGATTTAAAAATGAAAATAATGCATAATGTATTCTTCTACAGATTTTTGTTATTTTACTTAACATAAACTTCGTCTATGTTAACTCATTTCTTGTATATGTTTAACTCATCTCTTGTATATATAGTTTTCCATTCCGTTTGTAATTTCTACATATTTCATTAGCAATCCCGCAAAGTATATAGATTACTAGGATTACTAAGTCATTAATATAGACAATATGTACATGTAATGACAGATATTTCAAAGATATTTGACGTATATAACGCCATGGTATGTCGGACCCACAATGGTTCAAAATCGGAAAAAATATTTTTTAACCCGAATTTTTTTCATAAAAAATTTTAAAATTAAAACAAAAGGTTTACACAAAATTTTTTTTACAGAACATTTTTTCACTAATAAATAAAACAAAAATTTTTTTACTTATAAATTTGTAGTTTAAAGTATAATTTGGTGAAGGGTATATAAGAATTGGCACAGCCGAATATATGTATGTAGCTCTCTTACTTATTATTACCTCGTTTTATTGAATTCCCAAATTATCTTTTCCCATTCATGTGACAAAAATAATCTAAATATTTGAGCTTCAGCCACGCGTTTTGTGCATGAGTTTAAAATCAAAACAATTCCATTTTTACTTTAATTAAGGTTAGTTTATTATACAAATTTATAAAAAATAAATCAAAACATGAAAAAACCACCCGATTCCAAGGTTTTTTGTGGAGTGAAGTGGCGGCGGTTGCCATTAAAAATAACTATGATAAAAATGTTTGTTTCGTATTCATTTTTTTGAAATATTTTTGACAAAATTTTCTGACCAAACAACCGAAATATCAAAGTAACGCTTAGAGTTAACGAGATTCTTTATATTGTCTACCTTGCCAAAATTCCCATAAAACGGGAAATTGACCTTATATTTCCAGGTTTTTGTACATTGAAGTTTTTTATTGTGAAACTAGGAATTTTTTGTGACAAGTATTAATTTACGAAGATATTAAATAAATTTTAATATAAATTTTAAGTTCTGTAATTAACCAAATTATTTGTAATTCTATTGTAAGAAATTGTATAGCTGTTACATAAATTTATCAATTTATAATCAAAACCCATTAACTACGCCTCTTATATCCCCTCTAATCATAACAAAAGCCCATTTATTTAAACACTTGTCACAAACTCCATAAAAGTAAACAAGCAAATAATAAAATATAGGTGACAATCTAATAAAACTTTGTCTAACTTTTATTACCATCCCCCTTTTAACAAGTTTTTCTTTGAACAACTTTGAACATTATATGACTAAAACTTTCCCACAATAATGCACAATACAATTAACAACTTTTTCCTTAATGAGTCACGCATAAAATTTATTTCTTAGTCTGTCTACGTATTTCCACACATTTATAAATGAGCATAATTATAAACATATTTAGAGCTACAAATACTAACAGTTAGTGACTGAGTGAGTGAGCGGTACGCAATATAACAAAAATAAAAACTAATTGGTAACACAGCATTAACAATAGTGCAAACACATGGAATAGTAGTGCGAGTACTGTTTACTACAAGCTCATAATGACAAACTATTAATTTCAACGAACCGAAAAAATATAGTTAAACTAAAGACAAAAATGAATTGCCACAAAAAATAAAACAAAATAAACAAACTGAAATTGACTAAAAACATCAAACACTTATCATGTTGCATATCACGTCTTTAAAGGCACCAACAACGGCAACACAACGTCAACAGCAACAAAAATAAATAACTAAATGATAATAGTCGACCATACAGAACCCCACAACTGAAACTTTATGACATATCAGAAACTAAATTGACATCTTGATATCAAAAACTACAAAATCGGGATAATATAGACATATCTTAGATTTTCAATACCTGCTTAACATCGTGTTTATTTTTTAAACCATTACTTTTAGGCCACACATATTGACTTGATCAAACCATTTCCAGTTACTTTGGTGTAGGGTATACCAAACCTAAAACCAAAAATATATATTTTTTGCAAACGAAACGAATTAAAAAAAAACTCAGTGTTCGTATTTGAAGTGCATACCTCAATGTATACAGAAATTTGCCTTGAAACATTGATTAACGTATGTCACGTTGCCATAAATTATTAATTAAATTTGCCACTGTTTTTGTTTAGTTGAACTAACAAGAACAAACACACTGCAAATAGACATACAAAGACCCACAACTTACTCTGAATACGACAGCTCGCTTGTACATTCAGCAGCACATGGTTGCATGGACAGACAAAAAACAACATATACTTTTAGTCTTGAATGATAGACGGGACAGACAACCATAGCTAAATAATAATAACAAGAACAAAAATGAGTCATTTAAAGAAACACAGGCAGTTATTTATTCACAGCACTTGTAGGCCTAAGATTCCATTACATGTGTTCAATCAATAGTGAAGTGGAAAAAGGTGTCTAATGCGAATCAAATGCAATCGGATATTTGTAGCGATAAAATACACCGTCTTTGGAAAAAAGACACCGTTTTTAGTATAAAGACACTGTATTTAGTATAAAGACACCACTGTCTTTAGTATAAAGACACCACTGTCTTTAGTATAAAGACACCACTGTCTTTAGTATAAAGACACCACTGTCTTTAGTATAAAGACACCACTGTCTTTAGTATAAAGACACCACTGTCTTTAGTATAAAGACACCACTGTCTTTAGTATAAAGACACCACTGTCTTTAGTATAAAGACACCACTGTCTTTAGTATAAAGACACCACTGTCTTTAGTACTGTCTTTATACTAAAGACAACTGTCTTTAGTATAAAGACAACTGTCTTTAGTATAAAGACAACTGTCTTTAGTATAAAGACAACTGTCTTTAGTATAAAGACAACTGTCTTTAGTATAAAGACAACTGTCTTTAGTATAAAGACAACTGTCTTTAGTATAAAGACAACTGTCTTTAGTATAAAGACAACTGTCTTTAGTATAAAGACAACTGTCTTTAGTATAAAGACAACTGTCTTTAGTATAAAGACAACTGTCTTTAGTATAAAGACAACTGTCTTTAGTATAAAGACAACTGTCTTTAGTATAAAGACAACTGTCTTTAGTATAAAGACAACTGTCTTTAGTATAAAGACAACTGTCTTTAGTATAAAGACAACTGTCTTTAGTATAAAGACAACTGTCTTTAGTATAAAGACAACTGTCTTTAGTATAAAGACAACTGTCTTTAGTATAAAGACAACTGTCTTTAGTATAAAGACAACTGTCTTTAGTATAAAGACAACTGTCTTTAGTATAAAGACAGTTGTCTTTAGTATAAAGACAGTTGTCTTTAGTATAAAGACAGTTGTCTTTAGTATAAAGACAGTTGTCTTTAGTATAAAGACAGTTGTCTTTAGTATAAAGACAGTTGTCTTTAGTATAAAGACAGTTGTCTTTAGTATAAAGACAGTTGTCTTTAGTATAAAGACAGTTGTCTTTAGTATAAAGACAGTTGTCTTTAGTATAAAGACAGTTGTCTTTAGTATAAAGACAGTTGTCTTTATACTAAAGACAGTTGTCTTTAGTATAAAGACAGTTGTCTTTAGTATAAAGACAGTTGTCTTTAGTATAAAGACAGTTGTCTTTAGTATAAAGACAGTTGTCTTTAGTATAAAGACAGTTATCTTTAGTATAAAGACAGTTGTCTTTAGTATAAAGACAGTTGTCTTTAGTATAAAGACAGTTGTCTTTAGTATAAAGACAGTTGTCTTTAGTATAAAGACAGTTGTCTTTAGTATAAAGACAGTTGTCTTTAGTATAAAGACAGTTGTCTTTAGTATAAAGACAGTTGTCTTTAGTATAAAGACAGTTGTCTTTAGTATAAAGACAGTTGTCTTTAGTATAAAGACAGTTGTCTTTAGTATAAAGACAGTTGTCTTTAGTATAAAGACAGTTGTCTTTAGTATAAAGACAGTTGTCTTTAGTATAAAGACAGTTGTCTTTAGTATAAAGACAGTTGTCTTTAGTATAAAGACAGTTGTCTTTAGTATAAAGACAGTTGTCTTTAGTATAAAGACAGTTGTCTTTAGTATAAAGACAGTTGTCTTTAGTATAAAGACAGTTGTCTTTAGTATAAAGACAGTTGTCTTTAGTATAAAGACAGTTGTCTTTAGTATAAAGACAGTTGTCTTTAGTATAAAGACAGTTGTCTTTAGTATAAAGACAGTTGTCTTTAGTATAAAGACATTTGTCTTTAGTATAAAGACAGTTGTCTTTAGTATAAAGACAGTTGTCTTTAGTATAAAGACAGTTGTCTTTAGTATAAAGACATTTGTCTTTAGTATAAAGACAGTTGTCTTTAGTATAAAGACATTTGTCTTTAGTATAAAGACAGTTGTCTTTAGTATAAAGACAGTTGTCTTTAGTATAAAGACAGTTGTCTTTAGTATAAAGACAGTTGTCTTTAGTATAAAGACAGTTGTCTTTAGTATAAAGACAGTTGTCTTTAGTATAAAGACAGTTGTCTTTAGTATAAAGACAGTTGTCTTTAGTATAAAGACAGTTGTCTTTAGTATAAAGACAGTTGTCTTTAGTATAAAGACAGTTGTCTTTAGTATAAAGACAGTTGTCTTTAGTATAAAGACAGTTGTCTTTAGTATAAAGACAGTTGTCTTTAGTATAAAGACAGTTGTCTTTAGTATAAAGACAGTTGTCTTTAGTATAAAGACAGTTGTCTTTAGTATAAAGACAGTTGTCTTTAGTATAAAGACAGTTGTCTTTAGTATAAAGACATTTGTCTTTAGTATAAAGACAGTTGTCTTTAGTATAAAGACAGTTGTCTTTAGTATAAAGACAGTTGTCTTTAGTATAAAGACATTTGTCTTTAGTATAAAGACAGTTGTCTTTAGTATAAAGACATTTGTCTTTAGTATAAAGACAGTTGTCTTTAGTATAAAGACAGTTGTCTTTAGTATAAAGACAGTTGTCTTTAGTATAAAGACAGTTGTCTTTAGTATAAAGACAGTTGTCTTTAGTATAAAGACAGTTGTCTTTAGTATAAAGACAGTTGTCTTTAGTATAAAGACAGTTGTCTTTAGTATAAAGACAGTTGTCTTTAGTATAAAGACAGTTGTCTTTAGTATAAAGACAGTTGTCTTTAGTATAAAGACAGTTGTCTTTAGTATAAAGACAGTTGTCTTTAGTATAAAGACAGTTGTCTTTAGTATAAAGACAGTTGTCGTTAGTATAAAGACAGTTGTCTTTAGTATAAAGACAGTTGTCGTTAGTATAAAGACAGTTGTCTTTAGTATAAAGACAGTTGTCTTTAGTATAAAGACAGTTGTCTTTAGTATAAAGACAGTTGTCTTTAGTATAAAGACAGTTGTCTTTAGTATAAAGACAGTTGTCTTTAGTATAAAGACAGTTGTCTTTAGTATAAAGACAGTTGTCTTTAGTATAAAGACAGTTGTCTTTAGTATAAAGACAGTTGTCTTTAGTATAAAGACACTGGTCTTTAGTATAAAGACACTGGTCTTTAGTATAAAGACACTGGTCTTTAGTATAAAGACACTGGTCTTTAGTATAAAGACACTGGTCTTTAGTATAAAGACACTGGTCTTTAGTATAAAGACATTGGTCTTTAGTATAAAGACACTGGTCTTTAGTATAAAGACACCACTGTCTTTAGTATAAAGACACTGGTCTTTAGTATAAAGACACCACTGTCTTTAGTATAAAGACAGTTGTCTTTAGTATAAAGACAGTTGTCTTTAGTATAAAGACAGTTGTCTTTAGTATAAAGACAGTTGTCTTTAGTATAAAGACAGTTGTCTTTAGTATAAAGACAGTTGTCTTTAGTATAAAGACAGTTGTCTTTAGTATAAAGACAGTTGTCTTTAGTATAAAGACAGTTGTCTTTAGTATAAAGACAGTTGTCTTTAGTATAAAGACAGTTGTCTTTAGTATAAAGACAGTTGTCTTTAGTATAAAGACAGTTGTCTTTAGTATAAAGACAGTTGTCTTTAGTATAAAGACAGTTGTCTTTAGTATAAAGACAGTTGTCTTTAGTATAAAGACAGTTGTCTTTAGTATAAAGACAGTTGTCTTTAGTATAAAGACAGTTGTCTTTAGTATAAAGACAGTTGTCTTTAGTATAAAGACAGTTGTCTTTAGTATAAAGACAGTTGTCTTTAGTATAAAGACAGTTGTCTTTAGTATAAAGACAGTTGTCTTTAGTATAAAGACAGTTGTCTTTAGTATAAAGACAGTTGTCTTTAGTATAAAGACAGTTGTCTTTAGTATAAAGACAGTTGTCTTTAGTATAAAGACAGTTGTCTTTAGTATAAAGACAGTTGTCTTTAGTATAAAGACAGTTGTCTTTAGTATAAAGACAGTTGTCTTTAGTATAAAGACAGTTGTCTTTAGTATAAAGACAGTTGTCTTTAGTATAAAGACAGTTGTCTTTAGTATAAAGACAGTTGTCTTTAGTATAAAGACAGTTGTCTTTAGTATAAAGACAGTTGTCTTTAGTATAAAGACAGTTGTCTTTAGTATAAAGACAGTTGTCTTTAGTATAAAGACAGTTGTCTTTAGTATAAAGACAGTTGTCTTTAGTATAAAGACAGTTGTCTTTAGTATAAAGACAGTTGTCTTTAGTATAAAGACAGTTGTCTTTAGTATAAAGACAGTTGTCTTTAGTATAAAGACAGTTGTCTTTAGTATAAAGACAGTTGTCTTTAGTATAAAGACAGTTGTCTTTAGTATAAAGACAGTTGTCTTTAGTATAAAGACAGTTGTCTTTAGTATAAAGACAGTTGTCTTTAGTATAAAGACAGTTGTCTTTAGTATAAAGACAGTTGTCTTTAGTATAAAGACAGTTGTCTTTAGTATAAAGACAGTTGTCTTTAGTATAAAGACAGTTGTCTTTAGTATAAAGACAGTTGTCTTTAGTATAAAGACAGTTGTCTTTAGTATAAAGACAGTTGTCTTTAGTATAAAGACAGTTGTCTTTAGTATAAAGACAGTTGTCTTTAGTATAAAGACAGTTGTCTTTAGTATAAAGACAGTTGTCTTTAGTATAAAGACAGTTGTCTTTAGTATAAAGACAGTTGTCTTTAGTATAAAGACAGTTGTCTTTAGTATAAAGACAGTTGTCTTTAGTATAAAGACAGTTGTCTTTAGTATAAAGACAGTTGTCTTTAGTATAAAGACAGTTGTCTTTAGTATAAAGACAGTTGTCTTTAGTATAAAGACAGTTGTCTTTAGTATAAAGACAGTTGTCTTTAGTATAAAGACAGTTGTCTTTAGTATAAAGACAGTTGTCTTTAGTATAAAGACAGTTGTCTTTAGTATAAAGACAGTTGTCTTTAGTATAAAGACAGTTGTCTTTAGTATAAAGACAGTTGTCTTTAGTATAAAGACAGTTGTCTTTAGTATAAAGACAGTTGTCTTTAGTATAAAGACAGTTGTCTTTAGTATAAAGACAGTTGTCTTTAGTATAAAGACAGTTGTCTTTAGTATAAAGACAGTTGTCTTTAGTATAAAGACAGTTGTCTTTAGTATAAAGACACTATCTTTTTCTTAGTTCCGCCACTGTGTGTCTTTAGTATAAAGCAACTTCCTTTAGTACAATTCTACATATTTTTCCAAAAACTGCTTTTATTCGATTACTTAATTTCCCATGAATACCATTACAAATTTTGTATAAGTGACATGACATAAGATATGACTTCAAATGCGTTTTCAATCGAGAAAAACATTAAAAGATATTCCAACAACGAGGTGTTTTCATATTACACAAAAAATCATATGTAGAAAAAACTAAATAAATGTCAGTTTTCTAAATACCACAGAATACATATGTGTAGTTGCAATTACTTTGCAAGATAAATGTCTTGAAATTCAAATTTAAAATTAATATTAATGCAAAAAAAAAGCAAAGAAAAATTTGTTTTGTATAAATTTTTACTTAGTCTGAGTAATGCCAACGATTTGTTTTAAATATTTGCCATATTTTGTGGTAAAGTGAAAAATCAAAAGTCATAAATAAAAGTTCGATATTGTTTTTTTGTTGTCTTTGATTCAAAAATGACCCTATTTTGCTGTTTTCTGTTGGTTGTGAATAAATTGAAGTCAGCTTTTTGGTTTGTTTGTGTGATTTTTATGCATTTTTCTGTGTACGCACCTCATAAATTGTTATAAATGTGTGTCTGCAACCATAACCAACTACGTACTAGTGTTTTTATGGTAAGAGTTGTAATTTTTGTTGTCATCATGATTGCCCCCGTCATCAGTGCCCTCATAATAGCATTCGCCCTCGTCATCTTAACTCTCAGTAGTTTGATATGTGTGAGTTCCAGCCCCTTTTAAGAATATGTGCAAGAAAGAAATATGAAAAAGACCGCATTAAATTATGGGCCACCACCTCTTTTATTTTCCATGATTGTGGTTGTGGAACACTAGTAAATGTGTGTATTTTTATGTGTGTACTTTCTTTATGATCATTGGGGAACATTCCCTGGCAATTGTAGTGTCATTTATTTCATAAAGTAGGAGTATTTGTTGGTTTTACACATAATAATTATTTGATCATACACAGTTTCATAACATTTTCTTTTGTCACTTTATAACTTTTCTTGTCTACAAGAACCCTATAGTTGAGAAAATGTGATAAATATAAAGGGGTCAAATCTAGATTATAACTGTGACATCAGGGCATAATATCATTGGTTCACTTACGTTATTAATATATTTTGGAAAATCGTGTAATCCTTCTAGGGTTTGTTTGAGTTTTAAATAAAATGTAACATTTGATTTAGTGGTTCTATAATATATTTACCACAACATATCTGTTTTCTACTCCCGCCTTTTAATAGCTTAAAACTAACATTTTCAACATAGGTTGTTTTAAGTGTTTGTCAAAGAAATTATTACATTTAAGTCCAGCTACCATATCTTGACAATTTTGATAGATTACAGTTCTTTTATTACTCAATTGTATTTGAATTCAAATATCATGGTTTCTAACCGCTGATTTCAAGTTGCATCATGTTTCTTAACATTTCTATTTCTGGAGACTTTTAATTGTGGACAATGATGTTGACCGTTCGACTAACATCAGTTAACATAACTGTGGACATTATTATCATAGCTGTGGCACATGCAACTTTGAATAAAAGCTTTGAGTTGAGCATTGTAGAAATAGAACTTTCATGAAGCTACTGGAAGGAAGATGGCGCTGTGTATAAATAATAGCAGCGGTTGCAGTCGGTGTTTAGTTTATGATTTGAAATCAAACTACAGTTTTTAAAACGTAAAAACATTACAATGTATTTGAAATATTTTGGATAGTAGAGGCGTACTTCCCTTAATGTTTTATGCATTTCATAAAAGTGTTTATGTGCTTTAAGTTCATTTTGTGTGTCACAACCTCCTTATTTTCTACTACTTGACTTTACAATTTTTCTCAAATATAGTGGTATAGAATTTATTATTGTATTTTTTCATTGCTCACTTTCTTCTTTACATGCAGCAAATTTGTTAAATATTCTTGTGCAGTTTTAAAAAGAAACATATATAATTTTAAGCAGTTATCTTTGTTTAAAAAAAGCATATATGCTTTTTTTTTTGATTCAACGTGAAATTCATGTTATTTTAACACTAAACAATGTTGATTTGATTGGATTCTTACAGTTATTTCAATATGTTACCAGTTTGATTCAACATGAGTAGCAATGTTATTTCAACATGATTTCTAGTTGTTTTAAAGTGAAAAAATTTTATTTTTGATTTATTGTAAAATCATGTTGAATTAACATGAAACACCTATGAAGCAAAATCATAGTTGAAAAATGTTGATTCAACCTTGTTTTCAGCGTTTTTACAATGATTTTTTTCTGTGTGTAGATATGAGTCATTCATACTTAATCTCAAATAGGAGTTATTGTTTCAATGTCACCGAAAAATCTTTCCTGAAAAAAACTTTGGGTTGGTGCTGATGTCGCTGGATTGAAAATCTTTGCCGAGTGAAACTCGGTATGTTTCGGATCATAGATCCAATTGGCATGGGAACGTGCAGTAATGGTGCAGGGTAGTTCTCATTTTAAAAGAAAGAAATAAAACAAACGAACTGAAATTAAAACTCATTACTCTCAGTTGAGATCCTCAATAGAAAAATGGGTCCCGATTTGTACACTCTACGAGGCACTGTATAAGAACGAGTACGAGAAATGTATCTGGCTTGCAGATTTGAGCGAAGTTGTAGAAGGTTAAACATTAATGGTATAGTTTAAACATCAACAGGGTAAGAAGGAATTATTTGGTTGGATTAACTAGACTCAATTATTTAATGAAAAATGGTGATAAAATGGAGAAAAGAAATAAAAAGATACATTAAGTGTCATTGGAATTTCTTCTCTTTAAACAGTTAAATTTAATTCTTCATTCTGGATCTGAGTGTTAAACTTAATATTTCTCAGATAATTTTTTATTTCTTTTTTAACCTGTAGTCAGTTTTTGGCAAAGCCAATAACACAAATTTTGGGTTTGCTACTATTTTATTCTTTTGTCTGCTGGTTTTATATTGTTCTTTATTTTTTGTTAGTTTCTTTATTTTATAGTTTTATGATTGTTTTCTATTTTCTATTTTCTGCCTCATACAAACTATAAACTTTATAAGAGTGTAGCTTTTGACTTGATTTAATGTTTATGACACATTTTTATCGTTCTTTGTTACTATTTTAGTCTGTTATACGAGGGTGTAAGAAATACGAATGAAATTTTAAAATTAATGGATCATAAAAATATATGACTAGACTATGACTAGACTATGACTAGACTATGACTAGACTATGACTAGACTATGACTAGACTATGACTAGACTATGACTAGACTATGACTAGACTATGACTAGACTATGACTAGACTATGACTAGACTATGACTAGACTATGACTAGACTATGACTAGACTATGACTAGACTATGACTAGACTATGACTAGACTATGACTAGACTATGACTAGACTATGACTAGACTATGACTAGACTATGACTAGACTATGACTAGACTATGACTAGACTATGACTAGACTATGACTAGACTATGACTAGACTATGACTAGACTATGACTAGACTATGACTAGACTATGACTAGACTATGACTAGACTATGACTAGACTATGACTAGACTATGACTAGACTATGACTAGACTATGACTAGACTATGACTAGACTATGACTAGACTATGACTAGACTATGACTAGACTATGACTAGACTATGACTAGACTATGACTAGACTATGACTAGACTATGACTAGACTATGACTAGACTATGACTAGACTATGACTAGACTATGACTAGACTATGACTAGACTATGACTAGACTATGACTAGACTATGACTAGACTATGACTAGACTATGACTAGACTATGACTAGACTATGACTAGACTATGACTAGACTATGACTAGACTATGACTAGACTATGACTAGACTATGACTAGACTATGACTAGACTATGACTAGACTATGACTAGACTATGACTAGACTATGACTAGACTATGACTAGACTATGACTAGACTATGACTAGACTATGACTAGACTATGACTAGACTATGACTAGACTATGACTAGACTATGACTAGACTATGACTAGACTATGACTAGACTATGACTAGACTATGACTAGACTATGACTAGACTATGACTAGACTATGACTAGACTATGACTAGACTATGACTAGACTATGACTAGACTATGACTAGACTATGACTAGACTATGACTAGACTATGACTAGACTATGACTAGACTATGACTAGACTATGACTAGACTATGACTAGACTATGACTAGACTATGACTAGACTATGACTAGACTATGACTAGACTATGACTAGACTATGACTAGACTATGACTAGACTATGACTAGACTATGACTAGACTATGACTAGACTATGTCATACTCTAGCTTTTTCTTAATCCCCTATATATCATTTTCCTAATCGTTTCTTGAATGTCAAATTTTATTGACAAGCCTCGTCTTTTTTTTACTGCACAATGAAAAAATCAAAAAAACTTTGCCACACTTTTTATTACTGTTAGAATTCCTCATCTTGCTGCGGCTGCTAGTTGCTACTGCTTAACTGCCGCAGTAGTCGGCAAAATGTAAACAATATTTTCAATCTGTCCCACTCGAGTATTCAAAAGAGTTGTTTACACACTTGTCTTTTGTTAATGCACATATGGGAAGTATATTTCAGTTTTTTAGTTTGTTCTTCAGAAAATATGAACATGAAATTGAAACTGAAAATGTTATCGAATTTGATTGATTATATTAAAGATTTCATTGTGTCATGAGTTGTGAGATGTGGGCTGGGGGGTTTTTATTACACTTTAATCAATTTTAAAACAAAAGAGGATTTTTTGCTATTTCAATGGAATTTTCTTTTAAGAAGGACGTTGAAAACAAAGAATGTTTTGTTGAAAGAATTTTGAAATAAAAAAAAAAAGATTTAGCTTGACGTGTTAATGGCAGTTTGAAATGGTATCAATGTGCTCTTGTTTTTTTTTTTTTTTTGAGAAATAAAAACAGCAGATGTTTTATGGCAAGCATTTGGTTGTAGGAAAAAGAAAAATTAAATTAAAATACAATAGATAAGTTGACCCTTGAATGAATCATAATACAATTAAAAATGGAATATTGGGAGGAGTATACTTTTAGGCTCCAGCTGAGAATAAAAGGCTGATTGGAATTTGATTGTTAACTTGGTTAATTCGGAAGGTTGTAAAGGTTGTAAGTACTTTTTTAGTTGATTTAACACGTATTGGAGAATTTTGTAGGATACTCAAAGCATTTAAGCTAAGGAGGTGCCTAAGATTTTAAAGTAGGTTCTGATGTTTAAAACGAACATTTTTGAAGCATAAGAACTTTGTATCTAGAATACTGAGAAAAGGTTTGAATATTTTTTTAACACTATTTTGTGAAAGTTTGTCCTGTGGTTTTTTAAAATGATGTCCTTAGTTTGAATAAAAACTAAAGGAAAAATAATTTATTTTCGTATTGCTTGTTTTAGTTTATTTTAAGGTTTAAATTTTGAAATTATTTCTAAGTCATTTGTTGTAGTATTTTTATTTATGACCTTAATAACATGAATATATATAAACAGTAATTATAATTTTCCTTTTAATTTATCTTTACAGAGATTTGGGCAACAATAATATAACCAAATTGGAAGCAAACTCATTTTTTATGGCAATTAATTTAGAAGAATTGTAAGTATTTATAAGAAGATTTATTGAAAGTAAAAAAATACCATTAAAATATAGAACGTAAATGTAACAGAAACAAGAAAGTGAAAACTTGCAAAACTCATACTTGGAAATCGTTTGAAATATTTTGTTTATTTCAAATAAAAATTAGGTTCCTTTAGTGAAGCTGACACTGTTGACTTAACCATTATTCATTTGCTTCACACATCATTAACATAAATACATAAAGAGCGAACATAAAACGCTAAAAATAATTTGTAAAACTTTGAGTTTTTATTCCATTTTACTTTTTTCTTTTATTTGAACCTCTACAGACAATTGAAATACTTGTTGTTTTATGAAATTTTATTCAGCATTGTAGGAGGAGGAGTTGTAAAAGTACAAAAATACATACAAATTGTATTAAAGCCACTAACAATAAATTACGCTGCAAGACATTATTGTTTTATGTTTAAAAAATGGGGGAAAAATAAAATATATTTTTACATTTATAGTCGTTTATATAAATCATAACCCCTATTAAACTGTTTTTTAAAACACACATGAAAAAACATAAAAAATATTTTTAAAATTTTTTAAATACAGTGTATCTTTATATATAAATTTTAAAAATCATATGATTTTGCTTAATATAACAACATATCTTCCAGGAAATTTATAACATTCAATTCCTTAGTTTAACTTAACTTAACTTTTTATGTCAGTTATCGAACACTAAATGCCCCAGTTATGTACCTTACTTATAGCGTTTTCTTTTCTGCGTTCTTTTCTAAAACAAATGTAGTTTGGTAAGGGTATAACGTGTTCTTTTTAAATAATGTTGCCCTAAAACCCCGAAGATATGCTACACGTTTCACCCTCAATTTTATCAAAGGGTTAGAAATGCAGCACGTTTTAAACAGCAAAATGTATAGTTTTATAGCATTTAGAAGGTACATAAAAGAAAATTTCATAAATGGTAATGGTTTTTGTTCCATTGTGATCGTTAAAAATGTAAAAACATTATGAGGATATGGGTAACTTTTAATAAATGGTACAAAATATGTTGGCAACATTTTGTTTCAGAAAACAAAACGCCATTAGTGTTATTCACAAAATGTCTATGTTTAGGAGCATTCTCCACTTCAAGAAACCACATCTTGAATAGTGCGAGTAAATATCAGTCAAAAATGCAAATACATAAGTTATGGTGGCGTATGATTATTTTTTTTGGAGATAAATATTTATCATACGTACAGTACATGCAAAATATGATGACCCTTATTTTATTTTCGGTAGACATTACGAAAGTAAAGTCTAAAAACAACATTTACACCCTTTGAGCTGCAGAATTGTCCAAATTTAATTTTATGATGTTAAATTTTATTATTGGATGGCGTATCTCTTGAACGCGGTTTTTGTTTTTAATAAATTATATGTTATTTTGAAGGGTACATATCTGTTATTTATTCTTACTTAGCTATTGAACATTATAGTGTAAACAACGTTTTTCTAATGTCGACTTTTGTGCCAACAAAGCGTCACATGCGGGAAGTTTTGCATTAATTCTTTAATTTGAAAGAAAGTGCCGCTGAAGCACACCGATTGTTCACCAAAGCTTATGGTGAATGTATTCCATCGATTTCAATGTGCGAAAGATGCTTAGTTCGATTCAGAAGTGGTGATTTTGAAACGAAAGACAAAGAACACCTACACCAGCCAAAAAAGTTTGACTCAGACTCAGAATTGGTGGCAGTACAACATGAAGATTGTTGTCAAACTCAAGAAAAGCTTGCCAAATCATTGGAAGCTATACAAGCAGCAATTTCAAAACGTTTGAGAGCAGCACGATTCATGCCAAAATAGAGAAATTGGGTACTATACGAATTGAAGCCGAGAGACCGTGAATGACGATTTTGTATATCTGAAATGCTACTTGAACGCTATAAAAGAAAATCATATTTGCTCCGAATCATGAAAAATGGATCCACTACAATAACCCGAAGCTTAAGAGATCGTATGTTAAGTCCGACCAACCAGCCGAATCGACACCAAAGCCAAAAATATCCATGGCGCTAAGGTTATTCTCTGTATTTGGTGGGAGCAAAAGGGTCCTTTATATTATGAGCGGCTGAAGTCTGACCATCCCATCATAGGGAACGTGTACAGAATGCATCTGGTTCGTTTGAAGAGAGCGTTTGCCGAAAAACGCCAAGGTTTTGAGGCCAGATATGAAACCATAATATTCCATCATGACAATGATCGGCCACATGTTGCAATACCTATTAAAAAGTATTTAGAATGACCTTGTCGCGTCCGACTACTATTAGTTTCGATCAAAGATTTAAAAAAAATGTCTACTATTTTTACGTATTTGATAAGACCTTTTATCAGAAATTATTGGCAATGCATTTTTAAATCGATATTGTATATACCCTACTGCAGGCAATAGTCGAAATCAGTGATATTTAACAAAATTCTAAGTTTATCAGTAAAAATAAAGAAGTCACATCGAATTGTTCGAAATTCTTTACAAATTATAATAAATATATTTACTGGAATTCATCTGTAATTTAATTGTTAAAAATTGGCCATGATTAGAATTTGCGAATACTCTTCTACTGTCGTTAACAGCATGTTTTTTATACTCTATCAGCTGGTAGAAATTATGACCTCTTAATGAGAATGTTATAGTGATATGTTATACATTAGAGGGTGATTTCATTTGGAGCCAAAACAAAGCATATAAACAAAGCATATAAATAATGATCATAATATTAGTAAATCATCTGCCAGTCTAGTTTTCAGTATAGCAATAAAATGATTACTTTGGCCAACAATACAAAAATTGTAAAAACCTAGCTGAAGAGGACACTTTGGCAACAATTGAAATTTTTGTGTATGAAAAACTAATGTCAGTGTGTTTTCTGGTCTCTTTTTCATTGTAAATCATCATTCTTGTGATGATCAATATCTGTTGATGTCTGATGCCGGTGATGAAAATCTGATATTGAAATTATTTGAAAAATTTGACGAAATAAAGTTTAACTTACTTTTAAACTAGCATCAACAGATTCATTGTACATTGAAAACATTTTGGCAATGTTAAGGCTATTAATATGTACGTTCGGATTGAGATTGATTGTAGTGACTGTCAGTAACAGGAAAGGAATTCACAAACTTAACAATTAAGAGAGCTATATTCGGCTAAGCCGAATCTTATATAACCTTCACCAAATTATACTTTAAAATAAAAAAAATAAATAGTTTTGAGTAAACAAAATTTAATTTTGTTTTTCTATTAGTGAAAAAAATTTATATAAAAGTTTTTTTTAATTATTTAAATTTATTAGTGAAAAAAATTCTATGAGAAAAAATTTTTTTGGTGACAAAAAAAAATTCGGGTTAAAAAATATTTCTTTGATTTTAACCCATTGACCCATCCGACTTACTATGGCCTTATATACGCCATTGCAAAGGTCATTGAAATATCTATTCCTAGATATCCATATTGCCTATATTAATAACTTAGTAGTCCAGATATAGATCAAAAAAAGGTAAAAATTGAGTTTGTCCTGATTTTCTCCTGATATCTGAGCCATTAGTTGGCCGATTTGCTCGATTTTAGTTAGGAAACGAACCGGATATATATCATATGTGTTGATGTATGAATTATGTATATAAGTTATTTGGGGGTTACGGAAAGTTGATTTCAACATACAGACGGTCAGACGGACATGTCTATATCGACTCATATATCGATCCAGAATATATATAATTTGTGGGGTCGCAAATGACAAATGTAGAAATTGGTACTCATGGTGAGGGGTGTAAAAATGTGTTATTAAAACTAAATAATAAAAGAGCACAAACAAGTTGAGTTCATGTTAGATTGACATCTGTTTAAGTTTACTTTAATTGTAATTTTATTGATTGCATCTGTCATTAAAGCAAAAAGTGCAGCTACATGATACGTTTTTTTAAGCACCAATTTTTTTAGAACTCATTTACTAAGTAAAAAATTTTGCTTACTTGATTGTTTCTAGAAGACTTCATTCCAAATATTTTAAAAATATAATAAATAAAAAAAAATTTATCAAAAAATGCGAAAAGGTTCCTTAAATTAGAGCAAAATGTATGGGGACGTATGATTATTATTTTTGGAGATAAATATTTATCATACGTACCGTATGATTCCTTGCCCTTATTTGATTCTAAACAAAAGTGATACAGAACTTCATAATAGAATGGAATACTTTAAACGAAATGGAGCATTCACACCATTTGCGCTGAATGAAATTTTATTTTATGATATTAAATTTTATTATTTAAAAAATATAAATTTTAAAACATTATATTATTTCATGTTTTTGTATATATGTATTTCTTCTCTTTTCAGAACCCTAGCTGATAATAGTTTAGAAATTTTGGATCCTTTAGCATTTTATGGTTTAAGTAAATTGAAACGTTTAAATTTACAAAATTGTGGCCTTAAAACATTGCCCGCTTATGCTTTTCAAGGTTTAGTTAGTTTAGTGTCCATGTAAGTATCATTAGAAAAACTAAAATTAATAAAATTCTTGTAATAAAATTTCAAAATTAATTGGTAAAGAATAAAGAAGTTATGAAAAAATGTGCAGCTCATTACTTTTAAAATATTAACTGCTATAAAATTGAGTACTTATTCGAATAAAATTTTTTTTCGATTATTCGAACTCCAATGATGAACATTTTTGTTTAGCATTATAAAATATTGGATTTTTGATATTTATATCTATATAAACGATTTTTTAAAATTTTAGTTACAAATAAATTTATTAGATTATTCGATTATTCGACAATTAATAATCGAATAATTTTTTATTCTAAACTGAAACATTTTATTCAGTCGAATAAAAACTATTTCTTTCTCGATTATTCGAATAATATTTTTTTTTTAAATTTTCGCTTGAAAATAAATTAATTCGAGTATTCCATTATTCGACAATTATTAATCGAATAATTTTTTATTTTAAACTGAAAACTTTTATTCATTCGAATAAAAATGATTTTTTTTTTGATTATTCGAATTATTTTTATACGGATGAATAAAATTTTTCAGTTAAGAATAAAAAGTTATCCGATTAATAATTGTCGAATAATCGAATACTCGAATAAATTTGTTTTCAAGCTAAAATTATTTAAAAAAATACAATTATTTATCGAATAATTTTTTATTCTAAACTGAAAATTTTTTTTAAAAAATATAAACTATTTTTTAAAATTTTGGCTTGAAAATAAATTTATTCGAGTATTCGATTATTCGGCAATTATAAATCGAATAATTTTTTATTCTAAACAGAAACATTTTATTCATTCGAATAATAAATATAATTTTTTCTAGTTTATTCGAATAATTTTTATGCAAATGAATAAAAATTTTTGCCGAATAATCGAATATTCGAATAAATTTATTTTCAAGCTAAAATTTAAAAAAAATAGTTTATACAATTATTAATCGAATAATTTTTTTTCGAAACTGAAAAATTTTATTCATTCGAATAAAAATTATTTTTTTTTCTCGATTATTCGAATAATTTTTTTTCGGATGAAAAAAAAATTTCAGTTTAGAATAAAGAATTGTTCGATTAATAATTGTCGAATAATCAAATACTCGAATAAATTTGTTTTCAAGCTAAAAATTTTAAAAAATAGTTTATACAATTATTAATCGAATAATTTTTTATTGTAAACTGAAAAATTTTATTAATTCGAATTAAAACTATTTTTTTCTCGATTATTCGAATAATATTTATTCAGATGAATATTATTTTTCAGTTTAGAATAAAAAAATATTCGATTTATAATTTCCGAACAATCGAATAAATTTATTTTCAAGCTAAAATTTAAAAAAATAGTTTACACAATTATTAATCGAATAATTTTTTATTTTAATGTGAAAAATTGTATTCATTCGAAATAAAACTATTTTTTTTTTTCAAGATTATTCGAATAGTTTTTATTCGGATAAAAAAAAAATTTCAGTTTAGAATAAAAAATTATTCTTAATAATTGTCGAATAATCAAATACTCGAATAAATTTGTTTTCAAGTTAAAAATTTTAGAAAATAGTTTATACAATTATTAATCATTTAATTTTGTTTTGTAAACTGAAAAATTTTATTCATTCGAATAAAAATATTTTTTTTTTGATTATTCGAATAATTTTTATTCAAATGAATAAAATTTTTTAGTTAAGATTAAAAATTATTTGATTAAATTTAAACTCGAATAATACTTATTCACTCAAAACTGTACTTATACTGATAGGACTTTAACTACTTATACTGACATTACCAAGATTCTAACAACTCAAACTTTAATGATTCTTAACTATTTATATTTATATTTATATTTACCAAGCTTGCACATTTTTTCTAAAATATTTTCAAAATTTTTTGCAATTCCATAAACATTAAAATATCTGTATATAATTTTAATACAAAAAACTCCTTAAAATATGCTTATCATTATAATATTTTTTATACGGCAAACAAAATGAATAATTAAATTATTAGCTGGCTATACATATGTTTTTAATAAAATAGCAACAAAAAAATTTGGTTTAAACAAATTTTTATTCAAATTATTTTAATTGAATTTCACCTCCTTAAATCCCCCAAAAATCTGCTGCTCTTTTGTTAAATACATACAACTCAACTTGTTTGCCACTCACTGAATACAAAAAAAGCTTTTTTGTAAAAAATTCTCAATTATAATTTTATTTCTATACAAAACTTTATCTTTTAATGTTGCCTTTTTTTGTATGTGAAAATATTTGCAAACCCATCACCATTATTATCATCATCCTGGAAAAACACCATACAAACAAACCTAAAATTTCCACCCAAAACTATAAAATATTATAACTATAAATTCATGCATTTATTATTGTGTTTGTATAATAATAAAAAAAATAAATAAAATAAAACTGGCTGGCCAACTAAATAAACTATTGCACTTCCCCACCAACCAACCAAAATTTTAAACCACTCTCAAAAACCATACACTCAGGCAATTAAATGGCAATGCCTTAGCGAGCATGGACAGCAACAGCCTGCAACATTTGCCAAAATTACGCACTCTGCGACTGGAGGGTAATTTATTCTATCGGATACCAACCAATGCTTTGGCTGGATTAAAGACACTTGAAGCACTGTGAGCCATTTCTACTACTTTTTTTTCTGTCTCTTCTTTGGTTGTTTACTTTTTTTTAACATAATTTAACCCAAAATATAAACAAATTAAAAATGCAAACAACACTGCAATATTGTCTGCTACAATATATATTTTTGTTTGTAACTAACTTTTCTATTTTGGTCTTAAAATTTTATTTGAAAAAGAAACAAAAAAAATCTCTCAATTGGCAAAAACAAAATTCTGCATGCTGTTCAACACAAATATTGGCCACTTCAAATTAATAACAATTGGTGAACGTACTCTGAAGCAAAAACACTTTATGAATTTTAAACAATATTTTTAATTAATATTTTAAATCATAATAAATATTTATATGTTTTTATGCATACTTTTTTTTAACTAATAGTTTGTTGGCTTATTGCAATAATAAATATTCTTTTTACATTCGATTGGTAAAAAAAGAATAATACAGATTTGTGTGGCAATTAATAAATGGAAACTAGTTGTATGATTAAACGTTACTACTTACAAACATACTCTCACATAAATATATATTTAGTAAATATAGTATTAGGTCAGTAATGTGCTCTACCTAAACATTATACTACTGGTGTTTACACTATGCAAACAAAGGTTTATACTATGTAAACAAAAATTTATATTATGTAAAGTTTACTCTATATAAACTACAGTTTACTCTATATAAACTACAGTTTACACTATGTAAACTACAGTTTACACTATGTAAACTACAGTTTACACTATGTAAACTACAGTTTACAGTATGCAAACTACAGTTTACAGTATGTAAACTAAAGTTTACAGTATGTAAACTAAAGTTTACACTATATAAACAACAGTTTACACTATGTAAACTACAGTTTACACTATGTAAACTACAGTTTACACTATGTAAACTACAGTTTACACTATGTAAACTACAGTTTACACTATGTAAACTACAGTTTACACTATGTAAACTACAGTTTACACTATGTAAACTACAGTTTACACTATGTAAACTACAGTTTACACTATGTAAACTACAGTTTACACTATGTAAACTACAGTTTACACTATGTAAACTACAGTTTACACTATGTAAACTACTGTTTACACTATGTAAACTACTGTTTACACTATGTAAACTACTGTTTACACTATGTAAACTACTGTTTACACTATGTAAACTACAGTTTACACTATGTAAACTACAGTTTACACTATGTAAACTACAGTTTACACTATGTAAACTACAGTTTACACTATGTAAACTACAGTTTACACTATGTAAACTACAGTTTACACTATGTAAACTACAGTTTACACTATGTAAACTACAGTTTACACTATGTAAACTACAGTTTACACTATGTAAACTACAGTTTACACTATGTAAACTACAGTTTACACTATGTAAACTACAGTTTACACTATGTAAACTACAGTTTACACTATGTAAACTACAGTTTACACTATGTAAACTACAGTTTACACTATGTAAACTACAGTTTACACTATGTAAACTACAGTTTACACTATGTAAACTACAGTTTACACTATGTAAACTACAGTTTACACTATGTAAACTACAGTTTACACTATGTAAACTACAGTTTACACTATGTAAACTACAGTTTACACTATGTAAACTACAGTTTACACTATGTAAACTACAGTTTACACTATGTAAACTACAGTTTACACTATGTAAACTACAGTTTACACTATGTAAACTACAGTTTACACTATGTAAACTACAGTTTACACTATGTAAACTACAGTTTACACTATGTAAACTACAGTTTACACTATGTAAACTACAGTTTACACTATGTAAACTACAGTTTACACTATGTAAACTACAGTTTATACTATGTAAACTACAGTTTACACTATGTAAACTACAGTTTACACTACGTAAACTAAAGTTTACACTACGTAAACTAAAGTTTACACTACGTAAACTAAAGTTTACACTACGTAAACTAAAGTTTACACTATGTAAACTACAGTTTACACTATATAAACTACAGTTTACACTATGTAAACTACAGTTTACACTATGTAAACTACAGTTTACACTATGTAAACTACAGTTTACACTATGTAAACTACAGTTTACACTATGTAAACTACAGTTTACACTATGTAAACTACAGTTTACACTATGTAAACTACAGTTTACACTATGTAAACTACAGTTTACACTATGTAAACTACAGTTTACACTATGTAAACTACAGTTTACACTATGTAAACTACAGTTTACACAATGTAAACTACAGTTTACACTATGTAAACTACAGTTTACACTATGTAAACTACAGTTTACACTATGTAAACTACAGTTTACACTATGTAAACTACAGTTTACACTATGTAAACTACAGTTTACACTATGTAAACTACAGTTTACACTATGTAAACTACAGTTTACACTATGTAAACTACAGTTTACACTATGTAAACTACAGTTTACACTATGTAAACTACAGTTTACACTATGTAAACTACAGTTTACACTATGTAAACTACAGTTTACACTATGTAAACTACAGTTTACACTATGTAAACTACAGTTTACACTATGTAAACTACAGTTTACACTATGTAAACTACAGTTTACACTATGTAAACTACAGTTTACACTATGTAAACTACAGTTTACACTATGTAAACAACAGTTTACACTATGTAAACTACAGTTTACACTGCAAATAGAAATATTAAACTAAAGTTTACACTGTTTAAACTAATGGTTACACTGTTTAATTTAAAAATATTGTGCATTACTGACCTTAATCATACATGTTTACTTAATTTGTTTACTTAATTATTTATAATACTTATAACATGTAATTTATTATAATATAGTTGTTAATTTCATTACCTTAACCTTTCACATAAAATATTACTGTAATCTGTTTTATTAATGACTTGTATCTAATAAAAAATATGTATTTTTTGTTAACTCTAATATTTAGATAGTTTTGTAATTTAAAGCAAAACTATAACTAATGATTACATGTTTTTCACTTCTAATGGTTTTTTAAATTTTTTTGTTTGCAACAATTTGTTTATATAGGAATCTAGGCAGTAATTTATTGACAATAATAAATGATGAAGATTTTCCGAGAATGACTAACTTGGTGGTGCTGTAAGTATGGAATTAAAATTTTTGAAATCTTTTAATTAAAATTCTATAAATGTAGAGTTTGTTAAGAATTTGAAGAGTTTTTTAAAGCATGACTATTTGTTTTTAATAAATAGAGCATATATTTTTTGTATACACTAAAAGTATGCTATGATTTCTATAGCTAAAGTAACAGTGAGTTTATGCACTGATTTATTTATTTATTTTCTTACTTTACATAAGTTTTTAACATTTAATTCAAATATATTTTTTCCATTAGGATTTGATTTTCTCACTTTTGTATAAAAAATCTAAACCACTAAATGTATGCTATGATTTTCTAAGTTTACTTGTGAGCATACTTAAAGTATGCCATGGTTTTCTGAGTAGTTTTAGCAGTTTAGCGAAGCATTAGAAATTTATTGATTTTTCTTTAAATATCCCTTTGTTTGCTTACAAAATTTTTGTAATAATACTGGCTATTTTATATGTCTGTAATATTTGTTTTTATTTTTATATATTAAACTGCATATGAATTTTTATGGCTTTCAAATAATCTGTACATTTCTATTTGCAGTCTTTTAAAACGTAATCAAATCATGAAAATCTCGTCTGGCGCCTTTACAAATTTAACTGCTTTAAAAATTCTGTAAGTATGCTATAGTTTTAAAATTTTCTTTTATTTGTAAAATATACTAAACAATTTTATGGTGCAAATATTTTTGAAGAGTTGTGTAAAAAGGTGTAAACAAAGTTTTGGCTTTACAAAACTAAAGAAAAGGGAGCATAAAATAATGAGTGTTGAAAAACTTAAATATTTTTCAGTAATATGTTTATACAATTTCAAGTTATTCCTTATATTGGTAGCAAGCTGAATTACGAATAAAAATATGGATGTGGAAAAAAAATCCTGGAATTTATGAGCAGAGAAAAAATAAACTTTCCTTTTAAACAATAAATTGTTTATTCAAGTTTTCTAAAAAATTTATTTAATAGAAACCTTTAAACTGCAACACACACAAAAACTCTAAATATACAATATATTTTTTATATTTGCATATCAGTGCATGCAAGAGCATGCATAAAAGATAAATCGTTAAAGTCAGCCAAAGGTTGTAAACAAAAACAAGAAGGTAAAAAAGGAATGCGCAAAATAAATTTATGGCTTCAAATTTATAAAATACTTTTTTTCCTTTTATAGCTTTGTTTGTTTCTTGCTAACAAAAACCTTATGGTTTATAATGTTGTTAACATTTTTAGACTTGCTAAATTATTTAAAGTCTTAAATAATCATTTTAAACATGTTAAAGTAAAAAGCATTAACGCGTTGTTGTATGAAGGAGGTGTCGAGTTATCAGACCATTAAGTTTAAAGGAAGTAGATAATGATTTTGATGGAAGTATTGTGTAAAGGTGAAAAATGTTATTAAACGTTAGGGAATTGTTGGCAGCAAGATAAGGCTGATGAAGACGAGTGTTTGGACAAGTTGTTATAAATTTGTTAAACTTTTGCTTTAACAAAGGTGTGAACAGATAGATGGTCAAGGTATTTAGAAGTTGAATTTTAAAACAGTGATAGGATAAGTTTATCAGGAAAATGTTATTTTAGTAAATATTAATGCAAACAGAAAATTAAACAAAACAATGTAATAATCTGCTGCCAATGCCATTCATTATAAAAGATGTCTCAAAATTCAGCAAGATTTGAAGTAGTTTAAAATGCAAACTGTGGTTTACATAGTGTAGTTTACATAGTGTAAACTGTAGTTTACATAGTGTAAACTGTAGTTTACATAGTGTAAACTGTAGTTTACATAGTGTAAACTGTAGTTTACATAGTGTAAACTGTAGTTTACATAGTGTAAACTGTAGTTTACATAGTGTAAACTGTAGTTTACATAGTGTAAACTGTAGTTTACATAGTGTAAACCGTAGTTTACATAGTGTAAACTATAGTTTACATAGTGTAAACTATAGTTTACATAGTGTAAACTATAGTTTACATAGTGTAAACTGTAGTTTACATAGTGTAAACTGTAGTTTACATAGTGTAAACTGTACTTTACATAGTGTAAACTGTAGTTTACATAGTGTAAACTGTAGTTTACATAGTGTAAACTGTAGTTTACATAGTGTAAACTGTAGTTTACATAGTGCAAACAGTAGTTTACATAGTATAAACTGTAGTTTACGTAGTTTACATAGTGTAGTGTAGTTTACATAGTGTAAACTGTAGTTTACATAGTGTAAACTGTAGCTTACATAGTGTAAACTGTAGTTTGCTTAGTGTAAACTGTAGTTTACATAGTGTAAACTGTAGTTTACATAGTGTAAACTGTAGTTTGCATAATGTAAACAGTAGTTTACATAGTATAAACTGTAGTTTACGTAGTTTACATAGTGTAGTGTAGTTTACATAGTGTAAACTGTAGTTTACATAGTGTAGACTGTAGTTTGCATAGTGTAAACTGTAGTTTGCATAGTGTAATCTGTAGTTTGCATAGTGTAAACTGTAGTTTACATAGTGTAAACTGTAGTTTACGTAGTGTAAACTGTAGTTTACATAGTGTAAACTGCTGTTTACCTAGTGTAAACTGCTGCTTACATAGTGTAAACTGCTGTTTACATAATGTAAACTCTTGTTTACATAATGTAAACTCTTGTTTACATAATGTAAACTCTTGTTTACATAATATAAACTGTTTGATTTTTTTCTTAAACTGTAGTTTACATAGTGTAAACTGTAGTTTATGTAGTGCAGACTGTAATTATCATAGTGTAAACTGTGGTTTACAAAATGTAAACTGTAGGTTACATTGTAAACTCTAGTTTATATTGTGTAAAATATAGTTTACATAATGTAAATTCTTTCTTATAAATATTAATTTTTCTTGCATTTTTTATCTAGTTTAAAAAAATAGACTCCTTAAGCTCCACTTACTGTAGAAATAAACTCCTACATATTCACTGCTGAACATTCTCTAAAAATGATTCCTTTAAAACAATAAAAATGAAAAATAGTAAAATAAAAAAAATATTAACAACAAACATACCATTGCCAACAGCTGACACACAAAACTTATTGTATTTAAAACAATAACAACAAAAGCTATAAATAGTTGTACAATACAGTATATAGAGAAGCAACATAAAACAGAAGCAACAATTGAAATTGTAGACAAAAATTTAATAAAATCAGGGAAAATATTTGAATATAAATAATAGGCGAGTACTGAGTTTGTTTGTAAACAATAGAATTATGCCAAATTATTTCCACATAATTTATAAAGCAATTCCTCCAGTTCTGTGTAGAAAGTATTTTGCAAAGTTTTGTGTAGAAAATAATACTACCTGTTTTCTATAGAAATTTTTTCGAAAACTTTAGCATAGAGAACAGTACAACGAAGTTTTGTAAGGAAAAATTTTCGATTAGGTTTATATAGAAAGATTTTATACGAGGTGTTTTTTCTTATCCATGTAACTTATTACCTATAGTTATTAGCAAAATGTGTCCAAAATATTTTAGATAGTTCTTTCTTCAATCTTTCGAAAAAAAAATATTTAAAAAGAAATAAAAAATTTTCAATATTTTATTCCGAAATCAAAAACTTTTTGACTTTTTTTATTAAAATAAAGCTTAGTTATTTTCCTTTAAGACTTATTTTGTCGATTAGTGGGATGTGAGTGAAATATCTATCAAAATAAATATTTTGTTACTCAAGACATACAATTATTGACTTTTTTTTTGCAAATTCGAACTTTTTCAAAATGGTCACTTATTTTTATTTTTTTTTTTGTGCTGAAAAGTTTTCCTTTAAGTCCTATTTAGTCGCTTAGTGGTATGCGAGTGGAATAAATAAGTTTTTGATTTTTTTTTTTGGAAAAATGGGGATGTAAGTGGGATTTATATCAAAATAAATGTTATTTTAAGAATAAAAGTCAAAAAAGTTTTTGATTTCTGAAAAAAAATATTAAATTTTTTTTATTTTTTTTAAATATTTGTCTTCGAAAGATTGAAGAAAAAGCTATCTAAAATATTTGGGACACATTTTGCTGAGAACACTAGGTAATAAGTTACATGGATGAGAAAAAACACCTGCTTGGCTGCTCTCACCTGCTAGAGAACTCTCTACCGATCAGGTTGAAAAATTGTGTTTGATTACTATCCAATATAACTAACATTGGTGCAAATTTCATCCCGATCGGAAGACATCGATTTCAAAATCGAAACTTTTCACAATTTTTTTAAGGAGAATATTTGGACCAGTTTCATAATAAAAACATTTCGATCAGTTTTATATAGAGATTTTTTTAGCAGTAAACATTTAGAAAATATCTTTCCCAGTTTAATGTAGAGTGTTTTTTGACCAGTAAATGTTTCGATAACTTGCACATAGAAAATGTTTATAATACTTTTTGTATACTCTTCACGACGAGTTTAGAATAGGAAATAGTTTTTTGTTTTTTTCTTTTCATCAACTTCTCCATAGAAAAGATTTCAGCCAGATTTTTATATGAAACAATTCCATGAGTCTTATAAACATGTTGACCAGTTTTTTTTATAAAGATAACTTTTCGACCAGATAACATTTTGAACAGTTTTGTATAGTAAACATTTCGACCAAGTTTTATACAGAAAATATTTAGAAAACTATTGATTTAATATTTTCGACGAGTTTACAATAGCAAATAGTTTTTTGTAGACAAAATTTCGACAAGTTTTGTACAGAATACATTTGAACCAGTTTCGTAAATATTGAAATAGTATGGAAAACTTTCTTCATAGAAATTATTTCAATCAGATTTGTATGGAAAACTTTTCCATTAGTTTTATAAATATAACATTTCGACTAGCACAAATTTTGACCAGTTTTATACAGAGAAGTTTCCGACCAGCTGCGTATAGAAAACTTTTCCGCAATTTTTATGAAGAGAACTTTTCGACCAGTTAACAGTTTGATCAGTTTTGTAAGCGAAAATATTTCGACTAGTTTTTTACCTAGAACATTTCTACCAGTTTTAGAACACTGTTTATGTAATATTTTCGACGAGTTTAGAATTGGAAATAGAACAATTTTCGACGAGTTTTGTATAGAAAACATCTCAACCAGTTTCGTAAACATTTCGAATAGTTCCATAGAAAACATTGCAGCCAGATTTGTATCGAACACTTTTGCATGATTTTTCGACATTTCGACCAGTACCGATAACATTTCTGCCAATTTTATATAGAAAATATTTAAACCACAGAAAACATTTCAAAAAGTTTCATAAACATTTCGACTATTCTTATATAGAAAACTTTTCATCCGTCTGTTCATCTCCTATTTTCTGTAGAAAATCTATCAATAGAACATAACTTCATGTAAAGGATTTTCCAATAGAGACTTCCAAACTTTGAGAGTTGATAGCGGCCATATTGTTGAAGCTACATCTGTCGAATTGCTTGTTATTTATTCAGTTTATTTTGCCAAATCACCATGCTCGTATGTAGCGTTACAAATGATAAAATTATGTTCGGTTCGAGGAATGTTCCGCCCGTTTTACCTTGAGGCCCACTTTAGGACGATACATGAGATCCATGAGCGTCCAATGTCAATGTTTCGTGTGGATTTTGGTCAGGCAGCATCATTGGACCATATTACTTTGAGAATGACATTGGCCAGGCCATCATCGCCAGCGGCAAGTGCTATAGGTCGACGAATATCAACATCTTTTGTCTTGAATTGGATGTTATGTACACCAGTGACATGTGGTTTTAACAGGACGGCTCTACGTGCCAAATAGCTCATGCTACACTAGACATTCTGCACAGGCGATTTGAGGGCATGTTCAGCTCACTTGGAGGTGATGTGAATTGGTCACTGAGATCGTGCGATTTTATCTCTTTAGATTATTTCTTGAGGGGTTTTCTTAAGTCGCAGCTCTATACCAATAAGCCTTATACCTTAAAGCCAACATAACCCATGTCATCGGTAAAATTCAACCTGACTTATGCACCAGATTCATGGAAAATTGCGGATATTTGCACGATATTATATCCTTTACATAAGGCATCTTTAGGCATTTCAAAACAATAAAAGATTCGATCATATCTCCCATACACTTTGTTTGATTTGAAATTAAATATAGGAAGTTAATTTATATTAAGGTATGGATCCGAAATAATCTGATGAATTTCAATGGGATAGAAGCATAATTTTTTAATCAATGACTTTTTATTTTCTATCATTATAAGGCAAATTGTTAATAATTTAACAGAATGTGATACAAATGATAAGATGAATAATTTACAAAACGAAAATAGTAAATATATCACATTCTAGTTAGTTTTGTTTACGAAAGCAAAATCCATTACATACCTTGCTACTATTTTAAATTTGTTTCAGTTTTTAGCAATCAGACAGAGCTCTTGTAACTTTTAAAACAAAACATAATCTCTAGATTATTGCATAAATTCAAATTATTTCCACCAACACAAAAACCATATATTTTAACTGAACCTTAAAATAAACCAAATAAAAAAAACACCAAAATACATAAAAATATATGATGACTAAACCAAAAAACCAACATTAAGTGTCATTTCACTTGATACACAATAAAACTATTAAAACAAATTTTAAATAAAAAGTTTCAATTATAATTGAAACATTTTATCATCTGCTAAAATTTTATTTCATTTAAACTTTTTTTTTATTTAATTTCAGAGAATTGGATGATAATTTGATTAGTTCTCTGCCAGAAGGTCTTAATAAATTGTATCATTTACAAGAGTTGTAAGTATTGTATTTTAATACAAAAACTATTTTAAAATATTGTAATTTAACACAAACATTTTATATATTTTATTTAATACTTGTAGCAGAAAAAAAAACTAAAAACTTGTTGTTTTTTAACCAAAAATTTTATTTATCGAAAACAATTTTTGTTTGTATAAAAATATTTTTGATGGCATGTCCTTGTGACTAGCTACATCCAGTAGTAACATAGATTCTCGCACACAACATTTAACATTTTGTAACAGCTACAAGAACAACTACAATAAAAATAAATAATAAAATATCTACCAACGACAAAAAAAACGAAAAGTTAGCAGCATGTTGTCACCACAAAATTGTTTATGTATGAGTGAGTTTCTGCTACACTTGCAACCACTCTCTCAGGACTTCTTTAACTGTGTGTTGTGTTATCTTCTTGGGTATTTTGCTCAAATTTCCGTCATATTATATGAAAGGGATTTTCTACACTTGTGTCATTTCCAGCAACACAACTGCACATAATGCAGTTATATCCACATATACATGTACATTTATATGTTGCACGTATGTGTGTCATGCCACACTCATTTTCTTTGTATGTATTCTATTTGTGTTTACAAGTTTAGCAAGTTTGTCTCGTATCTGTGTGTGTCTTTGTGTATCTAAACAGGTCAAACATTATTGTTATTGGTGTTTGTATTTATCGCCCTCATATTAAAACCACTAACAACTATTTGAAAGATAAATACACATAATATTATTAAGTTAGAAAGTTGAAATTTAAACTTAAGTGTTTAAGGATATACAGTTGTGCGGTATATAAATATCTAGATTTATTTAAGGAAGTAACTTTGCACAATTTAGTTTTAGCAATAGAAAAACTATTACTACCCACAGTTGTATATTAAATGTTGTATTTTGAAGATAAGTAGTGTAAGTCATAATATTTTGTAGATGAAAATTACTGCATTATAGACAGTTTTGGTTTATGATTTCAAACGCCTTATTATTATTAAAAGATTTTGTTTGATTTAATTAGGTCTAAAAACGATTTGCCCTCAATTGAGTAACTTGACAAACATATTACATGACCAGTTGCAAGGACGATAATTTAGTTAGGTGCATTACTTCAAAATTCGGAATTTTTTCAAATGTTAATTTTTATATTGAAACTTTTGTACAATATAAATTTAATCAAAATCTGGGCCATTGTTATCTATGACTTTTTCCCATCTTTCTGGGAACATATTGTTACGAAATTGTACTTGAATTCAAATTTAACGATTTTAACGGCTGATTTAAAGTTGCATAATGCTTTCAAATAGCAGTGCCCAAACTTTAACATATCTGTGGGCATTATTAACATTCAATAAAAGCTTTCAGTTGACTATTGATCGTAAGTATGGCAACGCTGTTTGCTGCGCCCGTATATTCGAATTCGAATATTCAGTTAAAGAACATTGTAGAAATAGAGCTTTCTAGATGGTAATGCAGTGCTATAAATAGTGGCAGAGGTTGCAGTCGTGAGTGAGTTTATCAGAGACGCTATTCGAATAAACATCAACTGAGTGCCTTAAAGTGTGCTGTATTTTTCAAGTGAATTCGTGTACATTATAAAGTGTCTGTATTTCTGAGAATTTATAAACGTGTATAAAAAAAACATTGAGTGACTATTTAATTCTGTAGTTGTACATTTTTAAATAAATAAAGAGTTGTTACAATTTTCAAACTACTAAACGCATTTTATTTGCAATCAAAAGTATCCGGTTTATTTAAAAGGATATAATCCAACGTTTTGAAAAGGTTAAAACGTAACAATATGGATACCGCACCAAACTGGAAGTGATAGTTTGAAGCCAAGAACAAATAAAGCCAATTTCAGATACTGTGCTCCAGTGTGTTCTGCAGTGATCGAAACAACTAATAGTGAGACGGCACAAGGTCTGGGCTAAAATCCTGGTGAGGCCGAGTAGTGTCATGATGGTATATTTCGGTTTCATATCTGGCCGCATATTCTGGATGTTTTTCGGCCAATGCTAGCTTCAAATGAATTAGTTGTGTACAGGTTCCATGCGATGGTCTGTCCAAATTTCAGCAGCTCATAATAGAAAGGAAACTTTTGATTCCACCAAATACAAAGCATTACCTTAGCGCCCTTGATATTTGGAGTTGGTGCCAATTCGGCTTTTTGGCCGGGCTTCATATATCATGTCTAAGGCTTCTGGTTATCATAATGGATCCATTCTTCATCGCAAGTAATGATTCGGAGCAGAAACGGTTTTCTTTTATAGCGTCCAAGCAACATTTCAGACATGTCAAATCGTCTTTCAATTCATATGTTACCCAATTCCCTTGCATCCTGCTGCTCGCAAACGTTTTCAAATGGCTGCTTGAGTAGCTACCAATGATCTTGCAAGCTCTTGTTGAGTTTCGACAACAATCTTCAAATTCTTGAACTTTAAACTTTTTTGTCTTCCATGTCAAAATCACCAATTCTGAACCGCACAAACTATCTCTCGTACGTTGAAACCGATGGAATAAATTCGGTGAGCAATCAAAAAGTACCATAAAGTATTATCCTTGAATTTTCACTCACTTAGAACCTTATGCCCTTAATTTCATATTTCTATGTCCATTATTAAAGAAAATTCAAAAAGTACCATTATAATAGAGAAAAAGTACCATGAAGCAACCACTAGTGGATTGGCAATCAGTTGGGGTCATATAAGCTTCATTTCAAGAAAACTCAAAAAGTACTATTTGAATAATGAAAGTAACCCCCTTGATCTCACTTATTATCATATACAGTGAGCCTCACAAGTGAGTATACACCAAAAATTATTTGATTTTTTTTAAGATAATGAAAATCCTAAAATTTATCCATCGATTAAATTTTTAAGTTTCGGTTTGTTGGAGATTGAGTTGAACAATAAATTTGGTTGTAAAAAAAGATTTAAGTCGGACTATAATGATTTTTATGATCTTAAAAAAATCAAAAAATTTGCTGATGTTTATTCACTTTTGAGGCTGTGTGTATACTTAATTTTATGTTAGAATAAAGAAAAATTACCACAAGGTCCTCCTTATGGATTCACATAGAATCGCATCCATATAAGCTTTATTTTATGTTTCTAGTATCATTAGTGAACAAAATGCATAATGTACTATTTTAATAAAGAAAAACAGCGATAAAGTCTCTACATTGAATTTCATAATTTCATTATTAAAGAAAATTCAAAAAGTACTATTTCAGTACACATGAGCTAAATTTAATGTCGATAAGTTAATTAATTTAAATTATTAAAAAAAATTACCATTAGCAATAAAGTACCAATTTCAATTTTCCTCCTTGAATATCCCTCAAGTTTGAAATTTAAAAATACTCCATTTTACCAAAATTGTTTTTGCTATTAAAATCTTTGGTAATGTGCCCAAGCAAAATATGTTTTAAAAAAAGTACCAAACTGTTTACTCGGATTTTGCTCAATGTTCCAAGTAACAATATGTTAGTTAATTTTTGTATGAATCCAGGAACTAATGTTAAAAAATTTATCAAAATTGGCTTAATGATATTATATAAGATTTATTTTCCCGTTTGGTAAATTTTTGGTAAATTTTTTATCTCCGTTGCAGTGGTAAAATTGTATTCAAATAAATAGTATCGTAGTGGCAGCTCTTAATAAAATATACTTATGTCTATATCAATTTATATATAAATTGATATAGACATAAGTATATTTTATTAAGAGCTGCCACTACGATACTATTTATTTGAATACAATTTTACCACTGCAACGGAGAAAAATTGTGTTTATTTTTGGTATTTTTAACATATATGATATAAAATAAACACAATTTTTATACGTTAGGTCTTCGAATTTCCAAAAAGTACCATCTTTATATTTGTTACTAGCTGACCCGACAGACCTTGTCCTGTATAAATTAAAAAAATGCTTGTGTTCGATTTGTTAATATGTGAGAAGCGGTTTGAAATGGGTTAAAATAGTTCAAAAGAAAGAAATAAACGTCTTGTTGAATGATAATTTTTATTCATATAGGCCATAGATAAAATATAAATAGAAGTGCTACTGAAAGAAAAGGGACCTAAGTTTGTTGTCATAAACCTAAGTCTTTCAACAACAGAATACATGTAAATCAATGTAGATCGAGCTCATTTTCTTGACTAAACGCTTATTGGCCAATTATCAATGATTACAGATATTCTAAGTTTTTATATAAAAAAAACGATTTTTGTTCAGAAATATGAGTGATCACAGATCGATGAATTTAATAAGTGGACGTATTAGTGGACATGGACAATTTTTATTTCTCTAAAAGCTTTTGCGGAAAATTAGTTAAATCAGTCCAGGTGTCCTGCGATTGTAGATATTTCGAAAAAAAATTATCGTGGTAAATTTTTCTTTCATTAACCCCCAGTAACACGAAGTCTGGTTATGTTTTAACTAATAGTTATACTGACAGTTTTCACACAAAAATAATTTAAACCGACTGTATAACTATTAGTTAAGGCCTAACCAGACTTCGTGTTAATGGGGGTAAAAAACTTAAATTGGATTTCTATTAACATTTAAATACAAAATTAGCCAAATCGGAGTAGCCGTTTTCCGATTTTAGATAAATCGAAAAAAGTGGGCGTGGTCAATTTTTCATTCCGTAAAAACCTAAGTTGGACTTTGAACAACATTAAAAAAAAATCGGTCCGGCCGTTCTCTACTGTGCAATTACCAACGAACAACATTTCATTCTTATTTATATAGAGGTAGATAGATTTTTTGATAACTACAGAATACGATTTTATTATTGGTTTAAAAAGTACCAAAATTAAAAGTTTGAATTTCGAAAAAGTACCAAACACTTGTCAACTTATTTTTTTAAATGGAGTAACATGCAATTTTAAGTTTTTTTGTATCTTTATTAGTTTTAAAGATATAAGGTTACCATTTCTAAGTTATACACCCAGTATATTTATCTATTCACTTATCGTTCAGTGACTAGCACAGCCAGATTAATAAGCAAACATTTACTTTTCAAGCTTATTGCTTATAAAACTTGCCCTTTTTCAATTCCCCGGCTTCTAACTGAAAGACCAACACTGTCAACAAGCATCTGTTAGTTGACACCTGTCAAAATTTGAACAAGCTGATTCATTTAGTTTGTGAGGAGAAATTGGAAAAAAGTGAATTCATTAAGCATTATTTTTTTTAGAAAAAAACCATCACTCAAATAAAGGCTAAGCTTTGCCATAGTATATGGCAACTCTGAACCATGAATGTCAATGGCAAAGGAGTAGTTTACTGAATTTCGTTGTTGTTGAGGTCTCTACACCCGAAACAAATGAAGAAAATCAAGCTATAATTTTGGGTGATCGGAAATTGAAAACGCAAAATGGCAACCGCGTTCGCACAGAATCGACTGTACAAAAGGGTACACACATGTGCAGTTTCCAAGCCAAAAATAAATGTTCCCTCTTCCACCCGATTCTCCGTATTTAGCCACGGGTTGCTAGTTCTTGTTTCTAAACCGGAAGACATCATCACACAAAAAATACTTATTATGATGACCTCAACAAATCTTATTTATTGAAGGAGATAAACAAATTGGAGAACTGTTGGACAAAGTGCATAGAGCTCAAAAATAAAATAATTTTTTTACAAAAGGTCATGGACTTACTGCCCGCCCTCGTATCTAAAAAGTACGCATTTTAAAAAGTACTTTTTGTAAAAAGTAGCTATTTTAAAGTACTTTTTGTAAAAAGTAGCTATTTTTAAAAAAGTAAATTTTTGAAAAGTTCATTAAAACTAAAAAGTACTTTTTGAACTATTATAAAGTATGTTTTGTAAAAGTATAAACCATTTCAAAATTTATAAATTTTTTTTCCAGCAATTTGTCATGATTTACTTGCCCCAACTGACCTCTTAATTCAACCAACTGTACTTATTTTCTCGTACTTGTAATAATAATTATTGTTCAATGAATCTTTATCTCGATTTTTTCAATTTCCTTCAATAATCCTTTAGTATCTTTGTATCTGTTTTATTTTACGCACTAAATCCCACAACATTTATTTAAACTTAAGCTCTAGTAAATATATTTTCAACTAAATGTGTATCTAACATCACCCTCATCAATCTGTATTGTTACCCCATGGACAAACAGCACAACACAACACTCTGTTAGAATTTCTTTTAATAAATTTTCTCGTTTATTTTTATTTTATTATTTGAGCAAAATGAATGTGAAAGTATTATAAACATCACTTAACATGTTCATAATTATCCTGTTTACATTGGCAAAAAATGTGCTTCATTTTGTGCATATCCTGCGTCTGTGAACAACAAAAAAAATAAAAATCAAGAATGGCAATAACAAATATAAGAATTTGGAACATACATCCATCGACTTGTATATACTCCTTAGCTGCTGTTTTAATTTTATTTGAGAATATCATTGTTTAAAGTGACTCACAGTGGGACAGAATTGGGAATTTCATGTTAAGTGAACCAACTTTTGAAATCGATGTGTTCCGATCGGGATGAAATTTGTCCTATTGGATAGTAATTCAGACACAATTTTTCAATAAGATCGGAAGAGAATTCACTGAGTTAGAGGGGCTCAAAATTTTACATTTTGGCCAAACAGATATTTTTTCTCATCCATGTAACTTATTACCTATTGTTCTTAGCAAAATGTGTCCCAAATAGTTTAGATAGCTATTTCTTCAATCTTTCGAAAAAATATTAAAATTTTTTTGAAATTTTTTTCCAAATCAAAGACTTTTTTTGACGTTTTCTTATTTTTCTCAAAAGAAAACTTAGACCTTCTCCTTGAAGACCCTTTTGGTCGCTTAGTGGGATGCGAGCTGGATATCCATCAAAATAAATGTTTTGAAACTCAAAATGTGAAATTTTTGACTTTTTTTTCAAAACCAAAAACTTTGTTGACTTTTTTTAAAAATGGACCTTTTTTTTGCTCAAAAAAAACTTAGGTCTTTTCCTTAAGAGATTTTTTTTTTAAAAATGGACCTTTTTTTTGCTCAAAAAAAACTTAGGTCTTTTCCTTTAAGAGATTTTGTGTTGCTGAGTGAGATTCGAGTGGAATATCTATCAAAATAAGTGTTTAATGATTCTTTGTCGGAAGATATTGATTTCAAAAGTTGGTTCACTTGACATGAAATCCCCCATATATTAAAAGGGAGAAAACTAAAATTATTAAAACACGGTATACGGATTCTTTATGGTCATAACAATCGAGTTCAAATTTTATATACAAAAGTGTACAAAAACGTTCAACTTAAATTATTGGGTGTGACTTAAAAATCAGATTTTTTTTAAATATTTAGCTTTTATTTTGAAACATTTATACAATATAAATTTATTCAAAGTATTGGCCATTGTTAGCTGTCTCCTTTTCACATCTTTCTGGCAACATATGGATATCGAGCCAAAAGAACTGCTCATCTTTTGAGGCCAAAAACGAATTAAGCCAATTTCGGATACTCTGTTTCAAAGTAAAGCGTATCCCAGAGATTGCAAGGTCTGGACTATAAAGCGGGTGAGGCAAAACTTCCCAACCACTTTTTCCAAAATAGTTTTTAACAGGTATTGCAACATGTGGTCTGGCGTTTTCATGATGAAATATTACGGTTTCATGTCTGGCCGTTTTGTGGCAAATGCTCGAATCAGTTCCATGTGATAATCTCGCCAGATTTCAGTAGGTCATAATAGATAGGACTCTTTTGCTCCCACTAAATACAGAGCATTACCTTAGCGTCATGAATATTTATACCCTACACCACCATAGTGGGGAGGGTATTATGCGTTTGTGCAGATGTTTGTAACGCCCAAATATATTAGTCTAACACCCACCTTAAAGTATACCGATCGACTTAGAATCACTTTCTGAGTCGATTAAGCGATGTCCGTCCGTCCGTCTGGTCGACTGGCTGGCTGTCCATATAAACCTTGTGCGCAGAGTACAGGTCGCAATTTTGAAGATATTTCGATGAAATTTGATACATATAATTTTTTCGGCTCAACGACCAAGCCTGTTGAAACTGGCTGAAATCGGTCCATTATTTCACCTAGCCCCCATACAAATGTCCTCCCGAAATTGGACTTTATCGGTCATAAATGTTTAATTTATATATGTATCTCCACAAATTCCGCTCCAAATAAGTTTTATATACACAAAATTCATGTGATCAAATTTTGTTAGATCGGTCCATAATTAGTCATAGCTCCCATATAGACCCGCTTCCGAAAATCACTTTAACGTGCATAAATCGCTTAAAAATGTTGGTAAACACACAAAATTCAACACAGTTAACTTTAATATAGACATAAATCACACGACCTAATTTCATGGTGATCGGTCCATAATTGGTCATAGCCCCCATATAAGGCCCACTTCCGAAAATCACTCAAAAATATAAATTAATGAAATTTTAAAAGAAAATTTTTTTTGCTCTTTTACTTAATGTAGGGTATTATATGGTCGGGCTTACCGACCATACTTTCTTACTTGTTAGTTTTGGTGTCGATTCGGCTGGGAGTCGGGCTTCACTTACCCTTCGTATTATAGTACTGGTTCCATTTTTCATCGCCAGTAATGATTCGGTGCAAAAATGATTTTCCTTTAATAGCGTTCAATCATAATTTGGGACAAGCAAAATCGTCTTTCAAGGTCTCTCTGGTTCAATTCGTATGGTACCCAATTTCCCCAGTTTTGGATGAATGCTGCTGCTCGCAAAAGTTTTAAAATTGCTGCTTGAGTAGCTCCCAATGATTTTGCAAGCTCCTGTTGAGTTTGACAACAATCACCATTTCTGAACCGAGCAAACCATCTATCGAACGTTGCATAACATTCAGCATAAGTTTTGGTGAGCAATCGTTGTGCTTCAACTTCTCTTTTTTATACCCTACACCACCATAGTGGGGAGGGTATAATGCGTTTGTGCAGATGTTTGTTTTATTGCCCAAAAATATTAGTCTAACACCCATTTTAAAGTATACAGATCGACTTATAATCACTTTCTGAGTCGAGTAAACGATGTCCGTCTGTTTGGCAGGCTGGCTGGTTGAATGTCCATGTAAACCTTGTGCACAAAGAACAGGTCGCAATTTTGAAGATATTTTGATAAAATTTGGTACATATAGTTTTTTCGGCCCAAGAAAAAAGCCTATTGAAAGTGGATGAAATCGGTCCATTATTTCACCTAGCCCCCATACAAATATCTTCCCGAAATTGGACATTATCGGTCATAAATGTATAATTTATATAAATATCTACACATATTTCGCTTCAAATATATTTTATATAAATAAAATTCATGTCACCAAATTTTGCTATGATCGGTCCATAATTAGTCATAGCTGCCATAGAGCTCCGCTTCCGAAAATCACTTTAACGTGCATAAATCGCTTAAAAATGTAGCTAAACACACAAAATTCAACACAGTTAACTTTAATATAGACATAAATCACACGACCTAATTTCATGGTGATCGGTCCATAATTGTTCATAGTCCCCATATAAGGCCCACTTCCGAAAATCACTCAAAAATATTAATTATTGATATTTTAAAAGAAAAATGCTTTTGCACATTTACTTAGTGTAAGGTATTATATGATCGGGCTTGACCGACCACACTTTCTTCCAAATAAATTCTACGAAATAAAATAAAATTTAATGTTAATACTTTGGCCCCACCGTGCGCCATGTAAGAGCAAAATCTCTTGCAGCTCAGTGACATTAAAAGAATGCACTGGCTGCAATGACAGCAGTTGCTTTTGCTGCTTAAACAATCACACACACTACTACCCCACAAATTGAAAATGCCCAGCAAACAAATTGAAAATGATTTGAAATAAAAAAACTTTTTCAAATATAACCCAGCAGTTCTAGGAGACAGTCTTTAACTAATGATTTTACCTATCATTTTTGGTGATAAGTAGTTACATAACTAGTTATTTGAACACGTGCATGTCCTAAGCAGGGAGTCAATTGACCCTTTTAGATTACGGTGACTATTGACTTCACTCTAGATTACCTGGGATATATAAAGTCACGAATTGACTTCTCTCTGCTATACTAAGAGCACGTACATGTCAAATGACCCAAAATATATAAGTTGGAGTCAGCCAAGTGATTATACATTAGTGACAAATCTATTCTTTGGGATTCTTTGACTACTTGCTTAACTGCTTAAAATATTTTGAGAATGTTTTGATAGTATTTAAAAGATTTTTTGAAATCAGTTCTGGGAGACTGTGCCGAACTAGTGATTTTACATATCATTTAGGGAGACAACTAGTTATATAACTAGCTACGTGACTAGTTAGTTTATCACGAGCATGTCCTAAACAGGGGGACAGTTGACCTTATTTGGTTTCACTCACCGGTTACATAGAGTCAGTTACCTTACTAGCTAACTAACTGGTTATTTGATCAGCTAAACCACTCCTTTTTTAAATATATATTGTTCTAATTGACCTTAAATAGTAAGTTAATTATAGACAGTCCAATTTCCAATAGTCGTAATCTATCTGTGGATAAATTAACTTCTTTTAATAACTGTCTACACTCTAGGTTGCTTAGTGACACTAAAGTGACAATTGACTTCACGATAGATTACCTGGGATGTATAAAGTAACCAAACTTCTATCTACACTAAAGAGAGCACATATGTGCCAAATGATCCAAAATATATAAATTGAAGTCAGCCAAGTGATCAGACATTAGTGAAAATGACTGTCGATAAAGGATACATTTACTACTTGCTTAACTGCTGGGCATAATTTTTCCAACCGCTTGTCTTTGTGTTTGCTGGGACATTTCATATTCTACTTACAGCTGTGTTAGTGCACAATTATTACTCCTCTCGTTCAGGACTTTAAATACATTCAAATAAATATTGTTGTGTTTGCTTCAGTGAACTCAGTTAGAAATAAATATATTTTGACTACTGTGGAATTTAGAGCAACAACATGAACAACAACAAAAACAACAACAATGTGTTTTATTCTATTTGTTATGAATTTTCCGACAAGTTTATTTTTTTTTATTTTAACCTTTTTGTTTTGCTCAAAAGTCTTAATAGAGTTGAAAGTGGACCACTGGGAATAAAACTGCATGTATAAAGATAAATGATGTGATTTTTACAGTTTTGGTTCATTAAGTTGTAGTACAAAAGTGATTTGTTTGGATAAAGGAAAACTAAATAAATAGAAATTATTTTGTAAAATATTATCAGAAAAATATTAAATGATTATGGAAGATTTGATTTTCCTTAAGGGGCAGTTATTTTTAAGCATTGTTATCATGTCATGTCTTATGTTAGAAAACAAGCAGTAACAAATATACAAATATAATTATTTGAACGTTTGTGAAGATCTGAATATAAGATATTAAAGATAAAGGGTTTAAAAAGGTAGTATGAAGGAGAAAAAAAGAAAGCTATGCAGTATCATATCTCTATATTCAGTTGAGTGTAATGATAAATATTTTCTTTGGAATCTTTTGCATGAATAACACATAAACAATGCACTGAATAAGATCTTCAGTTCTCTACCACCGATATGAAATCAAGATCTGATTTAAGTTTGTCAGTAAATATATTTTTTGCGAAAAAAATGCCATAAATTTAATATTTTTAAGCTTCTTGAGGAGAGTCCTTTTACAAATTCTTCTTTAGAAGAAGGTTTTGGCCATAGATAAATATACACAGAGATATGTCTGATACAACAACAAAATACATTGACTTACTTGTATTTTTTTATTGCTGGAGTAAGGGTTTTCACAACAGGCATATGTTTTGACAGCTACATCTCATCTCTATGTTAACCTATGATTTTGGCCTGCAATAATCTATGGCTGTTTTAATGGTGTTTGTTCCTCTTTTTTAAAAGAAGGACAAAAAAGACACATGCATTTGCGGATTTAGAGGGTTAACATATTATACAAAAATGTTCTTCGTAACACTTTACATAAATTTGCTGAATATATTTTATACCTAAAATGTTCTTTAAAATAAAATTATTAATAAATGCGAAATTAACCCTATGCTCTCCTTTGTTGTCTTTTTTCTGACTTTCTGGTTGAATTTTCCGTTTTGATGTATTCAGGGACTTGTAGTAAAATTTCAAGTATCATTTTTTTGCAGAACAGTTTAACCCCTTAAATCCCCGTTTTAATGGTGGTTTTGGCACATTTTGAAAAGAAGGACGAAAAAGACCCATGCCTTGGGGATTTAGAGGGTTAACATATTTTACAAAAATATTCTCCGTAACATTTTACATAACTTTGCGGAACACATTTTATACCTAAAATGTAAGGATCATATGGTTTCTTATGAAGATTAACAATAAGAATGTGACAGAGTTGGGAAACTTTAACATGCCCTCAAATGAAATTCAGATGTAAACTTTCAAAACGCCGATACACGTGTATTTTATGTTTGTCTCCTCTATCAACATTTATTGGTCGGTCTTTGTAATTTTGGAAAAAATTTGATTTTGTTGTATAGTGTTATCGATCAATTCAACAGTTTCTACGCTCTCCTGTAAAATTTTAAAATTCCACTTAATTTGTTTTGTCAAAAGTTAGTTCCTATGAGCTTTTCAGTGGTTACTTAGGCCAGCTCAGCAGGCAACTTCTTCATCAGGCTGAGTTATTTATGGTAACTACTTAGTCGAGTGTTGGTTGCTTTTTTTAACAGAAAATTCATTTAAAACTATAAATTTTGTGAATACCAACGTACATATCATGGATAACATATTCATGTTGAATTATTCAACAATTTAAATATTGATTGCTATAAAATTCTCAATTTGTCCATGTACTTCACGTATGATAAATATTTATCTCCAAAAAAAATAATAATCATACGCCACCATATATTTTGTGATTGATTTATGCACTGATGTTTATTGCAATTTGTTTACTTTGTTAAACTGAGAATTCTTCTAAAACTATAAATTTACTGAATAAAAGTTACTTTGGCATGTTTTTTAATACATTTTTAATTAAGAAGGATATTTTTTTTCAATATATAATTATATTTCTTTAATCTAGTATAATGGAGTTGCAATATAAATTTAATCAAAGTCGGGGCCATTGTTAGCTATGACCTCTACCCATCATTCTGGCAACATATTGATTCCGAGCTAAAAGAACTGCTCATCTTTTGAGGCTAAGAACGAGTCATGTCAATATTGGATACTATGTTTCAGAGTCAATCGTATCCCAGAGAGTCGAGAGTAGTCGGACGGGGGACGGACTATAAATTGCTGCTTAAGTAGCGCCTTATAATTTGCAAGCTCTTGCTGAGTTTTACAATAATCTTCATGGAGTAATACCGCAAGTCTGTCTTTATAGGAGTGACAGGCAAGAAGAAAATAGAGGGGTACACACTTGCTTGTACTGACAAGTCTCTTCAATTCTCTTTTTTTCTCATTTTCACTATGGCGTCTATTAGATTTTGACAAACAGACGAGCAACTTTAAAAGAGAATCGAAGAGACTTGCTTCGATGGCCTGGGCGATCTTTGACTTCAGTGTCAAAATAAGATTAAGCTTTGGTGAGCAATAGGTGTGCTTCAGCTGCAATTTTTTATAATTAAAGAAGTAAAGCAAAACTTCCCGCACATTCGTTGGTACAAAATTCGACATTTTTGCAGCAAAATAAAATTTTATTGTTTATACTATAATGTGCAATAACTAATTGAGAATAAATGACTTATGTGTACCCTTCAAAATGACATATAAGCAATTAAAAACAAAAACAGATACGCCATCTATTGTAAATCCCGCATTTTAACATTATCAATATATTGTTTCCTTTAAATAATCCAAATTACTTTACGTCTGACACACCAACAACTCGCTGTTACTATTTACATGGACGGTGCTCTGTCAGCCTCTAGAAGTCTCATGAATCTAATGGAAATAACTAGAATCTTCTATTTCCACAATGATCACCTACAGCTTTTGTCAGCTTAATGTTAGCAGCTTTAACACTCAATGGTATCAATGCTATGTTATCGTACTTATAAACAGTGTTAATAACAGCGTGTTATCAACATTGTAAGTAGAAGTTTGCAATGATGGAAATGTTTATAAACATGGTGAATATTGCAAGCAACTGATACAGGTCGATAAATTAAATTACAAAAAATTAAAATTAAATTAAACTGTAATTGCTAGATTGGTCCATATTTCTTTGAGAACGACGTTGATCAGGCCATGACCGTCAACGGCGAGAGCTATAGGTCGATGATTAAAAGCTCATTTTGGGCTGGATTGTGTTTTATAGACACTAACGACACATTGGACATTCTGAACGAGCGAATTAAGGGCATGGTCAACTCAGGCAGAACTGATGTGTAATGGTCTCTGAGATCGTGCGAATTGACCCCGATAGACTTTTACTTGTGGGGTTGTTTAAGGTCATAGGTCTATACAAATAAGGCACAAACCACAGCGGTCGTAAAGCCAACATTACTCATGCCATCGATCAAATTCAGACCTTTCAAACGATGATACACATTTGATGGTATTTTACACAAACTTTGTTTTATTTAAATTTAAATTTAAATAAAGTTAGGCATGGTTACTGTAACCATTTCAATATTGTTACAAGTTTTTTAACTATATTCAGTCACAGTAACCATTTACATGATTGTGGTAACCATAATATGGTTAATTTACGATTCACATGATTGTATCAACCCAATATATGGTTACAGTAAACAAATATGTGTTTGTGACAACCATTCATATGATGAAGGACTTATCATATTATGTTGCTCTCGGCTTAAGGCTTATCATAATCTAAGAACAACATATTATGATAAAATTAATCATCATAAATATGGTTGTCACAAACATATACTTGTTTACTGTAACCATATATGTGGTTGATACAATCATGTGAATCATAAATTAACCATATTATGGTTACCACAATCATGTAAATAGTTACCGTGACTATAACATTGTTAAAAATCTTGTAACACTATTTAAATGGTTACAGTAACCATGCCCAATTATATTTTGTCTTTGCGTGTAGGAAGCGCTTAACGAAATAACTTTTAATATATGCGGTAAATTTCATTGAGAGCCTGCATAATAATCTCACGTGGAGCTGTTGTGTAGAGGCCACCGAAATCGTGCGATTTGACACCGTTTAACTTTTTCTTGTGGAATTTTCTGAAGTCACAGGTCTATGCGAATATGCCACAAATCACAGCGCCCCTCAAAGCCAACATAACCAATGCCGTCGGTGAAACTCAGGCTGATGTATGCGTCAGAGTCATGGAAAAATGAACATTTAGAATTAGCGCGACCCAGCGAAGCCTTGTAGGACATTTGCACGATGTTATATTTCAGAAATTTCTATGACATCTTACGCACACTTGGTTTCATTTAAAATTAAAGACCCTGTATTAATTTTAATATGTCTATTTATTATGTAGTTCCATTCAGTACACAAATAAAGCACCTCTTAACTATCCCAAATTATCTATATTAGATTTATTGAGTAAACACCATCGTATTGGCATTAAACTAAAAAATAATTCAATTGTTAATTTGACTTGAAACATTACCTAACATGACCTCTTAAATAATGTTTACATTTCAAGTATTTTGAACGGAAATACCGCAATATTAAGAAAATCGCCTTGATTTGCAAAAATCTATTATTGCTACCAGTTTGTCTACCACTTTTTCATTTAGATTTTCAATTACACATCTTCTTTTCTTAATTATTTATAAAATAAATAATAATTTCTCTTTACTAACCCTATAAGTGTCACCAAGCTACATTAAAAATAAACCATTTTAAATGCATTTAAATCCAACCCACTTAAAGAAATTCTTTTATATTTGGCATAGATTTCAGCTAGAGAGTAAGACACCAGCAGAAAAAAAAAATATAAATTAAATGATGCAGTCAGCATAAACAAACTTATGCCCTCATACATACGCTCTAACTTTAAGGAACTGTACAGCAGTTTAAGGACAATTTGCTACTTGAGCATTTTATTTGAAACACTTTGGTGGACACTTAGACCGCATATAAGGAAAAAACGAGCAGCAAGTGTAGAAAAAAAGAACTTTTTAAAGACCAGAAATAACAAAAACACTATTTTCTTTTTAAGTTAGAGAAAAAAACTATATAAAGAAACAGAAAAAATACACCAATATAAACTTAATTGATAAAAGTGAGTGTAAAGAATGGCAAGAAAAATAGCAACTCAAGTGGATTTTATTTTGAAAAAAAACTCTTTAAAATAAGTTTTTTTTTACAGCTTAAAAAGAATGACCAAAAAACATTTGAGGTTACAAAAAAAATAATTTTAAACTCTCATAAACATTTTGTTCTCACACGCACCATCAGTTCACCCACAAAAACAAGAACATTTACACTCTGTTACATGCAAGTAGTTACATATAAACATTAGGGTGTCTCTTATATTGGAGCTTTGGATTTTTGGTGCTTTCAAGAACGGGGCTACTTGACACACAGCTCATGTCACAATGGACATTCTGCACGAGCGATTTGTGGGCATGGTCATCTCACGTGAAGGTGATGTGAACTAAACAACGAGATCATGCAATCTGACTCCGTTAGACTGTTTCGTGTGGAGTCTTCTTAAGTCGAAGGTCTATTCGAATAAACCACAAACCATAGCTGCGCTCAAAGCCAACATAGTTCATGCCGTCGGTCAAATTCAGCTTGATTTATGCGCTAGAGTCATGAAAAATTCGACATTTGCACGATTTTAAATTTCAAATATAATGGCATTGATAGGCCTTGCAAAAATATAAAAAATGTCGAATATATTTCACACACACTTTGTTTTATTTAAATTTAAAGATACGAATAGCTTAATGAAAGACCCTTTACAATATCCAAGTTGAGCCACTAATTTTAGTCCAGAAATTTAAAGATTGTGGGTTCATTCAGAACAGTTTCTAAAATGCTTAGTAAAAGTAAAGCTAACAAATTAGCATTATAATAGGCAATAAAATCTGAGTGGTCACTTAAATGAACTCTAAGTGAATATTATTTATTTTTTATTAAAAATCTATCTCAAATTTGAACTCAAATAGCGTAAATATGGCTTGAGTAAATGTTTTTTTGTTTATGTTTTAAAATTATAAACAAAAAAAATTATTTCAAAATACCAAAATTTTTTGTTGTGCTCTCGCAATGTGTTTATAATTATCTATTTTGTTGTTCTTGTGTACAACCGCAAAGCAATTGTATACTTAAGTGGGTATTTAGTGCATGTTGGGTGATTAGAAAAGTGTAAGTGTATAATTGTGCGTGCTTAAACAATAAATACATACAAATTTATAAGACTGAGCATGAGAATTTTAATTTTAATTTCAATATTCTTGCACACACACGACCCATGAGTAAAATACTAAACATGAAAGACTGAAAATAAGTACGATTCGAAATTGTTATCAAAATAAGTAGCAATAAGTGGTATGTAAAGATTATTAGGGTGGCACTTGTTTTTAAAAGATAATTTTTGAAATCATTAATGGAGATTACACCATATAAAAGTAGCATTACACAAATTTGATATATTTTATTAATAGATTAAAAAAACATAAAATTTTGTCCGATCTTGTCCTATATTTGACTTTATAACTTATTATTTACTAAGCCAAATTTGCCGTTACTATGTTCTGGTCTAAAAATATGACTTATTGAAAATTAATAAAAGCGAAAAATTTAAGATGTCGTCACCTAAATTGCAAAAGGACCTATCAACACTTTTTTAAAATTTTACTAGATATACACAAAACATAATAAAATTTAAAATGTTGTGGTTGCAAATATAAACAAGTAAGAAAGTATGGTCGCTCAAGCCCGACCATATAATACCCTACACTGAGTAAAAGAGCAAAAACATTTTTCTTATAAAATTTCAATAATTTATATTTTTGATTGATTTTCGGAAGTAGGCCTTATATGGGGGCTATGACCAATTATGGACCGATCACCATGAAATTCGGTCGTGTGATTTATGTCTCTATGAAAGTTTACTATGTTGAATTTTGTTAGTATACCAATATTATTAAGCGATTTATGCACGTTAAAGTGATTTTCGGAAGCGGGTCTATATGGGAGCTATGACTGATTATGGACCGATCGTAACAAAATTTGGTGACATGAATTTTGTATATATAAAACTTATTTGGAGCGCAATTTGTGGAGATACATTTATAAATTAAACATTTATGACCGTTAAAGTACAATTTCGGAAGTACATTTGTATGGGGGCTAGGTGAAATAATGGACCGCTTTCAGCCATTTTGAATAGGCTTGGTCCTTGGGCCGAAAAAATAATATGTACCAAATTTGATCGAAATATCTTCGAAATTGCGACCTGTACTCTGCGCACAAGGTTTACAGCCAGCCAGCCAACCAGACGGACATCGTTTAAACGACTCAGAAAGTGATTCTAAGTCGATCGGTATACTTTAAGGTGGGCGTTAGACTAATATTTTTTGGCGTTACAAACATCTGCACAAACGCATAATACCCTCCTCACTATGGTGGTGTAGTGTATAAAAAATCCAAACGCCAAACATTAAAGGACTACAGATTAGCAACTCCCTATTTAGATCCACTATGAAGGGAATTATTTAAATTCTAATGATTAGGGGGTAAAAACGGCTAAATTTGGTAAGCTTATATATTCTAAACTAGTACATATACCAAAGACATTTAAATGCATATTTATCTACTACTTTTTCGAAATTCTAAACCTTTAGGGGAGAAATCGGATAAAAACTATGTTTTGGTACTTTTATTGGCATCCTATGTATTTTTTTAAATCAATGAAAATATAAATAGATTTTAAATCGTAATATTTATTTACCAAAAAATACGACACTATGATACTAAAATTTATTCTTGGACAAAAAAATACAAAAAGGGGTAAATGGGAAAAATTTATTTTATCGAACCAAATGGTAAACATTGGTTCCTCCAATCATACAAACATCAACTAATATGTTGTTATTTGCAAACAGTTTGGTACTTTTTTACAACATATATTTTTGGGAAAATGAATACAGACTTGAATTGTTTGAGAAATATTTAAGTCAAAAAATATCTCCAAAATGGAAAATTATGTTTCAACAGGGAAAAGATAAGTTGGTACTTTTTTAATATTTTAATTTATTTAACTTAAAGATATAAAAGTTATTTGATATTTTTCTTTAAAAAATAACACAAACTGCGAAGCTTATTGCTTGTCTGCAGATACACCCAAAGTCTCTAGTGGGAATCGAACCCGCAACCTTCAGATTGATAGCCCGTCTAGTCTATCGGGGCACCTAATGTGGAGTGCTTCTAAGTGGAGTAAGAATTAAGGATAGGAAACTTTAAGGTACCATAAATAGAGATAAAGTGGTACTTTTTCGTTGATTTAAAGGTACTATATTAATTTTTTATAATAGTTGAGCTAGAAGCATGAAATTTAGTACCTTTATGGTACTTGTTTCTTCATTTTAGTTGTAGTTTTTGAACTATTCATAATAGAGAAACTAGAATCATAATCCGAAATGAATTAGAATCCTCTTAAAGTGAGAATTTCCTAAGCGATAACTTCTTCGTTCTGCTAATGGAAGGAAAGCAAACTTAAGCATTTTATATTTGTCACTGGTACATTTTGAATTTTTAATTACGTTTCTAAGTGGGAACTTTTTCTTATTTGTAATGGCAGTTTCTGAATTTTCTTTATTTAAAAATCTAGTAACATGAAATTAGGTACTTATGCAACCAAGTAAAATTGGAACTTACAAAAGGAAATTAGTGACACTTTTTTTATGAGTCTATTTTTTGGTGATAATCTTATACATTTTTTCATACAAAATATCGAATTTTTGTTTGCAAATATAAGGGAACACAGATTGTCGTACATTTTTATCACTACTTACCGTCTATAGTGATGTGATATCAGGTGATCATCCATTTTCCATTTGAACCACTATTTACCCAAGTCTATGTTTTTTATATACTTCTACAAAGTTTCAAGATCAGCATTCATTTACTTTAGTAAAGTATTGAACAAAAATTTATTATGATGCAAGTCTTTTCTAAAAGTTCATATGAAAATGTTAACAAACACAAAGCAACGATCAAAGTAATCGGAAAATTATATATTTGGGGCATTCAAACTAAACAAATATTTTACGACATTATGACAATACGACATAATTGCAGACCGTTGGAATCCCTCAATTGTATATTCTAAACTACTCGTCTAATTAAAATTTAGTGTATGTTATTTGGAAAATTAATTTCATTTAAATCCAGGCAAAGTACAGCTGAATGCTTTTACATTAAAATGTCTTTAAATGCTGCTAATAAACACAGATCAGGACCAGTTAGGATGAACTTCAACTTTCATATGAATTTGTATGATAAAGCAGCTTTGGAGCATATTTTAAATAATAATATTATTTTTTGTCATTTTCATAAAAATGATAATAAAAAATATAGCTTATTCTACTAAAGCTACTTTTCCGCATACACCGTAATCGGCACCGAAAACGAAATTCCATACATTTGCACCGAAAAAAAGTTCGTTTCAGAAATCGGCAATGAAAATTGGGAACGAAACGGCACCGATCAGTAACGAAAAACCTGCCATTTGGGGCCGGAACGAAAATAACTTCAAGTAGGTTATTTTCGGTGCTGTAGGAACAAAATTATTTTAATTATGTTTTATTTCAAATTTAAAGAAAATCAAAATGAATAAAAAAAAAAAAATTATTTATTGGAAGAGGAAAAAATAATGAAATTCTAGTTAATGTGCGACATCCAAAATTAAAAAAATAATTTCGTTTCTGTTTTATGCCGCAACGCACCCAACTGAAACGAAAACAAATCAGAAACGAGACTCACTTTTAGAAAAATTCAATTTTATTTTCAATGTGGGTCAAATTTGAACCGCAGACAATATGAAGGTTATGTTTCAATTTTGAAATTTTAGATTTTTTCCTAGATTTTATTTTGTTATTCGCAAATATCTTCTGTATCTAATAAACTCCAAACTAAAACGTAAAAACTTTTTTTTTCAAAATAAAAATCCGCCTAGTCGTGAAAGGTAACCAAATTTAAAAGGTTGAAATAAGTATCTTGTACCCACCATCAATATGTAACAATAAAATATTTTTCTGAAAGATTTAGGGTAATTAAAACTTATTTATGTTTAATTTCATCACGATATTTATTACACCGTCCGACAAATAGAGAAAAAGTTCGTTACACACGAACCGGATGATATATGTCTGAAACTATAAATTTAATGGAGAAAAACTATGTTTTCAGTTTTTCATTTCGTGATCCTGTGTCCTTTTTTAAGGACTTCAAAGTTTCAAAGAAGTACATTTTTCAAAAAATATTTAAAAATACTCCTGCTATTCCAACAATGACAATTGTTGTCAATAGAACAAGAAGAGTTGTAAAATATTTTGTATTATCTTTATTTTATCCTGTAAGGATCAAAAGATGTCATTTAAAATGTTTATCCTTTAATATCCTTTAAGATTGCCAATAAATTCCTTTTAAAAAATAGTGAGTTAAAGACCCAAATATTCTATACTAAATGTCATCCTTTATATATATATATAAAGGTCAAATTAAAATTTAAAAATAAAATTTATTATTATTATTATACAAAAAAGTTTTATTAAGAAAAGTGCGTGTTTATAAACCACCATAGTGGGGGAGGTATAATGGGTTAGGGCTGTTGTTTGCAACATACAAAAATATTGTCCCAACACCCACCTTAAAGTATACCAATCTGCTCAGGATCACTTTCTGAGTCGACTAGGCGATGTCCGTCCGTCTGTCCGTCCATCCATGTAAACCTTGTAATCAAACTTCAGGTCGCGGGTTTAACGATAATTCGACAAAATTTGGCACAAACCTTTATATTGCCCCAAGGACAAAGGCTTTTGAAATTGGTTAGAATCAGCCCATTGTTAATCCTAGCCCCCATACAATTGGCCTATTTGAAAATAGTTAAGCTCTCATAAATATCTTAATTATGAACATATTCAAACCAAATTCAGCACAATTAAGTCTTATGTAAGCCGAACTCTCACGATCAAATGACGATCGGTCAACAATATTCCATAGCTCCCATATAAGCAACATTCCCGAAAATGTCATTAATATACATAAATCTCTGAAATATGCCAGCATCCAAACAAAACTCAACACAAATATGTTTCATATATTCGCAGTTCATCCCATCAAATTTTGTGACGATTGGTCACACTACCGAAAATGTGTATATTCAAATAAGATTCAACACAAATAAGTTTCATATCAAAAAAAAAACTTTATAATCATATACCCTGTGTAGGGTATCATAAGGTCGGGCTTGCCCGACTATACCATTTTACTTGTTTATTAAAAAGTCTTCTTCGTTGCTTTTCACAATGGATTTTGTTATATTTCTTTCGAATGAAATATTAAAATAAAATATAAAAAATCAAATAATTCAAATTTAAAATATATTTTAACACTTAAGTGGTTAAGATGGAAGGATGAAATTTTGGCGCGTGGTATTTAATATTTGGATCTTTAACTCACTATTTTAAAAAAAAAAAGATTGGGAATCTAAAAGGATATTCAAGGATAAACATTTGAAAGGACATTTTTGACATCTTTTGATCTTTACAGGATAAAATAAAAATAATACGAAATATTTTACAACTCTTCTTGATCATTTGACGCCACATTTGACATAGTAGGATGATCAGAAGTATTTTAAAACATTTTTTTTTAAAATGTACTCCTCTGAAAATTTGAAGTCCTTTTAAAAGGAAACAGGATCACGAAATAAAACGAAGTTTTTCTCCATTTAATTTATTGTTGCAGACCTGTATCATCCGGTTCGTGTCAAATATAGAGTGTCGTACGGTGTTATTATAAGACTGCTAGGCATGTTCAAGTCATTTTCTGAGGGGGGCCTTGTATGGGGACTAGGAACAAATGTTGCCCGATTTATGTCATACTTTACAATATAATTTCAGACTACTTAGAACTGGGTTGTACGATTTGGGTTGTTGATTTAAAAGTGCCATAATGCTTTCAAATAACAGTGCTGTAATAGCAAACTGTAACATATCTGTGGGCATTATTAAATAAAAGCTTTCAGTTGACCATTGATCGTAAGCTGGCAACGCTGTTTGCTGCGACCGTATATTTGAATTCGAATATTCAGTTAAAGAACATTGTAGAAATATAGCTTTCTAGATGGTAATGCAGTGTTATAAATACTGGCAGAGATTGCAGTCGTGAGTGAGTTTAACAGAGACGCTTTTCGAATAAACATCAACTGAGTGCCTTAAAGTGTGTTGTATTTTTCAAGTGAATTCGTGTAAATTATAAATTGTGTCTGTATTTCTGCGAATTTATAAATGTGTATAAAAAACATTGAGTGACTATTTAATTCTGTTGTTGTTGTACATTTTATATAAATAAATAGTTGTTACAATTTTTAAACTACTAAACGGCTTTTATTTGCAATCAAAAGTATCCGGTTTATTTAAAAGGAAATAAACCAACGTTTTGAAAAGGTTAAAACGTAAAAATATGTTACAAAAGGAATGACAAAATCAATATACCCCCATCTTTTTTGATGGTGGCTTTAAAAATATATAGGAAAATTGTTTTTAAATCCAAAAATATTTTTTTTGGTACCTCAATGCATATGTTTTTTTTTATTATGAAATTATGAAAATTCACTAAATCATTTATAACTTCAATGCACAGTGGATCCGCCCATAGGCCAAAAATAAATAAAACGATGACAAAATATTTAGACAAAATGCATAAAAATTGTATCTTAAATATCCAATCTTTTAAATGTAAAACCGGTTTTTGCTGGAAATCTAACGGGACTTTTTAAAAATAAAATTAAAAGCATGAGCAAATATTCATTTGCAAAGCGCAGCTGAACGCTGGATTTGCAAACGTGCACTTCAAAACGGTCTTGTAATTGCTGTAGTCTACAAAATTAAATTATTTTCAATGAATTTTGAAGTTAAAGGTATTTATTTTATCTTTAGAAAATAATAAAACTAACTTGTGTTGTAATTCTTGTGAAATTAATGTTTTAGTTAACCTATATATTTGTTACTTTTTTGTATAACTTCATTATGTTTACTTAAAGTTTTAGATGTGTTCCCCCAATATTCCCCCGTAGGGTTTTTTTCATTGTATTTATCAGATTCTTAAGATAATAAAAGTGCTGAAGTTAGTTGCGGAAATTTGCGGATGGGCGTGTAATCTTTAATATACTAACTCGCCCCACAGAGGGATGTCTTCATACATTTTTTTTGCAAAAATTATAAGCTGTGGTCGTAGAGCGCTGAAATTTGGCACAGAGAATTATATGGACTAAGTTAAGAAAAAAATGAAATTTTATCAAAATCGTCCACGCCCAACGCCCACTGCCCATACAATCCAAATTGATTTTTTCGCATAAAATTGTTTATATCCAAGCAAAAGGCTAGAAATTTGGTACATACATTTATTGAAACCAAAAAGGAACTCATGCTGAATTTCAATAAAATCGGTCACGCCCACCGCCCACGAAACTCATTCATAGATTAGAATTTTTTGGATATTTCGTTTATTATTCGACAAAAAATTTTTAGTTTTCATCCTGTCCCGAAAACTTCCGAAAACAATTATTTTTTTTAATCGAAACAAGACACTCCCACCTTTCATTTTATTAAAAAAAGAGCTTGGGGGAAAGTGGGGCTACATTTTTTTTCTCCATGGAAAATCAAAAATACAATAATTATTCGAGACTTATAGATTTGGGCATATCTTTTTAACTGTTTATGGTATCCCCATAATTTTTTTTTATTGATGTGGAAATGTTATATTTTTCAAATATGTTAAAGGTAAATGGTATATAAACCACTGAATTGCGTGAAAATATAAGTAAATTTTAGCTTAACACCCTTGCAAGGACTTTACTAGCATGGACTTTTTTAAAAATAAAATAAATTTTTTCTTAAAACTATAAGTGTACATTTCATCTTTAAACATTTCTCTACAAAACTGCATCATTTGATTGTTGAAATTAAGTGTTTGAAAAATTGACTTTTTGACACCAAAATCCCTCTGTGCGCCGTCTTATTTTTGCATCGGTACATAAAAAGCATATAAAACAGTTTAGATTGCAACATACCCGAAAAATATCGCGCATATAACTCTGTATAACTTTTTAATTTAGTTTTTTTTTCAGTGTATAATTCAAATGAATTAAAATGGAATAAAAATTAACTAAAATTGTTTAAAACAAACGAATTTTCATACTGAAATATTTTATTTCAAAAATTCATAAAACAAATCTAAAAGCCAATTAACCCTTGAAAAATCAAAGGGCTACTGTGGCTACAGTTGTTAATATTTTTTCTAAAAAATTTGCGGACTTTAAGTTCTTCGGGCATGCTATGAGGTGATAAATTTTGAAGACCCTATCTTTTTTAGTTTTGAAGATATTGATTATTGACCGCTTGTTCATATAAGGGAAACCACTGTGCAATGGATTTAAAGCTACATATAAAATTTAGACACCAGTATTAACAAAAGTCTATAGGCTAGCTTAAAGTATAAAAAATTATTTGAAAATGTTTTGTAGAAAAGGTTATAAATAGTCAACAAAATAGTCAAAAAGTAAAAAAAAAATAAAAATAATTTTTTTTTTTTGAAAATATAACAACAAATTTAATGGTCAATTAGGCCGGACATTGATTGCAGAATATAACAAAGTTATTTTGTTTGATGAAAGCGAACAGTGGGATCGATTACAGAAACTTTATTTTTGTAGAATTTTAATTTTTTTTTGAAATTAGAAGTTTGATATACAATTTTGTAATATTGCGAAATAATTTGGCGTCATTTTTATATTTAATTAATTAACATGTTAGCAAAATATAGTTTAGTAAGTAATGCATACAGGAAATACAAGTAATTTTAATTATCCAACGATTTTGTGAAATGTTTCAATTTCACTAAAAGTCTCATGGTAATATCACAAGATGATATTGCAATATCAATTCCCAGAACTATGTTGAAATGTGTTCATTATTTCACTACAATATTTACGCTTTAATTTTGTTCTTTTCCGGAGTTCAAAAACCAAACCAAATTTCTGTCAATATTTCATAAAAATTTTATAAATTTTGTTTAAATTGCATCAGCCAATTTGAAAATTTTTGTATGCAGCTTTTTTTATCTTTAATAGTTTGCCCAAAAAAAAATCTTATATAATTTAAAAATGATGGCAAAAAAATATGAAACATGTGCAACATTTTGGATAAAAGCTTATCACATCATGGCTTTCTTTGTTTTCATATAATTGTGGTTTTGAAAAATGAGCGTCATGAAATAAACTTATTTCAGTTTAGTAACTCTGTATGGTAGTAAGTTAGTGAATCATATCAGTTTGATTTAAGTGTCGCCCTAATAACCAGCATTTATTTTCCATTTCTTAAAACCAGCTGTCTTTTATGTATATAATTTTTTAAGACAATGAACTTAATGAATATGAATTAAGAAAAAAAAATTAAATCAAGTTCAAGTTTTGAATTTTTAAAAAGAGATAAGAATTTTGTGTTTTATACAAGTCATTCATACTGCAAAGAAATAATGATTTTATTTTTTTGTATTTCAAGTTCTGCCACTAGTAACCGTTTGCGTTGGATAAATGACACTGACCTACCGAAGAACCTACAAACTTTAGATTTGCGTGCCAATCCTATAGCCCAAATTGTGCCGGGGGCCTTAAGGGGCATGACAAAATTAAGAAAACTGTAAGTAGCTCACTGATTTTTTTAACATAGATTTTAGAAAAATAAGTTTTTGAATCATGTAATATTTCCTTTTTTGCAGCATTTTGTCCGATGTAAGATTTCTGAAAAAGTTTCCTGATTTAGAGGGCTGCTATGCCTTGGAAATCTTAAAATTGGACCGGGCTGGCATAAATGAAGTGCCCGCAAATTTATGCCGCCAAGCACCAAGACTGAGAAGTTTGTAAGTTTTCTCTAACATTGATTCTTAATTATATTTAAATATTTAACCAATTTTTTCAATAATTCTAGAGAGCTAAAAACCAATTCCATACAGCACATTCCCATTTTAGCTAATTGCCGAGACTTAAGACTGTTGTAAGTTGATTTAAAATAAATTACAATCAAAAAAACCAAATATTTTTAATAATATTTCATTCTAGAGACTTATCAAGCAACTTAATACAAGAAATAAAAGGACGTCCATTCCATGGTTTAAAACAGTTACATGATTTGTTATTATCCTATAATCGTATACAATTAATACCTCAAGATGCTTTTCAAGGCATTGCCAAATTGCAATTATTGTAAGTTTTATTTTTTAAATCTAATTGAACAACAAGAAAAATAACATTTTTTTTTTGCTTTCCTCCCAAGAGATTTAGAAGGTAATCAAATTTCGTTTATACACAAAGACGCCTTTATACCCTTCTCCTCGCTGGAGGACTTAAATTTGGGCAATAACATATTTCCCGAATTGCCCGCAAATGGTTTACAGCGCTTGCTGCATTTGAAAACTTTCAACAATCCCAAATTGCGTGATTTCCCCGCACCGGATACATTTCCCCGCATACAGACTTTGATACTATCGTATGCTTATCACTGCTGTCCATTTATACCGCTGGTGGCGATGTCGGCCAGCAAGAAACCACCTTTGGTGCAGGAAGCTGTATTATTTCCTTCGGATGCTGAGTTTGATATGAGTTTGTGGAATAATAGTATGATGGATATTTGGCCGCAATTGCGTAAGTTGAACATAAAGTTTTACAATTGCTTAATTTGATGAATTATTAAGTGGCTGCATATTTAGATTTTTAGATTTTTCATATAAAAATCGATATGTGGTGGGAAATATGAGTGATCACAGATTTTTGTCGTTTTTCCTCTAGGACCTCTTAATAAGGATCTATGAGTGATTTTAAATTTTTCATATAAAAATCGATATTTGGTGGGAAAAATAAGTGATCACAGATTATTGCCCTTTTTCCTCTAGGACCTCTTAATTTGGATCTATGAGTGATTTTAGATTTTTCATATAAAAATCGATATTTGGTGGGAAAAATAAGTGATCACAGATTATTGCCCTTTTTCCTCTAGGACCTCTTAATAGGGATCTATGTGTGATTTTAGATTTTTCATATAAAAATCGATATTTGGTGGGAATATGAGTGATCACAGATTATTGCCCTTTTTCCTCTAGGACCCCTTATTAAGGATCTATGGGTGATTTTAGATTTTTCATATAAAAATCGATATTTGGTGGGAAATATGAGTGATCACAGATTATTGCCCTTTTTCCTCTAGGACCTCTTATTAAGTATCTATGAGTGTTTTAGATTTTTCATATTTGGTGGGAAATACGAGTGATCACAGATTATTGCCCTTTTTCCTCTAGGACCTCTTATTAAGGATCTATGAGTGATTTTAGATTTTTCATATAAAATTCGATATTTGGTGGGAAATATGAGTGATCACAGATTATTGCCTTTTTTCCTCTAGGGCCTGTTATTGGGTATCTCTGAGTGATTTTAGGTTTTTCATATAAAAATCGATATTTGGTGGGAAATATGAGTGATCAGAGATTATTGCCCTCTTTCCTCTAGGACCTCTTAATAAGGATCTATGGGTGATTTTAGATTTTTCATATAAAAATCTATATTTCGCGGGAAATATGAGTGATCACAGATTATTGCCCTTTTACCTCTAGGATCTGTTATTAAGGATATATGAGTGATTTTAGATTTTTCATATAAAAATCGATATTTGGTGGGAAATATGAGTGATCACAGATTATTGTCGTTTTTACTCTAGGGCGTCTTAATAAGGATCTATGAGTGATTTTAGATTTTTCATATAAGAACCGATATTTGGTGGGAAATATGAGTGATCACAGATTATTGTCGTTTTTCCTCTAGGACCTCTTATTAAGGATCTATGGGTGATTTTAGATTTTTCATATAAAAGTCGATATTTGGTGGGAAATATGAGTGATCACAGATTATTGCCCTTTTTTCTCTAGAACCTCTTAATAAGAATCTATGAGTGATTTTAGAATTTTCATATAAAAACCGATATTTGGTGGGAATTATGAGTGATCACGGATTATTGTCGTTTTTCCTTAAGGACCTCTTAATAAGGATTTATGGGTGATTTTAGATTTTTCATATAAAAATCGATATTTGGTGGGAAATAAGACTTATCACAGATTATTTTCGTTTTTCCTCTAGGAGCTCTTAATAAGGATCTACGGGTGATTTTAGATTTTTCATATAAAAATCAATATTTGGTGAGAAAAATGAGTGATCACAGATTATTGCCCTTTTTTCTCTAGGACCTCTTAATAAGGATCTATGAGTGATTTTAGAATTTTCATATAAAAATCGATATTTGGTGGGAAATATGAGTGATCATAGATTATTGTCGTTTTTACTCTACAGCGTCTTAATAAGGATCTATGAGTGATTTTAGATTTTTCATATAAAAACCGATATTTGGTGGGAAATATGAGTGATCACAGATTATTGTCGTTTTTCCTCTAGGACCTCTTATTAAGGATCTATGGGTGATTTTAGATTTTTCATATAAAAATTGATATTTGTTGGGAAATATGAGAGATCACAGATTATTGTCGTTTTTCCTTAAGGACCTCTTAATAAGGATTTATAGGTGATTTTAGATTTTTCATATAAAAATCGATATTTGGTGAGAAAAATGAGTGATCACAGATTATTGCCCTTTTTTCTCTAGGACCTCTTAATAAGGATCTATGAGCGATTTTAAATTTTCCATATAAAAATCGATATTTGGTTGGAAATATGAGTCATCACAAATTTTTGTCGTTTTTCCTCTAGGACCTCTTAATAGGGATTAATGAGTGATTTAAGATTTTTCATATAAACATCAATATTTGGAGTGATCACAGATTATTGTCGTGTTTGCTCTAGGGCCTCTTAATAAGGATCTATTGGTGATTTTAGATTTTTCATATCAAAATCAATATTTGGTGAGAAAAATGAGTGATCACAGATTATTGCCCTTTTTCTTCTAGGACCTCTTAATAAGGATCTATGAGTGATTTTAGAATTTTCATATAAAAACCGATATTTGGTGGGAAATATGAGTGATCACAGATTATTGTCGTTTTTCCTCTAGGACCTCTTAATAAGGATTTATGGGTGACTTTAGATTTTTCATATAAAAATCGATATTTGGTGGGAAATATGAGTGATCACAGATTATTGTCGTTTTTCCTCTAGGACCTCTTAATACAGATCTATGGGTGATTTTAGATTTTTCATATAAAAACCGATATTTGGTTGGAATATGAGTGATCACAGGTTATTGCTCTTTTTCTTCTAGGACCTGTTATTAAGGATCTATAAGGGATTTTAGATTTTTCATATAAAAATCCATATTTGGTGGGAAATATGAGTGATAACAGATTATTGGCCTTTTAGCTCTAGGACCTCTTAATAAGAATCTATGAGTAATTTTAGATTTTTCATATAAAAATCGATATTTGGTGGGAAATATGCGTGATCACAGATTATCGTCGTTTTTCCTCTAGGATCTCTTAATAAGGATCTATGAGTGATTTTAGATTTTTCATATAAAAATCGATATTTGGTGTGAAATATGAGTGATCACAGATTATTGTCGTTTTTACTCTAGGGGTTCTTAATAAGGATCTATGAGTGATTTTAGAATTTTCATATAAAAACCGATATTTGGTGGGAAATATGAGTGATCACAGATTATTGCCCTTTTTTCTCTAGAACCTCTTGGTAAGGATCTATGAGTAATTTTAGATTTTTCATATAAAAATCGGTATTTGGTGGGAAATATGAATGATCACAGATTATTGTCGTTTTTCCTCTAGGACCTCTTAATAAGGATATATGGGTGATTTTAGATTTTTCATATAAAAATCGATATTTGGTGGGAAATATGAGTGATCACAGATTATTGCCCTTTTTTCTCTAGAACCTCTTGGTAAGGATCTATGAGTAATTTTAGATTTTTCATATAAAAATCGGTATTTGGTGGGAAATATGAGTGATCACAGATTATTGCCCTTTTTTCTCTAGAACCTCTTGGTAAGGATCTATGAGTAATTTTAGATTTTTCATATAAAAATCGGTATTTGGTGGGAAATATGAATGATCACAGATTATTGTCGTTTTTTCTGTAAGACCTCTTAATAAGGATCTATGAGTAATTTTAGATTTTTCATTTAAAAATCGATATTTGGTGGGTAATATGTATGAGTGATCACAGATTATTGTCGTTTTTCCTCTAGGACCTCTTAATAATGATCTATGGGTGATTTTAGATTTTTCATATAAAAATGAGTGATCACAGGTTATTGCCCTTTTTCTTCTAGGACCTGTTATTAAGGATCTATTAGGGATTTTAGATTTTTCATATAAAAATCCATATTTGGTGGGAAATATGAGTGATAACAGATTATTGCCCTTTTTGCTCAAGAACCTCTTATTAAGGATCTATGAGTAATTTTAGATTTTTCATATAAAAATCTATATTTGGTGGGAAATATGAGTGATCACAGATTATTGCCCATTTTCCTCTAGGACCTCTTATTAAGGATCTATGGGTGATTTTAGATTTTTCATATAAAAATCGATATTTGGTGGGAATTATGAGTGATCACAGATTTTTGTCTGTTTTCCTCTAGGACCTCTTATTAAGGATCTATAGGTGATTTTAGATTTTTCATATAAACATCGATATTTGGTGGAAAATATAAGTGATCACAGATTATTGCCCTTTTTCTTCTAGGACCTGTTATTAAGGATCTATGGGTGCTTTTAGATTTTTCATATATCAATCGATATTTGGTGGGAAATATGAGTGATCACAGATTATTGCCCTTTTTCCTCTAGGACCTCTTATTAAGGATCTATGAGTGATTTTAGATTTTTCATATAAAAATCGATATTTGGTGGGAAATATGAGTGATCACAGATTATTGCCCTTTTTCCTCTAGGACCTCTTAATAAGGATCTATGAGTGATTTTAGATTTTTCATATCAAAATCGATATTTGGTGGGAAATATGAGTGATCACAGATTATTGCCCTTTTTCCTCTAGGACCTCTTAATAAGGATCTATGAGTGATTTTAGATTTTTCATATAAAAATCGATATTTGGCGGAAAATATGAATGATCACAGATTATTGCCCTTTTTCCTCTAGGACCTCTTAATAAGGATCTATGGGTGATTTTAGAATTTTCATATAAAAATAGATATTTGGTGGGAAATAAGAGTGATCACAGATTATTGCACTTTTTGCTCTAGGACCTCTTAATAAGAATCTATGAGTGATTTTAGATTTTTCATATAAAAATCGATATTTGTTGGGAAATATGAGTGATCACAGATTATTGCCCTTTTTTCTCTAGGACCTCTTATTAAGGATCTATGACTGATTTTAGATTTTTCATATAAAAATCGATATTTGGTGGGAAATATGAGTGATCACAGATTATTGTCGTTTTCCCTCTAGGACCTCTTAATAAGGATCTATGAGTGATTTTAGATCTTTCATATAAAAAATCGATATTTGGTGGGGAATATGAGTGATCACAGATTATTGCCATTTTTTCTCTAGGACCTCTTATTAAGGATATATGAGTGATTTTAGATTTTTCATATAAAAATCGATATTTGGCGGAAAATATGAATGATCACAGATTATTGCCCTTTTTCCTCTAGGACCTCTTAATAAGGATCTATGGGTGATTTTAGATTTTTTATATAAAAATCGATATTTGGTGAGAAAAATGTGTGATCACAGATTATTTCCCTTTTTTCTCTAAGACCTCTTAATAAGAATCTATGAGTGATTTTAGATTTTTCATATAAAAATCGATATTTGGTGAGAAAAATGAGTGATCACAGATTATTGCCCGTTTTTTTCTAGATCCTCTTATTAAGGATCTATGAGTGATTTTAGATTTTTCATATAAAAATCGATATTTGGTGGGAAATATGAGTGATCACAGATTATTGTCGTTTTTCCTCTAGGACCTCTTATTAAGGATCTATGAGTGATTTTAGATTTTTCATATAAAAATCGATATTTGGTGGGAAATATGAATGATCACAGATTATTGCCCTTTTTCCTTTAGAACATGTTATTAAGGATCTATGGGTGATTTTAGATTTTTTATATAAAAATCGATATTTGGTGGGAAATATGAGTGATCGCAGATGAGTGATTTTAGATTGTGATTGATTTTCGATTTTTCATATAAGAATCGATATTTGGTGAGAATAGAGAAAAGTTTATCAGGATTGCTCATAGTCAACAATTTTAAAAAATTTCCTTCTTCTTCTCTTTTCTCATTCCAGACAATTTGAGTAAAAAATTTGGCACTCAAATGCACGACATCTGGGATAATTTTGGACAAGATTTTACCTATCCCGGCAATATACCCACCTATATGGAGGAGTATTTCGATGAAGATGCTGTCGGCACGGGCACAGGCAGCAATACTCCAACAGGCACGGCACCCACATTTGCTGGTACATTTGGTGGTGGCGGTCTGTTTGCAACTATTGGCTCGGAACACACACCCGGCAGTATACAGTGTTTACCCATGCCGGGGCCATTTCTACCCTGTGCCGATTTATTTGATTGGTGGACTTTGCGCTGCGGAGTATGGGTGGTATTTTTGCTGGCTTTGCTAGGCAATGGCACTGTAGTTTTTGTATTAATCTTCTCCAGATCCAAAATGGATGTACCCAGATTTTTGGTGTGTAATTTAGCGGCTGCTGACTTCTTTATGGGTGTTTACTTGGGCATTTTGGCCATAGTGGATGCCTCTACGTTGGGAGAGTTTAGAATGTTTGCCATACCCTGGCAAATGTCGGTAATGTGCCAGATTGCTGGCTTTCTGGCGGTGCTTTCTTCAGAATTATCGGTTTTTACTTTGGCTGTTATAACGCTGGAAAGGAATTATGCCATAACACATGCCATACATTTGAACAAGCGCTTGTCTTTGAAACAGGCTGCTTATATTATGGTAGTTGGTTGGTCATTTGCCTTAATCATGGCCATGTTACCCCTGGTGGGTGTTTCGGATTATCGAAAATTTGCCGTTTGTTTGCCATTTGAGACTACTACCGGCATAGCCAGTTTGACTTATGTTATAGCCCTGATGATAATAAATGGTTGTGCCTTTTTGACACTAATGGGCTGTTATTTGAAAATGTATTGGGCCATACGAGGATCTCAAGCCTGGAATACCAATGACTCTAGAATAGCCAAACGTATGGCTTTATTGGTATTTACCGATTTTTTATGCTGGTCTCCCATAGCTTTTTTCTCTATAACCGCCATATTTGGTTTGCAATTAATATCGCTGGAACAGGCTAAAATATTTACAGTGTTCATTTTACCCTTAAACTCCTGCTGCAATCCTTTTCTATATGCCATCATGACTAAACAGTTTAAAAAGGATTGTGTGAATTTGTGTAAACATTTCGAGGAGACAAGAGTAACCCGAGGAGCTGGAGCTATGGCCCGGAGAGCTGTGGGTACAGAGAGACTGCCCAAAGAACTACCACCCCTATTGCCCGCTGTACACCCGCCAGGCTGCAGATGCTTACGCATGATGCCCAGTGAAATGCCCAACTGGCATAAGATTCAAGAGAAAGAAGGCTCCATTTGGTCGCGTACTTGGCAGAGATTGTGGAACCGATGCACTTGTTGTGTAGCCTGCTGTGAAAGAAATCAGCCTCAGCGTTTAGATGGCCGGAGGGGTAGAGTTTCCAGAAGCAATAAAAATGATCCGTATCAGTATCAATTTTCTGAAATCAAACAAAAGAAACAGACACGAGCCGGTTCTATTTCCAGTGAAAATTTTTGTTCTTCACGTTCTTCAAGCTGGCGTAATGGTAATCCCACTGGTAACCATATGCCGGGACATGCTCATGGTCATACTTGTGCCATACCCATGAAAATGATGGATCCCAATAGAAGAAGGCATTCAGCTTGGCTAATCACACGAAAAACTTCACAAGATTCAAATCTATCATCATCACGAAATGATTCCTCGGCATCGGCTACCACTGCCAGTACTTCCACCTTTCGCTTGTCCAGATCAAGTGCCGGAAGCACCACACCTTTGCCCTCGGTAATTAGTAAGTATGGCAAGATAAATATCAAAAATATAAAGTATTTGAATTAAATTTCTTTTCATTAGCCCATAGCAGCAAAGTACCCCATCCACAATTTGCCTCTACCTTACCCAAACCCCGCTTGGTGCGCCAGGAGGCCGTACAAGAAGAAGAGGATACTTCACCGCCCCGTTTGGGTGTACGCTTTCTACCCACCATACCCTCGGCTGCCGACAGCTCTGTCATTTTGGAAGATGGTGACTCTGGTTTAATGTCCAGTATAACTGGTCTTTACACCAACTTACAAAATCCCCCACAAACAGGAACATCCTGCATAATGAATACCTCATCAACCCATTATAGTCATAATACGAATGCATCCGAACACCAAACACCCACCATTCAAGCATTAACCCAAAAACCGCCACAAGAACCACAGCCGCCCGAAACACTGCCACGACCTCAAGACAAACCGCCATGATATGTGAGGCAAAAACAAAGGACAATATTTTTTAAGTTGAGAGCTGACATAAAGGAAGCTTTACTTTAGGAGATTATTTAGAGAAGGCATATAAGTAAATAAAATAGGAAAGGAAAAAGGATTGTTAGAAAAAAACATTTAATGAAAAGTTGTGGAAATATTATTTTAAGATTAAGACATTTACACAACTTTTTGTTTAAGATTATTAAGGAATTAAAAAAAGATTTTTTTTAGGAGTTTGTTGAGATTTTCAACAAATTTGGCAGAATTTGAAAGTAGAGATCTTTAAACATGAAATGAAGTTTGAATCAAGTTAATTAGTTAGCTAAATTATCAAATCCTGAGAGACTTTCAAAAAAAAATTAGAATTACAAAAGAATTAGAGGGATGACATTTTGCACAAAAATTCCTTGTTGGTCACAAATGTTTGGTATTGATCATAATTGTTTTATCAGTAAAATAAATTTTGGACTAAACGAAAGAACGCAGATGAATGAAATTTAAATTATATTTTGGAGATGTAGATATTGCGAGAGCAAAAGAGAAAGCAAAGATGTTGAACCGATAAAAACTGGTGTCTGAAGTCATAAACTTTGACACAAAAATAACTCCGGTGAACGTGGGATTATATCAAAAGATATACCAAGTCCAGATTTGCCATTAACCATTCACCATTTAAGATCACCATCTTTAAAACTATTTAGTATTCCCATATGTAAACCCCAGGTTCTAACTATTGCCGTTCTATGGCAGCATCTAAAGACTGATGCCTCTGGGCGTGTTGAGAGGCGTACAGTTCATCGTGTTCTATAGTCATAATCAGATGAACATCAGTCATCATATACAAAGTTTTCAAAAGTAAATAGTGTATACTAATAGTCTTTTGGTTTCATAAATGATGTCTTCTCAACCAAATGACTGAAGAACACATTGCACATGAACCATGACTATGGAATAAAAGAACGTTCAAGTTAGGCATTATATTGTGTATTTGCAGGATTTGTTGGATTCAAACAACTCTTTTTTTGTGTCGACAACGACATCTGGATTTATATATGTAACTTGGGACAGTTGGTGTATTTGATTCGACTGATCTCAGAAGAGCCTTCCACACTCTTGAGTTTTTTTATGATATTCTTGAATCTCTCCAAGCTTCCTTCTATTTATCGAGTCTCCGCTATTTCGGAGGACCACTATGTTAGTTAGCACCAATCTCTATAAACCTGTGGTTTGCTAGGCAGTACGGCTATATAGCAAAAGCATGGTAACTGAAGCCTCAATATCAGCCGTGCTTTTGAAATTTTGGTGGATGGATCCTTGAGAGAATATCATACCGCATCTAGCAGTTTTTGTGTTTTCCCATTTCTAATAGCCCTTGGCCGCATTAAATAATAAATAGTCAATGATTAGAGAAATAACAATCCCTAACGATGTATTAGAGTGCACCGATACGTCTCTCGCAAAATACGTTAAGGAAATATGGCGAATATTCAAGAGGATAATAATACTATCCGTAATTTTCATTCATAATTTTTGTTTTAGCCAGCTTAATGTGTGCAATAAGTACCGAAAGGGTTAACAAGCGTTACATCGGAAATCTCATACTCCAACGAAGATAAGTTCCGAACCATAATTTTAAACTTCAAGTATGAAGGTGTCCAATATCGTGCTTTCATCGCTCAAATCAGAAAGGAAGAAAATATTTGGATTGCTTTTAGTCCCAATAAAAGATTTAATCTTACCAGACTCATTTGAGTATACTATAGTAGTAACTTAGTATTTCATAAATATTGTTCGGTGGATCCAGGGTTCATGAATCGGTGTGAGCTTCTCCTCATCAATTCACATCTCAATGAACTGTGCAATCATAGATGTTTTGGAGTTAGTGGAGATTATGTTGCGTTATTCTCCACAATTTCTATGTCATTATAGTTGTAGTCCAGAAAGACTTCATTCAATCGGTCAAAAAATTTACTCAACAATTCAGAATTTGATTTAACCTTACTTTGAGCAACATATCATCTGCTTGAGAACGATCATCTATGCAATTATACAACAATGTGTTGTGAATGTCATCCTATTCAGAGTCCAAGAGAACAGCTTCTTCCAATAGATGGAAATACTAACACACCAATTCAGAATTTTATTGAGTCTCACTTTTACCGAGAGAATTAGCAATCTAATCAAAGAACATATGATGAGTTTTAGACGGATTTGTTCATGCCGAGCTAGACGTCTCTTCTTGTTCTTCTGGAGTTTCTTTTAAGAAACCTTCTCAAACTTTCAATCTAGTTTAGGGATGTCTGGAAGCAGCTTTGGTGTGTTGGAGATTAAATTGCGTAATTATGCAACACTTTTTATTACAGTCGAGGAGGGTGTCTTCTTCAACTGCTTTGTCCAATCGATCAAGGAATTGATCCGTCAATTCAGCTAATGTCTCATTTTGACAAATAGAACTAATAGTGTCTGCTTATTTTTCATCACGATTCAGAGCTTATTTGTCGTCGCATAGACTCAAAATTGTAGTAAATCTTCATTCTATTATCTCGAAGTCTGTGTCTTCTTATTCAGAATGATCTCTATATCAGCAGCTTCAAATGGATCTTTATCGATGTGGTTTTTACCAGAAATAAGGTCAAGTGCGATGGACTGGTTTAATTGTATAATCGATCGCTCGTTACGGTCGAGTATGGCTTCTTAATCAACTGCTTCATCCAATCGATTAAGGAATTGACACACCAATTCAGCTAATGTCTCACTTTGACAAATAGAATTAATAGGCTCGGCGTTATATGGTTATTTTTCATCCCGTTGCAGAGCTTCTTTGTCATCGCATTGATGTGTAGGAATATCGACTCAAAATCGTAGTAAAACTTCGATTATATCGAAGTCTGTATCGAAGTGTGTTCTTATTCAGAATGACCTTCTTTCTATCTTGAGTAGTTAGGGCTGTATTACCGAACTGTATAAGCTCCAATATTTCCGCAGCTTCAAATGGATATTTAGGTAGGGTGGCTGTAAACCTAGTTCGATGTTGTTTTTTTCACAGAAATCATGCCAAGTCACCTTTTCACAGATCCTTTATTATTGGCATGGCCTGCTTCAATGATATAACAGATCACTAGTTACAGTCGAGGATGGCTCCTTTGCCAACTGTTTCGTTCAATCGATCACGGAATTGACCTACGAATTCAGATAATGTCTCACTTTAACAAAGAGAACTAATAGTATCCGCATGAGATGGTTATTTTACATCCCGATTCACAACTCCTTTGTCCTCGCATAGACGTGTAGGAATATAGACTCAAAATCGTAGTAAAACATCTTTCGAATATCGCTAATAGTGGTAATTTTTCTTAAATAGAATGACCACTATCCTTTGGTTCGGAAACCTTCACCTTTTTCCAATCATGAGTAATTTCATCTGGATTTCCGAATCAAAGAAGCTCCAATATTTCCACAAATTAGGTCATGTGGTCAAGTGCCTTCCCACAGATCCCTTTTAACTTCGATGACCTGTTTTAATGGTATAACCGATCGCTCATTACAGTCGAAGATGGCTTCTTCTTCAACTGCTTCATTTAATTCATTAAGAAATTGACCTACCAATTCAGATAATGCTTCACTTTAATAGATAGAACTTATAGTCTCCGATTGAGATTTATATTTTTCATCCGTAGTCAAAAATCATTCAATTATTTCGAAGTCTCTCTTGAAGTGGCCTTTTTTCCGATCTGGAGTAGGTATATCTGGATTCCCGAACCAAAGAAGCTTCAATATTTCCGCAGCTTCAAAAAGATATTTAAGAAGGGTGGCTGTAAACCTAGGTCGATGTTGGTTTTCACAGAAATCATGTCAATTGAATCGCCTTCCCTCAGATCCTTTATAAGTGCGAAGGCCTGCTTTAATGATACAGTCGAGGATGGTTTCTTCGTCAACTGCTTCATCCAATCGATTACGGAATTGACCTACCAATAACTAATAGTTTCTGATTGAAGTGGTTATTTTTCATTGCTTCTTTATAATCGCATAGACGTGTAGAATATGGACTCAAAATCGTAGTACAACTTCATTTGATTATATCAAAGTCTCTCTTGTAGTACATTCTTATTCAGAGTGTCCACTATTCTTCTGGTTTTGAAACCTTCACCTTCTTCTAATCCTGAACAGTTTTGTCTTAATTTCCAAACCGAAGAAGCTCTAATATATTCGAAGCTTCAAATGGATCTTTAAGTAGGGTTGCTGTAAACCTAGGTCAATGTGGTTTTTCACAGAATTCGTGTCAAGTGAGTAGCCTTTCCACAGACCCTTAATAAGTGCTCATTGGCATATGTATTAGATTCACCCGATCTTGATACCTATTGGAATCAATCATAATTACGTACGAATGATCAACTTTGTTGACGTTTCCGAACGCTACCGTTTTCTTTATCCCGTCCAGTTTCTCCATAGCCCATTTTATGGAAGACTTACCGAACTTTTTGGGAATTTAATTTTAAAATTATATTTTTTTTAAAGAAAAGTTTATTGTTCAATTACATTTGTATGATCTTTACAATAAACAAAAATGGGAAATTTTCCAAAAAAAAAAAAAATTTTAAAAATTTAAATTCAGAGAAAATAAAAGTTATTGTATTTTTAGAAACTTGTCTGTCTTTTTTTTAAATTTGTAAAACTATTAACCATAGAGAAAACAAAAAAAGTCTGTCAAAGACCTAACTCAGTAGTCAAAAACCTAAGTGGTGAGAATGTATTAGTAAAAAAACTATGTGAAAACAAAAACAACACTCGTATGTAACTTTTTTGAGTAATTTTTTTTTTGAGTTTTTTTTCGAGTTTCCGCTCAATGTTCTCTATGCTTTTAACTAACAATCCTTTTCTTTAACGATATTATAGTCAATTTTATTGTACAGTTTTTAGCTATATAAATAAATAATTTATATTATAGACAAAGCAACAAAAAAAATAAAATAAATAAAACAATATAGTATTATAATTAATTTAATGCCAAGCATTTTATTTATTATTTATAAAATAGATTTATAGATATAAATTATTTAAAATAAAAAAAAACACATACTACATACACAAGTATATAAAAAAGAATAAAACAAAAAACATACTTAAAGTATAATTTAATAATAGCGAAAAGAAAAACTCTAATATTTATGTAAAACTAATAAGATTACCAGAAAAAGTATGTAAGAGAAAAAATTTCAAAACAAAAAAATACCAGTGATATATAGAAAAACAAAACACATACATACTTTAAATATAAAACAATTTTGAATAATTAAATTTAAAATTTACTTAAATAAACAAATTGAATTGTATAATTATTTTGAAAATATAAGTCGAAATTATATATATGTAGGTACTAAATATAAACACAATAATGAAATTCTTAAAGAAAAAGTTTATGTTTTAATCACAATTTAACTGCTTAACTCCTGGGTGGTGTCTGTCTCCTCCTCGTCATCCTCACAGACTTGATCTTTGGGCATGAGTACTCCAAAAGAGGGATTTTCTATGAGACGTACTTGTTGTTTGTCATTGATTCGGCGGCGAGCTATTTCACGAAAGATTATTATGAGAGCCAGTACACAGACAGTGAAGAGTATGATGGCTATGGTGGCTATAGTCCAGCGGGAGATGGGAGCACCACTAGGAAGAAAATAAATAATATAGATATTGAAACAATTTAGGACTCAAAATATATTGATTTTGTCACAACGTTTGTGAAATATCGAAAAATTGATCAAAAAGCATATGTATTATGGGTCCTAATAAAATTTTAGGCGATCTAGCAACGTCTGTCCATCTGTATGTTAAATGTACGATAGGGCTTAGAGGGAAGGACTTAGGGGGATAAAATATTGATCAGGAAAGTTTTTTATACCCTACACCACCATAGTGGAGAGGGTATAATGCGTTTGTGCAAATGTTTGTAACGCCCAAAAATATTAGTCTAACACCCACCTTAAAGTATACCGATCTGAGTCGATTAAACGATGCATCGTTCTCAGCGAGTTGCTAAGTTTTCCCTAATTTATTTGACACGTAAAAAACATAAGGTAGACATGTTATATATCAATGGATAGAGGATTTTGTCTACTTTTCAAAAATTATTATAGCTTTTGATAATTGAAAAATTCATGGAATACTTTTTTGAAAAATATGACAAAAAATGCTTTTTATTGAATTTTGCATAGATAAAAATTTTTCAAATTGAAATAAAATTTTTAGTTATGAATATTTTGTAATGAAATTTTACACTTATATAGATTTTTTCATTTAAAATGGAAAAATTAAAACAAATTCTGAAATTTGTAATAAGGAATCCCGGAATTTCCAAAAAAGTTTTGAAAAGTTAAAAAATGGGATTTTTTCGTTTTTTGCCAATAATATCCATACCAGGGGCGGGGTTATCGGAACCCTTTACAAAATAATTAAGAACATATTGGGCCATCTAAATTAGGTTACTATATTTTGATACCGAGTATGAGATTTGAGAATTTTTGCCCTAAATTTAAATTTTACATAAAAAATAGGCATTATTTGAATGGACCTGATCCTGTCGGTATCAAAAATTATAAATGTTTTTATCATTTGAAGTATTTGGCATAAATTTAGCTTTTCGAAAAGTATAAACTCATTATACATCCTCTTAGAAAATTTTTAGATAACTTAAAAAGAACAAAAGTACTTTTTTCCCAAAAAAATTGCGAAAAATCGCCTTTTTTAATTTTTTTATATTCAAATGCATGTAACTTTGGACTCAGTCATGGTTTTTAAACAATTCTTCCTTTATTTGATATATAGATCTATTGTTAATGCTATAACAGAAAAATGGATAAAATCGGAGAATATTTGGAACCGCGGTCACCAAAAAACTGGTGTAGGGTGGGTAAAAATGTTGAAAATTAAATTTTCAAATGCGAATATCTCCTAAGCTATAAGAGATAATTGAAAGCTACGACGAGGTTTTATGTAGTGCTCGACGAGCAAATTCTGTATGTGTAATTTTTTTTAAATCGGAAGACAAACGAAGAAATAGGATCATTTTAAAAATTGAACATACCCCAGGTGTCCTACTTTGGGAACCCCTGGTCCCTCTTCTGGTGGGGTCAAGAGGTCCAAATTCAAAACTTAAACTCAACTACACTTCCTCTTTGCGCATATGAAATTTCATTAAAATCAGAGTAAGGGTTTAGAAGTTACAGATTTATTTCCCTCTTTTTTTATTTTCATACCACTGTGCGATGTCCGTCCGTCTGGTTGGCTGGTCGGCTGGCTGTTCATGTAAACCTTGTGCGCAGAGTACAGGTCGGAATTTTGAAGATATTTCAATCAAATTTGGTACATATTAGTTTTTCGGCCCAAAGACCAAGGCTATTGAAAATGGTTGAAATCGGTCCATTATTTCACCTAGCCCCCATACAAATGTCCTTCCGAAATTGGACTTTATCGGTCATAAATGTTTAATTTATAAATGTATCTCCAAAAATTGCGCTCCAAATAAGTTTTATATATACAAAATTCGTGTCACTAAATTTTGTTACGATCGGTCCATAATTAGTCATAGCTCCCATATAGACCCGCTTCCGAAAATCACTTTAACGTTCATAAATCGCTTAAAAATTTTGGTATACTCACAAAATTCAACATAGTAAACTTCTTTGAAGACATAAATCATACGACCTAATTTCATGGTGATCGGTCCATAATTGGTCATAGTCCCCATATAAGGCCCACTTCCGAAAATTACTCAAAAATATAATTTATTGAAATTTTAAAAGACATGTTTTTTCTCTTTTAATTAGTGTAGGGTATTATATGGTCGGGTTTGACCGACCATACTTTCTCACTTCTTTTTTATTAAAAAAGTGCAAAATCGGTAAAATACAACCAAAGTTGGTGGCTCAAAATATGAGACAACCTCCGAAAAAGCGGATATTTTCGAAACTGTTTTACTAGTTTCTTTAAATATATTGCAGATAATGATTGTTCCTATGCTAAAATTCCAAACTATGTTGAAAATGGTAAGAATCGCTTCATGATTTCTCTCAGCCCGGTATACCAAAGAAATAATTTTACTTTCTCCAACTTACCTTATATATATTTTCTCCTTGGACACATCATCCAACAAGCAAACACCCCTCAAGGCATCATAGATCCATCCCTCGGCACATTGACACAATGTTGAAGTGACACAGGAGCCATTACGACAATTCCATTCATTGCAATAGCCCACACATTCCGTTAGACCGGTATCGGGATTAATGCGCGATATGAAACCCTTTTCACAGCTACACAAATTTGGCGCCACACATTGGCCATGTTCACACGACTGCTGGCACACAGGCTCACACTCCACCGAGCTATTGTTTAGAAAACGATAACCCTCCAGACATTCACACTTATTCGGTTTACGGCACTCGGCATTGATACAGGTCTCCTTGCAAATAGCCTGACAACTGTGTGGCATAGAGGAGTTGGTTACACGATAGCCATCATTACACTGGCACTTGTTGGGCGCCACACATTTGCCATTCTCACAAGTAGGCCGGCAACGGGCCACACACAAATTAAAGTACTTGGTATCCTCAAAACCATCCCAGCATTCACAGGTATTTGGCTCCACACAATTGCTGTTGATACAAGTGGGCAAACATACCGGATCACAAATGCTATTTGAGCCTTCACGCAAACGATGACCCTCATAGCAACGACACACGCCACCAGCCGAACACACACTGTTTATACATTTCTGGGGGCAATGGGGCTCACATTTGCCCGTCAGCCATTTCTTTTCATAGCCCGCATCACAGCTGCATATGCCGGGAGCAATACACTTGCCATGACCGCAATCGAAATTACAAACTGGTTCACATTGATTGGGATATTTGGCATTGGATTTGTAGCCCATATAGCAACGGCAAGTATCGGGAGCTGTGCAGGTGCCATGCAGACAGGGTTTATTGCAAATGGGTATACAGTGATAAAACAGCAAGGATTGGTAGCCGGCATTACAGGTGCATATGCCCGGAGCCGTACAATTACCGTTTTTACAACCTTTGGCGCAATAAGGCTCACACACCTTCTCCTTATTGTCCGTATACACATAACCCTCATTGCATTTGCAGGTGTCGGGAGCCGAGCAAAAGCCATTTACACAATCCTCCTTACAAATGGGTGTACAACGGTGAGCATCGGTTTTCTCATAACCCTCATGACACTCACATTTGCCCGGCTCACTGCAGAAACCATTTTCACAGTCTTTGGCGCAAGTGGGTTCACACCAAATTCTCGAGCCATTACGATAGGCATGACCCTCGAAACAGGTACACTGATTGGGAGCCGTACAAAAGGCATTAACACACTTATCCTTACACACCGGCATACAAGCCTGCGAACTGAGACCCCCGAAATTCGTATAACCCTCCTTGCAGGCACACACCTCCGGCTCTTTGCACACACCATTCATACAGCCACTCGAGCACACCGGCTCACATTTACTTATCGTTCCCAAGCGCAGCACATAACCTGGATTACAAGTACACTCATTCGGCTTACTGCACACACCATTCTCACAGGGTTCCTCACACAAGGGCACACAGCGCTTTAGGCTTTCATCCAGCACATAGCCAAAATTACATGTACATTTATTGTTGGTATCACAGCGTCCATTAGTGCAGTCCATATTTTTACAGGTGGCTTGACACTCTGTCTTACTGCCATTTACCCAGGTGAAACCCTCATTGCAGGTACATTCTTCCGGACCGGTGCACTTGCCATTCACACATGTCTCCAGACACAGAGGTTCACAAATCGTGGAGTTTTTGTAGTTTTGATAGCCATGCTCACAGAGACAGATATTGGGTCGTATACACTTGCCGTGTTTGCAATCGACACAGGAGGGTAAACATTCGCTGTAAAAGATTTAAAAATATATTTTTTTACATATTAAATTTATGTTAAGTTTGTAAGAATAAAACTGTAATAAAGATTAGATATATCATTCATTCCATTAAAGATTTATAACAAGTAAGAAGGTATAGTCGGTCAAGTCCGACCATATGATACCCTTCACCGAGAAGATGATTATATGGGAGCTATGAGCAAATAAAAAGACGATGCCAAGAAGTTGAAAGACTACAAATTCTACACGAATTCAATCTTCACAAAAAATTAAAGGAGGCATCCGGAATATATTCAAAAATATCGGCTACAGTTCATTTTGATGAGAACAATTTTCGAAATAGCAGAAAAGAAACACACGTGGGTAGAATATATAAAAACTCTATTCACAGACTTCTCAATACTGATGCAGAAACCAATTACAGACGATGAATTAGAGTCGACAATTAGATCGATGAAATATAAAAAGGCAAATATCAAATACCTGCCGAAGTTCTTAAACTAAAAGATGGGAATAATATCCAACTATTATTGAGGTTGTTCAACCAAATCTATCTGAAACTTTTATTTAATTTATACTCGGAGTAGATATTTCGAGAATCACTTAGTGTAAAGAATATCAGTATTAGAATAAACAATATATTAATAAATAACATACGATATGCCGATGACGCTACATTACTAGCAAGCAGTTTGTCGGGATTACAAAAATTAGATGATGCACTTACGAAAACTAGCGAGATATATGGGTTAAGAAGATGAAATACATGATTGTGAGCAGAAAAAAGGTCCAAACTAATACATCAATATGGATAAATAGTTCCAAAATAGAAAAACTTTCAACATTTAAATACCTCGGAGTTCAGACTAACGATCAATGGGGTATGTCTAGATAAATTAAGTGTAGGATTGATATGGCCAGATACTCCTTTTTACATATAGTAAACAAGGAAGTATGGTCGATCAAGCCCGACCATATAATACCCTGCACTAAGTAAAAGAGCAAAAACATTTTTCTTTTAAAATTTCAATAATTTATATTTTTGAGTGATTTTCGGAAGTGGGCCTTATATGGGGGTTATGACCAATTATGGACCGATCACCATGAAATTAGGTCGTGTGATTTATGTCTATATTAAAGTTAAGTATGTTGAATTTTGTGTGTGTACCAACATTTTTAAGCGATTTATGTACGTTAAAGTGATTTTCGGAAGCGGGTCTATATGGGAGCTATGACTAATTATGGACCGATCGTAACAAAATTTGGCGATATGAATTTTGTGTATATAAAACTTATTTGGAGCGGAATTTGTGGAGATACATATATAAATTAAATATTTAACCCAAAAAGTCCAATTTCGGGAGGACATTTGTATGGGACCTAGGTGAAATAGTGGACCGATTTCAGCTAGTTTCAATAGGATTGGTCCTTGAGCCGAAAAAATAATATGTATCAAATTTCATCGCAATATCTTTAAAATTGCGACTCAGAAAGTAATTCTAAGTCGATCGGTATACTTTAAGGTGGGTGTTAGACCAACATTTTTGGGCGTTACAAACATCTGCACAAACGCATTATACCCTCCCCACTATGGTGGTGTAGGGTATAAATACTAACTAGTCACGACATAAGCCTAACAACAAAAATACGTTTCATAAAATGTTATGTTATGGACGATAAAGGCGTCAGATGAGAAAAGAATAAATTCGTTTGAAATCTGGATTTTCCGGCGAATATTAAAGATCCCATGGACTGACCGCATTTTGACAGAATAAGTGCTGAGGCGAATGAATATCGAACGTGAAATATAAAAACACGAAAAACATTTGGGTCACATAATGCGAAATGGAAAATATAAAATTCCACAAACCATTTTACAGGCTAAAATTGTAGGAAGACGACCGAGAGGAAGAAAACAAATAACATGGTTGAAAAAAATTCAAGAACGGATAGATCTCAAAGACGAAAAAGGTCTTCTTATTGCAGCAAAAAACAGACTGAATAAAGAGAAAAAACCAAATTTCATCGAATTATCTTTAAAATTGCGACCTGTAGTTTGATTACAAGGTTTACATAGGCGGACGGACATCGACTCAGAAAATGATCATGAGCAGATTAGTATACTTTAAGGTGCACGTAGAGAAAAAATATAATTGGGCATGGTTACTGTAACCATTTAAATAGTGTTACAAGATTTTTAACAATATTATAGTCACAGTAACCATTTACATAATTGTGGTAACTTAATATGGTTAACTTACGATTCACATGATTGTATCAATCATATATATGGTAACAGTAAACAAAGGAATTGTATCCAAGGAATTGGAGACATTACTCAATGAAGATTGTTGTCAAACTCAAAAAGAGCTTGCTAAATCATTGGGAGCTACTCAAGCAGAAATTTCAAAACATCTTCGAGCAGCAGGATTCTTTCAAAAGCATTGAAATGGGGTGCCATACGAATTGAAGCCGAGAGACGTTGAAAGACGATTTTGCATGTTCGAAATTATGCCTGAACGCTATAAAAGAAAATCATTTTTGCACCGAATCATTACTGGCGATGAAAACTGGATTCATTACGATAACCCAAAGCATAGTATGAGACATAGTATGTGGAGCCCGGCCAAGCAGCCGAATCGACACTAAAGCCAAATATCCAGGGCGCTAACGCAATTCTCTGTATTTGGTATGACCAAAAATCTCCTAACTATTAGGAGCTGCTGAAATCTGACCAGACCATCACAGGGAAACTGCACTGATTGCAACTGATTCATTTAAAGAGAGCATTATGCGAAAAAAAAACCCCAGAATATGCTGCGAGATATGAAGCAGTAATATTCCATCATGAAATCGCTCGGCCGCATGTTGCAATACCTGTTAAAAAGTTTTTATAATGAAATGGTTGGGAAGTTTTGCCTCACCCACTTTATAGTCTAGACCTTGACACGACTACTATTTGTTTCGATCGATGCAGAAATAAGAAACCATATGATTATTATATTTTAGGTATAAAATGTGTTCAGCAAAGTTATGTAAAATGTCACGGAGAATATTTTTGTAGAATATGTTAACCCTCTAAATCCTCAATTCATGGATCTTTTTTGTCCTTCTTTTAAAAAAGTGCAAAAACCACCATTAAAACGGATTTAAAGGGTTAAACTGTTCTGCAAATTGGTCTTTTTTGTCCTTCTATTAAAAAAGAGCAACAAATACCATTAAAACATGGATTTAAGGGGTTAAAATGTTCCGCAAAAATATTGTCCGTGAAATTTTACTATCATGATTATCATGATTGCCGACCCAAGCTTTCTTTTGAGCAAAAAAAAATTTAAAAAAGGGCCCATTTTGGAAAAAAAGTTCGATTTTGAAAAAAAAGTGAAAAATTGCATGTTTTGAGTTACAAAACATTTATTTTGAAAGATATCCAAATATCCAAGTTTCTTTTCTGCAAAAAAAAATAAAAAAAGGGTCCATTTTGAAAAAAAAAGTTTTTGATTTTGCAAAAAAAGTTAAAAATTGCATGTTTTGAGTTACAAAACATTTTTCTTGATAGATATCAAACTCGCATCCCACTAAGCGACCAAATAGGTCTTCAAGGCAAATATCTAAGCTTTATTTTAGGAAAAAAAAATGGCCCATTTTGAACAAAAAGTTAAAAAGGTTTTTGATTTCGGAAAAAAAATATTAAAATTTTTTTATTTTTTTTTAATATTTTTTATCGAAAGATTGAAGAAATAGCTATCTAAACTATTTGGAACACATTTTGCTAAGAACAATAGGTAATAAGTTACATGGATGAGAAAAATCACATGTTTGGCCAAAATGTCAAATTTTGACACCCTCTAACTCAGAGAGTTCTGGACCGATCTTGTTGAAAAATTGTGTCTGAGTTACTATCCTTGGTCTAACCTTGGTGTAAATTTCATCCCGATCGGAAGACATCGATTTTAAAAGTTGGTTCACTTGACGTGAAATCCCCCTTATACTTTGTGGGGTCGCAAATGAAAAATGTAGAATAATAAATTCATAATTGGCTCCTATAAAAATTAAATCTGTTTTTGCCTTACATTTTTGTAGAGTTTCTTTTACAACCACTATCTGTAGATATTCCACAGCTTTTAAACTACCTAATACTTCAAGAATTTTATTATAATTAGTGGTATAATTTTGTATGGTCTCAATCAATGTGCCCCATTATTTATAGAATCAGGAGATAGACGAAGTTCCAGATAAATTTCTGAAAATATTTCTACACAATATGGAGACAATATGAAAAATATGAATTCGTTATAGTTTCACAAACGCGATGGAAAGTGCGCAGATTCTATATAAAGTCGGCATACTTTATTTTAATGCAAACAGTAGAATTACGTAACACAATTTAATGAAAAGAAAATATATATGCAAGAAAAATATGCTGTTAAAACTCTAATATGCAAAAATATGCTTTAAAATGTTAAATATGCAAATATATGCAGTAAACAGCAAAATATGTAAAAATATGCTGTAACAAATCAATGGCAATATTTTTTAAATAACTCACTAATATGTTTATAGTAAGCACGAAAAAAAAATAACATATTGCATATTTTTGCCAGTTTCGTTGGAAGCGTATAACTTTTTTTCTATGCAACTGATTTTGTTGACTTTCAATACCAAACTGCTTAAGTTTATGATAAACATTCCAGATGAATCTTATTAATTTCAAGTAAGTATTTTGTACAAGAGCATGTTTTACACAAACATATGTAGGTAAATTGATTTACAATTTCGTAAAAATTAATACTGAGAATATAAATCGTATTTATTAGATTAAATTAATTCTTTGTTTGTTAACTTATAAGACAAATTATAAATCATTAATCTGATTAGATTAATTAAAATGTTCGAAAATTTGTTTAATGAATTTCACAAACATTTTTTAAAACCAGTTCCTCAATAATCCACTCGATATTAAACCCACCTTTCGTGATCCTTTATTTTCTAAAAATGATTTTTATACCCTACACCACCATAGTGGGGAGGGTATTATGCGTTTGTGCAGATGTTTGTAACGCCCAAAAATATTAGTCTAACACCCACCATAAAGTATACCGATCGACTTAGAATCAATTTCTGAGTCGTTTAAGCGATGTCCGTCCGTCCGTCTGGTAGGCTGGCTGTCCATGTAAACCTTGTGCGCAGAGTACAGGTCGCAATTTTGAAGATATTTCGATCAAATTTGGTACATATTATTTTTTCGGCTCAAGGACCAAGCCTATTGAAACTGGCTGAAATCGGTCCACTATTTAACCTAGCCCCCATACAAATGTCCTCCCGAAATTGGACTTTATTGGTCATAAATGTTTAATTTATATATGTATCTCCAAAAATTCCGCTCCAAATAAGTTTTATATACACAAAATTCATGTCACCAAATTTTGTTACGATCGGTCCATAATTAGTCATAGCTCCCATATAGACCCGCTTCCGAAAATCACTTTAACGTGCATAAATCGCTTAAAAATGTTGGTAAACACACAAAATTCAACATAGTTAATTTTAATAAAGATATAAATCGCACGACCTAATTTCATGGTGATCGGTTCAAAATTGGTCATAGCCCCCATATAAGGCCTACTTCCGAAAATCACTCAAAAATATAAATTATTGAAATTTTAAAAGAAAAATGTTTTTGCTCTTTTACTTAGTGTAGGGTATTATATGGTCGGGCTTGACCGATCATACTTTCTTACTTGTTTTAAACTGAAAACTAGGAACATAAATCGTGTTAATTTAACACGTTAAACTAGTTCTTTGTTTGTTAAATTATATATCATTTCTCTGTCTATCGGTAGTACCCGCAAAACCTGCACACTGAAGTTACTTTTCACAAAATTTTAGATTAATTAAAATGTTGGAAACATTTTTTTAAAGAATTTCTTAAAAAAAAAAAAATCCAAACAAATGTTCCATTTAGGAACTGGCTCACTAAAACCAGTTCCTCAATAATCCACTCGATATTAAGCCCACCTTTGGTGATCCTTTATTTTCTAAAAATTATTTTTTATTATCTGTCTTTACACTTACCCTGAGGCAGTATCCTCTTTATAGCCCTCACAGCACACTTCTTCTATATCGGTGTATGTCTCGCGTATCGGCCTTAACACCAACGGATTATGACAATCAAAACTTGAACAGGCTACACCAGATTCCGGATATTTACGCATTGTCACCAATGACACCCGATATTTTGTGGTACTAAATTAACGAAGAAAATTTATTTTACAAAACAAATTATTTCCATAAAAACTTTCCATTAACAAAAGAACTAAAAGAAAAATTGCAATTTCTTACGATATCTTTTCGGTGCAGGTCATAACCGCCCTAATGTTTAACACACACATTATGCAAATTATTAAAATTAAACACTTCATTATGTATTTTATTGGTTTTCTTTCTGGTTCTCTTATTATGATTTTAATTATTATTTTATTTTAATTATGTTTTAATGCAATTGTTGCAATTTGAAAAAATAAACGACTGATCTTAAGTGCAGCCTTCAACAAATTGAATTAAATTAAGATTTTAACAAACTGAAATGTTTTTTCTTTTTAGGTTTTTTTGCATTATTTATTATTTTTGTGCATAAAGTGTTCTTATCTATTTAATAAAACTCTCGTCGTTAATATTTATATAAGAAATATATGCAATTTTGTTCAAGTCTGTATTTATGGTTGCTACAAATGTATGCATTAGGAACACACAGTGAAAATTCTTATTTATGCAGACTGGTTTTGCGCCTGGTTCGGTTTGATTCTCTAGTATGGCATCTTTACTTATTTTCAATTAATTTTTATATAAAAAAAATATTTTTTCTTTCATATAAAATAGCAACCAATGAACTTTTTCTGCCAGTGATAAGAACATTTCTTTTCTATATTTATCAACAAAAAAATATTATATTATTATTTTTGAGGTACAAGTACCAACCAACAAGCATCTTTATAAGAAATGCATTATTATATGCTGGACAAGGAATGCTTTAAACTTGGCTGCACTTTATGTTATTAATACTTAAGTAAGGGAATTGGTCAATAAACTCTAGCAGCGCCCGAAATAATAAACAATTTATTTAAATATACAATTCTTAATCGTTAAATTGTTTGTAATTATCTAGGCAAAGAAAAAAATTAATGAAATTCTTTAATCTCAATCTTCTTTTAAATCCAGAAGTAATAATATGACCTCCATAAGTTATTTTAAATCATGTGAGGTTAACATTCAAAATGTCAACCATTCGATAATCTTGGATAAACATTGTTTATCAAACTTTTGTAAAAAGACGCTCTTTCTATCTACTATTTATATATTCTATCTTTCTATCTACTCTACACCATGACAAGTAAGGATATACAGCTGCGAAAAAAAATAGCACCACACCCAAAAACATCCCCTTCATGTTTGTTGGTGTTTGTAGTATATTTTGGATTGTATTCGAGTTTTGAAATATGACAAATTTATTCTCATCTGTCCATAAAATATTCTTCCACTTTTGGACTGGCCAATTTTGATGTTCCTTTGGGAACTTCATGCGCTTGGCGATATGTCTAGCATTTAAAAGAGGGGCCATTCTTGTACAGCATGATTTTAAATTATGTTCTCTGAGACATGTGCGAACTGTTTGTATTGTTGCAGTTATATTAAGGTCCTTTATTAGTTCGGTTACAGCTTTGAAAGGATACTTTTTGCCCTCGCGGATCAATCTTTTGGCGTGAAGCGGGGTCAGAACTCATTTTTTTCCAAGTTTTTCAGACTTTTCTTTATAACTAATTGCGTTGTGAATAATTTTTTTCGAAAACCCAAACCAATCGACCAACTTCTCTATAAGATTTTCCATCCGATATTAGTTTATTGAATTTTTCGCGTTTCTCCGCACTGCAGTCTTTTTCATGATCTATTTTATTTAAAATATTAGCTTTTTGTTAAACTTTATGATCGACTCCTCGACACCAAAGTAGGACACCTAGGGTATATTACATTTTTAAAACGATCCTATTTCTTCGTTTGGGTTCCGATTTCCAAAAAATTACATATAAATAATGTCCTCGTCGAGCACGTATATATCAATTATATCTTATAGCTCAGGAGATATTCTCAATTTAAATTTTTTTTCAAAATTTTTACCCACCCTATAGTTTTATGACAATAGTGGGTCCAAATATTTCAGGATTTTCTCCATGTTTATTTCATTACAATGACAATAATTGCATATGGGGGATTTCATATCAAGTGAACCAATTTTTAAAATCAATGTCTTCCGATCGGGATGAAATTTGCACCGAGGTTAGACCTATTCAGACACAATTTCTCAACAAGATCGGTCAAGAACTCTCTGAGTTATAGGGGGTCAAAATTTGACATTTTGGCCAAACATGTGTTTTTTCTCATCCATGTAACTTATTACTTATTGTTCTTAAAAAACGTGTCCCAAATAGTTTACATTATTGGTAAGGCAAAAAGAGGCATTTAATTTGTGTGCTTTTTTGGGTACAAAATAAAATATCTACAACAACATCAATCAACTGAATGAAATGTGTGTATTTTTACGCTATATTACGCTCTTTTGTTCACATTCGGGTTGTTTGACGAAAATCATCGTAACCTGAACAATATGAACCCCTACCATGGGTTTAGATAGCTATTTCTTCAATCTTTCGAAAAAAAAATTAAAAAAAAAAACAAATGTTTAATATATTTTTCCGAAATCAAAAACTTTTTTGACGTTTTTTTTTCAAAATTAGTTTTTTTTTTCTTAAAAGAAAGTTTTGATATTTTCCTTGAAGACCTATTTGGCCGCTTAGTGGGATGCGAGTTCGATATCTATCAAAATAAATGTTTTGTAACTCAAAACAAGCTATTTTTGACTTTTTGCAAAATAAAATATTTTGTTGACATTTGTTTTTTCAAATTGGGCCCTTTTTTTACTTTTCTTTTTGCTCAAAAGAAAGCTTAGGTTATTTCCTTGAAGACCTTTTTCGTCGCTTAATAGAATGCTAGTGAGATATCTATCACAATAAATATTTTGTAACTCAAGACATACAATTTTTGACTTTTTTTTTGCAAAATCTAACTTTTTTTCCAAAATGGGCCCTTTTTTAAATTTTGTGTTGCTCAGTGGAAAGCTTAGGTCCGTTCCTCTAAGAGGGTTTTAGTCGCTTAGTGGGATGCGAGTGGGATATATATAAAAATAAATGTTTTGTAACTCAAAATGAGCCCTTTTTTAAATTTTTTATTTGCTCAAAAGAAGGCTTAGGTCTATTCCTTTATGAGCTTTATGGTATCGTAGTGGGATTCGAGTGGGATATATAACACAATAAATGTTTTCTAATTCAAGACATACAATTTTTGAGTTTAAACATTTATTTTGATCAGAAGATATCGATTTATATATTAAACAAAAAGATAATTGTTTAAAAATCACGACCGATTTCAATTTAAAAAATTTTAAAAAGGGGAAAAAAGTACTTTTATTCTTTTTAAGTTATCTCAAAAATATCTACGATTAGCTAAGATTACATAAAATTTTTTAAATGAAAAAAATTTCCAAAATTTTTGATACCGTAGAACAGTGCGGCCAAATGCACCTTTGTCAGGCCAAAAGTCGAAAAAACAAGTTTTTAGTTGGGGTTTTTTTGTCATTGGGGTGGTTAAAGAAAAGCTCTAGGAGATAAAAAATTAATATAGTAAGGTCCCTTGCCTCATGTGCCCTTCATAATTTTAGTTTGAATGAGGCCATCACACGAATGGCACACTACCGTAGGAAAGATCGACTAGTAGGAGTTTCCGTTAAACACGTGTCAAAGTTTTTGTAATCAAGCAAATCAAACGAAACAAAATGGATTCTACAGCTGAAGGTAAGTATAATACGCAAAATCAAAATCTGAATGTAAATTTCTAAATAGTAAATTGTTAGAAAGTGATATGTAAGGACTATTTTTTATTATTAATTTGTTAAACAAAATTGATGTGATTGAGTGAAATTTTTGTTCCTGCTTTTTCCTGTTCTCTAAGCTATTGGAGGTAATAAGTCAAAGTATTTTTTTTTTTTTTTTTAAATTCAACTTTAGGGCAAAAATTCTCAAATCGCATAGTCGACGACCAAATATGTTATTAAATATTTTTTAATGGGTTCCGATAATCCCGCCCCTGGTATGCCAAAAAAATAAAAAATCCCATTTTTGGGATTTTTCAACACGTTTTTGGGAATTGCGGGATTCCTGATTACAAATTTAAAAATTGGTTTTTATTTTTTCATTTTCAATAGAAAAATCTATATAACTGTAAAATTTCATTAAATAAAAGTTTAATTTCAATTGGAAAAATTTCTATCTTTGCCAAAACTCAATAAAAAGCTTTTTTTGTTACATATGTATATATTTCAATTGCTTTTAATTGTCAAAAGTTATATACATATATTTTTGAAATATATGAAAAATCCCCTATCCATTGATGTATAACATGTATACCTAATGTTTTTAATGTGGCAAATTATCTAGGGAAAATATAACAACTTACAGAGATCCTTTTAAAAATATAACATACCGGAGGTGTCCTACTTTGGGGACCCCTGGTCACGCATTTGGTAAGCCCATAAGGTCCAAGCTCAAAACTTAAAATCGACAATACTTCTTCTTTGCGCACTTATTGAAATCGCGCTAATCGTCTAGAAGTTACAGATTTATTTCCCTCTATTTTTTTTCTATACCACAGTGTGGAAGAACTTGAGAGATGATTTTGCATGATGCTTGAACGCTATAAAAGAAAATTATTTTTGCACCGAATCATTATTTGGGATGAGAAATGGATCCATTACGATAACCCGATAAAAACTACTGGTAAAAACTATTAATGAAGTAGTTGGGAAGTGTTGACTCAACCGCTTTATAGTCCAGACTGTGCCCCGTCCAAGTAATATTTGTTACGATCGATACAGAACACAGTCTGTGGAATAGGTTTCACTTTGAACAGAGTATCCAATAATAGCCTGATTCGTTTGTGATCTCAAAGATGAGCAGTTCTTTTGGTTCGAAATGCATATATTGCCAGAAATATGGGAAAAGCTGATAGCTAACAATGGCCAATACTTTGAATAAATTTATTTTGTACAAATGTCTCAAAATAAAAGCTACAAATTTTAAAAAATCAAGCATATTTAAGTCACTCACCCAATATAAGTTTGACATTCTGTTAATAATTTCTACACTTTTAATTTGCAACCTCATAAAGTACACAGAGAAAACAGATTTGTGATAGCAACCGAATATGTTGACAATCGAATGACACGGTTGCACATATAGAATTTTTCGGTTCTATCAACAGAAAGTCAGTTGACAAAGAAGAACTTCGGTTAAAGCAACCAAACATTTGTTACCCATTTTGAAATTTTGTAGTCACAACTGTAAAATTCGGTCACTAATGTAGAATCATTCGATTGACAATAAATTCGAATGCTATCACGAATCTGTTTTCTCTATATCCATTTGTATGTTGAAACCTACTATCCGTAGCCACCAAATAACTTACGTACATGATTGATACCTCAGTTTATCCACTATAGTTGGTCCTTGTTCAGTTGATATTTAAACTCAGGAAAATCGACTTACAAATAGACGAGATATAAGCAAAAAATTAGATTCCAACTGCTCCAGGGCACATTTAGCAAATACACGTTGTTATCTATGGTTGTTTACCTTCAACTCCTGGGTCAGTTGAAAGTCTCGACGCAAAATTCACCAAGTTGTGATCTGCTTAAGGCCGGGGCCACGCAATGAGCGGCTAACGACGAGCGTCAGAGAGATGAGTGTCAAAAAATTAAAATATATAAAATACTACTGCTTAGCCGCTCAGAAATACAGCTATTGCTTGGTCGTTTCAATAGTATTTCATATGTTTTAATTTTTTGACGCTCATCGCTCTGACGCTCGTCGCTAGCCGCTCATTGCGTGGCTTGGGCCTAAGGCAGAGTTCTTGTAAGCGAAATTTATTTCCTCGGATTTTCCTGAACACTCTCAGTGACATTGATTTCGGCAGATCTTGCGTTTCGTTTCGTACAGCTGTTGGTTCACAGGAAATGCTTTTTGAAAGGAGAGCTATGATAGCAACCCCTCAGCCTTATTTGAAGGTTTTCAATGCTTTTTCTAAGGAGAGCTCTGCTAGCCACTCCTCAGTCTTATTGGAAGGTTGGCTCTTAGTATGTTGTTTTTATTGTTCTGTTTGTAGAATTTCCACATATGTACATTTTCACAAATTTAGTTAAAAATACCTAGTGTGACAGGTAATCTGTCAGTGCGGAATAAAATTCGTCTTTTATTATTAATAAACAGAATTGTAAATTTTATTAAAGTGGAAACATGTCATCATATTGCTATGAGTCAGACTGCGTGCCTTAAAATCATTTCGCAAATATATTATTGTGATAATGATTTAATTGAAATTACTTTACAGGAAATAGAAACTATTGAATCACACATACCTATTCTAGTAAAGCAATCTGAACACAATATTTACTATTTCACAACTTATGCAAATGCATCAATGATTCTAAGAAATATATTTAACTAAGTACATGAAACCACTGATCAGAAAGTGTTTTTAAATGTGGTTACTTCGAGAAATAAACTCAAACAAAATAAATTGTTAAAAATAAATATTTAAAAAAACACACATACGATTCCCTTGAATTTTAATAGTGACGATGAATAAATTATAAACAGTAAAGCTGTATGTAGCTGCTTTATCTGTCATGTTCTTAGTTTGACTATTTCGGATTAATAAGTTTTCTCCTGGAACACAAATGTATATTAGGGTGGCCCTTAATAAACGAAAGTTGGAATTTGGCCATTCTCACCCCCCAGTTTGGTGAACATTAGTAAAAAAATCATCCTGAAAAAATTTTAGGTAAATCGGTTGGGGTTAAGACGTGCCGCAAGCCCTCTGAAGTTTTGAGATGCATTTACAAGGGGAAAAAATTCATTTTTTTCAGTTTTTGTAAAAATTTTGCCATTAAAAAATTACTTTTGTAATTCAATTTAAAAGAATCGAAATGTGTACGTAATTGTCGTTCTAATGAGACATAAAAAACTGAAATCGGTTAAAAAATTTTAAAGTTATTAAAAATTCGCCAGGCCATTAACGTGTCTCAGGCCACTAGAACAAGAAATGTTGGAACAAAATTAACATATTTTGAGAAATATTAAAATAAAAGCTAATTTTTACTTAAAATATGTCCATATTTTCTTGTATATGAGTATCTTGTATACGGTATCCAACGAAGACAAAAGTCTTCGTTGGATACCGTTAACCTATTCTTAGGTATGAACAAAAAAAATTAATTTTTTTAACGGCAGTTTCAAAACTCCATTTTCAAATTTTTAAAAATTTTGTTAAACAAATTTCAGAATTTTTTGATCATCTCATTGGGATTTATTAAGAGTATAATAGGGAATTAAATCGTGAAAAAATTATGAAAATATCTCTTATAGTTTTTCCGTACCTGCGATTTAAATTTTGAAATTTTCGAGAAAAACCAATTATTTGGCAATTTTTAGGCCAATGAGCTCTATTTTCTTACTCTTATGAATTTTAAGCAAAACTTAATTAGAATATTATAGTCAAGATAATTCTAAATATACTCTGAAACTTTTACTAAAATCAAAAAACGTTAACCCTTAAATCGTGAAGGTCAAAGGTCAAATTTTTCAATATTTGGAATTTCTCTTGGAAAGATTTTGAAATGTTCGAAATGTTGTATATTTTTGGGCCGATTTTGATGAAATTTAACAAAAATATAACACAAAGCCTAGTATTTACAAAAGCAGCAGAAAAATTTAAATTAACCCTATATTAGTAAGGAAATAGAGCTCATTGGCCTAAAAATTGCCAAATAATTGGTTTTTCTCGAAAATTTCAAAATTTAAATCGCAGGTACGGAAAAACTATAAGAGATATTTTCATAATTTTTTCACATTTTTATTCCCTATTATACTCTTAATAAATCCCAATGAGATGATCAAAAAATTCTGAAATTTGTTTAACAAAATTTTTAAAAATTTGAAAATGGAGTTTTGAAACTGCCGTTAAAAAAATTAAATTTTTTTGTTCATACCTAAGAATAGGTTAACGGTATCCAACGAAGACAAAAACTCATATACAAGTAAATATGGACATATTTTAAGTAAAAATGAGCTTTTATTTTAATATTTCTCAAAATATGTTAATTTTGTTCCTACATTTCATGTTCTAGTGGCCTGAGACACGTTAATGGCCTGGCGAATTTTTAATAACTTTAACATTTTTTGACCGATTTCTGTTTTTTATGTCTCATTAGAACGACAGTTACGTACACATTTCGATTCTTTTAAACTAAATTACAAAAGTAATTTTTTAAATGCAAAATTTTTACAAAAACTGAAAAAAATGCATTTTTTCCCCTTGTAAATGCATCTCAAAACTTCAGAGGGCTTGCGGCACGTCTTAACCCCAACCGATTTACCTAAAATTTTTTCAGGATGATTTTTTTGCTAATGTTCACCAAACTGGAGGGTGAGAATGGCCAAAATCCAACTTTCGTTTATTAAGGGCCACCCTAATGTACATAAGTTAAAGTAATAATTAGTTGAATATCAATTTATATAAAGGAGATCCCAAATACTAGGTAAGATCACTGGTTCAAAGTCATTCGCAAGAACCAAAAATATTATTAAAAGACCCACCTTAAATGATCGATTCAGAATCACTTTCTAAGTCGATTTAACAATGTCCGTCAGTCCGTCCGTCTGTCAGTCCGCTGACATGTGAAACTTGTGTGTTAAGTAAAGGTCGCAATTTTGAAGATATTTCGTTCATTATCGCACCCAGCCCCATACAAAATTCCTCCCAAAATAAGACTCAAAATTTTTTTTAAAAAATATTTTTAAAGAACGGAGTTTTAAATTGGCATATTTTTGAATCTAATTGAGATATTGACTTGAAATTTTTTTTGTAAGACCAAAAATTAACTTATCTAAACAAAAAAATATAGCTCGGAATAAATGTGGATCAAATTGTTCTTAATATTTGCAATCCTATTAAAATTTTGATATAAATTTTAGTTTTAGAAACTCAATGAATATGTAATAAAATCTTTATTTATTAACGAAACTCAATTTCAGCGTTTTTTAAATTTCTCATTCTAAATAACAAGGTGTAAAAAAACTTGTCAAAAGGTCAAAGGAAATCGCGCAATTCATACAAATTGGAGCGAAAATCCCAAAAATGGTATTTTTTACAATTTTGCCTATAGTGTCCACATTTCCTTCGGGGCTGGGAAAATACTTTAGAAATAAATAGGGAACACATCAGGGTTTCCAAAGCTGCTTTCCGTTTGCTGATCCCTGCTTTGGGATTTGAGAATAAGTGGCCCTAAGTTGACATTTTATAAAAAAAATTGGTCAATTTCCAAAGGGCGTAGGGCCGACATGTTCCAAAAATAGGACATGTTTTTTATACCAAAATGTTCTCCGTAAAGAAGCTTTATAGAAAAACATAAAATTGTTATATGTTCTTAAAGACAGTTGTTGTTTTTTAATAAAAAAAAGAGTAAAGTCACCATTTTGTCCAAAAAACAGCAAAAATATACTATTTTTTGAATTTTTAAATTGAAAATCGGTTATTTTTGGATTCGTAATTGATATTGCTCTGAAATCTTTTGTATGTTGTTGATAATTTAGTTGTCTAACTAACAAAAAAAATTCGAGTCCATTCGGTCCAAAAGTGCGCCCTATATTTTTAAAAAAGTGGACCAAGGTATGGCAAAATTTTAAATTTTCAATTTTGAAATGCCTATAACTAGGAAATTATAAGAGATAAATAGCACACGCAAGCATGTTTCTTCAAGATCTAGCCGAGCGCTTTCCAAAAATTTTACATGTCGAAGGTACCCTAATTTGAGCCCCCATAGCGCCGCTCCTGGAGTATTTGTAGGGCCCGTTTTAATAACTTAAACTCGAATACTCCTTGGCTACGCCCAATTCAAATTTTATCCCGGTCGGACCAGCCATTTAGAAATGCCAGATTTATTTCCAAAAAATTTCGATTCTGCCCCACTGTGCCTGAGAACCACCAAATTCATGTTAATCGCTCCTAATATTTGTTTTAATACTCTTTTTGTTCTCTGTAGAAATTTTGTTTATTAATATTTATATTTTCTTTTATTTATTTGGTGTGACCATACAAATATTTATTTTGATTTTAAACAATTATATTAATGACAATTTAAAAAATGCATTTTTTTTATTTAATTAATAATTTTCAAAATAATCGAATTCTATTTTTATGAATTGTTTGTTTTCTTTTTTGTATTATCATATACATACAAGCCATTGTAAATACTTTTGAATTTGTCATTGCTACGAAATTGTATTTGAATTTAAATATAACGGTTTCTAATGGCTGGTTTAAAGTTGCATCATGTTTCTCAGCCTTTATATTTCTGGAGACTTCTAATTGTGGACAAAATAAACAATAGCTGACATAACTGTGGACATTATTAACATAGCTGTGGAACATACAAAATTGAATAAATGCTTTGAGTTGATAATTGTAGAAGTAGAACATTCATGAAGCTACTGGAAGGAAGATGGCAATACACAGCGAAATAGTGGCTGCGGTTGCAGTCGGTGTTTTAGTTTATGATAAGCGCTGTTAGAGTTAACATCAACTGCATTCTTGTACATTATAAAATGAAATTTAAGTGTGTGTATTATTGTGAATTATAAACGTTATGTATATAAAGCAGATCCCAAGGTTAGATCACTGGTTTGCAGCCATTCACAAGACGTGCGGTTTTGTTGATTTCATAATTCATTATACCCTACACCACCATATGGTAAATTGTGTTAGTGCTGATGTTTGTAATTCCCAAAAATATTAATCCAAGTCGAAGCCTATTGGAATTGGTTGAAATCATTTAATTATATCACCTAGTCCCCATAGAAGTGTCTTAGCGAAATAGGACTTTTTTCACTTGAATGAGCATAAATCTTTTATTAATATTGGTATCTACTAAATTCACCACAAATAAGTCTCAAATAGAAGACAGTTACTCGACCTAATTTCATTGCGATAGGTCCATAATTAGTCATACCTCCTATATAGTCGTCTTCCGAAAATTATTCACTAAAATTTTTTATTGAAATTTTAAAAGAAAATTGATTTGGTCATTTACTCAGTGTAGGGTATTAAATGGTCGTTCTTGATCGACTATACTTTCTTACTTATTTTACCATAAATACATTCTCAAGAGTGATGTTTTTAATACCAAATTTTTCGTAGCTTCTGAGCTACTTATTCAAAATTTCTCCTAAACATTTTGTATACTCAGTTGTTTGCATGTTATGCTTTATGACTAATATTGAAAAATTCTTTTTTATATACATACTTAGTTTAGATCTTCGCCGCTTTATGTTTTTTATGTCACCAGCACTTAAATGCTGATAAGAGCCAAGTTTTTTTAAAGCTTTTTCTTGAGGTTATTAGATTAGAATTAAATCTAAATATAATTGCAAATAAATAGGCGAATAATGAGTAAATTGAGCAATATTAAAACACTTACCATAACACAATGTTAGCCGTGACATAAACAGAAAAATGCAAAAAGTTAAAAAAATTGGAAAAAGTAATTTTAAGATCATAACTATTATCATAAAATATCATATAGTCGTAAGATGATTTTCAGGCATGACCATAATACGTTGTGAAGTAATCATACAATGATCCAAAGGAATCATAATATGACCCAAAGTTATAATATTGTGACGTAATAATTTAGATAAATTCACTGACATTTATTGTTATTCGCTTTAGGAAAGCTTATATTATACAAATAAAACCATAGAGCGATTGAAAATTACAGACATTAAAAATTTACTTCTAAAAATATAGCCGTTTAGTAGTTTAAAAACTGTAACAACTTGATATTTATTTAATACTAGTTGATCGCCCCGGCTTCGCCCGGTAGCATTTTCTACTGTTACTTCTTCAAGTTTCTCCAACCCACTCACACCAGCCTGTTCTTATTTATTTGCAAATAAAATATCTAAATTTGTACTGCATACTTTAGGGAGCTTTTTTATTACAGTTGACTGGACTCACAAAAAAGAATTTCCGAGTTTTACCCGGAATTTTTAATTTTTTTTTTCGATTCAAATAAAAAAAATCAGCCAAATCGCTCCAGCCGTTCTCACGTGATGACATTACATATATGGACCATGTCATTTTTATATATATAGATGTACAAGAACAACAGAATTAAATAGTCACTCAGTGTTATTATACATGTTTATAAATTCGCAGAAATACAAACACACTTTATAATCTACAAGAATTCACTTTAAGGCACTCAGTTGATATTTATTTACACAGCGTCTATCATTAACTAACTAACGACTGCAACCTCTGCCACTATTTCTACACACGCCATCTCTCGTGAACATTCCACAATGATCTTTGACGGACAACTACTATATTCGAAGTCTAGAGCTTTCTAAGTTAATAGCTCTGTTCAATAACTAAAAGTTGTTACTAGTTAGTAACAATTTTTACTGGAAAAGCGTTCATTAACTCAAAAAACTTGCAAGTAGAGAAAAAATCAAGAGCGTATAAATTTTAGAGAGTGTTCTCTCGTTGCAAACTATTACAAGTTCTATTTGGAACTCGTAATAGTTAGCAGCTTATATTTCAAATGTTTTGTATTATTGTTTATTTATTTACAATTTTATTTTTGTAGTGAAAAAATGTCAAAAAAAGAATTATCAATAAAATTGAAGAAAATGTGAGTATTTATACATTTTAAAAGGAATAAAATAAGAAAATTGTGTATATAAAACAATTGTTACTGGAAAAGCGTTCATTTACTTTTTACTATTATTGAGAATTTAAGAGAGTAATTTTGTAAATTTTGATTTTATTCTCTCGTTGCAAATATTTACTGGGAAAGTAAATGAACAGACCTAATGTTTAAACATTCAGTGTTGCCATACTTTGAAACACTGCTAACAATTACCTGCTATCAACATTGTTGATAAGTAGAATATTCTACTGATGGAAATGTTGCTGACAGTAGCTACCGACCGTTAAATTCAAATTGCTAGTGAATATTCGTAACAATATCATAGCTTAGACAAACACTAATGTAAAATAATAAAAATATTTGTTTGCATTTAATAGTTTTAATCGTTATTTAGTAGTTCGAAAAATAATAATGTTTAGGTGAACCACACACAGAAAAAACTATTTCTTAAACCGTTTCAATTCAAATATTTGTCACATATTGAACTGGTTTCAATTATTTCATAATTAAATCAACTAGTCATTTGCTCTAAAACAAAATTTTCTTATATTTTCTATTGAATTTTAAATTTGATTATTTTGACAATTGAATATACAATTTTCGTTATTGGTTGAATTTCAAATACAAAAATTATTGAATAGATAATTTTCGTAATTGAAAACACATTTTTGTTATTTTTTGTGTTTCAATTACGAAAATTATCTATTCAATAATTTTTGTATTTGAAATTCAACCAATAACGAAAATTGTATATTCAATTGTCAAAATAATCAAATTCAAAATTCAATAGAAAATATAGTCAAAATAATCAAATTCAAAACTCAAAATTCAATAGAAAATATAAGAAAATTTTGTTTTTGAGCAAATGAATACTCGAATTAATTATGATATAATTGAAATCAGTTCAATATGGGATAAATGTTTGAATTGAAATATAATTTTTTCTGTGTACTCATATTTATAATTGCGATGAAAATACAAATTTTTACAATAGTGAGAATCCATATCAAAACGGACAGAAAACTGCTATTTTCAGATTTGACATCTTTGATATTAATGAAATTTACAACACATATTACGTTTGCAAAGCATTCCTCAAATCAATGCTTTTTCATTGGAAACCCTTTTCATTTCCAAAAAAAAACAAGAGAGCTATATTCGGCTGTGCCGAATCTTATATACCCTTCACCAAATTATACTTCTAAATAAAAATTTTAAATATTTTTAGGTAAACGAAATTAATTTTTTTAAGTTTTTTCATTTTTGGGATTTTTTTTTTTTAAATTTAAATTTTTTTTTTTGGTTTTTTCATTTTTTTTAAAAAATTTAGCGAAAAAAAACTTTTGGTGAAAAAAAAAAATTGGGTTAAAAAATATTTTTCCGATTTTGACCCATTGTAGGTCCAACTTACTATGGTTTTATATACGTCAATGCAAAGGTCTTTGAAATATCTATGTATCATTAGATATCCATACTGTCTATATTAATGATTTAGTAATCCAGATATAGGTCAAAAATCAAGGTTGTCCTGGTTTTTTCCTTATATCTCAGCCATTTGTGGACCGAGTTTGCTGATTTTAAATAGAAAACTTCTCGAAAGCATGTCTGACAGAATTATTGAAGATTTGGATCCCAAAAATATCTGGGTTCTTCAGATAATTGATTTCAACAGACAGACAGACGGACATGGCTTAATCGACTCCGCTATCTACAAGGATCCAGAATATATATACTTTATAGGGTCTGAAATGAAAAACGGAATGACAAACTTATATATACCCCTCTCACGATGGTGAAGGGTATAAAAAAATATCGAAAATTTAAAAAAAATTTTCAATAAAAAAATATTTGAAAATTGAAACATTTGTTAAAATTGTCTAAAATTATATACACATGATTGAACATAAATTGAACACAACATAATTTTTGATTCCATTTTAAAGGCAAAGATATCCTTTAAATGGTTTGAATAAAATTGTTTACTTCCAAAAGGTTGAAGGTCAATTTTGGCATTCTCATGGATCCTCCCAAAAACTAAATTATTGTTGAAATTAAAAAAAAATAATAATTATATGTGTACGAGAACAATATGTATTTACAAAGAACAATAGAATAGTTGACGAAAATATGCCAAAACATGTTTTTTTTCTGCGTGTATGACTAGACTATGACTAGGTTATGACTAGACATATATGTATATAGTTAAAGCTATGATCAGCTCAATGTATATTATTGTGGTAGGGGGAGATTGTTTAGATTAATATATAATATTTTTAAATCCGCCACCAATAACATGAGTATATAATGAGTTTGTCATTCCTTTTGCAACATATCGAAATATTGCTAGTAGAACCAAAAATATTGGTCTGTCTGTCTGTTGTTTTCACGATAGGGCCTCGAGGCCCTTGCGTTCTTCCAACTGCGAAATATTTGGAAATCAACCATTCAGTCACAACTAAAATAGACATATTCAAGTTCTATCAGTTTTGATTTATAGCTGCAAATCGTGGCTGACAACAAACTGTAAACTACATGGTTTTACAAACCGCTGCTTGAGTTACATTTTGAAAATCTGGTGGCCAAACGTCATAACCAACGACGAACTATATATAAAATACAACATTGAGCTTATCCAAATTATTATTAAAAGAAGAAAGTGGAAATGAATGGGGCACACTCCAATCTAGGGTCGCCAATCCCACAAGGCAATAGAAGAATAGGTCGTCCAAAGATCACATGGAAAAGAAGCTTGCTTAAGGATATCGAATATGATCGGATGAAATGGTTTTATTAAAACATATTGATGGTGGGTATATAAGATTCGACACAGCAGAATATAATACCCTGACTTGTTAATATTAACTTCTGCGGTAGATTTTAAAAATGTTTCTTATGGAACACTTTCGAAAATAACTTATGACAATTCACATCATTACATGTTAGTCATTCTAATTACTAATAAAATAAAATCTTTAAATTAAATGAATATAGGGAATAGTTGAATTTAAACGTTTAACAAAGCAACAGGTCTTAAAACGTACTTGCTAAAGGCAAAATGTTATTTTGGAAACTATATATCATTTTAAGTTCTGGCTCTATTTTGGTTTGGTGTAATGTTTGTACGAGTCTTGCTAGGATACCAGTCCAACAAACGTTTATGCTTATTTTTGAGAAGGTAAGTCTTTCTACATGTACTACGTTTGTTTCCGATAAAGTGGTAGATTTTTTCTAAAAATCATATTATTTATCAAGCGGGTTATGTTCTATAGAAACAAGTATTTCTATAGAAAGACTTGGCTTTTCTATAGCAAAGACTTGTCTTTGTTTGGACTTATCTTTACAAACATCAAATGATAGAAAACTTTTCCATAGAAAAGTCAAGTGAACGAAATTTGAGCTAAGAAAAATAAATTAATTATATAATTGGGGTATTCACACGGTCTACTATTTGATCATATTGTTATAATGTCCTAATATATTTTGATAGTTTAAACAAATTTTTGTTGTGTTTCAAACTAATAACACTATTTGAACTATATTTATTGTTTTGTCATAAAATACTTTTTTTGTTTAAAACACAACAACAACTATTTTAATATATTAGGACATTATGACAATATGATCAAATAGCAGACCATGTTAATACCCCAACTATGTATTATTCTTTCAGACAATATACGAAACAAAAGTGGTATCTTCTTGTTGCGAAGGCTATCTTTTAGAGAATGAAAAATGTATACCAATTTGCTCGAAGGGTTGTGAAAATGGCAACTGTGTGAAACCCAATCAGTGTGAGTGCGAAAAAGGATATAAGTTTTTTGGCGAATCTCGTAATCGGTAAGTTATTGACTTATTACTTATTTTATCTTCAGTTCTAAGTCTTTAAAAAAATACAAATTATATTTCATTATTGTTTAAAACAAATACAATATAATAACACTTTCCAACAGCATTTTTGGAACAGACCAGCGACCCTATAATTCTGAAAGGGCATGTTGGGTAGATCATTTTTGTAGAATAAACTTATAGTCCAGCTGGTCTGAATTTTTTTTTTACAGTGCACGGTGGTAAATTCCGGCCAAAAATGTTTTTTTTTTGTTTTTTTTTAATTTTAATAAAATTTTGATGGTAAATTTTTCTTAACACTTCAAAATATAAAGTATCATTATTATTTTGGCTATAAAGTAAATATGTGGCCATTTATAGAGCTGTAAATTCAAAGGTTTTTTCTTGTCATTTTAATATTATAAAAATTTGATTTTTTTACTTTTGAATCGAAGTATCCTGTGCTTTTTTATACCCTACACCACCATAGTGGGGAGGGTATTATGCGCTTGTGCAGATGTTTGTAACGCCCAAAAATATTAGTCTAACACCCACCTTAAAGTATACCGATCGACTTAGACTCACTTTCTGAGTCGATTAAGCGATGTCCGTCCGTCCATCTGGTCGGCTGGCTGGCTGGCCGGCTGTCCACGTAAACCTTGTGCGCAGAATACAGGTCGCAATTTTGAAGATATTTCGATAAAATTTGGTACATATTATTTTTTCGCCTCAAGGACCAAGCCTATTGAAACTGGCTGAAATCGGTCCACTATTTCACCTAGCCCCCATACAAATGTCCTCCCGAAATTGGACTTTATCGGTCATAAATGTTTAATTTATATATGTATATCCACAAATTCCGCTCTAAATAAGTTTTATATACACAAAATTCATGTCACCAAATTTTGTTACGATCCGTCCATAATTAGTCATAGCTCCCATATAGACCCGCTTCCGAAAATCACTTTAACGTGCATAAATCGCTTAAAAATGTTGGTAAACACACAAAATTCAACATAGTTAACTTTAATATAGACACGACCTAATTTCAAGGCGATCGGTCCATAATTGGTCATAGCCCCCATATAACCCCACTTCCGAAAATCACTCAAAAATATAGATTATTGAAATTTTAAAAGAAAATTTTTTTTTGCTCTTTTACTTAGTGTAGGGTATTATATGGTCGGGCTTGACCGACCATACTTTCTTACTTGTTTTAAAGTTTTTTTTTTGCAAATTAGCACATGTTTTCATAAAATAGTTAGCAGTTAACCATTCCATGTATTTATTAAGGAGTTTTTGCGTGTTCTTTTTATATAGAAGTGTAGTGATTAGGAACTAGTTTTAAATCTATAGAAACTAAATTCAAAAAAAGTTTCAAAGGTCAGAACAAATTAAATGGGGCTATTAGAGGTCAAGTGTAAATTACATCTAATACTATAAAGTATCAAGAGTAAGTACTATAAATTTCAGCTGCAATTATCTGCCATTCCAAAAACCAGAACGATTTCAGTGCCTTCATATTTTACATTTTTTTTTTGTATTTTTTGGTCAATTTCAAAAATTATGTAAGTTTGAGAGTTATTTACGTCTATGCTGAATTGGCCAAACCATGTATTTGTATGTCGAAATATTTTCAATGGATTATTTATGTTATATTTAATTATAACCCTAATTTAAGCCATGTACAAAAATTACATACTTTTTTCGATACTTTTAGAACGTCCATGCTTTTTTGGCCAAACCCTGTATTTGAACATCGAAATATTTATCGATCGATCGGTTATGTTAATCTTAATACAAATACAAAATTTCAAACATTTTTATGAAGAAATAAAGAAGATATGTATTTTTGGCCGGAATTGACCAACGTGCAGTGTTTCAAAGTTTTAATTTTTTGATCGAAGGTAGCATTATACTAACTGAAAAAAATGTTGTAAGTTAATATCCGAGAGAATTCTTATGGTCAGAGTTATATTATGGAATTTTATGGGGATGATTTTTGTAGAAGATCTTAACCCCCTATCTCATATCCTTAGGGGTTAAATTGACCCCTTTTTCGAGAAAATCGAGAAAAGTCCTTTCAAAAAAGACATTTAAGGATTAAAATATTCTACGAAACTTTTTGTCGTAAAATTTCATTGGGGGTCACCAAAGACATAAAAGTTGTAAATAGAGCCTCTAGAGCTCTATCTAAATTCCATAAAATTCCATAATATAACTCTGACCATAAGAATTGTCTCAGATATTAACTTACAACATTTTTTTCAGTTAGTATAATGCTACCTTCGATCAAAAAATTAAAACTTTGAAACACTGCACGTTGGTCAATTCCGGCCAAAAATACCAACCAAAGGGCAAAATTACACGTCACCTTGGGTCTCAAATTTTTTTAAAAAAATCTCCAAAAATCCAAGTATGATCCGAATGAGCTGAAATTTAAAATATAAATAGTCCATAAGGAGATTTTCAAAATATATCTAAGTTATGTCTTTTAGTTCAAGAGATATTTAGGTTTATTTATTTTTTTTTTCTAATTCTGCTCTATATTTTTTTGGTTTTTTAGATATGGCGGGCCTACGAAGGTTCGAATTTTTTTTTTTTAATATTACCTATATTTGCTATAAAATTTCGAAAACAATAAAAATAACATGCTAACAGTTATCTCATCCCTATAAAAAGTTACACGCATCCAAAGTTAGAACATGAAAAAATGGCCATATTTTTAACGTTTTTTCAAAAACACATTTTGCATGGAATGTATAAAAAAATTTTAAAATTTTTCCAAAGGGAGCAAGGTTTGTGTGCCTCCTGGTGAAAAAATATAAGCTTTTTGTATAAGTGGTTGGTATTGTTGAAAACCATAGGACTTGAAGCTTAATAGTTGGGTGAAGTGAAATAATTTTCTGAATTTTTCAGACGTCACACAGTGGTATGAGAATAAAAAAAAAATGGAAATAAATCGGTAACTTCTAAACCCTTACGCCGATTTGAATGAAATTTCACATGCGCAAAGAGGTAGTGTAGTCGAATTTAAGTTTTGAATTTGGACCTCATGAGCCCACCAGGAGCGGGACCAGAGCTTCCCAAAGTAGGACACCTCGGGTATGTTCAATTTTTAAAATGATCCTCTTTCTTCGTTTGTGTTACGATTTAAAAAAAATTGCACATTTAGAATCTCCTCGTCGAGCACTACATAAAACGTCGTAGCTATCAATTATCTCTTATAGCTTAGGAGATATTCGCATTTGAAAATTTAATTTTCAACATTTTTACCCACCCTACTCCAGTTTTTTGGTGACCGCGGTTCCAAATATTCCCCGATTTTATCCATTTTTCTTTTATAGAATTAACAATAGATCAATAGATAAAGAAAGAAGTGTTTAAAAATCATGACTGAGTCCAAAGTTATATGCATTTGAATATAAAAAAATTAAAAAAGGCGATTTTTCGCAATTTTTTTGGGAAAAAAGTACTTTTGTTCTTTTTAAGGTATCTAAAAAATTTCTAAGAGGATGTATAATGAATTTGTACTTTTTGAAAAGCTAACTTTACACCAAATACTTTAGATGGAAAAAAACATTAATAATTTTTGATACGGACATGATCAGGTCCATTAAAAAAATGACTATTTTTTATGTAAAATTCAACTTTATGGCATAAATTCTCAAATCGCATACTCGATATCAAAATATAGTAACCTATTTTAAATGGCCCAATATATTCTTAATTATTTTGTAAAGGGTTCCGATAACCCCGCCTCTGGTATGGATATTATAGCCAAAAAACTAAAAAATCCCATTTTTTAACTTTTCAAAACTTTTTTGGGAATTCCGGAATTCCTTATTACAAATTTCAAAATTTGTTTTAATTTTTCCATTTTAAATAAAAAAGTCTATATAAGTGTAAAATTTCATTACAAAATATTCATAAATAAAAATTTTATTTCAATTTGAAAAATTTGTATCTATGCAAAATTCAATAAAAAGCATTTTCTGTCATATTTTTCAAAAAAGTATTCCATGAATTTTTTAATTGTCAAAAGTTATATAGATTTTTGAAAAGTATACAAAATTCTCTATCCATTGATATATAACATATCTACCTTATGTTTTTTACGTGTCAAATAAATTAGGGAAAACTAAACAACTCGCTGAGAATTTACCTAACATAGAAATTCATAAAAAAGCATGTTGCCTACATAACAACATTTTTATCAATGTAAATAACAGTGCTAGGTAAATTCTCAGCGAGTTGTTTAGTTTTCCCTAATTTATTTGACACGTAAAAACATAAGGTTTTATGTAGTGCTCGACGAGCAGATTCTAAATGTGCAATTTTTTTAAATCGTAATACAAACGAAAAAATAGGATCATTTTAAAAATTGAACATACCCGAGATGTCCTACTTTGGGAACCACTGGTGCCACTCCAGGTGGGCTCATGAGGTCCAAATTCAAAACTTAAATTCGACTACACTTCCTCTTTGCGCATGTGAAATTTCATTCAAATCCTTTTATGTTTAGAACACATTTACTTCAGACAAACTCTTGTCCGATTTTGTGTTTGAGTCACTTGTACATAAATATTTTTCACAGTTGTGTTCCTGATTGTGGCAAATGTGAGCATGGCTTCTGTAGTGGCCCGGAAAAATGTAACTGTAACTCTGGTTTTGAACTTGTGGGCGACACTTGCCAACCTGTGTGTAATAATTGTGAGAATGGCTCTTGTAAAATACATGGAAAATGCGAGTGTAATAAAGGCTATGCAAAATCCATAACTTTTACCAAATGTGAACCAATATGTCAGACAAACTGTCCGAATGGAAGATGTATAGCACCAGACCAGTGTGCCTGTAATGAAGGTTATGAAAAATCTGTAAATGGTTCAACATGTAAACCGATTTGTGAGTCCGGCTGTAAAAATGGTAAATGTATAAAGCCTGGCCAGTGTGAATGCGACAGAGGTTATAGCTTAAATGCCAACAATGAGTGTGAACCAGTTTGCATAGGAGGCTGTTTAAATGGTCGATGTGTTGGGCCTAATTTCTGTAAATGCAATGAAGGCTTTAATATAATACCACCCTTAACCTGTAAACCGATTTGTAAGTCTGGTTGTCCAAATGGTAGCTGTATAGCACCGGAGACTTGTAAATGTAATGCTGGCTATGAAATGGACTCTCTACAAAAATGCCAACCTATTTGCAAAACTGGTTGTGCCAATGGTTCATGCAACTCACCGGAACAATGTGAATGTAATCTAGGGTTTGAAATGGATAAGGAAAACATATGTCAACCTATTTGTAAGACTGGTTGCCCAAATGGCACTTGTAAAGCTCCTGGTTTATGTGAATGTAATGAGGGCTATAAAATGAACTTGCAGGGAAATTGTGAACCTGTTTGTGAGCAAGATTGCTTAAATGGCCACTGTATTAAACCAAATACTTGTGAATGTTTGCAGGGTTTTCAGCAATTAACAGATGCTGAATGTGAGCCTATTTGCCGGACAGGCTGTCCTAATGGCAAGTGTATTGCACCCGAAACATGTGAATGTAATGAGGGCTATAACATGTCCAGCTTTAATAAATGTGAACCAATTTGTTCACAAGGCTGTTCAAATGGTCAATGTACAGCTCCTGAGTTTTGCACTTGTGATTCTGGCTACTTCAAAGCCACACCCAGTACCTGTCAGCCAGTATGTGAATTTGGCTGCTTAAATGGCCGCTGCATGGCTCCAAATAGCTGCGAATGCGATAAAGGCTATCAAATGATGAACGACACTAACCAATGTGAAGCAATTTGCAGTCAAGGCTGTGAAAATGCCATTTGTATAGCTCCCAATGGGTGTAAATGTTATTTTGGTTATCAATCAACTATCAGCAATCATTGTCAACCCATTTGTGAATCTGGCTGTCCCAATGGTTATTGTATATCACCGGAAATCTGTGCTTGCGACAAGGGTTACAAAATGAACGCCAAAGATACATGTGAACCGACTTGTAGCTCAACATGTCGCAATGGTAAATGTGTAGCTCCCGAAGTGTGCAAATGTAATGACCATTACGAAATGACTGATGCTGGTAACTGTGAACCGATTTGTAAAAATGGCTGTCCTAATGGACAGTGTATAGAACCAGATAACTGTGTATGCTTTGAGGGTTACAAAAAACTTTTGACAAATTCCTGTTTACCAGTTTGTGAAACTGGATGTCCGAATGGTAAATGTGTGGCTCCTGAGATCTGTGAATGTAATCATGGTTATGCTATATTTGAGAATAAATGCGAACCTATTTGCCTAGAAGAGTGCATAAATGCAGTGTGTAGTTCCCCCGATAAATGTGAATGTAAACCGGGTTATTTTAAAACATCCAACAGTTCATGCTCAGCCATTTGTGATCGTGGATGTGTGAATGGTGTCTGTTTGGCACCCAATAATTGTGAATGTGCCGCAGGATATAACAAAACATCGTTAGGGACATGTGAGCCCATATGTGCCGCCAACTGTCAAAATGCCCAATGTATAGCACCGGAAGTGTGCCAATGTAAGGAGGGCTACATAAAAACTCTAGCAAATAAATGTGAGCCGATTTGCTCTAACCCCTGTGATAATGGCACATGCACTAAACCAAACATATGCTCCTGTAATGCAGGTTATGAACTAAATTCAGCTAATAAATGTTCGCCCATTTGTCATCCTGAATGTTTAAACGGCCAGTGTATAGCTCCTAATAGCTGCCAATGTCACAAAGATTTTCAACTGAACGAGGAAAATAATTATGAAAGAATAAATCCCGATAAGAGACAACAAACATGTTTACTTGACTGCCTTAATGGTAACTGCCTAAATGGAGAGTGCTCTTGTCCAAACAATTTCATCCTAAAAAGTTTTAAGTCACAAGATATTTGTCTACCAAAATGTCATCAAGATGAGGATTGTTTAAATGGCTTGTGCTCTTCGAATGGTGTGTGTAAATGTTTACAGGGTTTTGAAATTTCCAACCTTACTTTGCAGTGTGAGCAGGCCAAACCTGTGAGTTTGGAAACTGTTCAAATTTCGAATTCTTTTGTAATCTGGTCCATCATAGTGCCCTTTGTGTTATTCGTATTGGTGGTGTTTGGTGTATTGTTGACAATTTGTGTAGCATAGGTGAGTGATAATTTAAGTTGATTATTTGATTATGGGACGAAACGAAAAAAATTCGATAAAAAAAAAAGAATTTTTGTACACTGTCCAAAAACATATTTGGAACAGTATAGCGACCCTAAAATTCTGAAAGGACATGTTGAGTAGATCATTTTTGTAGAATAAACTTCTAGTCCAGCTGGTCTGAATTTGTTTTTTACAGAGGGTCAATGTTTTCATTTTTTGATCGAAAGTAGCATTATACTAACTGAAAAAAATGTTGTAAGTTAATATCTGAGACAATTCTTATGGTCAGAGTTATATTGTAGAATTTTATGGGGATAATTTTTGTGGAAGATATTAACCCTCTAGCTCCTCTCTTTAGGGGGCAAATTGTCCCCTTTTTCGAGAAAATCGAAAAAAGTCCTTTTAAAAAGGACATTTAAGGATTCAAATATTCTACGAAAATTTTTGATGGAAAATATCAGTCACTAAAGACACAAAAGTTGTAAATAGGGCCCTTTACGCAAAATTAGCAAAATTACACGCCATATCGGGTCACAAAAAATCTATTTATAATCCGAATGAGCTGATATTTGAAATATAAATAGTCCATAAGGAGATCTACAAAATATATTTAAATATATGTAAGTTATCTCTTTTAGTTCAGGAGATATTTAGTTTTATTTATTTATTTTTTTAATTCAGCTCGATCTTTTTTTGGTTTTTTAGATATGGCGGGCCTACGAAGGTTCGAAATTTTGTTTTTTTAAATATTATCTATATTCGCTATAAAATTTCGAAAACAATAAAAATAACATGCTAATAGTTATCTCATCCCTATAAAAAGTTACACGCATCCAAATTTGGAACATGAAAAAATGGCCATATTTTTTACGTTTAAGCTTATAAATAATTAAGCTTAAAGGGCTATATTTACACGCAATGAAACCTCCAATGAAATTTTACGCCAAAAAATTTCGTAGAATATTTTAATCCTTAAATGTCCTTTTTGAAAGGACTTTTTTCGATTTACTTAAAAAAGAGGTCAAATTGACCCCTAAACAGAGGAGCTAGAGGGTTAAAATCTTCCACAGAAATTATCCCCATAAAATTCCATAATATAACTCTGACAGTAAGAATTCTCTCAGATATTAACTTACAACATTCTTTTTCAGTTAGTATAATGCTACCTTCGATCAAAAAATTAAAACTGTGACCCACTGTAAAAAAAATTCAGACCAGCTGGACTATAAGTTTATTCCACATAAATGATATACTCAATATGCTCTTTCAGAACTATAGGGTCACTATTCTGTTCCAATCAAAAAGGCTCAATTTGTTGGGCAGTGTAATTTGTAAACATTTTTTTCATGGTCGTTTAAAATTAAAAGTTCCCCAGAAATGTTGTATATTTTTGAATGAATATTTATAATTTTACCTTCTTTTTGCAGAAAACGAGTATGACATTAGGCAGCTTTCCCAGACTAACCACTTCAATCAGGGGATTGACGAAGAAGAAAATTTGATGTGAAAACTGTACCCACTGGCTCAAGTAAACGCTTTGGCAATGTCAGAAAAGTGCTACGATTTCAATGAAATTTACTACAGATATTTCACCCATTCCGTTCTAGAAATATGACGTCTTTTTTAAATGATTTCAAGTTTTAAATGAAAAACAATTTTATTATTGAAAATTTAATTTTCGGATATTTGTAAATAAAAAACTCAGGCACAAAATCAGTTTTGTAAAATTACCCAATATTTCTTTTAATAAAAAAGTATAATTTATGTTTTATATTTCAAGTAAGATTGTTATCTTCGGTTGTGCCGAATCTTGTATACCCACCATCAATGTGGGGGTATTAGGGTGGCCTTTAACAAAAAAAGTTTGGTGAATTTTTGTAAAAAAAATTATCCTGAAAAAATTTCATGTTAAACATCCGCTGAAGTTTTGAGTAATGTAATGTAATTTTTTAAGTTTTTGTAAATATTTTGCCATTCAAAAATTACTTTTGCAATTTAATTTAAAAGAATAGAAATGTGTATGTAATTTTTGTTCTAATGAGATATAAAAGACAAAAATTGGTTAAAAAATGTTTTAAATTAATGAAACATTCCCCAGGCCATTAACGTGTCTCAGGCCACTAAAACAAGAAATGTAGGAACAAAATTAACATGTTTTAAGAAATATTAAAATAAATAGTTTTTACTTAAAATATATCCATATTTAGTTGTATATGATACCGTTAACCTATTCGCAAATATGACCAAAAAATACATTTATTAACGGCAGCTTCAAAACTCCACTTTGGAATTTTGTTAAATTTTGTTAAAGAAATTTCAGAATTTTTTGATCCTGACATTGGGAGTTATTAAGAATATAATAGGGAATAAAAATATGAAAAAAGTATGTCAATATCTTTTATAGTTTTTCCGTACCTGCGATTTAAATTTTACGAATTTCAAGAAAAGCTCATTGTTTGGCAATATATTTTAATATTTTGGTGAATGAACCCAATGAATTTTAAGTAAAACCTATTCAGAATATTATAGTCCAGATAATTCAAAATATAGTCTGAAAGTTTTACTTATATCGCAAAACGTTAACCCTTAAATCGTGAAGGTCAAAGGTAAATTTTTTCAATATTTGGAATTTCTAATGGAAAGATTGCGAAATGTTATATATTTTTGGTACGATTTTGATGAAACTTAAGAAAACAAGTAAGAGAGCTATATTCGGCTGTACCGAATCGTATATACCCTTCACCAAATTATAATTCGAAAAACAAATTTTAAATATTTTTATGTAAAAAAAATTTAATTTTTTCCAAAGTTGTTTTTTTAATTTTTTGGAAAAAAAAATTTTTGGAATTGTTATTTTAAATTTTTTTGGGTTTTCTAAATTTTTTTTTTTTTTTGGGTTAAAAAAAAATCGGTTAAAAAATATTTTTTCCGATTTTAATACATAATAGGTCCAACTTACTATCATTTTGTATACGTCGTTGCAAAGGTCTTTGAAATATCTATCATTAGATATCCATATTGGGTATATTAATGACTTAGTAAACCAGATATATGTCAAAAATCGATGTTGTCCTGGTTTTTTCCTCATATCTCAGCCATTTGTGGACCGATTTTGCTAATTTTAAATAGGAAACGTTTCGAAAGCATGTCTGACAGAATTATTGAAGATTTGCTTCCCGAAATATCTGGGGTCTACAGAAAATTGATTTCAACAGACAGACGGAAAATTATATTGTGGAAATTACAAACTTATATATACCCTTCTCATGAAGGTGAAGGGTATAAATATAACATGATGTCTAGTATTTATAATAACAGCACAAAACTGGAAATTAATCCTTAATAACACTTGGGGTTAAAAGAGTCCCAAACTTCCAAAATCATAAAAACCCTTGTCAATTTCAATAGTGCTGATCAAAATTTGATTTTTAAAGTAACCCATTTAAAACAAGTAAGAGAGCTATATTCGGCTGTGCCGAATCTATATACCCTTCACCAAATTATACTTTAAAATAAAATAAATTTTTTTAAATATTTTTAGATAAACAAGATTTAATTTTTTTTAATGGTTTTTCAAATTTTTTTTTTTTTAAATTATTTTTTATTTTTTTTTAAATTATTTTTTATTTTTTTTTAAAAAAAAGTTTTTTCCAAATTTTTTGTAAAAAAAAATGTATGACAAAAAATTTTTTTGATGAAAAAAAAATTCGGGTTAAAAAATATTTTTCCCGATTTTGACCCATTGTAGGTCCAATTTACTATAGCCTTATCTACATCGTTGCAATGGACTTTGAAATATCATTAGATATCCATATTGTCTATATTAATGACTTAGTAATCCAGATATAGTTACAAAATAGGTCAAAAATCGAGGTTGTCCCGGTTTTTTGCTCATATCTCCGTTATTTATGGACCGATTTTGCTGATTTGAAATAGCAAACTTCTCGAAAGCATTTCTGACAGAATTATTGAAGATTTGGATCCCGAAGATATCTGGGGTCTTCAGAAAATTGATTTCAACAGACAGACAGACGGACGGACATGGCTTAAACGACTCCGCTATCTATAAGGATCCAGGATATATATACTTTATAGGGTCGGAAATGAAAAATGTAGAAATTACAAACGGAATGACAAACTTATATATATCCTTGCCACTCATGGTGAAGGGTATAAAAATTTTCATAATTTTGATCACAAATTTTTTAGACTGCAAAATATTGTGTTTATACCTTATTTTTTGCTCTAATTATTTAATTAATATTTTATTGTGGATTTTTGAAGAATAAAATTGATGTTAACCCTTTAGTGTACTTTTGATTTATTAAATATAAAAAATAACTTGAGTGATTCAGTTTATTTAATTTTAAAAAAACATTAAAATTAACACCATTCATATTGGCTGCATTTTTCGTGATTTTAAAAGTTGAGTGTCATTTTAACCCCAAGTGCTATTAAGGGGTTAATTTCCATTTTTGTGCTGTTATTATAAATACAAGACTTCATGTTGTATTTTTTCCTTTATGTCTCATTAGAACGAAAATAACGTACACATTTCTATTCTTTCAAATTAAACTGCAAAAGTAATTTTTTATTGGCAAATTTTCACAAGTACTGAAAAAATTATTTAATTGGTTAAAGCTTAACCCCAACTTATCTTTATTAAGAGGCATCCTAATATATAAACACTTGTGGTTGATTGTTTAGAGCAAATATATAATATTTTTATATCCGCCACGGTAAAAATGAGGGTTATATTGAGTTTGTCATTCCATTTGTAACATATCGAAATATTGGTCGTACAACCAAAAAGTATTTGTCTGCTGTTTTCACGATAGCGCCTCGAGGAAAGAACGAGATAAATGAAATTTTCTCCAAATATTAGCTGTTGATATCTGACTATCTAAAAATAGGCCGAATCGGTAAACAGTTTTTGATCACAATATTGGTGGTGGGTGTATATGATTCGGCTCCACCGAATATAACACAATTACTTGTTAATATTAACTTCTGCGGTAGATTTTAAAATGTTTCTTATAGAACCCTTTAGAAAATAACTTATGACAATTCATATCTTTACATGTTAATCATTCTAACATGTAATAGTTGATTTTAAACGTTTAACAAAGCAACAACTCATAAAACGAACTTCTTTAAGGCAAAATGTTATTTTGGAAACTTTATATCATTTTAAGTTTTAGCTGCATTTTTGTTTGGAGTAATTTTTGTACGCGTCTTACTAAGAGGCCTGTTCGAAAAACGGTTATGAGAAATGGTGTTCTTGCTTATCATGTAAGTCTTTGTAAGGACTGAGATCGTAAATTGTAACATACATTTATATTAAACCTCTGCATGAATGGATTTGTTGTTAAGTAGTACACGTGTACTTTATGTTGAAGCCAATGCAGCTGCATGCAGAAAAGACAAGATATCGATAACTTTTCTTTAGAAAAGACAAGTTATCGATAACTTTTCTTTAGAAAAGACAAGTTAGCGATAACTTTTCTACAGAAAAGACAAGTTATCGATAACTTTTTTATAGAAAAGACAAGTTATCAATAAATCGTGAAGGTCAAAGATCAATATTTTCAATATTTGGAATTTCTCATGGAAGGATGAAACATAAGAAAAATATAACATGAAGTCTAGTATTTATAATAACAGGTCAAAAATGGAAATTAACCCTTAATGACACTTGGGGTTAAAATGACACTCAACTTTTAAAATCACGAAAAATGCAGCCAATATGAATGGTGCAAATTTTAATGTGTTTTTTTTTTTTTTGTAATTAAATAAACTGAATCATTCAAGTTATTTTGTAAATCTAATAGATCAATGGTTAAAATCAATTTTATTATTCAAAAATCCTCAATAAAATATTAATAAAACTTTTAATGCAAAATCCAGGTATAAATACAATATTTTGCCGTTTGAAAAACGTGTGGGCAAAATTAAACAAAATTGTGACCATTTTGGCTTAGTAATAATTCTATTTTCTAATACACAATACAATATTAAATTGACAATTTTTTTTTATTGTTTTAGATGTTTGGGGCATTTTAACCTCAAGTGCTGTTAAGAGTTAATTTTAATTTTTCTGCTGTGTAAATACTAGTCTTTGCCTTATATTTTTCTTAAGTTTAATCAAAATCGGCCTAGCAAAATATATAACATTTCGCCATCTTCCCATGAGAAATTCCAAATATTGAAAAATTTTACTTTTGACCTTCACGGTTCAAGGGTTAGCGTTTTTCGATTTTAGTAAAACTTTCAGTCTATATTTAGAATCTCCTGGACTATAACATTCTGAATAGGTTTTACTAAAAATCAAAACAGTAAGGAAATTCGGCTGATTCGTCAAAATATGGCCAAAAAATTAGTTTTTCTCGAAAATTGCTAAATTTAAATCGCTCGTACGGAAAAACTATAGGAGGTATTTAATTTTTTCATATTTTTATTCCCTATTATATTCTTAATAAATCCCAATGTGATGATCAAAAAATTCTGAAATTTGTTTAACAAAATTTTTAAAAATTTGAAAATCGAGATTCGAAACTGCCGTTAAAAAAATAATTTTTTTTGGCCATACCTGCGAAAAGGTTAACGGTATCCTACGAAGACAAAAACTCATACACAAGTAAATACGGATATATTTTAAATAAAAATTAGCTTTTATTTAAATTTTTCTCGAAATATGTTAATTTTTTTTCCTAAATTTCTGGTTCAAGTGGCCTGAGACACGATAATGGTCTGGCGAATTTGTAATAATTTTAACATTTTTTAACCAAATTTTGTCATTTCTATCTCATTACAATGATAATTACGTACACATTTCGATTATTTTGCATTCAATTGCAAAAGTATGTATTTAGTAGCAAAATTTTTACAAAAACTGAAAAATTAGCTGAAAACTTAATTTTGGCGATAATACGGTTTTTGGGTCATTTTGACCCAAAGTAGAAAAAAAAATTTAATTTACTATTTATTAGTATAAATAAATCTACATATTTCTAGAAAACAATGCAGAAAGTTAACGAGTTTCACCTATTTATTTCATATAAATAGTAAAATTTTGCTTATATCTTAACTTTGACTTCGATTGTTGTCCAAAAATTGTTGTCCGATTTGGCTCACATTTTCAGAACTTAACTTTTAGGCCTAGTGTCGCAATATTCCACCCGGCTTTCTTCAAAATTGTAACAAACATTTTTTTCCAAGCAGATCATTGCCACTCTTATCTATTTTTCAGACAATGTACGAAACTAAAACAGTAAAGTATTGTTGCCGTGGCTATCGTTTGAAAAATGCACAATGTATACCCGTTTGCTCGAAAGGTTGTGAAAATGGCAAATGTGTGAAACCCAATCAGTGCGAATGCGAAAAAGGATATAAGTTCTTTAGCGAATTTTCTCGTAATCGGTAAGTTATTGACTTATTATCTTAACTTCAGTTCTAAGTTAAATTTATTGAAAAACAAAATACAAAATATTTTTGATTATTGTTTATTGTTTAAAACAAATACGATTACACGGTGCTACGATGGAAAAAAAAAACTTTGAAAACGACCTAGCGTAGGTTATAGGTCTTGCTGAGTACATTACAAATTGTGCCGAAAAATTTCAGAAACACCGTCAAATTCAGAAGTTATTCTGATTATGCGGGTGTTTTAAAATCTTTGAAAACGATTTCAGTATGTCCTCACCTAGGCCTACAACCACCATTAGGTCGCTTTTCAAGTTCTGACAAAAAGTGTCATTTTGTAGCAGAGTGTTATTATGATTCGAGAAACTGACATGAACAAATGAGGGGTACAGAAGCAACGGCAGTATACTCCATTTTTTTTATTTTATATAATAGATAACAAAAACCAGTATCTCTAAAGATTATCATTATTTCGCTTCGCCAATCGCAGCAAAATAAAACATTTTTATTTTATATAAATTGCATATGTAAAATTATTATTATATACAATAATAATAATTTTTATTTTCAGTTGTGTTCCCGATTGTGGCAAATGTGAGCATGGCTATTGCAGTGACCCGGGAAAATGTAGCTGTAACTCTGGTTATGAACTTGTGGACGAATATTGCCAACCAGTGTGTAATAATTGTGAGAATTGCTCTTTTAAAATAGATGGCAAATGCGAGTGCAATGAAGGCTATAAAAAATCCATATCTTTTGACAAATGTGAACCAATATGTCAGACAAACTGTCCCAATGGCAAGTGTATAGCACCCGAAACATGCCAATGTAATAAGGGCTATAACATGTCCAGCTTTAATAAATGCGAGCCAATTTGTTCACAAGGCTGCTCAAATGGTAAATGTACAGCCCCTGAGTTTTGCACTTGTGATTCTGGCTACTCCAAGGCCACACCCAGTACCTGTCAGCCAGTATGTGAATTGGGTTGCCTAAATGGCCGTTGCATGGCTCCAAATAGCTGTGAGTGCGATAAAGGCTATATAATGATGAATAATGCCAACCAATGTGAACCAATTTGCAGTGAGGGTTGTGTAAATAGTTTTTGCATAGCTCCCGATACCTGTGAATGTAATTTTGGTTATAAAACAATTTCCAAAAACCATTGTGAACCCATTTGTGAATCTGGTTGCCGGAATGGTCATTGTATTTCATCCGAAATTTGTGAGTGTAATAAGGGTTATGAAATGAACTCAGAGAATGAATGTGAGCCGATATGCGGCTCTGGATGTCCGAAAGGAAAATGTATTGCTCCGGAAACCTGCGAATGCGATCAGGGATATCAAGTGAATGGTGAAAATATGTGTGAACCTATTTGTCAACCAGACTGTCTCAATGGCCAGTGTGTGGCACCAGATATTTGTGAATGTTTCAAGGACTATAGCCAGTCGTCACCCTACTCCTGCTTGCCAGTTTGTGAAACAGGTTGTCCGAATGGAAAATGTATTTCGCCCGGCATCTGTGAATGTGATCAGGGATACACAATGCAGGCAGATAATCAATGCGAACCGGTTTGCTCCAATGACTGCGAGAATGGTAAATGTGTGGCTCCGGAAACCTGTGAATGTCATCAGGGATATCAAATGAATGGTGAACAAAAATGTAAAGCAATATGTTCAGCAGGCTGCGACAATGGTCAGTGTGTCTCCCCTGAAACTTGTGAATGCTATCACGGATACCAAATGAATGACGAAAATAAATGTCAACCTGTTTCCCAAAAATTGGTAGTAGTTTCCTCAGGATGTCATAATATAAATTTTAGTTTTGCAATTTACATAGAATATTTTCTAATATTTATGTATGTTATAAATAAATTATAATAACTAATAAAGAAAAATGAGTGCTAGTAACTATTATAAGGCAATTATCAATGTTCAAGTCATTTTCTCAGGGAGACCTTCAATGTGGATGTAGAGTATCCCAAAAAAAAAATACCCAACATTTTTTTTATCCATAAAACTATAGTTAAATATGAAATTTTGTCTTTCTATCATGATTGCAACCCGTGCCGACTTGCGATTTTGTTTTGAGGTGCATTTACAAGGGGGAAAAATGCAATTTTTTCAGTTTTTGCAAAAATTTTGCCATTAAATAATTACTTTTGCAATTTAATTTAAAAGAATCGAAATGTGTTCTAGTAAGACATAAAACACAATAATTGGTTAAAAAATGTTAAAGTTATTAAAAAATCGCCAGGCCATTAACGTGTCTCAGGCCACTAGAACAAGAAATGTAGAAACAAAATTAACATATTGTGAGAAATATTAAAATAAAAGTACATTTTTATTAAAAATATATCCATATTTACTTGTATATGAGTTTTTGTCTTCTTAGGATACCTACTACCTACTCGCAGGTATAGCCAAAAAAAAATAATTTTTTTAACGGCAATTTCAAAACTCTATTTTCAAATTTTTAAAAATTTTGGTTAACAAATTTCAGAATTTTTTAATCATCACATTGGGATTTATTGAGAACATAATAGGGAATAAAAATATGAAAAAGGTATGACAATACCTCTTATACTTTTTCCGTACCTGCGATTTAAATTTTGCGATTTTTGAGAAAAACTAATTTGTTGGCCATATTTTGGCGAATGAGCCGAATTTCCTTACTGTTCCACTCTTGCGTTAATCTTGCGTTCCAAAACTCCAAAAAAAAAAATTGTTTGGGACACTCTAGTGGATAGGGATAAATGTTGTCCATTTTACGCCATACTTCACAGTATAATTTCAGAATACTTAGAACTAATTTGTGGAAAATTTTGTCAGGATTGCCGATTAATTAACATATTTATGATTTTTATTACTTAAACCGTATTGGGGGGCTATTTGTATTTAGATAAAGATGTATTTTAAATTTAGTTTAGAAGATATAAAGTTACCAAACAGTTTATCCTCTAAACCTTGGAATTTTCAAAATCCCTTCTTTGTGAATCTATGTATGGTTCAAATTTCATGTCTATGGTTTTTTGGATGGGCGATCAGTCAGTCACTCAGTAAGGTTACTCTTTTATAGACAGTGGTGGCCAGCTAATTAAGGACAAAATTGTTTGCTATATTCCATGTGATTCTCAATTAATTTTTCAAATATTTCCACAAATAAATATGCAAAAGCACTGGTGTTTTATTTAGCTGTATGTAAATATAAATTTTAGTAATTAAATTGTATGAGAGGTGCCACGCCCACTATTGAGAGTCCGCCCATTTTTGTTCTAAATATTAATATTGATGGTAGAATAACCGTACAAAATGTATGGACTCTATCTCTTATGGTATCCTATGCATTGTGGCTACTACTCCCATTTTTGCCTTAAATATTCAGGGACCGTAACGGTTATAAGGGATATGAAAAAAGTTATTTTATTACAGTTATTTTGTGACTTTAAAAATAAAAATCCATCTAAAACAGTTATTTTTCAACTAGGGTTTTTAATTTCCCGACCTTTTTTGATTCCCGGGAATCGGTAACATTTTTCTCTACATTCCCGGGTACCCGGCTATTCCCGAAATATATAATAATACTGTAAACTATGAATATTATATCAAAATTTCATATCAGAACTTAGTGTTATAATCATTATATATAGAGCTTCGTATTAATTAATTCAATTTGAGCTTAATTCACTAAAATCTTAATCCGTAATTCAAAAATTTCATTTATAAATCCATTCCCAATATCAAATTCTTTAGCTTCCTTCAAAAAAAAAAGTTGATTAATAACAGAATTTATTCAAACTTTGAATGGTTAAATTTTTGTTGATTCCAATCTACTACAAATTGAGTTAACATGATTTTTCTTCATTCAGTTTTATTTAGCTTTTAATCATTTTCTAAATGAATTGAAAGAAAATTTCCCTTTTAGTAAAAGGAATGAATTCAATAAATTTAACTGAATAGTTAAGATATAAAATTTATGTTGATCTCGAAAATTTCCAAAAGATTCTGCAAAACATACTCATTATAATGCTGTCATTCTTACCAAGGACTATTGCTGTGTTTCCTTTCAAGGCCAAAACCAATTCTATACTTGAAAATACCAAATGGTGAGCCGTCATCAAAAGAAGGGGCCTTTGTTCTATTAGTGTTTTCTGGAATAATTCGCACCGGTCAATCTTGGCATTGAAGATTGACTTTACCTCTATTTCTAGATCGTAAAGTTTTCCATATGCTTTTTTAAATTTTCATTCGAAAAACCCCAAATAAATAATTATAATAAGCGGTCTATTATTGCCGAGATATCAAAAAAAAAACATTTCACTTTTTTTTTTAAAAAAATAGAGTTCTAACTTTTTTTCTTTGTATTTTTGTCAGTTTTTAATTCCCGGGAATCCCGACTAAAAATCCCGGAAATCGAGTAGTGAAAAATTGGCAAAATTCCCGAGAAATTTGTCCTGGGAATTCCAGGGATAAAAACCCTATTTTCAATATAAAAATAAAAGTTCGCACGAAACTCTTAAAAAATCAGTTTTAAATAGCCGTCATAAAAAAACTCATTTGAGGAGTTTTATTTTTTCCGTCATAAAAAAAACTCATTTGAGGAGTTTGAAGTCATTTGAAGAGTTTTATTTTTCCCGTCAGAAAATAAAACTCATTTTATGAAAATTGACACCTAAAGCTTGCCGCTGGTCAGGTCATTACAATTTGTAAAGCCCCTTGCATTGCAATAATATAATTTTTCATTAAAATAAAATTAAGTGGGATTTTAATTTGTTATTGTTTGATTCCTATTATCAAATTGTTGTTGTTTTTTTCTTAAACAAATAAATTACTACATGAATTACATCACATAGACTCAATAAAGAAAGATACTGAAAAAAAGTAGAAAATAAACGAAAAGAGTTTTATTTTTTTATGGGAAAAATAAAACTCCTCAAGTGAATTTTATTTTATGATGGAAAAAATAAAAGTCCTTAAATGAGTTTTTTTTATGACGGTTATTTAAAACTTATTTTTTAGGTGTTTCGTGCAAACTTTCATTTTTACATTGAAAAATAACTGTTAACTTTGGAGTTGAGATAATTTGTTTAATATCACCATAGATTCTGAAAGAGCACGTCAATACGAATCTATAACAGTATAAGTCTCCGTTGACTCAAACATAGAGATTTTTTGATTTCAAATTTTCTAGATAACCGTTGTTTACGATCCCTGCAAATATTTACACAAATGGTGGAATTGCTCATGTAAAATTTGGAGTTTATAGCTATTACTGTTTCCTGGATATTTGATTTTTAAAATTCACTTTGTACCTCAATATCTCCTATAGTTTTTCCGGACTTTTAATGCCTAAATAATAAATATCAATGGTTTTTGTAAGAAAGTGCTGTGATAGACTTATTGAAGGTTTGGCTCTTAGTATTTTGTTCTGTTTTGTAAAATTTCCACAAAAATGTTAACAAATTTAGGAATAAAATTCGTCTTTTATTAAAAACTAGTTGACCGCCCCGGCTTCGCCCGGTAACATTTACTAATGTAAGCTCTTCAAGTTTCCCCAACCCACATACAACTGCCTGTTCTTATTTATTTGCAAATAAAATACATAAATTTGTACTGCATACTTTAGGGAGCTTTTTTATTACAGTTGACTGGACTCAAAAAAAATTCCGAATCGAAAAAAAAAATCAGCCAAATTGCTCCAGCCGTTCTCACGTGATGCCATTACATACATGGACCATTTAATTTTTATGTACATATATAGATAAACAGACTTGTAAATTTCATTAAATTCAAAACATGTCATCATATTGATGTGAGTCAGACGAATTAATTACAGGAAATGAAAACTATTAAATCACACAAAAAAATTCTAGTAAAGCAATCTGAAAATAACATTTACTATTTCACAACTTTTCCAAATGCACCAATGATTCTAAGAAATACATTTAAATAATTACATGAAACCACTGACCAGAAAGTGGTTTTAAATGTGGTTAAATACTTCGAAAAATAAATATTTTTTTTAATAAAAAACAGTGACGATGAATCTAAACAAAATTTAACAAAAATAAGCGATCTAATCTTATGACGATTGATCCGTAATAAGTCATAGCTCCCATATACACGTCTACACTCTTTATAGTGCAGAGACAAGACATTTCTTGTTCTAGTGGCCTGAGGAATTTTTAGTAACTTTAACATTTTTTAAACAATTTTTGTCTTTTATATCTCATTAGAACGACAATTACGTACTCATTTCTATTCTTTCAAATTAAATTGCAAAAATAATTTTTTAATTGCAAAATTTTTTAAAAGTACTGATAAAATTGCATTTTTCCCCCTTGTAAATGAATCTGAAAACTTCAAAGGGCTTGCCTTAACCCCAACTGATTTACCTAAAATTTTTTCAGGATCTATTTACTAAAATTCACCAAACGCGGGGGTGAGACTGGGAAAAATCCAACTTTTGTAATAGGAGGAGATTGTTTAGAGCAAATATATAATATTTTTATATCCGCCACAGTAAAAATGAGGGTTATGTTGAGTTTGTCATTCCATTTGTAACATATCGAAATATTGGTCGTAGAACCAAAAAGTATTTATCTGTCCGTCTGTTGTTTTCACGATAGCGCCTCGAGGGACGAACGAGATTGATGAATTTTTTTCCAAATATTAGCTGTTGAAATTTGACTATCTAAAAATAGGCCGAATCGGTAAACAGTTTTTGAACGCAATATATGCAAATTTTTCTTTAGACTTACCGCTATATATATTTTGATGCTGATAACATTTAAATGCATTAATTTAGCAAAGTGAAATTTACTTCTAATATTTGGATGAAATTTTTTGAATAAATACATTTATCTGGTTAAACCAGATAAATGCCCGTATTATATTAGTGATGAGTATATAAGATAATATAGCCAACAGATATAAGAATATAACACACTTACTTGTTAATATTACCTTCTGCGGTAGATTTTAAAATGTTTCTTATAGAAACCTTTAGAAAATAACTTATGACAATTCACATTTTTACATGTTAATCATTCTAACATGTAATAGTTGATTTTAAACGTTTAACAAAGCAACAACTCATAAAACGTACTTCTTTACGGCAATATGTTATTTTGGAAACTTTATATCATTTTAAGTTTTAGCTCTATTTTGGTTTGGTGTAATTTTTGTACGCGTCTTACTAAGAGGCCTGTTCGAAAAACGGTTATGAGAAATGATGTTCTTGTTAATCAGGTAAGTCTTTGTACATGTACTACGTTTGTACTACGATTTATCCTTTCATAGCCTCTGCTTGTCTTTTATATTGAAAAGACAAGTTATCGATAACTTTTATATAAAAAACTCATGTAATCGATAACTTTTCTATAGGAAAGATAAGTTATCGATAACTTTTCTATAGGAAAGATAAGTTATCGATAACTTTTCTATAGGAAAGATAAGTTATCGATAACTTTTCTATAGGAAAGATAAGTTATCGATAACTTTTCTATAGGAAAGATAAGTTATCGATAACTTTTCTATAGGAAAGATAAGTTATCGATAACTTTTCTATAGGAAAGATAAGTTATCGATAACTTTTCTATAGGAAAGATAAGTTATCGATAACTTTTCTATAGGAAAGATAAGTTATCGATAACTTTTCTATAGGAAAGATAAGTTATCGATAACTTTTCTATAGGAAAGATAAGTTATCGATAACTTTTCTATAGGAAAGATAAGTTATCGATAACTTTTCTATAGGAAAGATAAGTTATCGATAACTTTTCTATAGGAAAGATAAGTTATCGATAACTTTTCTATAGGAAAGATAAGTTATCGATAACTTTTCTATAGAAAAGACAAGTTATCGATAACTTTTCTATAGAAAAGACAAGTTATCGATAACTTTTCTATAGAAAAGACAAGTTATCGATAACTTTTCTATAGAAAAGACAAGTTATCGATAACTTTTCTATAGAAAAGACAAGTTATCGATAACTTTTCTATAGAAAAGACAAGTTATCGATAACTTTTCTATAGAAAAGACAAGTTATCGATAACTTTTCTATAGAAAAGACAAGTTATCGATAACTTTTCTATAGAAAAGACAAGTTATCGATAACTTTTCTATAGAAAAGACAAGTTATCGATAACTTTTCTATAGAAAAGACAAGTTATCGATAACTTTTCTATAGAAAAGACAAGTTATCGATAACTTTTCTATAGAAAAGACAAGTTATCGATAACTTTTCTATAGAAAAGACAAGTTATCGATAACTTTTCTATAGAAAAGATAAGTTATCGATAACTTTTCTATAGAAAAGATAAGTTATCGATAACTTTTCTATAGAAAAGATAAGTTATCGATAACTTTTCTATAGAAAAGACAAGTTATCGATAACTTTTCTATAGAAAAGATAAGTTATCGATAACTTTTCTATAGAAAAGACAAGTTATCGATAACTTTTCTATAGAAAAGACAAGTTATCGATAACTTTTCTATAGAAAAGACAAGTTATCGATAACTTTTCTATAGAAAAGACAAGTTATCGATAACTTTTCTATAGAAAAGACAAGTTATCGATAACTTTTCTATAGAAAAGACAAGTTATCGATAACTTTTCTATAGAAAAGACAAGTTATCGATAACTTTTCTATAGAAAAGACAAGTTATCGATAACTTTTCTATAGAAAAGACAAGTTATCGATAACTTTTCTATAGAAAAGACAAGTTATCGATAACTTTTCTATAGAAAAGACAAGTTATCGATAACTTTTCTATAGAAAAGACAAGTTATCGATAACTTTTCTATAGAAAAGACAAGTTATCGATAACTTTTCCATAGAAAAGACAAGTTATCGATAACTTTTCTATAGAAAACACAAGTTATCGATAACTTTTCTATAGAAAACACAAGTTATCGATAACTTTTCTATAGAAAAGACAAGTTATCGATAACTTTTCTATAGAAAAGACAAGTTATCAATAACTTTTCTATAGAAAAGACAAGTTATCAATAACTTTTCTATAGAAAAGACAAGTTATCGATAACTTTTCTATAGAAAAGACAAGTTATCGATAACTTTTTTATAGAAAAGACAAGTTATCGATAACTTTTCTATAGAAAAGACAAGCTATCGATAACTTTTCTATGGAAAAGACAAGTCATCGATAACTTTTCTATGGAAAAGACAAGTCATCGATAACTTTTCTATAGGAAAGACAAGTCATCGATAACTTTTCTATAGAAAAGACAAGTCATCGATAACTTTTCTATAGAAAAGACAAGTCATCGATAACTTTTCTATAGAAAAGACAAGTCATCGATAACTTTTCTATAGAAAAGACAAGTTATCGATAACTTTTCTATAGAAAAGACAAGTTATCGATAATTTTACTATAGAAAAGTCAAGCTATCCAGTAATGTGCATATATATATTTTTCAGACAATGTACGAAGCAACAACAGTTAGGGAATGTTGCCGTGGCTATCGTTTGAAAAATGAACAATGTATTCCAGTTTGCCGCAAAGGTTGTGCAAATGGCAACTGTGTGAGACCCAATCAGTGCGAGTGCAAAATAGGATATAAGTTCTTTAGCGAATTTTCTCGTAATCGGTAAGTTATTGATTTATTATCTTAACTTCAGTTCTAAGTAATTGTTTAAAACAAACATGATACAACAAGTAAGAGAGTTATATTCGGCTGTGCCGAATCTTATATACCCAAACAAATTGTTTTTTCCAAAGTTGTTTTTTAAATTTTTTGGAAAAAAAAAATTTCTAATTGTTTTTTTTTTGAAATTTAATTTTTTTTTTTTAATTTAAAATTTAAAATTTTTTTTTAATATTTAGCGAAAAAATAGCTTTTATTAAAAAAAAAAATTCGGGTTAAAAATATTTCTATATACAAATTTACATACATAAATATTTATAATAATTTTTATTTTCAGTTGTGTTCCCGATTGTGGCAAATGTGAGCATGGCTTTTGTAGTGTCCCAGGAAAATGTATATGTAACTTTGGATTTGAACTTGTGGGAGACACTTGCCAACCTGTGTGTAATAATTGTGAGAATGGCTCTTGTAAAATACCCGGAGTATGCGAGTGCAATAAAGGTTATGCAAAATCTATAGCTTTTACCAAATGTGAACCAATATGTCAGACAAACTGTCCGCATGGCAGGTGTATAGCACCAGACCAGTGTGCCTGTAATGAACGTTATCAATTGAATAATCTAAATGTTTGTGAAGCCATTTGTGAAAATGGCTGTCAAAATGGCAAATGTATAGCACCAGATACATGTATATGTAATACGGGTTATCAAAAATCTGTAAATGGTTCAACATGTAAACCGATTTGTGAGTCTGGCTGTAAAAATGGTAAATGTATAAAGCCTGGCCAGTGTGAATGCGACAGAGGTTATAGCTTAAATGCCAACAATGAGTGTGAACCAGTTTGCATAGGAGGCTGTTTAAATGGTAGATGTGTGGTACCTGATTTCTGTGAATGTAATGCAGGCTATGAAATGGACTCTCTACAAAAATGCCAACCTATTTGCAAAACTGGTTGTCCCAATGGCACCTGTAAGTCACCGGATCAATGTGAATGTAATCAGGGTTTTGAAATGGATAAGGAAAACATATGTCAACCTATTTGTAAGACTGGTTGCCCAAATGGCACTTGTAAAGCTTCTGGATTATGTGAATGTAATGAGGGCTATAAAATGAACTTGCAGGGAAATTGTGAACCTGTTTGTGAGCAAGGTTGTTTAAATGGTCACTGTATTAAACCAAATACTTGTGAATGTTTGAAGGGTTTTCAGCAATTAACAGCTGCTGCATGTGAGCCTATTTGCCATACAGGCTGTCCTAATGGCAAGTGTATTGCACCCGAAACATGTCAATGTAATGAGGGCTATAACATGTCCAGCTTTAATAAATGCGAGCCAATTTGTTCACAAGGCTGTTCAAATGGTCAATGTACAGCCCCTGAGTTTTGCACTTGTGATTCTGGCTACTCCAAGGCCACACCCAGTACTTGTCAGCCAGTATGTGAATTGGGTTGCCTAAATGGCCGTTGCATGGCTCCAAATAGCTGTGAGTGCGATAAAGGCTATAGAATGATGAATGATACCAACCAATGTAAACCAATTTGCAGCCAAGGTTGTGCAAATAGTTTTTGCATAGCTCCCGATACCTGTGAGTGTAATTTTGGTTTTAAAACAATTTCCAAAAAACATTGTCAACCCATTTGTGAATCTGGTTGCCCGAATGGTCATTGCATTTCACCCGAAATTTGTGAGTGTAATAAGGGTTATGAAATGAACTCAGAGAATGAATGTGAACCGATATGTGGCTCTGGGTGTCCGAAAGGAAAATGTATTGCTCCAGAAACCTGCGAATGCTATCAGGGATATCAAATGAATAGTGAAAATATGTGTGAGCCAATTTGTCAAGATGGCTGTCTCAATGGCCAGTGTGTGGCACCAGATACCTGTGAATGTTTCAAGGGCTATAGCAAATCGTTATCCAACTCTTGTTTTGCAGTTTGTGAAACAGGTTGTACGAATGGAAAATGTATTTCGCCCGGCATCTGTGAATGTGATCAGGGATACACAATGCAGGCAGATAATCAATGTGAAGCGGTTTGCTCCAAAGACTGTGAGAATGTTAAATATGTGGCTCCGGAAACCTGTGAATGTCATCAGGGATATCAAATGAATGGTGAAAATAAATGTAAAGCAATATGTTCAGCAGGCTGCGACAATGGTCAGTGTGTCTCCCCTGAAACTTGTGAATGCTATCAGAAATACCAAATGAATGGCGAAAATAAATGTCAACCTGTTTCCCGAAAATTGGTAGTGGTTTCCTCAGGATGTCATAATATAAATTTTAGTTTTGCAATTTATATAGAATATTTTGTAATATTTATGTATATTATAATTAAATTATAATAACTAATAAAGAGGAATGTGTACTAATAGCTACTATAAGGCAACTATGAATGTTCAAGTCACTTTCTGAGGGAGACCTTGTATGTGGATAGGGACAAATGTTGCCTTGGCCGTATAGAAATTGCATGGCAATTTGCCAATTTTCTAAAATTAAATTTCAGTTCAAAAATTTACTTTCAAATTATATAAAATAAAAAGTTCAAATAATTACCAAAATATGTATAAATTAAAAAAATATTTAAATTTTATTATAATAAAAAACGATTTTTTATATAAAATATGAGTGATCACACACTGAGCTTATTTTTTATTGAATCGCAGTCTTTTCTTTAAAAATCACAGTATTAAAGAGTAATTATTATATTTTTATATATGAGGTCATGAGGTCATGCTGTTATGGTTATATATTTAGTCCTCACATTACCAAAATCAAAAGAAACAAGTAAGAGAGCTATATTCGGCTGTGCCAAATCTTATATACCCTTCACCAAATTATACTTCAAAATACAAATTTTAAATATTTTTAGGTAAACAAAATTTTTTTTTTCCAAAGTTGTTTTTTTAATTTTTTGGAAAAAATTTTGTTATGTTATTTTATTTTATTTTTTAAATTTAAATTTTTTTTTTTTTAAATTTAAAAAAATCTTTGGTTTGTTAATTGTTTTAAAATAAAAAATCGGGTTAAATAATATTTTTTCCGATTTTAACCCATTGTAGGTCCAAATTACTATGGTGGGGCAGAATCGAAATTTTTTGGAAATAAATCTGGAGTTTCTAAACGGCTGGTCCGAGCGGGATAAACTTTGAATTGGGAGCTACTAATACTCCAGGGGCGGCACTATGGGGGCTCAAAGTAGGGTACCTTCGACATGTAAAATTTTTATATTCTTGGAAAGCGCTCGGATAGGTCTTAAAAGAAATGCCTGCGTGTACTATTTATCTCTTATAATTTTCTAGTTATAGGCATTTCAAAATTGAAATTTTAAAATTTTGCCATACCTTGGTTCGCTTTTTTAAAAATATAGGGCGCACTTTTGGACCGAATGGACTCGAAATTTTTTGTTAGTTAGACAACTAAATTACCAATAACATACAAAAGATTTCAGAGCAATATCGATTACAAATCCAAAAATTTTAAATTTCAAAAAATAGTATATTTTTGCTGTTTTTTGGACAAAAAGGTGACTTAACTCTTTTTTTATTAAAAAACAACTTTCTTTAAGAACGTATAACAATTTTATATTTTTCTATAAAGTTTGTTTACGGAGAACATTTTGGTAGAAAAAACATGTCCTATCTTTGGAACATGTCGGACCTACGCCCTTTAGAAATTGACCTATTTTTTTTATCAAAATTTCAACTTCGGCCACATGTTCTAAAATCCCAAAGCAGGGATCAGAAAACGGAAAGCAGCTTTGGAAACCCTGATGTGTTCCCTATTTATTCTTAAAGTATTTTCCCAGCCCCGAAGGAAATGTGAACCCTACCCCCTGGTTATACCTGATACATTTTTATCATGATATTCAAAATGGTTGTCTAGATAAAAAATTATCAGGTATAAGTCTTCATTTATTATTATTATTGCTTCGTTATGATAAAATTGTTAGTGCTTTTGCTTAGACAACTTTGTGTTGACAAATTTTCGTTATTGGTTGAATTTCAAACACAAAAATTATTGAATAGATAATTTTCGTAATTGAAAACACATTTTTGTTATTTTTTTTGTTTCAATTACGAAAATTATCTGGACCAATAACGAAAATTGTATATTCAATTGTCAAAATAATCAAATTCAAAACTCAAAATTCAATAGAAAATATCAAGAAATTTTGTTTTCGACCAAATCAGTACTTGATTTAATAAATGTTTGAATTGAAATATAATATTTTCTGTGTATATCAAAATTTTAATAAAAGCCGGAGCTCTTGTTACAGTGAATGGAGATTGTTACCGCACCAATATGGATGACATCGTTTCGGGCGAAATGTGGTTTCAACAGGATGACGCTACGTGCTATACGGTGACCACCGATTTATTGAAATCAAAATTTGGTGATAACTTGATTTCGAGAAATGAACCAGCTGGATATAACATTCCTACTTGTTAAATTTGAATTTGATTTTTCTCAATATTAATTTGGGTTTTCTCAATTTCAACTTGAATATGTGTCAGTATGACTAGATAATACCATTCTGCATAATTTATATAGATCAATAATTGTGGTAGAATGAGATTTTATAGTGGAAATATGTTTCTAAAATTGACTTCTGTGGTAGATTTTGAAATGAGTCTTATTAAACAACTATAGATTTTCAATAAAAACAGTCTTATGACAGTGCATATCTTTACATACTCGTCATTCGAATTACTCATACAATAAAGTAAATAATTAAAATAAATGTATCTAGAGAACAGTTGATTTGAAATGCTTAACTAAGCAACAGCTTTCAACACGTACTACTTACTGTAAGGAAAAATGTTGTTTTGGAAAGTGTACATAATTTTATGTTTTAGCCCTATTTTGGTTTGGTGTAATTGTACGCGTCTTATTAGTGGACCTCTTGAAAAAACGGTTACCATAAATGGTGTTGATGTTAAGGTGGTAAGTGGTCGTTTCTGTTTAATAACTATTGTTTAGAATGAAAATATACGCACACTTTTAATTTTACTGTGGAAATATAAACAAGCTTAATTTAAAAAACTTTTTATCGAATCCTTAAACTTTATTTAACGTAACAAAAGTGTCTCAATATCATACATCCAATAAGAAGAAACCTACAAATACTAAGATAAAAACACATCCACTGTATTGATATTTAGCTAATATAATCAATTTCTGAGTCTACTTATCCTTTCGTCTAACCGAAAATTATTTGTTTGGGTATGTTAAAATTCTCTTAGCCCCCAGACCGATAACTTTTCTATAGAAAAGAAAAGATATCATTAACTTTTCTATAGAAACGAAAAGCTATCGATAACTTTTCTACAGAAACGAAAAGCTATCGATAACATTTCTATAGAAACGAAAAGCTATCGATAACTTTTCTATAGAAACGAAAAGCTATCGATAACTTTTCTATAGAAACGAAAAGCTATCGATAACTTTTCTATAGAAACGAAAAGCTATCGATAACTTTTCTATAGAAACGAAAAGCTATCGATAACTTTTCTATAGAAACGAAAAGCTATCGATAACTTTTCTATAGAAACGAAAAGCTATCGATAACTTTTCTATAGAAACGAAAAGCTATCGATAACTTTTCTATAGAAACGAAAAGCTATCGATAACTTTTCTATAGAAACGAAAAGCTATCGATAACTTTTCTATAGAAACGAAAAGCTATCGATAACTTTTCTATAGAAAAGACAAGCTATCGATAACTTTTCTATAGAAAAGACAAGCTATCGATAACTTTTCTATAGAAAAGACAAGTTATCGATAACTTTTCTATAGAAAAGACAAGTTATCGATAACTTTTCTATAGAAAAGACAAGTTATCGATAACTTTTCTATAGAAAAGACAAGTTATCGATAACTTTTCTATAGAAAAGACAAGTTATCGATAACTTTTCTATAGAAAAGACAAGTTATCGATAACTTTTCTATAGAAAAGACAAGTTATCGATAACTTTTCTATAGAAAAGACAAGTTATCGATAACTTTTCTATAGAAAAGACAAGTTATCGATAACTTTTCTATAGAAAAGACAAGTTATCGATAACTTTTCTATAGAAAAGACAAGTTATCGGTAACTTTTCTATAGAAAAGACAAGTTATCGATAACTTTTCTATAGAAAAGACAAGTTATCGATAACTTTTCTATAGAAAAGACAAGTTATCGATAACTTTTCTATAGAAAAGACAAGTTATCGATAACTTTTCTATAGAAAAGACAAGTTATCGATAACTTTTCCGTAAAAAAGACAAGTTATCGATAACTTTTCCGTAAAAAAGACAAGTTATCGATAACTTTTCCGTAAAAAAGACAAGTTATCGATAACTTTTCCGTAAAAAAGACAAGTTATCGATAACTTTTCCGTAAAAAGGACAAGTTATCGATAACTTTTCCGTAAAAAGGACAAGTTATCGATAACTTTTCCGTAAAAAGGACAAGTTATCGATAACTTTTCCGTAAAAAAGACAAGTTATCGATAACTTTTCTATAGAAAAGACAAGTTATCGATAACTTTTCTATAGAAAAGACAAGTTATCGATAACTTTTCTATAGAAAAGACAAGTTATCGATAACTTTTCTATAGAAAAGACAAGTTATCGATAACTTTTCTATAGAAAAGACAAGTTATCGATAACTTTTCTATAGAAAAGACAAGTTATCGATAACTTTTCTATAGAAAAGACAAGTTATCGATAACTTTTCTATAGAAAAGACAAGTTATCGATAACTTTTCTATAGAAAAGACAAGTTATCGATAACTTTTCTATAGAAAAGACAAGTTATCGATAACTTTTCTATAGAAAAGACAAGTTATCGATAACTTTTCTATAGAAAAGACAAGTTATCGATAACTTTTCTATAGAAAAGACAAGTTATCGATAACTTTTCTATAGAAAAGACAAGTTATCGATAACTTTTCTATAGAAAAGACAAGTTATCGATAACTTTTCTATAGAAAAGACAAGTTATCGATAACTTTTCTATAGAAAAGACAAGTTATCGATAACTTTTCTATAGAAAAGACAAGTTATCGATAACTTTTCTATAGAAAAGACAAGTTATCGATAACTTTTCTATAGAAAAGACAAGTTTTCGATAACTTTTCTATAGAAAAGACGAGTTATCGAAAACCTATTTTTCTATAGAATTTATAGCTGAGTATTTGAGAGAAAAGTAAAGTGATCGATAACATTTTTATATAAAAGTCAAGCTATCAAATTCTATATCCTTATTTCAGAGATTGTCCGAATCAGAGACAGTACGTGTTTGTTGCCGTGGCTATCGCATGAAAAATAAAGTATGTACACCAATTTGCCCTAAGGGTTGTGAAAACGGCAACTGTGTAAAACCCAATCAGTGCGAGTGCAAAATAGGATATAAGTTTTTTAGCGAAAATACTACTAATCGGTAAGTTATTGACTTGTTATTTTGGCGTCAGTTCTAAGTTAAATGAATTGATTGTATAAATTATATTAGATTTTATTGAAAAAACAAATGCATATTAAAAACAAATATTATGGATCGAAGAACTAACATGAAGAAAATGGCTTGATATGATTTTTGTTTTATTTAAATTTTAAAAAAAATATTTATATTATTCTTCAGCTGTGTTCCCAAATGTGGCAAATGTGAGAATGGCTTTTGTAGCGGACCAGGCAACTGTACCTGTAATAGTGGTTTTGAACTTGTAGGCGCTACTTGCCAACTTGTGTGTAATAACTGTGAGCATGGCTCTTGTAAAATTCCTGGAAAATGCGAGTGCAATACAGGTTATAGAAATTCTACAATTTTTAACAAATGTGAACCAATATGCCAAAATAACTGTGTCAATGGCAGATGCATAGCACCAAATCAGTGCGCCTGTAATAAGGGTTATAAAATGAATGAATCGAATGCTTGTGAACCCATTTGTAAAGTACCTGATAAATGTGAGTGTGATAAGGGTTATGAAAAATCAGGAAATAATTTAAGCTGTACATCGATTTGTGAGCCGGGCTGTGAAAATGGCAAATGTATAGCACCCAATACTTGTGACTGTGATAAGGGTTATGAAATGAACTCGGAACAAAAGTGTCAGCCGATTTGCAAAACAGGTTGCCCCAATGGTAAATGCGTAGCTCCAGGAGTGTGCAAATGTAATGACCAGTATGAAATGACTGATGGTGATGACTGTGAACCGATTTGTAAAAATGGCTGTCCTAATGGTCAGTGTATAGAACCAGATAAATGTGTATGTTTAGAGGGTTATAAAAAGCTATTGGCAAATTCTTGTTTGCCAGTTTGTGAAACTGGATGTCCGAATGGTAAATGTGTGGCTCCTGAGATCTGTGAATGTAATCATGGTTATGCTATATTTGATAATAAATGCGAACCTATTTGCCTAGAAGAGTGCATAAATGCTGTGTGTAGTGCTCCTAATAAATGTGAATGTAAACCTGGTTATTTTAAAACATCCAACAGTTCATGCTCAGCCATTTGTGATCGTGGATGTGTGAATGGAGTGTGTGTGGCACCCAATTATTGCAAATGCGCCACAGGATATTACAATACTTCCAGGAACCAGATAACTGTTTGTGAAAAGATAAATCCCGATAAGAGACAGCAAAAATGTTTTCACAACTGCCTCAATGGTGTCTGCATAGATGGGCTATGCTCTTGTCCAAACAATTACCTCCTAAGAAGATTTAATTCAACAGATGTTTGTCTACCAAAATGCCTTCAACATAAGGATTGTTTTAATGGCTTGTGCTCCTCTGATGGTGTGTGCAGAAAGCAGACTTCTATCAGTTTAAAAACTGGTCGAATTTGGAAATCTTTGTTAATATGGCTCATCATAGTCCCCTTAGTCATATTCATATTGGTGATCGGTGTATTGGCGATCATGTATTGGAGGACAGGCAGATATTCTTGCAGCTTGCGTGGCATAAGTGAGTGATAATTTCAGTTATTTATTTGATATATTACGAATTCTATAGGGATCTTTTAGACAATTTAATTTTTAGTCTTTGGAATTTAAAAAAGCGATTTTCTGAGGTTTTAGCTTTAAATATTCGAAGCTGATACACAATACCAAACATTTCACATCAACTGAGAATATTTTTTTAAAAATTTTCCCCTTATAGGTCCTATATTCTAGGTCATATTGTGCTTTTAATTGACTAATGCAGACTATTTATCAGTGTTCAGGTCTAGGATCATGGGCCTTTTCGGAAATGCATCACTGCGCTGCATTTGATGCGCATCTGTGATTAGTTTGCGATGCTCATGCAAATCAGCTGATACTGATGCGCAGACAATGCATCAGTAATTTTTGTGATGCTTGTTTGATTGGTTTTTGCGCATCATATGTTTCACTGTTGCTTTTTAGAACTCATTACATTTGCAGTGTTGGCAACTTTAGCATTTTAGAATGTACTGCGCATCAGATGCAGCGCAGTGATGCATTTCCGAAAAGGCCCCAGTATTTCGTAGTGTTACTAATGTACCTCAAAATAAATAGAAGAAGAAGTACAACAGTAATACATTTTTCTAAATTATCAGAATTTTGATCAAAAATAATCATCTAAGAATCATAATCATTTTACATTTTTCATTTCAGAAAATATGTTTGCCGATAGACAGATGTCCCAGACACACCTTATCAGTCAGCAATTGAATGAAGAATATCTTTTATAAAAAACACTACCACAAGTTCAAGCTACTTCGGATTTGACATCTACGATTACAATATAATTTACCACAAAGTGTTCCGAAAATATGACGACTTGAATATTGCAAAAAAAAAAATGCAAAACTTTTAGAACTTTTATAGACCTGGGCGACATACGAAAGTGCCAAACGAGTTCCACTAGAAGTTTGAACTACATTACGATAAACGAATAAAGCATAAATTGAACTACATAACGACTTACGATCGAAGCTACAATTGAACTACGGAAAGACCTTCGATAGAATCTAAAATTGAACTACGGAAAGCCCTACGATCGAAGCTAAACCTGAACTACATAAAGACCTACGTTTGGAGCTAAAATTGAACTACACAAAGTCCTTCGCTAAATTTGAACTACGGAAAGACCTTCGATAGAATCTAATATTGAACGGCATAAAGCAATAAGATTGAAGCTAAAATTGAACTCAAAACTCATGACTTATGCTCGAAGCTAAACTTACTCTACATAAAGACCTACGATTGAAGCTAAACTTGAACTATTACGAATGAATATAAAATTGAACTACAAACGATTGAATCTAAACTTGAAGTACACAACGACCTACGATTGAAGCCAAATTGAACTACATAAAGGCATATGATTGAATCTTAATTTGAACTACGTATAGACCTACGATTGAAGCTAAAATTGAACTACATAAAGACAAACGATCGAAGCTAAGATTGAACTACATAAAGACCTACGATTGAAGCTAAAATTGTACTACAAAAAGTCCTTTGATAAAAGCTAAAATTGAACTACGGAAAGACCTCCGATTGGAGATAAAATTGAACTACATAAAGACCTACGACTGAAGCTAAACTTGAACTACATAGAGAACTACGATTGAAGCTAAAATTGAACTACGAAAGGATCTACGATTGAAGCTAAAATTGAACAACGGAAGGACCTACGATTGAAGCTAAATTTAAACTACATAACGACCTACCATCGAAGTTAAAATTGAGCTACATAAAAATCTATGACTGATTAAAGTTTAAATTGAACTACATACAGGCATATGATTAACCGTTAAATGTATGATTTTTACTTTTATTTTTCTATAAAGTATCAAATATTTAGTTGATTTTTATTTATTATATTTCCTTTAGCTTTAGTTTGATTTAGAATTTCGTTAGCTGAAACTTTTCGTACTCCATGTGATTTTTCTGAAATAGTATCAACCTTATATTCGACTAAAATTAAGTGGAACTGGAATGTAAACAATTGGAACAATATGCACTAAAGGGTTAAAGCTAAACTTGAACTACATAACGACCCCCCAAGTGAAGCTAAAATTTAACTACATAAAGACCTACGATTGAGGCTAAAATTGAACTGAGACCAAAAAATCTTAATATACATATATGGGGCATTTCATGTCAAGTGAACCATGGTTAATTCTATTGGATAGTAATTCAGACAAAATTTTTCAACAAGATCGGTCGAGAACTCTCTGAGTTAGAGGGGTCAAAACTTGACATTTTGCCCAAGCAGGTTTTTTTTCTTATCCATGTAAATTATTACCTATTGTTCTTAGAAAAATGTGTCCCAAATAGGTTTTACTTCAATCTTTCAAAAAAAAAAAAATAAAAAATGTTTAATATTTTTTTTTCCGAAATCAAACTTTTTTGACTTTTTTTCAAAAGGGGCCCTGTTTTTTCTTAAAATAAAGCTGAATTACTATCCAATAGAACTAACTTTGATGCAAATTTCATCCCGATCGGAAGACATCGATTTCAAAAGTTGGTTGGTTCACTTGATATGAAATGCCCCATATATAAATCAATAGTGATGAATTTAGGAACCCTTCCATTAAGGTTTCTGTCACCTTGTTCGGACTGTTAGTCCACTATTGGACTTTTGGATACTATTTGTGTGCTCTTCAATTCTCTTTTAACAAGAGCATAATATCTCTCCAATGGCCTTAGCTCCAGGCAGTTGGGAGGATTTGCCTCTCTTTGTACAAATAACACATTATTGTTAATGTACCACTCAAACCCCTGCTGACCATAGTGACAGGAATGTCAAATCAAGCCAAAAATAAGTGGACACATTAAGAAGTCATATGAATGGAAGCATCCTTTTATGTAAATTTCGGTATTTGTAGAGCATGCTTACTGCATGCCATGCCAAAAACTTCTCGGGAATATTTTCTGATTTTGGGTCCCAAACTTTTCTACAATATTCCGTTGAACATCAGCAACATAGAAATATTGACCCGGAAGCTGCGAATATTTTCCATACCTACGTTTCGTCATCCAATATGCAGTAGGTATATTTAAAATTTGACTTCAATTTCCATGCTCTGTCTTTGGCCTTTACATTTTTAGCAGAGTTCCTGTCAGGAACTTTTTGAGCCTTGTATGTTTTTAGACCTGCATTGGCTTTAACTTTTCATACCTAATAGTCCGAGTACTGAGCTAACCAGACAGCTTTATTACCGGATGTGTTGGGAGGTATTTTGAAAATGCTTTCTATTTATTGGCTTTAGATACATAATATGGACCATTCATTCAACATTGGAATCAGTTTGACGGCAGACCTTTGATTTTTGGCCAACTCATTCTAATCAGATTAACAATAAATCTGTGGTGTTTTGGAAAAACTAGGTAACTCCATTTTTTGAAAACACGAGAAAAACACATTCAAAGTTTTAAACATATTTCACTAATTATTTAATATGAATTTATGTTATTACACCGTACGACACTGAATATTAGACACGAACCGGATGACATACGTCTGAAACAATAAATTAAATGGAGAAAAACTGCGGTTTCAGTTTTTCATTTCGTGATCCTGTTTCCTTTTAAAAAAAAATGTTTTAAAATACTTCTCATCATCCTACTATGTCAAATTTGATGTCAAAAGATCAAGAAGAGTTGTAAAATATTTCGTATTATTTTTATTTTATCCTGTAAGGATCAAAAGATGTCAAAAATGTCCTTTCAATTTCCAATAATTTTTTTTTAAAATTCAAATTTAAAATATTTTTTAACACTTAAGAAGGAAAAAATTCTGGATCTTTAACAAAATTTTTTCCTTCTTAAGTGTTAAAAAATATTTTAAATTTGAATTATTTAATTTTTTATATTTTATTTTAATATTTCATTCGAAAAAATATAACAAAATCCGTTGTGAAAAGCAACGAATATGACTTTTTAATAAACAAGTAAAATGGTATAGTCGGGTAAGCCCAACCTTATGATACCCTACACCGGATATATGATTATAAAGAGTTTTTTTTGATATGGAACTTATTTGTGTTGAATCTTATTTGAATACACACATTTTCGGTAGTGGGCCTTATATGGGAGCTATGACTAATTATGGACCAATATGAAACATATTTGTGTTGAATTTTGTTTGGATACTGACATATTTCAGAGATTTATGTATATTAATGACCAGGGAAACCAGAAATATGCTCTAAAAAAAGGGTTTTAAGCGCTTTAAATATGCAGTAAAAACTCTAAAATATGCTCTTAAAATTTAAAAAATATGCTCTTAAAAATACAAACTTTTATATAATTTATAACCAAAAAATATACTTTTATTTAAAAAAAATCAATAGCGGTATTCACAATGTAGAGTACTTGGCCTGGCAATGTAGTAAAAGAGCACAATAAAGTAACATAAATCGATGTCTATTGGATCTGAAAACATTTTTATACATAGAAAATATTCTTTCGACATCCACTGATGTTATAGGAGCAAATTTAAAAGACAATATTTCTTTAACACTTAGAACGGTTAAGTTTGAATTAGAACTAAAATTTGATATTTAGATGGCGCTATTATTAAAATAGTGCTTGTTTTATATTAAAACAAGTAAGAGAGCTATATTCGGCTGTGCCAATCTTATATACCCTTCACCAAATTATTCTTTAAAATAAAAAATTTAAATATTTTTAGCTGAACAAAATTTTTTTTTTCAGTTTTTTCATTTTTTGGAAAAAAAATGTTCGAATTGTTTTTTTTTAATTTTTAAAAAAAAATATTTAGTTTTTTAAATTTTTTTTTTTTATGAAAAGCCATCTATTTTTCAATTTTGAATTTTAAACAAAGCAAGTAAAAACCTGTAACACAATACCGAAAAATAAGTAAGACAAAATTTGTTTGATAAAGTCAAAATATCCTATTAAACAGTAAAATATGCTCTAAAAACGCAAAAATATGACATAAATAATCTCTTAAAACAAATATATGCAAAAATATGCATTTAAGGGTAAATTATGCAAAAATATGCATTTAAGGGTAAAATATGCAAAAATATGCATTTAAGGGTAAAATATGCAAAAATATGCACTAACAAATCGATGCCAAAATTCTTAAATAGTTCTGAAACGTTTAAATATCTTATCCATGTGCTCATTAGACTCACCAGAAAAAACATGCATTTGCATATTTTGGTTTCCCTGTTAATGACATTTTCGAGAATGTTGATTATATGGGAGCTATGGAATATTGTTGACCGATCATCACGAAATTTGTTCGTGAGAGTTCGGATTACATAAAACTTAATTGTGCTGAATTTGGTTTGAATATGTTTATAATTAAGATATTTATGAGAGCTTAACTATTTTCAAATAGGTCAATTGTATGGGGGCGAGGATAAATAATGGGCTGATTCTAACCAAATTCAATAGCCTTTGTCCTTGGGGCAGTATAAAGGTTTGTGCCAAATTTTGTCGAATTATCTTTAAACCTGCGACCTGTAGTTTGATTACAAGGTTTACATGGATGGACGGACAGACGGACGGACGGACATCGCTTAGTCGACTCAGAAAGTGATCCTGAGCAGATTGGTATATTTTAAGGTGGGTGTTGGGACAATAGTTTTGTATGTTGCAAACAGCCCTAACCCATTATACCTCTCCCACTATGGTGGTGTAGTTTATAAACATTTTCATGTTTAATAATAAAACTTTTTTGTATACTAATAATAAATTTTATTTTTAAATTTTAATTTGACCTTTATAATATATAAAGAATGAAATTTTGGCATTTAGTATAGAATATTTGGGTCTTTAACGCACTATTTTCTTAAAAGGAATTTATTGGCAATCTTAAAGGATATTAAAGGATAAACATTTTAAAGGACATTTTTGACATCTTTTGATCTTTACAGGATAAAATAAAGATAATACAAAATATTTTACAACTGTTCTTGTTATTTTGACATACAATTTGTCATTGTTGGAATAGCAGGAGTATTTTTAAATATTTTTTGCAAAATGTACTTCTTTGAAACTTTGAAGTCCTTAAAAAAGGACACAGGATCACGAAATGAAAAACTGAAAACACAGTTTTTCTCCATTAAATTTATAGTTTCAGACGTACATATATCATCCGGTTCGTGTCTAACGAATTTTTTCTCTGTTTGTCGGACGGTGTTATGCATGCGCATTAAACAAAACATAATCATTTTTGGACATTAGAACCGAAAATGGATGTCAGTTACCTTGTTTTTTTTTCGAAAAAAGGAGTTACCTAGTTTTTCCAAAAAAAAAACATTTTTTTTAATTTATTTTTATATTTTACGGAATTAAGGAAACTTTAGTAATCATTTGTGGTAAAACATTGACTATTTGACTGAGTACGTTAATTTATCTGTTTTATTTTACGAAAAATGGAGTTACCCAGTTTTTTTCAAAAAATATTTTTTTATTTTATTCTTATAAACGATCAAAGTTTTTTTTTCTTTTTTTTAGGTTCAAAATTTGAACCCAAAGACCAGAATTAGCTCTGTTTCGCTCTTTTTCTCTTTAAACATTTTTCAGTTTTTTAAGAAAATTTGGAGTTACCTTGTTTTTTCAAAAAATGCATGGAGTTAGCACATTTTTACATGAAAATAACTTTTAAAAGAGAAACTATATCAAAATTTCGATCTGACAGAGTGATAGTAAATGAAACGTAATTTCGATTTTTGGTGTTATCTCAATTTTGTCATAAAGTGGAGTTACCTAGTTTTTCCAAACCACCACAGAAATTAATATAATTGACATTATAAATAATAACTGATATGCTAGCCCTCATTTCGGACTAAATAACTTCAAAATCGACCAATGAAATTTTCTGTAAATCGTATTTAACCAGATCTTTAAAATCTATGATGTCAAATCCAACTACTTTTCGCTTTGAAATGGATCCTCCTTACTATAACTTGCTGCATACTTACAAAGCGTTTAGTTTCATTGATGTTCCAGCCTCATTTCTCCTTCGCAAACAATGACGTCTGATAACAAAATTTGAGTAGCATTTCGAAAAAAATCTGAAATTATTGAATGAAATTCCAGAGACTAACAGACAGCCAGACAGACTTTCATTTGTTAATGCTCTTTGTTTGGCAGCGTTCAACCTTAAACGATCTTTGGTAATTGTGGCGCGTAAATACTGCCAGTATATGGAGTGGAAAAAAACGCCGAAAGAGTAAAATATTTCGTACTTCTTTAAGGTTTTTTTTAGCAAGAATTTGTATTTAAAAATAACAAATGTCGATAACATTTGTATTGTATATATATATATGTATGTAGTTATTTAAAATGCTCCACTCATATCTTATTAAAACGGGATGTGATGCAAACTAATGTAATGAAATGGATTTGTATTTAGTTTATTATTTATATATTTCTTATACAAATACTGCTCATTATTATAGTAAATACTTATTTACTCTAAGTTAGTTTAAATTAAACATGGTTCTTGTTTACTTTCTTATAATTTTATATAATATTTTATTATTTATTTATTTCTGTTGGTGTTTTTTCTTATGGTTTTTGCAAACTACTCATTTATTTCATAATTTATATATTTCGTAATACAAATATTTGAGTATTATCTTAAAACTAGTTGGTTTTAAACTTTAAACAAAGCAACAACTAATGGATTTTGTGGTGTAAAAGTTTTTTTATTTTTTTGTTTTTATTAAAATAAAAGTGTATTTATTTTGTCCCATAACCAAAATGTTATTTTGGAAATTTTTTATTATTTTAAGTTTTAACTCTATGCTGGTGTGGGGTAATTTTTGTACGCGTGTGGCTAGGAGAACTGTTCAAAAAACGGTTCCAAAAAATGGTGCATTTGTTAAGGAGGTAAGTCTTTGTAGTTGTACTACGTTTGTTCCTGATAAAGTGATACATTTTTCTAAAAAGCTTATTATTTATCAAAATAAAATTACATGTAATAACTATTGTTTTTTTTAAAAAAAAACTACTCTCAAGATTTATTTAATTGGCGAAGTGTAAATAACTTTTATTTTAGTGAAATCATAGACGAATGCTTAAAATTTTTCTTAACTAGCTGATCGCTCCTGTTTCGCTCGGTAGCTATTAATAAGTTTTTACTTCGTATGCCCATTGTACCTATATAGGTCAATTATGAATCTAAACCATCCAGGGACCCACTACAACACAGGCAAAAAATTTCATCGAAATCGGACAAAAGTGTTTTCAAATCATAATATTCGGCAGACATCTTCATCTAATCCAAAATGTTTAAAATCTTATATACCCAACAACAATATAATATTGTACGAGAACCGATTTGGTAAATTTCACATTTTCATTCAATAGAAATTATCAGTGCTAAATTTGATCTAGATGAACTAGATTCATATTAGTTGTTTTTAAACGTCCGAAATTTTGTTTGGTTGAACAACAAGGAACATTTTTTGTGGAAAATTGTATACCCTTAGACCGTCCCTCTAGGCCCTATCGTGACCTTTACAGACAGACCTTTACATCGTCTTAGAATTTTATATGAATCCAGAATACATATGGGGCATTTCATTTCAAGTGAACCAACTTTTGAAATCGATGTCCTCCGATCGGGATGAAATTCTATTGGATAGTAACTCAGGCACAAATTTTCAACGATCGGTCGAGAACTCTCTGGCCTAAATTTGATATTTTGGCCAAGTTACATATTACACCGTACGACACTCAATATTAGACACGAACCGGATGATATACGTCTGAAACAATAAATAAAATGGAGATCCTGATCCTGTTTCCTTTTAAAAGGACTTCAAATTTTCAGAGGAGTACATTTTTAAAAAAATATTTTAAAATATTTCTGATCATCCTACTATGTCAAATTTGGTATCAAATGATCAAGAAGAGTCATAAAATATTTCGTATTATTTTTATTTTATCCTGTAAGGATCAAAAGACGTCAAAAATGTCCTTTCAAATTTTTATCCTTGAATATCCTTTTAGATTTTCAATAATTTTTTTTTTCAAAAATAGTGGGTTAAAGATCCAAATATTAAATACCACATGTCAAAATTTCATCCTTCTATCTTAACTACTTAAGTGTTAAAAAATATTTTAAATTTGAATTATTTGATTTTTTATATTTTATTTTAAAATTTCATTCGAAAAAAAAATATAACAAAATCCGTTGTGAAAAGCAACGAAGAAGACTTTTTAATAAACAACTAAAATGGTATAGTCGGGCAAGCCCTACCTTATAATACCCTACACCGGGTATATGATTATAAAGAGTTTTCTTTTAATATGGAACTTATTTGTGTTGAATCTTATTTGAATACACCCATTTTCGGTAGTGGGCCTTATATGGGAGCTATGACTAATTATGGACCAATCGTCACAAAATTTGGTGGGATGAATTGCGAATATATGAAACATATTTGTGTTGAATTTTGTTTGGATACTGACATATTTCAGAGATTTATGTATATTAATGACATTTTCGAGAATGTTGCTTATATGGGAGCTATGGAATATTGTTGACCGATCGTCACGAAATTTGGTCGTGAGAGTTCGGCTTACATAAAACTTAATTGTGCTGAATTTGGTTTGAATATGTTTACAATTAAGATATTTATGAGAGCTTAACTATTTTGAAATAGCCCAATTGTATGGGGGCTAGGATAAATAATCGGCTGATTCTAACCAAATTCAATAGCCTTTGTACTTGGGGCAATATAAAGGTTTGTGCCAAATTTTATCGAATTATCTTTAAATCTGCGACCTGTAGTTTGATTACAAGGTTTACATGGATGGACGGACAGACTGACGGACATTCGTTAGTCGACTCAGAAAGTGATCCTGACCAGATTGGTATACTTTAAGGTGGGCGTTGGGACAATATGTTTGCATGTTGCAAACAACAGCGCTAACCCATTATACCTCCCCCACTATGGTGGTGTAGTTTATAAACATGCACTTTTCTTAATAAAACTTTTTTGTATACTAATAATTTTTTTTTTTATATTTTAATTTGACCTTTATATATAAAAAAGATGAAATTTTGACATTTAGTATAGAATATTTGGGTCTTTAACGCACTATTTTTTTAAAAGGAATTTATTGGCAATCTTAAAGTATATTAAAGGATAAACATTTTAAAGGATATTTTTGACATCTTTTGATCCTTACAGGATAAAATAAAGATAATGCAAAATATTTTACAACTCTTCTTGTTCTTTTGACATACAATTTGTCATTGTTGGAATAGCAGGAGTATTTTTAAATATTTTTTGAAAAATGTACTTCATTGAAACTTTGAAGTCCTTAAGAAAGGACACAGGATCACGAAATGAAAAACTGAAAACACAGTTTTTCTCCATTAAATTTATAGTTTCAGCGTATATCATCCGGTTCGTGTCTAACCAATTTTTTCTCTATTTGTCGGACGGTGTTACCTATTGTTCTTAGCAAAATGTGTCCCAAATAGTTTAGATAGATAGCTCTTTCTTCAATCTTTCAAAAAAAAATATTTAAAAAAAAAAAATAAAAAATTTTTAATATTTTTTTTGCGAAATCAAAAACTTTTTTAATTTTTTTTAAAAAATGGGCCCTTTTTTCTTAAAATAAAGCTTAGATATTTTCCTTGAATCTATTAAAATAAATATTTTATAACTCAATATATCATACTTTTGTAGGTCTACGACCAATAACACTGTCCAACAATTGGAGACTTTTTGATTGGAACAGAATAGCGACCCTATAATTCTGAAAGTGCATGTTGAGTAGATAATTTTTGTATAATAAACTTATAGTCCAGGTGGTCTCAATTTTTTTTCACATTGGATCAAATTTTTAATTTTTTGATCGAAGGGATCAAAAAATGCTGTAAGTTAATGTCAGAGAGAATTCTTATTGTCAGAGTTATATTGTGGAATATTATAGGGATAATTTTTGTGGCGGATGTTAACCTTCTATCTCCTCTCCTTGGGGGTCTATTTTACCGATTTTTCGAGAAAATCAAAAAAAGACCTTTCAAAAAGGACCCGCCAAAAATCCAAATATAAAAATTCCACTGAAATTAGTTTCAAATAAAAAGAAATCATACTGCTTGATCTTGTTACTATGGGTCATAATTATATATAAGGCTCATATCCGGAAAATTCATTATTTATGGGAATATATCCTAAAATTGTCTAATATTATCACAGTTGCCAATTCTTGGTGAACAAAAAGGCTAAATTCTTTGCAAAAACTTTTAAGATCACTAGAAACACAGTCATTTTGACCCCAAGTGCTCTTAAGGGTTAATTTCCATTTTTGTGCTATTATTGTAAATACTAGACTTCATGTTATATTTTTCTTAAGTTTCATCAAAATCGGCCCAAAAATATATAACATTTCGCTATCTTTCCATTAGAAATTCCAAATATTGAAAAATTTTACCTTTGACCTTCACGATTTAAGGGTTAACGTTTTCCGATTTTAGAAAAACTTTCAGACTATATTTAGAACCTGGACTATAATAGTCTGGACAGATTTTACTTAAAATTAATAACAGTAAGGAAATTGGGCTCATTCGCCAAAATATGGCAAAAAAACTTAGTTTTACGAGCATTTGAGCATTTGGTTTGTAGCTGACAGAGTGCCAAAAAGAAAAAAGTATTTTTTTTAACCCTACTGGTACTTTTCCGTATTAAAAATGTACAATTTGTTAAGGTAAATCGAAACTTGTTTTACAAAGTTGTAAATTATATTTGGTTTGAAGAAATCTGGTGTAGATTTGAACAAAAGTTTTTTGGAGTTCACAATGTATTCGTTAACCTTCATAGGGTCTTCAAATTTACTGACGTTAACGATCTTCGGGTCAAATTTGACCCAAATCAAAAATAGATACATATGTATATTTCTTTCCCAATTTTTTTTTATAAAAAAAACCTATAGTCATAAGATATCAAAAATATCAACCACTCACTTTTAAAAAAATTTAATTTTAATTTCAAAATGGGTAAAATTTGACAGAAGACCTTATAAAGGAGAAGAAAAACATAGCTTTGGTATTTACCAGGAAATTCAGTTTTCATCCAAGTATAATGTTCAGCAAGTATGATGAAAAGAGACAGATATATTGTAGTGCTGCCTAAGATCTGAAAACATAAGGGTTAATTGTGCTTAACAAAAATTCAAGATATTTGATCCGGGTCAAGTATGACCCAAAGACCTTAAATGCAAATAATTTTATAGATATTTTTGTGTGCCAATTTTTTCTTCTTCTAAAAACCTAACGTAGTTGTTGACATTTGCAGTTAAATGAAATTCATAAAATATCAAAAATCTTAACCACTCACTTTTAGAAAAAATTAAATTTTAAAATGTGTCAAATTTGACCTGAAGATGGTTAAACAGATATTACATTTGTAAACTGCTATAAACTAAGCGATTTAATTCATATATATCTTTATTTCAGACTAAATACGAAACCAGAGTGGTACAATCTTGTTGCCCAGGCTATCGTTGGAAAAATAAAAAATGTATACCCTCTTGCCCGAAAGGTTGTGAAAACGGTTTCTGTGTAAAACCCAATCAGTGCGAGTGTAAAACAGGATATAAGTTTTTTAGTGAATTTGCTCGTAACCGGTAAGTTAAGAAACTAATATTTTATCTTAAGTTCTAAACAAAAAAAAACTGTAAGAAACGAAAAATTTCAATTAACAAAATAAATTTATAAACCATTACTCCTTTTAAAGTTTTCTAGAAATTTGCTTTAGTTTGGTTTTTATATAGCTTCAAAGTTCATATTTTTTAATAGAAATGTACGTGCAAAATATCTAAAATAAAACTCTTAAAAAATTTAGAACAGTTCGTCAGATTTAATTTTTAATCTCATATTGAAGCTAATTAATCGTAGTTTTTGAAGTTTTTTTCTTGCAGTCTGTTTCTTATCATAATGGGGGCTCATTTTCAGGTTAATTTTCTGAGTCGATTATGCAATATCCATCCATCGGTCCGTCCATATAAACCTTGTAATAAAACTGCAGGTAGCATTTTCAAAGATAATTCGATGAAATTAAGCCCAAAATTTATTGCCCCAAGGACGAAGCCTATTGAATTGGATTAGAATCAGCTCATTATTTCTCCTAGTCCCCATACAACAGATAAGATCACATAAATATCTTCATTATATACAGTTATCCACACAAAATTCAGCTCAAATAAGTTTTATAAATTCTCTGCGAGTTGTTAAGTATTCCCTAATTAATTTGCCAAGTAAAAACCTAAGGCAGGCATGTTATATATCAGTGGATAGAGGATTTTATCTACTTTTCAAAAATATATAAAACTATTGCCAATTAAAATATTCATGGAATACTTTTTTGAAAAATATAACAAAAAATGTTTTTATTGAATTTTTGCATAGATATAAATTTTTCAAATAGAAATTAACCTCAGATTTGAAATCAGCAATCTTGAATACTCCTGTATACCAATTTTCATGTAAATCAGAAGACATTTTAAAATTTAAGCCGCCATTTGGGATCCGCCATTTTGAATTTGAAAAATTCTACCCCAGATTCGAAATCAGAAATCTTGAATACTCCCGTATACCGATTTTCATGCAAATCACAAGACATTTTAAAATTTACGCCGCCATATTGGATCCGCCATTTTGAATTTGCAAAATTTAACTTCAGATTGGAAATCAGCAATCTTGAATACTCCTGTATACCGATTTTCATATAAATCAGAAGACATTTTAAAATTTATGCCGCCATATTGGATCCGCCATTTTGAATTTGTAAAATTTAACCTCAGATACGAAATCAGCAATCTTGAATACTCCTGTATACCAATTTTCATGTAAATCAGAAGACATTTTAAAATAAATCTAAATTCGGTTACTACATTTTGATATCGAATATGGGATTTGAGAATTTTTGCCCTAAAGTTGAATTTTAGATAAAAATATGCGTTTTTAATAAACCTGGTCCCCTCGGTGTCAAATATTTTAATTTTTTTCATTTAAAATATTTGATGAAACATCCTCTTAGATATTTTTTGCTATAAATAAAAAAAAGTACTTTTTTCCAAAAAATTAGCGAAATATTTTGTAAATACTGTATGGATGCAATCCGAGGAGATAAATTTTTCAGCTCTCGTCGCATAACTAACATTTATTGACTATACTAGCTAATGAGTACAATCCGAGGAGTTAAATTCTTCAGCTCTCGGTCGGCTAACGACTATTATTTGTAAATACTGTATGGATGCAATCCGAGGAGATAAATTTTTCAGCTCACATCGGCTAACTACAAATTATTGGCTATGACTAGCTAATGAGTACAATCCGACGAGATAAATGCTTCGGCTCTCGGTCGGCTAACGACTAATTATTCGTAAATACGGCTTATGGATGAAATCCGAGGAGATAAATTCTTCTGCTTTGTTACCCGGGCGGAAAGTATAAGTAGATCGGGACTTCGATTCTAGCTCCCCTGTTCATGTTTTTCTTAGATGTCTTATATCAGAATTCACATAAACTGTTTGGGAATTATTGACAACCAATTAGAATTCACATAAAATGTTTAAGAATTATTGACAACAATATGCTAATATATTGTATTAGTATTAGTTATGTTATGTTGATGTATTGACTGTTGTAACTGCACGTTACAGGGCATAATAATAAAATAAAAATTATTTAAATTTCATAAATATTTTTAATAATTTATTATTATTTTTTGCAGTTGTGTTCCCGATTGTGGCAAATGTGAGCATGGATTTTGTAGTGGCCCTGGAAAATGTAACTGTAACTCTGGTTTTGAACTTGTGGGAGACTCTTGCCAACTTGTGTGTAATAATTGTGAGAATGGCTCTTGTAAAGTACCCGGCAAATGCGAGTGCAATATAGGCTATGCAAAATCCATAGCTTTTACCAAATGTGAACCAATATGTCAGACAAACTGTCCGAATGGCAGGTGTATAGCACCAGACCAGTGTGCCTGTAATGAAGGTTATCAATTGAATAATCTAAATGTTTGTGAAGCCATTTGTGAAAATGGCTGTCAAAATGGCAAATGTATAGCACCAGATACATGTTTATGTAATACGGGTTATGAAAAATCTGTAAAAGGTTCAACATGTAAGCCGATTTGTGAGTCCGGCTGTAAAAATGGTAAATGTATAAAGCCTGGCCAGTGTGAATGTGACAGAGGTTATAGCTTAAATGCCAACAATGAGTGTGAACCGGTTTGCATAGGAGGCTGTTTGAATGGTAGATGTGCGGCACCTGATTTCTGTGAATGCAAAGAGGGCTTTACAGTACTAACACCCCAATCCTGTAAACCGATCTGTAAGTCTGGTTGTCCAAATGGTAGCTGTATAGCACCGGAAACTTGTAAATGTAATGCAGGCTATGAAATAGACTCTCTACAAAAATGCCAACCTATTTGCAAAACTGGTTGTCCCAATGGCACCTGTAAGTCACCAGATCAATGTGAATGTAATCTAGGGTTTGAAATGGATAAGGAAAACATATGTCAACCTATTTGTAAGACTGGTTGCCCAAATGGCACTTGTAAAGCTCCTGGTTTATGTGACTGTAATGAGGGCTATAAAATTAACTTGCAGGGAAATTGTGAACCTGTTTGTGAGCAAGATTGCTTAAATGGCCACTGTATTAAACCAAATACTTGTGAATGTTTGCAGGGTTTTCAACAATTAACAGCTGCTGACTGTGAGCCTATTTGCCATACAGGCTGTCCTAATGGGAAGTGTATTGCACCCGAAACATGTGAATGTAATGAGGGCTATAACATGTCCAGCTCTAACAAATGCGAGCCAATTTGTTCACAAGGCTGCTCAAATGGTCAATGTACAGCTCCTGAGTTTTGCACTTGTGATTCTGGCTACTCCAAGGCCACACCCAGTACTTGTCAGCCAGTATGTGAATTGGGTTGCCCAAATGGCCGTTGTATGGCTCCAAATAGCTGTGAGTGCGATAAAGGCTATCAAATGATGAATGACACTAACCAATGTGAAGCAATTTGCAGTCAAGGTTGTGAAAATAGTCTTTGCATAGCTCCCGATACCTGTGAATGTAATTTTGGTTATAAAGCAATTTCCAAAAACCATTGTGAACCCATTTGTAAATCTGGTTGCCCGAATGGTCATTGCATTTCACCCGAAAATTGTGATTGTGATAAGGGTTATGAGATGAACTCACAGAATGAATGTGAACCGATATGTAGCTCTGGCTGTCCGAAAGGTAAATGTGTTGCTCCGGAAACCTGCGAATGCGATCCGGGATACCAATTGAATGGTGAAAATATGTGTGAACCAATTTGCCAATTAGACTGTCTCAATGGCAAGTGCGTGGCACCAGATACCTGTGAATGTTTCAAGGGCTATAGTAAGTCGTCACCATACTCCTGTTTGCCAGTTTGTGAAACAGGTTGTCCGAATGGAAAATGTGTTATGCCAGACGTCTGTGAATGTGATCAGGGATATACAATGCAGGCAGATAACCAATGTGAACCGTTTTGCTCCAAAGCATGTGAGAATGGTAAATGTGTGGCTCCGGAATCCTGTGAATGCGATCAGGGATATCAATTGAATGCTGAAAATATATGTGAACCAATTTGTCAAGAAGGCTGTCTAAATGGCCGGTGTGTGGCGCCAGATACTTGTGAATGTTTCAAGGGCTATAGCAAGTCGTCACCCTACTCCTGTTTGCCAGTTTGTGAAACAGGTTGTTCGAATGGAAAATGTGTTATGCCAGACGTCTGTGAATGTGATCAGGGATACACAATGCAGGCAGATAACCAATGTGAACCGTTTTGCTCCAAAGCATGTGAGAATGGTAAATGTATTGCTCCGGAAACCTGCGAATGCGATCAGGGATATCAATTGAATGGTGAAAATATGTGTGAGCCAATTTGTCAAGAAGGCTGTCTCAATGGCCAGTGTCTGGCACCAGATACCTGTGAATGTTTCAAGGGCTATAGCAAGTCGTCACCTTACTCCTGTTTGCCAGTTTGTGAAACAGGTTGTCCGAATGGAAAATGTGTTATGCCAGACGTCTGTGAATGTGATCAGGGATACACAATGAATGCAGGTAACCAATGCGAACCGGTTTGCTCCAAAGCCTGTGAGAATGGTCAATGTGTGGCCCCAGAATTTTGTGAATGCCATCAGGGATATCAAATGAGTGGTGAAAGTAAATGTGAAGCAATATGTTCAGCAGGGTGCGACAATGGTTGGTGTATATCCCCTGAAATTTGTGAATGCTATCAGGGATACCAAATGAATGTAGAAAATAAATGTGAACCTGTTTGTCCAGAAGGCTGTGAGAATGGCAAATGTGTGGCACCCAATACCTGTCAGTGCAGCATTGGTTACGAAACTATAACATCCAAGCTTTGTGAACCCATCTGTGAGCCAGACTGCAGAAATGGCGATTGTGTGGCACCGGGTGTATGCGAATGCCACGAAGGCTACCAACTATCATCCTTAGATCAGTGTGAGCCTATTTGTGAAGAAGGCTGTCGCAATGGTTACTGTATTGCTCCCAATAAATGTAAATGTGATGACGGTTATGGTCCCACACTGCCGAATAAATGTGAACCTATTTGCGAGTTGGAGTGTGTAAATGGCCTGTGCATAGCTCCGAATAAATGTGCTTGCAACGAGGGTTACCAAGCACTGACTCCAAATGTTTGTGAACCCATTTGTGAACAAGGATGTCTTAATGGTTATTGCATTGAACCCAACACCTGTGTGTGTGAAAATGGTTTTACCAAAGTCTCTGACAGTTATTGTGAAGCAATTTGTGAATTCGGTTGTACCAATGGTACTTGTGTCAGACCCGGAATTTGTGAATGTAATCCCGGCTTTGCTCTAGACAACACAAAACAATGTCAACCTATATGCTCTGAAGCATGTATCAATGGATTTTGTATAGCACCCGATAAATGCTCTTGTTTAAATGGTTATGAAATGAATAGTGATAATACATGTAAGCCCATATGTTTTGGAGGCTGTCTGAATGGGGAATGTATAAGCCCAAATAACTGCAATTGTCAGCCTGGCTACACCAATACTTCACTTAATATCTGTGAGCCATTATGTGAGACCGGATGTTCTAATGGTGTTTGCATATCGCCCGGAAATTGTAAATGCAATGAAGGCTATCATCTCAATTCTACAAATCATTGCCAGCCTATGTGTCTACCAGAATGTCTGAATGGCAATTGCATAGCTCCCGATACTTGTGATTGCTACGAAGGTTACTTTAAGATAACCGATTCAACTTGCCAGCCTTTATGTGAAACTGACTGTCCAAATGGTAGTTGCATTGCACCCGATATTTGTGCATGCAATGAAGGCTTTCAACTAAATGCAGCAAATGAATGCGAACCCATATGTGACTCTGGTTGTGCTAATGGTCAGTGTTTAGAACCGAATATCTGTGATTGTAATGAAGGATTTGCTAAGAACTCTGATGAACAATGTGAACCAATATGTAAATCAAACTGTATAAATGGCCATTGTGTAGCTCCAGATATCTGCGAATGTAACACAGGTTACTCCAAAATCTCTACAAATATCTGTGAACCTTTGTGTGAGCCAAATTGTTTGAATGCCTTATGTGTGGCTCCTGGTAGATGCCAGTGTCTCGAGGGATTTCAACAGATTACCCCAAATACTTGTGAAGCTGTCTGCAAAACGGATTGTAGAAATGGCAAATGTTCCAACCAAACAGGTGTTTGTCTATGTGACCCCGGTTACCAGCTAAATGATGCAAATATCTGTGATCCCATTTGTGCACCAACATGTATCAATGGCCATTGCTCAACACCTGGGAATTGCGAATGTGAAACGGGATATAACAAGACTGGCTCAGGAACATGTGAGCCCCTATGTGAACAAAATTGCGAAAATGCTGATTGTATAGCACCAGATGTATGCCAATGTAAAGAAGGTTATCAAATAGTGACTGCAACTAAATGTGAGGCGATTTGCGATGCTCCATGTGAAAATGGCACATGCACTAAACCCAACATATGCTCCTGTAATGAAGGTTATGAAAAAAATGCCGATAATAAATGTTCTCCCATCTGCCAGCCAGAGTGTTTAGATGGCCACTGTATAGCTCCCAACCTTTGTGGCTGTCAAAAAGGATTTCAACTGAACAACGAAAATGTCTGTCAACAAATGCATGCTAGCTATAATGTTGCAAACCGCGCAGATGTCAGACAACAGAAATGCTTACAGACCTGTATAAATGGTGACTGTTTGGATGGAGAGTGCACTTGTGCCACCAATTATCACCTAAGAAATTTTCGCTTTAATGACATATGTCTGCCAAAGTGTCAACAAGATGAGGATTGCTTCAATGGTGTATGTTCGACATCTGGTTTGTGTAAGTGCATGGAGGGTTTCGAGTTTTCCGACACCACATTCCAATGTGAGAAACTTGTTCTACTGAGTGGAAATTATTCCGGAATTTCGAATCCGATTTTGAAATGGTTCTTCATATTCGCATTGATCTCATTTTTATTGGCGTTGAAGATATTGGTGGTCATGTTTTGTCTGACAAGGAAGGTGTCCTATAATGTGGATAAGAAGGGTGAGTTACATTTGAATGGCTAAACAAGACTACGACTAGACTATGACTAGACTATGACTAGACTATGACTAGACTATGACTAGACTATGACTAGACTATGACTAGACTATGACTAGACTATGACTAGACTATGACTAGACTATGACTAGACTATGACTAGACTATGACTAGACTATGACTAGACTATGACTAGACTATGACTAGACTATGACTAGACTATGACTAGACTATGACTAGACTATGACTAGACTATGACTAGACTATGACTAGACTATGACTAGACTATGACTAGACTATGACTAGACTATGACTAGACTATGACTAGACTATGACTAGACTATGACTAGACTATGACTAGACTATGACTAGACTATGACTAGACTATGACTAGACTATGACTAGACTATGACTAGACTATGACTAGACTATGACTAGACTATGACTAGACTATGACTAGACTATGACTATACTATGACTAGACTATGACTAGACTATGACTAGACTATGACTAGACTATGACTAGACTATGACTAGACTATGACTAGACTATGACTAGACTATGACTAGACTATGACTAGACTATGACTAGACTATGACTAGACTATGACTAGACTATGACTAGACTATGACTAGACTATGACTAGACTATGACTAGACTATGACTAGACTATGACTAGACTATGACTAGACTATGACTAGACTATGACTAGACTATGACTAGACTATGACTAGACTATGACTAGACTATGACTAGACTATGACTAGACTATGACTAGACTATGACTAGACTATGACTAGACTATGACTAGACTATGACTAGACTATGACTAGACTATGACTAGACTATGACTAGACTATGACTAGACTATGACTAGACTATGACTAGACTATGACTAGACTATGACTAGACTATGACTAGACTATGACTAGACTATGACTAGACTATGACTAGACTATGACTAGACTATGACTAGACTATGACTAGACTATGACTAGACTATGACTAGACTATGACTAGACTATGACTAGACTATGACTAGACTATGACTAGACTATGACTAGACTATGACTAGACTATGACTAGACTATGACTAGACTATGACTAGACTATGACTAGACTATGACTAGACTATGACTAGACTATGACTAGACTATGACTAGACTATGACTAGACTATGACTAGACTATGACTAGACTATGATTAGACTATGATTAGACTATGACTAGACTATGACTAGACTATGACTAGACTATGATTAGACTATGACTAGACTATGATTAGACTATGACTAGACTATGACTAGACTATGATTAGACTATGACTAGACTATGATTAGACTATGACTAGACTATGACTAGACTATGATTAGACTATGATTAGACTATGATTAGACTATGACTAGACTATGATTAGACTATGATTAGACTATGATTAGACTATGATTAGACTATGACTAGACTATGATTAGACTATGATTAGACTATGATTAGACTATGACTAGACTATGACTAGACTATGATTAGACTATGATTAGACTATGATTAGACTATGACTAGACTATGATTAGACTATGATTAGACTATGACTAGACTATGACTAGACTATGACTAGACTATGATTAGACTATGACTAGACTATGATTAGACTATGACTAGACTATGACTAGACTATGACTAGACTATGACTAGACTATGACTAGACTATGATTAGACTATGACTAGACTATGATTAGACTATGACTAGACTATGACTAGACTATGATTAGACTATGACTAGACTATGACTAGACTATGACTGGACTATGATTAGACTATGATTAGACTATGATTAGACTATGACTAGACTATGACTAGACTATGACTAGACTATGACTAGACTATGATTAGACTATGATTAGACTATGATTAGACTATGATTAGACTATGACTAGACTATGATTAGACTATGATTAGACTATGATTAGACTATGACTAGACTATGATTAGACTATGACTAGACTATGACTAGACTATGACTAGACTATGACTAGACTATGACTAGACTATGACTAGACTATGACTAGACTATGACTAGACTATGATTAGACTATGACTAGACTATGACTAGACTATGACTAGACTATGACTAGACTATGACTAGACTATGATTAGACTATGACTAGACTATGACTAGACTATGACTAGACTATGACTAGACTATGACTAGACTATGATTAGACTATGATTAGACTATGATTAGACTATGATTAGACTATGACTAGACTATGATTAGACTATGATTAGACTATGATTAGACTATGACTAGACTATGATTAGACTATGACTAGACTATGACTAGACTATGACTAGACTATGACTAGACTATGACTAGACTATGACTAGACTATGACTAGACTATGACTAGACTATGATTAGACTATGACTAGACTATGACTAGACTATGACTAGACTATGACTAGACTATGACTAGACTATGATTAGACTATGACTAGACTATGACTAGACTATGACTAGACTATGACTAGACTATGACTAGACTATGATTAGACTATGATTAGACTATGACTAGACTATGACTAGACAATGACTAGACTATGACTAGACTATGACTAGACTATGACTAGACTATGACTAGACTATGATTAGACTATGACTAGACTATGATTAGACTATGATTAGACTATGATTAGACTATGATTAGACTATGATTAGACTATGATTAGACTATGATTAGACTATGATTAGACTATGATTAGACTATGACTAGACTATGACTAGACTATGACTAGACTATGATTAGACTATGACTAGACTATGATTAGACTATGACTAGACTATGACTAGACTATGACTAGACTATGACTAGACTATGACTAGACTATGACTAGACTATGACTAGACTATGACTAGACTATGACTAGACTATGACTAGACTATGACTAGACTATGACTAGACTATGACTAGACTATGACTAGACTATGACTAGACTATGACTAGACTATGACTAGACTATGACTAGACTATGACTAGACTATGACTAGACTATGACTAGACTATGACTAGACTATGACTAGACTATGACTAGACTATGATTAGACTATGACTAGACTATGACTAGACTATGACTAGACTATGACTAGACTATGACTAGACTATGATTAGACTATGACTAGACTATGACTAGACTATGACTAGACTATGACTAGACTATGACTAGACTATGACTAGACTATGACTAGACTATGACTAGACTATGACTAGACTATGATTAGACTATGATTAGACTATGACTAGACTATGACTAGACAATGACTAGACTATGACTAGACTATGACTAGACTATGACTATGACTAGACTATGACTAGACTATGACTAGACTATGACTAGACTATGATTAGACTATGACTAGGCTATGACTAGACTATGACTAGACTATGACTAGACTATGACTAGACTATGATTAGACTATGACTAGACTATGACTAGACTATGACTAGACTATGATTAGACTATGATTAGACTATGACTAGACTATGACTAGACTATGACTAGACTATGACTAGACTATGACTAGACTATGACTAGACTATGACTAGACTATGACTAGACTATGATTAGACTATGATTAGACTATGACTAGACTATGACTAGACTATGACTAGACTATGACTAGACTATGACTAGACTATGATTAGACTATGACTAGACTATGACTAGACTATGACTAGAACTATGACTGGAACTATCACTTAAACAATGACTATAACTATGAATACAACTATGACTGGAACTATCACTTAAACAATGACTAGAACTATGACTGGAACTGTGACTACAACTATGACTAGAACTGTGACTAATCTATACTATGATATTTTACTTTTATATATATTATAGTTTACTTATTTTGTTATTTTCTTTGCAGAAAACGATTTTGGCTTGATTAGACTTTCGCAAAAAGCCGACATAATACGTGAGCCCAACACCATTGATGTGTGATTCAAATATAATAAGTTTTATTATTTAAATTATTTACATATTATTTTTTATTGTACATACGTTTGTAAATTAAACAAAATATATTATTTCGTTATTATTTAATAAACCATTATTTGACCACGATCTAGAAAATGTTCTCGATAGAAGTCAGGAGACACTAAAACAATTAAATAAAATAATTTTTGTTAAATAAAATGATGTTTTATTGCTTACCATGCACTATTTCCGATCTGATAATACGTTGCTTTTGCATTTGTATGTAACGCACCAAGACACCTAAAACCACCAGCAGCATTAGCACACAGATACTAATGAATACACACCATAAATTAAGCCAGGTGGGGATGTGCAATCGGCAGACAGAGGGCACATCCGTAGAATCGTCATCAAAATTTTCCATAAAATTAAAAACGGATGGGTCTAGTGTAGTGGTGGTGCTAGGGGTTGTAGAGTTTTCCATGCTGCTCGAAAGGTATAACAACGAGTGTACGAATTTGCCCATGGAACTTAGGAATTTAGTTTTAAACTCCTTTTGCAAGTGTTAATATTTTGTTTTCGAACAAATTAAATAATATTTATTATTTTCCTAAACTATTGTACGTTTAATATCTGCCACTTATAAACTTTAAATGCAACAACTTTAATGTCATTTTATGCTCACACTTGAGTGTGGGTTCTTGCTGCAAGACATGTGACTTCAAGACCGAGGCTTTAATTATCTTTTTAAATTATAAACCAGATGCATACAACAACAATTTTATTTATAGATTTTTAGTTCTGCTTTTAATTAAATACATTACATTTAATAAAGCAATATCACTTTTGTTTGTTTACTTACACATCTTCTTAGCAAAACAAAGAGATTTAACACTGGATTGTCGATTTACCAGGCTCTAGAAAATAAAGTAATCTCGTGAACTAATTCGAAAAATTTAAACTTTTAAATTGAGTCTTAAGCGTAGTAAAAGTGGGTAGCAAATCTTCATTTGCTAATTTATAAAAAAAATACTTTTAAATTGCAATACAAACTTCATGTCGCTTAGCGAGGCTTAGCTGTATAATCTTATTTTCTTGAAAATTTTCCAAGATTGTTATTAAAAAAATAATAAAGCCAATGAAAATACAACACAAGTATATTTAATTGATTGAATGTGTTCAAAAAAGCTGCAAGCATCGTCAAACTAAATAAGAGATTATAATTTATGTTTTAATTATAATTTTTTCTTCTTCTAAATAAAACAAGTGCAAAAAGGATGAAATTTAAGAACAAGACATATCGTTATTGGAACCTAATCAAAGTCCACATACAAAATACATTTTAAATATATAATATATGTAATTTCTTTTATATCGAGAATATATAAAACTTGCACTGGAACTAATCATAACAAATCATATAAATTTAATTTAAATTAGTGCCTTAATGTCTAAGCTACCAAGGCTTCTCAAACTGTACATAGTTCAGACAAAAATGGTTTGGTACTTAGCTAAGTGTGTTCATTACTAAACTCACCACACTATAGTGAGACATTTAATTATGATTGCAGCTAAAATTTTACTTCATAAAAATCTAAAATTTACCAACATAAGGACCTGAAATTGAAGCTAAAATTTGACTACATAAATATCTACGATTGAAGCTAAAAATACCAATGATTTCAGTTAGAATTTAACAACAGAATTACCCACGATGGAAGCTAAAATTGAACCTGAGATTGAACCTAAAAGGACATACGATTGCAGCTAGAATTTAACTATATAAACCAATGACAGAAACTAAAATTTAACTACATAAAGACCAACGATTGAAGCTAAATTTTAACTGTATGAAGATCTACGATTGAAACTAAAACTGAACTACATAAAGATCAAGGATTGATGCCAAAATTGAACTGATAAAAACTTGTGATTGAAACTAAAATTTAACTACATAAAGGTCAATGATTGAAGCTAAAATTGAACTGATAAAAACTTGTGATTGAAGCTAAAATTGAGCTACATAAAGATCAAGGATTGATACTAAAATTGAACTAATAAAAACTTGCGATTGAAGGTAAAATTTAACTACATAAAGATTGAAGCTAAAATCGAACTGCATGAAGATCTACGATTGAGGCTAACATTTTACTACATATTGATTGATACTAAAATTTAACTAATAAAAACTTGCGATCTAAGCTAAAATTGAACTACATAGAGACATACGATTGAAGCTAAAGCTGAACTACATAAAGATCAAGGATTCATGCTAAAATTGAACTAATAAAAACTTGTGATTGATGCTAAAATTTAACTACATGAAGATCTTCGATTGATGCTAAAATTTAACTACATAAAGACCAACGATTGAAGCGAAATTTTAACTGCATGAAGATCTACGATTGAAACTAAAACTGAACTACATAAAGATCAGGGATTGATGCCAAAATTGAACTGATAAAAACTTGTGATTGAAACTAAAATTTAACTACATAAAGGTCAATGATTGAAGCTAAAATTTAACTGATGAAGCTAAAATTGAGCTACATGAAGCTACAATTGAACTATATGAAGACCTACGATTGAAGCTAAAATCGAGCTACATGAAGACATATGATTGAAGCTAAAATCAAACTGCAGGAGATCTACGATTGTGGCTAAAATTGAACTACATAAAGACCAAGGATTGATGCTAAAATTGAACTAAAAAAACTTGCGATTGATGCTAAAATTGAACTACATGAAGATCTTCGATTGATGCTAAAATTTAACTACATAGAGACCTATGATTGAAGCTAAAATCGAACTGCATGAAGATCTACGATTGAAACTAAAACTGAACTAGATAAAGGTCAATGATTGAAGCTAAAATTGAATTAATAAAAACTTGTGATTGAAGCTAAAATTGAGCTACAATTGAACTATATGAAGACATACGATTGAAGCTAAAATTGAACTACATGAAGATCAACAATTTAAGCTAAAGCTGAACTACATAAAGATCATGGATTTATGCTAAAATTTAACCAATAAAAACTTGTGATTGAAGCTAAACTTGAACTGCATGAAGACCAACGATTGAATCTAAAATTGAACTACATAAAGACCTACCATTGAAGCTAAACTTGAACTACATGAAGACCAACGATTGAATCTAAAATTGAACTACATAAAGACCTAGATTTTGATAGAGCGATTAATTTCTTAAAACTTTAAATGACTTATGTCGAAATTTAAGTTAAAATGTTCACTTAAAATCTGGTCGCACTTAAGCTTTAAATCTACATAAAAAAATGCGATTTCATAATGATCAACAGTAAATTTAATCTTATTTATTAACAGTTATGAATATGCAAAAAAAAACTAGTTAAATATCTTTATCTTCTTCTATATATACAAAAATTAAATGGTCCATGTATGTAATGACATCACGTGAGAACTAGTTTTTAATAAAAATTCTAGTTTTTGACTTTTGCACAACTTTTCGGTCCACCTGTATATTTATTCCAAGGAGATAACATTTTTTTATTGTTGATAATAGCGCTTCCATTTTTTCTATAATTTAGCTTTGACAATAGCCCAATATTTTTCAAAAGGCCGAAGTTGGGGTGGATTCATATGTTTTGGTATTACATCGACTTTGTTGCTTCGATACCAATCCAAGGCAGCTTTGAAATAGTAGCAGTAGGTCAAATCGGGCCAAAAATTTACTGAAGAATGGTGTTGGCTAATAAAGGGTAGCAAACGTTTTTGAAGACATTCTTTGATGTAAATATTCAAAGTCATAGTTGTAGAGGTTACAAATGGAGCACTCTTAAGACAGCAACTGCAAATAGCTTGCCACGACATTACCTTCTTACCAAATTTATCCAATTTTTTATATTTATATTTTTGATTGACATTCCCGCGGCTCTCTGCAACATTAGATTTATGTCCTGGTAGCTATTGAAGGTCCATTTTCACATACGTTTCATTATCCATGATAAGGCAGTTATTTATTTTCGTCTAAACTTGTTGGTAATGTAAACGAGACCATTTTACAGCAGTAATATTTTGCTTTTCTGTACTATTTGAATATTTAATTTTACGATATGACCGTAAACCAGCATCCAAGCGTATTCTTCATGATGCACTACGACTGGTTTTAATTTCGTTGTAAGGTCGGGGTCTCGTCTGCTAACTTTGTTGGTTCATTTTTTCTTACAATCCGTGCTTAACGTCTTATAATATCATTCACAGTACTTTTTGGAAGCTTCAGTTTATATACCCTTCACCTTCGTGAGAAGGGTATATATAAGTTTATCATTCCGTTTGTAATTTCTACATTTTTCATTTCCGACCCTATAAAGTATATATATTATGGATCCTTATAGATAGCGGAGTCGATTGAGCCATGTCCGTCTGTCTGTCTGTCCGTCTGTTAGTTGAAATCAATTTTCTGAAGTCTCCAGATATCTTCGGGATCCAAATCTTTAATAATTCTGTCAGACATCTTTTCGAGAAGTTTGCTATTTAAAATCAGCAAAATCCGTGTATAAATAACGGAGATATGAGCAAAAAACGGGGACAACCTCGATTTTTTACCTATTTTTGATCTATATTTGGATTACTAAGTCATTAATATAGACAATATGGATATCTAATGATAGATATTTCAAAGTCCATTGCAACGATGTAGATAAGGCTATAGTAAGTTGGACCTACAATGGGTCAAAATCGGGAAAAATATTTTTTGACCCGAATTTTTTTTTCATCCAAAAATTTTTTTGTCGTAAATTTTGTTTCAAAAAAAAAAATTTCAATAAAATATTTTTAAAAAAAATTTGAAAAAAACTTTTTTTAAAAAAAATTGGAAAAAAAAAATTTTGAAAAACAATTAAAAAAAATTTAATTTTGTTTACCTAAAAATATTTAAAAAAATTAATTTTAAAGTATAATTTGGTGAAGGGTATATAAGATTCGGCACAGCCGAATATAGCTCTCTTACTTGGTTTTTGGCTATCATTGCACCTGACCGTGTTGGATTTTTTAGAAAATTGTGCACAATTTTTTTTCTAGTTTGATGTTCCATTGCTCACCACGTGTTAAAAAATTAATATACTAATTTGAAATCTTGACAGAATAACGGTTGGTTTCTTTAGGAAGTCATGCCAAAAGAAAACTAAAATGTTGCTACTAGTCTTTTGTAAAAAGCTTCATCAGTGCGATCGGATTTTATGTCAACAATGCTTTATCATTATATAGAAATTATTTATTGACAATAAAATATTTTTTTGAAATTGCAGGGGGCGGGGTGGTCAATTATAGACCGATCATCATAAAAGTTGGTAGAAATATTTAGGTTCATATAAAACTTGTTTATGTACAATTTCATCACGATATTAGTTATTAAAAGACAACTATGAATGTTCAAGTCATTTTCTTAGGGGGTCCTGTGTGGGACTAGACCGATTTCTCCATATTTTTATATATAATTTCAGAGTCTTAAGAACTAATTTGTGCAAAATTTTATCAGGATTATTGCATAATCAAGATATTCATGCCCGCTGAAACAGCATTCCGAGGATACATTTGTATTGCCCATTTTCAATACCAAACAAACCTTATCAGCAGAGAGTAATTTCAGCCAGCTAACTCCTGTCGTTTGGACCATATTGTGTTTTCAACAGACAGACAGACAGACAGACAGACAGACAGACAGACGGACGGACATAGCTAGGTCGCCTTATAATCTGATGAGGACCCAGTTTTGGTTCTACGAGCAATATTTCGATATGTTACAAACGGAATGACAAAATCATTATATCCCCCATCTTTTTTGAGGGTGAGCTACGATTGTAGCTACACCATACACAAAAAATTTAAACATTTTTTTGAGGCCAAAATAATTTACTCTTTTATATATTTAGAAATATTGTTTTTAAAATGCATTTAAAAATATTACTAAGAATTACTTAGTCTTTGCGGTTTTCATAAAAATGAATACAAAGTTAAATATTTAATAAATTTTTATATTTTTTTACTACGATTCCAGTCAATTGAACAGTTTTCTTGGAATTTTGTATGCTATTTCAGAATGTTGTATTATGTTCAATATTGTTTTTATTTTCCAATGTTTTTAAGTGCAACAAATAATTTTTTCATTAAAACTGCGACAATTAGTTCTTAAGAGCAGTATTTGAAAATGAAAAAATATTTAACGGCATTTGTGATTGTGATAAGCAAAATTCTTTAAAACCTCACAAAGGCAGAGGAAACCGCAAATATGTAAGATGTTTGAAAAATACATGAAACATTCAAAACTTAATACCCTACACTTCGTAATACTTGTTTACTATGAATAGTGAATAGGTTTTAATCTTCATTTACAAATATATTTTTAAAAAAAGGGCCCATATTGGAAAAAAATTTCGATTTTGCATAAAAATTTAAAAAATTGTATTTCTTCAGTTACAAAATATTTATTTTAATAGATATCCGACTCTCATCCCACTAAGGGACCAAAATTATCTTAAAGGAATGGACCAAAGCTTTCTTTTGAACCAAAAAAAAAATCGATTTTGCCAAAAAAAGTCAAATATTTTATGTTTTGAGTTACAAAATATTTATTTGATAGATATCCCACTCGCATCCAACTAAGCGACCAAATAGGTCTTCAAGGATAATATTTAAGCTTTATTTTAAGAAAAAAGGGCCCATTTAAAAAAAGTCAAAGAAAAAAAAATATTAAAATTTTTATATATTTTTTTAATACTAGCTGACCCTACAGACGCGAGTGAATTTTGAGAGAAGCGGTTTGAAATGGGTAAAAATAGTTAAAAAGAAAAAAAAACGTATTATTGAATGATAATTTTTATTCATATAGGTGTGGGGTTTGTTTGATGTACAATGAATCTTATGGTCACAGAATAAAATATACATAGAAGCGTTACTGAGAGATAACGTACCTAAGTCAGTTGTCAAAAACCTAAGACTGAAATATGAGTGATCACAGATCGAGCACCTTTTCATGAATAAAAGCTTATTGGCCAAGTTATTAGCAAATTTAGATATTTTGAGTTTTTATATAAAAAATTCGATTTTTGTTCAGAAATATGAGTGATCACAGATCGAGCTGATTTTCTTAATTAAACGCTTATTGGCCATGTTATTAGCGTATTTAGAATGTAGACAACACTGAAATAAATACTTTTAATTAGATTTTTAAAGTTTAGGGAATCCCCATATATATTGTTACGTTTTAACCTTTTCAAAACGTTTGGTTTATTTCCTTTAAATAAACCGGATACTTTTGATTGCAAACAAAACCCGTTTAGTAGTTTAAAAATTGTAACAACTCCTTATTTATTTAAAATGCACAACAACAGAATTAAATAGTCACTCAATGTTTTTTTTTATACACGTTTATAAATTCTCAGAAATACAGACACTTTATAATGCAGTCATGCCCAAGCCCTATACTCTTGGTACTCTTTTGTTATTGTAATTGCTCTTAGCTATAGGCTGTGTGTTTTGTATACTCACTAGAGCACTCAGCATTAGCAATACAAAATACACAAACAACTTTGTCTTATTATTTTTTTTGTCGTTCTTCACTGAATACACGCATGTTGAAAGCAACAACACTTTCGTATGCTTGCTGGTAAGCATTGACGACTGCGATCATCCATGTAGATTTTGTTTTTGTTTATCGTATGATATTTTAAAAATGTGTGTGTTGAAAGTGAGTTTTTTTTTCTTTTTTCTTTGTATGAATTGGTTTTAGCAACAACAAATATTGAATAAAAAGTAGCTTTCATTGGTGTTTACTCTTCCATAAGGAACTTGTGGGCACCCCTGTTATAATGTATACGAATTCACTTGAAAAATACAGCACATTTTAGGGCACTCAGTTGATGTTTATTCTCTGATAAACTGACTAACGACTGCAACCTCTGCCACTATTTTTAACACTGCATTACCATCTAGAAAGTTCTATTTCTACAATGTTCCTTAACTGAATATTCGAATTCAAACAGCGTTGCCAACTTACGATCAATGGTCAACTGAAAGCCTTCACTTAATAATGCCCACAGACGTGTTACAGTTTGCTATTACAGCACTGTTATTTGACAGCATTATGCTACTTTTAAATCAGCTCTTAAAATCGTTATATTTGAATTCAAGTACAATTTCGTAACAATATAAATAATGTGTTTACATCATCTAAATAAATTTTTTTTGTATGACAACGAATGAGTAATTTCTTTAGCTATGTACAGGCGTTCTTAGATTTTAGATATATTGAAAAAAATAGGCGTGGTAAATTTTTCTTACGAATTTCACTACGAACATTTAAAAAAAAAATTAGCCAAATCGGTGCAGCCGTTTTCCGATTTTAGATAAATCGGAATAAATGTTCGTGGTCAATTTATCTTCCCGCAAAAACCTAAGTTGAAGCACGACGAAAATTGTGTCTGAGTTACTATCCAATAGAACTAACCTTGGTGCAAATTTCATTCCGATCGGAAGACATCGATTTCAAAACTTTTTTCACTTGACATAATATGCCCCATATATATTCTGGATCCTTATAGATAGTGGAGTCGATTAAGCCATGTCCTTCTGTTTGTTGAAATTAATTTTCTGAAGACCCCAGATATCTTTGCTATCCAAATCTTCAATAATTCAGACAGTCATGCTTTTGAGAAGTTTCCTATTTAAAATCAGCAAAATCGGTCCACAAATGGCTGAGATATGAGGAAAAAACCAGGACAACCTAGATTTTTGACCTACATCTGGATTACTAAGACATTAATATAGACAATATGGATATATAATGATAGATATTTGAAAGGCATTTGCAAAGACGTATATAAGACCATAGTAAGTTGGACCTACAATGGGAAAAAATATTTTTTAAACCGAATTTTTTTTTCTTCAAAAAAAAAATTAAAAAAAACAAGAGTGCTATATTCGGCTGTGCCGAATCTTAATACCCTTCACTAAATTATGCTTCAAAATTTTAAATATTTTTAGGTAAACAAAATTTAAATTTTTTTCCAGTTGTTTTTTTCATTTTTTGGAATTTTTCGATTGTTATTTTAAATTTTTTTTTTTAAATTTAAAATTTTTTTTTTTTAAATTTTAAATTTTTTTTATTTGTATTTTCAATTTTTATGGTGAAAAAAAAAATTCGGGTTAAAATTTTTTTTTCCGATTTTGATCCATTGTAGTTCCATCTTACTATGGTCTTATATACGTCGTTGCAAATGTCTTTGAAATATCTATCATTATATATCCATATTGTCTATATTAATGTCTTAGTAATCCAGATATAGGTCAAAAATTGAGGTTGTCTTAGTTTTTTCCTCATATCTCAGCCATTTGTGGACCGATTTTGCTGATTTTTAATAGCAAATCGACTCCGCTATCTATAAGGATCCAGAATATATATACTTTATAGGGTCGGAAATGAAAATGTAGAAATTACAAACGGAATGACAAACTTATATATACCCTTCTCACGAAGGTGAAGGGTATAAAAATTTTAAAATTTAAAAAAAAAAAAATTTAATTAAAAAAATTAAAAATAACAAATCGAAAAAATTTTTTTTCCAAAAAATTAAAAAAATAAATTTTTTTTACATAAAAATCTTTGAAATTTTTATTTTGAAGTATAATTTGATGAAGGGTATATACGACTCGTCACAGTCGAATATAGCTATCTTACTTGCTTTTATCTTGTATCAGTTTCGTTAAACGGTTGTTGTTCCAGCTAAGTAATGATCGATCTACTGTAGCTGGTCTAGGATAATGGGGATTCCAGAGACAACGCCCTCTATGTGTTTGGTGTAGTGGTGGGGAACCTTGATAATTCTTGGTTTCCTACCTTTTCTCCCAAGGGGTGGGTGACGTTCTGCCTGACCTCTACCATGATGTTATCCTCTTTTCCAGGGGGAGGATGGTCAGGGTCTTTTTGGATGGATTGTTTAGAGGTAGGTTAATTTAAAAAAAAAACACGAAAATCATGAACTTAATTATTCCAATAATAAAATGTTTGTAAACCACTATGCATGGTGGTCCAGGAGATAACTTAATATAGACGTTATTTCAAATATAAACAAAATGGAAACTGCCTTGTCTGGATTGTATTGCTTCAGTTTGGCCTCGTTCAATGTTAAAGAACTCCAGCAGCAAAAGAAAACATAAGTTTGCAAATATAGAAAATATCAGAGCACTCGATTAGTTAAACTAGCCACTTATATTGTGTAGGGTAACGAAACCACAATTTTTATCCAAAAACTATTCCGTCTGAGAGAAACGCATGTTAGTTTTAGGAATATTTCAAACAGTTCAGTTGCATTTAGAACGTCAAGGAAATAAGTTGTGCTAAAATTTAAAATTCATCATGTTATTTCAAAGATATTACCTATTTTTGGCATTACTAATGCTGGCTTTAAGCTTCAGTGTTACTAGAGCTTCAACTTGTGGTAAATTTGAGTGTCATGAAAATGCTAACTGTGGTGTGAACCACACTACTCTAGAGCAATATTGTGATTGTAAAACGGATTACACGAAAACTGAACTAGAAAATAATGTCTATTGTTGTTCGAAAGTGGAGGAAGATTGTGCTGTAAATCGTAAATGCAGCAGTAATTTGAAGTGCAAAGAAATCGGTGCAGAAGATTTAGAGGAAAGTAAAGAGCTGGATGTGTCTCTTAGTTGTCCAGAATCTGAGAAGTGTCCAGACAAATGCTGTGCTGTAAACGAAATATGCAGTGTGGCGGAAAAGAAGTGTGTTTCTAAAGATAATTCAGATGAGAATAATGAAATCGATTCGACTCCCATCTGTCCTGCAGCCCAAAAGTGTCAAGAGAAATGCTGTGCTGAAGACGAAGAATGTGATAATGAAACAAGTGAATGTGTTCCGAAAGAAAGTCAACATTTACCAGCTAAAGTGAATAATTCTAATGAGGATTCGGTTACTGTCTGCGATAAGTGTCCAGACAAATGCTGTGCTGAAAATGAAATATGCAGTAAGGCTGATAATAAGTGTGTTTCTAAAGATACTTTAGATGATAATGATCTTAGTGATATAGTTTTGACTCCAGTCTGTCCTGCAGCCCGAAAGTGTCTAGAGAAATGCTGTGCTGAAGACGAAGAATGTGATAATGAAGCAAGTGAATGTGTTTCCAAAGACACAACATATTTACAAGCTAAATTGGATACTCCTAATGATGATTCGGATATAGTCTGCGATAAGAACCAACAGTGTGCAGACAAATGCTGTGCTGAAAATGAAATATGCAGTAAGGCTGATAATAAGTGTGTTTCGAAAGTTAATTCAGATGAGAATGATCTTACTGATATCGTTTTGACTTCAGTCTGCCCTGCAGCCCGAAAGTGTCAAGAGAAATGCTGTGCTGAAGACGAAGAATGTGATAAAGAAGCAAATGAATGTGTTTCCAAAGACACAACACATTTACAAGCTAAAGTGGATACTCCTAATGATGATTCGGATATAGTCTGCAATGCGAACCAACAGTGCTCAGACAAATGCTGTGCTGAAAACGAAATATGCAGTGTGGCGGAAAACAAGTGTGTTCCTGCAGATAATTCAGATGAAAATGATTCAACTACCACCATTACTGAGCAAATCACTGAATCCACAATGCAACCTACTACAATTAACAATGTTTATATTACGAAAGAAACCACCACATCATATGTTCTCCCTATTAAAGATACTGAGGACACCACTGTTTCTTCGCTGCAATCTACTATAGCGGACAACAATGTTAAATTTACACAAACTGCATCCACAGATGAATCTACAGCAACTGAAGAAGTTACTACAGCTTCAATGAATTGTCCGCTAAAACAAAAGTGTCTCAACAAGTGTTGTTCCTCTCACGAGTTATGCAACGATCAGCAGAAATGTGTTAATAGCGATCCAGGAGATTTCTGGGATTTATTTGGTTTCTCCAATGAAGAAATTGCTAATGCTAAAACCACCAACAAACAGGCAAATAATGATATCAAACCAAAATTAACATGTCACAGCGATCAGCAACTCTGCCACGATCAATGCTGCAGTGCTCAACAAACATGCAATGACATGCAGCAGTGTATTGCAAAAACTAACGTTTGCAGTCCCGGGCAAATTTGTGCGGAGAATGCAAAAGTTAGCACTGAAAAGGCAGCCATGGCTTATACAATGATCGGATCCGGCATTCTAGTGGCAACATTGGCATTTGGTGCTTTTAAGTTGTATGATTTTAGGCGTTCAAAAAGGAATTTATATTAAGAAATAAAATATATAATATGTAAACTAAGAAGAAGTATTTTTTTTAGTAAGTATGTTTTGAGAAAGCATTAACAATTTTTGTTTGTTTTAAAATTCTTATCAGCATAAAACGCGCTGTGGTTTTAAAGGTTGTTTTCTGCGGTTCAAAGATAACGAAAGTAAAGTGTAAAATATTGAAACAATATACATAAATTAATTTGAAATAAGAAGTTTCTTGGTATTTCCATTGAATATTTCAATTGAGGTATAATGCTAAAAGAAATTTATCCCTCTAACCCGCAAGAGTGGCTCAAGGAGTACTTTACAAAATACTAATTATATATATTTATACCCTACACCACCATAGTGGGGAGGGTATTATGCGTTTGTGCAGATGTTTGTAACGTCCAAAAATATTAGTCTAGCACCCACCTTAAAGTATACCGATCGACTTAGAATCACTTTCTGAGTCGATTAAACGATGTCCGTCCGTCCGTCCGTCCGTCTGGTTGGCTGGCTGGCTGTCCATGTAAACCTTGTGCGCAAAGTACAGGTCGCAATTTTGAATATATTTCGATAAAATTTGGTACATATAATTTTTTCAGCCCAAGGACGAACCCTATTGAAACTGGCTGAAATCGGTCCATTATTTCATATAGCCCCCATACAAATGTCCTCCCGAAATTGGACTTTATCGGTCATAAATTTTTATTTATTAGGGTATTCATTCGACTAATGATCGTTCGATTAATCGAATAATTTCTTACGAATAATTATTCGAACAATTTAAAAATGGCCATTTTCGAATAACGAATAATTCGAACAATTTTATGTAGAATAATCGAATAAAACGAATAAATGTTCATATATATTTAAATTTATTAAATTGGCTAATATTTTTCATAATTTCAAATTTAAATAAGTAATAATAACTCACAAAAATTGTATTGTTTCTGAAATTCGACAATTAACTATAGACAAAGGGACTTTCGATCACTGTAGATGAGTGTTCCGATAGCTCCTTCTATAAATATATAAATATTACTGCAAGAAGTTACAATTCTAAAAACAAATCTTTCAAAATTTTTAACTTAGGACTTGAACCAAAGAAAATAAAAGGTACGGAATAAAATATTTGTTATTTGGCTGGCCAAATATTAATGGAATCGCAATTAGTAATCAAAAATTTTAACTTAGATTAAAGTGGAGTTGAATGTGATGGAGAATGTGATTTTGAAATGGTCGTCGAAAATTATATTGAGGATGACATTTATAATGATTACATTATCTAATCTTAAAATATATGTACAGTGGTGGACACCAATTTAAGACAAATACTTGAATTTTTTTCATCAACTGAATTTTAAGTGCGATAGAGCCAAAATAAAAGGACCTCTAAGGGTATGAAATTTATTATTAATGTTTGTAGTTTCTGAAAAATGTTTGGAAAAATCGGTAAAACATATATGGACAAAGATATGTGGAAATACGTTGACCCACCTCAGCGAACATCCGCTGTTAATAACATGATATGACCGAAACTAATGGAACTAAAAATACGAAATTTGGTCCGAATATTTTATAATAATAAAAATATAATGATATAAATGTGAGAAAATATGTTTATTTAAAAAAAAATTTTTTTGGTCAAGTTGTAGAACAATTTTATGTGTTCGTGGTGAATATGTATGAATTGACACAGTCGAATAAAACACACTTGTGTGTTAAAACAGTCCTCATGCATACATATTTGTGGAAATATTTGAAAAAATAATTGACAATCACGTGGAATTTAGAAAACAATTTTTGTCTTAAATTCGTGGCCACCACTGTATATAAAAAACAAGTAAGAAGGTATGGTCGGTCAAGCCCGACCATATAATACCCTACACTAAGTAAAACAGAAAAAACATTTTTCTTTCAAAATTTCAATAATTTATATTTTTGAGTGATTTTCGAAGGTGGGCCTAACATGGGAGCTATGGCCAATTATGGACCGATCACCATGAAATTAGTACGTGTGATTTATGTCCACATTCATTTTGTGTGTATACTATCATTTTTGAGAGATTTATGCACGTTAAAGTGATTTTCGGAAGCGGGTCTATATGGGAGCTATGACTAATTATGGACCGATCGTAACAAAATTTGGTGACATGAATTTTGTGTATACAAAACTTATTTGGAGCCGAATTTGTGTAGATACATATATAAATTAAACATTTATGACCGATAAAGTCCAATTTCGGAAGGACATTTGTATGGGGGCTAGGTGAAATAATGGTCCGATTTCAGCCAGTTTCAATAGGCTTGGTCCTTGGGCCGAAAAAATAATATGTACCAAATTTCATCGAAATATCTTCAAAATTGCGACCTGTACTCTGCGCACAAGGTTTACATGGACAGCCAGCCAGCCAGCCAGCCAGCCGACCAGACGGACGGACATCGTTTAATCGACTCAGAAAGTGATTCTAAGTCGATCGGTATACTTTAAGGTGGGTGTTAGACTAATATTTTTGGGCGTTACAAACATCTGCACAAACGCATAATACCCTCCCTACTATGGTGGTGTAGGGTATACAAATATACATATAATATATGATACCGCGTACGTAAGTGTTGCAAAATATTTAATAAATCGCATGATAAACACAAATATTGCAAACTAACGTTTTGTTGCAAGAAAAGCAGGAGTTCGTCTTATGTAATTCCCAAGACCAGTTTATTAAGCAAAGATTCGGCAACATTGATAGAGCTCGATGTAGAATACAATTTGTTATAAATAATTTAAAATAGTGAATAATTAATTTACTAAAGAATTAGTTACTCAATTTAAAACCCGAATTAATGAACGACATAAAAAGTTCTTAATACGTTTATATTGTATTTGAATTCAGGATCATGTCCAACTAGCTCAAATTTTTTAAAGCATATATCCAAAACGGAAACTAAACGGTTTGCTGGTCAATTGTTTTGTAGATTGTTCGGGAGTTATTCTGATCAGAATATTTCTCTTGAAAATTTAATGATGGACTTTGTTTTCGAATGTTTTTTTAACATTATCAATACTTGAATTGTTAACTGTAACGTTATTTTTTGTTTTTCTCTAACAATAAAATATTAAACAAGTAAGAAAGTATGGTCGGTCAAGCCCGACCATATAATACCCTACACCAAGTAAATGAGTAAAAATATTTTTCTTTTAAAATATCAATAATTTATATTTTTGAGTGATTTTTGGAAGTGGGCCTTATATGGGAGCTATGACCAATTATGGACCGATCACCACAAAATTAGGTCGTGTGATTTATGTCTATATTATTTCACCTAGCCCCCATACAAATGTCCCCTCGAAATTGGACTTTATCGGTCATAAATGTTTAATTTATCTATGTATCTACACAAATTTTGCTCCAAATAACTTTTATACATACGAAATTCATGTCACCAAATTTTATTACGATCGGTGCATAATTAGTCATAGCTCCCATATAAGACCCGCTTCCGAAAATCACTTTAACGTGCAAAAATCGCTTAAAAATGTTGGTATACACACAAAATTCAACATAGTTAACTTTAATATAGACATAAATCACACGACCTAATTTTATGGTGATCGGTCCATAATTGGTCATAGCTCCCATATAAGGCCCACTTCCAAAAATCACTCAAAAATATAAATTATTGATATTTTAAAAGAAAAATATTTTTACTCATTTACTTGGTGTAGGGTATTATATGGTCGGGCTTGACCGACCATACTTTCTTACTTGTTTTTTAATTTAACGGTGACTTTAGTTGCAGATTTGTTAACATTTCCCTCGAGGGTCGAAATGCATTCTGACTTTTAGTTTTTGTTTTGTGAGTGATGTCATAATTTTAGCACGATATATTTTGTGTGTGATTTCTTTTTTTTTAAATCAAAGTTTTTCTAACTTTTAGTCGCCCGATCGCTATTCGAAATATTTTTGTTTAAAGGTTAGATATTTTTCATTCAGTCTATGCATTTGTAAATGTTAAACAAAATGTGTGTTGAGAACGCAAAAACTAAGGGTTGACTCAGGGCAGTATTGCAGGTTGTGTTATATTTAATAGTTTTTTTATATTTTTTGTTATATTTTCTCTTATATAAAAAAATAAGTGAAGCCCGACCATATAATACCCTACACTAAGTAAAAGCGCAAAATAATTTTTCTTTTAAAATTTCAATAATTTATATTTTTGAGTGATTTTCGAAAGTGTGCCTTATATGGGAGCTATGACCAATTATGGACCGATCACCGTGAAATTAGGTCGTGTGATTTATGTCTATATTAAAGTTAACTATGTTGAATTTTGTGCGTATGCCAACATATTTAAGTGATTTATGCACGTTAAAGTGATTTTCGGAAGCGTACCTATATGGGAGCTATGACTACTTATGGACCGATCGTAACAAAATTTGGTGACATGAATTTTGTGTATATAAAACTTATTTGGAGCGGAATTTGTGGAGATACATGTATAAATTAAACATTTATGACCGATAAACTCCAATGTCGGAAGGACATTTGTATGGGGGCTAGGTGAAATAATGGCTTGGTCCTTGGGCCGAAAAAATAATATGTACCAAATTTGATCGAAATATCTTCAAAATTGCGACCTGTACTCTGCGCACAAGGTTTATATGGAAAGCCAGCCAGCCAGCCGACTAGACTAGACTAATATTTTTGGGCGTTACAAACATCTGCACAAACGCATTATACCCTCCCCACTATGGTGGTGTAGGGTATAAATATAGGAATAGCAGATAAGACCACATATGGATTAAATTATCTGCCTTGACTCATGATCTGTTGGTACTGCACATGAAGATCCACAGCCAAGTATTTCAAAAGTTGGCGAAAGAGCAAAACATCCAGTTAATGACGCACAGTGGTATGAGAATAAAAAAATAAATCTGTAACTTCTAAACCCTTATGCCGATTTGAATGAAATTTCACATGTGCAAGGAGGAAGTGTAGTCGAGTTTAAGTTTTGAATTTGGACCAGGGGTTCCCAAAGTAGGACACCTCGGGTATGTTCAATTTTTAAAATTATCCTACTTCTTCGTTTGTGTTCCTATTTAAAAAAAATTACTCATGCAGAATCTCCTCGTCGATCACTACATAAAACTTCGTCGTAGCTATCAATTATTAGGAGATATTCGCATTTGAAAATTTAATTTTCAACATTTTTACCCACCCTACACCAGTTTTTTGGTGACCGCGTTTCCAAATATTCTACGATTTTATAAATTTTTCTTTTATAGGATTAACAATAGATCTATATATCAAATAAAGAAAGAAGTGCTTAAAAATCATGACTGAGTCCAAAGTTACGTGCATTTGAATATAAAAAAATAAAAAAGCGATTTTTCGCAATTTTTTTAGGAAAAAAGTACTTTTATTCTTTTTAAGTTATCTAAAAATTTTCTAAGACGGTGTATAATGAGTTTGTACTTTTTGAAAAGCTAACTTTACGCCAAATATTTTAAATGAAAAAAACATTTATAATTTTTGATACCGACGGGATCAGGTCCATTCAAAAAATGCCTATTTTTTATGTAAAATTCAATTTTAGGGCAAAAATTCTGAAATCGCATACTCGACATCAAAAAATAGTAACCTATTTTAGATGGCCCAATAAGTTCTTAATTATCTTGTAAAGGGTTCCGATAACCCCGCCCCTATTATGGATATTATAGCCAAAAAACGAAAAAACCCATTTTTGGTATTTTTCAAGATTTTTTTGGGAATTGCGGGATACTTGATAACAAATTTCAAAATTTGTTTTTATTTTTCCATTTTAAATAGGAAAATCTACATAACTGTCAAATGTCATTGAAAAATATTCATAAATAAAAATTTTATTTCAATTTGAAAAATTTGTATCCCGAAAATCTCAAAATTTAAGTCGCAGGTACGGAACAACTGTAGGAGGTATGGACATCTTTTTTCAATACTTTTATTTCCTATTATATTTTCAATAAATCCCTGTGATTATCAACAAATTCTGAAATTTGTTTAAAAAAATTTGAAAATTTTGAAAATGGTGTTTTGAAACTGCCGTTAAAAAATTAAAATTTGTTTGGTCATACCTGCAAATAGTTTAACGTTATCGTACGATGACAAAAAATCATATTCAAGTACATATGTATATATTTTAAGTAAAAAATTGATTTTATCTTAATACTTGTTGACCGCCCGGCTTTGCCCGGTAGCATTTACTAATGTTAGTTCTTCAAGTTTCTCCAACCCACATACACCTGCCTGTTCTTATTTATTTGCAAATAAAATATCTAAATTTTTACTGCATACTTCAGGGAGCTTTTTTATTACAGTTGACTGGACTCAAAAAAAAAGAAAACCGATTTTTACAAACCATCTCCTGAAAATTTCGAATCGAATAAAAACAAGTAAGAGTACTATATTCGGCCGTGCCTAATCTTAAATACCCTCCACCTAAATATGATGGTATAACAACTGAAATAATGTACTTAACAATGGTTAGAAAGACTAGTCTACGCAGAAGATATTTTACTTCAAATGTACAACAAATTTTATCTAATTCAGCAATTTATAATTGAAATTCCTGCTAGAACAATTTATATACTTAATAATAAGTTAATACGTTTGGATTAACATTTTTCCTTTTTAACCTCAAGTGAAGAAACAGAGTATAACAAATGGTATACAAATATATTTAGACAAATTTCAAAATATTGGGTTGTTGGACTTATATGGGAATATTTTAACGTGATTTTTATGTATTTATATGGGAGCTGTGGCCAATTATGGATCGATATTCACAAAATTCAGTAGTATGATTTTTGAATACAAGTTACTGATCTGTGTACTATTTTGGTTATTATGGACCTATCATCGTAACATTTGGTACATCGATTTTTGTATATACTGAACAAATTTGTTTCGAATTTCAACCTGATAACCATATTTGTAAGAAATTTATGAGGATTTTAGTGATTTTCGGGTGTGGACCTTATCTGGGAGCTATGGTTAAATATGGACCGATATTCACAAAATCCAGTAGTATGATATCTGGATAAAAATTACTGATCTGTGCGTAATTTCATTTTAATATCAATTTGTTTTAAATATTTATTAAGATTAATATCTTTTTCGGAAATGGGCCTTATAGGGGAGCTATGACCAATTATCTGCCAATCTGCGTAGAATTTGGTACAGTGATTTCTATGTATATAAGTATTATTTGTGTCGAATTTTAGCATGATAAAGATATTTATAAGAGATTTTTGAGTACTTAACTGATTTTCGGAAGAGGACCTTATATGGAGCTATGATCAAATATGGACCGATATTCACCAAATCCTGTAGTATGATTTCTAAATATAAAATAGATATTTGTGTAAAATTTTGTTTTGATATTAATATTTTTTAGATATTTATGTAGGTTAATGTGTTTTTCGGAAATGGTCCTTATATGGGAGCTATAACCAATTATTGGCCGATCTTCATAGAATTATGTATAGCGATTTTGGTATATATGGGGACTATTTATGACGAATTTCAACTTAATAGTGACATTTATACGACATTTATCTTTATTTAAGTGATTTTCGGAAGCCGACCCACAAACAATTTCGTGTTGTGATTTTGTTAAGCACGAAACTTAGTTTTCCTGAATTTGGTAACGATACTGCAATTAAATAGGCATTTACAGACCATAGTACCATATTCCGGGATGATATTTGTATGGGGGCTAGGAGAAATTATGGACCGATTCTTATAATTTTTACCAGATGTAGTCCTTTCAACATAAAAATAACGTGTGTAAAATTTTATGGTATTATCTGCAATATATCTGCACAAATAACAAAAACTATTTAAAAATTGTCAAGTTTTTTTTTTAGGTTGTCTCACATTTTAGTACATAACTCTGGTTCCACTGAACCGATTTTGCTGATTTTCAATACCAAACCGCTTATGAGTACAATAAACATTTTTCTTGCAAGGTTACCAATTTTGTTTGTCTATTTTGGACGTGAGCGTGTCTGTCTGTCTGTCTGTCTGTCTGTCTGTCTGTCTGTCTGTCTGTCTGTCTGTCTGTCTGTCTGTCTGTCTGTCTGTCTGTCTGTCTGTCTGTCTGTCTGTCTGTCTGTCTGTCTGTCTGTCTGTCTGTCTGTCTGTCTGTCTGTCTGTCTGTCTGTCTGTCTGTCTGTCTGTCTGTCTGTCTGTCTGTCTGTCTGTCTGTCTGTCTGTCTGTCTGTCTGTCTGTCTGTCTGTCTGTCTGTCTGTCTGTCTGTCTGTCTGTCTGTCTGTCTGTCTGTCTGTCTGTCTGTCTGTCTGTCTGTCTGTCTGTCTGTCTGTCTGTCTGTCTGTCTGTCTGTCTGTCTGTCTGTCTGTCTGTCTGTCTGTCTGTCTGTCTGTCTGTCTGTCTGTCTGTCTGTCTGTCTGTCTGTCTGTCTGTCTGTCTGTCTGTCTGTCTGTCTGTCTGTCTGTCTGTCTGTCTGTCTGTCTGTCTGTCTGTCTGTCTGTCTGTCTGTCTGTCTGTCTGTCTGTCTGTCTGTCTGTCTGTCTGTCTGTCTGTCTGTCTGTCTGTCTGTCTGTCTGTCTGTCTGTCTGTCTGTCTGTCTGTCTGTCTGTCTGTCTGTCTGTCTGTCTGTCTGTCTGTCTGTCTGTCTGTCTGTCTGTCTGTCTGTCTGTCTGTCTGTCTGTCTGTCTGTCTGTCTGTCTGTCTGTCTGTCTGTCTGTCTGTCTGTCTGTCTGTCTGTCTGTCTGTCTGTCTGTCTGTCTGTCTGTCTGTCTGTCTGTCTGTCTGTCTGTCTGTCTGTCTGTCTGTCTGTCTGTCTGTCTGTCTGTCTGTCTGTCTGTCTGTCTGTCTGTCTGTCTGTCTGTCTGTCTGTCTGTCTGTCTGTCTGTCTGTCTGTCTGTCTGTCTGTCTGTCTGTCTGTCTGTCTGTCTGTCTGTCTGTCTGTCTGTCTGTCTGTCTGTCTGTCTGTCTGTCTGTCTGTCTGTCTGTCTGTCTGTCTGTCTGTCTGTCTGTCTGTCTGTCTGTCTGTCTGTCTGTCTGTCTGTCTGTCTGTCTGTCTGTCTGTCTGTCTGTCTGTCTGTCTGTCTGTCTGTCTGTCTGTCTGTCTGTCTGTCTGTCTGTCTGTCTGTCTGTCTGTCTGTCTGTCTGTCTGTCTGTCTGTATGTCTGTCTGTCTGACATGATGAATAGGCTGCGTACTTAGGACGAAAAAATTATATGTGCCAAATTTTATCGAAATGTATTCAAAATTGAGACCTGTACTCTGCGCACAAGGTTTACATGGACAACCAGCCAGCCATGATAAACTATGATACAAATTTTTGTTTCTGTCTGTCTGTCTGTCTGTCGAATCAATTTCTGTCTGTCTGTCTGTCTGTCTGTCTGTCTGTCTGTCTGTCTGTCTGTCTGTCTGTCTGTCTGTCTGTCTGTCTGTCTGTCTGTCTGTCTGTCTGTCTGTCTGTCTGTCTGTCTGTCTGTCTGTCTGTCTGTCTGTCTGTCTGTCTGTCTGTCTGTCTGTCTGTCTGTCTGTCTGTCTGTCTGTCTGTCTGTCTGTCTGTCTGTCTGTCTGTCTGTCTGTCTGTCTGTCTGTCTGTCTGTCTGTCTGTCTGTCTGTCTGTCTGTCTGTCTGTATGTCTGATGAATAGGCTGCGTACTTGGGACGAAAAAATTATATGTGCCAAATTTTATCGAAATGTATTCAAAATTGAGACCTGTACTCTGCGCACAAGGTTTACATGGACAACCAGCCAGCCATGATAAACTATGATACAAATTTTTGTTTCGAATAAATTTTTTTCAAATCGAATATTTTGGACTAAATTTTTGTGACCAAACAACCGAAATAGCAAAATAACACTGAATTCGATGAACAATAAACACCCTGTGAGTTTTTTTATTGATTGCCCGAAAGTCTCTTAACTCTTTGCGGTTGGGTGGTCACTTTACTAACCACATTTTCTATAGTCTTTAGAAGAAGAAGAAGAACATTAACTATTCAATTTTATGTACTTACTAGCTGTAACCCGGTGTGCTTCGCTACCCATACTGTAATGATTTACAATATATTTAGTCTATCTAAAATTAGTTTCTAATATAATAAAAAGTATATTATTTCTTTTTTTTAACCATAATATGAATTGTAATAAAATAGAAAAGTTTATATAAAATTTTTTATTAATTATTTGGTGTTTATTTGTTTTCCCACTCCCGAAAATGCAAATGAAAGCTGTCTATGTGAAAAACATGGATTTTCTAGATTTAGTCCACAAACTTGCAAAGACTGACCTTGAGCTTTATCAATTGTCACTGCAAATGCTAAGCAAATAGGAAACTGCAATCCACTAAAATCAAATAGCATTTCTGAAGTTATCATGGCAATACGTGGCAGCAAAACATCAGTCCATTTATACTTCCCAGTTATAATGAACACCTCGATTAGATTGTTCATAAATTTATTTACTGTAAGTCGAGTACCATTACAAATTGTGGTGTCTTAAAGTAATTCTTAGTTTAGCATCATATGAAGTACAAATATGCAAACAATCATACAAACAAATACACATTCACTTTTATATATATATAGAAGATTTTCAAATGTTTAAAAACATTAACATTTACTTAATATTATTGGTAGTCCACGTATTTCTGTCCTAAATATTAATATTGTTTGCTGATATTGCTTCCACTGTATATAATTTGTCACATCTACGGAAGGTGCCACGGCCTCTATTGCTAGTTTTTCCATTTTTGGCCTAAATAAGTAATTCATACAAAATTTTAAGGCTTTACGTATTATAGTATTTAATTTGCATATAGGGTGCACGCCCATTATTGATAGTCCGCCCATTCTTGTCCTACTGATGGTAGAATAACCGTACAAAATGTATGGACTCTATCTCTTATATGGGAAGTGCCACGACCTCTGTGGCTACTACTCTCATATTTTGCCTCAAATATTTATACAAACGGTGGAATTGCTCATGTAAAAAGACATACAGGAACATGTAAACATTTAAAACAGCCGTTTAGCGGTGAAAAAAAAAATAAACATACAAAACCATATTATTTTTTAAATATATAGATTTGTGATTCCATGTCGTCCAATAATGACCCGCCCATTCTTAGACAAATTACATACGTAAAATTATAAAACAAATTTCAGACAAAGTTTGAAGAATCTCGCAAATTTAGTTATCCAGTTATTCAAAATTGACAAAGTTTGAAGATTCTCGAAATTTTAGTTATCCAGTTATTCAAAATTTACCATGTGCTTTGTATAGGAGGGTCCTCACCCACAGTTCCGATTCCGACTACTTTTAGCTAAACTCCATACAAAGATAAGAAATTGGTTCATACAAAGTTTAAATACTTTTACCACTATAGTTCTCAAGAAATTAACTATTTACTTTGTATGGGAGGTGCCACACCCACTAATCCAATCTCGACCATTTTCAGCCAAAATATTTAAAATAATAAGAGTGTTATTCGGACAAAATTTGAATAATATCGAAATTATATTTCTCAAGATATTTAGAAATAACTGTTTACTTTGTATTGGAGGCGGCTCATTGCCTGTTCCGATCCCTCCCATTTTTTGGCTATAATTCATGCAGTGATACAAAATTGATTCATATAAAGTTTGAAGACCTTCAAAATTATAGTTCTCTAGATATTGGAAAATAACTATTTACTTTGTATGATATGCGCCACGCCCTCTAATACAATCCCGCCCATTTTCAGCCAAACTATGTATAGTGATAAGAAATTAATGCGTACAAAGTTTAAATACTTTTGCAATTATAGTTCAGATAATCGAAACAAACCATTTGCATTGTATGGTAGGTGCCACGTCCACTAATTAAATACCGCCCATTTTCAGGCAAACCATGTAAAATGCTAAGTCTGCTATTCGGACAAAGTTTGAAGATTTCTACAATTATAGTTCTCCAGATATTCGAAAATAACTATTTATTTTGTATGGGAGGGTCCACACCCCTGGAGATTTTCGAAAATTACTTTTTACTTGGTATGGGTGGTGCCACGCCCATTTTTAGAATTTCGTCCATTTTCAGCCTAGAAGCGCTCAATGGTACCAAAGAAAATTCCGCGAAGTTTTGCGGCTTTCACAATTATAGTCCACCAAATTTAACAGATTTTCCATAATAACTATTTACTTTTTATGGAAAGTGCCACGCCCACTTGAAATTTCAAAATAAAAAGAATCCAGTTGTTCCTTCCAGATATAGAGGAATATACAGTAAAAATTTCAAGAAGATTGGTCCAGTAGTTTTGCCTCCTATAAGGAACAGAATAACAAACAAATAAATAAACAAATAAATAAACACACATACATTCATTTTTATACCCTCCACCATCATAAGTGGTGAATGAGGGTATATATAAGTTTGTCATTCCGTGTGTAACATTGAGAAATACCAACAAAGTATATATATTATTGATCCTTATGAAATTCTAAGTCGATTGTCCGTCTGTCTGTCTGTGTAAAACACGCTCACGTCCAAAATAGGCAAACAAAATTAGTAGACTTGCAAAAAAAATGTGTATTGTTCTCCTAAGCAGTTTGGTATTGAAAATCAGCAAAATTGGTTCAGTGGAACCAGAGTTATGAACCAAAATGTGAGACAACCTAAAAAAAACTTTAACATAGTTTTCCTTATTTGTGCAAATATATTGCAGATAATACCATAAAATTGCACACATGTTATTTTTATGTTAAAGGGACTAACTCTGGCGAAAATTATAAGAATCGGTCCATGATTTCTCCTAGCCCCCATACAAATTTCTTCCCGAAATATGGTTATTAGGTCTGTAAATGCCTACAAAATTGCAGTATCCACACAAAATTCAGAAGAAATAAGTTTCGTGCTTAAAAAAATTACAACCCCAAATTTTTTGTGGATCGGCCCATATTTGACCGTAGCCCCCATATAAAGTTCATTCCCGAAAATCACTTAAATAAGCATAAATGTCTTACAGATATCGCTATTAAGTTGAAATTCGTCATAAATAGTCCCCATATATACCAAAATCGCTGTACCTAATTCTATGAAGATCGGCCGATAATTGGTTATAGCTCCCATATAAGGACCACTTCCGAAAAACACAATAATCTACATAAATATCTAAAAAATATCAATATCAAAACAAAATTTTACATAGATCCATAATTTATACTTAGAAATCATACTACAGGATTTTGTGAATATCGGTCCATATTTGACCATAGCTCCCATATAAGATCCACTTCCGAAAATCAGTTAAGTACTCATAAATCTCTTATAAATATCTTTATCATGCTAAAATTCGACAAAAATAATACTAATATACATAGAAATCACTGTACTAAATTGTATGCAGATTGGCCGATAAATGGTCATAGCTCCCCTATAAGGCCCATTTCCGAAAAAGATATTAACCTTAAAAAATATTTAAAACATATCGATATCAAAATGAAATAACGCACAGATCAGTAATTTGTATCCAGTAATCACACTTCTGAATTTTTTGAATATCGGTCCATATTTAGCCATAGCTCCCATATAAGGTCCACTCCCGAAAATCACTAAAATCCTCATAAATTTGTTACAAATATAGTTATCAGGTTGAAATTCGAAACAAATTTATTCAATATATACAAAAATCGATGTATCAAATTTTATGATGGTAGGCCCATTATTGCTCATAGCCTCAATATAAGAACTACTTCATGAAAACACATTAACCTGCACAAATATCCAAAAAAATCTGTACTGAACCAAAACTTTACACCGATCAGTAATTTGTATCCAAGAATCGAGCTAAAAGATTTTTTAAATATTGGTCCATAATTCGGCATAGCTCCCATATAAGGTCTACTTTTGTTAATAGCGTTGTTATATGAAATTCTACAAATATAGCCCTAAAATACTTAGGTCATAGCTTCATATATTGAACCAAAATAGTACATAGATCAGTGATTTGTATTCAAAAATCATAATACTGAATTTTGTGAATATCGGTACATAATTGGCCACATCACCCATATAAGTCCATAAAAATCACGTTAAAATATTTTATGACAATCAACTCATAATAGGTCATAGCTCCCATATAAGTCCCACAACCAAATATTTTGAAATTTGTCTAAATATATTTGTATACCCTTTTTTATACTCTGTTTCTTCACTTGATGTTAAAAGGGAAAAATGTTGATCCAAACTTATTAACTGATTATTAAATATATAAATTATTAAATTTCTAATAGGAATTTCAGTTACAAATTGCTGAATTAGATACAATTTTTTGTACATTTGAAATAAAATATCTTCTGCGTAAACTAGTCTTTCTAACAATTGTTATATTATTTCAGTTTTTATACCATCATATTTAGGTGGAGGGTATTTAAGATAGCACTCTTACTTGTTATATATATAGATATCAAACGAAAAACTAAAATTTTGTGAAATTTAGCGAATTCACTTAATTGTGAACAAATTCGTAAAGAAACAATCAATTTTTATTATCGATATCTCATTTGGTTGCTCCGAATCTACTAAGTAGATTAAAACGCAATATATAAACAGATTAAACGTTATGTAAATTGTATAAACTGTCAAAGTTGGTTAGTCCCTATTGGAAGACCATTTGAAAACAGCAACATCAGAGCATTAGAAAATGTCTCAAAATATATAAACAATTGTAGGTATAAGCACTTGTGATAACTGAATAGTTTTTAACATTTTACGGCTTTTGTGAACATTTAGTTAACAGTTATCCTAGTTTGAATTCCCATAGCAACGCCCATAGAGCATTTTAGTAACATAAACTCGAATACTCCTTGTCAATTTTCATACCGATCAGAACAGCCGTTTAGAAATCCAAGATTTATTTCCGAAAAATTTTGATTCTGCCCCACTGTTCACACCGATTGTGAATTGGACAATGTTTTATCTTACTCTTACATATAAGTATTTTTCATTTTTTATATTTAAAACTCAAGAGCCGATGTGTCACGGATTAGTGTTATTCAATCATTTCAATATCTTGCAGAACATATTTTCATAATGCAGGAAATAATTTTAGGATTTAAAACTTATTTTTGAAAGCAAATATTTGAAATAGTTTTAAATAGTGTATATTTTTTAACATTAACATTTTAACTTTTAAAATATATATAAAATTTATTTTTTCTTTGTTTGATTTTAATCATTTTTTTTACATTTATCACACATATATTACACTAACCTCACATATTCTATAATACTAACACTAACTTAATTAATACATACAAATTTTGAAAAAAAAACAACACAAAACTTAAAAATCAGTCTTCTCTAGAGCCCACAAAACGTGATGTCTCATTATCTTCCTCATTCTGATCCACATCCTCATCATAGTCCTGCATGGTGAAACCTTTGGTCAATTTCTGACCCACCTGCTGCATTAATTCCTCCAAATTCATATCGACTTTGATACATTTATGCTGCAGCACATCATACACCTGATCCATGGGACACTGGATGCGTTCACAGCGTAAACTATTAAACCAGCTGCTAGTATCCTTATAGCCGGCACGACAAACACACTTGTTATGGGCCACACACTGGCTATGATGGGGACAACCACCCGCACATATGGGGCGACATCTCAGTTGTCTGGGCTGTTTGCTGGTTATGGAGCGTACATGATGATTGTGTGATTCCTCGTAGCCACGTATACACTGGCATTTTTCCGGTTCACCACAATAACTATTGTTTGGACAGAGTTCCGAGCAGATGGGCTCACATAAACCAAAAATTATGGTACGATAGCCGGGACAACACATGCGCAATGAGTCAATGCGTACACGATCTTCAAATTCCACATAGTATTCGGTTAAGTGCGAGTCCAACTTGAGGCGAGTCTTGGTTATGGGCACTTGATATTTGACCGTAACATTGCGATAACAATGACCGGTGGTTACGGTTAAGGCGTAAAAGCAGCGTATTGATTTTATTATTAGAATAATGCAAATAATATTATAGTTCATATTTTGTTTTAATAGAAATTTTAGTTCTGTTTTCTTTTGTAATTTTAAGTTGGTTTTTTTTTTAGTTTTATGTTTTAACTTTAAGGTTTTATTTCTTTGTTTTTCTAGGGCCAATGTTTTTTATTGTAAATAAATTTTATGAATGAATGCCAGCATTTTTAGAATTTTCCATTTCAGCCTACAAATCAACGCCAGAGGCAGAACAAAAAACAAGCATCTTCCTACTGATAAATGAGCGTTTTATGATCGGTATAAGTGGGATTGGAGGTAACGCTACAGTAACAATTTATATAATTTACAGTTTAACATTAAAACAAGTAAGATAATATATACCCTTCACTAAAGTATGATTGAAGATAAAAAAATTATTTCGTAAAAAAAATTTTGGAAAAAAATTGAGGTAGTCGTGGTTTTTTGCTTATATCTCAGCCATTTGTGGGCCGATTTTCTTGATTTTTAACAGCAAATTTATGTTGGTCTATAGGGGATATACTGATGTATCAAAATATGAAAGTTCTTTGGGGGCTTTGGAAACTTGATTTCAACATACACGCAGATATGACTGTATCAACTCCGCAATCTATAACGATCCTGAATATATATTGTTTATGGGGTTGCAAATTGTCTATCAAATCTGACTAGAAAGACAACCACGAATGCCTATCAAATCTGACTGGAAAGAAAATCACGATTGTCTATCAAATCTGACTAGAGAGAACCACGATTGAGGATGTAATCTGACTAGAGAGAACAACGATTGAGGATGTAATCTGACTAGAGAGACAACCACGATTGTCTATCAAATCTGACTGGAAAGAAAATCACGATTGTCTATCAAATCTGACTAGAGAGAACCACGATTGAGGATGTAATCTGACTAGAGGGAAAACCACGATTGTTTATCAAAGCTGACTAGAGAGAATATCACGCTTGTTTAGCAAATCTGACTAGAGAGAAAATCACAATTGATTAGCAAATCTGACTAGAGAGAGAACAACGATTGTTTATCAAATCTGACTAGAGAGGGAACCACGATTGTTTATCAAATCTAACTAGAATGGATTAATTAGAAAAAATCTCACTAGAGAGAAAATCTCGATTGTTTAGCAAATCTTACTAAAGAGAGAACCACGATTGTTTTATAAAATTTAACTGGACAGAAAACCAAGATTTTTTTTATCAAATCTGACTGGAGAGAAAACAACCACATTTTTATCAAATGACCGAAGATCAAATCTGACTATAGAATGACCTACGATTAAAGCTTAAATTTTACTATACAAAGACCTACGATTGAAACTAAAATCTGACTAAAGAAAAACGATAGCTTGAGGATTAAATCGGCTATAGAAATTAAAACATATATGGAAAATCTGAAGAAAAATTGTGACTATATATATAGAAACCTTCAAAATTATAAGGAAAGTTTAAGGCAATAATCGTGGATTATTTAAGCTCCAGTCGTGGGTCTTTTATAAGGACAGTTCAAGACCAGAATCGTTAATTATTTAAGCTCCAGGCGTGGGTCTTTTATAAGGACAGTTCAAGACCAGAATCGTGGATTATTTAAGCACCAGTCGTGGGTCTTTTATAAGGACAGTTTAAGACAATAATCGTGGATTATTTAAGCTCCAGTCGTGGGTCTTTTATAAGGACAGTTTAATACAATAATCGTGAATTATTTAAGCTCCAGGCGTGGGTCTTTTATAAGGACAGTTCAAGACCAGAATCGTGGATTATTTAAGCACCAGTCGTGGGTTTTTTATAAGGACAGTTTAAGACAATAATCGTGGATTATTTAAGCTCCAGTCGTGGGTCTTTTATAAGGACAGTTTAATACAATAATCGTGAATTATTTAAGATCCAGGCGTGGGTCTTTTATAAGGACAGTTCAAGACCAGAATCGTGGATTATTTAAGCACCAGTCGTGGGTTTTTTATAAGGACAGTTTAAGACAATAATCGTGGATTATTTAAGCTCCAGTCGTGGGTCTTTTATAAGGACGGTTCAAGACCAGAATCGTGGATTATTTAAGCACCAGTCGTGGGTCTTTTATAAGGACAGTTTAAGACAATAAGCGTGGATTATTTAAGCTCCAGTCGTAGTACAGTTTAAGACAATAATCGTGGATTATTATGCTCCAGTCGTAGGACAGTTTAAGACAATAATCGTGGATTATTTAAGCTCCAGTCGTAGGACAGTTTAATACAATAATCGTGGATTATTTAAGCTCCAGTCGTAGGACAGTTTAATACAATAATCGTGGATTATTTAAGCTCCAGTCGTAGGACAGTTTAAGGCAATAATCGTGGATTATTTAAGCTCCAGTCGTAGAACAGTTTAAGACAATAATCGTGGATTATTTAAGCTCCAGTCGTAGGACAGTTTAAGACAATAATCGTGGATTATTTAAGCTCCAGTCGTAGGACAGTTTAAGACAATAATCGTGGATTATTTAAGCTCCAGTCGTAGGACAGTTTAAGACAATAATCGTGGATTATTTAAGCTCCAGTCGTAGGACAGTTTAAGACAATAATCGTGGATTATTTAAGCTCCAGTCGTAGGACAGTTTAAGACAATAATCGTGGATTATTTAAGCTCCAGTCGTAGGACAGTTTAAGACAATAATCGTGGATTATTTAAGCTCCAGTCGTAGGACAGTTTAAGACAATAATTGTGGATTATTTAAGGGTATAATTTTTAAAAAACTTTGATGTAAAAAGGAAAAATGAAGTAAAAAGACCATTTGATTTTGTTCTCTAATATGTTTATTTATAAAAAAAAGTAAGTTGTTTACGGTATTTCAGCTACTGAAACTAAAACTATTCTCTTATTAAATGTAGAGTATGCAGAGCAATAAAAAGAAAATAAATCATGATCCATTTGTTTCAGTTCTTATATCATCATCTCTATAATGTTTACACTTCTCATTTGTTATAAAACAACAAAAGTCTCGCACCACCACCAACAACAACAAACATATAAGGAACAAATGAAAATACATATTAATATTTTAATAATATTTAAATAAATTGAAATATAAATACAATTTTTATACTCGTAATCACACACATTTAATAGTCGCATTATAAGCTGACGACTGACTGATAATAAATCAAAATGCAAAAACTACACTGGTCTACAAAGATTTTACAATCAAATAATGGAGAATTTTTATTTGCTGATACTAGAAATTCCAAAAATTTTGTATAAAAATAAGGGAAATTTCAAAAAAATTAAATATTTTTTTATTCAAACTGAATTAAAATGAAACTGTTTAAAAGTGAAAATTTTTTTAAAAACCGAATAAAATAAGAAAATCTCTCTAAGGGAAATTTTTTTAATCAAGGGAAATTTTTCAAAAATTTTATTAAATTTATAAAAATTAAGCAAATTTAATTAAAAATCTTACAAATAAGTATGTATCCAATAAACAATAATTTTCATATAAGGGAATTTTTTCAAACAAGGAAATTTTTAACATTATTAAAGAATATTAATATTTTTACTAATAATAAATCTAAAAAATAATTTCATTAAAATGTGTTCTAAAAAAATTTTTCCCATAAGGGAAATTTTCTTAACCTAAGGGAATTTCCAACGTTTTACAAAAATTTTAAAGCTTTCAAAAATTTAATTATTCAATTAAATTTGCTAATTCTCAATTAGCTAAATTTTTTTAGTAATGGGAAATTTTTTAAGTTTTTCGAAGATTTCGAAATCTTAATTAAATGTATTTAATTGCTATACACATTTTACAAACACTTCTTAAAACAAAAATGTCCTGTTAAGAGAAATTTGCTTAGTCAATGGAAATTTTGAAAATTCTTGGAAAATTTGAATTTAATGTATTTAATCAAAGCGATCCGACCAATAGTTTAGTTTCTATTGAGATTTAAATGTGTTTAGTACGGGAACGTCTGAAAAGGTACCTTGTACTGAAATTTCAACAATAGTTTTTTAGACTTTTTTCATATAAATCTCAAAAAAAATTAATAATGTTAATGTTAAAACATTCATTATACATGTATAATTAGTAAATAATAATAATAAATCAAAACAAAAAAATGTTTAAAAAATGCGTTTTCATATAAAATTCCCTAATGGTCCCTGTGGACCTTGTACTTCGTATAAGGTACTAAACCGTCGCACAGTGGGGTCAAATGCCCCTTTTTTACGGATTTATTAATATCTCAACAACAATAATAGCTACGCTCGCAAAATTTTACGTGGGTAGCCCTTAGACCAATCCGCATATTGTAACAAAATTTTAGGGATATAGGAGGGGGAACTCAATTACCCACCATATAAAATAATTATTAACTGTGCTATATCTATAGAACTACAATAGTTATGCACACTAAATTTGCTGCGGGTAACTCTAAAACTACACGTTCCGCCAAAATCGGAATGGAATCGGGTTCCCCCCATACAAATGAATTATTAATTCTCCTATATCTATAGAACTATATCAGTGAGATACACTAAATTTATGCATGTTATTGATAAAAAACTACCATATTGTTTTAAGATGATATCATTATATTAACTAGTAATGGGAGGTTGAATAATAGAGATCTTTCCCAACTCCTGCCACTAAAAGACTTGCAAAGTTTAAATGCACTGCTTTGAAATTTATACAACACAATATTTGAAATGAGACAATATAAAAACTACAGAACTGAACGTGAGTGATAACTGGCTCCCGATATAACACTTTAAAATTCCCGCGATCGCGCTCACTAACATGATTTTTTTATTAAGCTAAATTGCTTGCTAACGGATGACTTCGTATTAACCACAAGAAAAAACTTCGAATTAATCACAAAAAAAAATTTAAACAAGCATATACAAGCGTGAGTGCATGAGAGTTAAATTGTTAAAATTCCGCGTGCTATTCATTAACGATTAGAAAATCAGTGGATGGAAAACTAAACTGAATTAAAGAAAAGTAATTGGTAAAAGTTTATTATTGTTTATTTCATTATAATACAAGAATATAGCCACGTCCAGGCCTGACCCACACGGGACTCTCGTATTATTAATCACAACACTTGCACATCTCGTATAAAAAAAAAAAACAATGACAATGACAATAACAACAACAACGACAGCAATAAAACGTTTATCAGAATCGCAAAGTGCTTTTTGATGGTAGACTTAAAGGGTGAAGCTTTTACTATTTTACATATAACTTATGAGGCGCAGCGATGCGCAACCTAATTTTTTTCTGAAACAACGCCTAACTGTCCAGGCTTCTAAATTATATTAAATTCTGTGCCCAGTTGAGCCCAGCTAATAACTTTATGTCCATTTGAACTGACAAAATCCATTTTTTTTTGCACTTCCAATATAAAAACTAATATCAAAGCCACTTCCATAAATAATTCAAATTTAGATTTAACCCAAAACATATCAATAAATACCTGAACTTGATGGTTGCATAATTAGATTTGTTAATTTTTTTAAATTACCTATCACAAATAGTATTTATTTGCGCAATTTTTTTTTATTTTTTAATAAATTTTTTAGGTTTTTTTCTCACAATATGTAATTTCAACACGTGACTATAAAAATACCTTTTAATATTTCACATTAATTTGTTGCCTGCTGATGTAGAATTTTGTGCTCTTTAAGCTGGCACTTTCAGTTTTCACGATACTTGAAATTTGTTTTTTCAATTAATCCGCAAAATTAGTATGTTTGGCCCCTCTGTGCGTCGTTGGAAAGGTATTTTAAATGTTTATTATTAGATATCTATATTGTCTATATTAATGACTTAATAATCCCGATATATATCCAAAAATAGCTCAAAAATCGCAGTCGTGCTTTTTGCTTATAACTCAGCCATTTGTAGGCCGATTTCCCCGAATTTAAATAGCGACCTAAGAGCGACTATTGCGGATATATTTATGTATCAATAATGTAAGTAAGTTATTTTGGGGCTTCGGAAAGTTGATTTCAACATGCATGCGAATAGAAGGGCACGGCTATATTGACATTACAAAAGGAATTACAAATTTATATAAAACTTTACCACTCATGGTAAATGGAAATATTTTTCACAATAATTAAAAAATTAATAAAATCTTCGTCGCCCAGTGTTATACACTGTACTTACTGCTGAACTAAATGCTGTTGTTAAACAAGCACAGACATTTGCGTGTAAGTATATTGGTTTTTATTTAAAATTTTATTTCATATATGTGTGACCCTCTTCGATCAAGTATGAGTGTAATTAAGTTCGAAAAACTTTATCACAGATAAGACCCTCTCAACAATAACAAAACTGGCGTGATGCCTGGCTGCCAGTTGAAAGTAGCACTACTAGATTTCTCCATAACCCAGTGAGCACTAGCAAAGAAAATTGTTGAAAACAGATGTCTAAAAATTTACATTACGTATTAAATAGCTAACAATATTTAAGATTCCCAAAGTACGCCACATCTGTCAGTTCCGATGTCAGTGGTTTTTTAACAAACAATTTATATTTGTTTGAAAACAATGTCCAGCAACTGATAAGTTGTGTGTGGTTTTGATAATTTATATATTGTATATATTCATTAAAATACTCATTGTGGGGGGTATAATTCGTTTGGTATTGTTATCATTGAAAAACCTAAAAATACATACAATTTTGATCAATTTCAGAAGTTCATTGTTTAAATTGTAACCTTAAATTGTGTTTATAAATAGAAGCAGATGTTGTTGGTATAATCAGGAATTTGAGAAACATTTCACAAGTCATACAATAAAGATCAAAACTTATGATACATGTGCCTTAATCTTCGGCAACTTTCTATTGAGTTTCCTAGTTCAGTTATAATCAACAGTATAAAGAGCTAAATTTCCGATATTTATTCCCTTAATCTCTAGTAACTTCCCATTGAATACCATTGAGGTTTGCACAATGGTGCAGAATCAAATTTTTTTGTAAATAAAATTGACATTTCTAAACGGCTATTCCGATCAGGATAAAATTTGACGTGGGCGTAGCCAAGGAGCATTCGAGTTTAAGTTATTAAAATGGGCCATACAAATACTCCAGGGGCGTCGATATGGGGGCTCAAATTAGGGTACCGTCGACATGTTAAATTTTTAAAGACGTGGCATTTTTTTGTTTCCCATCCGATTTTAAAGATTTTAATATTTTTGAAAAGCGCTCGGCCAGGTCTTGTAAAAAAAATATTGCACTTTTTCATACTAAAAAATTTGTATAAATTTTCTCAATATTTTATTCAACACAAGTTCTGGTTCTGACTCAGTCACATTAAGAAAATTTATACAAATTTTTTAGTATGAAAAAGTGCAATATTTTTGATAGACATAATTTTAAAGTGGCATATTTGTGAATCTAAATGAGATATTGACTTGAAATTTTTTTTGTAAGACCAAAAATTAACTTATCTAAACAAAAAACAAATAAGAAAGTATGGTTGGTCAAGCCCGACCATATAATACCCTACAATAAGTAAAAGAGCAAAAACATTTGTCTTTTAAAATTTCAATAATTTATATTTATGGGGGCTATGACTAATTATGGACCGATCACCATGAAATTAGGTCCCGTGATTTATGTCTATATGAAAGTTTACTATGTTGAATTTTGTGAGCATACCAACTATTTTAAGCGATTTATGCACGTTAAAGTGATTTTCGGACGCGGGTTTATTTCGGAGTCATGACTAATTATGGACCGATCGTAACCAAATTTGGTGACATGAATTTTGTATATATAAAACTTATTTGGAGCGCAATTTGTGGAGATACATTTATAAATTAAACATTTATGACCGATAAAGTCTAATTTCGGAAGGACATTTGTATGGGGACTAGGTGAAATAATGGACCAATTTTAGCCAGTTTCAATAGGCTTGGTCCTTGGACCGAAAAAATAATATGTACCAAATTTTATCGAAATATCTTCTGCGCACAAGGTTTACATGGACAGCCAGCCAGACGGACATCGTTTAATCGACTCAGAAAGTGATTTTAAGTGGGTGTTAGACTAATATTTTTGGGCGTTACACATCGACTTAGAATCACTTTCTGAGTCGATTAAAATTTAATTAAGTTTTCCTTAATTAATTTGCCACGTAAAAAACATAAGGTAGACATGTTATATATCAATGCATAGAGGATTTTGTCTACTTTTCAATAATGTACATAACTTTTGACAATTATTGAGTTTTTGCATAGATACAAATTTTTTAAATTATAATAACATTTTTATTTATGAATATTTTTTAATGAAATTTTAAACTTATATAGAGTTTTTTATTGAGAATAGAAAAGTAAAAACAAATTTTGAAGTTTGTAATCAGAATTCCCAAAAAAGTATTGAAAAATTCCAAAAGTGGGATATTTTTGTTTTTTGGCTATAATATCCACACCAGGGGCGGGGTTATCGGAACCCTTTACAAAATAATTAGGAACATATTGGGTCATCTAAAATGGGTTACTATATTTTGATATTGACTATGCGATTTGAGAATTTTTGCCCTAAAATAGAATTTTTCATAAAAAATAGGCGTTTTTTGAATCGACTTGGTCCCCTCCCTGGGTATCAAAAATTATAAATTTTTTGTGATTTAAAATATTAGAATATTAAAATATTAGAAATTTTTTAGATAACTGAAAAAGAATAAAAGTACTTTTTTCTCAAAAAAAAATATCGAAAAATCGCCTTTTTTAATTCAAATGCATGTAACTTTGGACTCAGTCATGGTTTTTAAACAATTCTTCCTTTATTTGATATATACATCTGTTGTTAATTCTATAAAAGAAAAATGGAGAAAATCGGTAAATATTTGGAACTGCGGTCATCAAAAACTGGAGTAGGGTGGGTAAAAATGTTGAAAATTTAATTTTCAAATTCGGATAAAATGGAGAAAATCGGTAAATATTTGGAACCGCGGTCATCAAAAACTGGAGTAGGGTGGGTAAAAATGTTGAAAATTTAATTTTCCAATTCGGATATCTCCTAAGTTATAAGAGATAATTGATAGCTACGACGAGGTTTTATGTAGTGCTCAATGAGAAGATTCCATATTTGCAACTTTTTTGAAATCGGAACACAAACGAAGAAATAGTATCATTTTTAAAATTGGCCATACCCAAGGTGTCCTAATGTGGGGACCCTTGGCCCAGCTCCTGGTGGGCTCATGAGGCCCAGATTTAAAACTTAAACTCGACAGCACTTCCCCTTTGAGCGTGTGAAATTTCATTCAAATCGAAGTAAGGGTTTAGAAGTTACAGATTTATTTCCCTCTTTTTTTCTCGTACCACTGTTCGATGTCCGTCCGTCTGGTTGGCTGGTTGACTGGCTGTCCATGTAAACCTTGTGCGCAGAGTACAGGTCGCACTTTTGAAGATATTTCGATCAAATTTGGTACACATTATTTTTTCGGCCCAAACTGGCTGAAATCGGTCCATTATTTCACCTAACCCCCATACAAATGTCCTTCCGAAATTGGACTTTATCGTTCATAAATGTTTAATTTATATATGTATCTCCACAAATTGCGCTCCAAATAAGTTTTATATACACAAAATTCATGTCACCAAAGTTTGTTACGATCGGTCCATAATTAACGTGCATAAATCGCTTAAAAATGTCGGTATATACACCAAATTCAACATAAAAAACTTTCATACAGACATAAATCACACGACCTAATTTCATTGTGATCGGTCCATAATTGGTCATAGCTCCCATATAAGGCCCATTTCGAAAATCACTCACAAATATAAATTATTGATATTTTAAAAGAAAAATCTTTTTGCTCATTTACTTCGTGTAGGGTATTGTACCGACCATACTTTCTTACTTGTTTAGTAGAAAAAGTGCAATATTTTTGATAGACTAAATTTTAAAGTGGCATATTTTTGAATCTAATTGAGATATTGACTTGAAATTTTTGTGGATCAAATTGTTCCTAATATTTGCAATGCTATTAAAGTTTTGATATAAATTTTAGTTTTAGAAACTCAATGAATATGTATTATGTAATAATATCTTTATTTATTAACGAAACTCAATGAAATTTTTAACGTTTTTTATGTTTGTCATTTACAATGTGTAAAAAACGTGTCAAAAGGTCAAAGGCAACCCCGAAATTCCTAAAAATTGGAGCAAAAATCCCAAAAATGGTATATTTTACAATTTTGCCTATAGGGTCCACATTTCCTACGGGGCTGGGAAAATACTTTGGCGATAAATAGGGAATACATCAAGGTTTCCAAAACTGCTTTTTGTTTTCTAATCCCAGCTTTTGGATTTTAGAACATGTGGCCCAAATTTGAATTTTTGATAAAACAGGTCAAATTCCGAAGGGCGTAGGGGCGACATATTCGAAGAATATGACATATTTTTTATATCAAAATGTTCTCCGTAAATATGTCTTTCAGATAAACATAAAATTGTTATATGTTCTTAAAGAAAGTTTTTTTTTAATAAAAAAAGAGTTAAGTCACCTTTTCGCCCAAAAAAATCATAAATCTACTATTTTTTAATATTTAAATTGAAAATCATTTATTTTTGGATCCATAATTGATATTGCTCTGAAATCTTTTGTATGTTATTCGTAATTTAGTTGTCTAACTAATAAATAAAAATTTGAGTCCCTATATTTTTAAAAAAGCGAACCAAGGTATGGCAAAATTTTTAAATTTCAATTTTGAAATGCCTATAACTCTGAAATTATAAGAGATAAATAGCACATGTAAGCAAGACCAAGCCGAGCATTTTCCCAAAATATAAAAATTTGTGAAATAGGATGGGAAACAAAAAAATGGGACGTGTTTAAAATTTTACATGTCGAATGTACCCTACTTTGAGCCCCCATAGTGCCGCCCCTGGAAAATGTGTAGGGTCCCCGGAAATGCCAGATTTATTTCCAAGAAATTTTGATTCTGCCCCACTTTGCCTCGTTGAAGTGGATGCTTGTGGTTCTAATGATCTTGTTTTCTTCGTAGGTTGTTCGTATTCATGTTCTGAGTCCGCATGATCATCCGAGTTAGACATAATATTCAAGGGCATGTTTTCTTCAGTGTATCCATCAATTTCAGTGTCATTTTCATCTTCGTTGCTTTCATCTTTAAACTGCATAATTTTAGAACTCCACCTTTGCCTTTGATTCGCTTTTCTATTGGCATGGTCAGCAGGTGGAACCTCTCTCCTTGTTCGTCCGATTCCTGAGGTAATTGCTAACCAATAAAAATCTCATTTTCTGTGTAAAAATAGATGTAATTTTAAGCGAAATTTTTATTTTCATGCAAGATAATGTTTATAAAGAAAAAAAACAGCATGCTTGTGGATATCTAATCCAGTTATTGAGCAAAAAAGGTGATAAATGGGGAAAAAATAAAAAAAATGGGAATTTTTTTTATTTTTAAGGCACTGGCTGTACTTTTTTCGGGTAGGTATGTTCCGCTTTTTTTATCCTATTCAATATCTACAACTTTTCTTCAGACACAAAAGAGATATTCCGGGCAATATATTATTCGAGTTACAAATCAGCTTCGTAGTTTGTATAGATCGTTAGTTTGTACGATCGTTTAAAAGCCATGGTAATGTTATCCTGTAATGCTTTGGACGAATATCATCAGCCAGATTCCTTAAACAAATAAATTAATTTTTTAGCTGTTATATAAAACTTCGTTTAATAAAATTATTTTCTAGACCCCAAACAAAAATTAAACACAGTTTTAATACATTTAATATAAAATAAATTTAATCACAATTTGCCACTAAATCATTTACAATTTAACACAACCAAATATAACCGTCATTATGAACAAAAATGCCAAAAACATACAGAGACATGCGAGTAAATTATAAAATTTGTCCACAGCATATTTACCAAAAATACTAGATTTTTTTTCCGCAATTTTTTCCACATAAACCGAAACTGTGGGCTCTATTGTTACAGCCGGTGTAGTTTCTACTTTAAATTGACTTAACGTAGAGCTGGTTCCTTCAATATCCTCTTTTGCTTCGCTGGTTTGGGGTTCATCTGTCATTTCATTTGTAGACATGGAGGTATCTGTCGTTTCTGATTCCTCACTGGTACTTTCGCTCACTACCATAAATAACATATCTTCTTCCTCAAATGTTTGTGGCCGAAAATGACGTTGTTGATTCGGAAATAGTGCTCTTAGTGGCATTTGTGGATAATTGTCATTAGTTTCCCAAAGTTGTTGCAAATCTCTTTGATATCGATAATCTCCCAATAGTTCACCATTATCATCCACTAAATCATTATTGCGATCTTCTTGAGTAGACAAAGAGATCACTGATGATTTTGTTGTTGTTTCCAATTGAGTAGTTTCTGCCTCTGTATCCTGTCTCTCACAATGTGGTAGACCATCTTCTTCTGATATTATGTTCGTATAGCCCTGTTTACATGCACAATGATCCTCTCCCGTACATTCGGCATTTAGAGGACATGAGAACTCACATTTAAAAGCCTGTGCATAAGAAATGTAGCAAATTGCCAAAACTAAGAACAATTTAAACATTTTGATTTTAATATTTTATTTTTCCAAGTTTAATTTTATGCGCAAATTATTAGCTTAAACGTTCCTAAGTTGCTACTAAAATAAAAACTGTTGAAATTTCGCAAAACAAAGTATTTTACTGAATAACAAGAAAGATTACAATGTTGTGGTATTAAAAACGAACATAAATATGTATCACCAGAATATGAAACCAAACATTTGATAAACATTTTAAAATATTTAGTTAATTTGAAAAGCCATAAATAAAGTAAGTTGAAATATTTGACTTTTTTGTAAACCTAATTATATATAAAATGAATCATTTCATATTTTAATAACAAATAATATGAAATATCTATTAAAGAAATTAATAATGTGAAAATTAAACTACATAATATAACATATGCGGAAAAAACTGCAACAAAACAGAAAACCCTAAGACTTGTATTTCTAAAAAATAATCTTTGATGTTTAAAAATTAAATTCCAAATTTGACCGACCCGACCCACAGAGGGATTTTGGTGTCAAAAAGTCAATTTTTCAAACACTCAATTTTAAAAATTAAATGATGCAGTTTTGTAGAGAAATGTTTAAAGATGAAATGTACATTTATAGTTTTAAGACAAATTTTATTTAATTTTTAAAAAATTGAAGTAAAGTCCATGCAAGGTTGTTAGTAAAAATTTACTTATATTTTCACGCAATTCAGTGGTTTCTATATGTATAATTTTCCTAATAATACCATTTACCTTTAACATATTTGAAAAATATAACATTTCTCCATAAATACAAAAAAAAATTATGGGGATATCATAAACCGTTAAGAAGATATGCCCAAATCTATAAGTCTCTAAAAATTATTTTATTTTTGATTTTCCATGGAGAAAAACAAATGTAGAACCACTTTCCCCCAAACTGTTTCTTCAATAAAATGAAAGTTGGGAGTGTCTTGTTTCGATTAAAAGAAAAAATAGTTTTCGGAAGTTTTCGGAACAGGATGAAAACTTAAAATTTTTTGTCGAATAATAAACGATATATCAAAAAAATTCTAATCTATGTATGGGTTTCGTGGGCGGTGGGCATGGCCGATTTTATTGAAACTCGGCATGCGTTCTTCTTTTGTTTCAAAAAATATATGTACCAAATTTCTAGACTTTTACTTGGATAGAAAAAATTTGGATTGCATGAGCAGTGGGCGTTGGGCGTGGTCGATTTTGATAAAAAAAAATTTTTTCTTAATTTAGTCCATATAATTCTCGGTGCCAAATTTCAATGCTCTACAGCCATTGATAATAATTTTTATACAAAAATGTATTGCATTTGGATTGCATGGGCGGTATGCGGTGGGCATGGCCGACTTTATTGAAACTCGGCATACGTTCTTGTTTTGTTTCAGAAAATATATGTACCAAATTTCTGGACTTTTACTTGAATAGGAAAAATTTTATGTGAAAAAATCCATTTGGACTGTATGGGCAGTTTGCGATGGGCGTGGTCGATTTTGATAAAATTTAATTTTTTTCTCAGTTTGGTCCATATAATACTCTGTGCCAAATTTCAGCGCTCTGCGACCACTCCTTATAATTTTTGCCAAAAAATGTGCTACCTCTTGAATTCTTTTATGTGTTGTAGAAACACGATGTGTAGCAGGGGGTGTGGCACCTCCCATAAGATGTTAATATTTATTTTCGAATATCTGGGGAACTATAACACCGTCCGACAAATAGAGAAAAAATTCGTTAGACACGAACCGGATGATATACGTCTGAAACTATAAATTTAATGGACTTCAAATTTCCAGAGGAGTACATTTTTAAAAAACTGTTTTAAAATACTTCTGATCATCCTACTATGTTAAATTTGGTGTAAAATGCTCAAGAAGAGTTGTAAAATATTTCTTACTATTTTTATTTTATCCTGTAAGGATCAGAAGATGCCAAAAATGTCCTGTAAAATGTTTATCCTTCAATATCCTTTAAGATTGCCAATAAATTCCTTTTAAAAACTAGTGCGTTAAAGACCCAAATATTCTATACTAAATGTCAAAATTCCAACCTTTATATATATAAAGGTCAAATTAAAATATAAAAAAAAAATGTATTATTATACAAAAAAGTTTTATTAAGAAAAGTGTTTAAACTACACGACCATAGTGAGGGAGGTATAATGGGTTAGGGCTGTTATTTGCAACATACAAAAATATTGTCCCAACACCCACCTTAAAGTATACCAATCTGCTCAGGATCACTTTCTGAGTCGACTAAGCGATGTCCGTCCGTCCGTCTGTCTGTCCATCCATGTAAACCTTGTAATCAAACTAAAGGTCGCAGGCTTAAAGATAATTCGACAAAATTTGGCACAAACCTTTATATTGCCCCAAGGACAAAGGCTATAGAATTTGGTTGGAATCAGCCCATTATTTATCCTAGCCCCCATACAATTGGCCTATTTGAAAATAGTTAATCTCTCATAAATATCTTAATTATAAACATATTCAAATCAAATTCAGCACAATTAAGTTTTATGTAGGCCGAACTCTCACGACCAAATTTCGTGACGATCGGTCAACAATATTCCATAGCTCCCATATAAGCAACATTCTCGAAAATGTCATTAATATACATAAATCTCTGAAATATGTCAGTATCCAAACAAAATTCAACACAAATATGTTTCATATATTCGCAATTTATCCCACCAAAGTTTGTGACGATTGGTCCATAATTAGTCATAGCTCCCATATAAGGCCCACTACGGAAAATGTCTGTATTCAAATAAGATTCAACACAAATAAGTTTCATATCAAAATAAAACTCTTTATAATCATATACCCGGTGTAAGGTATCATAAGGTCGGGCTTGCCCGACTATATAATTTTACTTGTTTATTAAAAAGTCTTCTTCGTTGCTTTTCACAACGGATTTTGTTATATTTTTTTCGAATGAAATATTAAAATAAAATATTAAAAATCAAATAATTCAAATTTAAAATATTTTTGAACACTTAAGTAGTTACACAGAAAAAAACTATATCTCAATTCAAACATTTATCACATATTGAACTGGTTTCAATTATTTCATAATTGAATCAAGTATTCATGTGCTCAAAAACAAAATTTTCTAATATTTTCTATTGAATTTTGAGTTTTGAATTTGATAACTTTGATATTTGAATATATAATTTTCGTTATTGGTTGAAATTCAAATACAAAAATTATTGAATAGATAATTTTCGTAATTGAAAATACAAAAAATTACAAAAATGTGTTTTCAATTACGAAAATTATCTATTCAATAATTTTTGTATTTAAAGTTCAACCAATAACGAAAATTTTATATTCAATTATCAAAATTATAAAATTCAAAACTCAAAATTCAATAGAAAATATCAGAAAATTTTGATTTTACGCACATAAATCTTGATTCAACCATGAAATAATTGAAACCAGTTCAATATGTGACAAATATTTTAATTGAAACGGTTTAAGAAATAGTTTTTTCTGTGTAAGATAGAAGGATGAAATTTTTTCATGTGGTATTGAATATTTGGATCTTTAACTCACTATTTTTTAAAAAAAAATTATTGTAAATCTAAAAGGATATTCAAGGATAAAAATTTGAAAGGACTTTTTTGACATCTTTTGATCCTTACAGGATAAAATAAAAATAATACGAAATATTTTACAACTCTTCTTGATCATTTGACACCAAATTTGACATAGCAGGATTATCAGAAGTATTTTAAAACATTTTTTTAAAAATGTACTCCTCTGAAAATTTGAAGTTTCTTTTAAAAGGAAACAGGATCACGAAATGAAAAACTGAAAACGCAGTTTTTCTCCATTTAATTTATTGTTTCAGACGTATATCATCCGGTTCGTGTCTAATATTGAGTGTCGTACGGTGTAATATCACCCTTATTATTATATATAGTTTGTATGAAATTGGGCGGTATTGTATTAGTGGGCGTGGCACCTCCCATACATATAGTAATTTCGAATATCTGGATAACTATAGTAGTGAAAGTCTTCACACTTTACACGATTCAATTTCTTATCTCAGCATGAAAATAAGTTATTTCTAAATATCTTGAAAACTATAATTCAAGATTGGCTTCTCCCATACAAAGTAAATTTGTAGTTTATTTCGTATAGCTGCAGGACTATAATTGTAAAGTATTTAAACTTTGTATGAATCAATTTCTTATCATTGTACGTCGTTTAGTTAAAAGTGGTCTGGATCGGAACAGTGGGTGTGGCACCTCCCATACAAAGTATATGGTCAATTTTGAATATATGGGTAACTAAAATTGCTACATTCTTTAAACATTTACGTAATTTGTCTGAAAATGGGCTAGTTACTATTAGTGAACATGGAACCTCATATACAAAATAAATAAATGCTATCAAACATCTTTAACATCTTTAAACTTTGTTGGATGTTATCAGATCATACAAAGTTAATTATTATTTTCGAATATCTAAAGAACTGTTATATCTAGAGACTTCTTTTTGATAAATTACTTTTTATCATTGTAAGAAGTTTGACTAAAAACAAGTTAGAAAATATGGTCGGTCAAGCACGACCATATAATACCCTACACTAAGTAAAAGAGCAAAAACATTTTTCTTTTAAAATTATAATAATTTATATTTTTGAGTGATTTTCGAAGGTGGGCCTTATATGGGAGCTATGACCAATTATGGACCGATCACCATGAAATTAGGTCGTGTGATTTATGTCTATATTAAAGTTAACTATGTTGAATTTTGTGTGTATACCAACATTTTTAAGCGATTTATGCACGTTAAAGTGATTTTCGGAAGCGGGTCTATATGGGAGCTATGACTAATTATTGACCGATCGTAACAAAATTTGGTAACATGAATTTTGTGTATATAAAACTTATTTGGAGCGAAATTTGTGGAGATACATATATAAATTAAACATTTCTGACCGATAAAGTGCAATTTCGGAAGGACATTTGTATGGGGGCTAGGTGAAATAATGGACCGATTTCAGCCAGTTTCAATAGGCTTGATCCTTGGGCCGAAGAACTGATACGTACCAAATTTTATGGAAATATCTTCAAAATTGCGACCTGTACTCTGCGCACAAGGTTTACATGGAAAGCCAGCCAGCCGACCAGACGGACGGACGGACGGACATCGCTTAATCGACTCAGAAAATTATTCTAAGTCGATCGGTATACTTTAAGGTGGGTGTTAGACTAATATTTTTGGGCGTTACAAACATCTGCACAAACGCATTATACCCTCCCCACTATGGTGGTATAGGGTATAATAAGCTCGATCGATTTTAAGCTTGATTTTCTAAAATTGCAGGAATATTTTTGTACCCTTCACCATGAGTGGCAGTAATTGCCGTTAATTCCGTCAGTAATTTCTACAAAATTTATGTATTTTCCTTCGCTAAATATCGATTTTATCTAAAGCGGATATGGACATGAAATGCACATTAATTCTGAGCTTTAAGCCAGTTTTAATTCATTTCGTCTACTTAGTTGCTAATTACAATTTACAATAAATTTCTATTATTTTGCGGATAAAATAATAAAAATAAACAAATAATTAAATAAATAAAATGAATATTTCACTATTTTGTTATTGTTTATTAATTGTTGCACAAGTATTGCACACAAAATGTCAATATTGTGTTAAAGTGCAAAAATTGCGAAAGACTCGACTGCATTATATACCTGGCAGTCGTTTAGTTACCAAATCCAGTTCATATGGTGTGAGATATATGTACGAAATGTATAATATAACTAAAGTACAGGTGGGTAAAAAAGAAGAGTGAAATAAAAAAATAAATTTTTAGAGGAAACTGTTGGTTGTTAGAATAAATTTATTTGACAAAATTATTATATGTCTGCCTCTAGGATGTTCACAATTTGTATTCTTTATGTCAAGGCCTACAACTATGACTCAGAGTGTAAATCCAAATTCCGAACTGTTTGCAAGATATCAGCCTGAGAAAATGATCACTTTTTTGCAAAAATGACACACAGGCCCTAAATCGTTGGGGGCCCATACAAAAATGCATAACTTTGGGCAAAACTAGGAGACACGGGTCTTTATACCCTACACGACCATAGTGGGGTTTGTAACGCCCAAAAATATTAGTCTAACACCCACCTTAAAGTATAACGTCGATTAAACGATGTCCGTCCGTCCGTCTGGTCGGCTGGCTGGCTGTCCATGTAAACCTTGCGCGCAGGGTACAGGTCGCAATTTTGAAGATATTTCGATGAAATTTGGTCCAAGCACCATGCCTATTGAAACTGGCTGAAATCGGTCCATTATTTCACCTAGCCCCATACAAATGTCCTTCCGAAATTATACTTTATCGGTCATAAATGTTTAATTTATAAATGTATCTCCACAAATTGCGCTCCAAACAAGTTTTGTATATACAAAATTCATGTCACCAAATTTTGTTACGATCGGTCCATAATTAGTCATAGCTCCCATATAGAACCGTTTCCGAAAATCACTTTAACGTGCATAAATCGCTTAAAAATGTTGGTATACTCACAAAATTCAACATAAATAACTTCCATATAGACATAAATCACACGACCTAATTTCATGGTGATCGGTCCATAATTGGTCATAGCCCCCATATAAGGTCCACTTCCGAAAATCACTCAAAAATATAAATTACTTAGTGTAGGGTATTATATGGTCGGGCTTGACCGACCATACTTTCTTACTTGTTTCTTTTTGGTCTTTTATAACGTAGTGGTGTCCGAATATATTTATATTTCCATGACTCAAAAACTTAGAACACATCGAATAATTTTTTATTATAAATTTAAAAATGTTATTCATTTGAATAAAAAGTAACTTTTTTCCGCGATTATTCGTATAAAAATTATTCGAATAACAACCTGCTCAAAATTTCGTATTGAATATTTAAAGTTTTTTTGCGATTTTGATCTTGCAGATGAAGTTTTTTGATTTTATATGTTCACAATTTTTGTTCTTTATGACAAGGGCTACAACTTTGCCTCAGAGAGTAAATCAAAATTCAGAACTGTTTGCATGGTATGAGCCTGAGAAAATTTGCCAAAAAGACACCGAGGCCCCAAATCTGTTTGGGAAAACTGCAAGACATGGGTCTTTTTTTTGGTCTTTAATCACGAAGAGGTGGCCATATATGTTTAAATTTCCATGACTGTATTAAAATACTAATAACAGAACAATATGAAATCCAACTTTCCATCGAGAATGTTTCCGTAAAGATTTAAAAGTGATGGAAGATAGATATCAAGATCGCTGGAATGAACATATGAAGGCAGATTCTTGTTGGAGTATCATACGGAATGTCATATGGAACGTAGTCGCATAAATGAGTAAATTTTATTAATCGTTAACTCGAATAATTGACAATCGTTTACAATAACCAGCCTGGTGTCTTGGTCAAAGTCTATACTTATAAAATTCGCTATAGAATTTCTTTAGTTGTATTTTTCTCTTCTTAGTTTAATGATTAATGTTTTACAATGTTTTTACTTCTTGTTTATATATCTCTCTTGTTAAAGAAATACTCAAAATAAGAAAATGATTCACCATATAAAAACAATCGGGGAAAACACCCAACTTTAAAAAAGTAGCAATCGTTTTAAATATGTTAATTATAAGTTATTTTTATAAAAATATACCATATACTGATATGTATATTAGGACAGTGGAGGATCCCTTGAGGGGCGGAATTTAATGGGTCAAAAGGCAATATTTCCAAAAAAAAACAAGTAAGAAAGCATGGTCGGTCAAGCCTGACCATACTTTCTTAATACCTTACACTAAGTAAAACAGCAAAAAAATTTTTCTTTTAAAATTTCAATAATTCATATTTTTGAGTGATTTTCGGAAGTGGACCTTATATGGGGGCTATGACCAATTATGGACCGATCACCATGAAATTAGGTCGAGTGATTTGTGTCTATATGAAAGTTTACTATGTTGAATTTTGTGAGTATACCAACATTTTTAAGAGATTTATGCACGTTAAAGTGATTTTCGGAAGCGGGTCTATATGGGAGCTATGACTAATTATGAACCGATCTTAACAAAATTTGGTAACATGAATTTTGTATATATACAACTTATTTGGAGCGTAATTTGTGGAGATACATATATAAATTAAACATTTATGACCGATAAAGTCCAATTTCGGATGGACATTTGTATTGGGGCTAAGTGAAATAATGGACCGATTTCAGCCAGTTTCAACAGGCTTGGTCCTTGGGCCGAAAAAATAATATCTACCAAATTTCATCGAAATATCTTCAAACCAGCCAGCCAGACGGACGGACATTGTTTAATCGACTCAGAAAGTGATTAGAAGTCGATCGGTATACTTTAAGGTGGGTGTTACATTAATATTTTTGGCGTTACAAACATTTGCACAAACGCATTATACCCTACCCACTATGGTGGTGTAGGGTATAATTAACCGTTCAGTACACCAATATTTTGTAAGTGCTTTAAAGGGTTAAATTCAGAGAAAATTTTATTTTAAAGCTGTCTATTGTTTTTTTTTTCTCCATTATCACTCATGGGAGCATTTGGCTTCCAAAGCATCTCCATCTTATACGATTTGTTTGCAGTTGTTTTTCGCATATTTCCCATGTAAGATTGCACTCCTTGTTATTGGAGTATCGTGAGTCTTCATGTACGATGTTGCCATTAGAACCAGACTGTTGTTATTTTTGTATCAGTTTCGTTAAATGGTTGATGTTCCTGCTAAGTAGGTGATTGTTCTGCTGTAGCGGCTCCAAGGATACATGTTGGATGTTGCCATAAGATCCAGCCTATTGTTTGCCTAGTGTCAGTTTCGTTAATCGGTTGTTGTTGCAACTAAGTAGATGATTGGTGTGCTGTAGCTGGTCTAGGATAATGGTGCTGCCATCAGTCGGTGTCTAGAAACAACACCCTCTGTCTATTTGGTGTAGTGGTGGTGGGGAACCTTTCTAATTTAATTCTTTGATTCCTACCTTTTTCCCAGGTGGTGACGGGATGCCTGACCTTTATCATCATGTTTTCCTTTTTTCCAGGGGGAGGGGTGGTTATGGGTCTTCTTGGATGGATTGTTTAGAGGGGGGTTAATTTTAAAAAACTCGAAAACCATGATGAAAATTGTTCGTCCTCAATCAGGGATCGAACCTGGGGTGCTTGGTTTTGTAGGCAAACACTTTAACCACTACACCATGCCGCCATGGTGTGGTGGTTATATACCCACCATACAAAAATGGGGTTTTATTGATTTTGTTATTCAGTTTATAATACATCAAAATATTCATCGCAGACCTTATGAAATTCTAAGACGAAAAAAACAGAGGGAAATAAACCTGTAATTTCTAGAGGCTTAGAAAAGAAAAAGAGTTGTCGAGTTTAAGTCTTGAGCTTGGACCTCATGGGCCTACCAGATGCGGGGCCAGGAGTCCCCAAAGTAGGACACTTCGGGTATGTTACAATTTTAAAACGATCATATTTCGGTTCCGATTTCATAAAAATAATCTCCTTGTATAGCACTATTATCACTACTATCAATTATCTCTTCTAGTTTAGGAGATATTCGCATTTTCAAAATTAAATATTCAACATTTTTACATACCCTACTCAGTTTTTTCATAACAGCGGGTCCAAATATTTCCCAATTTTCTCCATTTTTATTTTACTGGACTGGGATTATCCCATTTATGGAATTTTTCAACACTTTTTTGGGAATTGCGGGATCCTTGATTACAAATTTAAAAACTTGTTTTTATTTTTCCACTTTCAATAGAAAAATCTATATAACTGTAAAATTTCATTAAAAAATATTCATAAATAAAAATTTAATTTCAATTTGAAAAAATTGTATCTTCGCAAAAACTAAAAAAACATTTTTTGTCATTTTTAAAACAAAAAAAAAATTCCATGAATTTTTTAATTGTCAAAAGTTATACCTATTTTTTAATAATAAACAAAATCCCCTATCCATTGATATATAACATGTCTAGCTTATATTTTTTACGAGGCAAATAAGTTAGGGAATACTTAACAACTCGCAGAGAATTTACCTTTGTATCAACATTCCGATGCCCAACTCAGATTACTATTTAAAATCGGCGGATATATAGCAAAAAATCTTAGCTACCTCAATTATTTCATCATTTTTTTATACCCTTCACCTTCTGGAGACCCCAAATATCTTCGGAATCCAAATCTTCAATAATTCTGTCAGACATGCTTTCGAGAAGTTTGCTATTTAAAATCAGCAAAATCGGTCCATAAATAACGGAGATATGAGCAAGCAACCGGGACAACCTCGATTTTTGACCTATTTTTTATCTATATCTGGATTACTAAGTCATTAATATAGACAATATGGATATCTAATGATAGATATTTCAAAGTCCATTACAACGATGTAGATAAGGCTATAGTAAGTTGGACCTGCAATGGGTCAAAATCGGGAAAAATATTTTTTAACCCGAATTTTTTTTTCATCAAAAAATTTTTTTTGTCATACATTTTTCTTACAAAAAAAAAATTTTAAAAAAAATTTTTTAAAAAAATTTGGATAGAACTTTTTTTAAAAAAAAATTTAAAAACAATTTCAAAAAAAAAACTGAAAAACTATTAAAAAATTTTGATTTTTTTACCGATTTTTTTTGGGCATTTTTTTTCAACAAAAGTTTTTTTTGACCTACATTTTCGTTCACGAAATTTATTTGTTATACTTTTTCAAGCATTTTTAATAATTTAAAATGGGGTTAATAATGTTAATAAATCAACAATTCTTTCTTTGAACTGTGAAATTAATTATAAGAAAATAGGGAACCTATAAACATAAAAACTTGAAGCATAGATAAATATACATTTATTAAATTCGAAAAAAATACAAATATTTTGAAATTTCATTAAAATTTTTTAAATTTTCGTTTCGAATTTCTTTTAATTATATTTTTCTCCACTTAGTTTGATGATTAATATTTAACAATGTATTTACTTCTTGTTTATTTATATGTGCGTCTTGTTATAGATATACTCAAAATAAGAACATGATTCATATTAATTGTGTTAAAACACAATTAGGGAAAATACCCAACTTTAATAAATAAGAGTTTTGTATTTGGCTGTGCCGAATCTTATATAACCACCATGGATTTTTGTGTATTTTGTATAAAATATTCATGTCGTTGATCTCAATCTGTTTAGTTTTATATGTTCAACTAGATGCCAAGTAGTCTAGCAGTCTATGTCCATTATTACAGAAAATACAAAAAAGTACCATTAGAATATACATATAAAAAGGACCAAAAAGCCCCCTCTTGTGGTTTCCCACTCACTCGGCTTCATATAAGCTTAATTTCATGTCTTTAGGTTCATTGGTGAAGAAATTACAAACAGTACCATTCGAATAAAGAAAAAGTACCAAAAAGTCTACCCCTAGAATTCTCAATCACCATATATGCTTAATTTCATGTTTCTATGTTCATTGTTATAGAAAATTCAAAAAAGTACCAAAAAGTCTCCCACTAGAATTCTCCGTCATTTAGGACCATTCGAATAAAGAAAAAGCACCAAAAAGACTCCCCATAGAGTTCTCACTCACTTAGGACCATATATCTATGATTAATTTCATGTTTCTAATACCATTGTTATGGAAAATTCAAAAAAGTACCATTAGAATATAGAAAAAGTAGCAAAAAGCCCACACTAGTGGTTTCCCATTCACTCGGGTCCATATATGCTTAATTTCATGTCTTTGGGTTCATTGGTGAAGAAATTACAAAAAGTACCATTCGAATAAAGAAAAAGAAGCAAAAAGTGTTGCTCTAGAATTCTCAGTCGGTCCATTGTTATAGAAAATTCAAAAATTACCATTAGAAGAATACAAAAGTACCAGTTCTTACATTTTGTTACCCTATTAATAACACTAACTTCACTCAGATACATATCAGCTAACTTTAATGTCGATAAGTGAAATAATTTAATATATTGTTACGTTTTTACCTTTTTAAAACGCTGGTTTATTTCCTTTAAATAAACCGGATACTGTTGATTGCAAATAAAAGCCGTTTAGTAGTTTGAAAATTGTAACAACTCTTTATTTATTTAAAATGTACAACAACAGAATTAAATAGTCACTCAGTGTTTTTTATACACGTTTATAAATTCGCAGAAATAAAGACACACTTTATAATATACACGAATTCAATTGAAAAACACAGCACACTTTAAGGCACTCAGTTGATGTTTATTTCAATAGCGTCTCTGATTAACTCACTCACGACTGCAACCTCTGCCACTATTTATAACACTGCCATCTGCACTCTAGATTGTTCTTTAACTGTCAGAATTCGAATATTCTAGATCTTACTAATACATATGCCATCTGTGGTGTAGAGAGTACAATGTTCTTTAACTGAATATTCGAATTCGAATACAGCGTTGCCAACTTACGATCAAATCAACTGAAAGCTTTTATTTAATAATACCCACAGATATGTTACAGTTCGCCATCACAGCACTACTATTTGAAAGCATTATGCTACTTTTAAATCAGCCCTTAAAATCAAATTATCAAAATTGATTTAATAATTTCAAATAAAATGTATTTTCCCGATTTTATCCACTTTTTTGGTACCTTTTTTTATTTCCATTGCTATGGTAAAATTTTATTCAAATAAATTTCTGTATCGTGGTGGGAGCTCATAATAAAATATTCATATGTCTATGTCAAATTATAGAAAAACATATTTTATGAAAAAGTACCAAAAATAAACACAATTTAAGGGTTCGAATTTCCAAAAAGTACCAAATTATATTTTTTTATTTTTTGATAAGTAAAGAATACGATTTAAAATTTGTTTATATGTTTATTGGTTTAAAAGATACATAGGGTGCCAAAAAAGTACAAAATACAGTTCTCCCCTAAAAGGTTAGAATTTCGAAAAAGTACGAAACACCTGTCAGCTTATATTTTTTATTGAAGTAACATACAATTTTAAGTTTTTTTGTATCTTTATTAGTTTTGAAGTTATAAGGTTACCGAATTTACCCATTTTTACACTTTTTTACCCCCTAAACGTTCGAATTTACATCCCTTCTTATCGGATCGTTTTGGGGAGGGAGAAGCCCACAGTTAAAAATGATTCTAGCTTCAGTCGTTTGGGCTGTGCGATGATGAATCTGTCAGTCAGTCACGTTACTCTTTTATATATACACAGAAAAAACTATTTCTTAAACCGTTTCAATTCAAATATATATCACATATTTAACTGGTTTATTGGTTGAATTTTAAATACAAAAATTATCTATTCAATTGTCAAAATTATCAAATTCAAAACTCAAAATTCAATAGAAAATATCAGAAAATTTTGTTTTTGAGCACATGAATACTTGATTTAATTATGAAATAATTGAAACCAGTTCAATGTGGGATAAATATTTGAATTGAAATATTATTTTTTTTCTGTATATAGAGAACTAGAAAATATTAGTGGTAAATTTCACCTTCACGGCAGATTACTATTGGATTATCACACTTAGTTATTGAACATTATAGTGTAAACAGCAGCTTTTTTCTTTTTTATGCTTCGAAAAAGGAAAATTTTGTGTCAGCAATGCGTCAATTTCGGGAAGTTTTGCTTTACTTCTTTAATTTTAAAACAAGTGCCGCTGAAGCACACCGATTGCTCACCAAAGCTTATGGTGAATGTGATCTATCAGTTTCTACGTGCGAGAGATGGTTTGTTCGGTTCAGAAGTGGTGATTTTGAAGACCAAGAATTGGATTTTTCAAGATCTTGAAAAATCATTGAGACCTACTCAAGCAGCAATTTCAAAACATTTGTGAGCAGAAATATTCATCTAAAAGGAGTTAAATGGAAGCATACAAAATGAAGCTGAGATACCTTGATTGACGATTTTGCATGTTCATCATTTTAAAGCTTGAACGCTTTAAAAGAAAATCATGTTTGAACCGAATCATTACTTGCGATGAAAAATGAATATATTACGATAACCCGAAGCGTAATAGATCGTATTTGAAGACGGGTTAACCAGCCGAATTGACACGAAAGCCAATTATCCATGGAGATACGGTAATTATGTGTGTTTGGTGGGAGCAAAAGTATCCTATATATTATGGCTGCTGGAATCTCACCAGACCATCACAGGCAGCATTTGCCGAAAAACGCCCAGAATATGCGACCAGACATGATACCGTATAATTTCATCAATACAACGCTTGGCCACATGTTAAAATACCTCTTAAAAAGTATTTAGAATGAAGTGGTTGGTTAGTTTTGCATCACTTTTGTTTTTTATCAACAATGATAATTTGATGAAAATTTTAACCTTCTGGAGCATATCGTACCTTCAGCAGACAGGCGGATGGACGGACATAGCTAGATTTGTATAAGAACCCAAAACCTTTTGGTTCTTCCACCAATATTTCAATAAGTTACCAAAGGAATGAGAAACTTAATATACCCACCATGTTTGTGGTGCTTTTTATAAAAAAGTAGCTATCACTTTGAACACGATAAGTATGAGTTATTTTTTTTATAAATATAGACCATATAACTACTAGGGTATTCGAATTATTCGCGTTTTCTCTTGTTCGAATAAAACTAATAATTCGAATAAGAGATTTTAACTTGTTCGAATAATTCGATCACACGTTTAAAATTATTAGAATAATTTAATTTTTTTTAAAAAAGTAAAGAATGAAGTTTTGATGTAGATTTTTTTAATATTTTACCTTAAAGTTTACAATTCAAGTATTGATAATACATATTAAAAAACATTCGAAAACAAAGTCCATCATTAAATTTTCAACAGAAATATTCTGATCAGATTAACTCCCGAACAATCTATAAAACATACCCTTTAGTTTACGTTTTGGGGCTATTCTTTAAAAAAATTGAGCTAGTTGGACATGATCCTGAATTCAAATACAATATAAACGTATGTCGTTCATTAATTCGGGTTTGAAATTGAGTAACTAATTCTTTAGTAAATTAATTATTCACTATTTGTAAATTATTTATAACAAATTGTACATCAAGCTCTATAAACGTTGCCGAATCTTTGCTTAATAAAGTGGTCTTGGGGAATTACACAATAAAGGGAATCTGTCCATAGTTTGATATCATTGTCAGTGAACGTGGCTAATTTGAAGTCAGGCAGTGCATGATTGACGCATTTACAAATACGCAAAAAGTTGATTACCATGTTAGACAAAGATATTCAACAATGTTCAAAACCAAGTATAAGACGAACTCCATGCTTTTCTTGCATCAAAACGTTAGTTTGCAATATTTGTGTTTATCATTAGATTTTTTAAATATTTTGCAACACTTACGTACGCTGTTAATAACATCTCTTAATTACATATATTTTAAGATCATGGCCTTCATCTATTTTAATGTAATCATTATAAATGTCATCCTCAATATCACTTTCGACGACCGTTTCAAAATCACATTCTACATCACATTCAACTCCACTTTAATCTAAGTTAATATTTTGATTATTAATTGCGATTCTTCTAATATTTCGCCAGCTAAATAACAAATATTTTATTCGGAACCTTTTATTTTCATTGGTTCAAGTCCTAAGTTAAAAATTTTGAAAGATTTGTTTTTAAAATTGTAACTTCTTGCGGGAGCTATCGGAACATTCATCTACAGTGACCGAAAGTCCATTTGTCTTTAATTATTTGTCGAATTTCAGAAACAATGCAATTTGTGTGAGTCATTATTACTTATTTAAATTTGAAATTATGAAAAATTTTAAGCAATTTAATAAATTTAAATATATATGACCATTTATTCGTTTTATTCGATTATTCTACATAAAATTGTTCGAATTATTCGTTATTCGAAAATGGCCATTTTTAAATTGTTCGAATAATTATTCGTAAGAAATTATTCGATTAATCGAACGATCATTAGTCGAATGAATACCCTATTATTAATGCATCATCATAAACGTCAATATTTTTATATAATTTTCTGCCTTAACGACAAAAGTATTACAAAATACTAAATAGTTGTGATAAATGCAAAATTCCTTTAGTTGAAATAGATTTTCTCTTTCTTTTTTAGCAGTTTTTTATTTTTATTTGTTTGGCTATGCCGAATCTTATATACACTTCACCTTCGCTTTACCAAATGTTTTTTTATGTACATGGTTTACCAATACCCGTGTGGTACTGCACTTCTATAAATATATGCGACGAATGAAATTTTAAAAAATCGAAAAAACCTTTTAAATAGTTTAAAATGTTTCTATTAAATTCTATAGAACTATAAAAACGAAGTTGTCACCCGGGTGGGTATTGGTAAAGCGAATGTTAAATATATAATTGGCCCATTGCCAATCCAAACTGAGTTATAGTTCTTTGGAAATCCATTTGAAATGACTATCATTTTATTAATATTACATATTTCCTATCTCAGATATTTGTCAAAGATATTTTAAATTTAAAGCTAAATTTAAAGCTCACTTGAAAGTAGATATAGAGTTGAAGAGTCTCTTAGGGGTAAAATTTTCAACACGATAAGAAAAAAATATTTTTTTTTAACGAAAATGTTTAAGTAAAATTATAAATTTTGTTAGAAGTTTCTCCACATAATTTTTGTTATTGTAACAAAATGAAAACACATGTAAAATTTTCACTCAAAGCACACACTTGTAAGAACATAATTTTTTTTTTTTTAAAATGAGCGAATTCACTTAATTGTGAATAAATTCGAAAAAAAATCCATCGATTTTTATGATCGATATCTCATTTTGTTTCCATTACATGTGGCTTTGCGATCCAGTAGTAAAGCTGAAAAAGTTCTACCGTTTTCGATTTTTAATGTTTTTTTTAAAACCAAAAAAAAATTTATTTTCATGTAAAAAATATATTTTTTGCTTCGATTTTTTAATATAATTCCGAAACTACTGAGCCGATTGAAATGCAATATATACATGAAAATTTATACATAGCATGGGGAAAATGTTTTCAAAATTCAATCAATCGAAAAAAGAACACTAATTAAACAAAAAACTAAAATTTTGTGAAATTGAGCGAATTCACTTAATTGTGAATAAATTCGAAAACAATTCATGGATTTTTATGATCGATATCTCATTTTGTTCCCATTATGTGTGGCTTTGCGATCCAGTAGCAAATGTGAAAAATTTCTGCCGGTTTCTATTTTTTATGATTTTTTTAAAACAAAAAAAAAAATTGCAATTTTCATATGAAAAATATATTTTTTTGCTTTAATTTGTTACTATAATTCCAAAACTACTAAGCCGATTGAAATGCAATATATATATATATATGGAAATTTGTATATAGTATAGGGAAAATGTTTTTAAAATTCAATCAATCGAAAGAAGAACATTAACTACTCAATTTTATGTATATCAAACAAAAAATTAAAATTTTGTGAAATTGAGCGAATTCACTTAATTGTGAATAAATTTGAAAACAATACATAGATTTTTATGATCGACATCTCATTTTGTTTTTATTACATGTGGCTTTGCGATCAAGCAATAAACCTGATTAATTTCTGCCGCTTTAAATTTTCCATGATTTTTTTAAAACAAAAAAAAAATTCATGTAAAAAATATATTTTTTTGCTTCAGTTTGTTATTATAACTCCGAAACTACTGAGCCGATTGAAACACAATATATAAACGGATTAAAGGTTATATAAACCTAAAGTTGTTTAAGTTTATTATAGTTATATAGGGCTAACAGTTTTTGAGTTATCATTAATTATGTGGAGAAACGTCTAAAGAAATTCACAATTTTACTTAATTTTTTTTTTATTTAAAAACCTCTCCATAGAATTTAAAATTTGGACCATATTTGTACTACTGGAAGCACAATATGTACATTATAATTGTGTAATGGTATAAAAAGCCTTTAAAATTTTTTCAATTGTTTTGCCCTGCATTATAGGCATTTGCGAGTATCCTGAAGTTATTGTGTTGTATAAAGTTTTGGTGAAGAAATTGAGAAAGTCTTGAGGATTTTTGTTATATATCTCAGCCGATTTCAAAAATTTTTCTTACCAAAATTCTGAGCACTATATTATATAATGATAGCACAAGTGGTTTATCAAGTAATCAGGCGGCTTTGAAAAACCTATTTCAAACAACACACAAACATATGGATATCACTAAATCGGGTGCGCTAACTCCAAAGAACCTTAATATATATACTTTATGTAATTAACATTGTAGAAATTACAAACGGCATGACAAAACCATATATAGCCTTAAAACTTATGGTGAAGGGTGTAAAAACGGAAGCTAATTGCTTGAAAACAACATTTTTTTTATATAAAACTAGACTTCTTACAAACGCCATGGAAATGACTGACTGATGTCATTACTTTTGTTTTTTTTTATGAGCAAAAAAATATTATTATAAAAAAATACTCTTTATAAAATACATAACGATAAGTTAAGTTTTTCTTTCTCCTTTTCATGTGGCTGAAATTGAGCTGAAATATTTTCTTAAATTATTTTTTGTTCAAAAAATTCTATAATTTTTTTTATCACAGTTAGTTTCAGTTCAAATTAAGACTCATCTGGTTGTTGCTAATAAATTTTTAATACATTTAATTATTTAAAAAAATATGAAAATTTCTGTTAAAATATTTCTATTACAATTGTTGTGTAATAGTTTAACTTTAGTAACAGCTCAGTGGTGTTTTACGTATCGATCGGTTTCTAAAACTCGTGTTCAATGGAATAATGGTCAGCGTATGGTGTCGAAGAGAAATTTTTTTGGTGGCATCAAATATAAATATGAACCGTATGTCTATTCAACAGTGCAGGTAAAATATTTCAATGTAAAACTGATGGAAAAAAAACTGTGAAACTGAGAAAACTGTGTTTGATAATGACAAAGAAAAACTTTATTCAATTATAGCGACGACAAATATCTTGCCTATATAAAGGTAGTTATGTACTCTTGGCTGGGGTTCCAAAATTTGCAGATATAGTCAAACAATTTAATTTTTGTGAATTTGTGCACTTCATCAATCCTTTTTTTTTAGTAATTTCTGGATGGATTTTAAATTCTTAATTATAAAATATTATTGGATGTGTGACATAAAAATATGGGATTTACAATAGATGGCTTATCTTTTGAATGGGGGTTTTGTTTTTATATGTAATTTTAAATGTAACTTACTCTTACTCGAAAATGGCGAATGTTATACCAACAAAGCGTCATATGCGGGAAGTTTTGCTTTACTTCTTTAATTTGAAAAAAATAGTGTCGCTTAAGCAAACCCTTTGCTCACACAGATAAAACAGATTCGTGATAGCAACCGAATTTGTTGCCAATCGAATGATTCTTCCTTGGCAACCGAATTTTACAGTTGTGGCTACAAAATTTTAGAAGGGGTAAAAAAAGTTTGGTTGCTTCAACTGAAATTCTTCTTTATCAATTGATTTTCTCTTGATAGAACCGAAAAGTTCTATGTCTGCAATTGAATCATTCGATTGGCAACAAATTCGATTGCTATCACGAATCTGTTTTCTCTGTGCACCAAAGCTTATGGTGAATGTGTTCCATGGGTTTCAAATTTGCCAGAGATGGTTTGTTCGAATCAGAAGTGGTGATTTTGACACGGAAGACAAATATCGCCTAGGCCAGCTAAAAAATGTTGAAGACCCCCAATTTAATAAGAGCTACTCAGGCAGCAATTTAAAAACCTATGCAAGCAGCAGGATTCATTCTAAATTGAGGAGACATTACTCTATGAAGATTGATGTAAAATTTAACAAGAGCTTGCAAAATAATTGGGAGCTACTTAAGTCGCATTTTCAAAATGTTTGGGAGCAGGATTCATCAAAAAGCGTGAAAATGGAAACCATACAAATTGAAGCCGAGAGACTCTTGAGGGATGATAAAATAAAATCATTAAAATCATGCACCGAATCATACGTGAAACCGGGCCAACCAGCCGAATCGACACCAAAGCCAAATATCTATGGAGCTAAGGTAATTATATGTATTTGGTGGGAGCAAAAGGGTCCTATATATTATGAGCTGTTGAAATCTGCCCAGACCATCACATGGATCTTTTAGCGAGGCGAAAATTGGCAGAAAAACGCCCAGAATATCCGGCCAGACATAAAATCGTAATATTTCATCATGACAACACTCGGCTGCAATACCTGCTAAAAAATATTTAGAATGAAATGGTTACGAAGTTTTGCCCCACCCGCTTTATAGTCCAGACCTTGCCCCATCCGTCTGCTATTTGTTTCGATCGATGTAGAACGCTCTCTCTGAGATACGCTTCACTTTGGAACAATCAAGCCTACGATTAAAGCTAAAATTGGGCAACTGCAATACTTATGCACAGTGGGGCAGAATCAGAATGCTCCAGGTGCGCACATTGGTTGAAGTTCATACAACTGTCGGCTAAAAATAGAAGAAGTTGTCCAAGCACAATGAAACTTGGCACATAGGCGTTTTTTGTTTAAATCAAGAACAAATTTAAAAATCAAAATGATCCGCCCACTTTTACGACCACCACCCATACAAAGTGAAAATTAAATTTTGACCTACGGCGCATAGCATTTTTAAACACACAGAATCATTTGTGTGAAATTTAAAAAATATCCGCCCACTTTTACGCCCACTTCCCATACAACTTGTATTGAAAAAGTTTCATAACTCCCTTGATTTTTAATGCATCAACTCAATTTTCTCAAAAAATAAATGTTATAATTGTAGAATGCGCTCTTGAAAATATATACCTGATCCGCCCATTTTTACGCCCATCTCCCATAGAAAAAACATGAATAAGTAATTTAAGCATAGTCTTTTAATAATCGTTTGTTTTTCTTTGTCTCATTCTTTTACTTTCCTAATAACTCATGTTATCACTCAACTCTCACTTACTTCTTAAAATACCGTTAATACTGTATTATTTTATTGATTTATTTTGAAGCTTATGAACTGTCCACTGTTAATTTTGACCAAATTAAAAAGCGTCGTTTTTTTAAATAATAAAAAATAATACTAAAGAGGACAGATTAATACTTTTATAGTCCGATTTGTCTCTTTAAACAAATAAATGAAAAGTATTACCCAGCTTTGACGTTGATCGACTGGCTTGGGTTTACTTAATAATTTAAGTACAAAAAATAATAAAATAACAAAACACCCAGGAAAGGAGATAAATTTCTCCTTCCTACAACTAAAGAATTATGGCAACAACAACATGCATGCACGAAAATTCATGTTTTATTACTTTATCACTATATCACTTTATAGTTTTTACTGTTTTTTTTTTTTGGAAAGCAGCAGGTAGGAACTGCTGATTTCTTTTTAACTTTTAGCTGAGACTTCAAGCTGTAATTTGACATCTTTCGTTAAACAGCGCTCTACAGGGCTAAAAAGATGCAGTCCACTAAAGTTGATGAATATTGAAATTTTGATGTTGTTTATATTTTGTTCTACGAAATTTTTTATATGGCACTTTTTCTAATTTTTTTTAATGCCAATCTCATCTATGGCAATCGTAATTTACGAAAATATACAACAAAGTCAAATGATAAGTTTACTGTGATTGTACCAATAGATTGAATATACAGTAAATTTGCGTGCCATTTTAAACAAGCGAACATATATGAACTTCGATCGTGTCTGTCCAAACAAATAATAAATATATCAGCCTAATATTGCGGAATCATAATATTCTGATATCTGACAACAAATTACCAAAAAATTATACAAATCGGCGAACATGAAAAAAATGAATTTCGGCCACTCTTCAACCATTGTGGGGCGGTGCTATGGTGGCTCAAATTAGGGTACCTTCGACATGTAAAACTTTTAAACATGTGTCATTTTTTAGTATGAAAAAGTGCAATATTTTTAATGGACGGAGATTTAGAGTGACATATTTTTCAATCTAATGAAGATATTGACTTGAAATTTTTTTGTTAGACCAAAAATTAATTTATCTCAGCAAAAATGTGGATCAAATTGTTACTAATATTTTCATTCCTATTCAAATTTTGATACTAATTTTAGTTTTAGAATCTCAATAAATATGTAATAAAATCTTTGTTTAATAACAAAACTCAATGATCTTTTCAACATTTTTTAAATTTGTCATTCCAAATAATAAAGTGTAAAAAAAACTTGTCAAAATATTAAAGAGAATCCCGCAATTCCTAAAAATTTGGAGTGAAAATCCCAAAAATGGTATTTTTTTACAATTTTGCTCATAGGGTCCATATTTCCTTCTGGGCTGTATAACTACTTTGGGGATAAATAGAAAACACATCAGGGTTTCCAAGGATGCTTTTCGTTTTTTGATCACAGCTTTGGGATTTTGGAACATGTGGCCCAAATTTGAAATTTTTATAAATAAAGGTTAAATTCCAAAGGTCGTAGAGACGACATATTCAAAAAATGGTACATGTTTTTTAAACCAAAATATTCTGTGTAAAGATGCCTTACAGAAAGACTTAAAATTATTAAAAGTTCTTAAATAAATTGTTTTTAAATATAAAAAGAGTTAATTCACTTTTTCGTCCAAAAAACAGCAAAAATCTACTATTTTTTTATTTTTAAATTGAAAATAGTTTGTTTTTTGATCCATAATAGAGATTGATCTTTTTTTTTGTATATAATTGCTAATTTAGTTGTCTAACTAAGAAAGAAAACTTGAGTGCATTTGGTTCAAAAGTCCGACCTATAATTTTAAAAAAGCGTAAGGCAAACTTTTAAAATTTAATTTTGAAATGCATATAACTCGTTTATGTTTTTTCAAGACCTAGCCGAGCGCTTTCGAAAAATATAAAAATTACACGTGTTTAAATATTTTACATGTCGAAGGTAGCCTACTTTGAGCCCACATAGTGCCGCCCCTGTATAATTTGTAGGGCCCATTTTAATAACTTAAAATCGAAATGCCAGATTTATTTCCAAAAAATTTTAATTCTGCCCCACTGTGCATCATGACAGCACTCGGCTACTTGTCACAATACCTGCTAAAAATGATTTAGAATGAAGTGGTTGGGAAGTTTTGCCCCACAAGCTTTATAGTCCAGATCTTGCCCCGTCATTCTACTATTTGTTTCGATTGATGCAGAATGCTCTGTATGAGATACACTTCACTTTGGAACATTCAAGCCTATGATTGAAACTAAAATTGGGCAACTTACCTCAGATTTACTATTTCTATTTCAGCTGTCAAACTATTTTTCTTTTGGTAGATATCAGTTTTCAGCTCAAATGGCAAAAAATCTAAAATCTTGCACGAATTTTGGGACACCCTTCCGTATGTTGGATATTTGGATATCCAATATTTCAACCTAAAAATTAAAGTTCGCATGAAAATCTTAAAAAAAGAACTTTATATAGCGGTCATAAAAAACCTGATATGAGGAGTTTTATTTTTCCCGTCAGAAAAAAAACTCATTTGAAGAGTTTTATTTTCTCCGTCATAAAATAAAAGTCATTTGAAGAGTTTTATTTTTTCCGTCATAAATTAAAACACATTTTATGTATAAATTGATACCTAAAGCTTGCCACTGCACAATGGTCGGTGCTGTATGGAGTCGGCGGCCAAAAATACTTCCAGTGTAGGTATCAACTTGTAATTTCGGTCACGGCTTTATAAATATGTCAGAACTTTTTAATGATAAAATGGGAGTGGTTGATGACTCATACCCACCCCCTACCATACCTTAGCATCCAAATTCACCACAACGCTCAGTGCGAGGTTATAACATTCTAGTTAATCAAAATTCCATATCTCGGTAATAAATAATAGTACATTTATAATTTTTGGTACAATATATAATAAGGATATTACACAATTTTTTTTTCAAAAATGGGCGTAATTGTACAACTGCCACACCCACTCCCCATATAAGTGAAACTATAAACTTTTTAAAATTGATAAAAAACTAAAAAATCAATAAGAATTTTCACTAAAAAATTGCAAACTAAATCTGGGTGTGGTCCGCCCACTCATGTGAGTTTAATAAAATCGACTCCTTTTAGGCAAGCCAATCAGAATATGTATTTTGAACTTTTGTTTTTATAAGATTGCATTTTTGCCAAAATTTTGAATTTTTTTTTCAATTATAATTTAAGCGTGTTTCTAAATTACTTTCTTCAAATTTGTAGCCCTCATTTTTAATACAGTTTTCATTCACTTTTCGAGCTTTTTCAGCATTTTAAGCACCAAATATCAAAAATATGTGAGCGCGAAAGTTTGCAACTATAAGATGTGACTATTGCAAAAACAATTTATAATAAGGACCAAATTCATAAAGTAAAAATATTAAAAGTCCGTGGAAAAGAAAAAAACAAACACAATTCTTTACATGCATAACAATAACAAAGCAACGCGAACATAAACTAACAAAACACCTCACAAAAATTCAAAGTTGGACATCGAAAACAACGAAGGCCGCTTTGGTGTATGGAACATAAATCAAAGAGATGCAAAAGGATGCAGCTGAAATTTCCAATTTTAGAATCTTGGAATATTAACTAATAAACCAGAAAAAATCCCATTGGAGACATGAGGGGGAAACACAACTAAAACTCTAGTTGAAATTGAAATATATGGTCGAACGAACACTAAAAATTACACTGGGCAAATATTAATTTTATAAAAAATACACAAGAAGCTAAACACATTGTAATTATCTTAAAATTAAGTTAATACCTTCCAATTCAATATTCATTTTGATTTATTTCAAAAAAACATTTTTTTATATGGTTTTAATTAATTTAAAGTTGCGTTTAATTTTCCACTTTTTCACTCTGCAAAAACCAACTGTCAACATGCTCTCACTTTTGAAGCTATTCCTGAAGAGTACAGTTGGAATAAAACAAAGACAACTATAAATTTTAAAACCTTGTTTTTATAAGAAATAGTGATGACACATTTGGTGACAAACTTTTCACTTTGTTTTTTTATTTTTGGCCTATGGGATCGACCAGTGTGCACTGGTTAGATCATTACAATTCATAAAGCCCCTTGCATTGCAATTGAATAATTTTTCATTAAAATAAAATCATGTGGGATTTTAGTTTGTTATTGTTTGATTCCTATTGCCAAATTGTTGTTGGTTTTGGAAAAATAAAATTCATCAAATAACTTTTATTTTACGACGGAAAAAATAAATGTCCTCAAATGAGTTTTTTTTATGATGGCTATTTAAAACTCCTTTTTAAGTGTTTCATACAAACTTTTATTTTTACCTTGAAAAATAACTGTTAAATGTGGAGTTGGGATCACTTTTTTAATATCACCATTAGGGTGGCCCTTAATAAACGAAAGTTGGATTTTGGCCATTCTCACACTCCAGTTTGGTGAACATTAGTAAAAAAATCATCCTGAAAAAATTTTAGGTAAATCGGTTGGGGATAAGACGTGCCGCAAGCCCTCTGAAGTTTTGAGATGCATTTACAAAGGGAAAAAATGTATTTTTTCAGTTTTTGTAAAAATTTTGCCATTAAAAAATTGCTTTTGTAATTTAATTTAAAATAATCGAAATGTGTACGTAATTGTCGTTCTAATGAGACATAAAAAACAGCAATCGGTCAAAAAATGTTAAAGTTATTAAAAATTCGCCAGACCATTAACTTGTTTCAGGCCACTATAATAAGAAATGTAGGAACAAAATTAACATATTTTGAGAAATATTAAAATAAAAGCTCATTTTTACTTAAAATATGTCCATATTTACTTGTATATGAGTTTTTGTCTTCGTAGGATACCGATAATCTATTATTAGGTATGAACAAAAAAATAAAATTTTTTTAACGGCAGTTTCAAAACTCCATTTTCAAATTTTTAAAAATTTTGTTAAACTAATTTCAAAATTTTTTGATCATCTCATTGGGATTTATTACGAATATAATAGGGAATAAAATTGTGAAAAAATTATGAAAACATCTCTTATAGTTTTTCCGTACCTGCGATTTAAATTTTGAAATTTTCGAGAAAAACCAATTATTTGGCAATTTTTAGGCCAATGAGCTCTATTTCCTTACTCTTATGAATTTTAAGCCAAACTTATTCAGAATGTTATAGTCCAGATAATTATAAATATACTCTGAAACTACTACTAAAATCGGAAGACGCTAACCCTTAAATCGTGAAGGTCAAAGGTCAAATTTTTCAATATTTGGAATTTCTCTTGGAAAGATTTCGAAATGTTCGAAATGTTGTATATTTTTGGGCCGATTTAGATGAAATTTAACAAAAATATATCACAAAGCCTAGTATTTACAAAAACAGCAGAAAAATTAAAATTATCCCTATATAGCACTTGGTGTTAAAATGACCCCAAACATCTAAAACCATAAAAAAATTATGATTTTAAAAGTTGGGGGTAATTTTAACCCCAAGTGCCATTAAACGTTAATTTCCATTCTTGTGCTATTATTATAAACCCTAGAGTTTATGTTATATTTTTGTTAAATTTCATCAAAATCGACCCAAAAATATACATTTCGAACATTTCGGAATCTTTCCAAGAGAAATTCCAAATATTGAAAAATTTGATCTTTGACCTTCACGATTTAAGGGTTAGCATTTTCCGATTTTAGTAGAAGTTTCAGAGTATATTTAGAATTATCTGGACTATAATATTCTGAATAAGTTTGGCTTAAAATTCATAAGAGTAAGGAAATAGAGCTCATTGGCCCAAAAATTGACAAATAATTGGTTTTTCTCGAAAATTTCAAAATTTAAATCGCAGGTACGGAAAAACTATAAGAGATATTTTCATAATTTTTTTACATTTTTATTCCCTATTATATTCTTAATAAATCCCAATGAGATGATCAAAAACTTCTGAAATTTGAATAACAAAATTTTTAAAAATTTGAAAATGGAGTTTTGAAACTGCCGTTAAAAAAATTTTATTTTTTTGTTCATACCTAATAATAGATTATCGGTATCCTACGAAGATAAAAACTCATATACAAGTAAATATGAACATATTTTAAGTAAAAATGAGCTTTTATTTTAATATTTCTCAAAATATGTTAATTTTGTTCCTACATTTCTTGTTCTAGTGGCCTGAGACACGTTAATGGCCTGGCGAATTTTTAATAACTTGCACATTTTTTGACCAATTTCAGTTTTTTATGTCTCATTAGAACGACAATTACGTACACATTTCGATTCTTTTAAATTAAATTACAAAAGTAATTTTTTAATGGCAAAAGTTTTACAAAAACTGAAAAAAATGCATTTTTTCCCCTTGTAAATGCATCTCAAAACTTCAGAGGGCTTGCGGCACGTCTTAACCCCAACCGATTTACCTAAAATTTTTTCAGGATGATTTTTTTACTAATGTTCACCAAACTGGAGGGTGAGAATGGCCAAAATCCAACTTTCGTTTATTAAGGGCCACCCTAATCACCATAGATTCTGAAAGACACGTCAATATGAATCTATTGGTATATAACAGTATATGCCTCCATTGACTTTAATATAGAGATTGTTATACACTACACCATCATAGTGGGGAGGGTATTATGCGTTTATGCCCAAAAATATTAGTCTAACACCCACCTTAAAGTATACCGATCGATTTAGAATCACTTTCTGAGTCCATTAAACCGGTCCAGTTTTGAAGATATTTCGATAAAATTTGCTACATACAATTATTTCGGCCCAAGGACAAAGCCAATTGAAACTGGCTGAAATCCGTCCATTATTTCACCTAGCCCCCACACAAATGTCCCCCCGAAATTGGTCTTTATCCATCATAAATTAATAAAGGTGTCTACACAAATTTCTCCCCAAATTAGTTTTATATATAGGGAAATCATGTCACCTAATTTTATGATGATCGGTCAATAATTAGTCATTGCTCCCATATAAAGCTCATTTCCAAAAATCAATTTAACGAGCATAAATCTATTAAAAATGTTGGTATACACATAAAATTCAACATAAATAATTGCCAGACAAATATTTTATAGTCAGATATGGTGGGTATAAAAGATTCGTCACAGCGGAATATAATACTCTTATTTGTTTCAACTCAAATCCTCTATAAATATGTACATGTGGCTTTGATGATTCATTCAGATTTAATCTAATCTAGTTGAGTATATATTGTGAATAATCTATCAAACAAAAAATCTTCAACAACTATTACAAGTATTAAACATTGACTCGGCATTGCTTGTTTGCCTTTAAAGCTTTTTTAGTTTTATAATAAAATAATACTTACCCTTGATAACATACATCTATTATTTACAATTAAGTATTTAAAAAAATATGAAAATTATTGTAAACATTTTTCTATTACAATTGTTGTGTAATAGTTTAACTTTAATAACAGCTCAGTGGTGTATTATTTATCGACCGGTTAATAAAACTCGTGTTCAATGGAATAATGGTCAGCGTATGGTGTCGAAGAGAAATTTTTTTAGTGCCATCAAATATAAATATGAACCGTATGTGTATTCAACAGTGCAGGTAAAATATTTCAAGACAAATATTTTAATGTAAAACTGGTGTAAAATACTAAAAGTACGAGTAAATATCAATAGAAGAAAGAAAAATGTGTTGGAAAATGATTATAAACAAGTAAGAGAGCTATATTCGGCTGTGCCGAATCTTATATAACCTTCACCAAATTATACTGCAAAATACAAATTTTAAATATTTTTAGGTAAACAAAATTATTTTTTTTTTCCAAAGTTGTTTTTTTGATTTTATGGAAAAAAATTTTTTCGAATTGTTATTTAAATTTTTTTTTTTAGATTAAAAAAAAAAAATGTTTTTTAAAATTTTTTTTTGTGAAAAAAAATTCGGGTTAAAAAATATTTTTTTCCGATTTTGACCCATTGTAGGTCCAACTTACTATGGTCTTATATACGTCGTTGCAAGAACTTTGAAATATCTTTCATTAGATATCCATATTGTCTATATTAATGACTTAGAACCGATTTTGCTGATTTTAAATAGAAAAATTCTCGAAAGCATGTCTGACAGAATTATTGAAGATTTGGATCCCGAAGATATCTGGGGTCTTCAGAAACTTGATTTCAACAGACAGACGGACATGACTTAATCGACTCCGCTATCTATAAGGATCCAGAATATATATACTTTATAGGGTCGGAAAATTATATTGTGGAAATTACAAACGAAATGAAAAATCTATATATACCCTTTTCACGAAGGTGAAGGGTATAAAAATTGTCTTCAATTACGACGAAAAATTTCTTGTCTACACAAAGTAGGTCGTAGGTAGTCTTGGCTGGGTACCCAATTTACATTACAAAATATGGAGTTATAGTCAAAAAGTATAATTTGTGAGACTTCGTGTAATTAATCAATCCCCAAAGTTATTTCTGGATCGATTTTAATTTCGTAAATATAAAATATTATTTAAAAACTGTAAATGGAAAATCCATACAGCTTTTAAATAATATGAAGATATGTATGATTATTTGATAGCTAAATATAAGGACTGAGTTCGAAAAAATCGTTCGTGAGAAGGGTATATATAAGTTTGTCATTCCGTTTGTAATTTCTACATTTTTCATTTCCGACCCTATAAAGTATATATATTCTGGATCCTTATAGATAGCGGAGTCGATTAAGCCATGTCCGTCTGTCTGTCTGTTGAAATCAATTTTCTGAAGACCCCAGACAATTTTTTTTGTCATACATTTTTTTCCAAAAAAAAAAAATTTAAAAACTAAAAAAAAAAAATTTGGAAAAAAAAATTTTTTAAAAAAAATAAAAAACAATTTCCAAAAAAAAAAATTTGAAAAACAATTAAAAAAATTAAATTTTGTTTACCTAAAAAAAATAATTTTAAAGTATAATTTGGTGAAGGGTATATAAGATTCGGCACAGCCGAATATAGCTCTCATACTTGTTTTATATTCAATTGAAATTTTTATAGTTATAATCAATAGTAAAGAATTTATGAACCTTTTCCGGAAAACATTGCATTAATGTTTTTATTGAGCTTTCAGTCCTTTTTGTGCTCTACTATTCTCTTTTAACACGAGCTCAATATCTCTTCACTGGCCCTAGCTCCTGGCAGTTTGCAGGATTTACCTCTCTTGGTACCACTCAAGACCTTGCTTATCATAGTGATAGGATGCCAACTCAGGCTAAAAATACGTGGACACATTAAGAAGTCTTATTAATGGAAGCATCCTCTTTTGTAAACATTCCTCATTCATTATGCAGCAGGTATATTTTTTTTCTCCATTACCCCACTTGGGGGCATTTGGCTTTGACAAAGCATCTCCATCTTATACGAATTGTTGCAGTTGTTTTTTCGCGTATTTCCAATGTAGATTGCACTGTCCTAATTATTGGAGTATTGTGTGTCTCCATGCACGATGTTGCCATTAGATCCTTTGTTATTTTTTTGTATCAATTTAAACGGTTGTTTTCCAGCTAAGTAGATGATTGGTCTGCTGTAGCGGGTCCTCGGATACATGTATGATGTTGCCATAAGGATCCAATCTATTGTTATTATTGCCTTGTGTCAGTTTCGTTAATCGGTTGCTGTTCCAGCTAAGTAGATGATTGGTCTGCTGTAGCTGGTCTAGGATAATGGGGCTGCCATCTGTCGTTGCCTAGATACAACGCCCCCTCTGTGTATTTGGTGTAGCGGTGTGTATTTGGTGTAGCGGGAACCTTGCTGATCTTTGATTCCTACTTTTTTTCTCTCTGGAGGTGGCGGGCTTCCTGGCATTTTCCATGATGTTATTCTCTTTTCCAGGTGGAGGAGTGGTCAGGGGGCTTCTTTGATGGATTGTTTAGAGGGCACTGTGGTTCCAAATCAAAATCTAGGTGGATAAAATTGGTGTCTTCGATTTCAAAAAAAAATGTTTAAAAGATCAACATACAGTTTTTTTAAGTTACAGTAGGGTCTAGATATATAAAAATCATTAATAAAAAATACTAAAAAAATAGGTTTTCATGTGTTTCTGAAACTAAATTTTTAAAAAGATCTGTATTTACTATATATCAAGTTACAGGGTCTAGATATATAAAAATCAATAATAAAAAAAATATTTCTAAAAATTCCATTCTTAAAAATTAAAAAAAAGGATTTCGGCGGTTGCTGGCGTCTAAAAAAAAATATCAGTATATTTGAGACCCAAGTTTAAAGGACTATAACAGGAAAATGGAGCGGCCCATAAATATAAGATATACATCTAATAAAAGCCTATATCAATATTTATCTACGTAAATTTAAAATTTTTTTATGCATATGGGAGTTTATTTATGGTTGAGATATATGTAATTTAGTAAAGCAGTAAAATATTAAAAAATTTTAACGAAAATATGATTCAAAATTGTTTGAACTTATGACGCTTCTGTCGAGAAAACAAAATGTCCAATTGAAAAACCCATTTGTATTGGAGGAGAGCAGATTGTCAGCTTCCGAAGAAACTTTCATAATTTTGCCCACTTAGATTTTGATTTGGAACCACAGTGGAGCGAGATTAATTTTTAAAAACTCGAAAACCATGATTTAAATTTTTGTTCGTCCTCTGCCAGGGATCGAACCTGGGGTGTTTGCTTTTGTAGGCAAGCACTTTAACAGCAGGTAAATTTTTTGTATAAAATTTTACTTCAATTTTCGATGATACCCTAATTTGAGCCCCCATAGCGCCGACCCTGGAGCATTTTTAGGATAAATTTTAATAACTTAAACTTGAATACTCCTTGTCTACGCACAGATCGGTCCAGACGTTTCGAAATGAAATATTTATTTTCCAAAAAGTTTGATTCCACTGAGTGTTTTTAACTATATCCCATATTTCTGGCAAAATATGCATTCCGAAAATATGGATTTCCAAAAGAACTGCTCATCTTTTGAGGCTAATAACGAATCAAGAGAATACCGCAGAGACTGCGTTCTGCATCGATCGAAACAAATAGTAGTCGGACGGGGAAAGATCTCGACTATAAAGCGGCTGAGGCAAAACTTCCAAAATATTTCATTCTAAATACTTTTTAACAGGTATTGTAACATATAGCCGCTCGTTGCCATGATGAAATATTACGGTCTCATGTATGGCCATATATTCTAGTAATTTTTCGGTTAAAAATCGCTTCAAATGAATCAATTGCAATCGGTACAGCCTCCCTGGTTTGATGGTCTGTTCAGATTTTAGCAGCTCATAATATTTAGGACCCCTTTGCTCCCTCCAAATACAGATAATTACCCTAGCGCCATGGATATTTGGATTTGGTGTCAATTCAGCTAGTTGGCCGGGTATTGTAAAGAATCCAAATGATAGCTCTGTTATTTGTTTCTACTCAAATCCTCTATAAATATTTACATGTGGCCTAGATGATTCATTCAGATTTAATCTAATCTAATTGAATACATATTATTATAAAATGCAAAGTATGATGTGAATAAAAGAACAAAAGAAATATTAAACAAGTATTTAATACAAGTATTAAACATTGCTTGTTTGTCGTTGAAGCTTTTGAGTTTTAAAATAAATAAAATACTCTTGATAACATATATTATTTACAATTATTTAAAAAAAATATGAACATTTCTGTAAAAATTTGTCTATTACAATTGTTGTGTAATAGTTTAGCCCTAATAACATGTGAGTGGTGTGCTCACAATCGACCGGTTTCTAAAACTCGTATTCAATGGAATAATGGTGAGCGCGTGGTGTCGAAAGAACCTATTATTGGTGGAGTCAAATATACATATGAGCCGTATGTGTATTCAACAGTGCAGGTAAAATATTTTAAGAAATATATTAGTTTTGCAATCGAAAAAACTAAAAGTACGAGTATATATCAAAAGAAGAGAGAAAAGAAGTTTTCAGTTGCAGCGACAATTTTTTTTGTCTGCACAAAGGTGGTGATGAGTCTTGGCATTGAAAATTTGGAGATGTAGTCAAAAAATTAAATTTTTGTGACTTCTTGCACTTAACCAATCCTACTACAATAATTTCTGGATCAATTTTAAATTCGTAAATATAGAAAATTATTTAAAAACTGTAAAATAATGTGTGACAATAAAATACAGAAGAAGTGATACTCTTTTTCCCGCAGCTGTATCGAGTATAATAATATTAATAGATTTTTAGTTTCTCAGCGGATTTCGAAAGAAGAAACTTTGGCGTTTCAAGTGGTAGATATGCTATTTAAGTAATCTTCACAAATCTGTGTGTATCTCCAGAGATCATTTGTTTTTTAATTTTTTAACCATTTGCGGGATTTGGAGCTATTTTTTTTTTTATTTTAAAAATGCGGGATTTTTTCATGTTTTTATCTTAAATTGAAACATTTGTACAATATAAATTTATTCAATGTATTGGACATTGTTAGCTATGACCTTTTCTCATCATTCTGGCAACCTATGGATTCTCCTCAAACGAATCAGTTGGATTCGCTAGAGGTTCTCCGTGATGGCCGTTTCAGGTTTCAGCAGCTCATAATATTTAAGACCTTTTTATCCTCTCACCAAATGCTGGGAGAAAATGACTTTGGTGTCGATTGGTCTGGTTGGTCGATATCTTACGCTTCGGGTTAATGTAATGGATCCATTTTTCAGCGCAAGTAATGATTGGTTGCAAAAATAATTTCTTTATAGCTTTCAAGAATCATTTCGGACTATAAGCTTCAATTCGTTCCATCCGAATTGAAGACTATTTCCAATTTACCTGCTTTTGGATGAAGACAAGTTCCACTGGTCCTAATATCGCTTTTTCTGTGTTTTTAATTTTCTGTTTAATTGGTAACGCCAATATGTTGAAGATACTGATGGCGAGGTCCTTAACAATACTCAGTACATTTAGAACAGTTGCCTTCGCAACTAAAGCAACAATATTTGAAAATAAAGGCATATGATTGAAGCTACGATTGAACTTGTCATTGAAGCCAAAATTTACCTATATGAAGACCTATAACTGAAGCTAAAATTGGCCCACATAAAGACCTATGATGGAAGCTAAAATTGAACGTCATGAAGACCAATGATTGAAGCTAAAATCGAACTACAAAAGACTTATGATTGAAGCTAAACTCGAACTACCAAAGACTTATGACTGAATCATAAATTGAACTATATAAAGGCCAACAATTGAAGCTAAAATTGAACTACATAAAGACCTACGATTTAACTACATGAAGTGCTACAATTGAACCTAAACTTGAACTGCATAATGACCTATGATTGAAGCTAAAATTGAACATCATAAATACCAACGATTGGAGCTAAAACTGATTTTCATATCGTTTACCACAGTATGATTATTTTTCTAATCAAATCCTATATAAATATTAGCATCTGGCATTGATGAATCATCCAGATTTATTCTGATCTAATTGTGTATATATTTATAAAATGCGAAATATGATGTGAATAAAAGAACCTTCTATATTAAGCAACAAATATTACACAAGTAATACGTGTAATTTACTTGCAGTTCATCATAAACCTCAAAACATTGCCTCGGTATTGCTGGTTTGCTTTAGAAGCCTTTTAGTTTCAAAATGAATTAACACCCATCAGTTACATTTTTTTTATTAAACAATACCGATATGAATTTAAATAAAATGAAATATTTTATTAAATTTCTATTATTACAATTAGTTTTTAATAGTTTGAGTTTTGTAGCAGCTCAGTGGTGTGATCGTTTAGAAGAGGTTAATAAAACACGCTTGGAAATGAGGAAAGGTGAACGTGTGATGACTAGGAAAAATTTTTTTGGTTTAATAAGGAATCAAAATGTACCTTATGTTTACACAACAGTGCAGGTAAAATTGTGTGAAAGTTAGTTTAATATAAATATAAGTGAAGCTAAAGTTGAAGCTAAAATTTAACTACATTAAGACATGCAATTGAAGCTAAAATTTAATGGCTTAAAGACATACGACTGAAGCTAAAATTGAACTACATAAAGACCTATGATTAGATCTAAAACGTAACCACATAAACCCCTTCGACTAAGTGTAAAATTGAACTACATAAAGACGTAAGATTAAAGCTAAAATTGAACTACATCAAGACCTATGACTGAGTGTTAAAGAAAATAGTGTAGAGTAACTTCGGGTATTGTGGACTATGCGTCTAATGTGGACCAGTGTCTTTTTTCAGAAACTATTGAAGGTATGATAAAACTGATTTGTCGTACATTTTACAATTTGTTTGAAACGACAATTGCACATTTGCTTTCATGAGTTATTGATATGTTGACTTTTTATTCTTGTATTGAAATTAATGCGCCTGCTCAACATTTTTTTCGGCTCAAGTAAGAAACAAAATTCGGTACAGTTACTTGGTAGAATTTAATGTTTGGTTGTTTTATATAGTTAAAGTGGACACGTAGTTTTGCATATATTTGGTAAGAATTTAAGCACATTTAGATTATTAGGTAAAACTAACTTTTTACCACTGTAACCCAAGTTCGTGTAATGTGGACCACTTAAATTACTTGATAATGTACTACTGGTCCATATTACCCGACAATAACTATGTACTTTGTAAGCTATCTATCTAAGCCAAGAACGCGACTTTTTAGTTTGTATTAATAAAAATATATTGAAATTAAATTTTTTAATCATTCGTGATTAGCTGGTTCATGAATTTTATGTATTAAATACTAGTCCACATTACCCTCCAATTTTTTTAATGCTGATTTTTGGGTTCCTTACAATATTTTCACATAAATTTTTTATCCTTTAACGGAAAAAATTTTCAACTGCAAAAACCATTAGAGAATACATTAGCTAATTTATTGCTTCACAACTCTTTTAATATCCATATATATTGTAACCAAAATTTAGAAAAAACAAAACGGTAGTCCACATTACCCGAAGTTACTCTAGTATTAAATTATGTAATTTTTTCCAATCAAACCTTATCTATTCATATATTTTTTATCTTTCCAGTACTACAATGACTACGAACGAGTTAGTGTTTGCTGTGATGGTTATAATAAAGTTAGTGATACCAAATGTGAGCCCATCTGCAAACCATCATGTCCCACAAATAGCCACTGCATACGACCGAATATCTGTGAATGTGATGCGAAATATAGAGGCTACACTGCCGGACCTCACATTATACAATGTGAACCGATTTGTCTAGCAGGCTGTTCGAAAAATGCCCAATGTATAGCGCCAAATCAATGTGAATGTATCAGTGGTTACGAAGACACTGACAGCATTGGATGCCAGCCAATATGCAAAGAATGTCCCCTAAATTCAAGCTGTACAAAACCCAACGAATGTACGTGTAATGCCGGCTATTTAGATAATGGTTTGGGTGAATGTAAACCCGTATGCAGCAAACAGTGTCCGGAATTTAGTGAATGTACAAAACCAGAAACCTGTAGCTGTCAGGAAAACTATGAAATGAAAGACGATAAATGTTTGCCCATATGCGAAGAGAAATGTCCTGCAAATTCCCTGTGTATAAAACCCAATGAATGTGATTGTGAAGCAGGTTACGAGAAGACGGAACAAGTAAATAGCACTAGCTTTAAATGTTTGGCGAAATGCGATAACGATTGTCCTGCCCATAGCGAATGTGTCCAGCCTAATGTGTGTGAGTGCCAGCCGGGGTATAGCAGATCCCAAGATCTCCAATGTCAGCCCATATGTGAGAATGCCTGCCCCGAACATTCCAGCTGTAGCGAGCCCAGTAAATGCCTGTGTGAGGCTGGCTATCAGTTAAAGTTATCTTCTGTATATAATCTGTTTTGTGAGCCAGTATGCCAGTCAAACTGTTCCACATTTGGCAAATGTGTGCAGCCCAACAAATGCGAATGTCTGGAGGGCTATGAAATGGATGAGATGGAAGTGTGTCAACCCATTTGTAGCGGGGGCTGTAAGAATGGTTTGTGTTTTCAACCAGAAGTTTGTATCTGTAAGCCGGGCTATTTAATGGGCCCCCAAGAAGAGTGTGAACCTGTCTGTTCAATGACTTGCCAAAATGCATCTTGTATTGAGCCGGAAATATGCCAGTGTCATGAGGGCTATCGTTTTCAAGAAAACTCCATAAACATATGTGAGCCAGTGTGTGAGCCACAGTGTATAAATGGCATTTGTGTGGCAGCCAATGTATGCATTTGCAATGAAAATTTTGTGCCCACAGCAACTGAAGAGGGTCTTAATCACAGTCACTGTCAACTAATACAAACCAGCACCACAGATCCAACTAAGGAAACCACAACTGCTACAGAAGAGACTATAGAAAACGAACCAAAAACTACAACAGATTTAGAGATTACTTCCCTAACTGAAGCGGATATTTCCAGCACTTTACATTCCGATCAATTAAAACAAACTACTTCCAGCTCTTTACAATCAGCCGACATTTGCCATGAGAATTGTCAATGTTGGCAGGAAATTGATGAATATGGTCCCCTAGTTACAAAACAATGTTCACGCATATGTGTGGATGCCAATGACAAACCTTGTCTGGATTTAAAACATTGCCAATGTGATGTTGCCAAAAATCAGTTAGTCTGTCATATCTTCGAGGAATCAATGGAAGCTGATGATGATCCATTTTACTATATGTGTGCTTTACAACGTTCTAAAGCCACCACATTTAAGCCCATGGAGGAGGGCAAGAGCAATGAAATGATAAGTTTACCACCTGCCAAACCTACAGATTTTCCCTTGTGGGGGTCAGCCTCAGTGGGAGTATTGCTGGTAGCAAGTGCAATAGGTGGCCTGTTATATGTGCGTTTTAAGAAAGTAGAAGGTAAGTGGTTGCATAAAATACTATAGGTTTGTTTTTTATTACAGAATACGTTTTTTTCCTTTTTCTAGAACCCATTATGGAGTACGAGCTGTGAAATTAAATTACAATTATTTTAAAGTATACAATTTATGAAATTATATTTATCGAAAAACAATATTTTTTACTAATTTATATATTATAAGCATTGATTGAAATTAAGCATTGTGAAACATTTCATTAGAAAGTGTAACTGTGACCACTGTGCTTTAAGTAATTAAGTAAAGAATTAACTAAATAAAATTGGTGATGTTTACATCTCTATTAAGAATAATTTATAAATACTGCTAAAAAAAAGGGGGAGCCGACATACGACAGTCATACATATATCCATATGAAATTCAATATTAGTTTCAATCATATGTGTTTCTGAAGTTCAATTTTAGCTTCAATTGTAGGTCTTTATGCAGTTAAATTTTAGCTTCAATCGTTGGTCTTTGTGGAGTTCAATTTTAACTTCAACCATAGGTCTTTATAAAGTTCAATTTTAGCTTCAATAATTGGTCTTTATAGAGTTAAATTTTAGCTTCAATCGTAGGTCTGTATAGAGTTAAATTTTAGCTTCAATTATCGGCCTTATGTAGTTGAGTTTAATCTTCAATCGTAGGTCTGTATAGAGTTCAATTTTAGCTTCAGTAATAGGTCTTTATGTAGTTCAATTTTAGCTTCAATCATAGATCTTTATGGAGCTAAATTAAAGTTCCAATCGTAGGTCGTTATGTAGTTCAACTTTAGTTTCACTCGTATGCCTTTTTGTAGTCTATTTAATACCTCAATCGTATCTATTTATGTAGTTTAATTTTACCTTAAATCGTAAGGAGTTCAAATTAAGCTTCAATCATAGGTCTTTTTAGAGTTTAATTTAAGCTTCAATCATTCTTCTTTATAGAGTCTAAATTTAGCTTCAATAGTTGGTCTTTACGTAGTTAAATTTTAGCTTCAATCATAGGTTTTTATAGAGTTCAAGTTTAGCTTCAATCATTCGTCTATAGTCCGTATTTAGCTTCAATAATTGGTCTTTAAAGAGTTCAATATTAGCTTCAACAATTGGTCTTTATGTAGTTAAATTTTAGCTTCAATCTTAGGTCTTTATAGAGTTCAATTTTAGCTTCAATCATTAGTTTTTATGGAGTCCGATTTTAGCTTCAATAATTGGTCTTTATAGAGTTCAATTTTAGCTTCAATCATTCGTTTTTATGGAGTCCGATTTTAACTTCAATAATTGGTCTTTATAGAGTTCAATGTTAGCTTCAATAATTTGCCTTTATGTAGTTAAAATTTAGCTGGAGTCATAGTTCTTTAAAGAGTAAAATTTTAGCTTCAATCATTCGTCTTTATGGAGTCCGATTTTAGGTCTTTATAAAATTCAATTTTAGCTTCAATAATTGGTCTTTATGTAGTTAAATTTTACCTTAAATCGTAAGTCTTTATGGAGTTCAAATTAAGCTTCAATCATAGGACTTTTTAGAGTTCAATTTTAGCTTCAATCATTCTTCTTTATAGAGTCTAAATTTAGCTTCAATAGTTGGTCTTTACGTAGTTATATTTTAGCTTCAATCAGAAGTTTTTATAGAGTTCAATTTTAGCTTCAATCATTCGTCTATATGGAGTCCGATTTCAGCTTCAGTAATTGGTCTTTATGTAGTTAAATTTTATATTCAATCTTAGGTCTTTATAGAGTTCACTTTTAGCTTCAATCATAGGTCTTTATGGAGTCCGATTTTAACTTCAATAATTGGTCTTTATAGAGTTCAAGTTTAGCTTCAATAGTTTGTCTTTATGTAGTTAAATTTTAGCTTGAATCATAGGTCTTTAAAGAGTTCGATTTTAGCTTCAATCATTTGTCTTTATGTAGTTAAATTTTATCTTCCATCGTAGATCTTTATAGAGTTAAATTTTAGCTTCACTATTTGGTCTTTATGTAGTTAAATTTTATCTTCATTCGTAGGTCTTTATAGAGTTAAATTATAGCTTCAATCATTCGTCTTTATGGAGTCTGATTTTAGCTTAAATAATAGGTATTTATATGATTAAATTTTAGCTTCAATCCTATGTCTTATAGAGCTCAATTTTAACTTACGTAATAGGTCTTTATGTAGTTCAATTTAGCTTCAATCATGGGTCTGTATGCAGTTCAAATTTGTCTTTAAGTAGCTCAAATTAGCTTCAGTCGTAGGTCTTTATGTAGTTCAATTTTAGCTTCAATCATAGCTCATTGTTCTTCATTCTAAATAGTTTTCAACAGGTATTGCAATATGTGGCCAAGTGTTGTCATGATGGTCTATTACAGTTTCAAGTCTAGGCGCATATTCTAGGCATCTTTCGGTCAATCTTCGTCAAATCAGTTGTGTTCAGTACAGATTCCCTGTAATAGTCTGGTCATATTTTAGCAGCTCATAATAGATAAGAAGTTAGATGGAAATAATATTAAAAAACATAAAATTATTTTTTTTTATTTGATTGAAATTATTATTAAAACTTACAAAAAATTTAATTTTTATAGTTCTAATCAATAGTGCTGAATTAAGGTTTTTATAGTGCTTTCTGTCTGCCACGCTTTTGGACAATTTTTTTTTTTGGGTTCTGCAATTGTCTTTTAACAAGAGCCCAATATCTCTTCACTGGCCTTAGCTCCAGTTAGTTTGGAGGATAATCATGGTACAAATACCACATCATTGTTCTTGTACCTCGCAAGACCTTGTCAAATCAAGCCCAAAATAAGTGGACACATTAATAAGTCTTATGAATAGAAGCATCCTTTTTTGTAAATTTCCTTTGTAACAAATGTTTGTTTTTTTTTTTCTTGCCGAAACTGCATATTGCTTGCCATACCAAGTACATTTTTGGAAAATTTTTCTGCTTTTTTTCCTCAACTTTTCTACAACATTCAAACGTATATACATTAAAATATTGACCATGATCCTTGTATGTTTTAAATCTACATTGGCTTTAACTATTCGTACCAAATAGTCCGAATACTGATGACTTAACCGGGTTGCTTGCCTATCGGATGTGTTGGGTGCTCTTTTGAAAATTCTTTCTATTTATTGGCTTTAGATCAGTGTCGCTCAATATCACAATTCCCTAGCACGCGTGATAGGGCAAGCAAAGTCTGCTGACGTTACTTTGATACACATACACTATAAGCTTACTTGTGTGTTGTCTTATAATGATCATGTGTTTGTTGCTTTGTTTTCATCTCAGAGAACAAAATCAAATCAGTTGTGGTGTTGTTGTTATTATTCTCCACTGTTTTACCAACACAACCAAAGCTTTGATGGTATGTGTTTGAGCACCACTGCTTTAGATACATCATATTGACCATTCATACTACCTGAACCAGATTTTCTATCAACGGACAAGTTCTCCTGATTCTGTTTAATAACATTTGAAACAGTTTGACGGTTTGGCCAGCTTTTTGTAGAACCAAGTTGGGTTTTCTTGAAAATATTTAATAATTTTAGTACGCACTTTTATCTCGTCGTTCATTTTAATCGTATTGACAACAAATTAACATAATTGACATTAAAGATAATAACTGACATGCTTTACAAAGGTAATTTGATCAAAAATATTTGTATCTTCGCTGTTAGTTTTTATGTTAGTTAAATTTAATATTACTGTTTCTCAATATGAGAAAATGCAGAAGTACATACATATACTTGTTATAATTATTATATATTGATCATACGTACACTGGGTCAATGGTTTTTGTCTGTTTTGAGATGGACTTGCTTTCTTTTGGTATTTGCAAAGTAATGTACAATAACTATCTAAAAATAATATAATAGTATTTATTCTTAAACAAATTGAAATTTGTTCCATTTGTAGAGAGATATCCATACATAAGTATGGATTTGTGTATAATTAAAACATGAATCGTAATTGTGGTAATCAGCAAAAAATTAAAATCTTCATGTGAATCCCCATTATTTAATTTTTTTTTTTAAAAAAAACTACATATTTTGTCGATAATAACACTATGCAACAAATGAAGACTTTTGGAAAAACACAAGATCATGAAAGTATAGGTTCGACTCTACTACCAAAGGGTAGTAAAACCCTGTACTCAGTTTGCCCATTTTGGTGACCAATTTTTTTTTATGGGCCCCCAAAGTTTCTGAAAATCTGTGGGGCCTCAAAAAAAGGTGTCATTAGTTTTTGGTTAACAGCTAATTCAGACTTTGTGATACGGCTTAACTTTATATGACAATAATATAGCTAAGAGTCCGCCAAATAAATTTTGTTAAAATCTGTTTCCAAAAAATAGCTTTTTCGTGCACTTTTGTTGAAAAAATATAGGAAGAAAATTTTTTTTTTTACTTTTTTTAGAATAACTTTCGGAGACTCCTAATTTGTCAATAACAATATTTTGCAAAGTTGTAGCTACGGTAAATCTGAATAACTCTTGTAAACATATCAATGCCATCCGAACGTATCTAGGCATTCTAAATAGCTGTCAAAAATCACTTTTATAGATTAAAAATTTTAGTTTTTTACTATTTTTTGACTCTAAAACAAAAATTTTTTTGTTCAAAATGTATGTTCGAGTGTGCTGGAGCTCTATTGTGCTGGAATAACGAAGAATGGGCAAATCATCATCGGTATGATCCGGGCGCATCACTTTATCCAATCTTGATCACGCAAGACCGATTTGATGCAAGATATGAAAAAACACAAAAAAATTTTGAAAGTGGGCAAGGTTTGTGGAGCTTCTGAAGAGTAAGTATAAGCTTTTTATATAAGTTTTTGATATCGGTGGAAACCTTATGACTTGGAGATTGCCATTTTAGTAAAATGAATTAATTTTGTGTTTTTTCGGACGTATTTTACCTTAAAAACTAACAATATTATAAAATGGTGATTTTCCATTAAGAAAAATAAAAACTTTGAATTAATGTAAAATTTGAACAGTTACATATATCATAATAAAATTTGGAAGTAATATAGATTTAAATGTTTTTAAATCAATGGCATCACTAATGTTTCCATTCTTTGTTTTCAAACATCGAAATTCCTAAAACTGGGAAAATGTATTCCAAAAACTGTGTTTTTTTTAGAAAATAGCCCACTTTGACGTTATTTACATCATGATAGTAAAAACGTTTTGTATGTATATAAACAACATACAGGGCTATACAAATGTGATGAGTTTTTGAGGATCAGTGCTTTGCGTTTTTAGAATTTCTTACGCAAACCTAAAATTTTGTTTCAAAATTGGCCAAGTTTGGATAGGGCTGGGGGGTACAATGTCCGCTTAAGTTAGTCAAATTTTACTTTATACGTTTTTGCATTAAGTTCTCTTTTCAGATCATAAAAAAATGTATATAGCCACGAAGAAAATTAGTTTTTTATAAAAGAAAAAATATTTTTTTGGGAAAAAACTTAAAAAACACACGCATACAATGTTGAAATATATAAAAAGATGCTTCAACTTTGGATGCGTATAACTTTTTATAGGGACGAAATAATTGTTATCAGGTTTGTTTTAATTTCTTTAGAATTTTATCGCAAATATGCGTCATATATTAAAAACAAATTTCGACCTTTTGTAGGCCCATTATCTATATATAAATACAAAAAAAAGATCGACCAAAATTTAAAATAAAAATTAAACCTAAATATCTCTTGAACTAAAAGAGATAACCTACAGATATCATTCGGATCATAAATGGCTTTTTTAATCCGAATTAATTTTTCTCTAAAAAAAAATTGAAAAAATAAAAAAAAAATTAAAAACAAAAAAAATTTTAATTATAAAAGTTAAAATTTAAACTAACAATTCGAACAGTGTTTTTTTTTCAAAAAATTAAAAACATAAATTTTGTTTAATTAAAAATATTTGAAATTTTTATTTTGAAGAATAATTTGGTGAAGGGTATATAAGATTCGGCACAGCCGAATATAGCTCTCTTACTTGTTTTTACCTTGTATCAGTTTCGCTAATCGGTTGTTGTTCCAGCTAAGTAGATGATTGGTATGCTATAGCTGGTCTAGGATAATGGGGCTGCCATCTGTCGTTGCCCAGATACAATGCCCTCTGTGTATTTGGTGTAGTGGTGGGGAACCTTGCTAATCTTTGATTCCTACCTTTTTTCTCCCAGGGGGTGGCGGGCTTTATGACCTTTTCCATGATGTTATCCTCTCTTCCAGGTGGAGGAGTGGTCAGGGGGCTTCTTTGATGGATTGTTTAGAGGGAGGTTAATTTTTAAAAACTCGAAAACAATGATTTAAATTTTTTTCGTTCTATGGCAGGGATCGAACCTCGTGTGCTTGGTTTTGTAGACAAGCAGTTTAACAGCAGATATATTTTTTGTATATAATTTTACTTCAATTTCCTTCCTTGCTCTGTCTTTGGCCTCTAAATTTTTAGCAGAGTTCCTGTCAGTAACTTTTTGAGCCTTTTATGTTTTTAAACCTGCATTGGCTTTAACTTTTCGTACCAAATAGTCCGAGTACTGAGCTAATCGCACTGCTTTCATACCGGATGAGTTGGGAGCTCTTTTGAAAATGCTTTCCATTTTTGTTTGGCTTCAGAAACATCATGTGGACCACTCCTACTACCTAGACTAGGTTTTCTATCAACGAACAAGTTCTCCCGAATGTTTAATAACATTGGAATCAGTTTGAAGGCAGATCACTGATTGTTTGGCCAACTTTTTGTAGGACCAACTTGGGTATTGTTGAAAATATTTAATAATTTTAGTACGAATTTTTTTCATTATTTCATATTTTTGAAATCGAATGGGAAACAAAAAAATTGCACGTGTTTAACCGTTTTACATGTCGATGATACCCTAATTTGAGCCCCCATAGCGCCGTCCCTGCAGCATTTTTAGGATTCATTTTAATAACTTAAACTCGAATACTCATTGTCTACGCCCACGCACCGATCGGACCAGACGTTTGGAAAAAGTTTGATTCTGTCCCACTGAGCGTTGTTAGCTATGACCTTCTCCCATCTTTCTGGCAAAATATGGATTCTGAGCCAAAAGAACTACTCATCTTTTGAGGCTAAGAACGAATCAAGACAACAACCCAGAGAGAGCGTTCTGCATCAATCGAAACAAATAGTAGTCGGACGGGGAAAGGTCTGGACTATAAAGCGGATCAGGTTAAACATCCAAAATATTTCATTCTAAATACTTTTTAACAGGTATTGTAACATATGGCCGATCGTTGCCATAATGAAATATTACGGTTTCATGAATGGCCATATATTCTGGGCATTTTTCGGCTAAAAATCGCTTCAAACGAATCAGTTGCAATCGGTATGGCTTCCCTGGTTTGATGATCTGTTCAGATTTTAGCAGCTCATAATATCTAGGACTCTTTTGCTCCCACCAAATACAGATAATTACCCTAGCGCCATGGATATTTGGATTTGGTGTCAATTCAGCTAGTTGGCCGGGTTCGGGCTATTGTAAAGAATCCAAATGATAGCTCTATTATTTGATTCTACTCAAATCCTCTATAAATATTTACATGTGGCCTAGATGATTCATTCAGATTTAATCTAATCTAATTGAATATATATTATTATAAAATGCAAAGTATGATGTGAATAAAAGAACAAAAGAAATATTAAACAAGTATTTAATACAAGTATTAAACATTGCTTGTTTGTCGTTGAAGCTTATGAGTTTTAAAATAAATAAAATACTCTTGATAACATATATTATTTACAATTATTTACAAAAAATATGAAAATTTCTGTAAAAGTTTGTCTATTACAATTGTTGTGTAATAGTTTAAACCTAATAACAGGTGAGTGGTGTGCTCACAATCGACCGGTTTCTAAAACTCGTATTCAATGGAATAATGGTGAGCGCGTGGTGTCGAAAGAACCTATTATTGGTGGAGTCAAATATACATATGAGCCGTATGTGTATTCAACAGTGCAGGTAAAATATTTCAAGAAAAATATTAGTTTTGCAATCGAAAAAAACTAAAAGTACGAGTATATATCAAAAGAAGAGAGAAAATGTGTTTAAAAAGAAGTTTTCAGTTGCAGCGACAATTTTTTTGTCTGCACAAAGGTGGTGATGAGTCAAAAAATTAAATTTTTGTGAATTCTTGCACTTAACCAATCCTACTACAATAATTTCTGGATCAATTTTAAATTCGTAAATATAGAATATTATTTAAAAACCGTAAAATAATGTGTGACAATAAAATACAGAAGAAGTGATACTCTTTTTCCCGTAGCTGTATCGAGTATAATAATATTAATAGATTTTTAGTTTCTCAGCGGATTTCGAAAGAAGAAACTTTGGCGTTTCGAATGGTAGATATTTAAGTAATCTTCACAAATCTGTGTGTATCTCCAGAAATCATTTGTTTTTTAATTTTTTAACCATTTGCGGGATTTGGAGCTATTTTTTTTTTATTTTAAAAATGCGGGATTTTTTCATATTTTTATCTTAAATTGAAACATTTGTACAATATAAATTTATTCAATGTATTGGACATTGTTAGCTAAGACCATTTCCCATCATTCTGGCAACATATGGATTCTCCTCAAACGAATCAGTTGGATTCGCTTGAGATTCCTCGTAATGGCCGGTTCAGGTTTCAGCAGCTCATAATATTTAAGACCCTTTTTATCCTCTCACCAAATGCTGGGAGAAAATGACTTTGGTGTCGATTGGTCTGGTTGGTCGATATCTTACGCTTCGGGTTAATGTAATGGATCCATTTTTCAGCGCAACTAATGATTGGTTACAAAAACTATTTTCTTTATATCTTTCAAGAATCATTTCGGACTATAAGCTTCAATTCGTTCCATCCGAATTGAAGACTATTTCCAATTTCCCTGCTTTTGGATGAATCCTGCTGCTCTTAAAACTTTTTTGGCTGACTGGGCCATCTTTGTCTTAAGTGTCAAAATCTGAACCGCATAAACCATCTCTCGCACATTGAAACTGAAGGATCACATTCACCATAAGATTTGGTGAGCAATTAATATGCTTCAACAGTAGATTTCATATCGTTCTTCTGTATATAAGAGAAACTACGACGACCTTTTTTATTCCGCTTCTGGATATTTAAGGCAAAAGTTCCACTTGTCCTAATATCGGTTTTTTTGTGTTTTCAATTTTCTGCTTTAAATGCAACCAATTGTTAACGCCAATACGTTGAAGAGATCATTAACAATTCTCTGTACATTTAGAACAGTTGCCTTCGCAACTAAAGCAACAATATTTTAAAATAAAGGCTTATGATTGAAGCTAAAATTGAAATTCATTTTAAAATTAAACTACATGGAGACCTATGATTGTAGCAACGATTGAAGCTATGATTGTACCTAAAATTTATATTCATGAAGACCTATGATTGAAACTAAAATTGACCTAAACGAAGACTTTCGATTGAAGCTAAAACTAAACCTATGACTGAAGCTAAAATTGAACTACATGAAGTCCTACGATTGAACTGCATAAAGACCTATGATTGAAGCTACGATTGGACTTATGATTGAAGCTAAAATTGACTTGCATGAACACCTGCGAGTCAATTGAACCACATAAAGACCTACGATTGAAGCTTAAATGAACCCACACGAAGACCTACGATTGAAGCTTAAATTGAACTATATGAAGTCCATCGATTGAACCGAAAATTGAACTACATAAAGACCTATGATTGAAGCTACGATTGAACCTGTGTTTGAAGCTAAAATTGACCTACATAAAGACCTACGATTAAAGCTAATATTGAACCACACAAAGACCTACGATTGAAGCTAAAATTGAACTACATGAAGACCACGATTGAAGCTTAAATTGAACTACATGAAGTCCATCGATTGAACCTAAAATTGAACTATAAGAAGACCTATGACTGAAGCTACGATTGGACTTATGATTGAAGCTAAAATTGACTTGCATGAAGACCTGCGATTGATACTAAATTTGAACCACATAAAGACCTACTATTGAAGCTAAAATGAAACCACACGAACACCTATGATTGAAGCTAAAATTTAACTACATGAAGACCTATGACTGAAGTTAAAATTGAACTACATGAAGTCCTAAGATTGAACCAAAAATTGAATTATATAAAGACCTATGATTGAATATACGATTGGACTTATGATTGAAGCTAAAATTGACTTGCATGAAGACCTGCGAGTCAATTGAACCACATAAAGACCTACGATTGAAGCTTAAATGAACCCACATGAAGACATACGATTGAAGCTAAAATCGAACTACAAAAGACCTATAATTGAAGTTAAATTCGAACTACCAAACACTTATGATTGATGCTTAAATTGAAGCTTTAAATAAACTATATAAAGACCAACGATTGAAGCTAAAATTGAACATCATAAATACCAACGATTTTAGCTAAAATTGAGTTTCATATAGACCTCTATTTCAGCTGTCAAATTCCTTTTTTTTTTTTGTTGATATCACTTTTCTGCTCAAATGCATCTAAAATCCTGCATGTATTTTGGGACACCATTCATATCGTTTACCACATTATGATTATAGTTCTACTCAAATCCTATAAAAATATTTACATGTGGCCTTGATGAATCATCCAGATTTATTCTGATCTAATTGTGTATATATTTATAAAATGCGAAATATGATGTGAATAAAAGAACCTTCTATATTAAGCAATAAATATTACACAAGTAATACGTGTAATTTACTTGCAGTTCATTATAAACCTCAAAACATTGCCTCGGTATTGCTGGTTTGCTTTAGAAGCCTTTTAGTTTCAAAATGAATTAAGACCCATCAGTTACATTTTTTTATTAAACAATACCGAGATGAATTTAAATAAAATGAAATATTTTATTAAATTTCTATTATTACAATTAGTTTTTAATAGTTTGAGCTTTGTAACAGCTCAGTGGTGTGATCGTTTAGAAGAGGTTAATAAAACTCGCTTAGAAATGAGACAAGGTGAACGTGTGATGACTAGGAAAAATTTTTTTGGTTTAATCAGGAATCAAAATGTACCTTATGTTTACACAACAGTGCAGGTAAAATTGTGTGAAAGTTAGTTTAATATAAATATAAGTGAAGCTAAAGTTGAAGCTAAAATTTAACTACATTAAGACCTACAATTGAAGCTAAAATTGAACTGTTTAAAGACATACGGCTGAAGCTAAAATTGAACTAGATAAAGACCTATGATTAGATCTAAAACGTAACCAAATTGAACCACATAAAGACGTAAGATTAAAGCTAAAATTGAACTACATCAAGACCTATGACTGAGTGTTAAAGAAAATAGTGTAGTATTAAATTATGTAATTTTTTCCAATCAAACCTTGTCTATTCAAATATTTTTTTTATCTTTCCAGTACTACAATGACTACGAACGAGTTAGTGTTTGCTGTGATGGTTATAATAAAGTTAGTGATACCAAATGTGAGCCCATCTGCAAACCATCATGTCCCACAAATAGCCACTGCATACGACCGAATATCTGTGAATGTGATGTGAAATATAGAGGTTACACTGCCGGACCTCACATTATACAATGTGAACCGATTTGTCTACCAGACTGTTCGAAAAATGCCCAATGTATAGCGCCAAATCAATGTGAATGTATCAGTGGTTACGAAGACACTGACAGCATTGGATGCCAGCCAATATGCAAAGAATGTCCCCTAAATTCAAGCTGTACAAAGCCCAACGAATGTACATGTAATGCCGGCTATTTAGATAATGGTTTGGGTGAATGTAAACCCGTATGTAGCAAACAGTGTCCGAAATTTAGTGAATGTAAGAAACCAGAAACATGTAGCTGTCAGGAAAACTATGAAATGAAAGACGATAAATGTTTGCCCATATGCGAAGAGAAATGTCCTGCAAATTCCCTGTGTATAAAACCCAATGAATGTGATTGTGAAGCAGGTTACGAGAAGACGGAGCAAGTAAATAGCACTAGCTTTAAATGTTTGGCGAAATGTGATAACGATTGTCCTGCCCATAGCGAATGTGTCCAGCCTAATGTGTGTGAGTGCCAGTCGGGTTATAGCAGATCCCAAGATCTCCAATGTCAGCCCATATGTGAGAATGCCTGCCCCGAACATTCCAGCTGTATCGAGCCCAATAAATGCCTGTGTGAGGCTGGCTATCAGTTAAAGTTATCTTCTGTATATAATCTGTTTTGTGAGCCGGTATGGCAGTCAAACTGTTCTACATTTGGCAAATGTGTGCAACCCAACAAATGCGAATGTCTGGAGGGCTATGAAATGGATGAGATGGAAGTATGTCAACCCGTATGTAGCGGAGGTTGTAAGAATGGTTTGTGTTTTCAACCAGAAGTTTGTATCTGTAAGCCGGGCTATTTAATGGGCCCCCAAGAAGAGTGTGAACCTGTCTGTTCAATGACTTGCCAAAATGCATCTTGTATTGAGCCGGAAATATGTCAGTGTCATGATGGCTATCGTTTTCAAGAAAACTCCATCAACATATGTGAGCCAGTGTGTGAGCCACAGTGTATAAATGGCATTTGTGTGGCAGCCAATGTATGCATTTGCAATGAAAATTTTGTGCCCACAGCAACTGAAGAGGGTCTTAATCACAGTCACTGTCAACTAATACAAACCAGCACCACAGTCTCAGAAGATCCAACTAAGGAAACCACAACTGCTACAGAAGAGACTATAGAAAACGAATCAAAAACTACAACAGATTTAGAGATTACTTCCCCAACTGAAGCGGATATTTCCAGCACTTTACATTCCGATCAATTAAAACAAACTACTGCCAGCTCTTTACAATCAGCCGACATTTGCCATGAGAATTGTCAATGTTGGCAGGAAATTGATGAATATGGTCCCTTAGTTACAAAACAATGTTCACGCATATGTGTGGATGCCAATGACAAACCTTGTCTTGATTTAAAACACTGCCAATGTGATGTTGCCAAAAATCAGTTAGTCTGTCATATCTTCGAAGAATCAATGGAAGCTGATGATGATCCATTTTACTATATGTGTGCTTTACAACGTTCTAAAGCCACCACATTTAAGCCCCTGGAGGAGGGCAAGAGCAATGAAATGATAAGTTTACCACCTGCCAAACCTACAGATTTTCCCTTGTGGGGGTCAGCCTCAGTGGGAGTATTACTGGTAGCAAGTGCAATAGGTGGCCTGCTATATGTTCGTTTTAAGAAAGTAGAAGGTAAGTGGTTGCATAAAATACTATAGGTTTGTTTTTTATTACAGAATACTTTTTTTTCCTATTTCTAGAACCCATTATGGAGTACGAGCTGTGAAATTAAATTACAATTATTTTAAAGTATACAATTTATGAAATTATATTTATCGAAAAACAATATTTTTTACTAATTAATATATTATAAGCATTTAATTAAGCATTGTGAAACATTTCGTTAGAAAGTGTAACTGTGACCACTGTGCTTTAAATAATTAAGTAAAGAATTAACTAAATAAAATTGGTGATGTTTACATCTCTATTAAGAATAATTTATAAATACTGCTAAAAAAAAGGGGGAGCCGACATACGACAGTCATACATATATCCATATGAAATTCAATATTAGTTTAAATCATATGTGTTTCTGAAGTTCAATTTTAGCTTCAATCGCAGGTCTTTATGGTGTTCAATTTTAGCTTCAGTCATAGGTCTTTATGGAGTTCAATTTTAACTTCAACCATAGGTCTTTATAAAGTTCAATTTTAGCTTCAATAATTGGTCTTTATGTAGTTAAATTTTAGCTTCAATCGTAGGTCTTTATAGAGCTCAATTTTAGCTTCAATCATTGCTTTTTGTTTAGTTAGATTTTAGCTTCAATCATAGGTCTTTATAGAGTTGAATTTAATCTTCAATCGTAGGTCTGTATAGAGTTCAATTTTAGCTTCAATCATTGGCCTTATGTAGTTCAGTTTAAGCTTCAATCGTAGGTCTGTATATAGTTCAATTTTAGCTTCAATTGTCGGTCTTATGTAGTTGAGTTTAATCTTCAATCGTAGGTCTGTATATAGTTTAATTTTAGCTTCAATCATTGGCCTTATGTAGTTCAGTTTAAGCTTCAATCGTAGGTCTGTATATAGTTCAATTTTAGCTTCTATTATTGATATTATGTAGTTCAGTTTAAGCTTCAATCGTAGGTATTTATGCAGTTAAATTTTATCTTCAATCGTTGGTCTTTATGGAGTTCAATTTTAACTTTAACCATAGGTCTTTATAAAGTTCAATTTTAGCTTCAATAATTGGTCTTTATGTAGTTAAATTTTAGCTTCAATCGTAGTCCTTTATAGAGCTCAATTTTAGCTTCAATCATTGCTTTTTATTTAGTTAAATTTTAGCTTAAATCATAGGTCTTTATAGAGTTAAATTTTAGCTTCAATCGTAGGTCTGTATAGAGTTCAATTTTAGCTTTAATTATCGGTCTTATGTAGTTGAGTTTAATCTTCAATCGTAGGTCTGCATAGAGTTCAATTTTAGCTTCAGTAATAGGTCTTTATATAGTTCAATTTTAGCTTCAATCATAGGTCTTTATGGAGCTAAATTAAATTTCCAATCGTAGATCGTTATGTAGTTCATCTTTAGTTTCACTTGTATGCCTTTTTGTAGTCTATTTAATGCCTCAATCGTATCTATTTATGTAGTTTAATTTTACCTTAAATCGTAAGGAGTTCAATAAGCTTCAATCATAGGTCTTTTTAGAGTTCAATTTAAGCTTCAATCATTCTTCTTTATAGAGTCTAAATTTAGCTTCAATAGTTGGTCTTTACGTAGTTAAATTTTAGCTTCAATCATAGGTTTTTATAGATTTCAATTTTAGCTTCAATCATTCGTCTATAGTCCGTATTTAGCTTGAATAATTGGTCTTTATAGAGTTCAATATTAGCTTCAATAATTGGTATTTATGTAGTTAAATTTTAGCTTCAATCGTAGGTTTGTATAGAGTTCAATTTTAGCTTCAATCATTGGCCGTATGTATTTCAGTTTAATCTTCAATCGTAGGCCTGTATAGAGTTCAATTTTAGCTTCAATTATTAGTCTTATGTAGTTGAGTTTAATCTTCAATCGTAGGTCTTTATAGAGTTAAATTTTAGCTTCAATAATTGGTCTTTATGTAGTTAAATTTTATCTTCAATCGTAGGTCTTTATAGAGTTCAATTTTAACTTCAATCATTCGCTTTGTGGAGTCTGATTTAAGCTTAAATAATTGGTCTTTATGGTGTTCAATTTTAGCTTCAATCATAGGTCTTTATGGAGTTCAATTTAGCTTCAATAATTGTTCTTTTTGTAGTTAAATTTTAGCTTCAATCATAGGTAGAGTTCAATTTGATTTGCAGTCGTTGGTCTTTATGTAGCTAAATTTTAACTTCAATCGTAGTAGGTCTTTATAGAGTTCAATTTTATCTTCAATCATAGGTCTTTATAGAGTTCAATTTTAGGTTCAATCATAGGTCTTTATAGAGCTCAATTTTAGCTTCAATCATTCGCATTTATGGAGTCCGGTTTTAGCTTCAATAATTGGTCTTTATGTAGTTAAATTTAAGCTTCAATCGTATGTCTTATAGAGCTCAATTTTAACTTACGTAATAGGTCTTTATGTAGTTCAATTTAGCTCCAATCATGGGTCTGTATGCAGTTCAAATTTGTCTTTAAGTAGCTCAAATTAGCTTTAATCGTAGGTGTTTATGTAGTTCAATTTGAGCTTCAATCGTAGGTGTTTATGTAGTTCAATTTTAGCTTCAATCGTAAGTCTTTGTTTAGTTCAATTTTAGCTTGAGTCGTAGGTTTTATATACATAGTTTAAAATAATCTTCAATCGTATGTCTATGTGTAGGTTATGTATTTCAATTTTAGCTTCAATCATAGCTCGTTGTTCTTCATTCTAAATAGTTTTCAACAGGTATTGCAACATGTGGCCAAGTGTTGTCATGATGGTCTATTACAGTTTCAAGTCTAGGCGCATATTCTAATCAGTTGTGTTCAGTACAGATTCCCTGTAATGGTCTGGTCAGATTTTAGCAGCTCATAATAGATAAGAAGTTAGATGGAAATAATCTTGAAAAACATAAAATTATTTTTTTATTATTTGATTGAAATTATTATTAAAACTTACAAAAAATTTTATTTTGATAGTTCTAATCAATAGTGCTGAATTTATGAACCTTTTCCGGAAACCCTTTTATTAAGGTTTTTATAGTGCTTTCTGTCTGCCACGCTTTTGGACAATTTTTTTTTTGGGCTCTGCAATTGTCTTTTAATAAGAGCCCAATATCTCTTCACTGGCCTTAGATCCAGTCAGTTTGGAGGATAATCATGGTACAAATACCATATCATTGTTCTTGTACCTCGCAGGACCTGGCCAAATCAAGCCAAAAATAAGTGGACACATTAAGAAGTCTTATGAATAGAAGCATCCTTTTTTGTAAATTTCCTTTGTAAATTTCCTTTGTAAATTTCCTTTGCCAAAACTGCATATTGCTTGCCATACCAAATACATTTTTGGAAAATTTGTCTGCTTTTTTTCCTCAACTTTTCTACAACATTCAAACGTATATACATAAAAATATTGACCACGATCCTTGTATGTTTTAAACCTATATTGGCTTTAACTATTCGTACCAAATAGTCCGAATACTGACTTAACCGGGTTGCTTGCCTATCGGATGTGTGGGAGCTTGAAAATTCTTTCTATTTATTGGCTTTAGATCAGTGTCGCTCAATATCACAATTCCCTTGCACGCGTGATAGGGCAAGCAAATTCTGCTGACGTTACTTTGATACACATACACTATAAGCTTACTTGTGTGTTGTCTTATAATGATCATGTGTTTGTTGCTTTGTTTTCATCTCAGAGAACAAAATCAAATCAGTTGTGGTGTTGTTGTTATTATTCTCCACTGTTTTACCAACACAACCAAAGCTTTGATGGTATGTGTTTGAGCACCACTGCTTTAGATACATCATATTGACCATTCATACTACCTGAACCAGATTTTCTATCAACGGACAAGTTCTCCTGATTCTGTTTAATAACATTGGAAACAGTTTGACGGTAGACCTTTGATTGTTTGGCCATCTTTTTGTAGGACCAAGTTGGGTTTTCTTGAAAATATTTAATAATTTTAGTACGCACTTTTATCTCGTCGTTCATTTTAATTGTATTGACAACAAATTAACATAATTTACATACATCCTTTACAAAGGTAATTTGATCAAAAATATTTTTATATGTATTTCAATTTTATCTTCGCTGTTAGTTTTTATGTTAGTTAAATTTAATATTACTGTTTCTCAATATAAGAAAATGCAGAAGTACATAGTATACTTGTTATAATTATTATATATTGATCATACGTACACTGGGTCAATGACTTTTGTCTGTTTTGAGATGGACTTTCTTTCTTTTGGTATTTGTAAAGTAATGTACGATAAATATCTAAAAATAATATAATAGTATTTATTCTTAAGCAAATTGAATTTTTTCCATTTGTAGAGAGATATCCATACATAAGTATGGATTTGTGTATAATTAAAACATGAATCATAATTGTGGTAATCAGCAAAAAATTAAAATCTTCATGTGAATCCCCATTATTTAAATTTTTTTTTAAAAAAAAACTACATATTTTGTCGATAATAACACTATGCAACAAATGAAGACTTTTGGAAAAACACAAGATCATGACAGTATAGGTTCGACTCTACTACCAAAGGGTAGTAAACCCCTATACTCAGTTTGTCCATTTTGGTGACCGATTTTTTTTTTTATGGGCCCCCAAAGTTTCTGATAATCAGTGGGGCCTCTAAAAAGGTGTCATCAGTTTTTGGTTAACAGCTAATTCAGACTTTGTGATACGGCTTAACTTTATATGGCAATAATATAGCTAAGAGTCCGCCAAATAAATTTTGTTAAAATTTGTATCCAAAAAATAGCTTTTTCGTGCACTTTTGTTGAAAAAATATAGGAAGAAAAATTTTTTTTTTACTTTTTTTAGAATAACTTTCGGAGACTCCTAATTTGTCAATAACAATATTTTGCAAAGTTGTAGCTACAAAATGTATGTTCGAGTGTGCTGGAGCTCTATTGTGCTGGAATAACGAAGAATGGGCAAATCATTATCGGTATGATCCGGGCGCATCACTTTATCCAATCTTGATCACGCAAGAGCGGTTTGATGCAAGATATGAAAAAACACAAAAAAATTTTGAAAGTGGGCAAGGTTTTTGGAGCTTCTGAAGAGTAAGTATAAGCTTTTTATATAAGTTTTTGATATCGGTGGAAACCTTATTACTTGGAGATTGCCATATTAGTGAAATGAATTAATTTTGTGGTTTTTCGGACGTATTTTACCTTAAAAACTAACAATATTATAAAATGGTGATTTTCCATCAAGAAAAATAAAAACTTTGAATTAATGTAAAATTTGAACAGTTACAGATATCATAATAAAATTTGGAAGTAATATAGATCTAAATGCTTTTAAATCAATGGCATCACTAGTGTTTCCATTCTTTGTTTTCAAACATCGAAATTCCTAAAACGGGGAAAATGTATTCCAAAAACTGAGTATTTTTTAGAAAATAGCCCACTTTGACGTTATTTACAGCATGATAGTAAAAACGTTTTGTATGTATATAAACAACATACAGGGCTATACAAATGTTATGAGTTTTTGAGGATCGGTGCTTTGCGTTTTTAGAATTTCTTACGCAAACCTAAAATTTTGTTTCAAAATTGGCCAAGTTTGGATAGGGCTGGGGGGTACAATGTCCGCTTAAGTTAGTCAAATTTTACTTTATACGTTTTTGCATTAAGTTCTCTTTCTAGATCATAAAAAAATGTATAAAGTCACGAAGAAAATTAGTTTTTTATAAAAGAAAAAATATGGGGACTTTTTTGGGAAAAAAACTTAAAAAACACACGCATACAAAGTTGAAATATATAAAAAGATGCTTCAACTTTGGATGCGTGTAACTTTTTATAGGGACGAAATAATTAATATCAGGTTTGTTTTATTTTCTTTAGAATTTTATGGCAAATATGCGTCATATATAAAAAACAAATTTCGACCTTTTGTAGGCCCATCATATATAAAATACAAAAAAAAAGATCGAGCAAAATTTAAAATAAAAATTAAACCTAAATATCTCTTGAACAAAAAGAGATAACCTACAGATATCATTCGGATCATAAATGGCTTTTTTAACCAGGTGGAGGAGTGATCAGGTTGCTTCTTTGATGAATTGTTTAGAGGGAGGTTAATTTTTAAAAACTCGAAAACCATGATTTAAATTTTTTCGTTCTATGCCAGGGTCGAACCTCGGATGCTTGGTTTTGTAGGCAAACAGTTTAACAGCAGGTATATTTTATGTATAAAATTTTACTTCAATTTCCTTGCTCAGTCTTTGGCCTATAAATTTTTAGCTGAGTTCCTGTCAGGAACTTTTAGAGACCTGTATGTTTTTAAACTTGCATTGGCCAACCGGACTGCTTTCATACCGGATGATTTGGGAGCTCTTTCGAAAATGTTTTCTATTTATTGGCTTAAGAAACATCATGTCGACCACGCCTACCACCTAAACCAGGTTTTCTATCAACGCACAAGTTCTCCCGATACTGTTTAATAACATTGGAATCAGTTTGAAGGCAGATCAATGATTGTTTGGCCAACTTTTTGTAGGACCACCTTGGGTTTTGTTGAAAATATTTAATAACACTATGCAACAAATGAAGACTTTTGGAAAAACACAAGATCATGACAGTATAGGTTCGACTCTACTACCAAAGGGTAGTAAAGCCCTATACTCAGTTTGTCCATTTTGGTGACCGATTTTTTTTTATGGGCCCCCAAAGTTTCTGAAAATCAGTGGGGCCTCTAAATAAGGTATCATCAGTTTTTGGTTAACAGCTAATTCAGACTTTGTGATACGGCTTAACTTTATATGGCAATAATATAGCTAAGAGACCGCCAAATAAATTTTGTTAAAATTTGTTTACAAAAAATAGCTTTTTCGTGCACTTTTGTTGAAAAAATATAGGAAGAACAATTTTTTTTTTACTTTTTTTAGAATAACTACCTGGGACTCCTAATTTTTCAATAACAATATTTTGCAAAGTTGTAGCTACGGTAAATCTAAATAACTCTTGTGAACATATCAAAGCAATCCGAACATATCTACGTATTCTAAATAGCTGTCAAAATCACTTTGTAGCTTACAAATTTTAGTTTTTTACTATTTTTTGGCTCTAAAACAAACATTTTTTGTTAAAAATGTATGTTCAAATATATACTTCTCTATTGTGCTGGAATAACGAAGAATGGGCAAATCATTATCGGTATGATCCGGGCGCATCACTTTATCCAATCTTGATCACGCAAGACCGGCTTGATGTAAGATATGAAAACACATTAAAATGTTTGAAAGTGGGCAAGGTTTGTGGAGCTTCTGAAGAGTAAACATAAGCTTTTTATATAAGTTTTTGATATCGGTGGAAACCTTATGACTTGGAGATTGAGATTTTAGTAAAATTAATTAATTTTGTGTTTTTTCGGACTATTTTAGCTTAAAAACTAACAATATTATAAAATGGTGATTTTCCATCAAAAAAATTAAAAACTTTGAATTAATGTAAAATTTGAACAGTTACAGACATCACAGTCAATGGCATCACTAATGTTGCCATTCTTTGTTTTCAAACATCGAAATTCCTAAAACGGGGAAAATGTGTTCCAAAAACTGAGTTTTTTTTTAGAAAATAGCTCACTTTGAAGTTATTTACAGTATGATAGTAAAAACGTTTTGTATGTATATAAAAAATATATAGGGCTATACAAATATGATGAGTTTTTGTTGATCGGCGCTTTGTGTTTTTAGAATTTTTTACTCAAACCTAAAATTTTGTTTCAAAATTGGCCAAGTTTGGATAGGGCTGGTGGGTACAATGTCCGCTTAAGTTAGTCAAATTTTACTTTATACTTTTTTGCATTAAGTTCTCTTTCCAGATCATACAAAAATGTATATAGCCACGAAGAAAATTAGTTTTTTATAAAAGAAAAAATATGGGGACTTTTTTGGGAAAAAACTTAAAAAAAAGATGCTTCAACTTTGGATGCGTGTAACTTTTTATAGGGACGAAATAATTTGTTATCAGGTTGGTTTTATTTTCTTTAGAATTTTATCGCAAATATACGTCATATATAAAAAACAAATTACGACCTTTCGTAGGCCCATCATATATAAAATACAAAAAAAAGATCGAGCAAAATTAAAAAAAAAAAATTAAACCTAAATTACTCTTGAACTAAAACATATAACCTACAGATAAAAACATATTTTTGTAGACCTTCTCAAGAACTATCTATATTTTAAATTTCATTCGGATCATAAATGGCTTTTTGGCGATTTTTTTTTAAATGTGTGACATTGAGGGTCCACTCACTGATCCCCATTCCGAACACCTCAGCCGAGTAAATAATACAGCACAACATAGAAGTGTGGAGTTGATCATACTATTTTAACAAAAAATCTTTGTTTTAGCGTCGAAAAATAGTAAAAACGTAAATTGTTAAGGTACAAAGTGATCTTTATGTGCTATTTAAAGTGACTAGATACGTTCAGAATGCATTGATATGTTCTCAAGAGTTGTTCAACTTTTCCGTAGCTACAAATTTGCTAAATATTGTTAGTGAAAAATTAGGAGACCCTGGAAGTTATTCTAAAAAAAGTAAAAAAAAAATTTTTCTTCCTATATTTTTTCAACAAAAGTGCACGAAAAAGCAATTTTTTGGAAAAAAAATGTTAACAAAATTTATTTGGCGCACTCTTAGCTATATTATTGCCATATAAAGTAAAGCCGTATCACAAAGTCTGAATTAGTTGTTAACCAAAAACTGATGACACCTTTTTTAGAGGCCCCACTGATTTTCAGAAACTTTGGGGGCCCATAAAAAAAAATCGGTCACCAAAATGGACAAACTGAGTATAGGGTTTTACTACCCTTAGGTAGTAGAGTCGAACCTATATAGTCATGATCGTGTGTTTTTTTCACTGTTGCACTGTGTAATTTTAGTACGAATTTTTTTCATTATTCATTTTTTTAAAATCGAATGGGAAACAAAAAAATTGCACGTGTTTAACCGTTTTACATGTCGATGATACCCTAATTTGTGCCCCCATAGCGCCGTCCCTGCAGCATTCTTAGGATTCATTTTAATAACTTAAACTCGAATACTCATTGTCTACGCCCACGCACCGTTCGGACCAGACGTTTGGAAAAAGTTTGATTCTGTCTCACTCAGCGTTGTTAGCTATGACCTTCTCCCATCTTTCTGGCAAAATATGGATTCTGAGCCAAAAGAACTACTCATCTTTTGAGGCTAAGAACGAATCAAGACAACAACTCAGAGAGAGCGTTCTGCATCGATCGAAACAAATAGTAGGCGGACGGGGAAAGGTCTGGACTATAAAGCGGGTCAGGTTAAACATCCAAAATATTTCATTCTAAATACTTTTTAACAGGTATTGTAACATATGGCCGATCGTTGCCATGATGAAATATTACGGTTTCATGAATGGCCATATATTCTGGTCATTTTTCGGCTAAAAATCGCTTCAAACGAATCAGTTGCAATCGGTATAGCTTCCCTGGTTTGATGATCTGTTCAGATTTTAGCAGCTCATAATATCTAGGACTCTTTTGCTCCCACCAAATACAGATAATTACCCTAACACCATGGATATTTGGCTTTGGTGTCAATTCAGCTGGTTGGCCGGGTTCGGGCTATTGTAAAGAATCCATTTCACATAGCAAGTAATTCTTCGGTACAATAATGATAGCTCGCATACTTGTTCTTATTCAAATCCTCTATAAATATTTACATGTGACCTAGATCATTCATCCCAATTTAATCTAATCTAATTGAATATATATTATTATAAAATGCAAAGTATGATGTGAATAAAAGAACAAAAGAAATATTAAACAAGCAATGTTTAATACAAGTATTAAACATTGCTTGTTTGTCTTTGAAGCTTATGAGTTTTAAAATAAATAAAATACTCTTGATAACATATATTATTTACAATTATTTACAAAAATATGAAAATTTCTGTAAAAGTTTGTCTATTACAATTGTTGTGTAATAGTTTAACCCTAATAACAGGTGAGTGGTGTGCTCACAATCGATCGGTTTCTAAAACTCGTATTCAATGGAATGATGGTCGGCGCTTGGTGTCGAAAGAAGTTTTGATTGGTGCAGTCAAATATATATATGAGCCGTATGTGTATTCAACAGTGCAGGTAAAATATTTCAAGAAAAATATTAGTTTTGCAATCGAAAAAAACTAAAAGTACGAGTATATATCAAAAGAAGAGACAAAAATGTGTTTGAAAATGATTATGAAAAATTGTTTTCAGTTAAAGCGAAAAATTTCTTGTCTACACAAAGGTGGTAGGTAGTATTGGATGGGTACCCAATTACAACATATGGAGATATAGTCAAAAAATTTAATTTGTGTGACTTCGTGCACTTAATCAATCCTACTACAGTAGTTTCTGGATGGAATTTAAATTCGTAAATATAAAATATTTTAAAATCTGTAAATGGCAAATCTACACAGCTTTTACATAAAATGAAGATTTGTGTGTTTTGTTGGATAACTATAGATAAAACTGTGCGACGATAAAATATGTGCGACGATAAAATATCGATAAGTATAATAAGAATATTTTTTTGCAATTATCCAAATACCTCCATCATTTTAAGTCACGAGCAAAAGCCCGTTATACATTGCTCTTTTAGCAACTTAGCTAAATATTAGTTTCTCAGCGGATTTAGAAAGAATAAAGTATGGCCTTTCGAATGGTAGATATGATATTTAAGAAACATTGATAAATCTGACTATATCTCCTGAAAATACTTGTTTTTTAATATTTTAATCATTTTCCGGATGTGGAGTTTTTATACCCTACAACACCATGTAAACCTTGTGTGCAAAGTACAGGTCGTAATTTTGAAGATATTTCGATATAATTTGGTTAGAATCGGTCCATTATTTCTCCTATCCCCTATAGGAAATAGATAAATGCAAGCCATTTTTAACGTCAACACTTTGAAGAGACTGATGACGAGGTCCTTAACAATGCTTTGTACATTTAGAACAGTTGCCTTCGAAAATAAAGCAACAACATTAAAAAACAAGTAAGAAAGTATGGTCGGTAAAGCCCGACCATATAATACCCTACACTAAGTAAAAGAGCAAAAACATTTGTCTTTTAAAATTTCAATAATTTATATTTTTGAGTGATTTTCGGAAGTGGGCCTTATATGGGAGCTATGACCAATTATGGACCGATCACTATGAAATTAGGTCATGTGATTTATGTCTATATTAGAGTTAACTATGTTAAATTTTGTTTGTATACCAGCATTTTTAAGCGATTTATGCACGTTAAAGTGATTTTCGGAAGTGGCTCTATATGGGAGCTATGACTAATTATGGACCGATGGTAACAAAATTTGGTGACATGAATTTTGTATATATAAAACTTATTTGGAGCGGAATTTGTGGAGATACATATATAAATTAAACATTTATGACCGATAAAGTCCAATTTCCAGGGGACATTTGTATGGGGGATAGCTGAAATAATGAACCGATTTCAGCCAGTTTCAACAGGCTTGGTCCTTGGGCCGAAAAAATAATATGTGCCAAATTTGATCAAAATATCTTCAAAATTGCGCACGATATTTACATGGACAGCCATCCAGCCAGACGGACTGACGAACATCCTTTAATCGACTCAGAAAGTGATTCTGATCGGTATATTTTAAGGCGGGTGTTAGACTAATATTTTTAGGCGTTACAAGCATCTGTACAAACGCAGGGTAGGTAAAAAAAGGCTTACTATTGAAGCTAAAATTGAAATTCATAAATACCTACGATTGAAGCTAAATTGGAGCTACATAATGATCTACGATTGAAGCTAAAATTTAGCTGAATAAAGACATAAAGACCTACGATTGAATCTGAAATTAAACTACATAAAAACCAATGACTGAAGTTAAACTTAAACTTTCTAAAGCTAAAATTAAGCTTTATAAAGTTCCACGATTGAAACTAAAACTGAACCATAAAAAGAAAGATTGAAGCTCAAACTGCATGAAGTCCTACAATTGAGCCTAAAACTGAACTACATAAAGACCTATGACAGAGTTTAAAATTAAACTGCACAAAGAACCACGATTGAAGCTAAAATTAAACTTCATAAAGATCCACGATTAAACGTAAAACTACTACATAAAGACATATGATTGAAGCTCAAATAGAACTACATGAAGTCTTACGATTAAACCTAAAACTGAACTACATAACGAGCTATAATTGAAGCTGAAATTAAACTACATAAAGACCTATGACTGAAGTTAAAACTAATTTTAATAAATATCCAAGATTGAACCTAAGATTGAACTACATAAAGACCTATGACTAAAGCTACGATGGAACATATGATTGAAGATAAAATTTACCTACATGAAGACCTACGATTGAAGCTAAAATTGGACTGCAGGATGACCTACGAGTGAAGCTGAAATTGAACTACACAAAGAACTATGATTGAAGCTACAATTGAAGCTAAAATTGTACTAAATAAAGACTTACGATTGAAGATAAAATTGAACTTAATAAACAGCCGCAATTGAAGCTAGAATTGAATTACATAAAGTCCTACAATGGAACCTAAAATAAAACTACATAAAGACCTATGATTGAAACTAAAATTCAACTACATAACGACCGATAATGGAAACTACGATTGAACCTATGTAGAAGGAAAAATTGACCTACATGAAGACCAATGTTTGAAGCTAAAATTTAACTACCTACGATTGAAGCTAAAATTGAACTACATGAAGACCTATGACTGAAGCAAAAATTTAACTTCATAAAAACCTACGATTGAAGCAAAAATTGAACTACATAAATACATACGATTGAAGCTACATAAAGACCTACGATTGAAGCTAAAACTGAGTTACATAAAGACTTACGATTTAGGCTAAAACTGTATTACATAAAGACCTATTATACTATTTAATACCTACGATTGAACCTAAAACTGAACTACATGAAGACCTATGACTGAACTTAAAATTGACCTCAATGAAGACCTATGACTGAAGCTAAATTTAAACCACATGAAGACCTATGAATGAATCTAAAATTGAACTACGATTGACGTTAAAATTGAACTACTTGAAGACCTATGACTGAAACTACGATTGAACTTATGATTGAATATATAATTTATCTACATGAAGACCTATGACTGAAGCTAAAATTTAACTACATAAAGACCTATAACTGAAGCTAAATTTGGCCTACATAAATACCTACGATTAAAGCTAATATTAAACCACATGAAGACCAACGATTCAAGCTAAAATTGAACTACATGAAAACCTATGACTGAAGCTACGATTGAACTTATGATTGAAGCTAAAACTAAACCACATGAAGACCTATGACTGAAGCTAAAATTGAACTACACGAAGTCCTACGATTGAACCGAAAATTGAACTACATAAAGACCTATGATTGAAGCTACGATTGAACCTGTCATTGAAGCCAAAATTGACCTACATGAAGACCTATAACTGAAGCTAAAATTGGCCTACATAAAGACCAATGATGGAAGCTAAAATTGAACTTCATGAAGACAAATGATTGAAGCTAAAATCGAACTACAAAAGACTTATGATTGAAGCTAAAATCGAACTACCAAAGACTTATGACTGAAGCTTAAATTGAACTATATAAAGGCCAACGATTGAAGCTAAAATTGAACTACATAAAGACCTACGATTTAACTACATAAAGTCCTACCATTGAACCTAAAATCGAACTACAGAAAGTATGATTGAAGCTAAAACTGAACATCATAAATATCAATAACCAAACAATAATTCAACAATCGGAAGTGAAATACCTCGGAATACATCTCGATCGTCGCCTTACATGGAAAAGTCATATAGATGGAAAGTTGATTCAAATGCAATTGAAATTGTGGTATATTTATCAGAGATACCCTAAACGTACGTTCACTGAACGTACCTAGCTATAACTACTGATATGAATTACTTATACATCGTATAAATTACTTATAATATTAGTACCGAGTATTATGTATATCGATTACTTATATAAATTACAATGAAGCAGAATCACTGATTATTGAAATAAAGATTGAATTGAATACATCACAGTGGCGACGAGGAAAAATTTAAAATAAAATGAATGGTTTAATGGTGCCAAAATTTGATTATTTGTTAAATAAGTGGAGTGTGTTTAAATTTCAATTTAAAAACAGTCAGGCCAGTCTAAAATTGAAAGAAGGGACAACGCCAAGATTTTTTAGACCACGTCCGGTGCCACTAACAATTAGAGAAAAAGTGGAAACGGAAATTGATAAACTACTGTCTATGGGAGTACTTGAACCGGTGGATTACAGTGATTGGGGTACACCGATTGTGCCAATTTTAAAAAGGGATGGTGGTATTCGCATTTGCGGCGATTTTAAAGTTACCCTGAATAAATGTATACATGTTGAAAAATATCCTTTGCCTAGAATAGAGGAAATCTTTTCAAAACTTCATGGGGGAGAAGAGGTTACAAAACTTGATCTTAGTATGGCTTATCAACAAATAGAACCAGATCAAGATTCTCGCAAATATACAACTATTTCTACATCGAAAGGACTTTTCCAATATACCAGGTTAATATACGGTTTGGCTTCGGCGCCAGCAATTTTTCAAAAAATAATGGATTCTTTGTTAGCTGGATTGGATGGAGTGGTCGTGTTTATTGACGATATACTTATTAGTGCTCCAAATAGGGAATTGCACGTCGAGCGAGTAGAAAGAGTACTTCGGCTGTTGTCAGAAGTTGGTTTTAAATTGTCTGCTGAAAAGTGCGAATTTTTTTGCAAAAAAATTAAGTATCTAGGTCATATCATAGATAAGGATGGTTTGCATGTAGATCCAGAAAAAGTAAAGGTAATTAATAGAATTCCATACCCTAGTTCAGTAAAAGAACTTCAGGCTTTATTAGGCGTAGTTAATTTTTATAGGCGTTTTTTGCCAGATATATCGACACTACTCCATCCCCTGCATTGCTTGCTTAAAGCTAATACAGCATTTAACTGGTACATTACCTGCGCTAAAGCGGTAGATGAACTAAAGAAAATGTTAGCCTCAGACAGATGTTTGGCACACTTTAATTCCAATTTTAAAACAAAGTTAACAGTAGATGCTAGTCCAGTGGGTGTTGCGGCAGTTTTATCACAGATAAACCAAGAAGGTATTGAACAACCAATTGAGTTTGCTTCAAAAACACTGACCGAAACGGAAAAGAGATATTCTCAACTCGATCGCGAAGCCGTTGCTATTATTTTCGGAGTCAAAAGATTTCACCAATATTTGTACGGTCGGTCTTTTATTTTGGTAACAGACAACAAACCACTTCAACATATATTTGGTCCGAAAAAGGGTATTCCTACTATGGCGTCTAATAGATTGCAGCGTATTGCACTTACTTTGTCAGGATATCAGTTTGAAATTGAATATGTGAAATCTAGTGGCAATGTAGCGGATTATTTTTCTAGAGTTCCTAACGGAACCTGCAAAAATATTAGTAATTTCCCTAGCGATGTTTATATAAATTTTGTACGCCAAATTGCAAACGAAAATAAAATTTTGAATTTTAGTGCAATTCAATTAAAAACTAGAGAAGATAAAGTCTTGGGAGTGGTGATAGATATGGTTAGGAAAATGTACAGATACCAAATTAATGCCATTTTACCGAAGGAAGTTGGAGTTATCTGAAGAATCGGGATGTTTGTTTTGGGGATATAGAATAGTAATTCCTGAGATACTTCAAAGTGAGATGGTTGAATTTTTGCATCAAACACACATGGGAATCGTCAGAATGAAGGCGATGGCTAGGGAAAGCTGCTGGTGGCCAAATCAGAGTAAAGATTTGGAAAGAGTAGTAAAAGAATGTGCACCGTGTTTGGAAACACGCACTAACCCACCACATCAGGAACTAATACCATGGAAAAGGTCTAGTGATGTCTGGTCTAGAATTCATATTGATTTTTTTGGCCCTTTCGCAAATCGCTGGTGTCTAGTAGTAGTGGACAGCACTAGCAAATGGCTTGAATGTATTGACATGGCAAAAAATACAACTAGTCGTGCTGTCATTTCTGTTTTAAAAGAACTTTTTGCTCGTTTTGGCTTACCAAGACACATTGTGTCTGATAATGACAAATCTTTTGTATCCAAAGAGTTTAGAGAATTTGCTAACGACAATGGAATTGAGCTTATCACGACACCTGTGGGAAACCCTGCAACTAATGGGCAAGCAGAAAACGCAGTAAAAACAATAAAAACGGCTTTAAAGCGTAATTTATGTAATGCACCGTTGTCAGAATTTAACAACATTTTAAATAGATTTTTATTTGACTACAGAAACACTGTACACGCCTGCACAGGAGTTTCTCCAGCATTTTTAATATTCAATAAAAGGAAATTATTAACTGATTAGATTTATTAAACCCAAAAAGACAGGAAACTTATAAAAACGTTAAAGAAATTGAACAAACTGTTAAAAAAGTGCAAAATATTCAGAAAAATAATTATAAAGGAACTAAGAAAAGTGTTTTTAATGAAAATGATATTGTAATGGTAAAAGATTATTCTGTAGCTGGCAAAGTATCTTGGTTAAAAGCAAAAATTTTAAAGAAAATCGGCAAACAAACGTATATTGTTCACACAATTGATAACAAAGTTTGGAAGAGACACGCGAATCAAATTATTTTATGTACAAAAACCAGTGAGCAAATTATTCCAAGTATTCCAAGTATTCTTCTCGATCCATTACAAAAATTAAATATTAATAAAGATACTGATGTTATAGAAAGTGAACAGAATAATTCTTTGCCAATTAATTCTCATTGTATTGAATACAACCTAAGACCTAGAAAGAAAAAATAATTTGTTATAAATCACTTTATAAAAATATTTATAAAACACTAATTATGTATACAACACATTTATATATATATATTTTATAATGAATTTTGATTATATTTTTTATAATTGTTAAGAAAATATGAAGGGAGTATTGTGGTATATTTATCAGAGATACCCTAAACGTACGTTCACTGAACGTACCTAGCTATAACTACTGATATGAATTACTTATACATCGTATAAATTACTTATAATATTAGTACCCAGTATTATGTATATCGATTACTTATATAAATTACAATGAAGCAGAATCACTGATTATTGAAATAAAGATTGAGTTGAATACATCACAGAAATCATTTTCAAATTAATTGGCTTATTGGTAGAAACTCTACGCTTAGTTTAGATTGTAAACTTCTACTTTACAACATGATCATAAAACCGATATGGTGTTATGGCATACAGCTATGGGGCACGGCCTCAGCGTCAAATGTAGAAAAGATCAAAAGACGCCAAAACAAGTTTTTAAGAATGATCACAGTTGCCCCTGGTATATCAAAAACGCGAATATACACAAAGATCTAAACGTGCCCCTTGTAAAAACTGAGATCACGAAAAATGTAGAAAAATATTTAAAAAAAACTTGAAATTCACCCAAACCCACTGTCCCCCAACATATTAAATAACCGTGGCCACACTCGGTTAAGAAGGAGGGACACAGCAGACCTAATCCAAAGAATAGAAGGAAGAATGCCAATTTAATAAAAGCTAAATGAATAAACAATTTTTCGTCCGGCACTGGCTGGACTAATTAAATTATAATTATTAGATATAAGATTTGAAGTACTTGTTGTTAGTTCATGAATGAAGTGTACAATAAATAAAAAATAAAATTGAAAAAAAAAAAATAAATACCAACGATTGGAGCTGAATTTCATATAGACCTCAGATTTCTATTTCAACTGTCAAATTAAATTTTTTTTTTGCTGATATCACTTTTCTGCTAAAATGCTAAAAAAAATATAAAATCCTGCATGTATTTTGGGACACCCTTCATATCGTTTACCACATTATGATTCTTTTTCTAATCAAATCCTACAAAAATATTTACATGTGGCCTTGATGAATCATCCAGATTTATTCTGATCTAATTGTGTTTCTATTTATAAAATGCGAAATATGATGTGAATAAAAGAACCTTCTATATTAAGCAACAAATATTACACAAGTAATACGAGTAATTTACTTGCAGTTCATCATAAACCTCAAAACATTGCCTCGGTATTGCTGGTTTGCTTTAGAAGTCTTTTAGTTTCAAAATGAATTAAGACCCATCAGTTACATTTTTTTATTAAACAATACCGATATGAATTTAAATAAAATTAAATATTTTATTAAATTTCTATTATTACAATTAGTTTTTAATAGTTTGAGCTTTGTAACAGCTCAGTGGTGTGATCGTTTGGAAAAGGTTAATAAAACACGCTTAGAAATGAGGAAAGGTGAACGTGTGATGACTAGGAAAAATTTTTTTGGTTTAATCAGGAATCAAAATATACCTTATGTTTACACAACAGTGCAGGTAAAATTATGTGGAAATTAGTTTAATATAAATATAAGTGAAGCTGAAGTTGAAGCTAAAATTTAACAACATTAAGACCTGCAATTGAAGCTAAAATTTAATGGCTTAAAGACATACGACTGAAGCTAAAATTGAACTACATAAAGACCTAGGATTAGATCTAAAACGCAACCACATAAACCCCTTCGACTAAGTGTAAAAGTGAACTACATAAAGACGTAAAATTAAAGCTAAAATTTAACTACATCAAGACCTATGACTGAGTGTTAAAGAAAATAGTGTAGTATTTAATTATGTCGTTTTTTCCAATCAAACCTTGTTTATTTAAATATTTTTTTTATCTTTCCAGTACTACAATGACTACGAACGAGTTAGTGTTTGCTGTGATGGTTATAATAAAGTTAGTGATACCAAATGTGAGCCCATCTGCAAACCATCATGTCCCACAAATAGCCACTGCATACGGCCCAATATCTGTGAATGTGATGTGAAATATAGAGGTTACACTGCCGGACCTCACATTATACAATGTGAACCGATTTGTCTACCAGACTGTTCGAAAAATGCCCAATGTATAGCGCCAAATCAATGTGAATGTATCAGTGGTTACGAAGACACTGACAGCATTGGATGCCAGCCAATATGCAAAGAATGTCCCCTAAATTCAAGATGTACAAAGCCCAACGAATGTACATGTAATGCCGGCTATTTAGATAATGGTTTGGGTGAATGTAAACCCGTATGCAGCAAACAGTGTCCGGAATTTAGTGAATGTACAAAACCAGAAACCTGTAGCTGCCAAGAAAACTATGAAATGAAAGACAATAAATGTTTGCCTATATGCGAGGAGAAATGTTCTCCAAATTCACTGTGTATAAAACCCAATGAATGTGATTGTGAAGCAGGTTACGAGAAGACGGAGCAAGTAAATAGCACTAGCTTTAAATGTTTGGCGAAATGTGATAACGATTGTCCTGCCCATAGCGAATGTGTCCAGCCTAATGTGTGTGAGTGCCAGCCGGGTTATAGCAGATCCCAAGATCTCCAATGTCAGCCCATATGTGAGAATGCCTGCCCCGAACATTCCAGCTGTAGCGAGCCCAATAAATGCCTGTGTGAGGCTGGCTATCAGTTAAAGTTATCTTCTGTATATAATCTATTTTGTGAGCCAGTATGCCAGTCAAACTGTTCCACATTTGGCAAATGTGTACAACCCAACAAATGCGAATGTATGGAGGGCTATGAAATGGATGAGATGGAAGTGTGTCAACCCATATGTAGCGGGGTTTGTAAGAATGGTTTGTGTTTTCAACCCGAAGTTTGTATCTGTAAGCCGGGCTATTTAATGGGCCCCCAAGAAGAGTGTGAACCTGTCTGTTCAATGACTTGCCAAAATGCATCTTGTATTGAGCCGGAAATATGCCAGTGTCATGTGGGCTTTCGTTTTCAAGAAAACTCCATCAACATATGTGAGCCAGTGTGTGAGCCACAGTGTATAAATGGCATTTGTGTGGCAGCCAATGTATGTATTTGCATTGAAAACTTTGTGCCCGCAGCAACTGAAGAGGGTCTTAATCATAGTCACTGTCAACTAATACAAACCAGCACCACAGTCTCAGAAGATCCAACTAAGGAAACCACAACTGCTACAGAAGAGACTATAGAAAACGAACCAAAAACTACAACAGATTTAGAGATTACTTCCCCAACTGAAGCGGATATTTCCAGCACTTTACATCCCGATCAATTAAAACAAACTACTGCCAGCTCTTTACAATCAGCCGACATTTGCCATGAGAATTGTCAATGTTGGCAGGAAATTGATGAATATGGTCCCTTGGTTACAAAACAATGTTCACGCATATGTGTGGATGCCAATGACAAACCTTGTCTGGATTTAAAACACTGCCAATGTGATGTTGCCAAAAATCAGTTAGTCTGTCATATTTTCGAGGAATCAATGGAAGCTGATGATGATCCATTTTACTATATGTGTGCTTTACAACGTTCTAAAGCCACCACATTTAAGCCCCTGGAGGAGGGCAAGAGCAATGAAAAGATAAGTTTACCACCTGCCAAACCTACAGATTTTTCCTTGTGGGGGTCAGCCTCAGTGGGAGTATTGCTGGTAGCAAGTGCAATAGGTGGCCTGTTATATGTGCGTTTCAAGAAAGTAGAAGGTAAGTGCTTGCTTAAAATACTATAGGTTTGTTTTTTATTACAGAATATTTTTTTTTCCTTTTTCTAGAACCCAATATGGAGTACGAGCTGTGAAATTAAATAACAATTACTTTAAAGAAAACAATTTATGAAATTATATTTATCGAAAAAAAAATATTTTTTACTAAAAGAAATTATAATTAATAAAATACATTTAATATAAGCATTTAATTAAGTATTGTAAAGCATGTGCGTTAGTAATTGTAATTCTGACCACTGTGCTTTAAATAATGATGTAATGAATTAACAAAATAAAATTGTTGATTTTTACATCTCTATTAGTGTTTATAAAAAACCGAGTTTTTAAAAAACCGAAAATTTACCTTTTTTGGAAAAAAGATTTTCGGTTAAACGGCCTCGAAAAAAACGTTTAACCGACACTGAAAGGAATTATTACTAGAGTGCTCCAAGATTGTATGAGCGAAAAAAAATCCCCCTTCTAGAATTGTTCTATGTATTGTAGAAACACGTTGTGTAAAATATTAGGATGATAGGATAACGTTAACTGGTGGCGTAATGACGCTGAAGTTTTGAGGTGTATTTACAAGGGAAAAAAAATGCAATTTTTTCAGTTTTTGTAAAAATTTTGCCATTAAATAATGACTTTTACAATTTAATTTAAAAGAATCGAAATGTATACGTAATTGTCGTTATAATAAGATATAAAAGACAAAAAGTGGTTAAAAAATGTTAAAGTTATTAAAAAATCGCCAGGCCATTAACGTGTCTCAGGCCTCTAGAACAAGACATTTATGAACAAAATTAATATATTTTGGGAAATATTAAAATAAAAGCTTATTTTTATATAAAATATATCCATATTTACTGGTAAATGAGTTTTTGTCCTCATAGGATACTGTTAACCTATTCGCAGATATGACCAAAAAAATTAAAATTTTTAACGGCAGTTTCAAAACTCCAATTTCAAATTTTTAAAAATTTTGTTAAACAAATTTTAGAATTTTTTAATCATCACATGGGGCTTTATTGAGAACATAATAAGGAATAAAAATATGAAAAAGGTATGTCAATACCTCCTATAGTTTTTCCGTACCTGCGATTTAAATTTTGCGATTTTCAAGAAAAACTAATTTTTTGGCCATATTTTGGCGAATGAGCCCAATTTCCTTACTGTTATTAATTTTAAGTAAAATCTGTTCAGAATATAATAGTCCAGGTAATTTTAAATATAGTCTGAAAGTTTTCCTAAAATCGGAAAACGTTAACCTTTAAATCGTGAAGGTCAAAGGTCAAATTTTTCAATATTTGGAATTTCTAATGGAAAGATAGCGAAATGTTATGTATTTTTGTGCCGATTTTGATGAAACTTAAGAAAAATATAACATGAAGTCTAGTATTTATATTTTAATTAAAAAACATATTATTATATTATAATAATATGTTTTTTAATTACACTGACCAACAGCATTTTTGGAACAGAATAGCGAGCCATAATTCTGAAAGGTAATGTTTAGTAGATCATTTATAGTCCAGCAGGTCTAAACTTTTTTTTTATAGTTGGTCAAATTTTTAACTTTTTGATCGAAGGTAGCATTATAAAACTGAAAAATATGTTGTAAGTTAATATCTGAGAGAATTATTATTGTCAGAGTCATATTGTGGAATTTTATGGGGATCATTTTTGTGGAAAATCTTAACTCCACTCTTTAGGGTTCAATTTGACCCATTTTTTTTGAGATAATCAAAAAATATCCTTTCAAAAAGGACATTTAAGGATTTAAATATTCTTAGCGACTAAGGTAATGGATGTTTGGTTTTGGTGTCGATTCGGCTGGTTGGTGGGGCTTCACTTGCGGTCTCTTACGCTTCGGGTTATCGTAATGGATTCATTTTTCATCCCAAGTAATAATTCGTTGCAAAAACTATTTTCTTTTATGGCGTTCCGTATCAAAATGACCACTACTGAACCAATCAAATCATTCGCCACAAGCTTTAGTGAGCAATTGGTGTGCTTCAGCGGCACAATTTTTATACCCCTCACAATGAGTGGCAAATATATAAGTTTGTCATCCCTTATTTAATTTCTACATTTTTCATTTCCGACCCTATAAAGTAATATATTCTGGATTCTTATAGATAGCGGAGTCAATTAAGCCATGCCCGTCTGTCTGTCTGTCTGTCTGTCTGTCTGTCTGTCTGTCTGTTGAAATCAATTTTCTGAAGACCCTAATATCTTCGGAATCCAAATTTGCAATAATTCTGTCAGACATGCATGAGATATAAGGAAAAACCAGGACAACATCGATTTTTGACATATTTTTTAATATAGACAATATGGATATCTAATGATAGATATTTCAAAGACCTTTGCAACGACGTATATAAGACCATAGTAAGTTGGACCTACAATGGGTCAAAATCGGAAAAAATATTTTTTAATCCGAATTTTTTTTTTCACCAAAAAAAATTTAAAAAAAAAAAAAAAAAATTTTAAATTTAAAAAAAAAATTTGAATTTAAAATTTAAAAAAAAATTTTGAATTTAAAATTTAAAAAAAAAATTTAATTTAAAATTTAAAAAAAAAATTTTGAATTTTAAAAAAAAAAAAATTAAAAAAGCCACTCGAAAATTTTTTTTTCCAAAAAATTAAAAAAATATTTAAATTTTTTATTTTGTAGTATAATTTGGTGAAGGGTATATACGATTCTCTTACTTGTTTAAATTTAAGAAGTAGAGCAAAACTTTTACATTTTAGAAGCTAAAATCAACTTTGCTATTTACACTATAACACGGTCCGACAAATAGAGAAAAAATTTGTTAGACACGAATCGGATGATTTACGTCTGAAACTATAAATTTAATGGAGGAAAACTGTGTTTTCAGTTTTTCATTTCGTGATCCTGTGTCCTTTTTTAAGGACTTCAAAGTTTCAAAGAAGTATATTTTTCAAAAAATATTTCAAAATACTCCTGCTATTCCAGCAATGACAAATTGTATGTTAAAAGAACTAGAAGAGTTGTAAAATATTTTGTATTATCTTTATTTTATCCTGTAAGGATCAAAAATGTCCTTTAAAATGTTCATCCTTTAATATACTTAAAGATTGCCAATGAATTCCTTTTAAATAGTGCGTTCTATACTAAATGTCAAAATTTCATCCTTTAAATATATAAAGGTCAAATTGAAATATAAAAAACAAATTATTAGTATAAAAAAAGTTTTATTAAGAAAAGTGCATGTTTATAAACTACACCACCATAGTGGGAGAGATATAATGGGTTAGGGCTGCTGTTTGCAACATACAAAAATATAGTCCCAACAGCCACCTTAAAGTATACCAATCTGCTCAGGATCACTTTCTGAGTCGACTAAGCGATGTCCGCCCATCTGTCCGTCCATCCTTGTAAACTTTGTAATCAAACTACAGGTCACAGGTTTAAAGATAATTCGACAAAATTTGGCACAAACCTTTATATTGCCCCAAGGACAAAGGCTATTGAATTTGGTTAGAAGCAGCCCATTATTTATCCTAGCCCCCATACAATTGACCTACTTGAAAATAGTTAAGCTCTCATAAATATCTTAATTATAAACATATTCGAACCAAATTCAGCACAATTAAGTTTTATGTAAGCCAAACTCTCACGACCAAATTTCGTGACGACCGGTGGACAATATTCCATAGCTCCCATATAACCAAAATTCTCGAAAATGTCATTAATATGCATAAATCTCTGAAATATGTCAGTATCCAAACAAAATTCAACACAAATATGTTCAATATATTCGCAATTCATCCCAACCAAATTTTGTGACGATTGGTACATAATTAGTCACAGCTCCCATATAAGGCCCACCACCGAAAATGTGTGTATTCAAATAAGATTCAATACAAATAAGTTTCATATCAAAAGAAAACTCTTTATAATCATATACCCGGTGTAGGGTATCATAAGGTCGGGCTTGCCTGACTATACCTTTTTACTTGTTTATTAAAAAGTCTTCTTCGTTGCTTTTCACAACGGATTTTGTTATATTTTTTTCGAATGAAATATTAAAATAAAATATAAAAAATCAAATAATTCAAATTTAAAATATTTTTTACACTTAAGTAGTTAAGATAGAAGGATGAAATTTTGGCATGTGGTATTCAATATTTGGATCTATAACTCACTATTTTTTCAAACAAAAATTATTGGAAATCTAATTGAATATCCTTTAGGGATAAAAATTTGAAAGGACATTTTTGACATCTTTTGATCCCTACAGGATAAAATCAAAATAATACGAAATATTTTACAACTCTTCTTGATCATTTGACATGAAACTTGTCATAGTAGGATGATCAGAAGTATTTTAAAACATTTTTTTAAAAATGTACTCCTCTGAAAATTTGAAGTCCTTTTAAAATTAAACAGGATCACGAAATGAAAAACTGAAAAAGCAGTTTTTCTCCATTTAATTTATTGTTTCAGACATATATCATCCGGTTCGTGTCTAAAATTGAGTATCGTACGGTGTAATGTTCAATAACTAAGTGAGAATAAATGGCGGATATGTACCCTTCAAAATGACATATAAGTTATTAAAAACTAAAGCCGAGTTCAGCAGATGCGCCATCTAATGTAAATTTGTATCGTAAATATTTTTTATTTCCATGTTATCTTCGATGTTAGTTTTATGTAATTAAATTTAGTATTATGTACTTTTCCCCAATATGAGAAAATGCAGGAGTACATATACTTGTTATAATTATTATATATTGATCATACGTACACTGGGTCAATGTTTTTTGTCGGTTTTGAGATGGATTTTCTTTCTTTTGGTATTTGCAAAGTAATGTACGATAAATATCTAAAAATAATATAATAGTATTTATTCTTAAACAAATTGAAATTTGTTCCATTTGTAGAGAGATATCCATACATAAATATGGATTTGTGTATAATTAAAACATGAATCATAATTGTGGTAATCAGTAAAAATTAAAATCTTCATGTGAATACCCATTATTTAAATGTTTTTTGGAAAAAACAACTACATATTTTGTCGATAATAACTAGTGTATTAAATATAAACCATACTAAACCTCATATTCATAATAAAAAATAAAATTTATACAATGCACTATGTGTCCAAAGGCCAAAATTGCGGCAAAACTTATTTCCAAAGGAGCATCATAAAAGTTTGTGTTGCCAAATAAGCATTTTAAAAAATTGGCCATAACCCGCTCCCCCTCTAAATTGGTGAACTTGCAAGAAAAATGCTGTCCTAAGCAGTATTGTATTGAAAATCAGCAAAATCGGTTCAGTGGAACCAGAGTTATGAACCAAAATGTGAGACAACCTAAAAAAAACGTGATAATTTTAAAACAGTTTTTGTTATTTGTGCAAATATATTGCAGATAACACCGTACGACACTCAATATTAGACACGAACCGGATGATATACGTCTGAAACAATAAATTAAATGAAGAAAAACAGCGTTTTCAGTTTTTCATTTCGTGATCCTGTTTCCTTTTAAAAGAACTTCAAATTTTCAGAGGAGTACATTTTTAAAAAAATGTTTTAAAATACGTCTGATCATCCTACTATGTCAGCTTTGGTGTCAAGTGATCACGAAGAGTTATAAACTATTTCGTATTATTTTTATTTTATCCTGTAAAGATCAAAAGATGTCAAAAATATTCTTTCAAATTTTTATCCTTGAATATCCTTTTAGATTTCCAATAATTTTTTTTAAAAACATAGTGAGTTAAAGATCCAAATATTGAATACCACATGCCAACATTTCATCCTTCTATCTTATCTACTTATGTGTTAGAAAATATTTTAAATATGAATTATTTGATTTTTTATATTTTATTTTAATATTTCATTCGAAAAAAATATAACATAATCCGTTGTGAAAAGCAACGAAGAAGACTTTTTAATAAACAAGTAAAATGGTATAGTCGGGCAAACCCGACCTAATGATACCCTACACCGGGTATATGTTTATAAAGAGTTTTCTTTTGATATGAAACTTATTTGTGTTGAATCTTATTTGAATACACCCATTTTCGGTAGTGGGCCTTATATGGGAGCTATGACTAATTATGGACCAATCGTCACAAAATTTGGTGGGATGAATTGCGAATATATGAAACATATTTGTGTTGAATTTTGTTTGGATACTGACATATTTCAGAGATTTATGTATATTAATGACATTTTCGAGAATGTTGCTTATATGGAAGCTATGAAATATTGTTGACCGATCGTCACGAAATTCGGTCGTGAGAGTTCGACTTACATAAAACTTAATTGTGCTGAATTTGGTTTGAATATGTTTATAATTAAGATATTTATGAGAGCTTAACTATTTTCAAATAGGCCAATTGTATGGGGGCTAAGATAAATAATTGGCTGATTCTAAACAAATTCAATAGCCTTTGTCCTTGGGGCAATGTAAAGGTTTGAGCCAAATTTTTTCCAATTATCTTTAAACCTGCGACCTGTAGTTTGATTACAAGGTTTACATGGATGGACGGACAGACGGACAGACGGACAGACGGACAGACTGACAGACGGACAGACGGACAGACGGACGGACGGACGGACATGGTTTAGTCGACTCAGAAAGTGATCCTGAGCAGATTGGTTTACTTTAAGGTGGGTGTTGGGACAATATTTTTGTATGTTGCAAACAACAGCCCTTACCCATTATTCTCCCCACTATGGTGGTGTAGTTTATAAACATGCAATTTTCTTAATAAAACTTTTTTGTATACTAATACATTTTTTATATATATTTTAATTTGACCTTTATATATATAAAGGCTGAAATTTTGACATTTAGTATAGAATATTTGGATCTTTAACGCACTATTTTTTTAAAAGGAATTTATTGGCAATCTTAAAGGATATTAAAGGAAAAACATTTTAAAGGACATATTTGACATCTTTTGATCCTTACAGGATAAAATAAAAACAATACAAAATATTTTACAACTCTTCTTGTTCTTCTGACATACAATTTGTCATTGTTGTGGTAGCAGGAGTATTTTTAAATATTTTTTGAAAAATGTACTTCTTAGACAATTTGAATTCCTTAAAAAGGGACACAGGATCAGGAAATGAAAAACTGAAAACACAGTTTTTCTCCATTAAATTTATAGTTTCAGACGTATATCATCCGGTTCGTGTCTAACGATTTTTTTCTCTATTTGTCGGACGGTGTAATATGTCGTCCACCTTTTGTTTTTTATGAGGCAAATAATAAATAACAACTTTCAGAGAATTTACATTTGTATCAACTTTGCGATTCCCAACTCAGATTACTATTTAAAATCGGCAGATATATATATAAGCAAAAAACTTCGGCTACCTCAATTATTTCACCAGTTTTTTTTTTTAAATTTTTTATTTGGACAAAATTTTGGTTTTTTCATCAATTTTTTTTGAAAATTTTTTTCAACAAAAGTTTTTTTTTATACACATTTTCGTTCAGCAAATTTATTTGTTATACTTTTTCATAGTAATGGTTCAGAACAATCGAATTTCCAATTTTTAATAATTTAGAGTAGAGGTCTGCCTTGTACCATTTTTAGCCCAGCTAAAATGGGGTTAATAATGTCCTGGAAATTTAAAATTGTAAATCAACAGTTATTTCTTTGAACTGTGAAATTAATGATTAGAAAATGGGGTACCTATAGCCATAAAAACTTGCAGTTTTAATCCTCATTTGGTATTTGTTAAATTTGAAATTTCGTTATAAACTATATTTGAAATTTTTAATATTATCCAATCTTAATAAAATTCGTTTTCGAAATTCATTTAATTATATTTTTATCTACTTAGTTTGATGACTAATGTTTAACAATGTATTTACTTCTTGTTTATATTTGTATTTTGTTATAGATATACTCAAAATAAGAACATGATTCACATTCATTGTGTTAAAACAAAATTAGGGAAAATAATAGCCAACCTTAATAAATAAGAGTTTTGTGTCGAATCTTATATAACCCCTACCAATATAATACAGTCATGTATTGTTGTGAATTTTGTATACAATATTTATCTGAGTTGCTACTCCCTAATTCGATTCCAAGGGAAATCGTTTCAAATTACAATGTATTTATTACAAAATTTCGAACATTGACAAGATATTTTTCGTTTTATAATTTCTTTTACTATAAAATATTAATGGTAAATTTCATCTTGTAAGATCCATGCATTCAAATTTATTGCGATCAAATATATGATCAAAGCGATAAAGTAATAAACCTGAACAATTTCTGCCGTTTTCGATTTTTCATGATTTTTTTAAAACAAAAAAATTGTTATTTTCAAATAAAAAATTTATTTTTTTGCTTTAATTTGTTATTATAATTCCGATACTACTGAGCCGATTGTAACTTAATTTATATATAGCATAGGAGAAATGTTTTCAATATTCATTCGATCGAAAGATGAACACTAACTACTCAATTTTATGTATATTAAACAAAAAACTAAAATTTTGTGAAATTGAGCGAATTCACTTAATTGTGAACAAATTCGAAAACAATACATGGATTTTTATGTTCGATATCTCATTTTGTTCCCATTACATGTGGCTTTGCGATCCGGTAGCAAATCTGAACAATTTCTGCTGCTTTCGATTTTTCATGATTTTTTTAAAACAAAAACATTTTTATTTTCACATAAAAAATATATTTTTTGCTTAATTTTTTTATTATAACTCCGAAACTTCTGAGCCGATTGAAACGCAATATATATATGAAAATTTGTATATAGCATGGAGAAAATGTTTTCAAAATCCAATCAATCGAAAGAAGCACACTAACTACTCAATTCTATGTATATTAAACAAAAAACTAAAATTTTGTGAAATTGAGCGAATTCACTTAATTGTGAATAAATTCGAAAAGAATCCATCGATTTTTATAATCGATATCTTATTTTTCCCCACTGCATGTGGCTTTGCGATCAAGCAAAAAAAACTGATTAATTTCTGCCGCTTTCAATTTTTTATGATTTTTTTAAAACAAAAAAAAATTTCACATAAAAAATATATTTTTTTTCTTGAATTTGTTATTATAACTCCGAAACTACTGAGCCGATTGAAACACAATATATACAAAAATTTTTATATAGCATGAACAAAATGCCTTTAAAATTCAATCAATCAAAAGAAGAGCACTAACTACTCAATTATATGTATATTAAACAAAAATTTAAAATTTTGTGAAATTGAGCGAATTCACTTAATTGTAAATAAATACGAAAATTATCCATCGATTTGTATGGTCAATATCTCATTTTGTTCCCATTATATGTGGCTTTGCAATCAAGTAATAAACCTCATTAATTACTGACGTTTTAAATTTTTCATGATTTTTTTAAAACAAAAAAAAATTATATTTTCACATAAAAAATATATTTTTTTCTTCAAATTATTATTAGAACTCCGAAACTATTGAGCCGATTGAAATACAATATATATATGAAAATTTGTGCATAGTATGGAGAAAATGTTTTCAAAATTCAATCAATCAAAAGAAGAGCACTAACTACTCAATTTTATGTATATTGAACAAAAAACTAAAATTTTGTGAAATTGAGCGAATTCACTTAATTGTGAAAAAATTCGAAAAAAATACATGGATTTTTATGATCGATACCTCATTTTATTCCCATTACATGTGGCTTTGCGATCCGGTAGCAAATCTGAAAAATTTCTGCTGCTTTCGATTTTTCATGATTTTTTTAAAACAAAAATATTTTTATTTTCACATAAAAAATATATTTTTTGCTTAATTTTTTTATTATAACTCCGAAACTTCTGAGCCGATTGAAACGCAATATATATATGAAAATTTGTATATAGCATGGAGAAAATGTTTTCAAAATCCAATCAATCAAAAGAAGAGCACTAACTACTCAATTTTATGTATATTAAACAAAAAACTAAAATTTTGTGAAATTGAGCGAATTCACTTAATTGTGAACAAATTCGAAAACAATACATGGATTTTAATGATCGATATCTCATTTTGTTCCCATTACATGTGGCTTTGCGATCCGGTAGTAAATCTGAACAATTTCTGCTGCTTTCGATTTTTCATGATTTTTTTAAAACAAAAAAAATTTTTATTTTCACATAAAAAATATATTTTTTTCGTAATTTTTTTATTATAACTCCGAAACTTCTGAGCTGATTGAAACGCAATATATATATATATGAAAATTTGTTCATAGTATGGGGAAAATGTTTTCAAAATTCAAGTAATCGAAAGAAGTACACTAACTACTCAAGTGTATATATATTAAACAAAAAACTAAAAATTTTGTGAAATTGAGCGAATTCACTTAATTGTGCACAAATTCGAAAAAAATACATTGATTTTTACGATCAATATCTTATTTTGTTCGCATTACATGTGGCTTTGATCAAGCAAAAAACATGATTAATTTCTGCCGTTTTAAATTTTTCACGATTTTTTTAAAACAAAAAAAAATTTCACATAAAAAATATATTTTTTGCTCAATTTTTCTATTATAACTCCGAAACTTCTGAGCCGATTGAAACGCAATATATATATATGAAAATTTGTATATAGCATGGAGAAAATGTTTTCAAAATTCAATCAATCGAAAGCAGAACACTAACTACTCAATTTTATGTATATCAAACAAAAAACTAAAATTTTGTGAAATTGAGCGAATTTACTTAATTGTGAACAAATTCGAAAATAATCCATCGATTTTTAAAATCGATATCTCATTTTCTCCCCATTGCATGTGGCTTTGATCAAGCAAAAAACCTGATTAATTTCTGCCGTTTTCAATTTTTCATGATTTTTTTAAAACAAAAAAAAAATTTATTTTCACATAAAAAATATATTTTTTGCTTAATTTTTTTATTATAATTCCAAAACTACTGAGCCGATTGAAACGCGATATACATAGGAAAGTTTGCACATAGCATGGAGAAAATGTTTTTAAAATTAATTCCATCGAAAGAAGAGGACTAACTACTCAATTTTATGTATATTAAACAAAAAACTAAAATTTTGTGAAATTGAGCGAATTCACTTAATTGTGAACAAATTCGAAAATAATCCATGGATTTTTATAATCGATATCTCATTTTGTCCCCATTGCATGTAGCTTTGATCAAGCAAAAAATCTGATTAATTTCTGCCGCTTTCAATTTTTCATGATTTTTTTAAAACAAAAAAAAAATTCACATAAAAAATATATTTTTTTTCTTGAATTTGTTATTATAACTCCGAAACTACTGAGCGGATTGAAACACAATATATAAACGGATTAAAGGTTATTTAAATTTAAATTTTTCTAAGTTTACTTTAATTATATAGGACTAACAGTTTTTGAGTTATCTTTAATTATGTGGAGAGACGTCTAAAGAAATTCACAATTTTACTTATTTTTTTTTTAAAAAAAACCTCTCCATAGAATTTAAAATTTGATCCATATTTGTACTACTGGTATCACATTATGTACATCAAAATTGTGCAATGGTTTAAAAAGACTCTAAAATTTTTTTCGTTTTTTTTGCCCTGTATTTTAGGCATATTCTTCATAATATTTTTGAGTATCCTAAAGTTATTATGTTGTATAAAGTTTTGGTGAAGAAATTGAGAAAATCTTGAGGATGTTTGCACTATATAATATAATGATAGCACAAGTGGGTTATCAAGTAATCAGGCGGCTTTTAAAAACCTATTTCAAACAACACACAAACATATGGATATCACTAAATCGGGCCCGCTAACTCCAAAGAACATTAACATTGTAGAAATTACAAACGGCATGACAAAACCATATATAGCCTTAACACTTATGGTGAAGGGTGTAAAAACGGAAGCTAATTGCTTGAAAACTACATTTTTTTTTATATAAAACTAGACTTCTTACAAACGCCATGAAACCTACTGACTAATGTCATTACTTTTTTTTTTTTTCTTATGGGCAAAAAATATTATTATTAAAAAAAAATAATCTTTATGAAATACATAACGATAAGTTAAGTTTTTCTTTCTCCTTTTCATGTGGCTGAAATTGAGCTGAAATATTTTCTTAAATTATTTTTTGTTCAAAAAATTCTATAATTTTTTTAGTTTCAGTTCAAACCAGGATTCATCTGGTTGTTGCTAATAAATTTTAATACATTTAATTATTTAAAAAAAAATATGAAAATTTCTGTTAAAATATTTCTATTACAATTGTTGTGTAATAGTTTAACTTTAATAACAGCTCAGTGGTGTTTTACTTATCGATCGGTTTCTAAAACTCGTGTTCAATGGAATAATGGTCAGCGTATGGTGACGAGGAGAAATTTTTTTGGTTTCATCAAATATAAATATGAACCATATGCCTATTCAACAGTGCAGGTAAAATATTTCAATGTAAAACTGATGAAAAAAAAAAACTAAAAGTACGAGCATATAACAAAAGAAGAGAGAAAAATGTGTTTGATAATGACAAAGACAAATTTTATTCAGTCTAGCCAACACAAAGGCGGTAGCTAGGTAATCTTGGCTGTGGTTCCTTTTTTAGAAATATTGAAAATACATTACAAAATTTGGAGATATTGTCAGAAAATTTAATTTTTGTGACTTTGTGCACTTAATTAATCCTACTACAGTAATTTCTGGATGGATTTTAAATTCCTAATTATATAATATTATTGGGTATGAATTGAATTGCGGGATTTATATTAGATGGCTTATATTTTGAACTGGGGTTTTGTTTTTAATAACAAAACAAAGAATTGAATTGCATTGCTCCATGAATATTGTTGTCCAATTCAATAAGAGCTACTCAGGCAGCAATTTAAAAAGCTTTGCAAGCAGCAGGCTTCATCCAAAAGCAAGAAAATCGAGGAGGCATTACTCTACGAAGATTGTTGCCAAACTCAACAAGAGCTGGCAAAAAATTTTTCGGAGCAACGCAAGCAGCGATTTCAAAAAGTCTGCGACCAGCAGAATTCATCCAAAAGCGTTAAACTGGGAACTATACAAATTGAAGCTGAGAGACCTTTTAGGATGATTTTTCATGTCCAAGATTATGTTTGAACGTTATAAAAGAATATGAGTTTTGCAACGAATCATACGTGAAGCCGGGCCGGACACTAGAGCCAAATATACATGGCACTAAGGTAATTATAAGTTTTTGAAGGGAGCACAAGGGTTCTGAAATCTAGCCTTACCATCACATGGAACCTTTAGCGAGGCAAGCAATTGCTGAAAACCGCCCAGAATGTCCGAACAAACAAAAAATCGTAATAAAATGATTGGGAAGTTTTGCCTCACCCTCTTTATAGTCCAAACCTTGCCCCGTCTGCCTGCTATTTGTTTCGATCGATGCAGAACGCTCTTTCTGAGATACGCTTCACTTTGGAACATTCAAGTCTACGATTGAAGCTAAACTTGGGCAACTTAAATACCTTTGCACAGTGGGGCAGAATCGAAATTTTTTGGAAATAAATCTGTCATTTCTAAACGGCTGGTCCGATCGCAATAATATTTAAATTGGGCGTAGACAAGGAGTATTCTAGTTTAAATTATTAAAATGGGCCCTACTAATGCTCCAGGGGCGGCGCTATGGTGGATCAATGTAGGGTACCTTCGACATGTAAAACTTTTAAACACGTGCTATTTTTTTATAGAAGACAAATCATTTTTCTTTGCACTCCATTTTATGAATAATGCCATGCATTGCTTTACAGAATTAATGTATATTATCAACAAAAGGCAAATTTTTTGTGAATGCATTCAAAAGCACAAAATAGAGCATTCTATCCATTCTCTGGTCTGGACTATAAGGCGAGTGAGGAAAATCTTTACAACCACTTCATTCTAAATGGTTTTTGACAGATATTGCAACATGAGGCTGATCGTTGTCATGATGGAATATCACGGTTTAATTAAACGAATCAGTTGGATTCGGTAGAGCTTCCCCGTGATGGCCGGTTCTGATTTCAGCAGCTCATAATATTTATGACCGTTTTTCTCTCACCAAATGCATATTGGTGGGAGAAAATGACAAATGGCATTGATGTCGATTGGTCTATATTAAGCAACATGTTTTGTTTTCAATATTTCAAAACAATTTTAAGTTTTTTGAAATAAATTTATTTGCAAAAAAAAACTAGATTTTATATCCTTCTTCTGTATAAAAGAGAAACTACGACGACCTTTTTTATTCATCTTCTGAATAATTAAGGCAAACAATCCACTTGTCCTAACATCGCGTTTTTTATGTTTTACATGGCGAGGTCCTTAACAATGCTCTGTACATTTAGGACAGTTGCCTTCGCAAAAAAAGCAACAATATTTCAAAATAAAGGCATATGATTGAAGCTAAAATTGAAATTCGCAAAGACCTACGACTGAAGCTGAACCACATAAAAAACTAGGATTGAAGCTAAAATTTAACTATATATAGACCTACGATTGAAACTAAAATTAAACTACATGAAGTCCTACGATTGAACCTAAAATTGAACTACATAAAGACATATGATTGAAGCTACGATTAAACATATGATTGAAGGTAAAATTTACCCTTTTTTTCTTTAGTTGGTGTCTGTTAGACTACACGTCAGTCACAGAGGGTTAAGACCCATCAGTTACATTTTTTATTAAACAATACCGAGATGAATTTAAATAAAATTGAATATATTATTAAATTTCTATTATTACAATTAGTTTCTAATGGTTTGAGCTTTGTAACAGCTCAGTGATGTGATCGTTTAGAAGAGGTTAATAAAACTCGCTTAGAAATGAATAAAGGTGAACGTGCGATGACTAGGAAACTTTTTTTTGGTTTAATCAAGAATAAAAATGTACCTTATATTTACACAACAGTGCAGGAAGTTAATTTAATATAAATATAATTGAAGCTAAATTGAACTACATCAAGACCTATGACTGAAGCTAAAATTTAACTACTTCAAGACCTACAATTGAATAGCTACATGCTGTTTTATTCCAAAAAATTTTATCTTTCCAGTACTATACTGACTACGAACGAGTTAGTGTTTGCTGTGATGGTTATAATAAAGTTAGTGATACCACATGTGAGCCCATCTGCAATCCATCGTGTTCAAAAAATGCCGAATGTGTAGCGCCAAATCAATGTAATTGTGTCAGTGGTTACGAAGACACCTACAGCAGTGGATACGAGCCAATATGCAAGAGTACAGAAGATACTACAGAAGGGACTACAGAAGAGACTACAGAAGAGACTACAGAAGAATCTACAGAAGAGACTACTGAAGAGACAACAGAAGAGTCTACAGAAGAGTCTACAGAAGATACTACTGATGAGACAACAGAACAGTCTAAAGAAGACACAACAGAAGAGACTACAGAAGAGACTACAGAAGAATCTACAGAAGAGACTACTGAAGAGACAACAGAAGAGTCTACAGAAGAGTCTACAGAAGAGACTACTGAAGAGACAACAGAACAGTCTAAAGAAGACACAACAGAAGAGACTACAGAAGAGACTACTGAAGAGTCTACAGAAGAGACTACTGAAGAGACAACAGAAGAGTCTACAGAACAGTCTACAGAAGAGACAACAGAACAGTCTACAGAAGAGTCTACAGAAGAGACTACTGAAGAGACAACAGAAGAGTCTACAGAACAGTCTACAGAAGAGACTACTGAAGAGACAACAGAAGAGTCTACAGAACAGTCTACAGAACAGTCTACAGAACAGTCTACGGAAGAGTCTACAGAAGAGACTACTGAAGAGACAACAGAAGAGTCTACAGAACAGTCTACAGAAGAGACTACAGAAGAGACTACTGAAGAGACAACAGAAGAGTCTACAGAACAGTCTACAGAAGAGACTACTGAAGAGACAACAGAACAGTCTACAGAAGAGACAACAGAAGAGTCTACAGAACAGTCTACAGAAGAGACAACAGAAGAGACTACAGAAGAGACAACAGAAGAGTCTACAGAACAGTCTACAGAACAGTCTACAGAAGAGTCTACAGAAGAGACTACTGAAGAGACAACAGAAAAGTCTACAGAACAGTCTACAGAAGAGACTACAGATGAGACTACTAAAGAGACAACAGAAGTGACAACAGAAGAGTCTACAGAAGAGTCTACAGAAGAGACTACAGAAGAGTCTACAGAACAGTCTACAGAAGAGACAACAGAAGAGACTACAGAAGAGACAACAGAAGAGTCTACAGAACAGTCTACAGAAGAGTCTACAGAAGAGACTACTGAAGAGACAACAGAAGAGACTACAGAAGAGACAACAGAAGAGTCTACAGAACAGTCTACAGCAGAGTCTACAGAACAGTCTACAGAAGTGACAATAGAAGAGACTACAGAAGAGACAACAGTAGAGTCTACAGAAGAGACTACAGAAGTGTCTACAGAACAGTCTACAGAAGAGACAACAGAAGAGACAACAGAAGAGACTACAGAAGAGACAACAGAAGAGTCTACAGAACAGTCTACAGAAGAGTCTACAGAAGAGACTACTGAAGAGACAACAGAAGAGACTACAGAAGAGACAACAGTAGAGTCTACAGAAGAGACTACAGAAGTGTCTACAGAAGAGTCTACAGAAGAGACAACAGAAGAGTCCACAGAAGGGACTAGAGAAGAGACAACGGAAGAGTCTAAAGAAGAGTCTACAGAAAAGACTACTCTAGAGACTGCAGAAGAGACTACAGAAGAGACTACAGAGGAGTCCACAGAAGAGACTGCAGAAGAGACTACAGAAGAGACTACAGAAGACGCCACAGAAGAGACTACAGAAGAGACTACAGAAATTGAACCAAAAACTACAACAGATTTTGAGATTACTTCCCCAACTGAATTAAAACAAACTACTGCCAGCTCTTTGCAATCAGCCGATATTTGCCATGAAAATTGTCAATGTTGGCAGGAAATTGATGAATATGGTCCCTTAGTTACAAAACAATGTTCACGCATATGTGTGGATGCCAATGACAAACCTTGTCTGGATTTAAAACATTGCCAATGTGATGTTGCCAAAAATCAGTTAGTCTGTCATATCTTCGAGGAATCAATGGAAGCTGATGATGATCCATTTTACTACATGTGTGCTTTGCAACATTCTAAAGCCATCACATTTAAGACCCTGGAGGAGGGCAAGAGCAATGAAATGATAAGTTTACCACCTGCCAAACCTACAGATTTTCCCTTGTGGGGAACAGCCTTAGTGGGAGTATTGGTGGTAGTAAGTGCAATAGGTGGCATGTTATATGTGCGTTTCAAGAAAGTAGAAGGTGAGTAGTTGCATAAAATACTATAGGTTGATTTTTTATTATTGAATACTTATTTTTTTAATTTTCTAGAACCCATTATGGACTACGAGGTGTGAAATTAAATAACAATTACTTTAAAGAAAACAATTTATGAAATTATATTTATCGAAAAAAATATATTTTTTACTAAAAGAAATTATCTATATATGTATATAAAAATGAAATGGTCCATGTATGTAATGGCATCACGTGAGAACGGCTGGAGCGATTTCCTCCCAAACTTGTTTAATTCTTAGTTTCAGCTCTGTCACAGTGCTTTGATTCTAGGCATTATTTGCATAAACTTTACGGTCAATTTTAATATATTTGATACTGATCTGGCAAATCATCATGAAAAGACTGACGCTTGAACAACGCCAACAAATTATTAAACTTTTACTTTGGAAATCAATCATTGATTCGACTATTTATAGACGACTATTTTATCGAAATATTCTGTTCGGCGATGAGGTTAATTTTCATTTTTGGCATATGGAGTGAGACCAATCGACAACATACACTACATACTGCTTTACATACAAAAAAAAAATGCACCGTTTGGTGTGGTTTACACACTGGTGGCACATCGGACCTTATTACTTCAAAAATGATTATAGAGCTCGCTTTAGGTCAATGGAAATCGATATTGCACCATGATAAATGATTTTGTGTTTAGAAATATGGATGAGATTGATGTGGGCCAGATGTTGTTTCAACGGGATGAAGCTACGTGCCATAATGTGACTGCAACCAAAAATTTACTGAAATAAAAATTTGGCAATAACTTGGTTTCGAGTATTGTCATCCAAGGTCATGCGATTTGACACATCTCGATTATTTCCTGTAGGCCAACATAAAGTCACTGGTTTATGCTGATACACCAGCAACAACTGACACCTTGGAGGCCAAAATTGTTCATGTTATTCGTGGAATAAGACCAGCAATGTTCGATAAACTGGCCCAAAATTTGATGCCTAGAATGCGCTTTATGAAGAACAGCCGCGTTGGCCATATGCCCGAATTCATTTTCAAATGTTAATGCCATGTAGTGATTTTTCGAAACTAAAACTGATTTCCAGAGCAGGCAAGGTTTGTGAATCTCTTGAAGGTTAGATATAATTTAATCAATACAACTTTATTTTATTTTGTAAGAAAAAAAAAAAAACTAAATTTATATCACAATTAACTTGTAGTTATAATGTAAAAGAAACACTTCAATTATTTTGGAATACACTGGGTGGAACGTTCGTGATAGGTAAATCCAGGATTACAAATACATCTATTGGGACTATAACAAATACCATTGTCACATTTTCTAAAAAAAAATACAAAATCATCATCATTATCAATAAATTAAGGAAATACCTCACAAACTTACTGATAACAACTCGCCTGACAGACACCATCCTTTATGTCAAAACCCGGAATACAAAAGCAATCATTAGGTCTACGGCAAGTGCCACCACTGCCGCAGTCAGGCTGACACACTGGCTGGCAATCGTTGTCGGTTAGCAAATAACCCTTAATACAGCCGCAGACTTCGGGTTCGGTGCAATTGTGCAAACGATTTGTGCCACAGCCCCTGCTGCAAATGGGACGACAGAACTTACGTGATTCATCCAATTTAAAGCCGGGATCACATTGACAACTGCCATCTAAATAGCAGCGACCATTTAAACAGCCCATGGGGCAAGTGAACACACAGTCTCCATTGTCATTGGCCACATACTCATCATAGCACTCGCACATGCCGGGTGCAATGCAACGGCCATTTTTACAGTTGTCACACACCGGACGACACAAGGTCTTGCCGCGCCAACGCATGGCCTGATAACCCTTGCAGCAGATCTCTATGTACACTGAGCCAGCAATTTTGTTATCCTGCTTTTTCTCAGCATCCGGATATTTATCTAAAGCATCCATGCTACAAAATGAAACCTGGTAATGCAAAATTGATTCCTACCATATTCAAAAATAACTTTATACTTACGGCACCCATATGTGGCACTTGTGCTGCAACGTATGCCCATTATTTTCCATGGTAATGTTAGAATTTTGTTGCTCCTCCACAATGCTGGAGGAAATCCAGCCATTGGGATTATTTCTACCCAAATTACGATTATTTCGATTGTAATAAGTATTATCCATATTTTGTTGGTTTTGACTTTTCTCTCGTTCGCCTCTTCTGCGACCCGAGCCAGCAGCTGCATATTCATTTTGATAATTTTCCCCATAGCCATCTGACTGCTGGTAGTTATTCCCCAAACGTTGGCCATTTCTATTATTTGGTCCATTTCTGGCATCGAAACTATTTTGATACTCATTTTCCCCCATCATTATATCGCCATAAGGTTGATTATAATTTTTGGCACACAATAGCTGTAGTTGGGCCAATATCAAGCCCACAATTATGGCCATAATTGGCACCTTAATTATGTAACTATTTCCTAACATTTCACTTTATAAAATATAATAATAACTTGCTCTCTTTCAACACTTTAAAGTGTAACTAAATTGTTTGAAAAATATTATTTTTCACTAGAATTTAATTAGGGAAATTCTCACTCAATGTCTGATCTTGGCTGCTTATTTACTGATAATATTTGTTTTGTGTTTTGATTTTTTTTTTCAAAAACTTATTTTCAAGAGGAACTGTTTTGTTTCCATAATGAGCTTGAGCTTAACATTGATTTCTATATAGTGAAGGTTTTCGTAGAAACAAATGTACTCACACTCGCTTTAAGTTTACACTAACAACTTAGTTCGTTTATCAATTTGAAACTTATTAACTAAACTATAATAATTTATTTAAATTTAAATTAACAGGGCGATTCGCTGAAAAATAAATTAAACTAATTTAAGCCCAACCAAAGCTGGGCTTGAAATTAAACAACTTTTATTGAAATATATATTTAATAACAACAGAATTGGTACTGAGCTAGCACTGAATTAGAACCAAACTATATCATGAACCTGAACTTCAAATTGAACTAGAACATGAACGTGCGATTCTCAGCGAGTTGTTAAGTTTTCCCTAATTTATTTGACACGTAAAAAACATAAGGTAGACATGTTATATATCAATGGATAGAAGATTTTGTCTACTTTTCAAAAATGTATATAACTTTTGACAATTAAAAAATTCATGGAATACTTTTTTGAAAAATATGACAAAAAATGCTTTTTATTGAATTTTGCATAGATTTTTATTTATGAATATTTTTTAATGAAATTTCACAGTTATGTAGATTTTTCTATATAAAATGGAAAAATAAAAACAAATTTTAAAACTCGTAATCAAGTATCCCGCAATTCCCAAAAAAAATCTTGAAAAATCCCAAAAATGGGATTTTTTCGTTTTTTGGCTATAATATCCATAATAGGGGCGGGGTTATCGGAAACCTTTACAAAATAATTAAGAACTTATTGGGTCATCTAAAATAGGTTTTTATATTTTGATATCGAGTATGCGATTTGAGAATTTTTGCCCTAAAGTTGAATTTTACATGAAAAAATAGGCATTATTTGAATGGACCTGATCCCGTCGGTATCAAAAATTATAAATGTTTTTTTCATTTAAAATATTTGGCGTAAAGTTAGCTTTTCAAAAAGTACAAATTCATTATTTATTCTCTTAGAAAATTTTTAGATAACTTAAAAAGAATAAAAGTACTTTTTTTCCCAAAAAAATTGCGAAAAATCGCCTTTTTTAATTTTTTTATATTCAAATGTATGTAACTTTGGACTCAGTCATTCTTTCTTTATTTGATATATAGATCTATTGTTAATCCTATAAAAGAAAAATGGTTAAAATCGGGGAATATTTGTAACCGTGGTCACCAAAAAACTGGAGTAGGGTGCGTAAAAATGTTGAAAATTAAATTTTCAAATGCGAATATCTCCTAAGCTATGAGAGATAATTGATAGCTACGGTTTTGGTTTTATGTAGTGCTCGACGAGGATATTCTGTATGTGTAATTTTTCTTAAATCGGAACGAAGAAATAGTATCATTTTAAAAATTGAACATAACCGAGGTGTCCTACTTTGGCGTAAGGGTTTCGAAGTTACAGATTTATTTCCCTCTTTTTATACCCTTCACCATGAGTGGCAAGGGTATATATAAGTTTGTCATTCCGTTTGTAATTTCCACATTTTTCATTTGCGACCCCATAAAGTATATATATTCTGGATCGTTATAGATAGCGGAATCGATATAGCCATGTCCGTCTGTACGTCTGTGTGTTGAAATCAACTTTCCGAAGCCCCCAAATATCTTACATACACGATTCATACATCAATATCTCCGAAATTCTTCCGGCTCGGTCGCTATTTAAAATCGAGAAAATCGGTCCACAAATGGCTGAGATATATTTGGTGAAGGATATATAAGATTCGACACAGCCGAATATAGCTCTCTTACTTGTTGACAACTGAGTTAGGTCTTTGATAAGAGAGTTTCCGCTTTATTTGTATATGACATAAAAATGCGGGATTTTTTCCAATTTTTTGCTTTTATTTTGAAACAGAGAGAAAGTTTTGCATCGATCGAAGCAAATAGTATTCGGACGGGGTAACGTCTGGACTGTTTTATCGCAAAATAGTGTTTAGCGATGATTCTAATTTTTGACTTAACGGGTTTGTTAATAAACAAAACTGCCGCATAAGGAGTGAGTCTACCCGTAACATAACCCACAGACACCATTACGTCCAAAAACGTTCCTCGTTTGAAGCGCTTTACGCGCCGAAGGCATCAACGGACCTTATTTCTTTAAAAATGAAGCCTTAGCTCTCATTATGGTCAATGGCGATCGTTACCATGACCAATGATTTGTTTTTGAAAATATGGATACCATTGATCCGGGCGAGATGTGGTTTCAACAGGATGACGCTACGTGCCATACGGCGACCGCAACCATCGATATATTGAAACCAAAATATGACTATATGTGGATTTCGAGGAATGGATGTGTCAATTCGCCTCCAAAGTCTTTCGATTTGATACTGGTTTATGCTGATAAACCAGCAATTATTGACGCTTTGGAGCTCAACATTGTTCATGTCATTCGTGACATACGTTCAGCAATGCTAGAAAAACTGGACGTCCAGAATGCGCTATATAAAGACCTACGATTGAAGCTAAAATTGAACTACATAAAGACCTGCGACTGAAGCTAGAATTTAACTGGAAAAACCCCTACGATTGAAGCTTAAACTGATCTACATATAGCAATAGGCTTGAAATTAAAATTAAATTACAGAAAGACATACGATTGAAGCTAAAATTGAACTATATAAAGACCTACAATTGAAGTTCAAATTAAACTATATAAAGCCCTACTACTGAAGGTAAAATTTAACTGCATAAAGACCTACGATTGAAGCTAGAATTGAACTACATAAAGGCCTACGATTGAAGCTAAAATTAATTTACAGACAGACCTATGATTGAAGCTAAAATTAATCTATATAAAGCTCTACTATTGAAGATAAAAGTGAACTACAAAAAGGCCTAAGATTGAAGCTAAAATTGAGGTACATAAGGACCTACCATTGAGGCTAAAATTGAACTCCGTAAGGACCTACGACTGAACTACATAAGGGCCTACGATTGAAGCTAAAATTGAACTCCATAAGACCTACGATTGAAGCTAAAATTGGACTACATAAAGACCTACGATTGAAGCTAAACCTAATCTACATAAAGACCTACGAGTGAAGCTTAAATTGAACTACATAAATTCCTACTATTGAAGCTAAAATTGAACTAAGTAAAGGCCTACGATTGAACTATATAAGGGCCTACGATTGAAACCAAAATTGAACTACATAAGGACCTACGATTGAAGCTAAAATTTTACTACATAAAGACCTACTGTTGAAGCTAAAATTTAAATAAATAAAGGCCTTCGATTGAAGCCGAAATTGAACTACATAAAGACCTATGTTTGGAGTAAAAATTTAAGTACATAAACACCTACGATTGAACCTAAAATTTAACTTCATGAAGACCTACGACTTAAGCTGAAATTGAACTACATAAAGACCTATGATTAGAGCTAAAATTGAACTACATAAACACCTACGATTGAAGCTAAAATTTAATTTTATGATGACCTATGACTGAGCCTGTAGTATAACCTGAATCAGAACTATACCTGTCTTCCAATTCCTGTTCTGTACACAAAATGTCTTACATGAATTGAGTTTTTACCAGCTGATAAGTGTTATATTTTTGTTTGACTAATTAGTTGGCAATTTCTAATTAAGTGAGCGTTTAATCTGATTATTTAAAAATGTCTAATCAATGAAATACGTTTTAATCTTATTTAAAATAATTCTATTGCAAATCTAACATCACAATATTGACATTCCGAAGGCCAGTTATCAAGTACAAATTGAAAAATTTGCTAAAATATTAAATCATTTGAGCTAGCACAACAAAATTAATTAGTTGGATTGCAGTACTTTTAAAGAGAAGTTAAGCGGTAATTATAAAATTAAATCAAATACAAATGATTTGCAAATTAAATTTCTTGCAATGGACTACGAGCTGTTTAGTCTTACTGTGCTTAGTTAGCAAAGTTCAGCCGGAGCATGATTTCGATGATGATATCTCAGATACTTATATACTACAAAGGCCGCCTTACAAAATGGATCCACCTTATAGAAATCCTTATAAGCCGGTAAGAAAACATATACAAACTAAAAAGAAACCACAACAACACTTTGCCAGCACTACCGAGGCATTGTGTGTTAGAAATTTAAAAAAGAAAAAGGCTGAAGAGGAAAGAGAAAATCCTACCAAAAAAGTTGTGCCCAGTGGTAATCGTTGGCATGGTCCGGTACAATATGGCGAATATATGGGAACAACTAAACGACATAAAGGACGAAGTACTAGAATACGAGTTATTTCTCCGGTGGAAAGAAAATTGCATAAATGCTACAAATGGGTTAAGTAAGTGAGTTTAATTAGGAAACCTTATTTATATTAATTAATTTCAGTTCCCAGGAGCTTAAAAAATATACCTGGCCTGCTATTATCCAAACTATAGAAAGCAAAGACTTGTATCACATTGAAATATGCTGTCCCGATTTTGGACCTATACGTTATATGGGCAATACCTTGTGTCGTCCTTTTTGCTCTAGCTGCCGTAATGGCGACTGTATTGCTCCCGAAAAGTGCCGTTGTTTTGATGGCTTTGTTTTGACTGATAATGATGAGTGCGTCTTTACCTGTCCGATTTCCTGTTTAAATGGCCGTTGCAATTTATTGATGGGCAGTTGTTTGTGCAACAATGGCTACAAGTTGGATGAGACTAAACAATTTTGCCGACCTATCTGTAGTTCGGGCTGTGGCATGAATCCTTTGCACAATTGCACTGCTCCAGAGGTTTGTGGTTGTGTGAAGGGCTACTCGTTGACCGACAATGACTGTCAGCCAATTCCAAGAGGTTGAAAAGCTAGAAACAATAAACTTGTTAATGTTTGTAATAAAATAGATTAAATAAAGTTTGAAATAAAACTAACCTAAAAAATGTTCCAATTGCTTAAGTTTCCCATCATTTATTTCAAAAGAATATAGGTTTGTAACATTCTCTTTAGTGAAGGCCTCGATTCTCTTAATACATTTATTCTTATCTCTTTAAACATAAAGCTGCTTTTGAACAATACTTTGTTTGAGTAAATACAAGACACCGACGATTGATTCAGTTACTCGTTAGACCTTACACAATTAACAACACAAAACACACACAAAATCAGAGGAAATACAATTTCAGAATCTTAAGAATTATGAAAAATTTACGCGATTTTGCAATCAAAACAATCTTATCTCTTGTATTTTTATGCTCATTCATCCATACAATACAAACGGAACATCATACAACAAAATACACAACCACGACAACAACAAAACAACCAATAATACGAACGCCGGGACTGTCTCTGCCGCAAAGACATTCCAATCCTCCAAAGTGTACCAAAGAAGTGCCGTAAGTTAAAATCCAAAAACAGAATGGAAACAGAAATAAAATTATTTTTTTTTTACAATTTTCAGTGCCATTTTCTTTCAGTTTGAAAAAGATATCCAAGTAATAGGCAACAGTTCTCTAAATCCACACTTTAATTTAATTGAAGTCTGTTGCGAGGGCTTCAAACGTTATGACTTTGATTGGACCAAATGTGTACCGGATTGTGGACAAAAATGTCAACGTAATGGTTTCTGTCTAGAAGGAGGTGTATGTCAATGTTTCGATGATTTTGTATTAAATCATCGCAATGATTGTGTACCCACTTGTCCCTTGGGCTGTCCTAATGGCCAGTGTTATCTTAACGGTACCTGTGTTTGCAACAAGGGTTATGATCTGGATCCAACAAAGAAATACTGTGAACCAAACTGCACCCTGGGCTGTGTTCGCAATGAAGTATGTGATGCGCCCGATACATGCGTCTGTGCCGAGGGTTATGCCAAGGCCACACAAACGAATGTGGCCCAAATGGGTTGTCAGCCGGTGTGTATACCCGACTGTGGCTTTGGCCATTGTGTGGGACCTAATCAGTGTGAGTGTTTTCCGGGTTATCAACAGAGAGCCAATAGCTCGGTATGCGAGAGCAATTGTTATTTGTAAGTCAATTTCATAGAAGTTTTAATGTGAATAATATTAAGTATAAATTATTTCAGACGCTGTGAAAATGGTTTTTGTGCTAATCGTACTGGCTGCATTTGCCAGGATGGCTATAAATATGATGTAAATACTACCTCATGTTTGCCGGATTGTGGTGATGATTGTGAGAATGGGGTTTGTACGGCACCAGGCTTTTGCAGATGTTTCAATGGCTATCAGCGTAATGGATCCAAGTGTGAAGCCATATGTGAACAGTAAGTATATGTTCTAGAACAGAACTCTGTTCTAGTTCTGTTCTAGTTCTGTTCTAGTTCTGTTCTAGTTCTGTTCTAGTTCTGTTCTAGTTCTGTTCTAGTTCTGTTCTAGTTCTGTTCTAGTTCTGTTCTAGTTCTGTTCTAGTTCTGTTCTAGTTCTGTTCTAGTTCTGTTCTAGTTCTGTTCTAGTTCTGTTCTAGTTCTGTTCTAGTTCTGTTCTAGTTCTGTTCTAGTTCTGTTCTAGTTCTGTTCTAGTTCTGTTCTAGTTCTGTTCTAGTTCTGTTCTAGTTCTGTTCTAGTTCTGTTCTAGTTCTGTTCTAGTTCTGTTCTAGTTCTGTTCTAGTTCTGTTCTAGTTCTAGTTCTGTTCTAGTTCTGTTCTAGTTCTGTTCTAGTTCTAGTTCTGTTCTAGTTCTGTTCTAGTTCTAGTTCTGTTCTAGTTCTGTTCTAGTTCTGTTCTAGTTCTGTTCTAGTTCTGTTCTAGTTCTGTTCTAGTTCTGTTCTAGTTCTGTTCTAGTTCTGTTCTAGTTCTGTTCTAGTTCTGTTCTAGTTCTGTTCTAGTTCTGTTCTAGTTCTGTTCTAGTTCTGTTCTAGTTCTGTTCTAGTTCTGTTCTAGTTCTGTTCTAGTTCTGTTCTAGTTCTGTTCTAGTTCTGTTCTAGTTCTGTTCTAGTTCTGTTCTAGTTCTGTTCTAGTTCTGTTCTAGTTCTGTTCTAGTTCTGTTCTAGTTCTGTTCTAGTTCTGTTCTAGTTCTGTTCTAGTTCTGTTCTAGTTCTGTTCTAGTTCTGTTCTAGTTCTGTTCTAGTTCTGTTCTAGTTCTGTTCTAGTTCTGTTCTAGTTCTGTTCTAGTTCTGTTCTAGTTCTGTTCTAGTTCTGTTCTAGTTCTGTTCTAGTTCTGTTCTAGTTCTGTTCTAGTTCTGTTCTAGTTCTGTTCTAGTTCTGTTCTAGTTCTGTTCTAGTTCTGTTCTAGTTCTGTTCTAGTTCTGTTCTAGTTCTGTTCTGTTCTAGTTCTGTTCTGTTCTAGTTCTGTTCTAGTTCTGTTCTAGTTCTGTTCTAGTTCTAGTTCTAGTTCTGTTCTAGTTCTGTTCTAGTTCTGTTCTAGTTCTGTTCTAGTTCTGTTCTAGTTCTGTTCTAGTTCTGTTCTAGTTCTGTTCTAGTTCTGTTCTAGTTCTGTTCTAGTTCTGTTCTAGTTCTGTTCTAGTTCTGTTCTAGTTCTGTTCTAGTTCTGTTCTAGTTCTGTTCTAGTTCTGTTCTAGTTCTGTTCTAGTTCTGTTCTAGTTCTGTTCTAGTTCTGTTCTAGTTCTGTTCTAGTTCTGTTCTAGTTCTGTTCTAGTTCTGTTCTAGTTCTGTTCTAGTTCTGTTCTAGTTCTGTTCTAGTTCTGTTCTAGTTCTGTTCTAGTTCTGTTCTAGTTCTGTTCTAGTTCTGTTCTAGTTCTGTTCTAGTTCTGTTCTAGTTCTGTTCTAGTTCTGTTCTAGTTCTGTTCTAGTTCTGTTCTAGTTCTGTTCTAGTTCTGTTCTAGTTCTGTTCTAGTTCTGTTCTAGTTCTGTTCTAGTTCTGTTCTAGTTCTGTTCTAGTTCTGTTCTAGTTCTGTTCTAGTTCTGTTCTAGTTCTGTTCTAGTTCTGTTCTAGTTCTGTTCTAGTTCTGTTCTAGTTCTGTTCTAGTTCTGTTCTAGTTCTGTTCTAGTTCTGTTCTAGTTCTGTTCTAGTTCTGTTCTAGTTCTGTTCTAGTTCTGTTCTAGTTCTGTTCTAGTTCTGTTCTAGTTCTGTTCTAGTTCTGTTCTAGTTCTGTTCTAGTTCTGTTCTAGTTCTGTTCTAGTTCTGTTCTAGTTCTGTTCTAGTTCTGTTCTAGTTCTGTTCTAGTTCTGTTCTAGTTCTGTTCTAGTTCTGTTCTAGTTCTGTTCTAGTTCTGTTCTAGTTCTGTTCTAGTTCTGTTCTAGTTCTGTTCTAGTTCTGTTCTAGTTCTGTTCTAGTTCTGTTCTAGTTCTGTTCTAGTTCTGTTCTAGTTCTGTTCTAGTTCTGTTCTAGTTCTGTTCTAGTTCTGTTCTAGTTCTGTTCTAGTTCTGTTCTAGTTCTGTTCTAGTTCTGTTCTAGTTCTGTTCTAGTTCTGTTCTAGTTCTGTTCTAGTTCTGTTCTAGTTCTGTTCTAGTTCTGTTCTAGTTCTGTTCTAGTTCTGTTCTAGTTCTGTTCTAGTTCTGTTCTAGTTCTGTTCTAGTTCTGTTCTAGTTCTGTTCTAGTTCTGTTCTAGTTCTGTTCTAGTTCTGTTCTAGTTCTGTTCTAGTTCTGTTCTAGTTCTGTTCTAGTTCTGTTCTAGTTCTGTTCTAGTTCTGTTCTAGTTCTGTTCTAGTTCTGTTCTAGTTCTGTTCTAGTTCTGTTCTAGTTCTGTTCTAGTTCTGTTCTAGTTCTGTTCTAGTTCTGTTCTAGTTCTGTTCTAGTTCTGTTCTAGTTCTGTTCTAGTTCTGTTCTAGTTCTGTTCTAGTTCTGTTCTAGTTCTGTTCTAGTTCTGTTCTAGTTCTGTTCTAGTTCTGTTCTAGTTCTGTTCTAGTTCTGTTCTAGTTCTGTTCTAGTTCTGTTCTAGTTCTGTTCTAGTTCTGTTCTAGTTCTGTTCTAGTTCTGTTCTAGTTCTGTTCTAGTTCTGTTCTAGTTCTGTTCTAGTTCTGTTCTAGTTCTGTTCTAGTTCTGTTCTAGTTCTGTTCTAGTTCTGTTCTAGTTCTGTTCTAGTTCTGTTCTAGTTCTGTTCTAGTTCTGTTCTAGTTCTGTTCTAGTTCTGTTCTAGTTCTGTTCTAGTTCTGTTCTAGTTCTGTTCTAGTTCTGTTCTAGTTCTGTTCTAGTTCTGTTCTAGTTCTGTTCTAGTTCTGTTCTAGTTCTGTTCTAGTTCTGTTCTAGTTCTGTTCTAGTTCTGTTCTAGTTCTGTTCTAGTTCTGTTCTAGTTCTGTTCTAGTTCTGTTCTAGTTCTGTTCTAGTTCTGTTCTAGTTCTGTTCTAGTTCTGTTCTAGTTCTGTTCTAGTTCTGTTCTAGTTCTGTTCTAGTTCTGTTCTAGTTCTGTTCTAGTTCTGTTCTAGTTCTGTTCTAGTTCTGTTCTAGTTCTGTTCTAGTTCTGTTCTAGTTCTGTTCTAGTTCTGTTCTAGTTCTGTTCTAGTTCTGTTCTAGTTCTGTTCTAGTTCTGTTCTAGTTCTGTTCTAGTTCTGTTCTAGTTCTGTTCTAGTTCTGTTCTAGTTCTGTTCTAGTTCTGTTCTAGTTCTGTTCTAGTTCTGTTCTAGTTCTGTTCTAGTTCTGTTCTAGTTCTGTTCTAGTTCTGTTCTAGTTCTGTTCTAGTTCTGTTCTAGTTCTGTTCTAGTTCTGTTCTAGTTCTGTTCTAGTTCTGTTCTAGTTCTGTTCTAGTTCTGTTCTAGTTCTGTTCTAGTTCTGTTCTAGTTCTGTTCTAGTTCTGTTCTAGTTCTGTTCTAGTTCTGTTCTAGTTCTGTTCTAGTTCTGTTCTAGTTCTGTTCTAGTTCTGTTCTAGTTCTGTTCTAGTTCTGTTCTAGTTCTGTTCTAGTTCTGTTCTAGTTCTGTTCTAGTTCTGTTCTAGTTCTGTTCTAGTTCTGTTCTAGTTCTGTTCTAGTTCTGTTCTAGTTCTGTTCTAGTTCTGTTCTAGTTCTGTTCTAGTTCTGTTCTAGTTCTGTTCTAGTTCTGTTCTAGTTCTGTTCTAGTTCTGTTCTAGTTCTGTTCTAGTTCTGTTCTAGTTCTGTTCTAGTTCTGTTCTAGTTCTGTTCTAGTTCTGTTCTAGTTCTGTTCTAGTTCTGTTCTAGTTCTGTTCTAGTTCTGTTCTAGTTCTGTTCTAGTTCTGTTCTAGTTCTGTTCTAGTTCTGTTCTAGTTCTGTTCTAGTTCTGTTCTAGTTCTGTTCTAGTTCTGTTCTAGTTCTGTTCTAGTTCTGTTCTAGTTCTGTTCTAGTTCTGTTCTAGTTCTGTTCTAGTTCTGTTCTAGTTCTGTTCTAGTTCTGTTCTAGTTCTGTTCTAGTTCTGTTCTAGTTCTGTTCTAGTTCTGTTCTAGTTCTGTTCTAGTTCTGTTCTAGTTCTGTTCTAGTTCTGTTCTAGTTCTGTTCTAGTTCTGTTCTAGTTCTGTTCTAGTTCTGTTCTAGTTCTGTTCTAGTTCTGTTCTAGTTCTGTTCTAGTTCTGTTCTAGTTCTGTTCTAGTTCTGTTCTAGTTCTGTTCTAGTTCTGTTCTAGTTCTGTTCTAGTTCTGTTCTAGTTCTGTTCTAGTTCTGTTCTAGTTCTGTTCTAGTTCTGTTCTAGTTCTGTTCTAGTTCTGTTCTAGTTCTGTTCTAGTTCTGTTCTAGTTCTGTTCTAGTTCTGTTCTAGTTCTAGTTCTGTTCTAGTTCTGTTCTAGTTCTGTTCTAGTTCTGTTCTAGTTCTGTTCTAGTTCTGTTCTAGTTCTGTTCTAGTTCTAGTTCTAGTTCTAGTTCTAGTTCTGTTCTAGTTCTGTTCTAGTTCTGTTCTAGTTCTGTTCTAGTTCTGTTCTAGTTCTGTTCTAGTTCTGTTCTAGTTCTGTTCTAGTTCTGTTCTACTTCTGTTCTAGTTCTGTTCTAGTTCTGTTCTAGTTCTGTTCTAGTTCTGTTCTAGTTCTGTTCTAGTTCTGTTCTAGTTCTGTTCTAGTTCTGTTCTAGTTCTGTTCTAGTTCTGTTCTAGTTCTGTTCTAGTTCTGTTCTAGTTCTGTTCTAGTTCTGTTCTAGTTCTGTTCTAGTTCTGTTCTAGTTCTGTTCTAGTTCTGTTCTAGTTCTGTTCTAGTTCTGTTCTAGTTCTGTTCTAGTTCTGTTCTAGTTCTGTTCTAGTTCTGTTCTAGTTCTGTTCTAGTTCTGTTCTAGTTCTGTTCTAGTTCTGTTCTAGTTCTGTTCTAGTTCTGTTCTAGTTCTGTTCTAGTTCTGTTCTAGTTCTGTTCTAGTTCTGTTCTAGTTCTGTTCTAGTTCTGTTCTAGTTCTGTTCTAGTTCTGTTCTAGTTCTGTTCTAGTTCTGTTCTAGTTCTGTTCTAGTTCTGTTCTAGTTCTGTTCTAGTTCTGTTCTAGTTCTGTTCTAGTTCTGTTCTAGTTCTGTTCTAGTTCTGTTCTAGTTCTGTTCTAGTTCTGTTCTAGTTCTGTTCTAGTTCTGTTCTAGTTCTGTTCTAGTTCTGTTCTAGTTCTGTTCTAGTTCTGTTCTAGTTCTGTTCTAGTTCTGTTCTAGTTCTGTTCTAGTTCTGTTCTAGTTCTGTTCTAGTTCTGTTCTAGTTCTGTTCTAGTTCTGTTCTAGTTGTGTTCTAGTTCTAATCTTTATTTACATTTGCAGCGGTTGTGGTTTCTATGGAAAATGTATTGCTCCTGGTGTTTGTGGTTGTTCCATTGTCGATGGACCCTTCAAATCCTATCAGAAATGTGAGTTAGGCTATTGCACCTCCAAGGGACGTTGTCGTTGTCAAGTCGGCACAACGAGGTTTATAAATCAATGCTTTGCACCCGACAAAGTGACCACATACGCTTCGATGAAACACCAGAAACTAAATGAGGCCTTAATTGATGAGTTTAATTTGTTAATTGGAAGACATTTTACACTGGGTGAATTTTCACCTTTTGTGGGTCATTTCAAATAGATTCAAAATTTTAAAGGAATAAAAATTAATAAAAAAGCACTTGTATTTTATTATTGTATAAAAAATTTTGAATATTTAAAAATGTTCCAATATTTAAAAAACTGTTGTAAATATATTTGTGGAGATTACTAATAATTCTCTACAAACAAATGGAATAACTTTGCATTTTTTGAAATAAATGGTTGCATATTTTAGGGCTTTCGTAATAATTGTAGTTGATCTATTTTTTTAAATTTAGTTTTCAAAGCCAAGTGTAAGAATTTTTTCAAAGTAATTGTTTTTGTTTCATATTATGATTATCACACATGAACTTTTTCAATGCAATGCAACAAAACTATGTAATTAAATGAAAATTTAAATAGACAAACTAAAGCAATCAAAAACTGTGTCACCTAAATTAAAGTAAACTTAAATGGGGGCATCAAATACACTGTATTTAATAAAGAAACTAAAATTGAACAAATTTATTTATAGAAATTTATTTGTCTATATTATCTACTGATATATACTTTCACACCTTCCACCTTTTCGTTCGTAAGCAGGAAAACATTCACAAACATCTGGAGCCGAGCAAATGCCATTGCTACAATCTTCATTGCAAATGGGATCGCACTTCACCGAATGCGGTGACAAAGGATTGCGTTTATAGCCTTCACAACAAAAGGACACGGTACGTATGCGTAATTCAGGATCACTGGCTTTCGCTCTATTTGGAAAAACAAAGAACAAAATGTTTGTAATTAAATTTAATAATTTGTATCAAATTCAACCTACTGCACTTGTTTATAACAGATACCAGCTGACATGGTACTTTTCACATCCAAAATGAACATGTCTTTTGCACTCATTGTATTCATTTTCCAAAATTGTGGCTTGGATTGTATGCTGACGATGGAAGCAAAAATAAACAGCAATATCACACTTTTAAACATTTTATTTATTTAAATTTTAATTATTTTTAATCACAAGAAAAAACACTTTTCTAGTACTAGATGTCTTGAAAGACTGTGACACGCTTGTAGTTTTCAATAAAATAATCTTGCAGAGCCACTGAGTTTATACAAATTCACTCTTCTTATCAGCTGCGGATGGCGTTGAATGAAAGTAAATATTTAATGTCAAGAATAATTTCCTAGATATTTTATTTCTAAAGATCTTTTCTTTTTGTATATGGAATAAAGAGAATGTCATTGATATGGCATAGGCGATTTTTATATAAACTGAGAACTTTTTAAACTAAGAGAACATTAGAGCAGAACTGGAACAGAACTAGAACAGAACTAGAACAGAACTAGAACAGAACTAGAACAGAACTAGAACAGAACTAGAACAGAACTAGAACAGAACTAGAACAGAACTAGAACAGAACTAGAACAGAACTAGAACAGAACTAGAACAAAACTAGAACAGAACTAGAACAGAACTAGAACAGAACTAGAACAGAACTAGAACTAGAACAGAACTAGAACAGAACTAGAACAGAACTAGAACAGAACTAGAACAGAACTAGAACAGAACTAGAACAGAACTAGAACAGAACTAGAACAGAACTAGAACAGAACTAGAACAGAACTAGAACAGAACTAGAACAGAACTAGAACAGAACTAGAACAGAACTAGAACAGAACTAGAACAGAACTAGAACAGAACTAGAACAGAACTAGAACAGAACTAGAACAGAACTAGAACAGAACTAGAACAGAACTAGAACAGAGCTAGAACAGAACTAGAACAGAACTAGAACAGAACTAGAACAGAACTAGAACAGAACTAGAACAGAACTAGAACAGAACTAGAACAGAACTAGAACAGAACTAGAACAGAACTAGAACAGAACTAGAACAGAACTAGAACAGAACTAGAACAGAACTAGAACAGAACTAGAACAGAACTAGAACAGAACTAGAACAGAACTAGAACAGAACTAGAACAGAACTAGAACAGAACTAGAACAGAACTAGAACAGAACTAGAACAGAACTAGAACAGAACTAGAACAGAACTAGAACAGAACTAGAACAGAACTAGAACAGAACTAGAACAGAACTAGAACAGAACTAGAACAGAACTAGAACTAGAACAGAACTAGAACAGAACTAGAACAGAACTAGAACAGAACTAGAACAGAACTAGAACAGAACTAGAACAGAACTAGAACAGAACTAGAACAGAACTAGAACAGAACTAGAACAGAACTAGAACAGAACTAGAACAGAACTAGAACAGAACTAGAACAGAACTAGAACAGAACTAGAACAGAACTAGAACAGAACTAGAACAGAACTAGAACAGAACTAGAACAGAACTAGAACAGAACTAGAACAGAACTAGAACAGAACTAGAACAGAACTAGAACAGAACTAGAACAGAACTAGAACAGAACTAGAACAGAACTAGAACAGAACTAGAACAGAACTAGAACAGAACTAGAACAGAACTAGAACAGAACTAGAACAGAACTAGAACAGAACTAGAACAGAACTAGAACAGAACTAGAACAGAACTAGAACAGAACTAGAACAGAACTAGAACAGAACTAGAACTAGAACAGAACTAGAACAGAACTAGAACAGAACTAGAACAGAACTAGAACAGAACTAGAACAGAACTAGAACTAGAACAGAACTAGAACAGAACTAGAACAGAACTAGAACAGAACTAGAACAGAACTAGAACAGAACTAGAACAGAACTAGAACAGAACTAGAACAGAACTAGAACAGAACTAGAACAGAACTAGAACAGAACTAGAACAGAACTAGAACAGAACTAGAACAGAACTAGAACAGAACTAGAACAGAACTAGAACAGAACTAGAACAGAACTAGAACAGAACTAGAACAGAACTAGAACAGAACTAGAACAGAACTAGAACAGAACTAGAACAGAACTAGAACAGAACTAGAACAGAACTAGAACAGAACTAGAACAGAACTAGAACAGAACTAGAACAGAACTAGAACAGAACTAGAACAGAACTAGAACAGAACTAGAACAGAACTAGAACAGAACTAGAACAGAACTAGAACAGAACTAGAACAGAACTAGAACAGAACTAGAACAGAACTAGAACAGAACTAGAACAGAACTAGAACAGAACTAGAACAGAACTAGAACAGAACTAGAACAGAACTAGAACAGAACTAGAACGGAACTAGAACAGAACTAGAACAGAACTAGAACAGAACTAGAACAGAACTAGAACAGAACTAGAACAGAACTAGAACAGAACTAGAACAGAACTAGAACAGAACTAGAACAGAACTAGAACAGAACTAGAACAGAACTAGAACAGAACTAGAACAGAACTAGAACAGAACTAGAACAGAACTAGAACAGAACTAGAACAGAACTAGAACAGAACTAGAACAGAACTAGAACAGAACTAGAACAGAACTAGAACAGAACTAGAACAGAACTAGAACAGAACTAGAACAGAACTAGAACAGAACTAGAACAGAACTAGAACAGAACTAGAACAGAACTAGAACAGAACTAGAACAGAACTAGAACAGAACTAGAACGGAACTAGAACAGAACTAGAACAGAACTAGAACAGAACTAGAACAGAACTAGAACAGAACTAGAACAGAACTAGAACAGAACTAGAACAGAACTAGAACAGAACTAGAACAGAACTAGAACAGAACTAGAACAGAACTAGAACAGAACTAGAACAGAACTAGAACAGAACTAGAACAGAACTAGAACAGAACTAGAACAGAACTAGAACAGAACTAGAACAGAACTAGAACAGAACTAGAACAGAACTAGAACAGAACTAGAACAGAACTAGAACAGAACTAGAACAGAACTAGAACAGAACTAGAACAGAACTAGAACAGAAGTAGAACTGGAATTTTTTTCAGGAATTTTTATACAAATCTCGCATATCAGTTATAGAAATTTGTAGACTATATGAAAGAAGTAGGAGTTTTTAAAATTTTAATGTTAAATAAATAAGCATTGCTTTTTCTTAGACATTTCTATAAATTATTAACAACTGATAAATGTTTATAAATTCAAATGTTATTTTTATAGATTAAACTTGTTGTAAATAAACAAAATTTGACATCATAAATGACGTTATCTGGTATTCTGGGAAGCTGTGAGTATTTCTTTTAACAATTATTTTAAAACAATAAAAAAAAAATCTTTTAAAATCAAGCCACACATTAGCTGTCTACTGATCAAATAAATAATAAATAAATGATATGAAATCATTTAAAAATTGTAAACAAAAAGAGTTTTTTTTCACGAAATATATAAATGAGAGCTGTTTTTATAGAAAAGGAGAGTAAGAGAAAGAGAGCTGTTAAACTTAGCTTAAGATTATCTTGAATTCTGCTCACATTAATTCATAGCAAATATTTGAAATGCATTTTTTAATGCTTATAATGAAATAATTTAATTTCAACTCAGTTTTTGTTAGACTTTTAAAGAATTTAGACGTTTTTGTGTTTTAGCACAGAAAGTGAGCTCATTGAAGATATTTAATCATGAAATCATTTCTTGTTTTGGCAACAGCCTTAGTGTTGTTCTGTAGCTGCCAAGGCCAATATAAAAATACCGGCATTAAGACACGCTACCCAGCACCCAGTTCGGGCAATTTGATCTTGGGCAATGCCACCGAACATAATGAAACCAATCATTATGTCTATAGACAACAGCAGTTTGACGTTCCTCAGCCACAACATGACAGCTACGATCGTTATAATGGCAATTTTAAACCAGCTGAATATTATCATGGTGGTGCAGTGCCCACCGCGGTCAGACCCCCGATAATCTTAGATGCCACTGCAGAATTTATTAACAAAACCAGATCGTCCATGGCTTCGGGTATTTGTTTTAAAGAAGTGCCGTAAGTTAAAGTTTTATTTTCAATTGTTAAACCTTCAGTTAGTTGTAGATGGCATGTGTAAACAATGCTACTGAAATGAACTACTAACCTTCACATCCTCAATATTGGTGATAATATTTATTTACTTATTTAGTTGCTTTTCAAATGAAAAAATGTTTTTTTATTAAACTAGAGCAGTGTTTCGTTTTCATGAGAATGTAGATGTTTTGCTTTTTATTTAAAATAATTAAGTGTTCACTGGAAGCTGCAGTACTTAATCAAATTTTATTGAAATTTCTGAGAATTTGATAAAGTATTCGAACATGTAAAGAGGTTTTGTTGAAAAATAATGAAAAAATAATATATGAAAAAAAAATAAATCAAGATTGTTTTGCTTTGAAACTTTTGTCTCCTTATTATAGATTATCTCAGCCATCTATGAAAAAACCTTCTAAATAAGCTTTTAGTTCAGGTTCTAGTTAAGTTCTATTTCAGGTTATACATTAGGTTTTAGTTATTGTTCTAGTTCAGGTTCTAGTTCAGGTTTTAGTTCATTTCTAGTTCAGTTCTAGTTCATGTTCTAGTTCATGTTCTAGTTCAGGTTCTAGTTCAGGTTCTTGTTCATGTTCTAGTTCAGGTTCTAGTTCAAGTTCTTGTTCAGGATCTAGTTCAGGTTCTAGTTCAGGTTCTAGTTCAGGTTCTAGTTCATGTTCTAGTTCAGGTTCTAGTTCAGGTTCTAGTTCAGGTTCTAATTCAGGTTCTAGTTCATGTTCTAGTTCAGGTTCTAGTTCAGGTTCTAGTTCAGGTTCTAGTTCAGGTTCTAGTTCAGATTCTAGTTCAGGTTCTAGTTCAGGTTCTAGTTCAGGTTCTAGTTCAGGTTCTAGTTCAGGTTCTAGTTCAGGTTCTAGTTCAGGTTCTAGTTCAGGTTCTAGTTCAGGTTCTAGTTCAGGTTCTAGTTCAGGTTCTAGTTCAGGTTCTAGTTCAGGTTCTAGTTCAGATTCTAGTTCATGTTCTAGTTCAGGTTCTAGTTCAGGTTCTAGTTCAGGTTCTAGTTCAGGTTCTAGTTCAGGTTCTAGTTCAGGTTCTAGTTGAGGTTCTAGTTCAGGTTCTAGTTCAGGTTCTAGTTCAGGTTCTTGTTCAGGTTCTAGTTCAGGTTCTAGTTCAAGTTCTTGTTCAGGTTCTTGTTCAGGTTCTAGTTCAGGTTCTAGTTCAGGTTCTAGTTCAGGTTCTAGTTCAGGTTCTAGTTCAGGTTCTAGTTCAGGTTCTAGTTCAGGTTCTAGTTCAGGTTCTAGTTCAGGTTCTAGTTCAGGTTCTAGTTCAGGTTCTATTTCAGGTTCTAGTTCAGGTTCTAGTTCAGGTTCTAGTTCAGGTTCTAGTTCAGGTTCTTGTTCAGGTTCTTGTTCAGGTTCTAGTTCAGGTTCTAGTTCAGGTTCTAGTTCAGGTTCTAGTTCAGGTTCTAGTTCAGGTTCTAGTTCAGGTTCTAGTTCAGGTTCTAGTTCAGATTCTAGTTCATGTTCTAGTTCAGGTTCTAGTTCAGGTTCTAGTTCAGGTTCTAGTTCAGGTTCTAGTTCAGGTTCTAGTTCAGGTTCTAGTTGAGGTTCTAGTTCAGGTTCTAGTTCAGGTTCTAGTTCAGGTTCTTGTTCAGGTTCTAGTTCAGGTTCTAGTTCAAGTTCTTGTTCAGGTTCTTGTTCAGGTTCTAGTTCAGGTTCTAGTTCAGGTTCTAGTTCAGGTTCTAGTTCAGGTTCTAGTTCAGGTTCTAGTTCAGGTTCTAGTTCAGGTTCTAGTTCAGGTTCTAGTTCAGGTTCTAGTTCAGGTTCTAGTTCAGGTTCTATTTCAGGTTCTAGTTCAGGTTCTAGTTCAGGTTCTAGTTCAGGTTCTAGTTCAGGTTCTTGTTCAGGTTCTTGTTCAGGTTCTAGTTCAGGTTCTAGTTCAGGTTCTAGTTCAGGTTCAGGTTCTTGTTCAGGTTCTAGTTCAGGTTCTAGTTCAGCTTCTACTTCTGGTTCTACTTCAGGTTCTACTTCAGTTTCTAGTTCAGGTTATAGTTCAGGTTATAGTTTAGTTCTAGTTCTTTCATTCTTTAATAGGAAGTTTTTTTTAACTTGTCTAAGCATTAGTATTAAATACAAACATTGACTTTGAAATTAATTGAAATCTTTTTAGTACCGCCTCCTTAATTCACGGCTCTGGCGTAGTTCCCGTTGGTAATGGCACCAAAGCTGAAATGAGTCAAATACAAGTTTGCTGTGAAGGCTACGAACGCAATCCCCATGTCTTCAAACGTTGTGATCCCATCTGTGCCGACGATTGTCCCAATGGTATTTGCACTGCACCCAATACCTGTGTCTGCATGCCAGGTCATGTGCGCAATGATGAGGGTAAATGCATTACTACTTGCCCCATCGGCTGCGGTAATGGTGTGTGTGGTGATAACAACGAATGCAGATGTAAACCTGGTTATGCCTTGGAACCGGTGCAACAAAAATATTGTGTTCCCCTCTGTGAGCCCGGCTGTCAGTTTGGTAAATGTGTGGCTCCCAATAAGTGTGCCTGTCAAGAGGGTTATCGTCTAACTGCTACCGGAGTATGTGAGCCTCACTGTGATAACTGTGAAAATGGCAAATGTACCTCCCCCGGCTACTGTAGCTGTAATACGGGATATATTAAAGTAGGTGCCGTATGTGAGCCAGTGTGTGCTCGGTAAGTTTTCATAAAAATTAATAATATTTAAGGAATTTTTATTAAAGAATTTACTTTTACAGAGGCTGCGATAAAGGCCAATGCATTGCCCCTGACACTTGCTCATGCGGCCAAGGTTTTGAATTGGATCATTCAGGTACTAGGTGTGTACCCCACTGTGAGGTGCCCTGTTTGAATGGTGTTTGCGGTGGCAACAATCAATGCGTTTGCAATTCTGGTTATATAGCCGATGAACTACAACCCAATATGTGTAAACCTCATTGCCCTCTAGGCTGCCCCAATGGTTATTGTACCTCACCGGGTTTCTGTATTTGTAAACCCGGTTTTAAAAAGGCTGGTGTTAAGGGACGTCAGTCATGCACACCCGTTTAAGTTGTTAATTGTATGAAATTGTATGATTAGTTTGTTTTACTAGATTTTGTAAATTGTTGAAAATTAGTATACAAAATATATGTTTTAATACAGTGCTGTGCTGTTAAACCATTTGTAATCCAAAATTTAAAGTCTTTGACTGAATTTTATATTTATAAAGGAAACTTGTCCTTTAGGGCATATGTAGAAAAATTTTAATTTATGTCCACGAACTCTACTCCCTTTGTATTTCTTCCCATAACCTATTTTCCTGGTATCTACTAGAACAAGTGGGAGTGCTGTATTCGGCTACCTAACATTTAGGTTTCTGTTAAAACCGAACACGAAACTCCAGAAAAAATCTAGTTTTTATCCAATATATAAGTGATCTCAAAAATGTTCCTGAAAAAAATTCGAGTTAAAATGTTTTTTTCCGATTTTGACCCATTGTAGGTCTTATATACGTCATTGCAAAGGTCTTTGAAATATCTATCATTAGATATCCATATTGTCTATATTAATGACTTAGTAATCCAGAAATAGGTAAAAAAAATAGGTGACAAATCGAGCTTGTCCTGGTTTTTTCCTTATATTTCAGCCATTTGTGGACAGATTTTCTCGATTTTAAATAGACAGACAGACAGACAGACAGACAGACAGACAGACAGACAGACAGACAGACAGACAGACAGACAGACAGACAGACAGACAGACATACAGACAGACAGACAGACAGACAGACAGACAGACAGACAGACAGACAGACAGACAGACAGACAGACAGACAGACAGACAGACAGACAGACAGACAGACAGACAGACAGACAGACAGACAGACAGACAGACAGACAGACAGACAGACAGACAGACAGACAGACAGACAGACAGACAGACAGACAGACAGACAGACAGACAGACAGACAGACAGACAGACAGACAGACAGACAGACAGACAGACAGACAGACAGACAGACAGACAGACAGACAGACAGACAGACAGACAGACAGACAGACAGACAGACAGACAGACAGACAGACAGACAGACAGACAGACAGACAGACAGACAGACAGACAGACAGACAGACAGACAGACAGACAGACAGACAGACAGACAGACAGACAGACAGACAAGCAGACAGACAGACAGACAGACATACAGACAGACAGACAGACAGACAGACAGACAGACAGACAGACAGACAGACAGACAGACAGACAGACAGACAGACAGACAGACAGACAGACAGACAGACAGACAGACAGACAGACAGACAGACATACAGACAGACAGACAGACAGACAGACAGACAGACAGACAGACAGACAGACAGACAGACAGACATACAGACAGACAGACAGACAGACAGACAGACATACAGACAGACAGACAGACAGACAGACAGACAGACAGACAGACAGACAGACAGACAGACAGACAGACAGATAGATAGACAGACAGACAGACAGACATACAGACATACAGACAGACAGACAGACAGACAGACAGACAGACAGACAGACAGACAGACAGACAGACAGACAGACAGACAGACAGACAGACAGACAGACAGACAGACAGACAGACAGACAGACAGACAGACAGACAGACAGACAGACAGACAGACAGACAGACAGACAGACAGACAGACAGACAGACAGACAGACAGACAGACAGACAGACAGACAGACAGACAGACAGACAGACAGACAGACAGACAGACAGACAGACAGACAGACAGACAGACAGACAGACAGACAGACAGACAGACAGACAGACAGACAGACAGACAGACAGACAGACAGACAGACAGACAGACAGACAGACAGACAGACAGACAGACAGACAGACAGACAGACAGACAGACAGACAGACAGACAGACAGACAGACAGACAGACAGACAGACAGACAGACAGACAGACAGACAGACAGACAGACAGACAGACAGACAGACAGACAGACAGACAGACAGACAGACAGACAGACAGACAGACAGACAGACAGACAGACAGACAGACAGACAGACAGACAGACAGACAGACAGACAGACAGACAGACAGACATACAGACAGACAGACAGACAGACAGACAGACAGACAGACAGACAGACAGACAGACAGACAGACAGACAGACAGACAGACAGACAGACAGACAGACAGACAGACAGACAGACAGACAGACAGACAGACAGACAGACAGACAGACAGACAGACAGACAGACAGACAGACAGACAGACAGACAGACAGACAGACAGACAGACAGACAGACAGACAGACAGACAGACAGACAGACAGACAGACAGACAGACAGACAGACAGACAGACAGACAGACAGACAGACAGACAGACAGACAGACAGACAGACAGACAGACAGACAGACAGACAGACAGACAGACAGACAGACAGACAGACAGACAGACAGACACGAACTCCACGAACTCTACTCCCTTTGTATTTCTTCCCATAACCTATTTTCCTGGTATCTACTAGAACAAGTGGGAGTGCTGTATTCGGCTACCTAACATTTAGGTTTCTGTTAAAACCGAACACGAAACTCCAGAAAAAATCTAGTTTTTATCCAATATATAAGTGATCTCAAAAATGTTCCTGAAAAAAATTCGAGTTAAAATGTTTTTTTCCGATTTTGACCCATTGTAGGTCTTATATACGTCATTGCAAAGGTCTTTGAAATATCTATCATTAGATATCCATATTGTCTATATTAATGACTTAGTAATCCAGAAATAGGTAAAAAAAATAGGTGACAAATCGAGCTTGTCCTGGTTTTTTCCTTATATTTCAGCCATTTGTGGACAGATTTTCTCGATTTTAAATAGACAGACAGACAGACAGACAGACAGACAGACAGACAGACAGACAGACAGACAGACAGACAGACAGACAGACAGACAGACATACAGACAGACAGACAGACAGACAGACAGACAGACAGACAGACAGACAGACAGACAGACAGACAGACAGACAGACAGACAGACAGACAGACAGACAGACAGACAGACAGACAGACAGACAGACAGACAGACAGACAGACAGACAGACAGACAGACAGACAGACAGACAGACAGACAGACAGACAGACAGACAGACAGACAGACAGACAGACAGACAGACAGACAGACAGACAGACAGACAGACAGACAGACAGACAGACAGACAGACAGACAGACAGACAGACAGACAGACAGACAGACAGACAGACAGACAGACAGACAGACAGACAGACAGACAGACAGACAGACAGACAGACAGACAGACAGACAGACAGACAGACAGACAGACAGACAGACAGACAGACAGACAGACAGACAGACAGACAGACAGACAGACAGACAGACAGACAGACAGACAGACAGACAGACAGACAGACAGACAGACAGACAGACAGACAGACAGACAGACAGACAGACAGACAGACAGACAGACAGACAGACAGACAGACAGACAGACAGACAGACAGACAGACAGACAGACAGACAGACAGACAGACAGACAGACAGACAGACAGACAGACAGACAGACAGACAGACAGACAGACAGACAGACAGACAGACAGACAGACAGACAGACAGACAGACAGACAGACAGACAGACAGACAGACAGACAGACAGACAGACAGACAGACAGACAGACAGACAGACAGACAGACAGACAGACAGACAGACAGACAGACAGACAGACAGACAGACAGACAGACAGACAGACAGACAGACAGACAGACAGACAGACAGACAGACAGACAGACAGACAGACAGACAGACAGACAGACAGACAGACAGACAGACAGACAGACAGACAGACAGACAGACAGACAGACAGACAGACAGACAGACAGACAGACAGACAGACAGACAGACAGACAGACAGACAGACAGACAGACAGACAGACAGACAGACAGACAGACAGACAGACAGACAGACAGACAGACAGACAGACAGACAGACAGACAGACAGACAGACAGACAGACAGACAGACAGACAGACGGGCATGGCTTAATCGACTTCTCTATCTATAAGGATCCAGAATATATATACTTTATAATGTCGGAAAATTATATTATGGATATTACAAACGGAATGACCCTTCTCAAGAAGATTATAAAAATCGATTTTTAAGTTTTTTTTATAATAAAAACCGATTTTTGGTCAGAAACTGAGTGATCACATATTGAACTCCTTTTCTCGATTATGCAGATGTTTGTAACGCCCAAAAATATTAGTCTAACACCCACCTTAATGTATACCGATCGACTTAGAATCACTTTCTGAGTCGATTAATCGATATCCTTCCGTCCGTCTGGTCGGCTGGTTGGCTGTCCATGTAAATCGCTTAAAAATGTTGGTATAGTCACAAAATTCAACATAGTAAACTTTCATATAGACATAAATCAGAAGACCTAATTTCATGGTGATCGGTCTATAATTGGCCATAGCTCCCATATAAGGCCCACTTGCGAAAATCACTCAAACATATAAATTATTGAAATTTTAAAAGAAAAATGTTTTTGCTCTTTAACTTAGTGTAGGGTATTATATGGTCAGGCTTGACCAACCATACTTTCTTTCTTGTTTAATAAGGATTTTAGTTATTTATGTTTATCATATGAAAAATCGATTTTTGTTCAGAAATGTTAGTGATCTCAGATCGATCTCCTTTTCTCGATTAAACGCTTGTTTACAAAGTTTATAAGGATTTTAGATTTTTGAGTTTTTTTTATGAAAAATTGATTTTTTTTTATACGAAATATGAGTGATCACAGATCGAGCACCTATTCTTTATTAAACGCTTGTTTACAAAGTTAACAAGCAGTTTAGATTTGTGTTTTTTCTATGAAAAATCGATTTTGGTTAGAAATATGAGTGATTACAGATCGTGATTCTTTTTCGATTAATAACTTATTACAAAGTTAATAAGGATTTTGGATTTTTTATCGAAATATGAGTGATCATAGATCGAGCTAATTTTTTCGATTAAACGCTTATAAACAAAGTTAGTAAGGATTTTAGATTTTTCAGAATTATGAGAGATCTGAGATCGAGTTCCTTTGGATGAAAATTGTCAGTATAACTTTAGGTTAAATCATAACACAGAAAATTGCACTGGAGAAGAAAAAAACACAGGACAGATTGATCCAAAACTTTCAAGCCTGCAGGAAATCCATAGGTTATAATTGGGAATTGCTACAGATTACGGGGAACTGGATCTACAGATCAGTTGTGAGATCTATCAAATGTTGTGGTTATATTGCATAGTGGGGCAGAATACATTTTTTTTGGAAATAAATCTGGCATTTCTAAATGGCTGGTCCGATCGTATAAAATTAGAGCAAAAATCCCAAAAATTTTATTTTTTACAATTTTGCCTATAGCATCCACATTTCTTTCGGGGCTGGGAAAATACTTTGGGATTAAATAGGGAACACATTAAGGTTTCCAAAACAGCTTTCTGTTTTCTGATGTTGAAATTTTGTTAAAAAAAATAGGTGAAATTCCGGACATGTTTTATATACCAAAATGTTCTCCGTAAAGAGGCCTTACAGAAAAACACAAAATTGTTATATGTTTTTAAAGAAAGTTATTTTTAATAAAAAGAAAGTTAAGTCATCTTATAGTAGGTGCCACTACTTATTTTGCATGGGAGGTGCCACGCCTACTAATTCGATTTCATCCATTTTCACGATGCCTATATTTGTAACAGATGAAGAGGCCAAACAAGTAATTTTCTTTGGTAAAGTATGGCTAGCAATAGATTTTCAAATTAATAACTAAATTCTTTTAAAACGTACTTACTTAATTTTTCCTTAAAATCCCTTCTCAATTTAACCATTTTACTTTTGTATACATAATTCTAAAAATTTTATCAAAGTTTGTTTGGGTTTTTTTTGCGACCCAAACAAAGTTTTTTTTCAAATATATTTACTTACTGATAACATTTCACATGTTTATTGACCTTGGCCTTCATATATTTATTGTTTCAAATAAATTTCTCTCAACAAACATTTTTTTTTTTTCAAAGTGCAAAACACGAGTGTAAGTGCGATAACAAATTTTGCATAAAATGTTTGGTATTTATTTAAAATCTAAATAGTCTGCCAATCAAAGCATTAAATTCATAATTTAATTGTTTATTATAGAATTCACGCTGACTGTAACTGTAGATGGTATTGGTTAACGATGAAGCAAACACACATTGATCGATGAAATGAGTCATGCCTGCAGGACAGACACAGTGCCCAGAGGAATTGCACAAACCAGATAAACAAAGTTGCTGTCCCGGTCCACAGGCACATTTATTGGGTGCTATGCATTTGCCATAAAGCCCGCAGCCCCTAAGAGAACAAAAGATTAGGTTTTTTTTTGTTTTACAATATTTAAAATCTTACTTTTCACATATGGGCGTACAGGTATTGTCTTGAAGGTTATAGCCCTCAAAACATTTACATACCCCAGGAGCTATGCACACACCATGCTGGCATAAACCCTGGCAGTCGGGCACACATGAATAGGTTTGAGTATCATAAACAAATCCTATATGACACTGGCATTTATAGAGGGTTTCACAGAAACCATTATCACAGTTGCTAGAATACAGAAAACCTTTTATATGACTACAAATCAATGTCTTTTAACTCCCACTTACATATAACATTCGGCCTCGCAAATATTTCTCCCCGGCCTCTTAATAAATCCAGCAAAACATTCACATTTATCGGGAGCCACACAACGACCATGACCACAGTGGGGCAAACATATGGGTTGACACCCCAAACCCTCCATCCATTTGTAACCCTTGGCACAAGCACATTGCCCCGGGGCTATACACCTCTGATGCAGGCCACAGGGTATGTGATAGCAGTCGGGTATACAAAATTTCCTGCTCTCAAAATCTAATACAAAACCCGGTTGACATACACAAGTGCCATCCAATAAGCAACGACCATTTTCACAGGAAATCGGGCAAGTTTGTACACAAATACCCTCCAAATTCTTAACGAAACCCTCAAAACATTCACAGTGATGAGGTGAACGACAAAAGCCATGACGACAGTTATCAGGGGATACATTACTGCAGTCTGCTATACATTTGTGCCAGTCTTTTGGAGAACGTCTAAAGCCTTCACAGCACACCTCGAAGCGATGATAGAAGGGGCTGGAGCCATTGCCTGTTATGGGCAAGTACTCCTTGGTTTGAAAGTAAAAAGCTCTATTTTTTTAGGGAAACAAAGAATTCAATTTAATAACATCTTCAGATCCTCATAAATTCCACTTACGGTTTCTCCTCAAAACATTTATTTTCCGTATTATGTATGGTTTCATATAGTGTTAAATCCCAGCTGGTGGGAAATATATCTCCATAAATCTCTGAGTTAGCCAATGCTTTGCAAACACATGTTAAGATACAATAGAGAATAATTAAGCTATTTGAAAACATTATTTTGTGTATTTTGGTTTTTAAATGAAAATATGTAAACACTGTTTTGTTTTCTTAATTTATTTATTAAATTTAGTTTATATTTAGTTCAAGCTTATCTGTTATTGTCATTTCAAAAAAATACACAAGCTTTAAAACGTCTCTGATTTTGAATATTCCCAACAATCTGTGAGAATTTGTTATCAGTAAATGTATAGAGTATTATACATAGAGACGAGACACTTTGCTTTGTCAAACAAAAATAAATTTGGTTGACTCCAATTTATTTATTTTGTTATTTGTAGTTCAGAAAGGTCAATTGGTTACTTTATGCATCCCAAGTAATCGAGCATGAAGACAATTGCCACTGAAGTGTCTCTAAGTAATCTAGAGTGTAGCCACTGATTAATTGTGATTAATTGTGTACTACATCCAGTAACCCAGCACTTTAGCAAGTAGTCAATGTATCGCTTATAGACAGTAATCTTGATAGCTTGGATGACTCAAATTTATATGTTTTGAGTCATTTGACACGAATGTGCACTTTGTAGAGTATTGAGAAGTCAATTGTCACTTTAGAGACTCTAAGTAATCTAGAGTGTAGTTAGTTTAAATGTTTATTTTGTACTGCCCTGTGGAAAGAAGTTATTTTATCTACCAGAACACAGTCGGACAGAGTCAGAACTTTTTTGGAAATACACTAATACCCAGGTTTGCGTCGCTAATTGGGCCTGGATAAACGCGACGAAAACCAAAAAGACGCAGAACGAAGCACCATTTTCCAAACATTTGTATTGATTTTCATTTAATTGGTTCCTAGATTCATAATTTTTGCTGAAAAAACTTAAACAAAAACGATGCAAACAGAAGCACTAACGCCGCAACTTCGAAGCCATGCAACGCAAACTGGAACAAAATCAACGCAACTTCGAAATCACAGAAATTTTAAAAGACGCAACTTCGAAACCGACACAGAACGAAGCGGCGCAAACCGGGGTATTAGTATATATCTTGCATTTCTAAACGGCTGGTCGGATCGGGCTTAAATTTTAAGGCGAAGCCAAGGAGTATTCGAGTGCAATATTTTTGAAGAACGGAGTTTTAAAGTGACATATTTTTTAATCTTAATCGAAATAAATGTGGATCAAAATGTTCCAAATATTTGCAATCCTATTAAAATTTTGATAGAAATATGTAATAAAATATTTATTAACTAAACTCAAAGAAAATTTCAAAGTTTTTTTTAAATTTCTCATTCTAAATAACAAAGTGTAAAAAAAGGAAATTCCGATTGACCGATTTTATTAAAACTCGTCATGCGTTCTTCTTTTGTTTCAAAAATATAAGTACCAAATTTCTAGAATTTTTCTTGGATAGGAAAAATTTTATGAGAACAAATCGATTTGGATTGCATGGGCAGTGGGTGTTGGGCGTGGTCTATTTTTATAAAATTTTAATTTTTTCTTAGCTTGATTCATATAATTCTTGGTGCCAAATTTCAGCACTCTACAACCAATTTTTGCCAAAAAATGTATGAAGCCTCTGTGGGGCGTAGGGGCGACATTATGGTGGCCCTTAATAAACGAAAGTTGAATTTGGCTATTCTCACCCCCCAGTTTGGTGAACATTAGTAAAAAAATCAAGCCCTCTGAAATTTTGAGATGCATTTACAAGGGGAAAAAATGCATTTTTTCAGTTTTTGTAAAAATTTTGCCATTAAATAATTACTTTTGTATTAAAAGAATAGAAATGTGCACGTAATTGTCATTCTAATGAGACATAAAAAAGAGAAATTGGGCAAAAAATGTTAAAGTTATTAAAAATTCGCCAGGACATTACCGTGTCTCAGGCAACTAGAACAAGAAATGTAGGAACAAAAATAACATATTTTGATAAATATTAAAATAAAAGCTAATTTTTACTTAAAATACATCCATATTTACTTGTATATGAGTTTTTGTCTTCATAGGATACCGTTAACCTATTCGCAGGTATGAATAGTTTAACGGCAGTTTCAAAACTCCTTTTTCAAATTTTTAAAAATTTTGTTCAACAAATTTCAGAATTTTTTTATCATCTCATTGGGATTTATTGAGAATATAATAGGTAATAAAAATATGAAAAAATTATGAAAATATCTCTTATAGTTTTTCCGTACCTGCGATTTAAATTTTGAAATTTTCGAGAAAAGCCAATTATTTGGCCATTTTTGGCGAATGAGCTCTATTTCCTTTCTGTTATGAATTTTAAGTAAAACGTATTCAGAATATTATAGTCCGGATAACTCTAAATATACTCTGAAAGTGTCACTAAAATTGAAAAACGTTAAACCTTAATTCGTGAAGATCAAAAGTCAAATTTTTCAATATTTGGAATTTCTCTTCGAAAGATAGCGAAATGTTGTATATTTTTGGGCTGATTTTGATGAAACTTACCAAAAATATAACACAAGGCTTAGCACTACAAACAGTAGACAAATTAAAATTAACCCTATATAGCACTCGGGGTTAAAATTACCCCAAACTTCTAAAACCATAAAAAAATTAAAATTAAACCGTACAAATTATATGTACCAATTTTGATCGAAATATCTTCAAAATTGCGACCTGTACTCTGCGCACAAGGTTTATATGGACAGCCAGCCAGCCAACCAGACGGACGGATGGACATCGTTTAGTCGACTCAGAGAGTAATTCTATGTCGATCGGTATACTTTAAGGTGGGTGTTAGACTTATATTTTTGGTCGTTACAAACATCGTACAAACGCATTATACCCTCCCCAATATGCTGGTGTAGGGTATAATTAAGTGAATTCGCTTATTTTCAGAAAATTGTGTGTGCGTAAAAGCGTGTACTTTGAGTGTAAAATTTTAACATGAGTTTCATGGGTTTTTTAAAACACAAAAATTTGCTAATATATAAACAAATAAAAGTTATGTAAATTTGAACTTTTCTACGTTTACTGCAATAATATCGGACTAACAATTCTTGAGTTATCATAAATTATGTGAAGAAACATCTAAAAAAATTCTCAATTTTAAAAAATAAAATTTAATAAAAAACTTCCACATAGAATTTAAAATTTGTACCATATTTGTACTACTGGAACTACAGTACATCAAAATTGTGTAGTGGTTTAAAAAGCCTCAAAAATTTTATCGATTTTGTTGCCCTGTGTTATTTACATATCGCTGGCTTAACATGCAAAGGCTCTAAGTCCACTTTTTTTAGAAGTTGAGATTTTAATGCAGTAATGTACAATAACTAAAAATACATTGATTACAAAGAAAAAAATTGGAGTTATCTCGCATTTTGTTGGATTTTTGTAGTGATGAGCAAAAGCGCTTAGTCCAATTTATCACAATAAAAAGCTCTAAGTCCCTATATAAAGTACAGTTTAACCATTTCTGTCAAATTGTTCAATGACATGTATTAAAACAAGTAAGAGAGCTATATTCGGATGTGCCGAATCTTATATACCCTTCACCAAATTATACTTTAAAATAAATTTTTTTAAATATTTTTAGGTAAACAAAATTAATTTTTTTTTTTTAATTGCTTTTCAAAATTTTTTTTTTTGAAATTGTTTTTCAAAAAAAGTTTTTTCCAAATTTTTTTAAAAATTTTTTTTTTTAGTTTTTAATTTTTTTTTTGGAAAAAAATGTATGACAAAAAAAATTTTTCATGAAAAAAAATTCGGGTTAAAAAATATTTTTCCCGATTTTGACCCATTGTAGGTCCAACTTACTATAGCCTTATCTACATCGTTGCAATGGACTTTGAAATATCTATCATTAGATATCCATATTGTCTATATTAATGACTTAGTAATCCAGATATAGATCAAAAATAGGTCAAAAATCGAGATTGTCCTGGTTTTTTGCTCATATCTCCGTATGGACCGATTTTGCTGATTTTAAATAGCAAACTTCTCGAAAGCATGTCTGACAGAATTATTGAAGATTTGGATCCTGAAGATATCTGGGGTCTTCAGAAAATTGATTTCAACAGACAGACGGACAGACAGACGGACATGGCTTAATCGACTCCGCTATCTATAAGGATCCAGAATATATATACTTTATAGGGTCGGAAATGAAAAATGTAGAAATTACAAACGGAATGACAAACTTATATGTATATACCCTTCTCACGAAGGCGAAGGGTATAAAAAATGGTCGGTCAAATTATTTTTCTTTTAAAAATTCAATAATTTATTTTCGGAAGAGGGTCTTATTTGGGAGCTATGACTAATTATGGAGCGATCGGCATGAAATTAGGTGACATGATTTCCATAGTATAAAGTATTTTGGTAGTGCATTTGTATGGGAGCTAGAGGAAATAATATACCGATTTCAGCCAGTTTCATTAGGCTTTGGCCTTGGGCCTAAAAAAGTGTATGTACCACATTTTATCGAAATATCTTCAAAATTAATCGACTTATAAGGTCTATTGGTTATTTTTATACCCTTCACCTTCGTGAGAAGGGTATATATAAGTTTGTCATTCCGTTTGTAATTTCTACATTTTTCATTTCCGACCCTATAAAGTATATATATTCTGGATCCTTATAGATAGCGGAGTCGATTAAGCCATGTCCGTCTGTCTGTCTGTCTGTCTGTCTGTCTGTCTGTCTGTCTGTCTGTCTGTCTGTCTGTCTGTCTGTCTGTCTGTCTGTCTGTCTGTCTGTCTGTCTGTCTGTCTGTCTGTCTGTCTGTCTGTCTGTCTGTCTGTCTGTCTGTCTGTCTGTCTGTCTGTCTGTCTGTCTGTCTGTCTGTCTGTCTGTCTGTCTGTCTGTCTGTCTGTCTGTCTGTCTGTCTGTCTGTCTGTCTGTCTGTCTGTCTGTCTGTCTGTCTGTCTGTCTGTCCGTCTGTCTGTCTGTCTGTCTGTCTGTCTGTCTGTCTGTCTGTCTGTCTGTTGAAATCAGTTTTCTGAAGACCCCAGATATCTTCGGGATCCAAATCTTCAATAATTCGGTCAGACATGCTTTCGAGAATTTTGCTATTTAAAATCAGCAAAATCGGTCCACAAATGGCTGAGATATGAGGAAAAAACCAAGACAACCTCTATTTTTGACCTATTTTTTACCTATATCTGGATTACTAAGACATTAATATAGACAATATGGATATCTAATGATAGATATTTCAAAGACATTTGCAAAGACGTTTAATTTTGTGAAGGGTATATAAGATTCGGCACAGCCGAATATAGCACTCTTACTTGTTTTTTAATCAAATTAAAAATTTGTTTTTTTGTTTTTTTAAATTATTAGTGAAAAACAAGTAGGAGAGCTATATTTGGCAGTGCCGAATCTTATACACCATTTTTAAAAAATTTTTTTCCAAATTTTTAAAATTTTTTTTTTAGTTTTTAAAAAATTAAAAAATTAAAAAATTTTATTTTTCCCGATTTTGACCCATTGAAGATCCAACTTACTATAGCCCTTTATGGACTTTGAAATATCTATCATTAGGTACCAGATATAGATCAAAAATAGGCCAAAAATCGAGGTTGTCCTGGTATTTTCCTTGGTATTTTCCGATATATTGATGTATGAATCATGTATGTAAGTTATTTAGGGGCTACGGAAAGTTGATTTCATCATAGACACTAACAGACGGACATGGCTATATCGAAAAAGCTCTAAGTCCAAAAAAAACCTTTTATCTCGGCAAATACTTATTTTATCATTTAGCATTTACGCACATAGAAAACAAAGAAAAATACAAAAAAATTGCGTTTACAGAATTCAAAAATATTTACGCAAAAAAAAGTTTAAATGTTTTTTGTATCTCCTGTAAAATTTTAAAATATGGACTTAGAGCTTTTGCATGTTAATCCAGCGATATGTAATTGATTCAAATACTCTTGTGCTCCAAATGAAGTATGAAGTAAGATTTTTTACTGCAATTGAGAGCATAGGTTTTGAGTCGATTTTTGAACTCGAGGACTCATTATAAAGTCCATAGAACTCTTCAATCTTAAAATTCTTTCTTGTTTAATTTTTATTAAAAAAAAATTTTCAAAATATTTATACAGTAAACATTAAAAAAGATAGTACATACATATTAAATAAAAAAAAAACTCAAATTAAAATTAAAATAATAATGATTAAATGTAAAATAAAATACAATATTTTTGTAGCAGTATAAATATTATTTGTAGCATTTGTAAAATATCTTAGCTTAACTAAATAATAATTATAATAATAATTAAATATGAGCAACCTTATGCGAAGTATGAGAAATTTGTGGCACTTGTAAATATTTGGAATTTTGTGGTGGTATAATTAAGTGAGAGACATGATGGGTGGTATGATTCGAGGGATGTTGCTGTTGCTGCTGGTGATGATGATGTTGCTGCTGCTGTTGGTGGTGATGTTGATGATGGTGGTGATGTGGTGGCTGGTGTTGCTGATGTGATTGGTGTTGTTGGTGATGATGTTGCTGTTGGTGTCCATGATGTTGAAACACGTTATGGCTGTTGATATGTGGTTGCTGATGTAAGGCAGTGGGATAACGTATCTCATCGTATAAATGCGAGTCCATGCTGCCTTTACGAGATTTGGGTGTGACCACTGAATATAAAGATTCTTTGCGTGCATAGGCATAGGGGGTGGGTGTGGGCGTTTGCGAGGTTAACGAGGAGGTATTACTGGGTGAATCATACAAGTCGGGTCCTGTTTAAAACACAGAAAATATGAAAGAATAATGATTAATGAAACGTTTGTATAAATAAATATTTGGGATTAATTAGACACTTACATACCCTCGATTTTATTGCGTACCATTTGTGTAAAGGCTGGCAAATCGGGCAAAGGTTTCAGAAAACTTTTATTTAAAGTACCGGCACCACTTACTAAACCACTTCCACCCATTTCTTTTAAATGCTGCTCATTCGTGTGAGGTGGCAGAGGTGGAGGCGTTATTACTATGGGTGCATTTAATCCAGGAATTAAGCTGACATTGCGAGCTGCCAAAGCTGCCTCCACTTGTGCCTTTTGCAGATGATAACGCCTATAGACATATAGAAATCCTATACCTATGGCCACCATTATAATCAACAATATCACCAAGAGTGTGGTTAATAAACTATTTTCATGATCGGAATTATGATTTTCGGTGGACTTGGAACTTTCTTCCATATTCTTGCTGGTATGTATGCCAAAACCGGCCAAATTTATTTTGTCCTCTTGCGTCAAATTATGCTGAGGCTGTGTGCCGGCTGGCCAATTGGTTATGACGTGTATTACATCGGGAGTTTTGGCACCACTGTGTAGATTCTCCAATAAACCCTGGCCCTGTTGATGCACAATAATCTTGGGTGTATGAGGAGGCTCTTCCTGTTTTATCACTATAACTTCGGGTATCGTTTTGGCCGTGGTCAATTCTAATATTTGAGGTGGCAGAGCGAAATTTATGTTTTCTGTGGTGGTGGCTATGGTAACTATGTTCTTGGCTATACGATCTAAATTGTGCGTAATATTGACAATCGTTGAATTTAGTGTGGCAATCATGACATGTGTTGCATTGGGTGCCAAAGTGGGATCCATGGGATTGTCGCAAGCGCCTGTCTGAGGATGACACAGTTTAGAGTCACATTCACAGGCCTTGCGGCACATGACACCATGCGTGCCCATGGGACAGGGTTGTTCGCAGCTGCAATAAAAGACCCATTAAAAAGTTTGAAAGTTTTGTTTAAAGTTTTTTTCATTTTGTACTTACAATTCCCCCGTCCAGCCTATGGTGCAATGACATATGCCCGATTTATTATCACAAGCAGCACCATTATGACATAGACATTGATTTTTACACTCCAGACCCCAATGATCATGATCGCAGCCTGTAAAGATAAAATCTACACATAAAACTCTATACAATTGAATTTGCTAAACAGAAACTTACGTTGCGTACAATGTTTGCCCATATAACCAGGTTCACAGCTGCACTCATCGGGTTTCAAACAATAGCCACGACCACAACCACCTCGGCAAACCGGTTTACAAACCGTATCATTGATCGATATGTTGCCCTCATAGCCAGCGCAACAGAAACGTATGGTGCGTGTCTTGGTTAAATTCTGCAAAAAGTAACATAATCCAAATGTTAAATATAACAGATCTATTTAAACACTAAGCCTAAAGATAGGCTATAATAATAAATAAAAAAAATAAGCAAACAAAATACAGAGATTCATTCCATGGGAACTTTGATTTTTCTGTATTTATTTAAACAATTAAAACAACATGATGTTTGTTCATGTTTTGTGTTACAGTTCAAGTAGTATTTCATTTATTTAATATTTTTTATATTTTCTCCAGCCTAAAAGGCAGAGAGAGAATGCTGGTAGTCATCATCATCACTTCTTTGTCTGCCCGGCCTTTGTCATTAATGCTAAATCTCTGATAAATTATTATTTTGATCATTTTGATTATTAGTCTGTGCTGTTGATTTTCATTGTGGGTAATTGTTGCATAAATTAATAAGCAGGAAATTTCAATGAAGTTGCAATCATCTGATTTTATTTTCTGTACTAAATAAATTCTTTTGTAAATTACTTTTTTATGTGCTTGCGCTTTTTTTTTCTTTGCATCTTGTAACAAAAGGCAAAAAACAATGGAAAAATTAAATTGATAATACACGCATGTAATGTATTTGTACAATAGGTCAACGGCTCTTCATTTGAAGAGTTACATTCCAACGGAATTATAAGCGAAATTAGTTAGTGATCATTTAATTATTATTTTTGTTTAACAAAATCTTAAAAAATTTATTCAAAGTATTGGCCATTGTTAGTTATGACTAGGGGGCGGATTTATATGCAAATGCATGTTTTTTCTCGAACGTCCAAATACAATGTAGACTAATTATCTATCCGAATCGCACATTTTGCTGCAAAATGGCATCGATTTGTTAGTGCATATTTTTGCATATTTTATTGATAATGCATATTTTGTTATATTTTACTTCAAAATGCATATTTATATGCATATTATGCCAATTTTTAATAAAAATATAATTTTTTGTCGTTAATGGGTAATACATTGTTTCGACAAAATTTTTTTTGTCGAATTTGGTATAGAAATAGCAGTAAATTTTATCGACTAACTTCTTTTGACATCGAGAAACTGGCATTAAGTTCTTCATTTCTCTATCAGTAATTGAAATTTATTATTTCAAAACATTTTTCTTCAAAAAAGTTTAATTTTAGTATCAAAAATTCATTAAATGTGTCGAAAACATTCATACTTGTTTTCATTGCACATTCGATTTATAAGAGATTTCGTTATCGAACGATTTTGTAACTTCACCTACACAGTAATCGCTCCTGACAGTCATAGTCATTAGAGACAAATGCACTACACAATTAACGTTTAAAGTCCCTACACTATAGATTACATAATATGGAATTAAACATGTATTTATACCAAGATATTACAATTAATATAAATATCGATCGTTTTTTAGAAGAAAAGTTATGTTAAAAATAGTTTAGAACTTTTATTGTTTAATTCCTAGTATAATTTAAAGAGTTCTAACTGCTGGCAACAGTGTTGTGTATTTTTAAGACATTTCGAAATCCATATTTAATTATTTTATGTTTCTGCACGAAAATATAAGTGCATATTTTTTTAATTTTTAGGTCATATTTTGATTTTTTTGAAGCATTTTCCAATAATAAATGCATGAAAATCCGCCCCCTAGTTATGACATTTTCCCATCTTTAAGGCCAAGAATGAATCAAACCAATATCGGATACTCTGTTACAAAGTGAAGCATAGCCCAGAGAGAGCGTTCTGCTTCGATCGAAACAAATAGTAGTAGGACGAGGCAAGGTCTGGAATGTAAAGCGGGTGCGGCAAAACAAATCAACCACTTCATTCAGATGGACGAGCGTTGTCATGATGGAATATTACAGTTTCATATCTGTCCGCATATTCTGGGATTTTTTCGGCCAATTTGGTCCTACCAAATACAGAGCATTACCTTAGCGCCATGGATATTTGGTTTGGAGTCGATTCGACTGGTTGGACGAGCTTCACATACGATATCTTACACTTCGGGTTATTGTAATGGATACATTTTTTATCGCAAGTAATGATTCGGTGGAAAAATTAATTTCTTTAATAGCGTTCAAGCAGCATTTTAGATATAGAAAATCGTCTTTCAATGTCTCTCAGCTTCAATTCGTATGGTTTTGCAAACATTTTGAAATTGTTGCTTGAGTATCTCCCAATGATTTTTTAAGCTCTTGTTGAGTTTTACAAAAATCTTCATGGAGTAGTGCCCCAAATTCTTCAAACTTGTTTGACTGGCCTGGCCGATCTTTGTCTTCCGTGTCCAAATCACCACATCTGAGCCGCACAAACCATCTCTCGCACGTTGAAACCTATGGAACACATTCACCATAAGCTTTGGTGAGCTTCAGCGACAATTAAACAAGTAAGACAGCTATATTCGGCTATGCCGAATCTTATATGTATATCCTTCACCAAATTATACTTCAAAATGCAAATTTTAAATATTTTTAGGTAAACAAAATAAATTTTTTCCAAAGTTCTTTTTTTAATTTTTTTGGAAATTTTTTTTTTTGAATTGTTATTTTAAATTTTTTTTTTAAATTTAAAAAAAAAATTTTTGTTTTTTAAATTTTTTTTTTTTGGTGAAAAAAAAATTCGTGTTAAAAAATATTTTTTCCGATTTTTACCCATTGTAGGTCCAACTTACTATGGTCTTATATACGTCGTTGCAAAGGTCTTTGAAATATCTATCACTACACGCAGAGAAAAAACATGGTTGGACATGGTTACGACAACTATACTATGTTTTCTGTAGCAATATATTGTTGTCGTAAACATATAATTATTGTTTTAATTTAATTTCAACAATATTATAGTTACTGTAAACGTTTATATTTTCATCGCAATTATAAATATGAATATGGTTTTCGAACAACTAAATAATGATAATTAGGTAAACATATTATTTTTATGTACAACCATTAAATTTAAGTTTATATACGCGTAGTCATAATATGTTTAAGATGCAAACAAAATATGTTTACTTTTAATAGTCTGTTTTCCCACCATTTGTGAGTGTTTGTGTTTGTCTAAGCTATGTTATTTTTACAAGTAAAGTTTGAGTGCCTGTAATTCCCATTCGCTCTATAGTTTTATTTGTATACTATCTTTAACTTTCCTAGAGCGAATAACAATAAGTTTGATTTTATCAATATTATTTTAATTGTGAATTTCCAAAAATAAATTTTAATAATAATATGATTATTTTGGATCATAATACGATTGTTTTGAAACACAATATGATTGAATTGGGTCATAAATATGATGACTTTGGGTCATATTATGATTGATTTATATCATAATATGATTATTTCAAAACATATTATGATTGATTTTTATCATAATTTGATTATTTCAGAACATATTATGATATTTTATGATACTAATAATGATCATAATATGTTTTGGACTACAAGCAAAAATCTGATCATAATATGTTGCTCTTAGTTTATGGTTACATAAACTAAGTAGATTAGTTTATGTAACCATTAAAGTTACATAAAGTGTAGATATCCATGTTGTCTATATTAATGACTTAGTAATCCAGATATAGGTCAAAAATCGAAGTTGTCCTGGTTTTTTCCTCATATCTCAGCCATTTGTGGACCGATTTTGCTGATTTTAAATAGGAACCTTCTCGAAAGCATGTCTGACAGAATTATTGAAGATTTGGATCCCGAAGATATCTGGGGTCTCCAGAAAATTGATTTCAACAGACAGACGGACAGGCAGACTTACATGGCTTAATCTACTCCGCTATCTATAAGGATCCAGAATATATATATTTTATATAGGGTCGGAAAATTATATTGTTGAAATTACAAATGGAATGACAAACTTATATATACCCTTCTCACGAAGGTGAAGGATATAAAAAATAAAGCAATTCTTTCTGTATATGACGCTTTGTTGGCACAAAATTCGACATTTTCGAAGCACAAAAAACTTTATTGTTTACACAATGTTCAATAACTAAGTGAGAATAAATGATAGATATGTACCCTTCAAAATGACATACAAGTTTTTTAAAACGAAACCCACTCACAGAGGTATAGAAAAAAATAGAGGGAACAAATCTGTAACTTCTAAACGCTTAGTCCAGTTTCAATGAAATTTGACATATGCATAAAGGAAGTTTTTAGATTGGACCTCATGGACTTACAAGGCGAGTGTAGGGGTCCCCAAAGTAAGACACCTCGGGTATGTTACATTTTTAAAAAGATCCTATTTCTTCGTTTGGGTTCCGATTTCAAAAAACTTACATATAAGTCGAGCACTATAAAAAACCTCGTCATAGCTATGAATTATCTGTAATACCTTAGGTGATAGGAATATTTCCCGCTTTTCTCCATTTTTATTTTATTGGACTAACAACAAATGTATATGTTAAACAGAAAAATAATTGTTTAAAAATCATGACCGACTTCAAAGTTATATGAATTTTAAATTAAAAAATGCGATTTTTCGATAGTTTTTTTGGAAAAATAGTACTTTTCTTCTTTTTAAATTATCTAAAAAAAAATCTAAGAAGATGTATAAGGAATTTATATTTTCTGAAAAGCAAACTTTACATAAAATATTTTAAATGAAAACATTTTTGATACCGAAAGGACCAGGTCGATCCAAAAAACGGCTATTTTGTATATGAAATTTAACGCTAAGGGCTAGATATAACAATTTTATGTTTTTCTATAAGGTATCTTTATGGAGAATATTTTGGTATAAAAAACGTGTCCTATTTTAACCTTCGTGAGAAGGGTATATATAAGTTTGTCATTCCGTTTGTAGTTTCTACATTTTTCATTTCCGACCCTATAAAGTATATATATTCTGGATCCTTATAGATAGCGGAGTCGATTAAGCCATGTCCGTCTGTCTGTCTGTTGAAATCAATTTAAATTGCTATTTAAAATCAGCAAAATCGGTCAACAAATGGCTGAGATATGAAGAAAAAACCAAGACAACCTCGATTTTTGACCTATTTTTGACCTATATCTGGATTACTAAGACATTAATATAGACAATATGTATATCTAATGATAGATATTTCAAAGACATTTGCAACGACGTATATAAGACCATAGTAAGTTGGACCTACAATGGGTCAAAATCGGAAAAAAACCGAATTTTTTATATATATATAAAGGTCAAATTAAAATATAAAAAGAAAATTTTATCTTTATACAAAAAAGTTTTATTAAGAAAAGTGCATGTTTATAAACTACCCCACCATTGGGGGAGGTATAATGGGCTAGTGCTGCTGTTTGCAACATACAAAAATATTGTCCCATTTGTATTTGGCACAAACCTTTATATTGCCCCAAGGACAAAGGCTATTGAATTTGGTTAGAATCAGCCCATTATTTATCCTAGTCCACATACAATTGTCCTATTTGAAAATAGTTAAGCTCTCATAAATATCTTAATTATAAACATATTCAAACCAAATTCAGCACAATTAAGTTTTATGTGAGCCGAACTCTCACTACCAAATTTCGTGACGATCGGTCAACATTATTCCATAGCTCCCATATAAGCAACATTCTCGAAAATGTCATTAATATACATAAATCTCTGAAATATGTCAGTATCCAAACAAAATCCAACACAAATATGTTTCATATATTCGCAATTCATCCCACCAAATTTTGTGACGATTGGTTCATAATTAGTCATAGCTCCCATATAAGAAAACGTGTGTATTCAAATAAGATTCAACACAAATAAGTTTCATATCAAAAGAAAACCCTTCATAATCATATACCCGGTGTAGGGTATCATAAGGTCTATACCATTTTACTTGTTTATTAAAAAGTCTTCTTCGTTGCTTTTCACAACGGATTTTGTTATATTTCGAATGAAATATTAAAATAAAATATAAAAAATCAAATAATTAAAATTTATTTAAAATATTTTTTAACACTTAAGTCGTTAAGATAGAAGGATGAAATTTTGGTATGTGGTATTCAATATGTGGATCTTTAACTCACTATATTTTTAAAAAAAAAAATTATTGGAAATCTAAAAGGATATTCAAGTATAAAAATTTGAAAGGACATTTTTGACATCTTTTGATCATCTTTTACATTAAATTTGGCATGGTAGTATGATCAGAAGTATTTTAAAACAGGTTTTCAAAAATTTACTCCTCTGAAAATTTGAAGTCATTTTAAAATGAAACAGGATCACGAAATGAAAAACTGAAAACGCAGTTTTTCTCCATTTAATTTATAGTTGTAGAGGTATATCATCCGGTTCGTGTCTAATATTGAGTGTGGTACGGTGTAATATATATTATATTTTATAAAAACACTTTTAATATTTTATTTATATACACGAATATTTCATATGCATATAGCACTTTTTTACTAACAAAATAAATTTTGTGTTATATACAAATTAGATACAAAGCACAATACAAATTTTATGAAAAAAACCATTGGAAATGTTTTTTTTTATGACAGATGACAAATTAGTCAGAGAATACGTTGCTATAGAAACCACATTTTCGAGAAAATGTCGTATAGCACTATTTGAATATAAAACCACGATATACTTTGTGGGGTAGGAAATGAAAAATGTAGAAATTACAAACGGAATGACAAACTTATGTATAACCTTGTCACTGATGGTGAAGGGTATAATAATTTCACGATACTTAATTTTATAACGATCAGTTCATAATTGATCATAGGTCCCATATAAGAACCACTACCGAAAATTACTACAGAAAAATCATTGAAATTTTCAAATAAAAATTATTTGCTCATATACTCAGTGTAGGGTATTATGTGATCGGGCTTGACCTACAATACTTTCTTACTTGTTTTACTAACACACATGAGAGAAAAATGTTATGTAAAAAGTCTAAATTTGTTTATTGGCACAAAATCTGTGTCCTTGCCCAAGACAGCCAGAGGGCGGTTAGAGTATTGATGAAAAATCGTTTTGTTTCTAATATATTTATATAAGTTTTAAATTACTTAACATAGAGCAACTGCAGCATGTGTTATTTTGCTGGCATTACAATGTTTTCATGACGACCATTCACTTCACTATTTTCAATCTAATACATCTACTATTATATCATTCATTAATTGAACACCTATGGTTTTTCTCCCCCAATATTTTATATGGATTAAATTGTAATTGTAGCATAAGTTTTGTTTTTGTTTGCTCTTATCTACATCACTTAACTAAATATTTTTCACTTTTATGAGTTATTAACATTAACATTACATGATACACTCAGAGCCAATTCCATTCCAATCCAAAGTAATCCAATATATAACTTATATGTGTATTAATACTACGCCACCACTCTCAAATTACAATCAGTCTAAAAATCCAAAACTTACATAAGTCCATTAAAACATTATGTATCTAGTTCGAAATATATTGGCCCAGGTGCTCTAATATGCAAACATTTTTAGTTTTCATAGATTTTTTGTTAAGCATTGTATTACAGAAAAAAATGAATGAAAATGAAAACAACACATCCCCATGCCACAACAAAATTTTAAGCTGACATATAAAAAAAAACAAAACCAACAAACTACAAGAAAATATGAAAAATATTTTTTAATATAAGCTACTAAGTACCAAATACCACCAACTACCTCTTTACTGGTTACTGAATACACGAGTACATATTTGTTTACGCTGTCTGTGCATTCACTTTTTATTCCTCGTGATATACGCAGCCTAAAACAAATCACACAAAACTCTGTTGAATTTTACTCGAATGAATGAATGACTGAATGAATGTACTTTTTATACATCGCATCACATCACATAACTACAACATATGTGATGTGTTTTTAGACATTTCTATGATGGATACAAAATCAAACACACTCCGGCCAACAAACATATTTACTATATTTGTTTTCTATGACTGACACCGTGACATAATTTTTTTATAATTTATTTTTCTTTTTTTTTTGCCGGTTTTTGTTTCAGCAAATAGAAAAAAAGAAGGTTTATTAGAGACGAGTGAAATAAAGAGCAAAACAACATCGTTATTAACGCATTTTTTGTTTGTTGATTACAGCATATGAAAATTTAAATTAACATAGTTTTTTGTTTAAGGAACCAGTTGAATCCTATTTAAGTTTTAAGTAATGGGCGTCAAATGAATTTACAATGTTTTTGATAAATGAAAAATGGGGAAGTATAGCCAAGGGGAATATATAATAAGTAAGAGCTGAGCAGAATCTTGTATACCCAACATCTTTAACAATAAAATATTTTTCTGGTATTGGGGTTATATGGGGGGTTAGGTTCAATTATGAACCGATCCTCACAAATGTATGTAGAAAGATTTAGGTTCATATCAATCATGGTTATGTCCAATTTGATATTGATATTTATTATAAGACAATTATGAATGTTCAAGTAATTTTCTGAGGGGGACCTTGTGTGCGGACTAGGGACAAATGTTGCCCGATTTTCGCCATACTTTACGGTAAAATTTCAAAGTAATTTGTGCAAAATTGTATCAGGATTGCTACATAATCCATATATTTATGACTGCTCAAACAGTTTTCTAAGGAGGGTGCAAATTTTCAATACCAAACAAACCTTATCAACAGAGAGTATTTGTGGTTTGGGCTCTATCGTGATTTCAACATACAGACAGATGGACGGACATAGCCAGATCGTCTTAGAATCTTGTTAGGACCCAGAACATGTGTACTTGTATAGGACTTTATTCCTAAGCTTGAGAATCCTGAATATTACAATGGTCTCAGGTATTTCTGATCTCGATATCCCTGTACAATGTGCCTTATATGTATATTGGAGACACATTACACTGGCTTCAGAACCAGAGAACGTAAAAACGCCTAGAGCACAACCATTGAAATTCAGCTCTTTTGGCAAAGAGATTTATAATAGAAGAGCCCAAAACTGAGGCGATCCGTGTATAGCAGCAGATTCATAAACCGAAAAAGATTTGTCAAAAATGCATTCTTGCACATGAAGATCAGTCATAGTTGTCCTGTTTTGTCATGAAATTGATTACATTACTTCTAGATGGAAGGAAACTGACACAGAACTAGTTACGTGATTAGTTCCTCAGTTTTATTTCTAACACATGATATGAAAGCAACACTTTAACACATTGGCAGGCAAAAAGAGGCATTTAATTTGTGTGCTCTTTTGGATAAAGAATAAAATATCCACAACAACATCAAGAAACTGAATGAAATGTGTGTACTTTTACGCTCTATTACGGTCTTTTGTTCACATTCGGGTTGTTTGACGAAAATCATCGTAACCTGAACAATATGAACGCCTACTATGGCTTTAACATGTCATTAACAACAAAGTTTTTTTTTGTTTCGAAAAATCTTGAATTTTGAACCAAAAAAACATAATATGCGGAAAGTTTTAATTTACTTCTTTAATTTGAAAACATGAAATATAATACCCTACACTAAGTAAAAGAACAAAAACATTTTTCTTTTAAAATTTCAATAATTTATATTGTTGAGTGATTTTCGGAAGTGGGCCTTATATGGGGGCTATGACCAATTATGGACCAATCACCAGGAAATTAGGTCGTGTGATTTATGTCTATATGAAAGTTTACTATGTAGAATTTTGTGAGTATACCAACATTTTTAAGCGATTTTAGCACGTTAAAGTGATTTTCGGAAGCGGGTCTATATGGGAGCTATGACTAATTATGGACCGATCGTAACAAAATTTGGTGACATGAATTTTGTATATATAAAACTTATTTGGAGCGCAATTTGTGGAGATACATTTATAAATTGAACATTTATGACCGATAAAGTCCAATTTCGGAAGGACATTTGTATGGGGGCTAGGAATATCTCGAAATTGATCGAAATATCTTCAAAATATTTTTGGGCGTTATAAACATCTGCACAAACGTATAATACCCTCCCCACTATGGTGGTGTAGGGTATAAAAAGTGCCGCTTAAGAACACCGCATAGTGGTTTAGAAACTTTTTTTTTGGAAATAATTTAGTATCTCGGGAACTATTTGATATATTATTACGAAATTTCACCCTCAATGTTGGTCACCTCTGTTCTCAAATTTCCAAAAAAAAAATCGACAAAAATCCATTTATGAACTGAATGAGCTGAAACTTAATATATAAATAGTCCTTGAGAAGATCTACAAAAGTACGCCTACATGTGTAGTTTATTTCTATTAGTTGAAGAGATATTTAGATTTATAGATTTATTTTTTTTTATTTTCTCGATCTTTTTTTGGTTTTTTAGATATGGCGGCCCTACGGAAGTTGCAAATTTATTTTTAAAATATCAGCTGTACTGGCTATAAAATTCTGAATATAATAAATAAAACTTGCTAACAGTTATCTGGTCTCTATAAAAAGTAATAAGCATCCAAAGTTGTAACTTGTAAAAAGGGCCGTATTTTTTAAGTTTTTTTCCCAAAAAAAGCCCATATATTTTTTGTTTTGTAGAAAAAAATGTTCTTCGGGACTATATAGAATTTGTATATCCGGAAAGATAACTTAATGCAAAAGTGTGTAAAGAAAAATTTTGCTCACTTAAGCGGACATAACACCCTCCAGACCTATCCAAACTTGGCAAATATTTAAAAAAAAATTTCGGTTTGAATAAAAAATTCTAAAAATTCGAAGAACGGATCCACGTAAAACCTCCCTATTTGTATAACCCCATATGTTTGTTAAATACTTACAAAGTACTTTTACTATCACACGGTAAATAACGTCACAGTAGGCAATTTTCTAAAAAAAACTAAGTTTTTGGAACACATTTTCCCCGTTTTAGGAATTTCGGTATTTAGAAATAAAAAATTTCAAAAATTCTAATTCCATTGATTTAAGGACATTTGAGTCTATATTGGTTCTAAATTTTTTTATGATATCTTTAATTGTTAAAATTTTACATTAATTCAAATTATATATTTTTATTCGTGGAAAATCACAATATGAATTTTTTTTTAGTTTTTAAGGTAAATAAAGTCCCAAAATTTTATAAAATTATTTAATTTTACAAGAATATCAATCCTGAAGTCATAGTGTTTTCAACAGTATTAAATACTTATATAAAAAGCCTTTATTTACTTCTCAGAAGTTCCACAAACCTTGCCCCCTTTGACAAAATTTGTACGTTTTTCCATATAATGCGTACAATATGGTACTAACATATCAAATGTAAATTTTGAATTCAAACACATACTGACTTAACAGAAATTTTAGTGTAACAGATTTTTTCAAAGGGGGCCATGAACTAGAAACTAAATATATTTGGGGATATCTTTAATTTTGTTTGGGGATAGCTATAAAAAGTACCTGGCATCCCTGGTTCCATCGGTTTCAACGTGCGAGAGATGGTTTGTGCTGTTCAGAAGTAGTTATTCTGACACGGAAAACAAAGATCGCCCAGGTCAGCCAAACAAATGTGAAGACGAAGAATTGAAAGAATTGTTCCATGAAGATTGTTGTCAAACTCAACAAAAGCTTGCAAAATCATTGGGAGCTATTCAATTTCAAAACGTTTGCGAGCAGCAGGAATCATCTAAAAACAAGGAAATTAGGTACCATACGAATTGAAGCCGAGAGACCTTTAAAGGCGATTTTGATTTTATAAAAGAAAATAATTTTTGAACAGGATCATTACTTGCAATGAAAAATTGTTCTATTATGATAACCCGAAGCGTAAGATATCGTACGTGAAGCCCTGCCAAACAGCCGAATAGACACCAAAGCCAAACATCCAGGGAGATAAGGTAATACTCTGTATATGGTGGGACCAAAATACAGAGTATTATGGGCTGTTGAAATCTGGTCAGACCGTCACAGGGCACCTGTGCCGAACACAACTGAAATTTTAATTTTCCATCATGACAATACTCGGCCACATATTGCAATACCTGTTAACCGTCCGACTACTATTTGCTTGGATCAAAGCAGAACGCTCTCTCTGGGATACTCTTCACTTTAGAACAAAGTATGCGATGAGTATGTAGATGAGCAGTTCTTTTTGATGGGAATCCATATGTTGCCAGAAAGATGGGAAAATGGTGTAGCTAACAATTGCCGATACTCTGAATAAATTTATATTGTACAAACTTTTCAAAATAAAAATTTTAAAAAATCTCGTATTTTTAAAAGTTTTTTGTAACTCAATCAGTTTAAAATATCATAAAGTTATCCAATTGACTTCCTTTGTGGATCTATTTGTCGACATGGCTCGAACACGATTGGTTATTTACGTGTATTTATGAACAATTGCTTGACTATTATTCAATGCTTGAATTGCACTTGCCTTCAACTTGAATTTCAGTAAAAATGCTTATTGGGAATGGTCTCTTAATGCCGATCGCTGCTCCAAATGATTCCAAATATAACATTCTTTACATTGAACTAGTGCACTTTCTTCTGTTTTATAACCTCCAGAATCTTTCTTTGTTCTTTAAATAATTTCTCTAGTAAACCCTGCCTTTCTTGGTGATACTTCCCTTATTACTACTTGTTATTTCACTTACATTTAATTTTTTGTCTGTAAAAACTAACAAATATTTTTTAAATTATATAAAAAAAAAAGTTATGGGATTTTCTTTTGCAAAAAGGTAAACAAATTAAAATGATTTCTCAAACAAGTTTCCAAACAATTATTTATATATTTTCATTTAAACAGAAAGAAGAAAATATTTAAAATTTAATTAAATGAACAACAATTTCGCAATTTTAATTAATTTCATTTCTTCATTAAATAATATACTTTTTGAGCACATAACGATTTGATTACTTATTTTAGTTACTCTTTGTTGTTTCTTTTTTTTTTGTATAATTTGTAACAAAATTACTAAATCTTAAGGCTCTAGTTTCTTAAAACAAAAAAAAAACAAATACTATTTATTTCAATCGAATTGGGTAATAGCTGGTAATTAATATTAGTTTGGTACAATTTCAGTTAGTTGCAGTTTCTTCATTTGCAAAACAATTGCCAACATAAGACGGCAAATAAGCAAAACTATAATATTTACTTAGCAGTTTACTATATGGAAGATTCAGATAATTCAAACTGCGGCAATAAATATGTTTAGTATATAATATTACCAAAAGGCTACCGCAACCGTACTTATTTTGTATTTTACAATCTTTATATTTATGCGTAACTCATATGGTTTGTTGGGGAGTTTTGTAAATTCATGTAATTTAAGATGTTTCCTCATATCTAAGGTTTAGTTAGCTAGCTGCATACAACTACTCACTTACTTAGATACTAAAATTATTAGATAATAGTCTATCTATCTGTCTGTCTAGGTATCTAAAGGTTTGACTATAGGGTAGTTAGTTTTATACATTTTATTTATGCTGGTAATTAACAATTGTAACCATATTATGAATTTTAGCAAATTCTGAGAAATTTAGTTTGCCTCTCTAAAATAAAATAATTCAAATGGTTTAAAAAAACTCAAATATTTGTTAAATTTAAAATAAATATAAGAATTACATACTAGAATTACTAGAATATGTTGGTACATTGAAATAGTTTTTGCAAAAACTTTATACAAAATATCATGATTGCTAATGTGATTGCCAAGACTTGAAATGGTCTTCCGAAGTAGGGCAAAGTTCCCATAGATCTGGTGCACAAATCAGGCTATATTTATGTTGGCTGTGATTTGTGGCCTATTCAAATATACCTGCTAGACTTAAGAAAAACCCCACAATAAAAAGTACAACGGGATCAAATCGTACGATCTCTGTGGCCAGTTTCCATCACCTCAACGTGATATGACCATGCCCTCAAATACCTCTTGCAGAATTTCCAATGTGGCATGAGCTGTGTGTCACGTAACTCCGTCCTATTGAAACCACATGTCTTTAGAGGACATATTATCCAATTTAGGCCGAAAGAAGTTGGTAATCATCGACCTACAGCGGTCGCTGTAATGACCTGGCCTAAATCGTTCTCAAAGAAATATGAACCGATGACACTGACAGCTCAAAATCCACACCAAACAGTGACTTTTACAGCAAGCACGTTCATGGGTCTCATATGAATTGGTATCGTTCTAAATTCGACACTTTTGTATGATATTGTAGAACAGATTGGGACATACAAAACTGGTCTTAATTTTTTGAAAGCAGCTATGCGATTTTAGAATATGTTGTCTAAAGTTGAAATTTACATAAAAAATAGGTCTACTTCTGAAGGCTCTGGACCACGCAATAATACGAATTTTTGTATTATTTTGCTTTTATAATATTTCCCGAAATGTTATCTTTCAGAAAAATATAAACACATTATTTATTACCAAAAATACTCCATTTTTAACGCGTCAAAAGAAAGTTTTAATAATATGTAAAAAGTTTTTTAATATGTAAATAAAATGTTTTAAATGTAAAAACAAGTTGTACACTTTCTTTAGACGCTGACTGTATATCTGGATTACTAAGTCATTAATATAGACAATATGGATATCTAATGATAGATATTTCAAAGTCCATTGCAATGATGTAGATAAGTTGGACCTACAATGGGTCAAAATCGGGAAAAATATTTTTTAACCCGAATTTTTTTTTTTATCAAAAATTTTTTTTTGTCATACATTTTTTTTCCAAAAAAAAAAAAAAATTTTAAAAATTTGGAAAAAACTTTTTTTAAAAAAAATTAAAAAAATAATTTCAAAAAAAAAAATAATTAAAAAATAATTAAATTTTGTTTACCTAAAAATATTTAAAAACAAGTAAGGAAGTATGGTCGGTCAAGCCCGACCATATAATACCCTACACTAAGTAAAAGAGCAAAAACATTTTTCTTTTAAAATTTCAACAATTTATATTTTTGAGTGAGGGGGGCCTTATATGGGGGCTATGACCAATTATAGACTGATCACCATGAAATTAGGTCATGTCATTTATGTCTATATGAAAGTTTACTATGTTAAATTTTGTGAGTATACCGAAATTTTTAAGCGTTTTATGCACGTTAAAGTGATTTTCGGAAGCGGGTCTATATGGGAGCTATGACTAATTATGGACCGATCGTAACAAAATTTTGTCACATGAATTTTGTTCATATAAAACTTATTTGGAGCGCAATATGTGGAGATATATTTATAAATTAAATATTTATGACCGATAAAGTCCAATTTCGGAAGGACATTTGTATGGGGGATAGGTGAAATAATGGACCGATTTCAACCAGTTTCAATAGACTCGGTCCTTGGGCCGAAATTTGATCAAAATATCTTCAAAATTGCGACCTGTACTCTGCGCACAAGGTTTACATGGACAGCCAGCCGACCAGCCAGCCAGACGGACGGATGGCCGGACATCGTTTAATCGACTCAAAGTGATTCTAAGTCGATCGGTATACTTTAAGGTGGGTGTTAGACCAATATTTTTGGGCGTTACACACATCTGCACAAACGCATAATACCCTCCCCACTATGGTGGTGTAGGGTATAAATAGGCCAAAAATCGAGGTTGTCCCGGTATTTTCCTTATATCTCAGCCATTTGTGTGCCGACTTCACTATCTATAGCGATCCAGAATATATATACGTTGTCGCAAATAAAAAATATAGAAATTACAAACGGGATGACAAACTTGGCAATCATGGTGAATTATATACAAAAAAAATATAAAGCTTTTGGTAGTAAAGGCAAATTTTAAATGAAATCCCTTAAACTAATACTTATTACAAAAGAGACAGGAAAATATGTCGCGTTATTAATATCTCATGTTTAATCATAAGAAAGATTTTATAAAAAGGATGCATATAATTGAACATGTCAATATCAGAAAGCCATTGATTACATTACAAACGCAAAAGTGTTCTAATTTTTGTCACGTTCTTCATCTGATGTTTACAGCTAATATACAGAAAACAACACTTAACATAGTACTACTAAAATGATATCGAATAATTTAAAAGAAAATTTTTCACATTTCTTTATTTTTTACTTTTAAGTCTTACGAATGTCACGTTCTTGATTATGAAAACGTAGCCTATTAAAAGTTAATTATAGACAATTGTCTCAATATTAGAAAACCTTGGTTGTGTAAAGTATAGAATTAATTTCTTTTAGTATGGAAAGACCTGTAGTTAAAATGCTATTGGGTAAGTAGTAAAGATTCCGAATAATAGAATTTTAATTCATTACTTAATACTAAAAGTTTTTCTGGCTAATAATTTTTAATTACATTTTTAAGGAAGAAATATTCTAGTATCAAATCTGCTTTTGAACGGGTTGATGGCAAATCGTTTAAGAATGAAATTAAAATCATTGTAAACGAAACATTTTAACTGACAGACTCGCATTCTTATAGTTTGTATAAAAGTAGGAGTAATATCAAAAACGTACCTTTAAATGTTTTTTTTTTTCAAAAAATATTGATAATAAAAATTAAATAAAGTACATAGTTTTTACTTAATTCAAAATATAATATCTTGAAATTTTTCTCATACTCCCTACATTCAGCATTATTAGAACATCATAAATTCAAATAGAAATTCAACTCTCTATTCAACAACTATTTTTGTTTATGAAATATAATCAAAAATATATATTTTCAATGATTTCATAAAATAATATTGGACATCTACTCATAAATATTAACACATGAGCTGATTTTGTGAAAAATAAAATATATTTAGATCATAGATAAATACACATAGATCGGAAACTCTCCTGTCAAAGACCTAACTCAGTTGTCAAAAACCTAAATGATGAGAATGTATTAGTAAAAAAAAACAATGTAAAAACATAACTCGCTCTTTGTCTTTCATATCAAATTATGGAACTTCAAAAGCATTTTTCTGTAAAAAAAAATTTAGCTCTACAAAAATTACTATTCACAACCTATAGTTTTATGAAATAACATTTGATTTTTTTCCTATATAATTCAGCCCGTTTAACAAGACAATTAAATTTAATATACCTGTGTTATAGACAATGCTCCAGTTTATCGAAAATTGCAATATAAATTGACACTGTAACTTGAAATAATAAATAGCTTTTCTTTATATTACCTAAAAAGAAAACATTTCTTTTTATATCATATTTGGCATTGCAACATTTCTTTTTTTTTATATGACAACAAAACGTTAAAATATGCATCATACATTTACAGACATTTCATATTTATTTATCTATTTATTCCTCTTAAATTCAAGTGTAATTAGAGATGCTGAATGGCAAAGTTTTGTAATATATTGTATGAAATTTAATGCAAAACGTGTAAAATGTATTTAATATTTCAATAGTTTTCTGGTGCAAAAAAGCGAAATGGTAACGGAAGTAACAAGTGCATAAAAAAATGCAAGATGATTCAAAAAGGAAGCAAACGCAAATAAGGTGTTTGTTTGTGGCATAATATAAGGTTTCAAAGAGTTGTAATGTAAGTTATTTGAAACAATATTTTAGTTAAGTAAAGTTAAGGTTAAGGTTGGAGAGAGAAAATGAAAATACATTTCAAAGAAAATTGTGGTTGCATTTTCTTTTGGCAGGCCTCTTTCAAAGAGAAATTTCTTGCAAAAACAATTTCATATTTCAAATGAACGAAAAACAAATTTATATTATTTAAAGAGAAATATCTCATTTAATGAGAAATTTTCTATTAAGAAAATATCTCATTTAATGAGAAATTTTCTATTAAGAAAGTATCTCATTTAATGAGAAATTTTCTATTAAGACAATATCTCATTTAATGAGAAATTTTCTATTAAGAAAATATCTCATTTAATGAGAAATTTTCTATTAAGAAAATATCTCATTTAATGAGAAATTTTCTATTAAGAAAATATCTCATTTAATGAGAAAGTTTCTATTAAGGAAATCTCTCATTTAATGAGAAATTTTCTATTAAGGAAATCTCTCATTTAATGAGAAATTTTCTATTAAGGAAATCTCTCATTTAATGAGAAATTTTCTATTAAGGAAATCTCTCATTTAATGAGAAATTTTCTATTAAGAAAATATCTCATTTAATGAGAAATTTTCTATTAAGAAAATATCTCATTTAAATGAGAATGAAAAATATCTCATTAATTAACAAAATATCTAATTTAATAGGAAATTTTATTTGAAGAAAATATGTTAATAGTATGAAAATGAATATAAAATTTAACATGAGTGAAAATGCTACATTTCCATGATCAAGAACGCGATCTTCGTATGCCTTAGAAGTAAAAATTAAGATATCTTAACAATTTTGCTTTTTCATTTTACGATATTAATTAAGTAGTAATAGAACTAAATGTTGTTTGCTGTATATTAGCTATATATGTATACCGGATGAAGAACGTGACCACCAATGGAACACTTTTTCGTTTGTCATGTTGTCATGTTAAAATATTTGCATTCTTTTGTTTAAACCTTTCGTCTGATTAAACATGCTATATTCATAACTCGACATATGTTCCCATATCGTTTGTAATAAGGATTAGTTCAAGTGTGTTCAACCCAAAATTGCTTCTACTACCAGAAGCTTTATATTTATTTTTTATTTGTTACTTCGACACACATAGGTTTTAAAGTTCTTCAATGACTTTAACTCTTCAACTTAGTCCACAACTAATGCATTTTTGCTATCTTTACGGCTTTTCGAAAATATCGTATTTTCTTTGGCTTCACCTTCGTGAGAAGGGTATATTTTAGTTTGTCATTCCGTTTGTAATTTCCACAATATAAATTTCCGACCTTATAAAGTATATATATTCTGGATCCTTATAGATAGCGAAGTCGATTAAGCCATGCCCGTCCGTCTTTCCGTCTGTCTGTTGAAATCAATTTTCTGAAGACCCCAGATATCTTCGGGATCCAAATATTCAATAATTCTGTGAGACTTTCGAAAAGTCGCCTATTTAAATTCAGCAAAATCGGTCCACAAATGGCTGAGATATGAGGAAAAAACCAAGACAACCTCGATTTTTGACCTATATCTGGATTACTAAGTCATTATTATAGACAATATGGATATCTAATGATAGATATTTCAAAGACCTTTGCAACGACGTATATAAGACCATAGTAAGGTTGACCCACAATGGGTCAAAATCGTTTTTAACCCGAATTTATTTTTCACCAAAAAAAAAAAATTAAAAAACAAAAAAAAAATTTTAAATTTAAAAAAAAAATAAAATAACAATTCGAAAAAAAAATTTCCAAAAAATTAAAAAAAAAACAACTTTGGAAAAAAAAAATTTGTTTTTCTAAAAATATTTAAAATTTGTACTTTGAAGTATAATTTGGTGAAGGGTATATAAGATTCGGCACAGCCGTATACGGCTCTCTTACTTGGTTTTATTGTATGACATTTTAATATTTAAATGTTTAAAGTTTATAGGTTTCTAACTTTAAAATTCTTTTTTTTTTAAACAACTTTCATAAATTTAAATAAATTTATTCTTTTGATGCCCGGTTTGCCATCACTCATTACTATTTTTGGCTATTTATCGCTTTTTAAATGTTCAGTATATTGTTTGGTTTATTGTTTGCTTTAATTTAGTTAATTCAAATTTGGAGTGAAGTCATTAAAAACTAAAATAATTTATTTGTTTAATAAAAGTTTTGCTAGTTTTATGGTTTTATGCAAATATATAGTTGTCAGCGTTGTTTGACAAGTCTGGCACCATGCCACTTTGACACTATTTCATCAACAGTCATAAAAACTATATTAACTTATTAAAATAGCTTGATTTATGGCTGAGAGATCGGCGTTGATGGTTCTGCAGCAGTGGTCGGCTTAAGGGGATTTTGGTAATATGATCTATTGATTGTGATTTTTTTTGTTCTTAATTAATAATTTTTATAAACTTCTTTGGTATTCGTGTTGTTTACAAGAAAATTGTCGATGTTTGTTTTCTGTTGTTAATGAGTGCCGATCACTGGTTTTGAGTTTTGAAGGGCTTTAAAGGGCTTATTTTTAAAAAATAAAGCTATACATGAGAGATTTTTATCAATGTTTATATAAAGTTTGTTAAATTTTTGTCTTTCCATTACTTACTTTCAAATCGATTTGATTTTTTCTGCCCTATTCTGTTAGCAAAAGTAGGTCTTTAAAACACTACCCACCCATGGTTACTAAGCCATTTAAACATCTGATTGCTGCTATTAAAAGTTGACTCACATTCCCCATAACATGGCACTAGAGTACGGTTTCACCTACAATTCCACTTACTGAACCAATCTTAAACAAAAAAATAAACGGGTCATTATACTTTGAGTTGAAAAGGAGTTTATGGACATACAAATGCAAAAGCCAGCCAGAAACAAGTTGAAACAACATCATGTAGGACAAAAGACAAGCAAATATCTGTAAAATAATTTTGGTATTTGTTTTCAAAACCTCCATACAATACAATTTTCTGTGTTTTTTTTTCTAGTAATTTTGAAAAATATGTTAGACATCCTGCCTCAGCTAATCATGAAAAACTGGCTATGAAATGTTTTCAACATTTATAAACTTTGAGCCACTTTTAGGAAAAAAAATATAAAAAAAAACATTTAAACTAGTAAAAAGAAAAACAAACTTGCAAAATGTTATAATAAACTATTGACTGTTTAATGTTAGGTTTTTGGCGGTAAACTTGTTTCAAATTGAAAAATTTAACAAAAAAAAAAACAAACTATATTGAAAAGTAGAAACAAAAAACCGCTTAAATACCCGGAAATGCATAAAAGTCTAGTCGCCCAGTTTATTTTATTTGCAACTTTAAAAAAATACATAAAATATTGGAAAAAAAATCGAAATAAAAATGTGTAATTGTAGAGCAAGTTTGTGATGTGTTTTATATATTTTTTTGCCTACTTTTTATTGAAATTGTTTTTAAAAAAAATTATATCAATAAAATTTTAATTAATGTCATTATTTTTGTGTTTTAATTATTTCCATTTTATCTAATTAATGTTGGCTTAGTTGTTAAATTTGTTTAGTGTTTTTTTTTTAAACAATTATTTTGGGTTTAAAATTTTTCTAAATAAAGAAATTCTTTTTCAACACTTGTTTTATAAGTGAAACAAAAAACAAAGACAATCATTAGGAAAATGGTCAAAGACAAACTAGACTTTAAGAAGATACTACAAAACTCCAACAAATTTACAAGAATAAATCAACAGAAATCAAATAAAGTGAAAGAAGTTAGAGCCGTGATCAAGATCGGTTATTTACCTCAAAACAATACGAATGTAAGTGAATAACTTGTTATTATAATCAGAGTTCCAAGATATCTTTAAGCCCACCACTGCTCTACTGAATTAGACAAACTCATAGACCAAGCCCTCTTACTTGATCATCCTACCATCTAAGCACCACCACTACCCTCCGTAGGGTATCTAAACACCAAAAAACAAAACCAAACATCATTATACATTTTAGGATGTATTTGGTGTTGAACCAGTTTATTTCGTCTGAAAAAAGATCTGATTGGGACATTTGGATTTTTATGTTTATTTAAGGCAGGTGGTTTATTATATAATTTTTTTTGTTTACTTAAAATTTGTGGCTGTTTTTCTGCTTAATTTATTAGATCTTTTTGTTAAAGTCTTTATTTCTATTCATTTCATTTAATTTAACATTTTGATACGTTTTTAATGGTTATTTTTAATATATCTATTTTTTTTTTGTTGCTCGCAAAATTTAGTGCTAAATGTTTTAACTGAATATGGTCAATGCAATATTAATTAATGGCTATAAGTGATAAGAAATTAAAAGAATTTAAAATTCCCAAAAAGGTTAAAAATATTTAACAAACAATACAATGTATAATTATTTTATTAGCAAACAATTGAAACAAACAATTGTCTATAAATAATAAAAATATAAAATATTTCTGCAATAAATTCAAGCAACAATTGAAAATTTCTCATTAAAAAGACTAAAAATTAAATTAAAAAAAAGTACAATTTGAGGCTTTGGTTGTCACGTTCTTCATCTGATGTATATAGCTAATATACAGAAAACAACATTTAGTTCTAGTTCTAAATTAATATCGAAAAACTAAAAAGTAAATTTTTAAGATTTCTTAATCATTTACATTGAAGTCGGACGTATGTCCCGTTCTTGATCAGGGAAATGTAACCTTTTCAACTGTGTTAAAGTTTACATAAATTTGTATACTATTAACTCATTTTCTTCAAGGAAAATTTCTCATTTAATAAGATTTAGTAGATGTCACATAAATTGAGATATTTGCTATAAAAGAAATTTTGATATTAAATGTGAAACCAACTCAAAATTTCTCTTTCAAAGAAAAACTTGCTCAATATAAAAATACTATTTAATGAGAAGCATTGTTAATAAAAACTCCTTATTAAACCAGAACTTCAAGGACTCATTTAGTGTCCTTAAAGGTTAATGTATATAATGATCACACTAAAGATTTAATTCAGAAAACGTCTTTTAAGCTAATATTATTATTTTGACATAAATATTTACAAGGGTGTCAAAGTAAGAAGAAAACAACAATGCTGTACTTTTAACAAATTCCTAGCAAATCTGCTAAAGTATAAAGTATATTGCGATAAATCAGCTAAAAAATAGTCCGTGAAGAAACAAATCGAATACTGAGACCGAAAAAGTTTCACGATAGGAATAAAAATTATGCTAAATAAAAAGTGATATTTTAGTCTTAGTTGCAGGCAAAGATAGACTTGCCAACCGTCCCGTTTAAAGAGTCGAATGTCCCGTGTCCCGGCGATACTCTAAACGGGACGCCATTTGTCCAGTTTAAAAAAAAAAAAAAAAAACTTTTTCATTAATTACCACAAAAAATATAAAAAAATCAAAAATTGGAAATTGGAAATACCGATAACAAGGATGCTTTATTTTCTGAAATATAGTATTTTCTAAAAACTGAATATCACTATTTAACAATATACATAGGTACTTAGTGCATTAACTTCTATGAGTTTCAATAAACTCATTAGTAAACATTATTTAACTTTCATGAAAAATAAATGGCACGATACTCGCTCTAGGATGCTTGTACCTTTAGTTAAAGGTGAGTTGTTGGTCCATTGAAATGGACTGAGTTTGTCGAATTTATTACTTCAAATAATAATAAAAAAGCTGATAAAAGCGATTAAAAATATAAATTTTAAATTATGGACTGAAATAGGTAAACTTTATTAAATAACCCGCTGCGCTTCGTTACTCCTACGTAGTAAAATAAAAAAATTTTAAAGATTTTATAAACTATTTTTTTAATGAGGTGAAACAAATTAGGTAAAATTATAAAAAATAAATTTTCAGACAAAGTTTGAAGAATCTCGCAATTTTAATTATCCAGATATTCAAAATTTACTATGTACTTTGAATGGAAAGTTTCACACCCACTGTTCCGATCTAGACCATTTTAGATAAACTCTGTACAGTGATAAGAATTTGATTCATACAAAGTTTAAATACATTACAATTACTCCACATATTTGAAATTAACTATATACTTTGTATGGGAGGTGTCACTCCCACTAAACAATCCCGACCATTTTACAGCCAAACTATGTAAAATGATAGGTGAGCTATCGGACAAGTTTGAGGAATTTCGCAATTATAGTTTTGAAAATATTTATTTTCCTTTGTGTGGTAGGTGACTTAAACCTTGTTCCGATTCTTCCCAATTTGGTTAAACTTCATGTCGTGATATGAAATTGATTCATATAAAGTTTGAAGAATTTCACAATTATAGTACTCCAGATATTTAAAAATAACTATTTACTTTAAAAAATTCAGTCTCGCCCATTTTCAGCCAATCTCCGTATAGTGACAAGAATTTGATTCATACAAAGTTTAAATACTTTACAATTATAGTACTCCAGATATTCGAAAATAACTATTTACTCCTGTATAAAGTTCGAAGACTTTCACAATAATAGTTCTCCAGATTGTACACAATTAAAATTAATGTGTTATTGTTAATTTTAATAAATAAAATAGGATAATAACACTGCTTCAAAATAACACTTTTTGTCAGAACTTGAAAAGCGTCCTAATGGAGGTTGTATGCCTAGGTGAGGACATGCTAAAACCGTTTTCAAAGATTTTGAACACCCTCAAAATTTTTAGTTATTTTGAAACAAGTGTTTTAGGGTAGGTAGTACTTCAATACCTCTAATTCAGACATTTTAAACCCGATTTCAAAATTTTAAAAAATAATCTAAGAAATTGTTTAAGTTATTAAAAAAGTTAAATTTTTTTTTTTATTTTTTTCGTAATTTTTCAAATTCAACAATAGTGATTTTAATTTTTTTCTATGAAAACCAATTTTTTTTGCACAGTGCTTTAAAGACAATTTTATATAGACAAAATAAACCGATACTTATTAAAATCGGTTTATATTTGCAAAAGTTATTAAACTTTTTCGAAAAAAGTTCGAAAATATTTACCCTGTTTTTTTTACATTTATATGCGCTGGGGGAGAAAATACTCAAAAAGGTATTAATGAAAAGTTGAATAACTTTTACAGTTTTCATCCGATTTGAATAATTAAAACCATGTTTTATTAAGAACTTTTCTTTATACATTGATATAAATTTTTATAAGCTTTCATATCAAAATAAACAATGAAAAGCGACTCAAATCAAAAAAGATTGTAACAAAAGCAATACTTATAACTTACAAATGTATCCATAAATGCATGTAATTTTGAAGCGTAATAAGATTTCTTTCCCAACACGTTAAAAAAAATAAAAATTGAACAAAAACTGACTGAGTTACAGATCGATAAGTTGAAAAACATCACCGTAAACGGTTTTTTCAGAATAACTTCTGAATTTGAAGGTGTTTCTGAAATTTTTTGACACAATTTGTAATGTACTCAGAAAGTCCTATAACCCACGCTAGGTCATTTTCCATCGTTCTCTGATCATTTAGTGGTGTCCCGTTTTGGAAATTTCAAAAGGTGGCAATTTCTAGGCAAAGATAGCAAAAATGCTTTACCAGTGGAATAAGTTGAAGAGTTAAAGACATTAAAGAACCTTAAAACCTACGTATGTCGAAGTAACAAATAAAAAATAAATATAAAGCTTCTGGTAGTAGAAGCAATTTTGGGTTGAAAACACTTGTACTAATCCTTATTACCAACGATATGGGAACATATGTCGCGTTATGAATATCGCGTGATTAATCAGACGAAAGGTTTAAACAAAAGATTGCAAATATTTTAACATGACAACATCAGAAAGCCATTTATTACATTACAAACGAAAAAGTGTTTCAGATGTGTCACGTTCTTCAACCGATGTATATATCTAATATACAGAAAACAACATTTAGTTCTAGTACTACTAAATTAATATCAAAAAATAAAAAAGTAAATTTTTAAGATTTCTTAATCTTTTACTTCTAAGCCATATGAATGTCGCGTTATTCTTCAGGGAAATCTAACCATTTCACTCATGACAAAGCTTGTATAAATTTTCATACTGCTAACACTCATTTTCATACTCTTAACATTAAATGAGATATTTTCTTAATAGAAAATTTCTCATTAAATGAGATATTTTCTTAATAGAAAATTTCTCATTAAATGAGATATTTTCTTAATAGAAAATTTCTCATTAAATGAGATATTTTCTTAATAGAAAATTTCTCATTAAATGAGATATTTTCTTAATAGAAAATTTCTCATTAAATGAGATATTTTCTTAATAGAAAATTTCTCATTAAATGAGATATTTTCTTAATAGAAAATTTCTCATTAAATGAGATATTTTCTTAATAGAAAATTTCTCATTAAATGAGATATTTTCTTAATAGAAAATTTCTCATTAAATGAGATATTTTCTTAATAGAAAATTTCTCATTAAATGAGATATTTTCTTAATAGAAAATTTCTCATTAAATGAGATATTTTCTTAATAGAAAATTTCTCATTAAATGAGATATTTTCTTAATAGAAAATTTCTCATTAAATGAGATATTTTCTTAATAGAAAATTTCTCATTAAATGAGATATTTTCTTAATAGAAAATTTCTCATTAAATGAGATATTTTCTTAATAGAAAATTTCTCATTAAATGAGATATTTTCTTAATAGAAAATTTCTCATTAAATGAGATATTTTCTTAATAGAAAATTTCTCATTAAATGAGATATTTTCTTAATAGAAAATTTCTCATTAAATGAGATATTTTCTTAATAGAAAATTTCTCATTAAATGAGATATTTTCTCAATAGAAAATTTCTCATTAAATGTGATATTTTCTTAATAGAAAATTTCTCATTAAATGAGATATTGACAAATTTTCTTAATAGAATATTTCTCATTAAATGACAAATTTTCTTAATAGAAAATTTCTCATTAAATGACAAATTTTCTTAGTAGAAAATTTCTCATTAAATGACAAATTTTCTTAATAGAAAATTTCTCATTAAATGACAAATTTTCTTAATAGAAAATTTCTCATTAAATGACAAATTTTCTTAATAGAAAATTTCTCATTAAATGACAAATTTTATTAATAGAAAATTTCTCGTTAAATGACAAATTTTCTTAATAGAAAATTTCTCATTAAATGACAAATTTTCTTAATAGAAAATTTCTCAATAAATGAGCATTTTTCTTAATAGAAAATTTCTTATTATTATTTAGAGGAAATATTTTTCTTAGAGAAATTTTATCGATAGCTTCTTTTCTTAGGAGAAAATTTATGGAAAACTCAATTTCTTTACTGCTTATTGGAGAAATTGATTTACCCACCTGGACTTTAACCACTTCTCTCATTTCCGTTTTATAATTCGAACATCTTGGTGGAAATTCCAAGCACCATGTGGCCGTTCTTATCTTCACTGGCTGCATAGAAGGCGTACGCATTTCCTCCATATATTCCTCTTCTCTCGTGCAAATATGATTATTCTCCAAAGGAGTATTGGAAAGCACTGCAATACTCTCGGAATTATTTTGTACAGGCGTGTTAAGAGACTCAACAAAATTCTGATTATTATTACTACTGGCCGAATTCAAGGAATCACTTATAATGCCCGCCGTTAGATCGGTATTGATTTTTAAGCCATCATTAGCTTTTGAAAGATTAAGCAGTATTAGATTTAAAAATATTAAAATTTTTAAATATTTTTTAAAAATCGACATTTTGTTAAGAATTTTTTTAAGTTATTTATTTTGAATTTTTTTTAATTCTTTTTTGGAGATTTTTTTAATTAAGTAATTTTATTTTTATATTAAATTCTTTAATAAAATAATCATTTTTTTAAAACACTTTCACTTATTAGTTTAAATTTCTTAGAAGTTTTCTTCCGTTATCAAAAAATTTCACTTTCAATGCGTCTGATACGTTTAAACTTAATCGCTGTATTCTATAAACTGATCTCTAGAACAGTATTTTTACAATTTTACGATGTGAAATAAAATTCATGTCGCAACTACAACAACAAAGTTTATTACATGTTGATTGTTCTAAAAAAAATTAAATAAAATTTACAAAAAAAATATAATAAACTACTTACTCTCTAAAATGTCTCCAAATTGAACAAAAAAAAATACAACTAAAAAGTTGAACAGCGCTGCCGTTTATGCGTTTAATCTGTGCGTCGCACTGTCTACAATACAATAACAAAAGCAAATACAACAACAAAAACAACATTAACAATAAAATCACATTTGATTACATTCAATTAAAAATTGTACACAGATCATCATCATTATCAGCAACAACATGTGGAAGATCATAATGATCATGTTCATCAAACAAGTATTGTTTACGAGAAACACTTTTGTTATATTTGAATGAATGACGTTTTGTATGATAGTGAAAACAACAATAATAACAACATCAGCAGAGATGCAACATAAAATGACAGAACCGAACAACAAATTTTAAATTTCTTCAATGAAAATAAGTTATGGACAAATTTTCTGCAAGCAAAGAGTTCTTGATAAATTTTCTAAAAAATTTTCTCTAGAGAAATCAAATTATCGATAAATTTTCTCTAAAAGAAAAGTTATCGATAAATTTTCTATAGAAAAATAAGTTCTCGATAAATTTTCTAAAAAAAACGACAGTTGACGATAATTTTTCTCTAGAAAATAAAAGTTATCGATAAATTTTCATCAGAAAATTTCTTATTTTTCTTAAAAGAAATTTTTTGAAAACTTTTCTTAATAGAAAATTTCTCATTAAATGAGAATTATTCTTCATAGAAAATTTCCCATGAGAATACATAAGTTATCGGTAAATTTACTCTAAAAAAATAAAGTTATCGATTAATTGTCTCTACAAAAATTAAGTTATCGACACATTTTTCTAAAGAAATGCTGTTATTTTCTCTACAAAAAAAAGTAATTGTTAATTTTCATGTATAGACAAATTGTCGATTACTTCTTTTTTCTAGAGAAAATAACAGAATTTCTTTAGAAAAATGTATCGATAACTTATTTGAATATGAAAAAGTGCAATATTTTTGAAGGACTGAGTTTTAATGTGTCATATTTTTTAATCTAATTTGAGATATTGAATTGAAATTTCTTTTATAAGACCAAAAATTAACTTATCAAAAAAAAAATTTGTTCGGAATAAATTGTTCCTATTATTTGCAATCCTATTAAAATTTTGATACAAATTTATTTTAGAAACTCAGTAAATATGTAATAAAATCTTTATTAATTAACAAAACTCAATGAAATTTTTAACGTTTTTAAAAATTGCAATACTAAATAACAAAATGTAAAAACACTTGTCAAAAATTTAAAGTGCAATTCCTAAAAATTGGAGCAAAAATCCCAAAAATATTATTTTTTATTATTTTGCCCATAGGGTTCACATTTCCTTCGGGGCTGGGAAAATACCAAGGTTTTCAAGGCTGCTTTCCGTTTTCCGATGCCAGCTTCTGGTTAAAAAATAAGTAAAATTCCGTAGGTCAGGGGCAACATATTCCAAAAATATGACATGTTTTTTATACCAAAATGTTTTTCGTAAAGATACCTTACAGAAAAAAATTCGCCCAAAAAATAGCAAAAAAAATTAAAATTTTTTTAATTTTTAAATTGAAAATCCTTTATTTTTGGATCCACAATTGATATTGCTCTGAAATCTTTTGTATATTATTGGTAATTTAGTTTCATAATTTTAAAAAAGCGGACCACGGTATGGCGAAATTTTAAAATTTCAATTTTAAAATGACTATAACTTGGAAATTCTAAGAGATCTTAAGAGTCTTTTCAAGACCTAGCCGAGCGCTTTCCCAAAATGTAAAAGTCTTTGAAATCAGATGGGACACAAACAAGTAAGAAAGTATGGTCGGTCAAGCCCGACCATATAATACCCTACACCAAGTAAATGAGCAAATGATTTTTCTTTTAAAATATCAATAATTTATATTCGTGAGTGATTTTCGAAATGGGCCTTCTATGGGAGCTGTGACCAATTATAGACCGATCACCATGAAATTAGGTCGTAAGATTTATGTCTATATGAAAGTTTACTATGTTGAATTTTGTGAGTATACCAACATTTTTGAGTGATTTATGCACGTTAAAGTGATTTTCGGAAGGGAGCTATGACTAATTATGGACCGATCGTAACAAAATTTGGTGACATGAATTTTGTATATATAAAATCTATTTGGAGGAAAATTTGTGGAGATGCATATATAAATTTAACATTTATGACCGATAAAGTCAAATTTCGAGAGGACATTTGTATGGGGGCTAGGTGAAATAATGGACCGATTTCAGCCAGTTTCAATGGGCTTGGTCCTCGGGCCAAATTTGATCGAAATATCTTAAAAATTGCGACCTGTACTTTGCGCACAAGGTTTACATGGACAACCAGACGGACGGACGCACATCGTTTAATCGACTCAGAAAGTGATTCTAAGTCGATCGGGCATTACAAACATCTGCCCACTATGGTGGTGTAGGGTATAAAAATGGCACATGTTTAAAAATTGTAATGTACTTTGAGCCCCCATAGCGTCGCCCCTGGAAAATTTGTAGGGCCCATTTCAATAACTTAAACTTGAATACTCCCAGGCTATGTTCGTGTCAAATTTTATAACGACCGGACCAGCGGTTTAGAAATGCTAGATTTATTTCCAAAATATTATAATTATGATTCTGGTGCCATTGTCAGATGCATAAACAATGTTTTGTGATAATGGGCGAATTCACTTAAATGTGAATAAATTCGAAAAAAATCAATTGATTATTATCGCCGATATCTCATTTTGTTCCCATTACATATGGCTTTACGACAAAGCTAAAAATCTGGACAATTTCTGCCGTTTTCGATTTTTCATGATTTTTTTAAAACAAAAAAAATAACTATTTTCACGTAAAAAATATATCTTTTGCTTTAATTTGTTATTATAACTCCGAAACTGCCGATTGAAACGCTATAATAAAAGGATTAAAAGTTATATAAACATAGCCATTTCGCTGATTGTTTCATGTAAAGTGCTTAAAATGGTGATTTTTTGAAATTTTTGTATATGGGTGGGTCGGCCCTCCAAAATTAGTGGGAGTCGGTCATACATTTAGATACGATTGGGGCACTTAAAATGGGTCAAAGTAAAATTTTTCAAAATTTTATCTTTGGGTCAAATTAATTTTAGAGGTGTGGTTCCTTGGGCAAAGTTTCTTATTTTGATCCCTAGAAAATGATTTTCCTTGTCACTTGGGCGTTTTTATACCCTACACCACCATAGTGGGGAGGGTATTATGCGTTTGTGCAGATGTTTTTAACGAAAAAAAATATTAGTCTAACACCTTAAAGTATACCGATCGACTTAGAATCACTTTCTGAGTCGATTAAACGCTGTCCGTCCGTCCGTCCGTCCGTCTGGTCGGCTGGCTGTCCATGTAAACTTTGTACGCAGAGTACAGGTCGCAATTTTGAAGATATTTCGATCAAATTTGGTACATATTATTTTTTCGGCCCAAGGACCAAGGGTATTGAAACTGGCTGAAATCGGTCCATTATTTCACCTAGCCCCTCCCGAAATTGGACTTTATCGGTCATAAATGTTTAATTTATATATGTATCTCCACTAATTCCGCTCCAAATAAGTTTTATATACACAAAATTCATGTCACCAAATTTTGTTACGATCGGTCCATAATTAGTCATAGCTCCCATATAGACCCGCTTCCGAAAATCACATTAACGTGCATAAATCGCTTAAAAATGTTGGTATACACACAAAATTCAACATAGTTAACTTTAATATAGACATAAATCACACGACCTAATTTCATGGTGATCGGTCCATAATTGGTCATAGCCCCCATATAAGGCCCACTTCCGAAAATCACTCAAAAATATAAATTATTGAAATTTTAAAAGAAAAATGATTTTGCTCTTTTACTTAGTGTAGGGTATTATATGGTCGGGCTTGCCGACCATACTTCCTTAATTGTTTTTTTTGCGTCCCTACAAATCGACCCGCCCTAATAAACATCGCACAGCTGGCAATAAAAAGTGTCTGACAATGGCAACTTTATGTGTTTACACGATTGTCAGATGTCTGCCAATATTATTGTCTTACAATGTACTGACAAAGCTCTTTCTGACATCCTGACAACATCAAAATAAAATCACAAGGTTATTAGACATTTTCTGACAATATTGTAAGATGTGACAACCGTCTGACAAAAGGCTCTAGTATTTTTGGCTGGGCGATCATTGTTTTCGATGCAATATATTCAGCGTAAGCTTTGGTGAGCAATCGATGTTAAAGAAGTAAAACAAAACTTCCCGAAGCAAAAAAAAATTTTTGTTTACATTATAAAGTCCAAAAGATACGCAAACTATTGTAATATTTTTTATATATTTTAGCTGGTCACATTGCTTACTTATGCAAAATTTTCTTAACTTACTTTTGCTTTCATAATTTTTTTATGATTTTTTTTACATATGTTCCCCATTATCATGTATTTTACTCATGTCAATCTCATTTTACAATTTACTTACTCAATTTAATCATAATGTTTATTTTGTTGTCCATATCATATAAATTAAAAAAGGGTAAAGGGTGGTGACCACATGATTTTCAGAAAACAAAACCTAACTGTCTTGATAATTTGTTTAAAGCTTAAATTACAGAACTAAAGATTCTTGTCACATTTTCCAAAAAAACAAATTGTTGTTGCTGTTAATGCTTTCAACTCACTTAAAACAAATAAATAAAAATAAACATTATTTGAAAAACAAATTTAATTGAATTAAAACTAGCCACAACTTACAAATATAGTAGTCGTAGTCGTAAATGCAAAACATAAATAAACTGATAGTAGAACACAACTATCCCAAGATCACTTAAGAGATTAATGAACCATAATGAGATGGCTGTACTACTACACTTTAAATATAATGTTGGAATAGATACAATACATATGTTGGGGATTTACACCCACATTAACTTAACTACTTACTATATAGTTAGTTAGTTGTACAATTGGAAATAGTCACTAGAGTAAGTGCAAAAATAAATAATATGTTTAAGTTTATTTTCTTCTAAATAGTCATAAGATTAGTTGCAGCTAAAACGTTTTAATACTCATAAATTATTTGCACCATAAATGAAATTAAGGTGGGTGATGTTTTATTTGCGGAACTATAAAATTATTAGCAATTGTTAGAGGATGATGTTATACAATGAAACTTAGATAAGTAGTTTGAATTTAGTTGCTACACCAATTGTTTACTATAAAAGCATTGTAAAATTGTATTTTAAAACAGAAGATTAAGTTTTTTTTCGGAAACTACAGAAACTGGATTATCGTCAAATTTTCTACAAACAAAATTTTAATTCGAAAAATTTTCTTTACTGGAAATGTTTTATCGCAAATTTTCTATATATAGATGGATTCAAATTGTGTAAATTCATGTTGATAAATATTTCAATATCGATTTGAAATCAATGTAATCTGGGTTGCAATATGATGTTTAACTCACCGCAGCTTATGGTGAATGTGTTCCATAGGTTTCAATGAGCGAGTGATGGTTTATGCGGTTCAGAAGTGGCGATTTTGACACGGAACACAAAGATCGCACAGGCCAGCCAAAAAGGTTTGAGTATTGGAGGCATTACTCCATGAAGATTGTTGTCAAACTCAACAAGGGCTTGCAAAATCATTGGGAGCTAATCAAGCAGCTTTGCTGAAAACCATAGAAAGGGTGATTGACGTACACTTGAGAATAACTATTTCCATGGAACTCACCTCTAAATCCCAACATGTATAGACTAAGAGCAGATCTGTGGAAACAGCTCTTCACTCGTTAGTGGGCTCCATTGAAGAATCGTTACCAAGGAGTATTCACTTGTATTAATATCTGGTAAAATTCTAGATACAATATCTAGTTGTATGGAATAGACATTAAGTATACTGGGTGAGTGGAGAGTTTCAAGTGGACTTAGTGTTAACCTCCAAAAGACTGAACTGGTTCTCTTTACTTGGAGTTACAAGATCGATCACCTAAACTGAATGAAATTAGCGTTGAGATCAGGGATAATGCAAAGTACCTTGGCATCATTATAGATACATGATTATGCTGGAATCTGAACATTCAGAACAGGATTAATTTGGACTATGTGGCCTACTACTCTTGCATAAGGGCAATTGGTACTAACAGGGGTATTATGCCGAATAGTATCAACTGAATCTTCAAAGCTGTTGTTAAACCCATCTTGTGTTATGGAGTACTGGTGTGGTATAACGACTTGGAGACTGATACTCACCGGAAGGCCGTTGAGCGAATTCTAAGGACTATCGCGATAGTGATTACAGGCGCTATATAGTCTATCTCTTCTAAGGCACGTTTTACTAATTTTAACTGGTTACCAGTTGATTTGATGGTGATATAAATGGCCATCTAGGTTAGAGATGGATATCTAGGTTAACCGATGAATGCCAGGTATACCTAAAAGAGATACCGAGACATTCTTGGATAACGCTTATATGGATCCTACGACATGATGGAAATCAGGGTAATTGTATAGCAGATACATTGGCCAAAAGGGGTGCGATGTTAAATGAGATGCCCTTGTTAAATGGTTGTACAGCAGAAACTATATGAGACTGCACAAAACATTTAGACCAATGAACAATCCTGAATCTAAGTCGAATTTACTCTTTCATCAGAGAATCTAGTTGGTTCACCTCGGAGACGTATTTTAAATACCCTGCTGTTTTACCTTTGGATATCACAATGGGATCAATTTTGAATGAACTCAAGTGAGCTGCTGGACGAGTGTCTACCCATGGAATCTAACATAACCTACTCAAGCATCAATGTCAAAATGGTTGCGAGCAGCAGGTTTCATCCAAAAGCAGAGAAATTTGGTACCATACGAATTGAAGCCGAGAGACTTTTAGAAACGATTTTGCATGTACGAAATGCAGCTAGAACGCTATAAAAGAAAATAAGTTTTGCACCGAATCATTACTTGCGATGAAAAAGGAATCCATTTCGATAAACCGATGCGCGAGAGATCGTCCCGTCCAACCAGCCGAATCGATATGTAAGCCAGATATCCATGACGCTAAGGTAATTCTATTGCAGGAACCTGTACTGAACACAATTGATTCGTTTGAAGTGAGCATTGGTCGAAAAACGCCTAGAATATGCGGCCAGAAATGAAACTGTAATATTCAAACATGTTGCAATATCTATTAAAAAGTCTTTAGAATGAAGTGGTTGGGAAGTCTTGCCTTACCCGCTTTATAGTCCAGACTGTGCCTAATCCGACTACTATTTGTTTCGAACAATGCAAAACGATCACTCTGGGATACGCTTCACTTTGGAACACATTATCCGGTATTGGCTTGATTCTTTCATGGCCTCAAAAGATGAGCAGTTCTTTTGGCTCAGAATCCATATGTTGGCAGAAAGATGGGAAAAGTTCATAGCTAGTAATGACCAAAACTTTGAATATATTTATTCCGCATTTTTAAGACATACCCAATAATATGATAATTTTATAAAAAAGTACTATGAACTCTTCTAGAAAAAGTACTTTGATACTATTCTAAAATAAGTGCTCTGTACCGCAATTCTGTAACTTTTTAACGACAAAATTTTGTCGTTAAGTAATCAAAATTCGTTAGTTAACAATATTTATCGTTAAGAGATATTCCGAATTAAATTTTACCGATTATTTTCGTTAAAAATAGTCGGTAGATAACGAAATTTGTCGGTACGTTAACGACAAATAAAATGTTCTAGTTAAGCCATAACGATAATTGTTTAGGAGTTAGTTTTGTAACATAAATATTCGAAATAAGTTGTTTTTTGAAAGTACGGTTTGGTCAACGTTTTTAATATAAAAATTAACATGCTTTAATTATCTTTTTAAGATAAATTTGGACATATATTTGGTCAATTCACAAGGTCTCTTATCAGTCATATTGTCATAATGTCCTAACATATCTCGTCTCGGCGGCTCGGCTTAACCGACTCTTAGGCATTCGGCGCAGGTCTCTGCTGGCTGGTTACGATAACACAATAAACATAGCATACATAGTAGTATTATTTTAGGACTTTTTTTAACGTGAAAAACAATAAAAACCACTGTGAAATATTAGTACATTATGAGACCTTGTGAATTGACCAATTATATTTATTTTGAAAAGCAATACAAACCACTGTGAAATTTTAGGACAATATGACATGATAAGATACGTTGTGAATTGACCAATTATATTTATTTTAGAAAATAATATTCGAATTTTATGAGGAACTTTTATTTGGGGCATAATATCCATAATTAACACATTTCTGGAGTGTATAATGTTTATCCCTATATTCATTTTCCATTTTTGGCGATGTGATACGATTATAAACTTATATAAAAGTTATAAAATCGATTTTAAGACAGTATTCTAAGAAGGAAATTCATCTGAATTTGTCGACTGTCCTTATAACAACACATGTTTGGGTGAGCTGATGCTTGATTTTTATATATAAATGCGATTACTTATTCACACGACTACGAATTTATCTGCAAACACGAAAAAATAGTAAATATTTTTATAATTTTTTAATTTTAAAAATATTGACATTTATATTTTTAACTATATTCGTCGTTAAAATTTATTACCGAGAGATATCGTTAACTTCAAATAGTGAATATTAAATTCGTTAAAGCAACCGATAGTTTTCGTTACTTAACGACATCGGTAGGAAAGTATAAAAAGTTACAGAATTGCGGTACTGGTATGTATTTTTAGAAAAAATATTAATGCGTATTTTCTAAAACAAGTCTTTTGCAAATTTGTAAAAAGAACTTTGTCATTTTTTCTAAAAAAAAAGTTATATCCGTACTTAAAAAAAGGAAAGTACTTTTTTATAAGTTCTAAGTGTTTTTATAAAAAACATCAATTTGGAAGGCTTTAGTTTAGATTAACTATTTTTAAGCAACTCTTAAAAATATTTTTGAAAATGATCTTTGTTAAAATTTAGATCGAGATAATTGTCAAAGTTTGTGCAATTTTATTAAATTACACTGTGTGTAATTTTTTTAGTCATGAAAATATAACCATATACGGGCACCACTATGTGATAAAAATCCAAAAAAATACCCTTGTCTCCCAGTTTTTCCCAAAGTCATGCATTTTGTATTGGCCCCCAAAGATTAGGGTCCTCGATGTCATTTTTGCAAAAAATTGATTATTTTCGCAGGCTCATATCTTGCAAAAAGTTCGGAATTTGGATTTTCTCTCTGAGACAAAGTTATGGCCCTTGTCATAAAGAACAAAAATTGTGAATATATAAAATCAACAAAATTAAAAATAAATTTAGAAATTATGTTTTTTAAAGCTACCTAAATGTATGCTTTAGTTTATAATAATTTAATAGTTTATGGCCCAAAACACTTAATTCCTTTAGTTTTTTCTTACTAACTTATATTCACCTACCCTAAGATAAGGTAAGGCTTCCAGGCAGCCGCGAAGTGAAGAAAAGAAGAGCAGCTCACGTGGGTCCAAAGCTGTAGGTCTCTTTGTGTTACCTGAAAATATAAAGTCAGAAAAAGAGGGACAGATTGAAGTGAAACAGTTGAAACAGTTAATAGGAAGATGTCCGAAGAAAGAGGGAGGGGAGATATATTGCGTACCGAAGAGTTTTCGGTTATTAGGTCGCTCTAAAGAAGTCCCTATGTGTGATCTTTTTAACCAATTACTGCATTAATGCCCAATAAAGGCATTAATGCCCTCTAGCCTCATATTCGAGAGCTCTGAAAGACTATTTAGGGAATCCCAGAAACTTTAAGCGTAGATCTCCTAATACCGGACAGTGACAAAGAAGATGAAATATGATCTCATCATCCTCCTCGTTTTGACAACTTCTACAGAAGTCGTTGTAGGGCAAGCCAAGTCTATTCGCATGGTTGCCAAAAGTGCAGTGTCCGGTTATGACCACCACTACACCACTCAATTGTGAGCGTGTCAAGCCAAGAAGATATATTGTTCGTCTACGATTCAGTCGGGGCCATATCATTCTGGTAATAGTGCATGTGGGTTCACAACCCCATCTTGTCTGAGCTAGATCATAGTGGAACTTACTAATTTGTAGCTTACATTTGGATAACAGAATCCCACTTATGAAATCTATGTCTCCGTCAGGTAGCAAAATCATCAGCAACGCAGTTGCCTGTAGTATCTCCGTGTCCCCGTACCCACTTGAGTACGACTGTTGAATGTCTCGTCATCCATTTTTCCTTGAATTTTGAACGGTTTGCTACGTGAATTTTTTATATTGGTTATGGCTATTTTTTCGTGTTGCTCTGTTTTGGAAAAGGTATTTTTGCATTTTTCTAGAAAACACACAAAATTTTGGTTCTATTGTGGAATGAGTACTTTTTTCAAAATATTACTTTTCTTTAGAAAAATAGGACTTTTTTAGAGTATATTGGGTATAAAAAACCTATTTTTGTGAATAAACTGATGAAAAGAAACATTATTTGAAAGTTTTACAGTTGTACAACTCCGAAAAGAGCTTTGTCCTTTAAATTGCTTTTTTACTCGACAATTGGGAGTTGTTATATAATATTCCACCGTCCGACAAATAGAGAAAAAATTTGTTAGACATGAACCGGATGATATACGTCTTAAACCATAAATTTAATGGAGAAAATTTTTGTTTTCAGTTTTTCATTTCGTGATCCTGCGTCCTTTTTTAAGGACTTCAAAGTTTCATAGAAGTACATTTTTCAAAAAATATTTAAAAATACTCCTGCTATTCCAACAATGACAAATTGTATGACAAAAGAACGAGAAGAGTTGTGAAATATTTTGTATTATCTTTACTTTATCCTGTAAAGATCAGGAGATGTCAAAAATGTCCTTTAAAATGTTTATCCTTCAATATACTTTAAGATTGTCAATAAATTCCTTTTAAAAAAATAGTGCGTTAAAGACCCAAATATTCTATACTAAATGTCAAAATTTCATCCTTTATATATATAAAGGTCAAATTAAAATATAAAAAAAAATGTATTAGTATACAAAAAAGTTTTATTAAGAAAAGAGCATGTTTATAATCTACACCACCGTAGTGGGAGAGGTATAATGGGTTAGCGCTGTTGTTTGCAACATACAAAAATATTGTCCCAACAGCCACCTTAAAGTATACCAATCTGCTCAGGATCACTTTCTGAGTTGACTAAGCGATGTCCATCCGTCCGTCTGTCCGTCCATCCATGTAAACCTTGTAATAAAACTACAGGTCGCAGGTATATAGATAATTCGACAAAATTTGGCACAAAACTTTATATTGCCCCAAGGACAGAGGCTGTTGAATTTGGTTAGAATCAGCACATTATTTATCCTAGCCCACATACAATTGGCCTATTTGAAAATAAGTAAGCTCTCATAAATATCTTAATTATAAACATATTCAAACCAAATCCAGCACAATTAAATTTTATGTAAGCCGAACTCTGACGACCAAATTTCGTGACGATCGGTCAACAATATTCCATAGCTCCCATATAAGCAACATTCTCGAAAATGTCATTAATATACATAAATCTCTGAAATATGTCAGTATCCAAACAACATTCAACACAAATATGTTTCATATATTCGCAATTCATTCCACCAAACTTTGTGACGATTGGTCCATAATTAGTCATAGCTCCCATATAAGGCCCACTACCGAAAATGTGTGTATTCAAATAAGATTCAATACAAATCCGGTGTAGGGTATCATAAGGTCGGGCTTGCCCAACTATACCATTTTACTTGTTTATTAAAAAGTCTTCTTCGTTGCTATTCACAACGGATTTTGTTATATTTTTTCAAATGAAATATTAAAATAAAATATAAAAAATCAAATCATTCAAATTTAAAATATTTTTTAACACTTAAGTAGTTAAGATAGAAGGATGAAATTTTGGCATGCGGTATTCAATAATTGGATCTTTAACTCACTATTTTTTTGAAAAAAAATTATTGGAAATCTAAAAGGATATTAAAGGATAACAATTTTAAAGCACATTTTGTTCATCTTTTGATCCTTACATGATAAAATAAAAATAATACGAAATACTTTACAACCCTTCTTGATCATTTGACATCAAATTTGGCATAGTAGGATGATCAGAAGTATTTTAAAACATGTTTTCAAAAATTTACTCCTCTAAAAATTTGAAGATCTTTTAAAAGGAAACAGGATCACGAAATTAAAAACTGAAAACGCAGTTTTTCTCCATTTAGTTTATAGTTTTAGAGGTATATCATCCGGTTCGTGTCTAATATTGAGTGTGGTACGAATATTTCATATGCATATTAGGGTGGCCCTTAATAAACGAAAGTTGGATTTTGGCCATTCTCACCCCCTAGTTTGGTGAACATTGGTAAAAAAATTATCCTGAAAAAGTTTTAGGTAAATCGGTTGGTGCCGCAAGCCCTTTGAAGTTTTGAGATGCGTTTACTGGGGGAAAAAATGCATTTTTTTCAGTTTATGTAAAAATTTTGCCATTAAAAAATTACGTTTGCAATTTAATATAAAATAATTGAAATGTGTACGTAATTGTCGTTCTAATGAGACATAAAAAACACAAATTGGTTAAAAAATGTTAAAGTTATTAAAAATTCGCCAGGCCATTAACGTGTCTCAGGCAACTAGAACAAGAAATGTACGAACAAAATTAACATATTTTGGTAAATATTAAAATAAAAGCTCATTTTTACTTAAAATATATCCAGATTTACTTGTATATGAGTTTTTGTCTTCGTAGGATACCGTTAACATATTCGCAGGTATGACCAAAAAAAAATAAAAATTTTTAATGGCAGTTTCAAAACTCCATTTTCAAATTTTTAAAAATTTTGTTAAACAAATTTCAGAATTTTTTGATCATCTCATTGGGATTTATTGAGAATATAATAGGGAATAAAAATGTGAAAAAATTATGAAAATATCTCTTATAGTTTTTCCGTACCTGCGATTTAAATTTTGAAATTTTCGAGAAAAACCAATTATTTGGGGAATGGGCTCTATTTCCTTAGTCTGAATTTTAAGCAAAACTTATTCAGAATATTATAGTTCAGATAATTTTAAATATACTCTGAAACTTTTAATAAAATCGGAAAATGTTAACCCTTAAATAGTGAAGGTCAAAAGTTACATTTTTCAATATTTGTGCTACAGCACATTAATATTTTTCTTTTGATTGGACAATAACATTCTCAGTTCTCGAATACTCATGTTATTTTACAGAAGTTTTAACATTTTCCTAGACTGTTACCAAATAAATAATTTTTGTTTTGCTCCAAATGTGACAAATGGCGCTTTTAAATTTATTGTATTTAAAATTGTATTTCAACAATTGCCGGATATATTTCTAAAATATTTGAAAAAAGGTGTACAAATAAAAAACAAATAAATAAATGAATGATTATATAGATATAAATCGCATGAAAACCACAAAATGCCAAATCCTCTGTGGTTGGCATTTAAAAAATTTACATACGCACTCAATGTGTAGCTGCACCTTAGGAAAAAAGTGCAGTTTTTTTTTTGCACAATTTTGAAACCAGACAAAAGTCTAGTAAAATTTTTTTTTATAATTTTTTTTTTTTTTGTAAATGTTTTTTATTTTGTAGTAGACACATGGAGAGCTCAGTTACAGCAGCAATGACCTGCCTGACATACAAATTGATATATTTTTTTTAATTTTTTGAGATTTTTCGCAAACATTTGCGTTTTAGTGGAGATTTTTTTCCTGTTTTTTTTTTCAATATTTTTTGTTTCAAGTGTAGAGTTTTATAATGTAGTGTTTGTGTTTTAGGGTGTTGTTTGTGTAAAATGATTATACCTTTTTGTTGTTGCTGAGGCAAGTATTGAAATTATATAGCAAGTGCGTTTTGTTGTTGATATTTTAGTAGCATTGACATTGATTGTTGCATTTAGAACGTAAATTTATGGCAATTTGTCAAATAGTTTTTCAACACACAAACTTAGACAGCAAGCAGCAGCATTAGTTGCTTTAGAAAAACTTCATAAATAAAAACGTTAATTGAAATTTAAAGCAGGTTTGGGCGTTTTATTACAAAACTCATATATTATAGAATTTTTTTTTTGTTTTCTATTTTTTTTATTTTGTATGAAAATAAAAAATTAGCTAGCTAAATTGTTTAAGACAAACAGCTATTAGCTAAAATCTAAAACGGAAGTAAATTTCCTAGACTAGAAGTAAATTTAGCAACAACAAAAAAAAAACTAATAGTTGAACAATAAAAAAAAACACAAACAAACTTAAGTAATTCGATTTTATTTGATTTTTTATTATTAATTTAATTTAATGAAAACAATTTTTATAATGACTTTATTGTATGAAGTGTTTTAGTATTTTTTTGCAACTAAAATGACTGGTTAAGTGTTAGATAAAACTAAAAAAATAAAAAATATGGTGCCTTATAATTTAAACATTAAACAATTATAAATTTAAATAAAATACAATTAAATATGATAACATTATTATGAATAGCAAACTATGATTTATTTGCCTATCCTTAGATGATTGATTGTAATAGCCACCAAACACTTGCAGATTAGCAGTCTCAATGCTGCGTTTACAGTAATCACCATCATAATTCCAGCCAACATATTCATTTGTGCGCAAATTTTCCAAACGTAACCATTCCTCCAGCGGAGCAAAATACTCACGTAAGGCCGAACCATCTAGCCGGCCTTCACCCAAAGTCTCCTGCAATACCTCTTGCCAGGGCTGAGAGGCGCCTTTAGACATAATTTGTCTGGAAACAAACAAAGCATACAAAAATATTAAAAATTAAATTTAAAAAAAATGAAAACTATTTTCCACTCACTTTAATAAATTGCCCGCTTCGGGATGACGATAGACATCACATTTGTGCAAAGGTTTACGTGGATCATTGGGATCATATTGGCCAGCAGCACGACACATGCCACGATAGATTTGAAACTGCAAAACAGTGGACACAAAATATCTAAAATGAGAAAATAACAAAAACAAAAATTGTAAAATAAATTTGAATTATGACCTTTTTTTAGTTTTTGCTCCAAAAGAATTCATGTGTAAACAATTGATTGTTTAACAAATTTTCCCAAAAAAAAAATTATATTTAAAAAACCCTGACCTATTGCCATATCAAGCTTAATGCAAAAAAAAACCAATTTAAGTAATAACTTCCACAAAAATTTGTTTTTTTTTATAAAAAAACCTTAGTATTGATTTGGTTTCTATATTCAAATTTATATTACTTATTGTTTAGTTGGTTAGAGAATCAATAACCATAAAACTTAATAACAATTGCATGTGTAGTAAGAGTTAAAATCAATTTTTCATTTATTTAAATATTGATTTATAAGGTAACTTCTTTAAGGCTTCTCGCTTTTTAAAGAATTCCCAGCAGTAAGCAAATAGTCAATGTCTACCTTATAGACAGTAATTCGTACAAACTTTCAATTAGTTTTTTATGAGTAAATTTGTGTTGATATAATTCTCGTACAGTTTATTTTCTTTTTGCTTAAGTATACAGGCATCCCACTTAACCCAGAGTAAAGGCAATTGTCACTTTAGTGTCTCTTAGTAATCTATAGTGTAGTGTCACTTTAAACCTTTATTTTGTACTGCACTTCAGACAATAGTTATTTTGCCCACCACTGGTAATCTATTGGAGAATTGTCGCAAGACGTTTTGTTTGCTCTTTGTAGTGCATAGAGAAATCAATTGGTTACCTTATACATCCTAGGTAATCTAGCATGAAGTCAATTGTCATTTAAGTGACTCTAGGTAATCTAAAGTGTAATTAATTTAAACGTTTTTTGTATGAGTAATTCGTACAAACTGGTTTTATACAAATTGAGTTTATTTTCTTTTTGCTTAAGTATACTGACATCCCATGTAAGCTAGCGTGAAGTCAATTGTCACTTTATTGTCTCTAAGTAATCTATAGTGTAGTTACTTTAAACGTTTATTTTGTACTGAACTTCAGACAGTAGTTATTTTACCCACCATTGGGAGAGTTGTCGTAGGAAGTTTTGTCTACAAGAAATCGGTTAATGGATTGTCTATGAAATGTTTGTTAACAGACTATTTGAGATCAATTAGCTTTAGCTTGTACATGTTAAAATAACTAGTTATGTAGCTGATCAAGTAACAGTATGTGAATCCACTACGTCGAAACTTTGGACCTGCTATTAGACAATCTCATTATAATCCAAAAGGGTCAATAGACCCCCTGATTAGGAAAAATATAAAATAACTAGTCATGTAGTAGTTCTCACCCTAAATTATGGGTAAAATCACTAGTTTGGGATAGTCTCCTAGAACTGCTGGGTTTTAGTCAACAGCAAATCACTGGGGGTTTAAAAATGAATTGTTTTACAAAGCTAATACAAATTTTTTCAGCTTAAAACACAACAGGTAGTTTTATTACTAAATCAAGTATTATTTTGGTTTGTTTTAAAAAAATACAAAATTTATTTCTTAAATAATTGTTTAGTTTTTGGAAACAATTTGATTTTGAGTGGCAGCTCCCACACCTGGTGAACAGTAAAAATTCTGTTTAAATACCATGTTAGACATAGACAACAGATAAAGTAACAATTTAAAGAATTTTAATAAAAAAAAATGCAAAAACGGTTTTAGGTTTTTCATTTTTAAAAAAAATTAAAAAATTTTAAATTATTACTGAAAAGAAATTTTTTTTGGTAAGAAAAAATCGGGTTAACAAATATTTTTCCCGATTTTGACCCATTGTGAGTCAAACATACTATGACCTTTTAATCGTTGTTACAAAGGACTTTGAAATATCTATCATTAGATATCCATATTGTATGAATTGGTAATTCTGATATAGAACCTAAATATGCCAAAAATCTAGGTTGTTCTGGTTTTTTCCTTATATCTCAGCCATTTGTGGGCCGATTTTCTTGATTTTAAATAGCAACTGAACCGGGTCTATAGCAGTTGTATTGATGTATTTTGGGGATACGGAAAGTTTCAGCTTACAGACGGTCAGACGGACTTGGCTATATCGACTGCGCTTTCTATAACTATCCAGAATATATATTCTAGATTGTAATTCAGACACAATTTTTCAACAAGATCGGTCGAGAACTCTCTGAGTTAAAAATTTTGACATCGTCTCCGTTATCTATAACTATCCAGAATATACATATATTCTGGATTGTAATTCAGACACAATTTTTCAACAAGATCGGTCGAGAAGTATCTGAGTTAGAGGGGTCTAGATTTGACATTTTGGCCAAGAAAGTATTTTTTCTCGTCCATGTAACTTATTAATTATTGTTCTTAGCAAAATGTCTCCCAAATAGTTTAGAAAGATATTTCTTCAATCTTTCGAAAATAAAATTTAAAAAAAAAATCAAAATGGTCCTTTTTTTCTCAAAACAAAGCTTAGATATTTTCCTTGAAGACCTATTTGGTCGTTTTATGGGATGCGAGTTGGATATCCATCAAAATAAATGTTTTGTAACTGATAATATAAAATTTTTGACTTCTTTTGCAGAATCAAAAACTTTGTGGACTTTTTTTGTCAAAATGGAAACTTTTTATAGCCTACACCACCATAGTGGGGATACCAACCTTAAAGTATACCGATCGACTTAGAATCACTTTATGAGTCGATTAAACGATGTCCGTCCGTCTGGCTGTCCATGTAAACCTTGAGCGCATATAACACATTTTTCGGCCCAAGGCCTATTGAAACTGGCTGAAATTGGTCCATTATTTCACCTAGCCCCCATACAAATGTGAAAATGGATTTTATCGGTCACAAATGTTTTATTTATACATGTAACTACACAAATTTCGCTCCAAATAAGTTTCATATATGGGGCATTTCATGTCAAGTGAAGCAACCAACTTTTGAAATCGATGTCTTCCGATCGAGATGAAATTAGCATCAAGGTTAGTTCTATTGGATAGTAACTCAGACACAATTTTTCAACATGATCGGAACTCTCTGAGTTAGAGGGGGTGAAAATTTTACATTTTGGCCAAGCAGGTGTTTTTTCTTATTACCTATTATTCTTAGCAAAATGTGTCCCAAATAGCTTAGAAAGCTATTTCTCCAATATTAAAAAAAAAAATAAAAAAAATTTAATATTTTTTTTCCCGAAATCAAAAACTTTTTTGACTTTTTTTAAATGGGCCTTTTTTCTCTTAAAATATAAATTAGATATTTTCCTTTAAGACCTATTTATTCGCTTAGTGGGATGCGATTGGAATATCTATTAAAATAAATATTTTTTAACTTAAAACATACAATTTTTGACTTTTTTTGCAAAATCAAAAACTTTGTGGACGTTTTTTTCGAATTGGACACTTTTTTTAATGTTTTTTTGCTCAGAAAAAAGCTTAGATATTTTCCTTGAAGACCTATTTGGTCTCGTAGTGGCTTGCGAGTTCGATATCCGTAAAAATAAATGTTTTGTAACTCAAAACATGCAATTTTTGCTTTTTTTTTATAAAACTATTTTTTTTTTCCAAAATCGGCCCTATTTTAAATTTTTTTGCTCAAAAGAAAGCTTGGGTCTATTCCTATAAGACCTATTTGGTCGCTTAGTGGGATACGATTGGGATATATAGCAAAATAAATGTTTTGTAACTCAAGATATACATTTTTGGTTTTTTTTTTGGCAAAATCGAATTTTTTTCCAAAGGGGGCACTTTTTAATTTTTTTTTTGCTCAAAAGAAAGCTTAAGTCTATTCCTTTAAGAGATTTTTGGTCTCTTAGTGGACCCAAGTGGACTTTTGGTTTAAACGTCCGAGAGAAACTGATGAAATGGTGATTTTGACACGAAAGACAAAGATCGTCCAGTCCAACCAAAAAAGTTTGAATACCAAGAATTGGAAACATGCTAAACCATTGGGAGCTCAATAAGCAATTTCAAAACATTTGCAAGCAGCGGGATTCATTCAAAAGGATAACATACGAATTTAAGCTGAGATAATTTGAAAGACGATTTTCTATGTCTGAAATTCGGCTTAAGCGCTACAAAAGAAAATATATTTTGCGCCGTATTACGATAACCCGAAGCGTAAGTGATCGAATGTGAAACCTGACAAAACAGCTGCATCAACACCAAAACCAAATATTCATGGCGCCAAGGTATTTGGTGGGAGCAAACCATCATAGGGAACCTGTATCGAATGCAACTTCTTCATTTGAAACCAGAAAGCCAGAAATGAAACCGTAGTACTCCATCATGACAACGCTAGTCACATGTTGCAAAACCTGTTAGAAACTATTTAGAAAGAAGTGGTTGGGAGGTTTTGCCTCATCCGCCTAATATTTGCTTCGATCAATGCAGAACGCTCTCGCTGAAATACGCTTCACTTTAGAACAGAGTATCCGAAATTGACTTGATGAGCATTGAAAGATGAGCAGTTCTTTTGGCGCTGAATCCATATGTTGCCAGAATGATGGGAAAAGGTGAAAGCTAACAAAGACCAATACTTTGAATAAATTTATATTGTACAAATGTCTCAAAATAAAGGCTAAAAAATCTAAAAAAAACTCGCGTTTTTTTGACACCAATTTATTTAAACTATTATTAGTTTTTAATAATAAAAAATGTTTTTTTACCAAAACAAACAAAATGTTAAACCAAACTTTGTGGAAGGGACTCATAAATTTAAACAATATAGCTCATTTCTATATAGATTTCCGAAGATTGTAAAAATAGGGGTTTTATTTAATCGTAATCTTGATACATGAAAATGTTGTCGCTGAATTGAAAACTTTGGAGATTTTTTAACTTTCGTCTATGTTATAATAATTTGAGAGATCTGTACCGCAATTCTGTAACTTTTTAACGACAAAATTTTGTCGTTAAGTAATCAAAATTCGTTAGTTAACAATATTTATCGTTAAGAGATATTCTTAAAATACTCGGTAGATAACGAAATTTGTCGGTAGGTTAACGACAAATAAAACGTTCTAGTTAAGCCATAACGATGTGTTTAGGAGTTAGTTTTGTAACATAAATATTCGAAATAAGTTGTTTTTTGAAAGTACGGTTGGTCAACTTTTTTGTGTTTGTTAGATACGGACTGATTTTGGGTTTTAATATAAGAATTAACATGCTTTAATTATCTTTTTAAGATAAATTTGGATATATATTTGGTCAATTCACAAGGTCTCTTATCAGTCATATTGTCATAATGTCCTAACATATCTCGTCTCGGCGGATCGGCTTAACCGACTCTTAGGCATTCGGCACAGGGCTCTGCTGGCTGGTTACGATAACACAATAAACATAGCATACATACATAGTAGTATTATTTTAGGACTTTATAGCTTGAAAAGCAATAAAAACCACTGTGAAATATTAGGACATTATGAGACCTTGTGAACTGACCAATAATATTTATTTTGAAAAGCAATAAAAACCACTGTGAAATATTAGGACAATATGACATGATAAGATACGTTGTGAATTGACCAATTATATTAATTTTAGAAAAGAATATTCGAATTTTAAGAGCAACTTTTATTTGGGGCATAATATCCATAATTAACACATTTCTGGAGTGTATAATGTTTATCCCTATATTCAATTTCCATTTTTGGCGATGTGATACGATTATATCGTTATAAAAGTTATAAAATAAAATCGTTTTTAAGACAGTATTCTAAGAAGGAAATTCATCTGAATTTGTCGACTGTCCTTATAACAACACATATCTAAATTCTGAATTAATGATCACTTGTGGTGGCATAGACATATGTATTACACTGGGTTACTTTTATTTTTAGAAAAAAACTCTTGTTCTTTTGTTTTCAGTAAGTTTCGCGAACATATTTGGGTGAGCTAATGCTTGATTTTTATATATAAATGCGATTATTTATTCGCACGACTACGAATTTATCTGCAAACACGAAAAAATAGTAAATATTTTTATGATTTTTTAATTTTAAAAATATTGACATTTATATTTTTAACTATATTCGTCGTTAAAATTTATTACCGAGAGATATCGTTAACTTCAAATAGTGAATATTAAATTCGTTAAAGCAAGCGATAGTTTTCGTTACTTAACAACATCGGTAGGAAAGTATAAAAAGTTACAGAATTGCGGTACTGGTTTCTTAAAGGGCTTAAAAATTAAAGAGTCCTTAGTAAAATTCTGTAGCTATTTTCAGCTATAACTTTTTCATTGGAGTTCATATGATTTAACTGACTCTATTTTAAGCGCTTCTTGAAAAGTTTAAATTTAGAAACCACCTTCGTAATTGACCTACAAAATAAAGGTTAATTTAAAATATGTAAATAATTATTTACACTCAATTTAATTAATAGTTTTACACTACTACATCATGTTGAAAATAAAAACAACTATACATCTGCTTGCAGTTACAGTGGATTAAAGCTAAAGCTTCAGACAAAATACAAACTCTATAGATATTAATAAATACAAATTCCAAACAGCTTAATACATTAACAAAATTAATATCTTATAAAGTGAATTTGTCATTTGAAGACATATTTCACTGTTTACATTAAGTTTATATAATATTTTTTAGCAAATATTTGTTTTATTTATTATAATAATATCTATAAACAAATATACAATGTTGTTTTAATTTCATTTTTAATTTAAGTTTTATTTTTCTAAAAAAAAAAATTCTCCAGCCGGTTTTCTTATGTTTACAAAATTTTGCGCAAACAAAAACTATATATTTATATAAAAAATTAAAAAAAAAAAAACATTGCAAAAAAAAGTGCTAGAAAAACAAGTTAATAATTGCTTTTTAAAAATAACACATACGACAAAACCACTAACAAAAAAAAAACTCACCTAAACTGCTCTATTACATTTAGTTTTATTGAAATATATGCATAAAAAAGGAAGTTGTGCAAATTTATCAATCTGTGATTATATGCTGAACTAAAAATCTAGTTTCTTTATTTATAAAATAGCAAACGAATACAAAAAAAAAAGAGTGTATGTAAATACTAATATAAACTGGTTTAAATTAAACTATGATTCAATATAGAATGTTAAGCAAAAAATATGGAAAAAAAGCTAATCTAATGTATTACAAACGTAAAAACTAGTAAATAAATAAAATAAAAAAAAAAAACAAAAGACTTAAAGATACAAACCCAAATTTGGTAAACGAAGGCAAACTCATGGGAAAATCGATAAAAATTAAATTACTGTGGTTGCATATGCATAACTGAATTTGGAATTAAATGTCAAGAGAATTCAAAACGTAATGATTGGCAAATTAATAGAACTGGATTGGGAAAATATAAAAATGTGTGTGGATAAGTTTGTGGGCTGTCTTTAACACATTTTTGTTTAAAACCATAAGAGAAAAATTAACCACATTTTATTTAAGTCATGAAAATTAATCTAGTTAAACTTTAGTTTCCAGTTTAAGTTCAGCTCATTTCTAGTTCAGTTCTAGTTCAGTTCTAGTTCAGTTCTAGTTCAGTTCTAGTTCAGTTCTAGTTCAGTTCTAGTTCAGTTCTAGTTCAGTTCTAGTTCAGTTCTAGTTCAGTTCTAGTTCAGTTCTAGTTCAGTTCTAGTTCAGTTCTAGTTCAGTTCTAGTTCAGTTCTAGTTCAGTTCTAGTTCAGTTCTAGTTCAGTTCTAGTTCAGTTCTAGTTCAGTTCTAGTTCAGTTCTAGTTCAGTTCTAGTTCAGTTCTAGTTCAGTTCTAGTTCAGTTCTAGTTCAGTTCTAGTTCAGTTCTAGTTCAGTTCTAGTTCAGTTCTAGTTCAGTTCTAGTTCAGTTCTAGTTCAGTTCTAGTTCAGTTCTAGTTCAGTTCTAGTTCAGTTCTAGTTCAGTTCTAGTTCAGTTCTAGTTCAGTTCTAGTTCAGTTCTAGTTCAGTTCTAGTTCAGTTCTAGTTCAGTTCTAGTTCAGTTCTAGTTCAGTTCTAGTTCAGTTCTAGTTCAGTTCTAGTTCAGTTCTAGTTCAGTTCTAGTTCAGTTCTAGTTCAGTTCTAGTTCAGTTCTAGTTCAGTTCTAGTTCAGTTCTAGTTCAGTTCTAGTTCAGTTCTAGTTCAGTTCTAGTTCAGTTCTAGTTCAGTTCTAGTTCAGTTCTAGTTCAGTTCTAGTTCAGTTCTAGTTCAGTTCTAGTTCAGTTCTAGTTCAGTTCTAGTTCAGTTCTAGTTCAGTTCTAGTTCAGTTCTAGTTCAGTTCTAGTTCAGTTCTAGTTCAGTTCTAGTTCAGTTCTAGTTCAGTTCTAGTTCAGTTCTAGTTCAGTTCTAGTTCAGTTCTAGTTCAGTTCTAGTTCAGTTCTAGTTCAGTTCTAGTTCAGTTCTAGTTCAGTTCTAGTTCAGTTCTAGTTCAGTTCTAGTTCAGTTCTAGTTCAGTTCTAGTTCAGTTCTAGTTCAGTTCTAGTTCAGTTCTAGTTCAGTTCTAGTTCAGTTCTAGTTCAGTTCTAGTTCAGTTCTAGTTCAGTTCTAGTTCAGTTCTAGTTCAGTTCTAGTTCAGTTCTAGTTCAGTTCTAGTTCAGTTCTAGTTCAGTTCTAGTTCAGTTCTAGTTCAGTTCTAGTTCAGTTCTAGTTCAGTTCTAGTTCAGTTCTAGTTCAGTTCTAGTTCAGTTCTAGTTCAGTTCTAGTTCAGTTCTAGTTCAGTTCTAGTTCAGTTCTAGTTCAGTTCTAGTTCAGTTCTAGTTCAGTTCTAGTTCAGTTCTAGTTCAGTTCAAGTTCAGTTTTAGTTCAGATTCTAGTTCAGATTCTAGTTCAGATTCTAGATCAGATTCTAGTTCAGATTCTAGTTCAGTTGTAGTAAAACATATTTGTAAAAATTTTTATTTAGTGAAAATGTGTACTTAGAAAATATATCGATAAAATTTATTACAATAATAAATCTGGAAAACTTATTTATTGTTATAACCCCACACTCAATATTTTAATGTTTCTGTTGCATAAGTCTTTCATTTCAATTAATTACTTTAATTGCTTGCAATTACTTACAGAATTTGTGTTTCTTTGAAAGCTCATTCATTAATTAATGTTTTTGCTTAAGTCTTTCGTTGTTGCTCCTGTTTTGTGTCTTAGAGCATGTCACCCAATATTTGATTAATACAACACTCTACTTTGCAATTAAGCTGCATTTATAATTTGCACATTTGGGAATACAAATATTTTGTTAATAACAATTATTTAATAAAAAAAAAATTAAAAGAAAATCAACAACTAAATGACAACTATTAAAATTAATAGGGCGTAAAATATTAAAACATTTCGTTCAAATTTTAAAATTAACTGTTTATTAAATCGCTGGAAAGCAAGCAACAAAAGAAACAAGAATAACTATAACTATAACTCCCAACTTAAGTAAACTTAATAAGTGTGACTAAGTGTTGGAAATATGCCACATAAGTAAACGCCAACGTTATTTACCATAAACGTAATGACGTATGGAAAATGTGACCAGAGGAAAAAAACAACAAGGAGGTTTGTTAAGTTAAGTTAAACAACTTTAGCGACAAGAGAGTTAGAAAAAAGTAAAATGAATATGCAAAGGTAAGCAGCAACAACAATCAAACAAATAAATCTGGCACGAAATGCATGTATAACCTACCAACATAGTGGCCTGCTTTGATGTTGGTTGGTACCATTGCAAGTGACTTTAAGTGGCCGTTTGAAAGACAGCAATGAATTTAGCAAAAAAAAAAACGAAAGGCAAACAACCTTTTTTTTTCTACCAGCAATTGAAAAATTGTTTTACACTGCCTAAGCAACTAGTTATTGGGTCTTACAATATCATACTAGATATTGCTTTACATATTCTTTAAATCCTTTTACATAATCCCCACAAACTCTATATTACACAAACTCATACCTTCACAATCCGCAGACCATAGAGGTCTTATTTAAAGTGGTCTAAAATATATTTAGAAAAAACAAATCGTGATTTACTACCATTCATGGCTGAGATCGTAAACTATTTATAGACATGCAAAACTTTTGTTAGAAAAAAAACACAAACAGCAAAAATCTTTTTAAATAAACCCGGTTATTTTTTATTTAATTTTTTTCATTTGTAACGTTACTGCTAGTAACTCTATTACAACTCATAACTTAGGGGGTCTGTTTTCTGTATTTTACTGTTTTATTTATATGACTGCATTTATATCAGAGTCTAGAAGGCGTAAATGTGAGAAATTTTATGGTGACAATTTTACAACAATGGTTAATTTTTAAGCCACAGTATTGTTCAATTTAATAATAAATCAAAAATTATTATGAAAAGAAGTTAAGCGAGAAAGATAATAAATTGATCTTTGTTTAAAAGATAACAAGGTAATGGGAAAAAATACCTTTTTCTAAGGCGTATTTCTGCTAACTTAAGTAAAACTTTTAATTTGGAGTTGAAATATGACCTTACTAACAATCGGTATAACAAAATTCAAGTCTCTAACCTTAACAAACAATATCGGACAAAATAAAGAAACAAAAAATTTAAATTTAGAGCCACAATTAACCGCTTATTCAATAAGGGATATTTCCTAAGACTTTCATCGATTACAGAATGCACAATCGGCCAATGGTATTAAATATGAACTAGAACCTGAACTAGAACTAGAACTGAACTAAAACTGAACTAAAACTGAACTAGAACTGAACTAGAACTGAACTAGAACTGAACTAGAACTGAACTAGAACTGAACTAGAACTGAACTAGAACTGAACTAGAACTGAACTAGAACTGAACTAGAACTGAACTAGAACTGAACTAGAACTGAACTAGAACTGAACTAGAACTGAACTAGAACTGAACTAGAACTGAACTAGAACTGAACTAGAACTGAACTAGAACTGAACTAGAACTGAACTAGAACTGAACTAGAACTGAACTAGAACTGAACTAGAACTGAACTAGAACTGAACTAGAACTGAACTAGAACTGAACTAGAACTGAACTAGAACTGAACTAGAACTGAACTAGAACTGAACTAGAACTGAACTAGAACTGAACTAGAACTGAACTAGAACTGAACTAGAACTGAACTAGAACTGAACTAGAACTGAACTAGAACTGAACTAGAACTGAACTAGAACTGAACTAGAACTGAACTAGAACTGAACTAGAACTGAACTAGAACTGAACTAGAACTGAACTAGAACTGAACTAGAACTGAACTAGAACTGAACTAGAACTGAACTAGAACTGAACTAGAACTGAACTAGAACTGAACTAGAACTGAACTAGAACTGAACTAGAACTGAACTAGAACTGAACTAGAACTGAACTAGAACTGAACTAGAACTGAACTAGAACTGAACTAGAACTGAACTAGAACTGAACTAGAACTGAACTAGAACTGAACTAGAACTGAACTAGAACTGAACTAGAACTGAACTAGAACTGAACTAGAACTGAACTAGAACTGAACTAGAACTGAACTAGAACTGAACTAGAACTGAACTAGAACTGAACTAGAACTGAACTAGAACTGAACTAGAACTGAACTAGAACTGAACTAGAACTGAACTAGAACTGAACTAGAACTGAACTAGAACTGAACTAGAACTGAACTAGAACTGAACTAGAACTGAACTAGAACTGAACTAGAACTGAACTAGAACTGAACTAGAACTGAACTAGAACTGAACTAGAACTGATCTAGAATCTGAACTAGAACTGAACTAGAATCTCAACTAGAATCTCAACTAGAATCTCAACTAGAATCTGAACTAGAATCTAAACTAGAATCTGAACTAGAATCTGAACTAGAATCTGAACTAGAATCTGAACTAGGATATGAACTGGAATCTGAATTAGAATCTGAACTTGAATCTGAACTTGAATCTGAACTTGAATCTGAACTAGAATCTGAATTAGAATCTGAACTGAAATCTGAACTAGAACCTGAACTACAACCAGAACTAGAACCTGAACTACGACCTGAAGTAGAACCTATACTAGAACCTGAACTTGAACCTGAACTAGAACCAGAACTAGAAGCTGAACTAGAACCTGAATTAGAACTTGAGCCAGATATTGAATAAGAACTTAACTTGGGGGTGCACAATGCTTATTCATTAAAATAAAACCTTTTTAAGAATTTTTTTTTTAATTTTGCATAGCACACTTGTAAATGATTTTAGTATGTTTTTGTTTTACATCAAATGCTTTTGAGAGCACACATAAAATTCCTAACAAATATTGCATAACACCTCTTGTCGTTAATTAATTTATTTCACCAATTTACAAGAACCATTGCCATATACAATAAATTAGTTGAAAAAGAAGCCAAATTGGATTGCACTAATTGCCCAAAATCTCAATAAAGTTTAATTTATTTTACAAGCACTTAATGACCAAAATTCTTTAATTATTTTTCGTACTGGTTTTACGTAAATCAACCAAAATAAAAGCAAAATTGCCATAATTTCAAACGCTTAAATATTGCAAAAAAAAACCAACAATATTTCAGATGTTTTTAATAATACGCCAGCATTCACTTGTAATTCTGTAAGAAAACAGCATATTCTATCCACACACTCCCATGTGGTCTAACAAATTTGCGAATTTTTCATAATAAAAATTAAAAACGAATCATGTTTGTTCATACATACTCGTATAGAAATAGATAAATGCAACAATTTAATGAAAGACCAATATGTTCAAGACATCTGATAGATAATAGCCATCTATATATTTTTTAAAGATTTTTTTCTATATAATTCTTTTTTAAAACTAGAGCAGCAGCACATTTGTTCAGATGCTTTTCTAAAATGTTTATAATCGTTAGTTCAGCATGTTAACAATTTTAGTATTTTTCATAATATGATATAGAGAAAAAACAAAATTAAAGATACTTGTTAGTGGCCTGTGTTGCAAATGCTTGAAAATTCATTCATTCATTGAATAAGTTTGTTTTAGTTTTATTATTATTATTATTGAACTGCCTGCAGTCATAGTTTTCGAGTCTGTCATCTATCAATGTTGGGTTATTAAACAGAAAGATTGAAAATAGAAACAGCAAAAATATAAAAAATCTTAAAATCGCCAACAGTTGCTTAGAAATTTATGCTCGTGCACATGTGTGATTGTGGCTGCTGCTGTTATAACGCGTCATATAAAGCCCGCTCAACTGGCATCCGTCTACAATTGTTATAGATTTTTTGTTTTTAGTTTTTTTTGTATGTTTAGCTAGATTTTTGTTTCGAGTTTAGTTTTCATATGACTTGACCATTCAACATGAAAAATCCGTTTCAAATTGTTTATAATGTTGTAATAATTAAAATGAAAATTTATTGTTTTTTGTCTCCAGCAAATTCTTATGAAATGATTTTGAAAGTAATAGTTGCCTAGACTTCAGAAACTAAAAAAAAGCTGTAAAAATTGCGTAAAATGTTTTGGTTTTAATTGTAAAACTAAAAAAATATAAAAAGTTATATGCAATATATGTATATTTAAGCAATATCCTGGATATTCTTTTAGAATGTTCGATCTAGTACATAGATAAAAATATATTGTTTTAACGCCCAAAAATGTTAGTCTAGCACCCATCATACAGTACACCGATCGACTCAAAATCACTTTCAGAGTGTTGGCTATGACCTCTTTTCATCTTTCTGCCAGGTTATGGATTCCAACCCAAATAACTTCATATCTTTTGAGGCCAATTTGAAGGGAATCAAGCCAATATCGGATACTCTGTTCCAAAGTGAAACGAATACAAGACAGAGCGTTCAACATTGCTCCAGACAAAAAGTTGGCGGCCGGTCACGGTCTGCACTATAAAGAGCGTGAGGCAAAACTTTCCAACAACTTCATTCTAAATACTTTTTAACAGGTATTGCAACATGTGGCCGACAGTTATCATGATGGAATTTTACGGTTTCACATCTGGCCGCATATTCTGGGCGATTTTCGGCCAATGACCGCAAAGGTAGCACTCTCTTGGTCCCACCAAATACAGAGCATTACCTTAGCGCCATGGATATTTGTCTTTGGCTTCATTCAGCTGGTTGCCCAGGCTTCAAATACGATCTCTAACGCTTCGGGTTATCGTAAAGGATCCATTTTTCATCGCAATTAATGATTGGAATAGGAGGCATTATTCAAATAACTAATGAGTCTTATGAAAAAAGTAGATATAATCTTGAAAATACTCAAGTAGCAAAGATTTTGTATAAAAAGTATTACATGACGTATGATTAATATTAATTATGATGTAATTTTAATTAAACTCTAATAACTTTTACATCCTCAAAAATAAAGCCACAAATCAAAAAGCTTTTAGTAGAAAATAAATTTACCTGAACAATATATAAAGTAGCTAACTATATTTTTCAGAAAATTTAAGTCAAAATCGAAAATTGTAGTAGCGAAAGTGTTTTGGTGCTTTGTCTAAGCTTTGATACTTTTACAAGTAAAACTTGATTATATGTAATTCTCATTCGCTCTACACAGAGAAAACAGATTCGTAATAGCAACCAAATTTGTTGCCAATCGAATGATTCGGTTGCACACATCGAATTTTTCGGTACTATTAACAGAAAGTCAGTTGATAAAGAAGAATCTCGGTTGGAGCAATCAAACTTTTACCCCTTCCAAAATTTTGTAGCCACAACTGTAAAATTCGGTCAATAAGGTAGAATCATTCGATTGGCAACGAATTCGGTTGCTATCACGAATCTGTTTTCTCTGTGTATAGTTTTATTTGTTTAATATCTTTAGTTCACCTAGAGCCTTCGGGAAAAGGTTTCCTGATGATATTTTCAAATTGAAGTTTAGAAATGTTCTGAGTTTGCTGAACAAATATTTGACAATTTCAAATAGGATTGCTTTAAATTTCTATATAATAAATTACTATTGTATAAACTAGGATAATCCTGGATAGACAAAAATTAGCTGCCATTAATTCATAATGAATCTTATGAAGTAATCACACTCTTCTTAAGATTATTGTGTGTCTATTATCCTACCTCAGCCATTTATGGACTGATTTTGCTGATTTTCAATTGTAACCTAATCGTGATCATTCGATGTCTTCAACTAGATCGGTCAAGAACTCTCTGAGATAGAAGGGGTCAATATTTCTAAAAAAAAAACTAAAAATCAAAAATAAAAAAAATGTTGACATTTTATTTCCAAAATCAAAAACTTTTTGGACTTTTTTTAAAAAAAAGAAAGCTTATGTCTCTCCCTTGACGCTGAGTGGGACAATTTTGAGTGGGAATTTTTATACCCTACACCACCATAGTGGGGAGGGTATAATGCGTTTGTGCAGATGTTTGTAACGCCCAAAAATATTAGTCTAACACCCACCTTAAAGTATACCGATCGACTTAGAATCACTTTCTGAGTCGATTAAACGATGTCCGTCCGTCCGTCCGTCCGTCTGGTGGTACATGTCGCAATTTTGAAGATATTTCGATCAAATTTGGTACATATTATTTTTTCGGCCTTAGGACGAAGCCTATTGAAACTGGCTGGAATCGGTCCATTATTTCACCTAGCTCCCATATAAATGTCCTTCTGAAATTGGACTTTATCGGTCATAAATGTTTAATATATATATGTATCTCCACAAATTCCGCTCTAAATAAGTTTTATATATACAAAATTCATGTCACCAAATTTTGTTACGATCGGCCCATAATTTGTCACAGCTCCCATATAGACCCGCTTCCGAAAATCACGTTAACGTGCATAAATCGCTTAAAAATTTTGGTATACACACAAAATTCAACATAGTTAACTCTAATATTGACGTAAATCACATGACCTAATTTCATGGTGATCGGTCTTTAATGGGTCATAGCTCCCATATAAGGCCCACTTCCGAAAATCACTCAAAAATATAAATTATTGAAATTTTAAAAGAAAAATGTTTTTGCTCTTTTACTTAGTGTAGGGTATTATATGGTCGGGCTTGACCGATCATACTTTCTTACATGTTATTTTTTTTTGTTTGGCAAAATCAGAACTTTTTTTTGACTGGACTATAATATTCTGTATAAGTTTTGCTTAAAATTCATCAGAGTAAGGAAATAGAGCTCATTCGCCTAAAAATTGCCAAATAATTGGTTTTTCTCGAAAATTTCAAAATTTAAATCGCAGGTACGGAAAAACTATAAGAGATATTTTCATAATTTTTTCACATTTTTATTCCCTATTATATTCTTAATAAATCACAATGAGATGATCAAAAAATTCTGAAATTTGTTTAACAAAATTTTTAAAAATTTGAAAATGGAGTTTTGAAACTGCCGTTAAAATTTTTTTTTTTTTGTTCATACTTAAGAATAGGTTAGCGGTATCCTACGAAGACAAAAACTCATATACAAGTAAATATGAACATATTGGAAAATGGGCTTTAATTTTAATATTTATCAAAATATGTTAATTTTGTTCCTACCTTTCTTATTCTAGTTGCCTGAGACACTTAATAGCCTGGCGAATTTTTAATAACTTTAAAATTTTTTACCAATTTCTGTTTTTTATGTCTCATTAGAACGACAATTACGTACACATTTCAATTCTTTTAAATTAAATTGCAAAAGTAATTTTTTAATGGCAAAATTTTTACAAAAACTGAAAAAAATGCATTTTTCCCCTTGTAAATGCATCTCAAAAATTTTTTCAGGATGATTTTTTACTAATGTTCATCAAACTGGAGGGTGAGAATGGCCAAAATCCAACTTTCGTTTATTAAGGGCCACCCTAATATACATATATACCTTTATCACTATGGGGAAAGAAAGCACTAGGAAATATTTAATAACATTTTTATTATATTAAAAATAATAAATAATTTAACAAGACTTGACTTCTGCTGTCAACTAAAATTTATTATTAATATATTTTATTTTCAAATTTATATTATTACTTTATTTGGCCATGTCAAACTCAAGTATTTTGTTCTAGAAACAAAAATCCCCCCTGCAAATATTCTAATTTTAGAAACTTTTGTTTTATTATTTTATAATTTCAATCTTCTTTTAAAACCAAAATTATTTTTATTTTTTAATATTTTTATAGAATTCAAGGCTATTTGTTTAATGTACATAATTTTGAAGATTTCACAAAATTGTTTGCGATCTAACCAAACAACCCCGCTTCTTGATTTTGATTGTTAAATAAAATTTATTTTGAGACATTATTGTTATTTGTTAATATGAATCTTCTTTTGATTATTGTTATTATTATTAATGTTTATTGGGGGGTTTTGTATAACAAAATATATAATTATAATTCATTCATATATAAAAGTGGTTTGTTTAAATGTTTTGTTAATCTATATATATATAAAAAATTAACGTTACTGAGTGACTGACTGATTTAATATCGCACAGCCCAAAGGTAGAGACACGTAATTTGAACTACAGGATCATAGAAGATATAGATTTGTTCGTCCGTCTGTTGAAAACACGATAGATCCCAATGAAAAGAACTAGCTTGCCTCTAATGTTTTTTAACGATCATCGAAATTTTTCTCAATAAATTGTTAAATATTTTCGAAAATTGTCTCTCAAAATGCTTAATAATATCATCGAAAATGTTCTGTAAAAAATTTAAGGTCATTAAAAATTGTATATAAAAATGATACGATCAGTGATAATACTAAAATGTTACAATCATTGAGACTTTCTATAAGAATGTTATGATCACTGAAAATTTTCTATAAAAATGTTACTAAAGCTGAAAATTTTACGATCATTGAATATTTTCTATAAAGAAAAAGCGATCATGAAACATTTTCTTTGACAATTTAACAACCAATGACAATTTTCTATAAAATATTACGATCATTGATAACACCGTCCGAAAAATAGAAAAAAAATTCGTTAGACACGAACCGGATGACATACGTCTGAAACTATAAATTTAATGGAGAAAAACTGTGTTTTCAGTTTTTCATTTCGTGATCCTGTGTCCTTTTTTAAGGACTTCAAAGTTTCAAAGAAGTAAATTTTTCAAAAAATATTTAAAAATACTCCTTCTATTCCAACAATGACAAATTGTATGTCAAAAGAACAAGAAGAGTTGTAAAATATTTTGTATTATCTTTATTTTATCCTGTAAGGATCAGAAGATGTCAAAAATGTACTTTAAAATGTTTATCCTTTTAATATCCTTTAAGATTGCCAATAAATTCCTTTTAAAAAAATAGTGCGTTAAATACCCAAATATTCTATACTAAATGTCAATATTTCATCATTTATATATATAAAGGTCAAATTAAAATATAAAAAAAAATGTATTAAAAAGTTTTATTAAGAAAAGTGCATGTTTATAAACTACACCACCATAGTGGGGGAGGTATAATGGGTTAGGGCTGTTGTTTGCAACATATAAAAATATTGTCCCAACACCCACCTTAAAGTATACCAATCTGCTCAGGATCACTTTCTGAGTCGACTAAGCGATGTCTGTCCGTCCTTCGATGTAAACCTTGTAATCAAACTACAGGTCGCAGGTTTAAAGATAATTCGACAAAATTTGGCACAAACCTTTATATTGCCTCAAGGACATAGACTATTGAATTTGCTTAGAATCAGCCCATTATTTATCCTAGCACCCATACAATTGGCCTATTTGAAAATAGTTAAGCTCTCATAAATATCTTAATTATAAACATATTCAAACCAAATTCAGCACAATTAAGTTTTATGTAAGCCGAACTCTCGGTCAACAAGATTCCATAGCTCCCATATAAGCAACATTCTCGAAAATGTCATTAATATACATAAATCTCTGAAATATGTCAGTATCCAAACAAAATTCAACACAAATATGTTTCATATATTCGCAATTCTTCTCAGCAAATTTTGTGACGATTGGTCCATAATTTGTCATAGCTCCCATATAAGGCCAACTACCGAAAATGTGTGAATTCAAATAAGATTCAACACAAATAAGTTTCATATCAAAAGAAAACTCTTTATAATCATATACCCGGTGCAGGGTATCATAATGTCGGGCTTGCCCGACTATACCATTTTACTTGTTTATTAAAAAGTCTTCTTCGTTGCTTTTCACAACGGATTTTGTTATATTTTTTTCGAATGAAATATTAAAATAAAATATAAAAAATCAAATAATTGAAATTTAAAATATTTTTTAACACTTAAGTAGTTAAGAAAGAAGCATGAAATTTTGGCATATGGTAGTCAATATCTGGAACTTTAACTCACTATTTTTTAAAAAAAAATTATTGGAAATCTAAAAGAATATTCAAGGATAAAAATTTTAAAGGACATTTTTGACATATTTTGATCCTTACAGGATAAAATAAAAATAATACGAAATATTTTACAACTCTTCTTGATCATTTGACACTAAATTTGACATAGTAGGCTGATCAGAAGTATTTTAAAACATTTTTTTAAAAATGTACTCCTCTGAAAATTTTAAGTCCTTTTAAAAGGAAACAGGATCACGAAATGAAAAACTGAAAACGCAGTTTTTTTTCAATTAATTTATTGTTTCAGACGTATATCATCCGGTTCGTGTCTAATATTGAGTGTCGTACGGTGTAATATTTGATAATTTTCTAAAAACATTGTTATGATCATTGAAATTTGTTTATAAAAATGTTACGATCATTGAAAATTGTCTATACGATTGCTGTAATGTTTACGATTACAAAACTTCTATAAACATTATAGGATCAGTAAAAATTTACTATAAAAATGTAGCTATTTTTGAAAATTTTATTTCTCTGTTGATATGATTTGTTTGGTATTGTAAATAGGTCATGATTTCGCCTAGTACCCATACAAATGTCCCCCCGGCATACTGTTTTAGCAGTCATATATATGTTGATTATGCGGCAATCCTGATAAAATTTAGCATAAACTAGTTGACCGCCCCGGCTCACAAAAATTAATTTTTGGATAATTTTTTGGTAATTTGTTGTCAGATATCAGAATATTATGATTCCGTAATATTAGGCTGATATATTTATTATTTGTTTGGACAGACACGATCGAAGTTCATATATGTTCGCTTGTTTAAAATGGCATGCATATTTACTGTATATTTAATCTTTTGGTACAATCACAGTAAACTTACCATTTGACTTTGTTGTATATTTTCGTAAATGACAATTGCCATAGATGAGATTGGCATTAAAAAAAGTTGGAAAAAGTGCCATATAAAAAAACTCCGTAGAACAAAATATAAACAACATAAAAATTTCAATGTTCATCAACTTCAGTGGACTGCATCTTTTTAGCGCTGTGGAGCACTGTTTAACGAAATATGTCAAATTACAGCTTGAAGTCTCAGCTAAAAGTTAAAAAAAAATTCAGCTGCTCCTATTTGCTCCTTTCCAAAAAAAACAGTAAAAACTATAAAATGATATAGTGATAAATTAACAAAATATAAATTTTCGTTCATGCATGTTGTTGTTGCCATAATTCTTTAGTTGTAGGAATTTATCTTCTTTCCTGGGTGTTTTGTTATTTTATTAGTCGATCAACGTCAAAGCTGGATAATACTTTTTATTTATTTAATTGTTTAAAGGGACAAATCGGACTATAAAAGTCTTAATCAGTCCTCTTTAGTATTATTTTTTATTATTTAAAAAAACGCCGCTTTTTAATTTGTAACCAGTGGACAGTTCATAAGCGAATGAATTTTATTTCCAAAAATATTTATAGCTAAGCTTCAAAATAAATCAATAAAATAATACAGGATTAACGGTATTTTAAGTAGTAAATGAGAATTGAGTGATAACATGAGTTATTACGAAAGTAAAAGAATGAAATAATGAAAATTTAGTTGATGCATTAAAAATCAAGGGAGTTATGAAACTTTTGCAATACATTTTGTATGGGAAGTGGGCGTAAAAGTGGGTGGATTAGGTATATATTTTCAGGAGCCCATTCTACAATTATAATATTTAGTTTTTGAGAAAATTGAGTTGATGCATTAAAAATCAAGGGAGTTATGAAACTTTTTTAATACAAGTTGTATGGGAAGTGGCCGTAAAAGTGGGCGGATATTTTTAAAATTTCTCACAAATGATTCTGAGTGTTTAAAAATGCTATGCGCAAAAAATCAATGCCGTAGGTCAAAATTTAATTTTCACTTTGTATGGGAGGTGGGCGTAAAAGTGGGCGGATCATTTTGATTTTTCAATTTTTTCTTGATTCGAACAAAAAATCCCTATGTGCCCAGTTTCATTGTTCTTGGACAACTTCTTCTATTTTTAGCCGCTCGTTGTATGAACTTCAACCAATGTGCGGCTTCGCCCGGTAGCTATTTACTAATGCGAGTTCTTCAAGTTTCCCCAATCCACAAAATTTGTACTGCATACTTTAGGGGGCTTTTTTATTACAGTTGACTGGACTCAAAAAAAAATCGAGTTTTACCCGGAATTTTTTAATTTTTTTTTACAAACCATCTCCTAAAAATTTCGAATCGAATAAATCGAATAAAAAAATCAGCCAAATCGCTCCAGCCGTTCTCACTTGATGCAATTACATACATGGACCATTTCATTTGTATATATATAGATTAGTTCTAAGTACTCTGAAACTGTAAGGTATGGCGAAAATCGTACAACATTTGATGCTAGTCCCCATACAAGGGGTAGATTTTTTTTTGATCGTAGATTTTATTTTTCCATTTGGACTACTTTTTACCGATATATAGACAGGTTTTATTTGTTAGTTCATTTTCGTATGAAAAAATCGATTTATTGTTGAAAATATAAGTGTTCACAGATGATCGTCCTTTTTCCATTTGGAGCACTTTTTGCGGACTTATAGCCTTATGTATGTTTCAGTTAATTTTAATTTTAATTTTACTACACAGAGAAAACAGATTCGTTGAGGAAACCAAATTTGTTGCCAATGGAATGATTCGGTTGCATATATCAAATTATTCGGTTCTAGCAACAGAAAATCAGTTAATAGGGAAGATTTTCGGTTGTTATCCCTTTTAAAATTTTGTAGATACAACTATAAAATTCGGTCATGAAGGCAACAAATTCGGTTCCTACTACGAATCTGTTTTCTCTGTGTATGAATGGTTGGAGAAGCGCACCGGGTAAACTAGCTCCCTACATTGAAGAATTTGCGGTATTAAAGAGTTAACATTGAGTTGATAAGTGTTTAACAAGAAGTTTTTTTGTATTTGTAAAAACAGAAAAATTAAAAGATTTTTTAAAAAGAATTTGTACAATTGTTCTTCAGTTTTTGAGCAAGAATTTTTTTTTCTATGATAAAATCTTTATTATTATTATTTTCCCCTTGGGACATCTAAATAATGAGATGATCTAATTTTTAAAAAGATGTCATTTAAAACCTTGTCAAATGTCTTGTCTCTTGATAAAAATCCATCAAATTTTAAGACAGTTTAAATATTATATCAAAACTCTATTGAAATTACCAAATTTGGTTGTGGAATTTTGTCATAGCTTAAATCTTTAATTAAAAACTTCACTAAATGTGATATGTTGACCTCATTGAGCAGATCGCCACAGATCTGCCAAAACGATATAAATCATGTTTAACATAAAAAAATATTTCTTATTCGAACATGTAGAGTACTTTCAAAACGTTTCATTACAATTGTAATAAAAAAAAAAAAAACTAAAATTTTGTTTTAATTTAATGTTCCACTTCAGTGCTTTAAAACTACGTAGAGGTAGAGACAACACGACTGACTGGCTAAAAGAAAAACCAAACAAAATTCCCAAGCTCTGTATTTAATATTAAGCAATATTTGCAATATTTAATTGAAATTAAACTCATGTGTAAATTATCACAAAACATGCTATAAAATCTAAAACTCTATTAAAAAAAAAATAACTAAAACTAAAACAAGACATTAACAAAATGTATTTATTTATTTATACAAAAAAAGCTAAAAACCCATAAACAATGCATTTATTGTTTTATGTCCTCCAAGAGGTTTTTTTCTGTTTAAAAAAAAACATATATTTTATATTACATATTAGTTTTTTTTTTAGTTTTTTTGCTCTGTAATTTTTCTGTTAACTATTTAAAGGTCATTTAAATGTATTTGAGTATAAATCATATGGTTAATGCTCTTGTTTTCTTAAAGGTTCTTTTGCTATTTTTATGGGGTATTTCGGTTGTAGTTTTTTTTCTTTTCGATTTTGCTGTCTAAGCGACATTAATTTATACGTAAAGTGTATCACATGTGGAATTTCTGTTAGATTTGTGCAATATCCTCTAGTTGTAGACATTAGTGCAATAAATCACCTTGAGGTGATGTCTTATTCAATGGAGTTTTGTGTTTTTTTTTCGTGTGGATAAATTTCAAAAAAGAAAAACTTTAAAAGAAATATAAACCTTATTAGAAGAAGGTAATTTATGGTCGATTGCAATCGCTAATAGCTGGTTTATTATCTAGGATGTTTGAGAATTAAAACTAATGTGGACAGAGCAGACGGATTTGTCATCTCCGATTTTAACGAAATTAACAACAGACTTTTTGAGTCGAGACTAGAGTTAACAAATATTCGTCATATATAAAAAACCGGTTTTCGAATACTTCGAAAAATCGTAATTTTTAAAAAACGCACAATGGGGCAGAATCAAATTTTTGTGGTAATAAATCTGGTATATCTAAATGGTTGGTACGATCGAGATAAAAATTGACGTGGGCGTAGCCCATTAGAATTTGATTTTAAGTTATTAAAATTGATCCTACAAATTATCCAGGGACGGATAATTAAAATTTAAAATTTATACAAAATTTTTATACCCTACACCACCATAGTGGGGAGGGTATATGCGTTTGTGCAGATGTTTGTAACGCCCAAAAATATTAGTCTAACACCCACCTTAAAGTATACCGAATCACTTATTGAGTCGATTAAACGATGCCCGTCCGTCCGTCTGGCTGGCTGTCCATGTAAACCTTGTACGCAGAGTACAGGTCGCAATTTTGAAGATATTTCGATCAAATTTGGTACATATTATTTCTTCGGCTCAAGGACGAAGCCTATTGAAACTGGCTAAAATTGGTCCATTATTTCACCTAGCCCCCATACAAATGTCCTTCCGAAATTGGACTTTATCAGTCATAAATATTTAATTTATAAATGTATCTCCACAAATTGCGCTCCAAATAAGTTTTATATATATAAAATTCATGTCACCAAATTTTGTTACGATCGGTCCATAATAAGTCATATCTCCCATATAGACCCGCTTCCGAAAATCACTTTAACCCTCTAATGCCCAAGCATACCCAAGGCACTCATCGCAAAAATGTCAATAAATGCAAATATAACTGATTTTGCATTTCAAAAACTCATGTAACAGTTGCTAAAGAATGTACTTAAGTTATTTTATAAAGCTTTAAAAGTTTTTGAAATGGAATATCAGTTATATTTGTATTTATTGGCATTTTGCGATGAGTGCATAAATAGAGTGTATAAATCGCTTAAAAATGTTTGTATACACACAAAATTCAACATAGTTAACTTTAATATAGACATAAATCACACGACCTAATTTCATGGTGATCGGTCCATAATTGGTCATAGCTCCCATATAAGGGAAAATCCCTCAAAAATAAAAATTATTGAAATTTTAAAAGAAAAATATTTTTGGTCTTTTACTTAGTGTAGGGTATTATATGGTCGGGCTTGACCGACCATACTTTCTTACTTGTTTATAATGAAAATGTCCAATATTTTTGAAGGACAAAGTTTTAAGGTGGCATATTTTTTAATCTAATTGAGATATTGTGTTGAAATTTTTTTCTAAGAACAAAAAATAACTAATCTAAACAAAATTAGTTTGAAATAAATGTGGATCATATTCTTCCTAATATTTGCAATCTTATTAAAATTTTGATACAAATTTTAGTTTTAGAGACTGAATAAATATGTAATATGGAATAAAATCTTTGTTTATTAACAAAGCTTAATGGAATTTATAAAGCTTTTTTAAATTTGTCATTCTAAATAACAGACTTTAAAAAAAAACTAAAAATTCCTAAAAATTGCTGCGAAAATCCCAAAAATGTTATGTTTTACAAATTTCCTAATAGGATCCACATTATCTTCGGCGTTAAGAAAATACTTTGAGGATAAATAGGGAACACATTAAGGTTTCCAAAGCTGCTTTCCGTTTTCTGATACCATTTTATAACATGTGGCCCAAATTTAAATTTTGATAAAAAAATAGGTCAAATTCCAAAAGGAATTTTATACCAAAATCTTCTCCTTAAAGATACCTTGCAGAAAGAGATAAAATTGTTATATATTCTTAAAGAAAGTTTTTTTTAATAAACAGCAAACAGCAAAATCTACTATTTTTTTAATTTTTAAATTGAAAATCGTTTATTTTTGAATTCATAATAGATATTGCTCTGATATCTTTTGTATATTATGTGTAATTTAATTGTCTAACTAACAAACAAAATCAAGTCCATTCGGTGCAAAAGTACGACCTATTTATTTAAATAGCGGACCAAGGTATGGCCAAACTTTAAAATGTCAATTCTGAAATGCCTATAAATCGGAATTAATAAAGGATAAATAGCATACAAAAGACAAGGCGAATCACTAGCAAGGCGCATCTCAAAAATATAAAATTCTTTTAAATCGGATGGGAAACAAAAAAATGGCAAATTTTACATGTCGAAGGTACCCTAATTTGGGTGACTATTGCGCCGCCCCTGGAGAATTTGTAGGATCCATTTCAATAACTTAAACTCGAATACTCCTTGTCGATTTTATTAATTTATACCGATCAAACCAGCCGTTCAGAAATGCCAGATTTATTTCCAAAAAATTTGGATTCTGCCCCATTGTGCATTGTCAGTTCACATATTTCTGGCAACATTTAGATTTCGTGCCAAAAGACCTGCTCATCTTTTGAGGCCTAGAACGTATCAAATATCGGATACTCTGTTCCAAAGTGAAGCGTATTGAAGAGAGAGCATTCTGCTTCTATCGAAAATAGTAGTCGGACGGTGTTAGGTCTGGACTATAAAGCGGGTGAGAAAAAACTTCCTAACCACTTCATTCTAAATAGTTTTAAACAGGTATATCAATATGTGGCCGATCGTTGTCTTGATGGCATATTTTCATGTCTGGGAACCTTTTGCTCCCACCAAATAAAGAGTATTTTTTATGTTGGTATATAATTGAATCGTTTATTTCGACAACCAGTCAAGTAACAAAAAATCCAAAATTGAGTTATTGGACGATTACTGTTTTGTAAAGGTAAATGCAAACAAAATAATTATTACCCCCTATTATGGTAATGCCGATAAATCCGTGTTTATTGCAGAAAGAAATCAAGGGACAGCGTTCGATCGGTTTTATATTATGTAATACTAGGTCTCAATGTGAAAAAGAGCTTTATTTTCAACTTTGGTATCTTTATGGCAAATCAAAAAAAGTCCTTTTTTAAAGGACTTTTTTTGATTTTCTCGAAAAAAGGTCAAATTGACCCCTAAAGTGGTTAAGTTCTTCCACAAAAATTATCCAAATAAAATTTTACGATACAACTCTGACAATAAGAATCTCTCAGACATTAACTTACAACTTTTTTTTCAGTTAGTATAATGCACCCTTCGTTCAAAAAATTAAAACTTTCACCCACTGTAAAAAAAAATTCAGAAGAGCTGGACTATAAGTTTATTCTACAAAAATGATCTAATGCCCTTTTAAAATTATAGGGTAGCTATTCTGTTCCAATCAAAAAGTCTCAATTTGTTGGACAGAGAAATTTCTTAAACGTGTATTTTGAAGTCTCTCAGCGGGAGCTAGGTTTTGATTTTAGACCCTTGTGGAAATTTTCTTAGAATCTTTCGTAGATTACGTTTTTGCTATAAGCCTGTTGACCAAAAAAATTGATCCACCCTAATGTATATGGGTAATTTCTATAGGAACAAGTATCAATTTTTAGGTCGATAGGAAGATTTCTTTGATTTACTTAAAATCATTAATTTGTTGCTTGACTGGTTTTTGAAATAAACGATTCAATAATAATAGGTTATCAATGAAAATTTTTATATTTTGTAGTTAAATTTCTGTGGTTAAATTCAATACAAAAACTGTTTTTAAATTTTAAAGATTTTTTAGAAAATATTTTGACCTTTGACCTTAAAATCGAAACTTTAGAAATCAAATGTGCATCACATTTGGTTTTTAAAAGACAGACAACAATTTAAGTTCTTGGGACCAACGAAAATCCAAAAAGTCCAAAATAAAAGCACATTACTTTATTAAATTAGAAAAATAATTTAAAGAGAAAATAACCAGATATTTATCACTTTGCCAAGGACATTTCATTCCAATACTAAATACCTGCCCATGAAATTGAAAGTATGATATTAATCAAATAATTGATTTTTAATTTGTTTAATTTAAAATCTTAATTAAAATCTCCCTTTTTCTTAAAAGAACTAATTAAGAAATTACTAATTGTTTGTTACCTTTTCAATTTGTTGTCTTACAAAAAAAAAATTATTTAATTTTCTAAAATCTATTAATAAACTTTGTTACTATATCACTTTTTTCTTTAACATTGTTGATTGCATTACGTGTATTTGCTACCAAAACATACGTAAGTATAATAAATCTAAATCTATCTTTATTTTATTGTTACAATTTAATCATTATATAAACATTTATTAACTTGGCTTATTAACTTATTTAAAACGATAGTAATTTTAATTTAGATCCGCAATTGATTGTAAATAATATAAGTATTGCTGTAATTATAAATCATTTACAAAAATACTCGAATACAAAATAAAAGATTGCCGCTCAGCAATGAAAAAACACCTCAAACTTCAATAGCTTTGAAATCTGGTTTTATGAAAATAAGTAAATCGAATGATTTTTAAGAAAATATATTGTATCAATTGATTTTTTGGTTTTGTTATTTGAAACATTGTTGATTGAGTTGTTAAGCCAATGTACTTTAGAGTAATTTTAGTAGAGATGTGGTAATTTTGAAATTTCAATGCAATAATTGTGTATGAAAATTAGAGCAGTGGTAATTTTGCATTGAAGCTTGGTGAGGTTAAATATTTGTATACAAAAGTATATACTAAACTTGCTTAACCGGTGTGCTTTGCTACCAAAATCGTAGTAAAATAAAAACGATGATTGAATTTTATCAAAAAAATTATTTTACCATTGAAGTTTAAAAGTTCTCACTTCAAAAGTGCTTGATTTCATATTCATATGTTCATTAACAGGATAATTTTAAAACCATTTGGATTCATACTCTCATTAAAAATCATGCGAATTTAATCATTTTAGACACAGTTTGCTGATTCTTACTTTTTCCATTAAATAAGGAGCCGCAGAACAAAAGGTACTTTTTTGAAAATTAAAAAATTTTGGAAAATTTATTTTTTCTAGAAGATTTCAAATATTATAAAAATACCAAAAAAATCAATTTGAAAAAAAAATTCGAAGAAGTACCTTTTGTTCTGCAGAAATTCATTATTCAAAAAGTACCATTGGAAATAAAGAAAAAGGGCCAAGAAATGAGACTATCGCAAATTGACTACAATTTATGGCGTATCTTTTGAATGCGGTTTCTGTTTTTAATAAAATATATGTCATTTTGAAGGCTACATCTTCAACTTAGTTATTGGACTTTGCACAGTGGGTCTGTGCAACTTTTTTTGGAAATAAATCTGGCATTTTTAAACGGCTAGCCCCATCCGGATAAAAATTGACGTGGGTGTAGCCAAGGAGCAAGTTATTAAAATGGGTCCTACAAATGTTACAGGGGCGGCGCTATGGGGGCTCAAATTAGGGTACCTTCGAAATGTCAAATTTTTAAACACATTTTCACCGATTTCAAAGATTTTTTTATTTTTGGAAAGCGCTCAGCTATGTGTTGAAAAAATATGCTTGCGTGTTCTATTTATCTCTTACAATTTCCGAGTATTTCAAAATTTAAATTTTAAAATTTTTTCATACTTTGGTGAGCTTTTTTAAAAACATAGGGTGTACTTTTGGATCGAATGGACTCTTATTTGTTAGTTAGAGAACTAAATTACACATAATATACAAAAGATTTCAGAGAAATATGGAATATGGATCCCAAAAAAAACGATTTTTAATTTAATAATTCAAATAATTGTAAATTTTTGCTGTTTTTTTTTTTGCCCAAACTGGTCCGCTTTTTTAAAAATATAGGGCGTACATTTGCACCGAATGGACTTTTATATATAAATTACCAATTACATACAAAACATTTTAGATCAATATCGATTATGGATCCAAAAATAAACGATTTTCAATTTAAAAACAAGTAAGAAATTATGGTCGGTCAAGCCCAACCATACTCTACACTTAATAAATGAGCAAAAAACATTTTTCTTTTAAAATATCAATAATTTATCAAAAAGTTATACGGGAATACAAACTTTATATTCCTGAGTGATTTTCGGAAGTGGGCCTTATATGGGAGCTAAGAACAATTATGGACCGACCACCATGAAATTAGGTCGTGTGATTTATGTCTATATGAAAGTTATTTATGTTGCATTTTGTATCGATACCAACATTTTTAAGAGATTTATGCACGTTAAAGTGATTTTCGGAAGCCGGTCTATATGGGAGCTATGGACCGATCGTAACAAATTTTGGTGACATGAATTTCGTATATATAATACTTATTTGGATCGAAATTTGTGTAGATACCTATATAAATTAAACATTTATGACCGATAAAGTCCAATTTCGGGAGGACATTTGTATGGATGCTAGGTGAATATCTAGCATCCATACAAATATGGATATCAGCCAGTTTCAATTATGAAATTATATGTACCAAATTTTATCCAAATATCTTCAAAATTGCGACCTGTACTTTGCGCACAAGGTTTACATGGACAGCCAGCCAGACGGACGGACATCGTCAGAAAGTGATTATAAGTCGATCGGTATACATTAAGGTGGGTGTTAGATTAATATTGGGGCGAAAAGATGACTTGACTCTTTTTTTATTAAAAAAAAACTTTCTTCAAGAACATATAACAATTTTATAGTTTTCTGTAAGATATCTTTACAGAGAGCATTTTGGTATAAAAAAAATGTTCTATTTTTCGAACATATCGCCCCTTCGCCCTTAGGAATTTGACCTATTTTTTATCAAAATTTCAAATTTGGGCCATATGTTTTAAAATCCCAAAGCTGGGATCAAAAAACGGAAAACCGGCTTGGAAACCTTAATGTGTTCCCTATTTGTCGCCAAAGTATTTTCCAAGACCCTAAGGAAATGTGAAAACTATGTGCAAAACTATAAAAAAAATAATTTTTGGGATTTTCACTTCAATTTTTAGGAATTGCGGGATTACTTTTGACCTTTTAACAAGTATTTTTTTATATTTAGCTATTTAGAATAATAAATTTAAAAAACGGTGACAATTTCATTGAGTTTTGTTAATAAATAAAGATTTTATTATACATTACATAGTAATAGAGTTTCTAAAATTAAAATTTGTATCAACATTTTAATAGGATTGCATATATTAAGAACAATTTGATTCACATTTATTCTGAACTAATTTTTTTTTTTGATTAGATAAGTCAATTTTTGGTCTTACAAAAAAAATTTCAAGTCAATATCTCAATTAGATTCAAAAATATGGTACTTCAAATCTCAGTCCTTTAAAAAATATTGCACTTTTTATACCCTTCACCTTCGTTCCCTTTGTAATTTCCACATTTTTCATTTCCGACCCTATAAAGTATATATATTCTGGATCCTTATAGATAGCGGATTCGATTAAGCTCTGTTGAAATCAACTTTCCAAAGCCCCCAAATACACGATTCATACATCAATATATCCGGAATTTATCCGGCTCGGTTGCTATTTAAAATCGAGGAAATAGCTAAGATATAAGGAAAAAACCAGGACAATCTCGATTTCTGACCTATTTTTCTACATGTATCTGGATTACTAAGTCATTAATATAGACAATATGGATATATAATGATAGATATTTCAAAGACCTATGCAATGACGGTTCTAAGACCATAGTTGGACATACAATGCACGGTGGTAAATTCCGGCCAAAAATCCTTTACTTCTTTATTTCTTCATAAAAATGTTTGAAATTTGGTATTTGTATTAAGAATAACATAACGGATCGATCGATAAATATTTCGATGTTCAACTACAGGGTTTGGCCAAACAATCATGGACGTTTTAAAAGTATCGACAAAATTAGGTTATTCATGTAAATGCCTGAAATTTAGTCCAAAAATGAAGAATAGCATAAGTGATTGAAAAAATGGTCGTACAAATTTCGTAATACATATACAGGGTTTGGCCAAACAAACGTGGACATTTTGAAATTATCGAAAAAGTTAGGTTATTCATGTAAATGCCTGAAATTGTATGTACATTTAAGAACAACATACTTGATCCATCGCAAAAAATATTATAAATTGCAAACAGGAGTTGGCCAAATAAATATTGACGTTATAAAAGTATCGAAAAAGTTATGTAATTTTTGTAAATGGCTTCAATTAGGTTTATAATTAAAAATAACATAAATGATCCATTCAAAAAATTTCGACATACAAATACATGGTTTGGCCAAATCAGCATAGACGGAAATAACTCTCAAACTTACATAATTTTTGAAATTGACCAAAAAAAATACCAAAAAAATGTGCAAAATTTGAAGGCACTAAAATCGTTATGGTTATTGCAATTGAAATTTATAGTACTTGCTCTTGATACTTTACAGTATTAAATGTAATTTACACTTAACCTCTAATAGCCCCATTTAATTTGTTCTGGTTTTTCAAACTTTTTTTTTAATTTAGTTTCGATAGATTACTAGTTCCTAATCACTTCACTTTTATATAAAAAGAACACGCAAAAACTCCGTAATAACTACGTGGAATGGTTAACTGCTAACTGTGTTATAAAAACATGTGCTAATTTGTAAAAAAAAAACTTTAAAGAAAAAATCACAGGCTACTTCGATTCAAAAGTAAAAAAATCACATTTTTCTAATATTAAAATGACAAGAAAAAACCTTGGACTTTACATCACTATAAATAACCATATAGTTACTTTATCGCCAAAATAATAATGATACTGTATATTCTGCAGTGTTAAGAAAAATTTACCATCAAAATTTTATAAAAATTAAAAAAAAACAAAAAAAAAAAACATTTTTGGCCGGAATTTACCACCGTGCAATGGGTCAAAATCGGCAAAAATATTTTTTAACCCGATTTTTTTTTCACCAAATGTTTTTTTCGCTAAATATTAAAAAATTTAAAAAACAAAAACAAAAATTATTAAGTAAACAATTTTTTAAAATTTAAAAAATTTAAAAAAACTATTTATGTATTAAAAATTTTTTTTTTTACACAAAATGAAAAACAACTTTGGAAAAAAAATAATATTTAAAATTTTTATTTTGAAGTACAATTTGGTGAAGGTTATATAAGATTATAGCGCTCTAACTTGTTCTTACTAAAAAATTTTTAATATATTTTCTTAATATTTTATTCAACAACAAGTCCATGTTTCTGACTAGTCACATTAAAATATGCAAAAGAGCCTTAATACTCATCCCCTGTAAAGAAATACTTTTGCGGTGGTTCCTCAGGGAATATGGACTAGAGTTTCGAGGTTATTTTTGCATGTTCATGTCCCGCACTCCTAACATCAGGGGGCCAGAGTCTTTCGATAATTTTTTCTTCGTTAAACAAATATAAATAGACAATAGTAGAATTAACCTTAGAATACAATATAAAATTAAACAAATTAATATTAATTTGAAGCATTCTATGCATTTATCTTACTTTGTAGGTCATTTGGAATTCTACTTGTTTTTTGGACAAAACTTGTTTTTAGAACATTTTGTATATTCCCCTAAATAATTAATGTTCTTTTTGTTTAAAACTAGATTTTAAAACTAAAAAGTTTAAACAATTTATTTAAATTTAGTTTCAAACTAGTTTCCGACAAGAAATAATCCAAAAAAAATAAAAAATTCCTCTAAGACTTGGTCTAGTCAAATTGATATATGGGTGATAGATTTGTTGACAAAAGCAAGTTTGTGATGCAAGTGGAAGTTTAGTTTTATTATTTCACAAACAAAACTTAATTATACTGTCATTAAGAAACTAATGATTGCTAAAATCAAGGCATTAATGCACTAATTCTAAACTAATTTAAATAATTTAATAAAAATCTCATTAAAATTGTTTCAAACTTCTTAGCAAATATGAATAATTAATATATGGAAATGTTTTTGAGTTTAGTGCTCTATATGTTTAAAAAACAAACCGATTTAATTTTCAATAATTTTTGTTAATTAGGTTTTTTCCAGACTGATAATTAAAATTTCAAATTTTGACATTTTTTAAATGCAAATTAATGTTTGTTATCCTTAATGTCATTTATATGAAAATCTGTTTTGAACTTTTGTAAATATTTGGACTTATTTATGGCCATATGGAATTTTAATTAAACAAATCTGTTTATTGAATGTAAAAAAGTTAAATTATTGTTGATATTTATTAATATTAAGAAATTTTAGTTGAAATCCTGTTTAGGCAAATTATCGGTAGCTAAATAATAAATTTTAGGCGCAATTAACATGTAATAAATTGAAATTAAAAAAAAAATTCCATAAAGAAGTCGTACGTAAATTTGTTAACAACATTCACATTAACCAAATTGTTTCAAAACATTTAAGAATTTTTTAAACAAATATTTGTTCTGAAAAAACAACCTAGCAATAATTATTCACTGACTACATATTGTTTAGATTACATATAAGTTGTTTAATAATGTCTTATTTAGTAGTTGTTACATCACTTTTCATTTCATGGCATATGGCCAACAATGCTTTTACAATTTAAAGTTCTATGGGGTTAAAAACATACCCTCAGCATAAAATATTCTAAAAGCTTATCTCAAAATCTTCTCTAACATCGTTCCAACTTTGGTTCAGATCAGAAACCCTTCGTTTATTTCTTTGCTGCCGCCATCTAAATTTCCCTTTAGGCATTTTCTCAACCAATTGCCCCCCTTTTGAAAAGCAAATATTCCAAATATTTTGCTTGTCTTGTAACATTTGCAGACAATAAAATCTATAACTGCCAAAAATTATTGAATTTTTATTTGCCAGTATCTGCTGGCTAATTTTTTTATGGTTGATTTGTCTTTGTGTTATGTTATGTTAGTCGTCGACAACGTCCTCATTGTTTTTTTTTTTTTTAAGACTACACATTTGACTGTCTAAAACTCTAACTATCTTCAAATGGTTTAACTTTATAATGCAAGGCATAAGTTAAGATGCCGCTACAAACTATTATAGATGTTGTTATATATTTTTCTTGGTTTTTTTTTGTCGTCTTATTTTTTTTATATATTTGTACATATCGTGTGGCATATCTAAACACATGCTATTGTGTGTTTTTTTGTGTTGTTGTGTATATTTTATTTTATATGTATTATTGCAATTGCATTTTTATTATTGCAACATACAAGCAACAAATGCAGCAGCAACATTTTATATTGTTGAAGTTGTTAGCATGTTACAAGTATTCCCTGATATATAAACAATAGGGTGGCACTTATTTTAAACTTTTTTCAATGCTTCCAAGGTCTAAACTTGTTCTAAGTCATCTAAAATTTGGTTTAAAAAAATCATAACCTAGTGCAACAGTGCACAGTGGGGCAGAATTAAAAGTGTTTGGAAATAAGTCTGGCATATCTAAACGGCTAGTCCGATCGCGACAAAATTTGATGTGAACGTAGCCAAGTTGTACGTTATTAAAATGGGCCCTACAAATGATTCAGGGGCGGCGTTATACGGGCTCAAAGTAGGGTACCTTCGACATGTAAAATTTTGAGAAATTAGTTTATTTCCCATCCGATTTCAAAGATTTTTATATTTTTAGAAAGCGCTTGGCTAGGATATTTATCTCTTATAACACCGTCCTACAAATAGAGAAAAAACTCGTTAGACACGAACCGGATGATAAACGCCTGAAACTATAAATTTAATGGAGAAAAACTGTGTTTTCAGTTTTTCATTTCGTGATCCTGTGTCCTTTTTTAAGGACTTCAAAGTTTCAAAGAAGTAAATTTTTCAAAGAATATTTAAAAATACTCCTGCTACTCCAAAAATGACAAATTGTATGTCAAAAGAACAAGAAGATTTGTAAAATATTTTATATTATCTTTATCATATCCTGTAAGGATCAAAAGATGTCAAAAATGTCCTTTAAAATGTTTATCCTTTAAGGTTGCCAATAAATATTGCCCAAATATTCTATACTAAATGTCAAAATTTCATCCTTTATATATATAAAGGTCAAATTAAAATATAAAAAAAAATTTATTAGTATACAAAAAAGTTTTATTAAGAAAAGTGCATGTTTATAAACTACACCACCATAGTTGGGGAGGTATAATGGGTTAGGGCTGTTGTTTTAACATACAAAAATATTGTCCCAATACCTTAAAGTATACCAATCTGCTCAGGATCACTTTCTGACTCGACTAAGCGATGTCCGTCCATCTGTCCGTCCATCCATGTAAAACTTGTAATCAAACTACAGGTCGCAGGTTTAAAGATAATTCGACAAAATTTGGCACAAACCTTCATATTGCCCCAAGGACAAAGGCTGTTGAATTTGGTTAGAATCAGCCCATTATTTATCCTTGCCCCCATACAATTGGCCTATTTGAAAATAGTTAAGCTCTCATAAATATCTTAATTATAAACATATTCAAACCAAATTCAGCACAATTAAGTTTTATGTAAGCCGAACTCTCACGACCAAATTTCGTGACGATCGGTCAACAATATTCCATAGCTCCCATATAAGCAACATTCTCGAAAATGTCATTAATATACATAAATCTCTGAAATATGTCAGTATCCAAACAAAATTCAACACAAATATGTTTCATATATTAGCAATACATCCCACCAAATTTTGTGATGATTGGTTCATAAGTAGTCATAGATCCCATATAAGGCCCACTACCGAAAATGTGTTTATTCAAATAAGATGCAACACAAATAAGTTTCATATCAAAAGAAAACTCTTTGTAGACCCTTTGATACCCGGTGTAGGGTATCATAATGTCGGGCTTGCCCGACTATACCATTTTACTTGTTTATTAAAAAGTCTTCTTCGTTGCTTTTCACAACGGATTTTGTTATATTTTTTTCGAATGAAATATTAAAATAAAATATAAAAAATCAAATAATTCAAATTTAAAATATTTTTTAACACTTAAGTAGTTAAGATAGAAGGATGAAATTTTGGCATGCGGTATTCAATATCTGGATCTTTAACTCACTATTTTTTAAAAAAAAAATTTTTGGAAATCTAAAAGGATATTCAAGGATAAAAATTTTAAAGGACATTTTTGACATCTTTTGATCCTTACAAGATAAAATAAAAATAATACAAAATATTTTACAACTCTTCTTGATCATTTGACACCAAACTTGACATAGTAGGATGATCAGAAGTATTTTAAAATATTTTTTTAAAAATGTACTCCTCTGAAAATTTGAAGTCCTTTTAAAAGGAATCAGGACCACGAAATGAAAAACAGAAAACGCAGTTTTTCTCCATTTAATTTATTGTTTCAGATGTATATCATCCGTTTCGTGTCTAATATTGATTGTCGTATGGTGTAATTTAAAAATTTAAATTTTAAAATTTTGCCATACCTTGGTCCGCTTTTTTAAAAATGTAGGCCGTACTTATGCCCCGAATGGACTAAATTTTTTTTTAAGTTAGATAACTAAATTATCAATAATATACAAAAGATATCACAGCAATATCAATTATGAATCTAAAAATAAAAGATTTTCAATTTAAAAACTCAAAAAAATAGTAGATTTTTGCTGTTTTTTGGGTGAAAAGATGACGTAATTCTTTTCTTATTAATAAAAAAACTTTCTTTAAGAACACATAACACTTTTATGTTTTTCCAAAAGGTATCTTCACGGAGAACAATTTGGTATAAAAAACATATTTTATTTTTTGAATATGTCGCCCCTACTCCATTTGGAATTTGACCTATTTTTTTATAAAAATTTCAAATTTGGGCCACATGTTCAAAAATTCCAAAGCTGGGATTAGAAAACGGAAAGCAGCTTTGGAAACCTTGGTGTGTTTCCTATATATCCCCAAAGTATTTTTCCCAGTTCAGAAGGAAATGTGTGGGTTCTATAAGCAAATTTGTTAAAAATACCATTTTTGGGATTTTCGCTCCTAGTTTTAGGAATTGCGGGATTCACTTTGGCATTTTAAAAAGTTTTTTTTACAATTTGCTATTTAGAATAAAAAATTTTAAAAACTTTGAAAATTTCATTGAGTTTTGTTAATAAATAAAGATTTTATTGTATATTACATATCTATTGAGTTTCTAAAACTAAAATTTATATCAAAATTTTAATAGGATTGCAAATATTGGGAACAATTTGTTTTACATTTAATCCTTACTATTTTTTTTTTTTTTTGTTTAGATAAGTTAATTTTTGGTCTTACAAACAAAATTTTAAGTCAATATCCCAATTTGATTCAAAAATAAGCCACTTTAAATCTCCGTCCTTAAAAAATTTTACATGTCGAAGGTACCCGACTTAGAGCACCCATAGCACCGCCCCTGTATCAATTGTAGATTCCATTTTAACAAATTAAACTCGAATACTCCTTGTCTACGACCATTTCAAATTTTATTTCAATTGGAACAGCCGTTTAGAAATGCCAGATATATTTACATAAAAAAATTTATTCTGCCCCACTGTGCAATGGTTTAACGATTTCGGAAAATATGTATATTTAAACAGCTATTGGTGAATAAAATACAAAAATTATTTTTTTAAATAAAATGTGCATTAAACGTCATCAGATCTTGTTTAAATTTTCAGCATTTGGTTTTAAGGTTACGGAGATCATTTTGAAATCTTAGGGATCTCCCTACTACCCACACATCTAACATAATAGAAAATATAGTAGACAAGAAAAAAAATGCCAACAACATTTACCAGACTTGTAGTTGACAGAATCGTAACAATTAATATTATTTACAACATCTATTTAAAGAGAGTTGCTAACGGGCCACGGTATGTTGGATTATATTTTAGATTTTATTTTTATTTTTTTTTGTTTGGATGCTAGTTTGTTTATTTTATTGTTTTTTAAAAAAAAAACAAAAAAAAACTAAAGTACAGAAATATTTCTGTTGATTTTTGTTTCTCTTGTGTCCATACCTAATTTGGCAAATTAATATAGAAAAATCTTAAGAAAAATGCACAAATATTGAAAACAGTTTTAAAAAACATTTTCTTATCTGGTTTTGTTTTTTGGCAAATAACTTTTAGAATTGTTTACATTTTGAGACAAATTTTTTTAGCCATAAAAGAAAAATGTGACAAATTTCTGAAATTTTTGTATGTTTTTAAAGTTGGGAAATAATTATCATTTGAAATCACCATTAATTGAGACCTTTTTTGGCTTACAACAAGATTGGTTAACACTTAAATACAGTGAATTTATATTATTTTTAAAATTTGCAAATATTTTGCTAAAATTAAATAATAATTACTATTTTAGCTACAAAAGAATTAGGCCATTTTTAAGAGTTATTTATTTGAAATATTACTGAAAATTTTAAACATTTAATAAGTCTATCAAATATATAAACTGATTCAAATTAAACAAAACCCCAGCTTACACTTTCCAGCAGTTAAGCAAGTAGTCAATGTATCCCTTGAAAAGACAGTAATTGTCACTAATATCTACTTGACTGACTTCAGTTTATACATTTTGGGTCATTTTACCCAGAAAGACATCAATTGGTTACTTTATATATCCCAGGTCTAGCACGAATGCAATTGTCACTTAAATGTCTCTAAGTAAACAGTTGGCTGTATGACATAATAATACGGGATTTAGAATAGATTTTGTAATTTTGAAAGGTATATTTCTGTCATTTGTCAGGGGGTCAATTGACCCCCTGCTTAGGTTATAGACATATTAAAATAACTAGTCATGTAGCTAGTTATATAACTAGTTGTCATAGGTAAAATCACTTGTTCGAGACAGTTTCCTAGAACTGCTGGGGGTACGTCGTCATGATTGGCCTGCCAACACCAAAACAAAAGAGTTAAGCTACAAGCACTTATTTATTTAATTGGCTGCTTATGGTAAAAAAAAACATTCATACAAAGTTTCTTATATTTCTGTTTCTTTCTTATTATCCCGAAAATATCTAAAAAAAATCACCATTTCATTTAAAAATCTTTTACGTTTAATCTAACAATTAGATTAAAATCTGTTTGGCTGAATTTTTTTTTTTACCTCTCTGCTTTGTTTTCTATAACAAAATTTATGCGCATATTAAAACAATAATTTTATGTATGTATCTGGGAGCTGCCGGAAAACTAGAAAATCTATTTGGTGATATATACGTGCTACAAAGTTTTTTCCATACATTTTCCTTCCATTTTTTTTTCTATTATAAAAATATACATAAATTTGGCCTACATTTACCAGCCAGCAGCCAACAGCCACCTATTTCAATAAATGGAGTGAATGGCCACAGTTTTTTTTGCCTCATACGTGAGCAATTGTTATTTTTTTTTTCTTATTCCCCCTCTGTAACAAGTGTTATGATCTTTAAAAGCATACAATTGTGACACTTTAAAAAAGATTTAAAACCTAAAAATCATACCAGCTGGATGTGTGTTGTCATGTGCAGGTATTTATTTATTTATAACCGCAGGTTTGCAGACCCCATATTAAAAAAAAAATCACTTAATAATGGTGGTGTATTTCTTATGGACTTAAATGGAATTAATAATAGGTGATTCTGGAGTTAACAACACTATCATTTCAAACAGAGAATGTCTGTTTTACTTTCAGTCATTTATATGTTTTAAAATAACTAAATAAATCTATCTGATCTTAACTTGTAATGGCAACATAATTTAATAAAGATATTTATTTTGTTAAGCTAATATCCACAAAAAGTAGCATATGTTATTAAGTTAATGATTTATTATAACATAACTAATGATTGTCTAATGGTTAAATTACATAAATATGAAAGTGCAAGTTAGAATAAAATGCGCAATAAATTGTTGGAATTTATCAATACCGCATTTTTTTGTGAAAACTCGGTTTTATACTTTTGGTATAAAAATTAATGTTTATGGATTTCCCCTTATACTTAGTTATGCCTCTTATGAAACAATTTGCCTGCTAATGATTTTTTTTTAGAAAAATCTCAAATGAAGGCCTACTAGGAGTCTGTCCGAAGTTATCAACGTATTAATATTAAAATCCTTCCTGTAATCCGAAATAATAAACAAGTAAGAAAGTATGGTCGGTCAAGCCCGACAATATAATACCCTACACTAAGTAAAAGAGCAAAAACATTTTTCTTTAAAAATTTCAATAATTTATATTTTTGAGCGATTTTCGGAAGTAAGGCCCACTTCCGAAAATCGGGAGCTATGACCAATTATGGACCGATCACCATGAAATTAGGTCGTGTGATTTATGTCTATATGAAAGTTTACTATGTTGAATATTGTGAGTATACCAACATTTTTAAGCGATTTATGCACATTAAAGTGATTTTCGGAAGCGGGTCTATATGGGAGCTATGACTAATTATGGCCCGATCGTAACAAAATTTGGTGACGTAAATTCCGTATATATAAAACTTATTTGGAGCGGAATTTGTAGAGATACAGATATAAATTAAATATTTATGACCGATAAAGTCCAATTTTGGGAGGACATTTGTATGGGGGCTAGTTGAAATAATGGACTGATTTCAGCCAGTTTCAATAGGCTTCGTCCTTGAGCCGTAAAAATAATATGTACCAAATTTGATCGAAATATCTTCAAAATTGCGACCTGTACTCTGCGCACAAGGTTTACATGGACAGCCAGCCAGACGGACGGACGGACATCGTTTAATCGTCCCAGAAAGTGATTCTAAGTCGATCGGTATACTTTAAGGTGTGTGTTAGACTAATATTTTTGGGCGTTACAAACAACTGCACAAACGCATTATACGCTCCCCACTATGGTGGTGTAGGGTATAAAAACGTAAAAAGTGTAAATCAAAAATTTTAATTTTAAAATTCCAATATCTCACAAACTTTAGGTTTTTTTTGTAGATCCCGAAATCTGAAAATTTAAACAGAAACAAATAATGTTTGAACAGTTCTTGAGCCAGAATAAACTAACTCTCTCATATACAATTATAAGTTCAAATGTCACTACTATACAAATAAGCAATATTAAAAAGGGCACATCGTGCAAAAAATCGTTCCTTTCGAAATTGAAATCATAGGCTACTAACCTTTAAAGTTATGTTCATTTAAAAGTTGAAAATTCAAAACTATGCTTTGAAACTTTGCAAGAGTTTTTTTCATTAATTTGATATCTGTTCTCACAGTTTTTAATTTATAAATTCCATTCAACATAAATTAAAGTAACTAAACTTTGGATATTATTGTAGCCTTTAAATAAACGATATTTAACTTTAGGCGGAAAATTATAAACGATCATTATACAAATGAATCCAAAATTTACCAATTTTTAAAATTTGTCCGCTTCGTGGTCGTGGTAATACATATATTGTAAAAATAAATTCCTTTCCCCCAAAAAGATGAGGGAAAAATTGATTTTGTCATTCCGTTTATAACACATCGAAATATTCAATGTAGACCCACAAAACTAAATATATTCTGTTTACGACGAATGAAATTTTCCTCAAAAATTCATTGGTGATCAGAAATGTTTAGTGTTGAAAATGGGCTTGATTTTTCAAGCAGAACCTGTGTTATGGATCAAAGTGTGAGCTAGCCTATAAAAAGTTGATATTTTTTAAATCTATTTTACTATTTTCTTTAAAAATATTGCAGATAATATAAACATTTTTTAACCTCAAAAAAATATTCTTGAATATTTTACATTAAGGGTACTCATTTAAACGCTTAAGTTTTCCATTTGTTCAATTGTGCAAATTTGCGCGACGTGTTTCATGAACCCACCTCTTAAATGTTGTCCAAGTTTATACATTAAATTTATCTCTATTTGATAAAAATGTCAAATAAAAATAAATTCAACAAAAGCTTTAAAAAAAGTTTTTCAAATTGTATAATTTTAAATTCTAGAAATGTTGAATGAAAATTAAATCTTTGGAACAAATGGTGGTATATATAGTTTGGAAGATTTTGTTTATATTCTAGCTGTTAGTTAATATTTTCATACACAATGCCATTTAATACAATCATTCTGTTCCAAAGTTACACAATTTTCACATGCACAAAATTTTTATATTTTATTTGATTTTTATTTCTTATAAATAAAAGTAAACAAAAGCAGCTGATTCATCAAATGCACAATAAATTCAAGTTTGCGAGTCTAAATTGTCGCGCAAACTTATCGGAGTTGTGCAAACGATTTTCCATACATTTTTTGACAGTTCATTTGCGAGAGTGTACAGGTTGCACAGCTTGCGAGGCATTTAAGCGTTTACATGAGGACCCTTATTATATTTCGAATTTAAAAGTACTGAATACTACTGCGTCCTGCATAAATTAACCGAAATATAATTTTTAGAAATTTTTTTTAATTATTATGTTGCGTACTCTCCTTTATTTATTTGTCAAATTTCGACACAAATTTAAATCGTTTGTGCCAAAGAATAATAAGAAGGGAATGCATCACTACAACAAATACAACAATACAAAAAAAACAGGTACTTTGTTTTTGTTAAAAAGTAGGTGAACTGTCAAAGCTGCCTGTTGTTGTTTTTGCTTTTGGGTTTGTTGTATTTTTATTATATAAGTTAAGGCCGTACTTAAAGTACTAGTCTTATTTCTATGAACTTATTTACTCTCCATTAAGCGATCTCTTTTTCGTTATGCAAATAGTATTTAGTTCAGTATTATTTTGTCTACCGTTTAATAAGCAATCCTCATAGAAAAGGAAAGCGACATTTATAATTTAAGATTTGTGAAGAAATGAATTGAAATGTAATAAAATTTAAAATAAGTTTTTTAATTAAAATTTAAAGTGGTTTTATTTAACTAAGAAAAAATAAAATTAATTGGCGCCCAACGTGGGCTGGGGCTAAAGTAAAATATTGAAACTTTAAAAAATAAAATATAATATAATAAAATAGAATCAATTTAATAACACCCAAAATATTTGACTTTATAAAATTAAAAAAATAAATCTATGTATTTAAGTGATGTTCATTAAAAAAAACTAAAGAAAATCATATAATATATCTTATAAATGAAATTACAATAATTCAACTACATTAACGTAAATTAAAATAAAATAATCAAAAAGTTAAAGTTAAAATTTTAATTTAAAATATTGAAAATGACAAAATAAATGAATAAACAATGATACATGAAATCTAAGCGAATGTTAAAAAATTATTAAACGAAGAACAAAAAATATTTAATAGAAAGCAAAAATAAACTTTTAAATGACAAAAATTTAAGTTAATAAAAATAACGGTACTAAAATTCTTTATAAAAATCTGTGACAATAATTCAAAATAACATAAGAATCAAAGCAAAATTAATAATAAATAAATTCAGTAGCAGAGAAATAAGATTAAATAAAAGCAAATAATAAAAAATTGGAGACTTAAAGATATGCTTGTTTAGGAGTACTCATTAAGAAGACGTAATTACTAAGAGTACTGCTGCGAAATAATAAAGAGATCCTAAAAATAACTGCCTATAAACACGAATTAATTAGCATGGACAAATCTACGAGAGGACGTAATTATTAAGAGAACTGCTGTTGACAAAAGTTGCTGATAAATAATATATAAAAAGAGTATCTATGATTAATAAATAATTTAAGTATTAAATTGTATAATTAATTATATATTATTTAAGTCTTCTTGAAAATAAATAAATATTTGCTATAATTAATTAAGAGATTTAGAAATATGAACTATCTACTTAAGAGTAACTTAATATCAATAATTTTATAAAATAATTTATTTTCTCTACAATTACCTAACTAATCGTATATTTACTTAAATTTATTGGTCTATATATTATCTTAAATAATTTTGCTACTAATTTTAATTGGCTATTATAAAATTATTATTAACTTTCCTTATTTAAAATTTGTTTGTCTTTATTGTAAGTATATTTAGATTTATGATTAAAGTTGTTAACGAAGAGATACTTATTAAAATATTTAATAAATAATAACTTCTATCCTTATGAACATCGATGATTTAATATCGGATATAAAAAACATTAAAATTAGCTCAGAAAATACTTCCTTAAATCCTAAAAATATGGACGCCAGTACCGTCCAAGCTTTACTAAATACTGCTTTAGTTCAGGCAACTGAGCAAGCGCGGCAAGGTTTTCAGAACACTATTGATGATCTAACTAAAAGATTATCCATCTTAGAAAATCCAGTTCAAGTTGAAGAATATAAGCCTATAGCTATCAGGGTAGGTGTGAGATGCAGTGAATCTCTAGATATAGTGAAATCTATTCCAGAGTTCAGTGGTGATGCGAGCAAGTATATGTCGTGGCGTCAGGCCGCAATAACTGCCCACAAATTATATGAATCCTATGAGGGCAGCTCAACATATTATCAGGCTGTAGGAATTATTAGAAATAAAGTTGTAGGGGCTGCTGACACAGTACTCAGTTCGTATAATACAGTATTGAATTTCAAAGCAATTTTATCTAGATTAGATTTTTCATTTGGAGATAAAAGATCCATATTTACACTTGAGCAGGAGTTGTCGACATTGAAGCAAGGTCCCCAGGGAATTATTGAGTTTTATGATGCAGTCGAGAAGAAATTGGCACTGATTTTGAACAAAGTAATAATGACCAATGAAGGAAATTCGGCATTAATTGAAGCTCTTAGTCAGAAATACAGGGAAAATGCATTACGTGTATTTATTTCTGGGTTAAGACGTCCAATGTCGGATGTATTGTTTTCGTGTAAACCTCCAGACATGCCTTCTGCTCTCGCTCTAGCCCAGGAACTTGAGACTAACCAGGCGAGGTATAATTTTGCAACAACCTTTTGGAATAATTCGCCACAAGGCATTACTTACAATTCACCACATTATCAACCTGTTCGACAACCTTATTTTCATAATAGACCAACACAACAAGGTTTTATTCCTAGAAATCAATTTAACAATAGATTTCAAACAGCACACAATCAATTCTTAAATATTAACGAAAATAGCAACAACTTCGCCACTCCTTTTTCCCATCCACATCAGAACGCTACATTTAATAGAAATAGTAATAGAATGCAATTTTATGATGGCAATCTTAGACAAAATGCCGAGCCAATGGATGTTGACATTAGTAATCGTTTCACTCAGCATCATCAAAAACGACCAGCTGGCAGTTTAAATCAAAATATGTCAAAAATACAAGGAGTTAATCATTTGAATCAACATTATCCTACAGAAAACTATTTTAATTCCGATTATAATGAGCCACCTGAATCTAGTTTCGAATTTGTTCCACCTGAGCCTCAGCCTACTTATGTCCCACAAGTTCAAAATCCTGAACTCGATATACAAGACGAAATTAATTTTTTAGAACAAGATCCCTCCTGCCGTTCATAGTTAGATCGTTAGGAGGTAGGACGTTAAGAATATTAATTGACACCGGTACATCCAAAAATTATATTAAAAATCTTAGTTCTTTGAAATCAGTTAAACCGCTCGATAAACCCTTTTTTGTAAAATCAGTAAATGGAAATTCAAAAATCTTTTCAAAATGTGTAGCATATTTATTGGGAACAACTGCTAACTTTTTCGTTTTACCGGATTTGACTACTTTTGATGTAATAGTTGGCTTTGACTTTCTGACTCAAATAAAAGCGCAAATTGACTGCAAAGAAGGAATACTAAAATATAATGATGGAGAAGAAAAATTGTCATTTATTTACTGTAATGCTGTTAATAATATGATCAGCCCTGAAGCTTGTGATGTACCTACTTACTTAGTTAAGAAACTCGAAAATATTCTGGAAGCTAACAAAGGAGCCTTTGCTGATCCTATAGAATCCCTTCCTTTTGTCACCAAGGTTGTAGCTACTATTAGAACTGAAGACCAAGAGCCAGTATACTCGAAGTCATATCCGTACCCTTTAGCTTTGAATGATTTTGTTAATAATGAAATAACTAATTTATTGAAAAATGGCATAATAAAACCTTCTCGCTCTCCATATAATAATCCTATATGGATAGTTGATAAGAAAGGTTTCGATGAGTCAGGGAAACCGAAAAAAAGACTTGTTATTGACTTTCGGAAACTAAATTCAAAAACTACAAGCGATCGGTACCCAATACCCGATACATCGACCATTTTATCAAATTTAGGAAAATCTACTTATTTCACTACATTAGATTTAAAATCAGGATTCCATCAAATCAGCCTAGCAGAGAATGACAGGGAAAAAACTGCTTTTAGTGTCAATAATGGGAAATTTGAATTTTGTCGACTTCCGTTTGGATTGAAAAATGCACCCAGTATTTTTCAGCGTGCAATAGATGACGTTTTACGCGAAGAAATTGGAAAAACCTGTCACGTGTATATCGATGATATTATCATCTTCTCATCATCGGCTGAAAAGCATATCTCTGACATTGATAGAATCCTCCAAAAATTGTACAAGGCGAACATGCGAGTTTCAAGTGAGAAGTCAAGATTTTTTAAAAGTTCTGTGGAGTTTTTAGGATTTGTTATTTCAGAAGATGGTATAAAGACCTGTCCTGAAAAAGTCAATGATATTATAAACTATCAGGTCCCTGAAACATTGCGTAGTCTGAGGTCATTTTTAGGGTTGGCGGGGTATTACCGCAGATTTGTCAAAGACTACGCACTCATAACAAAACCACTCACAAAATATCTCCGAGGAGAAAATGGCAACGTGTCTGCAAAGTGCTCTCGAAATGTAAAGGTATGTCTTGATAGGGAAGCACTGGTCGCCTTTCAAAGGATAAAAAATATATTGGCATCAGAAGACGTATTGTTGCTTCATCCAGACTTTAATGAACCCTTTGAACTTACTACCGATGCATCGTCTAGTGCAATAGGTGCTGTATTGACACAACATGGTAGACCTATAACCATGATTTCAAGGACTTTATCTACGACGGAAGAAAATTATTCCACAAATGAGCGTGAACTTCTGGCTATAGTGTGGTCGCTTCAAAAGTTAAGAAATTATCTGTATGGCGCAAAAAATGTAAACATTTACACAGATCACCAGCCGATCTCATTTTCTCTTTCGGAAAAAAATCCCAATACAAAAATAAGGAGGTGGAGGGCATTTATAGAAGAATTTTCACCAAAGTTTCACTACAAACCCGGCAAAGATAATATAGTGGCAGACGCTTTGTCCCGTCAATATATGCACTACGCGGAAATTGACTCAATGAGCATGGATGCCACAATTGGCTCTGAAACTATGTCTGCAACTGAAGGATCTATAGGTTCTGACACTTTAACTGCGTCAGAAACATCGACCATTGCAACAATACATAGTGAAGAATCTTCCACAGAAGTGATCAAGTCAGTTGCAAACCCAATTAACTGCTTTAAAAACCAACTTGTTCTAATTGAGGCATCAAAATCTGCTTTGATTTCAGAAACCGTATTTGTCAATCAAGTAAGACATCTAATAAATTACAATAAGGTGCCGGACATCATGAAGTTCGTGAGGGATGCTGTGAATCCAAGTGTTGTGAACTGCATATATTGTGATCATCACACGTTAGGGCAAATTCAGAATGATCTTATAAAAAATTTTCCGTCGGTAAGATTTGTCATTAGCAAAAAAATGGTAATGGATATTCACAATCCTGATGATCAGCTTGAAATTCTATTAAATGAACACAACAGGGCACATCGTAATATTCGAGAAAATCTTAATCAAATCCTTAGAGAATACTATTTTCCAAGCATTCGAAAGAAACTTCAAGAGATAGTTTCAACTTGCAAAACCTGTAAAGAATCGAAGTACGTCAGGCATCCTAAAAAAACTAGAATAGGCAAAACACCTATCCCTGAAAATCCTGGTGAACTGCTACATATAGACGTTTTTTCAACTGATAACACCCATTTTCTTACCTGTGTCGACAAGTTTAGCAAATTCGCACTCGTTTTCCCAATCGCATCTCGGTCAATTGTAGATATAAAAATTCCATTATTAGCAATATTGAATTTTTTTCCAAAGGCCAAGACTGTAGTGTGCGACAATGAAAAAGCTTTCAATTCTGAAACAATTAAATCTATTCTCGCAAATCAATTTGGTGTGGACATTTTTACAGTTCCACCGGCACATAGCACAAGTAATGGTCAAGTAGAACGTTTTCATAGCACTTTGGCCGAAATCGCAAGGTGTTTGAAAGCAGAAAAAGGGTATGTCGACACAACGGAGTTAGTTCTGATTTCTGTTTCTAAATATAATCAAACGATACATTCTGTTACTGGACTCAAACCCATTGACGTCCTTCACCGTATTTCTGACAAGCTAAGAATATCATTGATGAAGAAACTGGATATAGCTCAGGACAAGGATTTGACTTATCATAACACACATAGGATAGTGAGAAACTTCTCCCAGGGAGACAAGGTATTTTTGAGGGTTAACAGGAGATTAGGGAATAAATTTAGTAAACGCTTTGTAGAAAAAGTAGTTCAAAAGGATATGGGTAGTTATGTGCTGATAGATAATCGACCTGTTCATAAGGATAATATACAATAGAATTTTGAATTTTGTTATTTTTAACCGAATTATAACCAAATTATTTTGAAATAAGACAAAAATTTATTTTTATGGAATTATTGTGTAATACTTAAAAAAATAATAAAATATAGATACGTTAAGAAATAATGCAACAGTCGAGGACGACTGGTTTTAAAGAGGGAGGGTAGTTAAGGCCGTACTTAAAGTACTAGTCTTATTTCTATGAACTTATTTACTCTCCATTAAGCGATCTCTTTTTCGTTATGCAAATAGTATTTAGTTCAGTATTATTTTGTCTACCGTTTAATAAGCAATCCTCATAGAAAAGGAAAGCGACATTTATAATTTAAGATTTGTGAAGAAATGAATTGAAATGTAATAAAATTTAAAATAAGTTTTTTAATTAAAATTTAAAGTGGTTTTATTTAACTAAGAAAAAATAAAATTAATTTATACTTAAAAATACAAATTACAAATATTTTTAGGTAAACAAAATTATTTTTTTTTCCAAAGTTATTTTTTTAATTTTTTGTTAAAAATGTTTTTTTGAATTGTTATTTTAAAATTTTTTTTTTTAAATTTTAAAAAAAAAATTGTATTTTTAAAATTTTTTTTTTTTTTGGTGAAAAAAAAAATCGTGTTAAAAAATATTTTTCCGATTTTGACCCATTGTAGGTCCAACTTACTATTGTCTTATATACGACGTTGCAAAGGTCTTTGAAATATCTATCATTAGATATCCATATTGTGTATATTAATGACTTAGTAATCCAGATATAAGTCAAAAATCGAGGATGTCCTGGTTTTTTTCTCATATCTCAGCCATTTGTGGACCGATTTTGCTGATTTTAAATAGAAAATACAAAGCATGTCTGACAGAATTATTGAAGATTTGGATCCCGAAGATATCTGGGTTTTCAGAAAATTGATTTCAACAGACAGACCGACAGACGGACATGGCTTAATCGACTCCGCTATCTATAAGGATCCGGACTTTATAGTGTCGGAAATGAAAAATGTAGAAATTACAAACGGAATGACAAACTTATATATACCCTTCTCACGAAGGTGAAGGGTATAATTAAAATAAATTTCTTTATTTCTGAAATTATGGAATAAAAAGTAGAAGTTTGAAATTTAATCAAATTTTGCTATAATTTCTAAGGTCGCTTTTTTACAACTATATGTGTTTGAGGAGTGTTGTGAAAGTGGTTTGAACACCAGTTAATATAAAAAAATGTTTCCAATCCACTCTTAGAGTTAGGTTTTTTATGACAGCGTTTCACTTCTTGTTATTAATCTTTGGTTTGTAGAATTTAAATTTGTGTGAAAAAAAATTTTGCTATCAATTCACAATGAAAAACAGAGTACCAATGACAATTTTTAATCAAATTTCCCAGCAATTGCATTGATAATTTTTTTATATGGATTTATTTTGGCATATTTTTTCTTCCGCTTTATGAAGAAAAATGATCATCAACAATATGATTTAAACGATTGTAACTATTTAACCAATATCGATATTACTTCATTTCTTTAGCAGAATAAAAATAAATTAAAGGTAATATAATTTATTTTTAAGAATTTTTGGAAATTTTTAACTTTTAACCAACACATAGTGGCGTCTGTAGAACAAGTCAGGTTGCAAAAATCAAAAATTTGATGTGCCCCTAAAAAATATTTCAAACATGCTACTCTTATTTTTGATTCAAAGTTGACTGATTTTCAGTGTTCAAAAAACAGACCATTTTTAGGTAATTTGGTCCATTTTCAGATACAGTATCTCGAAAACTAGGTAACTGTATCTGAAAGTATACCAAATTACCTAAAAATGGATCATAAGTTTTTTTTTTGATTATGTTGATGGATCTATTTATTAAGAAATAGTTTTATTTATTATTAAATATTTACCAACTATCCATTTGTTCAATATTTCTCAACTTTGATGGAAAATAGAAAAAAAAACATAAATTTATATATTTGCCATATTTTCAAAATAAGTTTGCCCCATTTTTAGCTAGAGGTAAAATTTTGCATGTATTTTTTGGCAATTAATGAGATATAACTAGGGTTTTTATTCCCGGAATTCCCGGTTTTTTCACTACCCGATTCCCGGGATTTTTAGTCGGGAATCCCGGGAATTAAAAACTGACAAAAATACATAGAAAACAAGTTAGAACTCTATTTTTCACCAAAAAACAGTGAAAAGTATTTTACAGTTTTTTGCTTATATCTCGGTAATAATAGACCGCTTATTATTTTTTATTTGGGGTTTTTCGTATGAAAATTTAAAAAGAGAATTCATTATTTATAGAATTTATTTCTTATTGAATCATTCTAATTTCTTTAAATTTCTTCTTCAAATCCATAACAAAATAGCATACAAATTTATTAAATGATTAAATTCTTCTTAAATTCAAATCTAGTACAAAAAAGCTTAGACAATTTTTTCATTTAATTTTGTAAATGATTTGATTTAACAAAATTTTAATCATTAAAAGTTTGAATAAATTCTATTATTAACTTTAAAATTAATTCAGTTTAAACAAAGGCTTTGGAATGTATCTAAAAAATTCAATATTAGGAATGGATTTATGGACTGAAAGGCTGACATTCTTTAATTACGGATTAAGATTTTAGTGAATTAAGCACAAATTTTATTAATTAATTCGAATCTCTGATATTTAATAATTATAAAACTAAGTTTTTATATGAAATTTGGTTATAATATTCCTAATTTACAGTATCATTATATATTTCGGGAATAGACGGGTACCCGGGAATGTATAAAAAAAATTCCCGGGAATCAAAAAAGGTCGGGAAATTAAAAACCCTAGATATAACCGTGAAAACCCATCATTGTATATTTTGCAAAAAAATTAAAAATAAATTTTAAAAAAAATTTGTTTAAATCCTTTCTGGAATAACTTATAGCTTTTATGAGCCTTTAAAAAGGAACATAAAAAATCAAAAATTTTAAAAAAATAATCTATTTTACTTTCCATAAAATTGATTTTTCCACAAATTTCAAGTTTACACAGACATCCAGTCAGACGGACTGACAATGTTTAATCGACTCAGAAATAGATTCTAAGTATACTTTAAGGTGTGTGTTAAACTAATATTTTTTGGCGTTACAAACATCAGCACAAACACACAGTACCCTCCCCACTATGGTGCTGCAGGGTTTAAATATACTATTGTTTAGAAATTGGAGTGATTACATAATGGAGACCTTTGTCGATTTAGTTTATTATTTGGCGATTTTAGATTTGTATTCAAAATTAAAAGGATTTTTGACAGAAATAAAAACAGAGTAGATAGGGCATACTTTTCTCATTTTAAGAGGTTTCAGACTATTGGTTCATACTTTAATGAAAGAAGCAATAATTTTTTGCAGAATATATTTAGAAATTTAAGACTCAAATATAAATTTAGAACTAATATAATTCGAATAATTCAAAACAAAATCTATAACACTTTTAATGACTATAAACAAAATACTTAAAATACCAACCTTGTTTGACATAATGTAGAGCATTTATTATTTAATTTATTTACAAATTCCCTTGAGATTCAAATCAAATTCAAACACCTCTGAAACTTTAATTTAAATCAAATGGTTTCTTATATTTGCTTCTTTGAAGCATATGTTTCACAAAACACCTTGTTGACTTGCTTTAGATTATTTTTGTTAGCTTGGAATTTATTTTTTAACCATAAATAAAAAACATTTTATTACATTTTATTTAAAATAAGGCAATTTTATCACTTTAATTTTGTATTTTTTTTAAAGATATATATTTTTTTTTTAATTTGTTTGGTTATTTTCAAAGTAATTTAGTATTTTTCTGTTAGAAAATTATATGTTCACATGTACAAACGTATGTCGTCACTGTGTTAACCTACTTTTAAGAGGCTGTCGCTACTGTGCAAGAAAACAAAATACTAAGATTTTTCCATTTTTTTTACAAAATGTAAAAATTTTTTCTTTGAAATGAGTGGTTGTATGGTTTTTTGTAATTTTTTTATGGTGGAAAATTAATTTAAGGAAAAATCATGATATTTTAATGGTAACACTACTAACACAATAACCAAATTGTTGTTTAACTAAAGCAAACATTTAAATTTTCAAAAAGGAATGAAATACTAATACTAGTTTAAAAATTTATTTGAAAACTTATCAAAGTATGGGTAAAAACAAACAAATTTCAAAGTATTGGTAGAGGGAAATGAGAGTGTGTGGGTTTGGAAGACAAAAATGAAGAATTTTAATATTGAAATTCCAATACTACGATATTTTGCTATGAAAATGTATGGGTGGTAGTTAGTTTTGAAACTGCTTTAATGTGGGTAAGGAAAACTGAAAAAAATCAATTTTAGTTTACTTTAAATTTAATTATTTGTTAAAAAATGTTAAACCTAGTTGTTTGGTTTAGTATTAGTGATAAAGCTCTCTCATTTTTGATTTCAAACCCCTTGTGTTTAAAAAAAAAGCTTTTAATTTTGAGTTTGTTTTTGCATGCTTTGTTTTGTTTACCTTTTCAGCTTTACTCTCACTTTCAATTGAAAACATCTTCAATGGCTCTTTGCTAAACCAAAACCACTCTTTGTACAAATTTTAATGCATTTCAAAGCTTTGTTTTTATATAGATTTAATTTAACATTTATGGTTTAATAAAACACAATTTCAATTTCAAACAAAACAAAGCAAAAAAGTAATAATAAATATACTATAAACATTCAACTTAAACAAATTTTGAGCTCTCGCTCTTTGTTTTTATTGAGTTTGGTTTTGAATCAAAATTAAAATTGTTATATGGCAGAGGGGCAAAATCAAAATAAAATTCAAACTCAAAACGTTTTAGTGTGTTTTAATCGTAATAAATGTGTGGAGTATATAAGCCACTAACTGACCAAAGACAGCATCCAGTTAAAGGTTTGGAATCGTAGCGGGTTCTACAATCCTTTATTTGTAGTGTTACATAAAGAAATAATTTACTGTTTTTTTTAAGAAAAAGGTGCAGTTTTATTTTATTTTTATAAAAAAAAATGTTTAAAAATTTATATTTTTTTGTAAAGTGATTAATTTTTAAAATCAAAGCATTAAACTACCGTTAAATTAATTTTTTTTAAATAAATTTCAATTTTTTTTTATTTATAATTTTAGTGAACTGCTGCTGACTGTATTTGCTAAAAGTGGGTGTGTTTATTCTATAATAAAATCATCATGAAATTATTTGTAAGTATAAACAACATGTTTTAGTTTGAAATATTAAAAAAAGTGTTAAAGTGAAAAGTGCCTAATTGAAACAAGAAATTCTTAGAAATTTATAAAATTTTTGGTTGTTAAGAAAAAGTTCTAAATTTTCCAATAATATTTTCCAAATTGTTAAGTAATTTCAATAATTAAAGAAACGTCTTAAGTTTTTTTTCTACAAACTTCAAATTAGAACTTATTAAATAAAATAAATCAAATAAAAATTTGAAATTTTTCAATTTTTTTTTCAAAACTTTTTTCTCAATATTCCAATGCTCCTTTTATATTTGAAATCAATTGCATATACTGGATATTTAATAATTTTCTATAAATCCTATAAACTTTAAAATGAACTCATACATGTAGTTTCTGCCAAACATTTCATTTAATGTATTAATTCATAGAATTTTGAGAGAAATTAAAATATGAAGTATTCTTTTTATAATTTTCGATCCTCTTAATCTGAAATTTCAAAACTTTTTTGAGCTACCCCAAAAAATATTTAAAAATTATAAGAAATTGAAAAATTTAACAAATTAGTTTGAAAATTTTGAAAAAATTTTTAAACATTATTTTTATAAAATACTTCAAAATTAAAACACCAATAAAAATAAACTTTTTCTACATGAATGTTGTATTAGCTTTACTTTGAAATAAATTAAATACTTCTACGAAAAACTTAAATACAGCAGTTGTTTACAATTTAAATTGAAAACTATTCAATTCTTATTTTTCAATGATTCAATATCTACACTTTCTAATAGACTTTTTCAAATATATTAGCTAGAAAATAATTGAAACCTTTTTCATAAAAATTTCTTTTAGTTTGTGAAACTTTTCAATTCTTTTGATTTAAGCTAATATACAAATCAGAATTGTTTGATTTGTAATATCAAATAATTTTTAAATTTCTCTCCAAAAAATATCAAATCTAAGAAACAATAAATACAATATTTCAAAATTAAACATTTGGAACAAAAAGATATGATAAATAAGTTTGTGTATTAATTAATCTTTTAATATTTCAATTAGTTCATCTTCCTGATATTCCCTAGTTTTATAACAAATTCAATATTAAATTGCTAAATTTAAATATTCATTTAAAATAAATTCAATAACTTCTAAAATACTAAGTAAAATTTGTTTAAAGCAATTTCACGTTTAACAAATAATTTAAATTCTAAAAATTCTAAGCGAATTTTCTAAATTCCAAATATTTTATTTCAAAATTTTTTTAAATTTTTGTTTTTCAAAATTTGTTTAAAGTTTTGTTTTTCAAAATTTTCAATATTAAGAAATTACTCATAATGAAATAATGTACAGCATTTTAATAGCAAAATAATTAATAATTTAAGTAGTTTTTCCAAATATTTCATTTCAAAATTTTTTTAAATTTTTGTTTGTCAAAATTTTCAATATTAAGAAATTATTCATACTGAAATAATGTACAGCATTTTAATAGCAAAATAATTAATTTTTTTAAGTAGTTTTTCACAAAATTTTGAAAAATATTTTCAATATTTAGTTTCCTTACGGAATCTGACACTTTAAATCATTTATTCCATTAAAAGTTTTCTACAGAGCAAACAGACTTATAGTGGAAATCAAATTTGTTGTCAATCGAATGATCCATATTATATTTCAGTTTTGGCAATAGAAAATCAATTAAAAAGGAACAATTTCGGTTGAAGAAACCAAACTTTGTTTACCCCTTCTAATATATTGTAGCCACAACTTAAAATTCGGTCACCATGACAGAATCATTCGATTGACAACCAATTCGGTTGCTACTACGAATCTGTTATCTCTGTGTATGACTAAAAATAAGTAGTTCTTTGAAATTTTGAACAAGTATTTAAAAAAGAAGGTACTTTTATTAAAAAGGCACCATTGTTGAAAAAGTACATTTGTCGAAAAGTGTATTTTGGTTGAAAATAGAATTTTTGTAGTAAAAGGTACTTTTCTTGAAAAGGCTTTTGTGTTGCAAAAAATTAAATTTTTTGACAAAAACATTAATATATTTTAAAATATTATTTTCGAAATTTTAAATTTTCTTCTCTTAAAAGTCTTTTAACAACTAATTGCGATTGTATATTTCTGATTTAAAATTATAAATTTTTTTAAAAAAGTTATTAAGAAAAAGATATGTATGGTTTTAAGTACTATTTGGAAAAAGTACAATTTTTAAAATTATTCTTTTCTAAAAAATATTTCAAAAATATTAAAAATTAATTAAAAGTACTATTCTGAATGAAGATACTTTTTAAAAAAAGTACTTTTCTGTTAAAATTATATTGTTTTTATCAAAAAGTACCAACTACATATTTTTAAAAACCAAAATTTTTTTTAAAAAAAGTACTATTTTGAAAAAGGTACTTTTTTATAATCGTACTATTTTTAAAATTATTCTTTTCTAAAAAATATTTCAAACACAATAAAAATTAATTTAAAGTACTATTCTGAATAAAGATACTTTTTAAAAAAAGTACTTTTCTGAAAAAATTATTTTGTTTTATCAAAAAGTACCCACTACATATTTTGAAAAATCAAATTTTTTTTTAAAAAAGTACTATTTTGAAACAGCTACTATTTTTATAAAAAAAGTACTATTTTAAAATAAGTACTTTAAAAAAATTGAAAGCGAAATGTTTCATTTTGAAAACCGAAATTGTTGCTAATAGACTTATTTTTTTATAATGATTAAATTCTTAATTTGTTGCTGGCAAATCTCATGATTATTTAAAAGTATTTTTCTTAATTGCTATTGTAGATTCCTGATTTAAAATTTTAAGTTTATTGATGAGAATCTTATTTAAAGACAGTTCTTTAGAAAAAGGTATGGTTTTAATTTGATAATATTTGAAAAAATACACTATTTGGAAAAAGTACTATTTTGAAAATTGTACTTTCCAAAAATAAAATTCAAAAACTTTAAAAATTGTTAAAATACTGTGCCGAAAAAGATACATTTTGAAAAAAAGTACTATTCTTTACCAAAAAGTATTGTTTTGAAATAGCAAAATTGTTTTATCAAAAAGTAATATTTCGAAAGATAAAAATAGTTTAAAGTACTATTCTGAAAAAGATACTTTTTGAAAAAAGTACTATTCTATAAAAAATATACTGTTTTATCAAAAAATACTATTTTGAAAGAGCAACATTTTTTTTAAAGGAAAGAACTATTTGGAAAGAAGTACTATTTTGAAAAAGGTACTTTTTATAAAAAAGTACTATTTTCAAAAAAGTAGTTTTTATAAAAAATTACTATTTTGAAAAAGGTACATCTTTTTAAAAAAAAGTACTATTTGAAAAGGGTATTTATTTTTTGAACTAGTAGCTAAATTTTTCAAAAATAATTTTATTTTGAAAATCCCTTGATATTAATGAAAAACAAATCAAATTTATTTTGCTTTAAAAACGATCGAAAGCATTCATTTGGCATAAAGCAACAGCCTGTTAGGCGCTGAAGTGAATGATCAATGGTATTATATTCAAGATTCTCTCAAAACCATTGCCTTAAAGGTTTAACTTTAATATTAAAGTCTTTTGATTCACAACTAATTGCCAGTTTTATGACAACATATTACTGTAAAACCTTGTAATTCAATGGTATTGTTAGATCTTCTGCAAAACTGATCTTCATGGCTCATGATTTCATGTTGGTGAATTATTGCTACAAATTCCAAAGTAAGCTTTTAATAAAGTGATCTACAATGGCATGTTTAAGTTATTTGGTTCAAAGTATTCTTTTAAATATGTAGCTAAAAGCAATTAGTCTAAAGTCTGCTGTATTTAGCAAGATTAATGTTAAAGAACAATTTGTGGTAAACTACTAATTAAAACAAACAATTTAAAAATAAATAATTTTAGATTTCAATGGAAAAATTCTAAAAATTCTCAGCATTTTCCAGAGCTTTAAGCTCTTAAAATTAGAAAAATAGAAAATTTAAATTTTTATTAAAATGAAAGCTAATCATATGACAATATTATGGTTAGCAAATTCAAATTATGGAAAATTTTCTCCCGGCAAAACTGAATTTTTAAATTTATTCGTCATTTATTTCCCTATTTTCATTCAATGTTCTCAAAACATAAATTATAATAAATTCAATTGTTTTTGTCACCATTTTTGCCTTCAATACATTGGTCTTTTTCATACCATTGACAACCTTGCCCATATTAATTGACACCTGTAATTATTACAGCATTTAATTACTTTTTTTTGTTTAATCAATTATCTAATCATATTGCCTTCTATAAAAATAGCAACAACTAATAAATTTAGCTATTAAGTAATCGCTAAAGCGAAAGCATACAAATACAAAACCAAAACGCATTCATATGTCGCAAAATATAGTAAAATAAACGCAACAATAAGTAACAGGCAGTCAGAGGCACATGGCTAAAATAAAATCAAAAATACCTAAAACAAAAACTAAAGAGTCACCAAACACAAACAAATGAAAAAAAAATTCAAACAAATTTAAAACAAGTGAAATTTTAAATAATGTAACCAAGCCATACTAAGAAAACATGACTGGCATGACAAAAAGACAGTTATAAGAAACTAAAAGAAATAATAAAATAATAAATAAATAATATAGAAGAAAATATAAAAATATTTCAATAATTATGAGTTGCTAAAGTCACAAACACTTATTCTAGAATGATTTCAACATTTCAAGAATTTGAATCAAATTCTTCCCTACAATCTTACAAAACAAAAGACTTCAGACACAAACTTGTGTTAACTTTTATTTAAAAACAAAAACATTTGCTGGGCTTTTTTACCACAATTCAAACAAAATTCACTTGCCACAATTGTTAATGAATTACTATTAATTTTATTTTCATATCAATAATATTTTCATTGTTTTTTCTTCTTTCTTTCTTCATAAGTGAGTAATTTGTTTAACGTTATCAAATAATTGCTTAAAAAAAAAACTTAAATTATTAGCCTGCTCTATGCATTTTAATATGCTCACGCTCTGCTCATGCATAAATACAAACAAAAATTTACCAATAATTTGTAATATTTTGGTTTTTTGTTTTTGTAATATCATATTACCATGTTATATTTCCGTCAACAAATCCAGCCCAACATGCTGGCTAACACACCCCACTAACAAACCAGAAAGTAAACACAAGAAATTATAAAGTTTTGTTTGTTTTTGTTTAGTTTCAAAGCCGGTCGGTTGGTTGGTCTATGATGAGTAAGAAATAGACTTTGAAATGTGAGTAAGATCAAGTACAAGCTACAATGAAGACGACCAGCGTAAAAGCGAAATATGTATATACAATATAAAATTTTGAAAATTATATACATAACCGTTAACTCCCCTAAACATTTTAAGAGATTGAATTTTTTAATAAATTTTAGCTTAAAAGTGGAAATACAGAGCAAAATTAAAAACAAAATCTAAAATATTAAACGAATAATCGTAAAACCGGTTCACGAATAATCGATTATTCGGTGGCATTAATTTAAACTTTTAAAATTAAATGTTTTTGACTTAATTATTTCTAAAACAAGCCGAAATATTAATCGATTAATCGAATAACTGGCAAATGTTTAATCGATTATTCGGTGACATTTTTATAAATTTAAACTTTTCAAACAAAATGTTTTTGAATTAATTGTTTCTAAAAACCCATCAAAAAGAAAAAAAATCTAAAATATTAATCGAATAATCGAAAAACTGGTAAACGATTAATCGAATATTCGGCGACTTTTTCATAAATTTAAACTTAATTTAACAATAAAACAAATATAAAATTAAAGTTTTCCAAATAAGTTGTTTTTGACTTAATTGTTTATAAAACCCCATCAAAAAGAAAAAAAATCTAAAAAATTAAACGAATAATCGAAAATCTTGCAAACGATTAATCGATTATTCGGTGACTATTTTATACATTTAAACTTAATTTAACAATAACGCAAATATTGAATAAAAATTTTCCAAATATAATGTTTTTGCCTTAATTGTTTCTAAAACTCGATTATTCGATTATTTGCTAACCAATATCTCCCCTAGTCATATTGAAAAACTAGAATTTTTAATAAATCTTTGCTTAAAATTGGAAGTATATACCAAAATGACAAAAGAATCTAAAATATTAAACAAATAATCGTAAAACTGTTTAAAAGATTAATCGAATATTCGGTGACTTTTTCATAAATTTAAACTTTTCAAAGTAATTGTTTTTCAATTAATTGTTTCTAAAAACCGATCAAACCCAAAAAAAACCTAAAATATTAATCGAATAATCGAAAAACTGGTAAACGATTAATCGAATATTCGGTGACTTTTTCATAAATTTAAACTTAATTTAACAATAAAGCAAATATTGAATAAAAATTTTCCAAATAAAATGTTTTTGACTTAATTGTTTCTAAAAACTCGATTATTCGATATTTCAATATCTCCCCCAGTCATATTGAAACTAGAATTTTTAATAAATTTTTGCTTAAAAGTGGAAGTACATACCAAAATGAATAAAAGAATCTAAAATATTAAGCGAATAATCGAAAAACTGTTTAAACGATTAATCGAATATTTTGGGACTTTTTCATTAATTTAAACTTAATTTAACAATAAAACAAACATCAAATTGTAATTTTCCAAATAAAATTATATTGACAAAATTTTTTCGAAAAACCGATTATTCGATTATTTGCCAACCGAATAAATTTTAAAAAAAAAACATTTTTATCAAATTTTTAAATAAAATACAATATAAAAACATAACTATTACTTGAAATTATGAAATAAATTGATTATTCGATTAAAGAATTAACCGGTTATTCGCTTAAACGATAACTCGATTATTTGTTAACCGAATAAATTTTCCAAAAAACATTTGTATCAAATATTTAAATAAAATACATTATAAAAACATAATTTTTATTAAGAATTATGGAAAAAATCGTTTATTCGATTAAATAATTGACCGATTATTCGCTTACATAATTATTCCGTAACACATTTTGAGCTAAAATTTTGTTATAATGTTAAACATTTTTAAATACAAAACATTTTACTTAATTATTTTCCATAACCGATTAATCGATTATTTGAGAACCGAATACAGTTTTCTAAAAACCATTGGAATTATATTTTTTAGTTAACTCCATTAAAAATAATAATTTTTCTTTGGAAATTATGAAATAAATCAATTATTCGATTAAATAATTAACCGGTTATTCGGTCAAACTTTTTTTATTAAAGCTTAATTTTAGCAGCAATATAAATATTTCTTTATAATTTTTAAACAAAATTGTTCTTAATTAATATTGCTTTATAACCGATTATTCGGTTATTCATTTATTTGGGAATCGAATTGGTTTCTTCGAAAACCATTTGAATCAAATTTTCAAACTAACTGCCATAAATCAAATATAATTTATAAAATTGATAAATTATTCGATTAAATAATTGCCGATTATTCGTTTACACGATTATTCGGTTACACATTTTAAAATTAAAGCAAATTTTTTTTCTAAAATTTTAACATTATACTAAAAATTCCTAAATATAATCGTTTTTATTTAATTATTTTCCAAAAACGATTAATCGATTATTTGGGAACCGAATAAATTTTTGTAAAAACTAATGGATTCACATTTGGAAGTCACTTGCATTAAAAATAAATAATTTTTTCTTAAATTTGTAAAATTAATCGATTATTCGATTAAACATTTAAACCTTTATTCGATAGAAAAATTATTCGATTACTCTTTTTCAAATTAATGTTCCATTCAACACAAATTTATATACTTTTTTATAATTTTCCAATAAATTTTGAATTTAATCGATTAATTTATTAATAATTACCCGGTTATTCGCTTATACGATTATTCGGTTTCAATATATTTTCTACTCTTTTTCAATTTAAATTTTGTTTTAAAATGAATGTGAAAACTTCCTTAAAGCCTTTTGAAAGGTTTACTCGATTATTTGTTAATCGATTATTCGTTAATACAATTTTATAAATAGGCCAATTTATTTAGATTTTGAGATGAAATTCCATTTAAATGTAAATAAAAATAATTATTTTCAAATTCAATAATTAACCATTCAATCGATTAATTTTTTATTTGGTTATTCGCTTTTATTTATTTTTTTAAATTTCTTTAATTTAACAAATTTTATAGCAAGTTATTCGGTTACTTGCTTATTCGGTTACACGATTATTTGGTTACTTTTTTAACTATGGTTTTATTAAGTCAAATTCTTACAGTTAATATAACTAACTGCTCTATAGATCAGTTAGCTAGCTGTTTATTCGTTTCCACAACTATTCGGTTACCCGATTATTGTCTTATTTTTTATTTAGTTACACCCTTTTAAGTGTAAATAAATGTAATTTATGCTTTTAATTCATTATTCGATTAATTGCTAGACAACTTAATCGGTTTCAAATGCCGCTTAACGCCTCAATTCCATTATAACTACCAACCAGTAGCTGCTTTTTATTTCTATATAAAACATTGTTATTTTTTCTTTCTATTTTTATTTCCAACTTATTTCAAGTGAATAAACTTTTATCTCTACTTCAAGCTGGTTTATTTTATGGAAATTTTATTAAGGTTTTTTTTCATGTTTTCATTCATGTTTCTGATCGTACCCCTCTCTGGTACAATCTTCAGCTCTGATTATTTCATATGAAATTTAAATTTTTGATAGCAGACACATAAATATTTAGTTTGCTTAAGAAAAAAACAAGTCAAATTTGCATAATATTTGCACGGTTTGCTTTATAGGTCTTTAGAGTATTGTTATTTTTATATATTTTTTGGCAAGGTTGTTGTTTTGATCATAACGATCATCGTCAGCTGTCTATCGAAATATTAAGGCGGGTGCTAGTTTGGCTTAAAGACAAATGGTTTATAAATTGTTAGAAACAAAGGCATTAAAAGTATTAAAAGCTAATTAATGATATTATGCATAAAGAAACAAAAGATTTTACATTTTAAAATAACTGAAATTATTTAAGAAAAACAAAGAAACCAATTTGAAAATAATTAAAACAGAAGACTGTTTTATTTGCTTCCAAAGCATTTGGCACTCAATTAAAACGTAATTTAATTTAAGCAACAAACAAAAAATTTGGAATTAAAAATATCGTTTAGCTTAAAATTAAAAACTAATTTAATCTTAATGATTGATTCAAACTAATTTTAAAACTTCCTTTCTTCCCCTTTCCCCTTTTCTTACAGATCTGTCTCGCCACACTATTGGTGGCTTCTGCTTGCGCCGAAACAGCCAAAAAGTCAGAAGAAAAGGTTCCTTTAGAGAAGAAACTCGACAAACGTGGTCTTCTCGATTTGGGTTACGGTTATGGTCACTCCGGTTTGGATGTCGGTTATTTGGGACACGGTTCCATTTCGCATGGTCATGGTTACGGACATAGTGGTAATGCCATTATTGCTCATTCTGCACCCGCAGTAGCTTATTATGGTCATTCTGGTTTTGCAGGTCATGGTGGTGGTCACGGCGGCGGTGGTTATGGCGGTTATGGTGGTGGTGTTGTCATCAGCGGTGGACATAGCGCACCTCAGGAATTCTTAATCAGCAAAATGGCCGATGTACACAAGACTATTACCATCACCAAGGGTATTCCCGTGCCACATGTAGTCGATCGTCCCTACCCCGTGGAACACATTAAACACGTGCCCGTCCATGTTAAGGTACCCGTGCCACAGCCCTATGAAGTGATCAGAAAGGTTGCTGTGCCCGTCAAGGAATACGTTAAAGTGCCCGTGCATGTACCCCAACCCTACGAAGTTATCAAGAAGGTGCAAGTGCCCGTTCAAGTGCCCGTCGATCGTCCCTATCCCGTTAAGGTGCCCGTGCCCCAACCCTACGAAGTGATCAAGCACGTGCAAGTGCCCGTTAAAGTACCCGTACCCCAACCCTACGAAGTCATCAAGCATGTGCAAGTGCCCGTTAAAGTACCAGTGCCAGTACCCCAGCCCTACGAAGTCATCAAGCATGTTCAAGTGCCCGTCCATGTGCCCGTCGATCGTCCAGTGCAAGTTAATGTACCCAAGCCCTACCAAGTCACCGTAGAGAAACCCTACCCCGTTGTTGTGGAAAGAAAGGTACCCGTACAAGTGCCCGTTCGTGTAGATCGTCCCTATCCCGTGCCCGTAGATCGTCCCTATGAAGTCAAAGTACCCGTAGAAGTACCTCAACCCTACACCGTTGAAAAGCGTGTACCCTATGCCGTCGATCGTCCCGTACCCTACCCCGTTAAGGTGCCCGTCGATCGTCCCGTTCCTGTTGCAGTTACCAGACATGTACCCGTAACAGTTGAAAGACCAGTGCCCGTACCCGTAGGTGTACCCGTTGTAGCCGGCCACTCAGTAGTACAACATGGTGGCGGTATTGCCCTCGGTCATGGCGGTGGCGGCATTGCCTATGGTGGTGGCGGTATTGCCTATGGTCATGGTGGTGGCGGTATTGCCATTGGCCATGGTGGCGGTCATGGTTTCTCCTCTGGCGGCCATGGTTTCTCATCAAGTGGTTATGGTTTCTCGTCCAGTGGTCATGGTGGCTCCGTTATTTCCGACGGTCACGGTTACCACAAAAAGAAATAAGTCTTCTGTCCGCTCTAGACTTCATTTCATCTAAAAATCCCAAAAAAACAAAGTGTAAATGATTTCTTTTTGTTGTTCAACAAAAAAAACAACAATATAACATAACAAAAAACTAGTTATAATTATTCTAACCTCCCCCCTCCCCACATGCCTCAACTCCTGTCCCTCTTTTTATTTTCTATTGTGAAAATTCTTTATTCAAAAAGAAACTTTGCCACTAGGTATGCTGATCTTTTTCTGCTGGCCTCATGAAATTAGTTCTGCCGTAAAGCAAAAGTTAAATGTTTGGGAAAGAACAAACACCAACACTGCCACTTAGAATTTAAGAAAAATCCAATCATCAAAATATCTTAATTTCTAAAACGGAATTTCAAGACTTTAAAAATATTATTTCCCCACCCCCCAACTCTTTACAAAACTATGTTTTTATAATAAACCAATTATTATAAAATTGTTTAGTTCCAGTAATTCTTAATTAATTGCATGAATTTCTTCCTAAAATGTTAAACAAAAATTGTGATAAATTCGTTAAATTTGTTTCATTTTGAAAGGAAGACCAGCTTGTAATAAATAACATACGTTAAACACGTACATAACATGGTTATAATATTTTCTATTTAAAAAAATCTTTGTTTTTTAATAATTTTTTTCAAAAATTATTTTTTTCTATTTATTTTTTATTAAGTTTTTATTTCCCTTAAATTTTTCTTGGCTTATTGTGGTGATTAAATTTGTTTGTTACCAGCAGAAATATCTTTAATTGTTTGTATATTTTTTTTGTGTATAAATTAATTTTTTTTCTTATGTTATTATTATGAAATATATAATTTTTTTTTATTATAAAAATTGTAAATAAGTTTATTAAGGAGAAACAATGTTTTTAAAAATGATGACAAAAAAATTTAAATAAATGTATAAAATAAAATATTTAAAAAATATAAAATTTTGTGTGTAATTCTTTTTCTTTTTATTTAAATTGAAGTGGGAGAACATTTAAAAAAAACAATGTTTAAAATACTTAGAACATGATAAATTCAAATATAGATTTAAAATATTATTAGCTTTTAAAATAAGAAAAGAATTCAGTGGATAGAGCACACTAACGTTGTTATTCCGTTTCAAAATTCTTATAAACAAATACTCAAAATTTTCGTGATTAACTAGTGAGCATCTTTCTATAACTTAAAAGGATATTATATTTCAATTCCGAGGCCCTATGTGCCTTATAGGAACTAATGGAATTAATAATAATATTTCAATTCCAACCTATTATATGAGGGCGTGACAATATGAATGAAAAACAGGTATTTGGATAAAAAATAATTTTATTATTCAACGTAGTCTTTTTTGAGCTCTATACAACGTTTCTCCAACTTTTTATCACTTCCAAAAAATAAGTTTTGCCGAGGTCATCAAAATAGATAATGGTTTGTGAGATAATTTCATAATTGGAGTCAAATCTCGTTCCGCCGAGCAATTTCTTTAGGTTTTGAAACAAAAAGTAGTCCGGAGAATACGATGGATGAGGGAACAATTCGTAGCCTAATTCTTGAATTTATGTTATGGAAATTGCACATTTGCATTGTCTTGGTGAAAAATAAATTTGTTCATGGCCTCATACATTGTACATATCGCTTTAGTATACAGAAGTTCATGCTGGAGCGATCATTGGCTAGAGCTTTGACTTGGATCCACGACTTAATGCAGCCTTCGACTTTTCTTCTAACTATCCTCACCCAAGAGTTTCGTGGGCGGCCAGACTGGCGGTGACTTTGCGGATTCCAATCGAGAGCATCTCTGCTGATTTCATTACATTTCCTACATAGAATATGACCAATCCAAGACCACGGTTCACATTTGGCCATGTACAAAAGATGTTCATTAGTCACCCAATGTGGAAAGAAATTCCGCATATATTTGCAACTTTCTGAATATGGTTTGCGTTGTGCTCCATGCAGTGCAGCTGTAGAGTAGGACGGATTTTACACTGTAGTTAAATATTTTAATTTTTGTAGATATAGAGATATTGTTCGCTCGTCACACTTTATTTATCAAGTGAAATGCGACTCAGGCTTTGTTATGTTAGGTCAGTTATATCAATAACAGAACCGTCATCCTTCGAAATAGCATAAGAGTCAACGTTCCCAATTATGGATCCATGTAGTGAAAGAGGTGTTGAGTTGGTGGTACTAATCCACAAATGTTTGCGGTCAGTTATATCCTTCCAAATGCGACTACCGAAATAGCAAACAAAAAAGACAACGTCTTCAATTATGGTTCCATATAGTGAAAGAGGAGTTGAGTTGATGGTGCCAATCCGCATCTGCTTGGTTTTATTTACGTTTATCTAACTTCCCTTCTTTTCTTATCAAGGCAAATAAGCTTTTGTCGTATATCATGGAATCGGTGGGCAAACAAACGCTTAAATTCCAGCGTATTCCATGTGGAGTATCGATGTTTGCTTGTTCCATTACCCCATATAGGAGGATAAGGAATACTGTGAGAATAATTGTATTCGAATGAGATGCCTATGGCTTCCACAATCTCTCACAATTTGAATCTCTGATCGGCCAACACCCAAAAGGGTGTTGAGATCTCAACTGGGCATCCAGAACGTTCTGCACCTTCCGAGCTTGTAGATTCCATATAAGGTTAACTTCCGAAAATCACAAAAATACCTCTGTGTTATCCTAGAGCAAGTGGTACAGTGACACAGGTTACATCTAAATCATCCTCTTTCTCCAAGAACATTATTATAGTGACATCGGGTTAATCCATCTCTCTTTAATAAAGAAAAATTAACAATTGCTCTATTTTTACTACAATAATATAGTTTGCATATCAGAGAACTAACTATCTGCATTATTCGCATACATGATAACTATACATTGGTAGATGGGTTCATTGTCCTATCTTTTTCTGAGAAACGCAATATAGCTCACGCTAAATCGTCAGTTTATATTGTATGATTAAAATATCTATCAAGAGGTCGAACATCCGTAATCTTACTATTAAATCCGCTTACCACATTTGCAACAGAGTTATCCAAATCAAGTTCATCATTAAATATCACGTTAAAGCTGCTTGGTGCCCTTCTAAATCCCTGAAGGGAACATTGAACTCTTACCTCTCCACATAGAAATCTCACCAACCCTACTCATCATCTTCGAGCTAGCGATGTATAACGTTATAAATATATATATATACCTCGGGCGACATATACGTAGTCTCTTCTAGTTGAATGCCACTTGCCTAAGAATAATTTTACCTGTCTGTCAAATTTATAATTGAATCGCAACTCACATGAAAATCCAAAGATCTACGATACACCTTTCTCTTCATATCGTCCCCTATTCTAACAATGTAGAGCAGTATGGGTGTAATAACAATTTCGCAGATTCAACGAAGATCAGAGTAGCGATCAAGCTTCAGTTTCGAAAAATGACCGCTAAATCACACCGATTTCTCACCAATGCTGAATGTGTTCCATCGGTTTCAATGCGCTAGAGAGGTTTTGTGCGGTTCTGAACTGGTGATTTTGAAACGGAAGACAAAGATCGTCCAGGCCAGCCAAATTAGTTTTAAGACCAAGAATTATAAAAATTACTTCATGAAGATTGGATCTTGCAAAATCATTGGGAGCTACTCAAGCAGCAATTTCGAAACATTTGCGAGCAGCAAGATTCATCCAAAATCAGGGTAATTGAGTACTATACGAATTGAAACCGAGATACCTTGAAAGTCAATATTGTATGACCGAAATGATGCTTGAACATTTTAAAGGAAAATTATTTTTGCAGCGAACCATTACTTGCCATGAAAAATGGATCCATTACGATATCCCGAAATGTAAGAGATCGTATGTGAAGCCAGGCCAAACTGCCAAATATCCATGGCGCTAAGTTAATTATCTGTATTTGTTGGGAGCAAAACGGTTCTATCTACTATGAGCTGCTGTAATCTAACCAGATCATTACAGAAAACCTGCATCGAACGAAACATCGAACATTGGCCAAAAAAAAGCCCAGAATATGAGGCCAGACATGAAGCCGTAATATTCTATCATGACAACGATCGGCCACATCTTGTAATACCTGTTAAAAAGTATTTAGAATGAAGTGGATGGGAAGTTTTGCCTTACCCGCTTTATAGTCCAGAACTTCCGACTACTATTTATGTCGATCGACGACTGATAACACAAAAACCCTTGAAACTTTTTTTCAAGATGATTTGAATAGAAGAAAATAATAAAATGTTACAATGTGAAAGTATTTAGGTCATATTACAACATTTTAAAGACAAAAGTAATAGTTAAAACTGATTATATTTAATTTTTAATGTTTTAGGTATGTTTTAGGCTAAAATTTCGGCGAAAACTATGCTCCCAATTAGCTTGTAATATGAAATGAATTTGACTCTGATTGTTTTTTTGCTATTGTCAAATTGTTTATTGTAACCAAATGTATATTTTCTATTCACTTTTTTAGTTTTTGTATATATATATTAACAGAATACATATTGTTTTATTATAAGAGAACAATCTGTCACGTAAGGTATGTCACGTACGATATTAAATTTTATTTATTATAAAATCATCCAAAGATAGTTTTTATTTAAATATGACGGATTGTAAAGGAAAAATATTTCGTTAAGTGTAAGAAATTAAAAGGAAACATAACATTTTCGCATATTTCTACATGTAGCTCAAAATGAGTTCCGTTTTATGTCACGTACGTATACCCTTATTTCGCTCAATATTTTGCACAAAAATATTTCGACAGAACTTTTTATTATTTTAAAATATAGTGCCCTCTGAATGGAACATAAAGACCAAATTATTTTTCAGATACTCTTATTTTTGTAAAATCTATTCCACTCTATAGGCGTACAAATGTCACGTACGATGATATGGAATTGCCCATATGTATCTGTAAGTAAAATTACCTTTTCTATAAAAGCTGCAACAATTTTTGTAAAAGTATTAAAGATATTTGAAGCCAAATAAAAAGAAAAGCCTTAAGAAATAAACTTAATTTGTTTCACCGTTTAACATCAATTTATTTCTTTAACAGGAAATTTACACTTATTTTCTTGTAACAATTCATTAAAATACTTTCCAACATAACAAAAAGCCTTAAACTTCATATTTTTATCTATTGTAGCATTAAAATGCAAAATATGTTTTCATTATTTTATTTAATTAAACAATATTTAAGCCATGAACTTGCGGTAAAATTAACTTTGCAACAGGAAAACTAACAGCATTTTTTTCTCTCTGGAATATTTTGTTGTTAATAATAGCCAGTTCATTAGTAAAATACTTAAGACCTAAACTACTAACTTACTCCTAGTATTATTTTTATAAATTTTAAAAATTTGTCTTTAATTTAAAACAAAATATTTGTGTCATGAAATGTTTTTTTTTTTAATTAAATATTTACCCATGTCTACATGTAATTTACCACCCATATTAGGAATACAGCTGGTGATTTTGTTTTGGCTGAGTGGGAAGTACAAGCGGAATATTTAATTTGTAATTAAATGTAGTTTAGTTGGTCATAAACATGATAAATCGGGTTTGGTCTTTATATAGACAGTAGCAGTAGTTACTAGTTTTTTTGCATAATTTTTAGATTAAAACTTAAAAAGGCCGTGGTAGAGAGATTGAGAGATAGTGTCAATGAGAGAGAGATGTAATTAATAAGATATCATTAATATGCATGGGATGAGTTGTTGCCGCAACCTTGAAATACTGCCCTTAAAAAGAGAATCTAACTAATGGGAAGGCATCAGCCAAGATTAAATGATTTGGAAAATATTTTTAGTGTAAAAAATGTGTATAAAGATTCAAAACTTACTGTGTTAAAAAAGACAACAATTTCAAAAACACTTACCTGAAAAGAATGAACAAAAAAAATAAATTAGCAAAAGAATTTTATTAATAATTTTAAGTTAATTTCTATGCTTAAAAATAATTACAGGCAAAAATTATACTGATAATGATAATAATTTAAAATTAAAGACAGACAAGAAAAAACTTGCCCATTTGTCTGTCCCTCAAGTTTTCTGAAAACAATTTTATGACCTCTCGCTACTAATAACCTAATAACCTCTAGTGACTCTGCCATTAAACGCAGTTAACAATTCATTAAACCATACAATTTTTGTTTATTTTATTTTAATTTATTTTTTTTTTACAATTGTAATAAAAACTATGACCATAAAATTGTTGAGATGTTTTGTAAATAAATGTTGGCTAGAGATGAACTTGACCCCAAGTAATAAAATCAAATAATTAACCAAAACCAAAACATACAAAAATTTTAAAAATAAACTCAAACAAGCAACGCCCCAACATATCTTTTTATAGTTTTTGGGGGAAAAAACATTTTTTTTTAAATTTGTTACAAACACAAACATTTATTTTTAATACGGTCAGTGGCTAAAGAGTTGAATGACCTTCGAAAATATGTCAAATGAAATTAAAAGGGAAAGAAAATTATTGAAATTTTGAAAGGCAGTTAAAAGAAAAGGAACTATTTTTAGTTATGTTGGCAGCAGTTGCCAAAAAAATTGATTTAAAGTGGATCCATTTATAGGCCTATTTTGTCGATTTTGTATCAAAAATTTCGTCCGATTTTTCTCCATTAAATAAATTTATATTATCTTGTCTTTAGTCTGAAATATTCTTAAGCTTTTAACAAAAAATTCAAGAATCTGTTTATGACATCAATACATGCCAGTCATTTAAGCAAATATTTTGTTAAACAAGTCAAACTTATGCAAAAACACAGGGCAACAAAATCGAAAAAATCTTAGAGGCTTTTTATTGTGGTTACAGTAGTACAAATAGGATCCAAATTTTAAATTCTATATATAACCTATAATCCGCTTATATATTGCATTTCAATCGGCTCAGTAGTTTTGGAGTTATAATAATAAATTGCAGAAAAAATAAATTTTTTAAGCGAAAATAAAAAATTTGTTTGTTTTAAAAAATTCATGAAAAATCGAAAACATCAGAAATTGTTCAGATTTATTACTTTAATACAAAGCCACGTATAATGGCAACAAAACGACATATCGATCATAAAAACTGGTTGATTCTTTTGGAACTTATTCACAATTAAGTGAATTCGCTCATTTTCATAAAATTTTAGTTTTTTGTTTGATATACATAAAATTAAGCAGTTAGTATTCTTCTTTCGATTGATTGAATTTTGAAAACATTTTCCCCATGCTATGTATAAATTTTCATATATATAGTGCGTTTTAATCGGCTCAGTAGATTCGGAGTTTTATTAACAAACTGCAGCAAAAAATAAATTTATTAAGTGAAAATTAATTTTTTTTTTTTTAAAAAAATCATGAAAAATCTAAATCATAAGAAATTGTTCAGATTTATTACTTTAGTACAAAGCCACGTATAGTGGCATCAAAATGACATATCGGTCATAAAAATCCGTTGATTCTATTCGAATTTATTAACAATTAAGTGAATTCGCTCATTTTCACAAATTTTAGTTTTTTGTTTGATATACATAAAATTAAATAGTTAGTGTCAAGCAAAAAAATATATATTTTTAAGTGAAAATAACTAATTTTTTTGTTTTAAAAAATTCATGAAAAATCAAAATCGGCAGAAATTGTTTAGATTTATTACTTTATAGCAAAGCCAAATGTAATAGCAACAAAACGAGATATCGATCATAAAAATCGATGGATTCTTTTCGATTTTATTCACAATTAAGTGAATTCGCTCATTTTCACAAAATTTTAGTATTTTGTTTGATATACATATAATTGAGTAGTTAGTGTTCATCTTTCGATTGATTGAATTTTGAAAACATTTTCTCCATGCTATATACAAATTTTCATATATATATTGCTTTTCAATCGGCTCAGTAGTTTCGGAGTTATAATAACAAATTTAAGCAAAAAAATATATTTTTTATGTGAAATTAGAAATTTTTTTTGTTTTAAAAAATTCATGAAAAATCGAAAGCGGCAGAATTCATTCAAATTTATTACTTTACCGTAAAGCCACATGTAATAGCAACAAAACGAGATATCGATCATAAAAATGGATGGATTCTTTTCGAATTTATTCACAATTAAGTGAATTCGCTTATTTTCACAATGTACTTTGAGTGAAAATTTTACATGTGACAAATCTTGTTCAGTCAAGCATTTTTTTGCTGTTAACCTGTGTAATTTATCACTAATATCACATTTGTTTAAATATAAAATAAACACATTAAATAACATAAAATAAATTTTAAAAAAATCCCATAAACTTTCTTTTATTTACCTTGCTCAAGGTCATGGTATTATTGTTTTGATCTTAGAATAAACAAATAAAAAATTCTTTACTCTAGGTTGTTTAACTTTCATAAATATTCTCGTTCTAGGATTTTAACTTGTTCCGGTTTTTTCTCTCTGTAGTTTATTTAAATAATTTTTTTTTCTTCTATTATTTTCTTTTTTCTGCATAAATTTCAAAACTACATACAATATAATGGAGGAGAATTCTTTTGAAACGTGATTTGTGGCAATTATTTGTTGTTACTTGTATAATAATTAAATTTATAAATTTATTTATTATTTTATTATTTTATTAGACCGAACGCCAAAGTAATTTAGTCAATGGTATTGTAAAGCGAAAAAAAAATTCTATGTTCAAGGTTGTTAACTGGTTACAAACAACCCGTTGACCGACTATATTAACTCGTGTACAAGTCTTTGGGAATTTGTTTGTTTTAGTTTAGTTTAAGTTTTATTTTTAATATAATACAGAAAATGCATTATTTAAGTTGCAATAGTTTTGTAATGATGCAAGTAGAACTTTGAGCACTCTTTTTAAATTGCTTCATAGCTAATTATTAGTTAAAGTATGAAAATTTGGCATTTTTAATAAAGTACCAAAAAAGTACTTTTTATAATTATGTTTGTCACAAAAAAATATTTATGATATTAAAAATATATGTTTTAAGTAATTTAAACTAAAGTACTCAAAATGTACTCTTTTTAGAAAAGTACCAAAAAATTACTTTTTGTGTAAATTCCAGAAACTATAATATAGAACGTTTACAATAAATTTTTTAATTAAAACACCAAATTTTAAATTTTTTTTAAAAGTACCCTAAAAGTACTTTTCCTTTAAATATATTAAAAGTACCAGTTAAAGTAAATTTTTTACTTAAAATACCAAATTTTAACCTTTTTTAAAAAAGTAACCAAAAAGTACTTTCCTTCATATATACCAAAAGTACAAGTTAAATTAATATTTAGTTCAAAAAACTAAATTTTAAATTTGTAATAAAGTATTGAAAAGTACTTTTGCGGTTTTTTTAGCATTTTAGCAATAATGTGAAATATAGTCCTAAAGTCCACCCTCTTTTAAAAAAGTACCATAAAAAAGTACTATTTACTTAAATTGCAGAAACTTTAATATAAAAGATTTATAATAAATTTTTGACTTTTTTTAAAAAGTACACAAAAAAGTAATTTTCCCTTATATATACTAAAAGTACAAGTTAAAGTAATATTTAGTTCAAAAAACAAAATTTTAAATTTGTAATAAAGTACTGAAAAGTTCTTTTGTTGTTACTTTTTTTGTACCAAAAAAGTACTTTTAAAATAAATTGCTTAAACTTCTACGTCCTAAAGTTCACTCTCTTTTAAAAAAGTGCCCAAAAAAAAGTACTATTTACGTAAATTGCGGAAACTTTACCTTTAAAATAAATTTTTAAGTGAAAATACCAAAATTTTCCTTTTTTTAAAAAGTACACAAAAAGTACTTTTCCCTTATATGTACTAAAAGTACAAGTTAAAGTAATATTTAGTTCAAAAAACAAAATTTTAAATTTGTAATAAAGTACCTGAAAAGTACTTTTGTGTTTTTTAGCATTTTTTTTACCCTTTTTTAAAAAAGTACCAAAAATGTACTTTTTAATTCAACTGTTTAAATTTCAAGAAAAATACTACTGAAAATATATTTTCACATTTATCAGGACTTTTTGAATTAAAATACGAACTCTTATCCTTTTAAATAAAGTACCAAAAAAGAACTTTTCCATTATATTCTTAAAATTTCACAAATCACGCTCACATTATACATTCAATTTGGGAAAGAAATATACCATTCTAAAGGGATTTATTCACAGAAGTGCAGAATATATATTTTATTGAAATCGGTTCAGTTTTTTAGGAGTTATAAGCGTTTAAAGATGTAACTAACACATATGCAAAAACGTGTACATGTGAACCTTAAGCTAAAAAGTAAACAAAGCAATGCGTGTTTGTCCAATTTGTTGTTGTAAATAAGAGAAACAATTAAACAGTATTGATTTCGCTCTGTTTTAAGTGAGAGTTGTTATAGAAAACAATTAAGAAGAAGATTTTAAGATTTTTTGAAGGTTTTTTTTTATTTTTTAATTTTATAATTAATTTTTTATATAATTTTTTTATTTAATAATATCTGCAGAACCATAATTGTGACGGTCTTTAAACTTTATACGAATCAATTTCTTATCACTGCATGAAGTTTAAGCAAAAATGGGACGGATCGGAACAGGTGGCGAGTCACCTCCCATATAAAGTAAATAGTTATTTTTAAATAACTATTTTGTGAGCTATAATTCCATGATTATTCAAACTTTGTATAAATGGCTCTTTTATCATTTTGCATAGTTTCGCTGAAAATTTTCGGGATGGAATAGTGGGCGTGGCACACCCTATACAAAGTAAATATTTAATTTTGAATATCTGGAGAATTATTACAATTATAAAAGTGTTAAAACTTTTTACGAATTAATTTCTTACTACTGTGCGGAGTTAGCTGAATATAGGCGAAGTTAGATTAGAGGGCGTAGTACCTCCCATACAAAGTAAATATTTATTTCGAAAGTCTGGGGAACCAAAATGGAGGGTCGGTAAAGGAGGTGAGTCACCTCCCATACAAAGTAATAATAACAAGATTCTTCAAACTTTGTCCGCATAGATCTATTACCATTTTAAAGAGATTGGATGAAGATTAGTGGTCGTGGCAATTCCCATACAAAGTAAATAATTAATTTCGAATATCTGGAGAACTATAATTCTAAAAGTGATACACATTTTGTATCATTCAATTTATTACCATTCTACGGAGGTTAGCTAAAACCGAATTTTTTCCAGATCCTTTTTACAAAGTTTAGCTAAATGTGGTCGGATTAGTAGGAATGATCCCTCCCATAAAAAGGAAAGTTAAAGTGAAGCTTGATATGAGTTATTTTTTTTACATAAAATACATAAAAATGGGTGGGATCAGTGGTATCTCCCATACCAAATTAGTTATTGTTTGAATATCAAGTAAACTGTAATTGAGAGATTCTCAATATATTTCATGTGTTATTTTCATATTATTGTACGTAGTTAGGTTGTATCAGAAATCCATTCATATTTCTTAATTTTACTAGAATAGGGGTAGCGAAGTGCACCGGGATATGCTAGTATTACATAAATGAAACTAACACTATTATTTTAAAACAAAGTACTAAACTTTCTCTATTAAAATAAACCTTTTTAAAAGAACCAAAAAAGTACTTTCCATTATAATAATTTGAATAGTCCAACGATTTTTAATTAATTTGTTGTTAAAGTATTTTAAATAAATCGCTTAAACTTCAAGAAAAATATTCCTGAAACTATAATTTCACATTTATCAGCAATTTTTTAATTCAATTAACAAATCTCATTACATATTTCAAAAAATTACGTTTCCATCCCCCCATTAATGAAACTAAAACTACAATTTAAACACAAAGTACTAAGATTTGCCAATTATATAATAAAGTACCAAAAGAAATTGTAACAAATTTTACACTTTTTAAAAGTACCAATAAAGTACTTTCCATTATATTTTTAAATTTTTACAAAGATAATATTAATAAAACTAAAAGTATCTCCAAAATTTACTCTCTTTAGAAAAGTACTTTTTATTTAAATTGCTTGATTTTCAAGAGAAATATACTAAAACTATAATTTAATGACTATAAACTACTTTTTAGTGAAATTACCAAATTTCAGCCTTTTCGACAAAGAACCAAAAAATACTTTTCCAATAAAAATAAATAAAACCTAATGTACTATTGTTATGTAACTTTTAGTTGAACAGCAATATTTACCCTTTGTAATAAAGTACCAAAAAGTACTGTTTTGTTTTAAGTAATAAAATTGAAAGTACCAAAGACAGTACTTTTCCGTTATATTGTTAAATTTTCACAAACAATTTATAAATAAATCTAAAGTTCAACTTTAAGTAATTTTTAGAACAGCATCATAATTTACACTTTGCAATAAAGTGCTAAAAAGTAATGTTTTGTTATTTAAAATTTCAGTTTTCTTTTAATTTTATTAATAAGCATTTTTTTGAAGTACTAAAATTTGAGTTAAATTACAAAAATTTACACTTTTTAATAAAGTACCGAAAAAGTACTTTTTCGTTATATAGTTAAATTTCCACAAAAAAAAATATTAATGCAACTAAAAGTATCATTTAAATAATATTTTGTTCAAAACCCAAAATTTTCCATTTGTTGTTTGGTACCAAAAAAGTACTTTTTTGTTTTTTTATTATTTTATAGCATTAAATGTGAACTAAGCAATGATTTATAATTAATTTTTTTTAAAGCACTAAAATTTTAGTTAAAGTACCAAATTCACATACCTTTTTAATAAAGTACCAAAAAAGTACTTTTTGCTTTTTTGCTTATTTTCACAAAAAATTTATTAATGAAACTAAAAGCACCATTTAAAATAATGTTTTAATTCAAAAGCCAATATATAGCTAATTTTAATAAAGTACCAAAAAAGTACCTTTTAATAAAAAAAGTTATAATCTGCCTAAAATATAAAGTTTGTCATACTTTTCCGCCTAAAATTTTATTTTATATATTAAAAAAACTATGAAATCATTAGCTTTATAATTTGAACAATGTTATCTAGTAATATTATACCTCAATAAAGTTTGACTCGATTGCCTACAGCTTCCGAGGATTTAGCTCACAACCACAGATAAATACACATTGATCGGAAACTCTCCTGTTAAAGACCTAACTCAGTTATCAAAAACCTAAGTGTAAAAAAAAACTATGTGAAAACAAAAACAAACACTCGTATTTTGAGAAATTTTTTTGTTTGAGTTTAATATAAAAAGGCCCTAACTCGTGTTTTTTTTTTTTTTTTCTAAGTCCAGATTTTCACTTATTTCGATAAATGGTTCGATAATATGTTACAATTAGCCAAAAAATCTCGACTTATGCTCGAACTATGACATTGTTGTGTAAGACAGACACAGCATAATAAATAAGTTCTATGCACTTCTCTCCAACAACAGCCATGATCGTCACTTCATCATGTTCATTTTAATCCTCATCCTTAATAGAAGTTGGTACACGAGAAATACTTACAATTGCAGATAGGATGTCCAAACATTTAGATCGAATTTAAAAGAATATTTCTGAGCTGATCAAAAGTTGAAAAGTCGTGACATTTTCTACATTTTTACAATGTTAGACTATATTTAATTTCCCTAAAGTTATTTGAAATCTTTGAAATCTGATGACTTTCTCATTTGATATCAAATATAATTTCCAATCTTTTAGCAAATCTTTATTAAAATTTTAGTAAAAACTATACTAATTGATGAGAAAGTCATAATTTTCAAATTCTTTCAAAAATTATCAAACATTTACAATGGATTTGATTTCAAATCAGTCTCAAATTGGCATCAAACCTCCTAGTTCGCTATGTTGTTAAAAGTTTGAAAAACTGTTGGCTCTTTTCATTTGATATCAACTATAATATCAAACCTCAAACTTTTATATTTGAGAAGGGCTTTACATTTAAATTATTCTCAAATTGAGATTAAATGCTTGAAAACGGTGGCATTTTCATTTGATGAAAAATGTAATTTAAAACCTCTTAGCAAATAATCGGGAACACTTCAGTCAAAACAGTCCTAGTTGTTGAGAAAGGTATTATTTTCAAATGCTATCAAAAAATTCTCAAACGTTAACATTGGATTTGATTACAAATCAATATCAAATTGGCACCAAACCTCCTAGTTTGCTAAGTAGTTAAGAGTTTGAAAAGCTGATGGCTTTTAATTTTATATCAATTGTAATTTAATACCTCAAACTTTTACAAGGGCTTTTAATTTAAATAATTCACAAATTGAGATGAAGTTTGTTTACTGTTTGCTCTAATTTTAAACCATTCATAAAATCTTTAGGAAAATTTAAGTAAAAACAATCCAAAATATTGAGCAAGCCTTTATCTTCAAATGCTATCAAAAAATTCTCAAACGTTTACATTGAATTTGATTCAAATTTTTTACAAATTGACATCAATTGTAAAAAATTTGCTGGTTAGTTAAAAGTTTGAAAAATTGATGGCCTTTTTCATTTGACATCAAACCTCAAACGTTTACATTGGAGAAGGGCTTTGAATTTAAATCATTCTCAAATTGTGATCAAACTTCTTTGGTTTTTTCATTTGATATATGATGTAATTTCAAGCCCCTCTTCAAATCTTTAAGAATTTTTGAGAAAAATACCCCAAATTGTTTTCAAATGCTATCAAAGTTTAATATTGAAATAAGCCTGGATTTAAAATAAATCTTAAATTGAGAACAAACGTAGCATTTGCTGGGTAGTTAAATCATTGAATTTACAAATCTCTCATCAAATCCTGAATAGTATTTGAGAAATTGTTGAGAAAGCTTTTAATTTCAAATACTATCAAAGAATTCTCAAATGTTTACAGTTGAGAAAGGCCCCTATTTCAAATAATTCTCCAATTGTGATGAAACCTATGTGTCTGTTGCTTGTAGCAAACATTTGTTAAAAACTTAAACTATCTATAAATTAGTAGTGGCCTGTGTAAGAATATTTTTTGTTTTGCTGAAAACAAAGAACTTGTTAAAATGGTTATTATTATTATATTTTTTTATTATTACGGATATGATTAGTCTGTTCGCGTAAGTGCTCAGTTCATTAGTTAGCTTATGATTTTCATAAATTAGTTGTAAAGCCTTTAATATAATTATGGGGTAATTACAGAGAATTATATTATATTATTAAAGCTATAATATAAACAAATTTAATTTAATTAAAAAAAAAAACTAAAACATGCTAGAATTTAAAGAAATATTTAATGAAAACATCGCTAAGAATTTACTAGATTTTAAATAGTATTAAAAAGAAAATTTATAAGTATCTAGTTTCTAGATTTAAAGGATTTTTCTATATGAATTTGGAAGTTAGAAATTGCAGTTACAAGCCTTAAGAATAATTTTGAGGCTTAACTATTTCTTTAACGAGGTATTTTGATTTAAAAGATTTTTCTACATGAATTTGGAAGGCAAAAATTGCAGTTACAAGCCTTAAGGCGAATTTTGAGGCTTAAATATTTCTTTCATGAAAGCGGATTTATAGATTTATTTGTGTTTTTTTTAGGTAAGTAAATAAATCTTAATCTAACCATAAGTTATGTAGAATTCTTAGAACAACTGTCTATTAGATTTCTATTGTTTGAAATTTTTTTTCTAAACTTTCATATTGTGTCAACATTGTGCGAGTGAATGACTGAATGTGGGACTAAACAAATGATGGAGACTTATAGAAAATAAAACAAGTTTGTATTTCAAATCTTTCGTTTTTTTTCTTTTCACACAATAAAGTCGTTGTTTTTTGTTGCAGCCATTAACTAGTTCTTAAGGAAATACCACAATTTGTGTTATAATATAAAACAAATTTAGAATGTTTCAATTAAATAACAATACATATTTTATAATATGACAATAATACAAAAAAAAAAACATAATGAATGAATGAATTTAATTTGTATTTAAATAATAAAATTTAAAATGATGTATTTAAAACAAATATGACATTAAACTGCATTCATACTTCTTAAAACCTTTCAAAAATTTTGATTTTAATTAAACACAAATATAATTTAACTTAAATGCGTTATTAACCTGAAGTTTAAACAGTTTTTGTGTTATAAATCATATTAAGTTTTAAGGTTGCGTCCTTTAATCATATTGCCAAAGCTGACATACTTTAATTTTAACTGAATTTACATACAGTTTTTATTTGCAAATGCAGTCATTCATCATTTTTTTCTACTTTTTTATATTTTTTATAAACTTGAAATCATGTGAATAATGTTTTAGTTACAATTAAAAACATAGTTAATTGATATTAAATTAAAGACATGAGTTATAATTCAAAACATTAAGTTAAACCAATAGCAGAAACCAAAATTTAAATACTAAAATATACTTGTGTTGAATAAGATCAAACAGAGGATGCATATGTTTTAGTTCAGGCTTAAGTGTCATAATAAATGACATTACAAGGTCGTGGTTATTAAGTACTTTTTTGCGGCAGCTGTGTTGAGGGCTTAAGAAAGTTGTTAAAGATGTTGTGTGATGGCTTTTGAAAGCAGATTTTATTTATTTAGACCAATTGCATGATTTAGGTTAAATTGTTAAGGTAATTAGTGAAAATCAAGGTTATATTTGAATGATTAAGCAGAAATTTAAATAATTAAAAAGATGTATAACAAAATAGTAGCAAATTTTATAATATATGGCTGTGTAAAACCTTTTCTCATCATAAATATCAAACAAAAATTAATTAATTTTACTAGTTTCATAGATAGTAGAAATTAGCTCAATCGCTTGCACATAACAAAAGTTATAAATCAAACTGCAAGACAACCTGCAAAAAGTCAAATAATTTTAAGTTGGTGTAATGATTGAAAATTTAATTTCCAAAAAAGCTTGTTATTCATTTATGGTCTTATGAATATTTAACTTGGTTAAGTTATGTGCTTTCATATGTGTGTGCAAAACACTCTCCTATCCTGAATACTAAATGAAAATAAATAATATTCACTTAGAATATCTATCGTTTTCCTAGTATCATTGGTATTGAAAATGATCGAAATCGTTTAAGAACAAAAAAAGTTATGAACCAAAATATAAGACAACCTCAAAAGAAAACGATTTCCAACATTTATACCAGTATTATTGCTTAGATTGTTGTTGTAATTTAATTATCAGACAAAACGTGTTGCTGTAATCTTGATTGTTGTTGTAAATTCATATGACATTCTAAAATGATTTTATTGTGACCTTTTATCAGTGTGTGTAAAACACTCTCACCTCCTAAATACAAAACCAAAATTAATAAAATTTTCCTAGAATATTTAACATTCCCCTAGTATCATTGGTAATGAAAATTAACTTAAGCGCTTCATTATTAAAAGAGTTATGAACCAAAATGTAAGGCAACCCCAAAAATTGGTACGTTCTTCCAAAACTACTGAAATATAACATGACTTTTATTCGCTATTCCTCCTAGTCAGTATTTCGCCTTACTTTAGTGCATTTTGTTCACCATTTTTGGAAGCTTAATAATGTGAGGAGCTATATTGAAAGCTGTAAGGAATCAAACTAAATACAACTACTTTCAAATTCAAAACACCAAGAATCTTCCAATAAGGACTTCCGAACTTTGTCAGTTGATAGCGGCCATATTTTTGAGGCTATATCTATCGAATTGGCTGTCATATATTCAGTTTGTTTTGCTAAATCACCATTAACGGACATGGCGTTCAGCAACACATACAAATGATAACATTGTTTTGATAAAATGTGAGTTCTGTTCGGGAAACCTACTGCACTCTTCTTACATTTTAAGTGATCAGACTTATTTCTGGGTGAATGCGTACGTCAACAAAAAAAATTTTCGTATTTGGAGAAATACCCATAAATATGAGATCGAACAGCGTTCAGTGCATACCGAAAATGTCACTATTTCTGTGAGAACGACGTCACCGTCAACAGCTAGCACTATAGGTTGATGACTGCTATAGGTTGATGGCGTTAGTGTAAGATAATACCGCTACATAGAAGAAAACGATTCATGGTACACATACTAATACCAGTTATGATTTGAATTTTGGACCTATAAGATTAATAAGAAACAAATGCACCACTAAGAAGTTAAAAGTCAAATATGCGTTTATTATAGATCAACCAAAACAAGGATCAGGCAATAAGAATGATGGAACACAGTAAGAAAGTTCTTTTCAAAACCCGAAAGTGCAGGTGTTGATATAAATCTTATTTCAAGATTTAAAACAAATATAGACGTTATTGTGTCACTGATCAAATTGATGCTAAAAAATTTGGTGATTATGCGAAGGCAAGTGCACGAATATATACAACCAAATATCAATGTAAAATTATGTCTGCGACAGTTAACAAAAATCTTTATCATGGAGAAGATGCAATTAACATCATTTAGTAGCACTTGGAGATCTATCAGAGGAAGTCCAGGAAAAAAAGGAATAAAGAGAACAGATTTAATAGTGATCACAATACCAGAAAAATATCACGAATATCTACAAATGGAGATCTATTCAAATATTACATCAGATCCATTCATCTCTAGCATTCGAAATCAATGGAAAGTAGAACATCGGAACTTGTATAAAGAAGAAAAGTGGCTGGTAGAAGATTGAAATAAATATAAATATATAAAAAACAATTAAGAAAGTGTGGTCGGTCAAGCCCGTCCATATAATACCCTACACTAAGTAAAAGAGCAAAAACATTTTTCTTTTAAAATTTCAAGAATTTATATTTTTGAGTGATTTTCGGAAGTGGGCCTTATATGGGGGCTATGACCAATTATGGACCCATCACCACGAAATTAGGTCGTGTGATTTATGTCTCTATAAAAGTTTACTATGTTGAATTTTGTGAGTATACCAACATTTTTAAGCGATTTATGCACGTTAAAGTGATTTTCGGAAGCGGGTCTATATGGGAGCTATGACTAATTATGGACTGATCGTAACAGAATTTGGTGACATGAATTTTGTATATATAAAACTTATTTGGAGCGCAATTTGTGGAGATAAATTTATAAATTAAACACATATGACCGATAAAGTCCAATTTTGGAAGGACATTTGTATGGGGGCTAAGTCAAATGATGGACTGATTTCAACAATTTTCAATAGGTTTGGTCCTTGGGCCGAAAAAATAATATGTACCAAATTTGATCGAAATATCTTCAAAATTGCGAGCTGTACTCTGCGCACAAGGATTATATGGACAGCCAGCCAGCCAACCAGACGGACGTACGGACATCGTTTAATCGACTCAGAAAGTGATGGTGGGTGTTAGACTAATATTTTTGGGCGCTACAAACATCTGCTAAAACGCATAATACCTTCCCTTCTATGGGGGTGTAGGGTATAATAAATTTTTGCCCAAAAACAACCGATTCTACTGGAAACCGTTCTTTAAGAACCGGTTCTAGTGGAACCTTTTCTATAATTTATAAAGTAGGAACTGAAAGTGAGTAGAAAATGATTTTTTATCTGCTTATAATTTTTTTTATAAGTAAAGCCGATTCAAAAAACAAAAAAATCGTATTTTCATACTAAATGCTATAAAAAAATTAATAGTTCAACTTTAGCCTAAAATTTCTCAACAAAATATCTCTATAGCTTCAAAAGTAACAAAGTTTTGGCCGATGAAGAACGAATCTGAGCCACTGTCCGCCATGCAGTTTCACCAGGACGGCGATAAGTCAGTCCCACACAACTCATGCCACGTTGGACATTCTGCACGATCGATTTGAGAACATGGTCATCCCAAGTGGAGGAGCTGTGAACTGTGAACCGCAAATCAATATAACCCAATCCATCATCAACCTTTGCATAATGTTATTGGGTATAAAATGCAGGATTTTTTCAAATTTTTAGCTTTTATTTTGAAACATTTGTACAATATAAATTAATTCAAAGTATTTGCCATTGCTGGCTATAACCTTTTCACATCTTTATGGTAACATATGAATTCCGCGTCAAAATAGCTGGTCATCTTTTGAGGCCAAGAATGAATCAAGCCAACATCGGATACCCTGTTTCAAAGTGAAGCGTATCCCAGAGAGAGCGTTCTGCATCGATCGAAACAAATAGTATTCGGACGGGACAAGTTCTGGACTATAAGATGGATTAGGCAAAACTTCCCAATCACTTCATTATACCCTACACCACCATAGTGGGGAGGGTATAAGGCGTTTGTGCAGATGTTTGTAACGACCAAAAATATTAGTCTAGCACCTTAAAGTATACCGATCGACTTAGAATCACTTTCTGAGTCGATTAAACGATGTCCGTCCGTCCGTCTGGTTGGCTATCCATGTAAACCTTGTGCGCAGAGTACAGGTCGCAATTTTAAAGATATTTCGATCAAATTTGGTACATATTATTTTTTCGGTCCAAGGACCAAGCCGATTGAAACTGGCTGAAATCGGTCTATTATTTCACCTAGCCCCCATACAAATGTCTTACCGAAATTGGACTTTATCGGTCATAAATGTTTAATTTATAAATGTATCTCCACAAATTCCGCTCCAAATAAATTTTATACATACAAAATTCATGTCACCGAAGTTTGTTACGGTCGGTCCATATTTAGCTCCCATATAGACCCGCTCCCGAAAATCACTTTAACATGCATAAATCTCTTAAATATGTTGATATACACACAAAATTCAACATAAATAACTTCCGTATAGACATAAATCACATGACCTAATTTTGTGGTGTTCGGTCCATAATTGATCATAGCTCCCATACAAGGTCCACTTCCGAAATTTTTTTTGCTAATTTACTAAGTTTAGGGTATTATATGGTCGGGCTTGACCACCATACTTTCTTACTTGTTTTTCATTGCATTGAATGATTCTTTTATAGCGTTCAAGCATCATTTCTCTCGGCTTCTATTCGTATGATATCCAATTTTCCGGATTTTGGATGAATACTGCTGCTCGCAATAATTTTTAAATTGCTTCTTGAGTAGCTCCCAATGATTTTGCAAGCTCTTGTTGAGTTTGACAATAATCTTCATGGAGGAATGCCACCAATACTTGGCCTTCATACTTTTTTGAATGTCCTGGGCGATGTTTGTCTTCCGTATCAAAATCAGCACTTCTGAATAGCACAAACTTTCACACGCATGCTGATATTGGACACTAAAGTGTCCAGTGGTAGGTTACCTGGGATATCTAAGGTAATCTCTTTACTATTTTAACCATTCATACTTGTTACTTGCCTGCAAAATTTTAGTCCACATATAAAATAACAAAGTATTTATGAAAAGAAAGACAAGAAACTTAATAAAATATTAAAATCGAATGCAAAACAATACATTTAGATTTCAAATCGATTGGGTTTCAAAATAGATTTCTATTACAAATAAAAACTCACAAATCTTTAAAATCTATTTTCAAAATTAATTGCATTTTACTTAAATCTGTTTCTGTAATTTTCATTCAAATTCAATTTTTTTTTTAAATAATTTAACGCCAACTAAGTATCATTTTACACAAGGTCGTTTGTCCAAAAAATAAATAACGCCAAATTAACAAGACTCTTGATAATAATAAAAAAAGACACAAATTTGACCCAAATTTAAATACAATTTTTATTATTATACGTATTGTATTATTTATTTTTTTTCCAAAAAAAACTTAACGTTTTTCGTGCTTCAAATGTCTTTTATAAAACCTAAAGACATTTGTCATTTGTTGGTTGTTGTTAGTTTTTGTAGCTGGCAAATTCTTTTAAAGAAAACTTTATAGCAAAAACCTTCAAGTACTTGTTTATATGTTTTAAATATGAGTTATTAATTTAATGCTAAATTTACTTTTTATTATATTTAATTTCTTTAAATTTTTCAACAATATAATTGCAATATTAGTTTTGGACAAATGTTAGTTTTGTTTTGTCTTATTTTGTTTTTTTACTTTTTGCCATCAACCATCAAAAGGTCAGTTTTAATCTAAGTAATTATTGGCAAATTATAGCATGAGAAAAATTTGTGGAGGGCGAAATAATTGGCGCCTAAATTGACGCTTTTAATTTTAAACATTGTAATTTAAAGCTTAATAATGATTATTAAAAAAGCTTAATATGAAATCGAGGTATTCAATGTTTATGGATGATGTTAGTTTAAATGGAAAATAGTTAGAAATGGTTATGGAAAAGTAAGTGATAATCAGATATTTGAATTAATTAATTCAGTTTGATTTTAATTCCTTAAAATCTTAATTCGGAATAATTGGGTTCAATAAAACTTGACAAAATTCGAAGATAAAGTATATGGAGGTCTGAAGACTTTTTTTGGATTTAGTACGATTCGATGGACCATAAATAAATTATCTAACAAAATATTCATATTATAAAGCATTCCATACTTTTAAGAGAGAGCTTCAGGGCTTTAGTTTCTGTGTTTAGTAAGATGCGAAGGACCATAATTAAATTTAGTTGGTGTGGACATTAAAATTTCATGATTTCTGAAGGAAAATAATACAGAAGAGTGAAGACTGTTAACTTATGAACTCTCAAAATATGTAAGATTCGAAGGACCTTACACACAGTGTTGACTAGAAAATCAGCATATGTTAAAAAGCTTTCCAAATATTGAAGGGAAAGCATTGAGAGCTGGACAACCGTTCACAAAATTTATTGGTTTCTGGATTTAGTATGATTCGAAGGACCATAAATAAATGAAGGTAGTGGCTTTTTATCTAACAAAGTGTGAAATAAGAAGAGAAAATATTCATATTATAAAGCTTTCCATACTTTTAAGAGAGAGCTTTAGTTTCTGTGTTTAGTATGATGCGAAGGACCATAATTAAATTTAGTTAGTGTGGACATTAAAATGTGAAAACATTGAAACAAAAGGAGATTCAATAAACCATTTCATGATATCTGAGGGGAAATAATATAGAAGAGTGAAGACTGTTAACTTATGAACTCTCAAAATATGTAAGATTCGAAGGACCATACATAAATTTTGTCAGTGCTGACTAGAAAATCAGCAAATGTTAAAAATCTTTTCAAATATTGAAGGGAAGGCATTGAGAGCTTGACATCCGTTCGCAAACTTTCATGGTTTCTGGATTTAGTATGATTCGAAGGACCATAAATAAATGAATATAGTGGCACTTTAACTAACAAAGTTGGAAATACAAAGAGAAAATATTCATATTATAAAGCTTTCCATACTTTTAATAAAAAGTATCAGAGCTTTAGTGTCTGGGTTTAGTATGATGTGAAGGACCTTAATTAAATGTAGAAAACATTGAAACAAAAGGAGACTAAATAAAACATTTCATGGTTTGTAGGGAAATAATATAGAAGCGTGAGGACTGTCAACTTATGAATTCTCAAAGTATGTAAGATTAAAAGGACCATACATGGTCTTATCTGATTTCATCAGCTCATAATATATAGAACCCTTTTGCTTCCCACCAAATACAGAGCAATATCTTAGCACCATGGATATTTAGTTTTGGTGTCGATTCCGCGGGTTTCACCTATGATCTCTTACGCTTCAGGTCATAGCAATGAATCCAGTTTTTACAGCAAATTATGATTCGCTGCAAAAAATTATTTTCTTTTTTAGCGTTCAAGCAGCAGTTCAAACATACAAAATCGTATTTAAAGGTCTCTCAGCTTCAATTCGTTTTGGATAAATCCTGCTGCTAGCAAACATTTTTTGTAAGATCTTGTTGAGTTTGACAACAATCTTCATAGAGCAGTGGCTTCAATTCTTGTTCATCAAACATTTTTGGATGACCCGAGCGATCTCCGTCTTCCGTGTCAAAATCACGACTTCTGAACCGAACAAACCGAGATGGAACGTTGAAACCAATGGAACACATTCACCATAAGCATTGGTGAGCAATCCGTGTATTCAGCGGCACTTTTTTCAAATTATTTGACTCTTTGTTGATACAAAATTCAACATTTTCGAAGCAATTAAAACTCGGTAACTCCTTATTAATGTTAGTTCTTCAAGTTTCTCCAAAACATGTCTCTTATTAAGAAAAATGAGAAAATTTTCGAATTTTTGATTTTTATACCCTACACCACCATAGTGGGGAGGGTATAATGCGATTGTGCAGATGTTTGTAACGCCCAAAAATATTAGTCTATGCCGATCAACTTAGAATCACTTTCTGAGTCGATTAAACGATGTCCGTCCGTCCGTCTGGCTGTGTGCGCAGAGTACAGGTCGCAATTTTGAAGATATTTCGATCAATTTTGGTACATATTATTTTTTCAACCCAAGGACCAAGCCTATTGAAACTTGCTGAAATCGGTCCATTATTTCACATAGCCCCCATACAAATGTCCTTCCGAAATTGGACTTTATCGGTCATAAATGTTTAATTTATATATGTATGTCCACAAATTCCGCTCAAAATAAGTTCTATATATACAAAATTCATGTCAACAAATTTTGTTACGATCGGTCCATAATTAGTCATAGCTCCCATATAGACCCATTTCCGAAAATCACTTTAACGTGCATAAATCGCTTAAAAATGTTGGTATTCACACAAAATTCAACATAGTTAACCTTAATATAGACATAAATCATGATGATCGATCCATAATTGGTCATAGATTCCATATAAGGCCCACTTCCGAAAATCACTCAAAAATATAAATTATTGAAATTTTAAAAGAAAAATGTTTTTGCTCTTTTACTTAGTGGTCGGGCATATAATAGGTCGGGCTTGACCGACCATACTTTCTTACTTGTTTTTCTTTACAAACAATTTCCTGAACATTTTTAATCGAATAAAATCAGCCAAATTGCTCCAGCCGTTCTCACGTGATGCCTTTACATACATGGACCTAAACAAAAATGTATTTAAATGTCTATAAGATTCACCTAGAGTATCTATCATTTTCCCATTCTTATTCGTATTGAAAATTATATAAATCGATTCAGATTCTATAGCTAAAATCGATTCATTTTCAATTTTGTTTGAATTATCAAATCTAGATAAGCGTTGCTAATAAACGGTTTTAGAATCAGTTTTAAATCAATAATTTTTGTTTAAAATATTTACGCTTGGAATTTTTTCTATGGAAGAATTCCTTTATTAGTTACAATCGGATAAATTTCAAAATTTAAATGAATTCTTGAAAATCCAAATTCACAGTTTTTGGATGATAATTTGATTAAATCGTAATATAAATATTAGTTTCCTAATGAGTATTTCTTAAAATATTTGGATAATTAGTTTTTTTAAAATGTTTGTTCTTTTCTTTACTTTTTAAAATGATTTAAATTTATGCTCAATATTCTACATATTAAAACAAGTAAGAAAGTATGGTCGGTCAAGCCCGACCATATAATACCCTACACCAAGTAAATGAGTAAAAATATTTTTCTTTTAAAATATCAATAATTTATATTCATGAGTGATTTTCAGAAGTGGGCCTTATATGGGAGCTATGACCAATTATGGACCGATCACCTTGAAATTAGGTCGTGTGATTTATGTCTATATTAAATTTAACTATGTTGAATTTTGTGTGTATACCAACATTTTTAAGCGATTTATGCACGTTAAAGTGATTTTCGGAAGCGGATCTATATGGGAGCTATGACTAATTATGGACCGATCGTAACAAAATTTGGTGATATGAATTCTGTATATATAAAACTTATTTGGAGTGAAATTTGTGTAGATACATAGTTAAATTAAACATTTATGACCGATAAAGTCCAATTTCGAGGGGACTTTGTATGGGGGCTAGGTGAAATAATGGACCGATTTCAGCCAGTTTCAATAGGCTTGGTCCTTGGGCCGAAAAAGTAATATGTACCAAATTTGATCGAAATATCTTCAAAATTGCGACCTGTACTCTGCGCACAAGGTTTACATGGACAGCCAGCCAGCCAGCCAGCCAGCCAGCCAGCCAACCAGACGGACGGACGGACGGACGGACGGACATCGTTTAATCGACTCAGAAAGTGATTCTAAGTCGATCGGTATACTTTAAGGTGGGTGTTAGACTAATATTTTTGGGCGTTACAAACATCTGCACAAACGCATAATACCCTCCCCACTATGGTGGTGTAGGGTATAAAAATCTTTAATAGTTTCTAGTTATTTAAAAAACCGCTTCAAAATCTAAAATCATTTGTTCTAAATAAGTAAACAACTAATATTTAACAAAGAATCAAAGTCTTTTGTTTAATCTGAACATCAAAACAACCGCTTTTTGCATAATATGCAAAAGAACAAACCAATTGACATTTAATCAAAAATTTGTTTAAATGGAAATTTTAAAATTAAACTAGTTTTTATTTTTGGAAATTATTAAAAATAGAATACTATATTAAATATTAATCCCATTAATTTAAGTAAAAACGAGTAAGAAAGTATGGTCGGTCAAGCCCGACCATATAATACCCTACACCAAGTAAATGAGTAAAAATATTTTTCTTTTAAAATATCAATAATTTATATTTTTGAGTGATTTTTCGAAGGGGCCTTATATGGGAGCTATGATCAATTATGGACCGATCACCACAAAATTAGGTCGTGTGATTTATGTCTATATGAAAGTTATTTATGTTGAATTTTGTGTGTATACCAACATTTTTAAGTGATTTATGCACGTTAAAGTGATTTTCGGAAGCGGGTCTATATGGGAGCTATGACTAATTATGGACCGATCGTAACAAAATTTGGTGACATGAATTTTGTATATATAAAACTTATTTGGAGCGAAATTTGTGTAGATACATAGATAAATTAAACATTTATGACCGATAAAGTCCAATTTCGTGGGGACATTTGTATGGGGGCTAGGTGAAATAATGGACCGATTTCAGCCAGTTTCAATAGGCTTGGTCCTTGGGCCGAAAAAGTAATATGTACCAAATTTGATCGAAATATCTTCAAAATTGCGACCTGTACTCTGCGCACAAGGTTTACATGGACAGCCAGCCAGCCAGCCAGCCAGCCAGCCAACCAGACGGACGGACGGACGGACGGACGGACGGACATCGTTTAATCGACTCAGAAAGTGATTCTAAGTCGATCGGTATACTTTAAGGTGGGTGTTAGACCAATATTTTTGGGCGTTACAAACATCTGCACAAACGCATAATACCCTCCCCATTATGGTGGTGTAGGGTATAATAAATATTTTGATAAATATTCCCAGTAGAATTTTAAAAATAAAAATTTCTGCATTGTTTTGTTAAGAAAACTAAAGATGAAGTCACAATTTTTATATTTAAGATTGACTACAAAGTCTAGGAATGCATCAACAAGTTTTTTGTTTAAAATTTTTTAAAACCTCACAGTGTTTCTTATGATTTTGGTGTAACAAATAAAGAAAGCATGATCAGTGATCGACACAAAGAGAATTTGACATATTCGCAACATTACTGCATAATTGCATCAATTGTTATTTGTGCATCAAATAACAAATTTGTTTCCCTTCTAATAACTTGAATATTTTTCTCAAATTCGAATTGTGTACATTCGAATAGTCGATAGTATTCGGCCCTCCCGGCTATGAGTGGCGATCACTGTATGGTTCACAAAGATGTAAATTTAACAGTCTATGATCGCCAAATCTGCTAATATTATTAGGGAGATTGTATTAAATTTTCAATATATGCTATCAAAACCATAGTCATTTTTTTGGAACACTTTACTATGAGTGGCTTGTCAATTCATTTGGAATGCGAATCGATTAAACAACCTCAACATTACTATCTGTTGTATTAATTTCCCAAAAACCCTAATAAAACTTATAGACATGACTGATAACACAGGTGTAAAAAATTTGAAAGGCTTTTTAACTCACTACACAATTTTTATGTATTGTGGTTCCAGTAGTACAAATATGGTCCACATTTTAAATTCTACGAAAAGGTATTTTTTTTAAAAAAAAATTTTATTATAATTGTAAATTTTTTTTGGACGTTTCTCCACATAATTTATGATAACTCAAAAACGATTAGTCGGATATTATTAAACTAAATTTAGAAAAATTCGAATTTACATAACCTTTAATCCGTTTATATATTGCATCTTAATCTGCTCAGTAGTTTCGGAATTATAATAACAAATAACAATAATCATAAAAATCTATTGATTCTTTACAAATGTATTCAATATTGTGAAAATGAGCGAATTCACTTAATTGTGAATAAATTCGAAAAGAATCCATCGATTTTTATGATCGATATCTCATTGTGTTCCTATTACCTGTGGCTTTGTGATAAGGTTATAAACCTGAACAATTTCTGCCGTTTTCGATATTTCATGATTTTTTTTAAAGACTAAACAATTTTTTGTGAAAATGATCGAATTCACTTAATTGTGAATAAATTCGAAAAAAATCAACAGATTTTTATGACCAATACCTCAGTATGTTCCCATTATATGTGGTTTTGCGATAAAGCAATAAATCTAAACAATTTCTGCCGTTTTCGATTTTTCATGATTTTTTTAAACAAAAAAAATTTGCTATTTTCACATAAAAAATATGTTTTTTGCTTCAATTTGTTATTATAACTACGAAACTACTGAACCTATTGAAACGCAAACTTTATGTGAAAATTTGTACATAGAATGGAAAATGCTTTCAAAATATTCAATCAATCGATAGTAGAACATTAACTACTTAATTTTATGTACATTAAACAAAAAACTAAAATATTGTGAAATTGAGCGAATTCACTTAGTTGTGAATAAATTCAAAAATAATCAATCGATTTTTATCAGCGATATCTCATTTTGTTCCCATGGCATATGGCTTTGCGATCATTGAAAAAACCTGATTAATTTCAGCCGTTTACAATTTTTCATAATTTTTTTTAAACAATAAAAATTGCTATTTTCATGTAAAAAATATGTTTTTTGCGTCAATTTGTCATTATAACACCGAAACTACTGAGCCTATTGAAACGCAATATATATGAAAATTTGTACATAGCATGGGAAAAATGTTTTCAAAATTCAGTCATTCGAAAGAAGAACATTAACTATTAAATTTTATGTATATCAAACAAAAATCTAACATTTTGTGAAAATGAGCACATTCACTAAATTATGAATAAATTCGAAAAAAAAATACCTCGATTTTTATGATCGATAGCTATTTTGTTGCTATTATGTGTGGCTTTCCGATAAAATATTAAATCTTTAAAATTTCTGCCGTTTTCGATTTTTCATGATTTTTTTAAACAAAACCATTTTGCTATTTTCACATAAAAAATATGTTTTTTGCTTCAATTTGTTATTATAACTCTGAAACTATTTTCAGATTTAAAATTTGGACCATATTTGTACTACTGGAACCACAATACATCAAAATTGTGTAATGGTTTAAAAAGCCTCTAAAAAATTTTTCGATATAATTCAATAAATCGATTAAGCTTACAAATTTTTTTTTTGTTATCCACATTTTGAAGAATTTCACTACAAATAGCTACATTTTGAAGCCACATTTATACTATATATGGCAACATTTTTAGGACTTTTGCTATAAATAGCATCACTTTAAAGATTTTTGCTATTTTTGTAACTTTTTATAGACTTTCACAATTAATAGCTAAATCTCGAAGACACTTATTTACCTTAAATATCATAATTTTGAAAACTGCCACTAAAAAACAGCACTATTTTTATGCATTTCACTATAAATAGCATCATTTTGAAAAACTTTCATAAAAATAGCATAATTTTAAAGGCTTTAAAAATAAGTAGCTACATTTTGAGAATATCACAATATTTTAAAAACTTTTACTAAAAAAAGAAACATTTCTTAAATATTCACTATAAATTGCTTAATTTTAAAGACTTTTACTACGAGTATAAAAAACCACATTTTGAATACTTTTTTTAAGTCATACTTTTTTTAAGTCATGGAAATATAACCATATACGGACACCAGTACGAGATAAAATACCAAACAAAATTACCAATGTCTCCCAGTTTTGCCCAAAGTCATGCACTTTTTTAGAAAGAGGACATAAGGGAAGCAGTGCCACCATTAGGGATGCTATTTGAAATTTCATATACAGGAACTTCGACAATTGACAAGAATGTTTTGCCACATTTAAACATGGAATCTTTTATATGTACATATTTTATATTTAGGTATTTATTCCACTATGCGACAAATAGTAGGGAAATGTTAGATCGGCAAAAAAAAGTTATACGTGTCGATTTGAAATTAGTATATATCGTATATAGGGTTTTTTATTTCCCGACCTTTTTCGATTCCCGGGAATAGGTAAAATTTGTCTCTACATTCCCGGATACCCGGCTAAACTATGCATAACAGAATTTATTCAAACTTTGAATGATTAAATTTTTGTTGATTCAAATCTACTTCAAATTGAGTTAAAATGTTTTTTTTTCATTCAGTTTTATTTAGCTTTTAATCATTTTAAAAATGAATTGAAAATAATTCTTAAGACTTTTAGTAAAAGCAATGAATTCAATACATTAAACTGAATAGTTAAGAGATAAAATTTATGTTGATCTCGAAAATTTCCAAATTATTGGATTCAAAGGTGAATTTTTATAATACAACATCTGCAAAACCCACTCATGTTACCATGGACTGTTGCTGTGTTTCCTTTCAAGACCAAATTCAATTTTATACTTGGAAATACCAAATGGTGTGCCGCCATCAAAAGTAGGGGCCATTGTTCTACTAGTGTTTTCTGGAATAATTCGCACCGGTCAATCTTGGCATTGAAGATTATTCATTTTTATTTCTAGATTGTGCTGTTTTCATATGCTTTTTTAAATGTTTTTTAAATCTATTATTTCCGAGATATAAACGAAAAATTTAAAAAAAAAAATGTTTACTTTTTTTAAAAAAAAAAATAGAGTTCTAATTTGTTTTCTTTGTAGTTTCGTCAATTTTTAATTCCCGGGAATCCCGGCCAAAAATCCCGGGAATCGGGTAGTGAAAAATTGGTAAAATTTCCCGGGATAAAAACCGTAATCGTATAGGAAAAATTGTATTTTTTTTACGATTAGGGTTGAGCTTAACAACTTTACTAAACACAACTTTGCAATATTCGAACATTTAGATGGTCAAAATGCAGGCAAAAAACAAAAAAATTAAAATTTTTCATATACGATACATAATAATTTCAAATCGATATATCTCGATTCCTATACCTGACCCAGCGAAACGCCGGGACATCTTATTGTACAATACAATATACAATACAATATTATTCTTATTGTATTTAAAAATAAATGTAAAAAATAAAGAAATTATTAGTTATTTTACCAAATCTTGCACGAACAGTATCAAATCGACAACGTATGGTATCAAATTGACAAAGGTGTCAAATCGTACACGAACGGTGTCAAATCGACAACGGATGGTGCCAATTCAGCAACGGAATGGTTCATTTTTTCGTTGTAAAATTGACACCGTTCGTGTACAATTTGTACACATACGGGGTTGATACACTATTGACACCGAATTAAAAAAACTTCATCTTCAAAATCTAAATCCAAAACTTTACATTATGTATTTATAGAGATTTTTTTATAAATAGCATAATTTTAAAGATATTTAGTATAAATATTTTTTATTATTTTAGATGCCATTGTGTTGCCTGTTTAAGTTTGTTTAACAATATTTCATGACATTTTTAATCGCTGTGCTGATTACTAGTAGTAGTAGTAGTCTCAAAAATCTCTATCTAATACAATTTATTTGATCATCCGCCCCACTGTGCACCACAATATCACTAAGCTACCAATTAAAATTATTGCGCAAATTTTTTATTTTTATGATACAATAATCAAAAATGACTTTAAACCAGTTAAGAAAATAAATAGTTAATTAATTAAAAACACAAATTAATAGAGATGGTATTGATTGACATTTGATGGAAATCAGTTTATTAAAAATGCATTTTTTTCTACAAACCAAAATAAATTTGTTTATATTAGCAAGAACATAAGAATAATTTAAGACAATGAAACAAAAATTCACAAAAAAAAGTGATAGTTGCTTAATAAAAGCTAAACAATAAACATAAATAACAAAATTTAAATTTATTTTATTAATGTATTTAAAACAGCAACAAATAAAAAATAAAAAAACTCCAAAGTCGCTATGAAAATCACATAAAATTAGCCATCATAATCATTAAATTTATGAAGTGTTTAAATCAGAGAGCAAAAAAACCAACCAACATAAAGGAAAATATATTAACTGTTAGTTTTAAACTTAATCACGTAATATTAAACATTTTTAAGCGTTTTTTTCCATCTTGTTAATGTTTTGATTTTATAAACACTAATTTGATGTTGCATTGTTAAAAAAAAAGTTAAATTGTTTCTTCTTATATTTGCAATGAAGGCGGTTTTCAGCTAAACAGTCAATATTTTCAAACTTAAACAAAAACTTTAGCACTTGCTGTAAGTCTTAATAGCTTCGTACTTTGTTAAAGCTTAAGAGAGAGAAAAAAAAAAGATCAAATAGGGCAGTCACGTTTAACTACTTAAATTTAAAATTACTTAACTTTAAACATATTTTAGCTATCTTCAGCAAAAATTTCTTTAAAACTTTAAATCAATTGGGAAAATCCTAAAAAATTCAAATAATTTGAAACATTTCTTCCCTCTCCTCCCCCCTTTCAATAACAATTTACTGTAAATTATTTCTTAAAACATTTCTTTATAAATCTATTACCTCATCTGTTAACAAAAACATATAAGCCATGTTAAATAAAAGTAAAATTATAACCATTCTGTGTTGCAATTGCCTCAATATGTTGCTCTAGTTTTACAATTTTTTTTTGCAAATGCTGTTAAAAGATGACTCGTTGCTAAAAATACTGTTGTCGTTGTTCAAAACATGAAAAAAAAAAACCATAAAGCATCAAACATGCATTTCGACAGGCCGACGAGCAATTGAATTAAAACCCCAAAAAACAAATAAAAAGGCAACATAACAAACAAACAAATGAATGAACCAGCCAACAAACGATCGCACCAACCTCAAGCTGTAGCAGTAGCAGCAAAATATTAGCAAAAAAATTAAAGCAAACTATAGTGCATTTGGCTGACAAGAGATGCGTGTTTGCTATCGATTTTTATGGCTTTATTTGAAAAGACATGTCTAAACAGTGTTTGCAAGTTGCAGTTTTTTTTTTTTTTTCATTTTAAAACTCGGCTTAGATTACAGCTCTAAAGCAACAGATGTTTTAAACATAGACACACAAAAAAAATTAAATTGTAATTAAATAAATGAGCAAGAAACAAAAAAAAATCGAAAAAGAAACCAACAAATATTTCAACACCACATAGATGTAATAGCAGAATAGGAGTCAAACATAACAGTCAGACAGTCAAATAGATAGAGTGATAGTTAGATGAAATATCTTGTTAAATAATTTATAGAATAAATCATAGTTATAATAATGTTGCTAATGTCAGAAAATGGTGTTTTTGAATTAGAATATATCAGGACGTTAGAATATATCATGATGTTTGTTTATTACAAATAAAGTATCCTTTTTGGTTATATACCTTATTGGGTGTATGACTTAAAAATGCAGGACTTTGTTTAGTTTTTACTTTGCAACATTTGTACAATATAAATTTATTAAAATTATTGTTAGCTATGACCTTCTACCATCTTTCTGACAACATATGGATTTCGCCGCGTATTCAGGGCGTTTTTCGGCCAATGCTCGCTTCAAACGAATCAGTTGTGTTAGGTTCAGGTTTCTGTGATGGTATGGTCAGATTTGAGCAGTTTTTGCTCCCACTAAATACTGAGAATTACCTTAGCGCCATGGTTACTTGGCTCTGGTGTCGATTCGGCAAGTTAGCTTTCACTTGCCAAATCGACACCAGATTCGTTTAAAAAAAAAGAATTTTCTTTTATAACGTTGGTATCCAATTTCTTCTGCTCGCAAACATTTTCGAAGCAAAAAAAAACTTTGTTGTTTACACTATAATTTTCAATAATTAAGTGAGAATAAATGGCATATATGTACCTTTAAAATGACAAATAAGTAATTAAAAACAAGTAAGAAAGTAATACCCTACACCAAGTAAATGAGTAAATACATTTTTCTTTTAAAATATCAATAATTTATATTCGTGAGTGATTTTCGGAAGTGGGCCTTATATGGGGGCTATGACCAATTATTGACCGATCACAATGAAATTAGGTAGTGTGATTTATGTCTATATGAAAGTTTACTATGTTGAATTTTGTGTGTATACCAACATTTTTAAGCGATTTATGCACGTTAAAGTGATTTTCGGAAGCGGGTCTATATGGGAGCTATGACTAATTATGGACCGATCGTAACAAAATTTGGTGGCATGAATTTTGTGTATATAAAACTTATTTGGAGCGGAATTTGTGGAGATACATATGGGGCATTTCATGTCAAGTGAACCAACTTTTGAAATCGATGTCTTCCGATCGGGATGAAATTTGCACCAAGGTTAGCTCTATTGGATAGTAACTCAGACACAATTTTTCAACAACATCGGTCGAGAACTCTCTGAGTTATAGGGGGTAAAATTTTGACAATTTGGTCAAACAGGGGTTTTTTCTTATCCATGTAACTTATTACCTATTGTTCTTAGCAAAATGTGTCCCAAAAAGTATAGATAGCTATTTCTTCGATCTTTCGAAAAAAAATATTTAAAAAAAAAAATAAAAAATTTTTAATATTTTTTTTCCGAAATCAAAAACTTTTTTGACTTTTTTTTAAAATACGCTATTTTTTTTTATTTTTTTTTTTTTCTTAAAATAAAGTTTAGATATTTTCCTTGAACACCTACTTGGTCGCTTAGTGGGATGCGAGTGGGATATCTATCAAAATAAATATTTTGTAACTCAAAACATAAAATTTTTGACTTTTTTTGCAAAATCAAAAACTTTGTTGACTTTTTTTTTTCAAAATGGACCCTTTTTTAATCTTTTTTTTTAGGTCAAACAAAAGCTTAGATATTATCCTTGAAGACCCTTTTGGTCGCTTAGTGGGATGCGAGTGGGATATCTATCAAAATAAATATTTTTTAACTCAAGACTTACAATTTTTGACTTTTTTTTTTGCAAATACTGCAATAAAAAAATATTGATTTTGCGTTACAAAATATTTATTTCGATAGATATCCCACTCGTATCCCACTAAGGGACCTAAAATATCTTAAAGGAATGGACCTAAGCTTTCTTTTGACTAAAAAAAAATTTTTAAAAAAGGGCCCATTTTGAAAAAAAATTCGAATTTGAAAAAAAAAAGTCAATAATTGAATGTCTTGAGTTACAACATTTTTATTTTAATAGATATCCTACTCACATCTTCCTAAGTGGCAAAATAGGTCTTAAAGGAAAAGACCTAAGCTTTCTTTTGAGCAAAAAAAAATTTTTAAAAAAAAGTCCCATATTGGAAAAAAATTTCGATTTTGCAAAAAAAAAATTAAAAAATTGTTACAAAATATTTATTTTGATAGATATCCCACTCGCATCCCACTAAGGGACTAAAAATATCTTAAAGGAATGGACCTAAGCTTTCTTTTGACTACAAAAAAAATTTTAAAAAAAGGGCCCATTTGGAAAAAAAATCGTATTTGCAAAAAAAAAAGTCAAAAATTGTAAGTCTTGAGTTAAAAAATTTTTATTTTGATAGATATCCCACTCGCATCCCACTAAGCGACCAAAAGGGTCTTCAAGGATAATATCTAAGCTTTTGTTTGACCTAAAAAAAAAGATTAAAAAAGGGTCCATTTTGAAAAAAAAAAGTCAACAAAGTTTTTGATTTTGCAAAAAAAGTCAAAAATTTTATGTTTTGAGTTACAAAATATTTATTTTGATAGATATCCCACTCGCATCCCACTAAGCGACCAAGTAGGTGTTCAAGGAAAATATCTAAACTTTATTTTAAGAAAAAAAAGGACCCATTTTAAAAAAAAGTCAAAAAAGTTTTTGATTTCGGAAAAAAAATATTAAAAATTTTTTATTTTTTTTTTTAAATATTTTTTTTCGAAAGATCGAAGAAATAGCTATCTATACTATTTGGGACACATTTTGCTAAGAACAATAGGTAATAAGTTACATGGATAAGAAAAAACCCCTGTTTGACCAAATTGTCAAAATTTTACCCCCTATAACTCAGAGAGTTCTCGACCGATGTTGTTGAAAAATTGTGTCTGAGTTACTATCCAATAGAGCTAACCTTGGTGCAAATTTCATCCTGATCGGAAGACATCGATTTCAAAAGTTGGTTCACTTGACATGAAATGCCCCATATATAAATTAAACATTTATGACCGATAAAGTCCAATTTCGAGAGGACATTTGTATGGGGGCTAGGTGAAATAATAGACAGATTTCAGCCAGTTTCAATAGGCTTCGTCCTTGGGCCGAAAAAATTATATGTAGCAAATTTTATCAAAATTTCTTCAAAATTGCGACCTGTACTCTGCGCAGAAGGTTTACATGGACAGCCAGCGAACCAGCCAGACGGACGGACGGACGGACATCGTTTAATCGACTATACTTTAAGGTGGGTGTTAGACAAATATTTTTGGGCGTTACACACATCTGCACAAACTTATATATACCCTTCACACGAAGGTGAAGGGTATAAAAATCGGACAACTAAATACAAAGATATGTATGTCTAAAAATATTTTTGAAGTTTCTTGATGATTCTTCGAAATATAAAGAATTTTTACAAAATGGTTATTATCTCGTAATTCCCTCATGGTTCCACTGTGAATTTGTTATGTATTGTTATATAAAGTATATATATTCTGGATCCTTATAGATAGCGGAGTCAAATAAGCCATGTCAGTCTGTCTGTCTGTTGAAATCAATTTTCTGAAGATCCCAGATATCTTCGGGATCCAAATCTTAAATAATTCTGTCAGACATGCTTTCTAGAAGATTTCCTATTTAAAACCAGCTAAATCGGTCCACAAATGGCTGAGATATGAGAAAAAAACCAGGACAACCTCGAGTTTTGACCTATATCTGGATTACTAAGTCATTAATATAGACAATATGGATATCTAATGATAGATATTTCAAAGACCTTTGCAAAGACGTATGTATATAAGACCATAGTAAGTTGGACCTACAAAGAATCAAAATCGGAAAAAATATTACTTTTTTTTTAAAAAAAGTAGTATTTCTACTCCTTTTTTTAAAAAAAAGTAGTATTTCTACTCCTATTTCAAAAAAAAGGTAGTATTTTTACTCCCTTTTTAAAAAATGTAGTATTTCTATTCCTTTTTTTAAAAAAAAAGTAGTATTTCTACTCCTTTTTTTAAAAAAAGTAGTATTTCTATTCCATTTTTTAAAAAAAAGTAGTATTTCTATTCCATTTTTTAAAAAAAAGTAGTATTTCTACTCCTTTTTTTTAAAAAAAAGTAGTATATCTATTCTTTTTTTAAAAAAAGTAGTATTTCTATTCCCTTTTTTAAAAAAGTAGTATTTCTATTCCTTTTTCAAAAAAAGTAGTATTTTAATTCCTTTTTTTAAAAAAAAGTAGTATTTCTACTCCTTTTTTTTAAAAAATGTAGTATTTCTACTTCTTTTTTTTAAGAAAAAAAGTATTTCTACTCCTTTTTTTAAAAAAAGTAGTATTTCTACTCTTTTTTCAAAAAAGGTAGTATTTGAACTCCTTTTTTAAAAAAGTAGTATATTAAAAAAAAGTAGTATTTCTACTACTTTTTTTTAAGAAAAGAGTATTTCTACTGCTTTTTCAAAAAAAAGTAGTATTTCTACTCCTTTTTTAAAAAAAGTAGTATTTCTAGTCCTTTTTTAAAAAAAGTAGTATTTCTAATCCTTTTTTAAAAAACCGTTTTTCTACTCCTTTTTTAAAAAGCAGTATTTCTACTCCTTTTTTAAAAAGCAGTATTTCTACTCCTTTTTAAAAAAAAGTAGTATTTGTACTCTTTTTTTTAAAAAAGTAGTATTTCTACTCCTTTTTTAAAAAAAGTAGTATTTCTACTCCTTTTTTTATTTACCACTATTCTATAAACATTTATATATAATAGAACCATATTCCTGGAAGATATCATGGACCGATTCTTACCATTTTGAACACAAATTGTAGGAAATAAGTGTTGAAATCATTTTCTGAGGGGGACCTTGTATGCACAGAGAAAACTGATTCGTAGTAGGAACCGAATTTGATGCCAATCGAGTGATTCTACCTTAGTGACCGAATTTTATAGTTGTAGCTACACAATTTTAGAAGGGATAACAAATATTTGATTGCTTTAATCGAAATTCTTCTTTATCAACTGATTTTCTGTTGATAGAACCGAATAGTCCTATGTGGGCAACCAAACTATTCGATTGCAACTACGAATCCCCCCCAATTTTTTATGGGGGGTATAATAAAGTTTGCAAAAAAATAAGAAGTGTATTTTTCGAAACGATTTCTTTTAATACCGCATGATTTCAATAATATTTTTTGAAATGTATTAATTAATACACAGTTGGGGTATTCACACGGTCTACTATTTGGTCGTATTGTCACAATCTTGTAATATATTATGATAGTTTAATCTAATTTTTGTTGTGTTTCAAACAAAAAAGTTCTAAACTGATAAGACTATATTTGAACAATGTTTATTGTTTTTTCATAAAATAATATTTTTTTTTGTTCAAAACACAACAACAACTATTATAATATGTATATTAGGACATTATGACAATATGACTAATAGCAGACCGTGTGAATACCCCAAGTATTTTAATAATATCGTATTATTTGAAATGTCTATATAGATTTTTATTAATATTTTTTATCAAAATGGAAATATTCTTCTTCGCTTAATTCGTTGCCTTTCCATAATTGTTTAAAATTTTGAAATCGGTCTAATAATGTGTGAGTTAGTGGTACTAAAGTACTACGACCTACCCTAAAAAAGTTTTTCCAAATAACTGAAAATTTTGAAGGTGTTTCAAAATCCTTTAAAACGGACTGCAACCCCCATTAGGTCACTTTTCAATTTCTGACAAAAAGTGTTATTTTGTAGCTGTGTGAAATTAAATTTATTTGATTTTTTTTTAATTTTCAATACAAAAATTTACAACTTTTTAGATTTAAAAATTTATGAAATAATGTGTAACAATTACTTTTTTAGTTTAAATTTGAAAAAAAGATTCAAAGTTTTTGTTTTATGTGAGTAAAGAGTAATTTTGTTCCTATAAAAAAAATTAGAGCCTTCCCTTCTTGTTATTAATTAGGAAGTTTGCTTTTACACATAATCACTCAATTATTTATTTTCTTTCGTCATAGATAATTACACATAGATCGGAAACTCTAACTCATTTGTCAAAAACCTAAGTGGTGAGAATGTTTGATTTTTTAAACAATTTGTTTTGTTTTTTTATTTTCCGCTGTGTATTTCTCTCTGGCTATTATTCTTTGTCCAATTTTTGACATAAAATTCCCTGAATTTTAATTAAAACAAAATACTCTCTGTTTCTAATGGCTTTTTAACAACCTCAAAAATTCTCTAATAAATTAAATAAAAATTTCAAATAAAAACAAACCTAACGAATATTTGTTTTCACCAAAAAAAAAAAATTCGTTGCAAATTCTTTTAAACATATTTCATTTAAAATTTAAGTCATGAATTGTTACACTTCTTACATTCAATTATTTTGATTTTTTTTTGAGTTTTTGTTTAGGAAAACTGCTTTAATTCAAGTGTTGCAATTGCTTAATTTAATAGATTTTTCCTATGGCGATTCTTGAGTTTTTTCCAAACATAGTTTTTGGTAACTAATCGTGTTTGGATTTTTTTGGTTACAAAAAGTGACCTCCAAAAATTCGTATTTTCTAAAATAAAAAAAAAAATAGAAAAACAAAAGAAGCAAAACAAGCAGATATATTTGGCCATAATTTGGTACTCTTTGGATTTTTTTTGTCAAGTTTTGTCTAAAGGTGATTTTTCCTTCATTAGAGCAGTTTTTTTATTTATTTTTTCTTCTAGATATTTCATTCAATGAAGACAAAGCTTTAGCGTATTTTTTCAGACTATTAGAGGTGACTTTGTTTGGTGGTTGTTGTAATTTTGTCTATAAGAAGTTTTGTTGTTGTTTTTGCTATTGTTGTTGCTGTTGTCGTCTTTGTTGTTATACATTTGTAGAGGATATTGCACAACTGTGACTATTTTACTGTGACTTTGTATTTGGTCGTTTGGTCTTTTAGTTTTTTTGCTGTCTCTAATTTTTTGCTTATAGTTGTTGTTGCTGCATATATCTATTATTGTTGTTGTTGGTGCTGCTGTTATGTTTAAATGTTACGAAGCTGACAACAAGTGCCTCATCTGGCAGTAATTAATGTGCATGCATTATGGTTTCTCTACTTTATAAAAGTTGAATAGTTGAGAATTGAACCAAAGTAAACTGCAAAAATCCAAATAAAAATAAAAAGAATGCAATTGACTGGCTCAAAGTAGACCTTCTGCCATACAATAAACATGTCTAAACAATAATAATATTTTTTTTTTTGTTTTCTTTCAGCAGAGTCAGTGACAGACTTACTTACTTACAGTGGCATGTTATAATTTCTTAGTAAACAAGCAACAACGAGAAAAACTACATAGAAATAAATTAATAATTATAGTTTAAAAGGTTGTTTAACAAAAACAAATAACAACATATATGTGATACAGATTAGCAAACTAAATAATTATTGTTAAATGAAACACATAACTTCCCCTTTTTCTTTTCCCCTTCCATCCAACTAATATTGCAGTTTTAGTTTAGCTGCATTTTTCACGTCTATTTGTTGCATAATATTTTTGCCTCATCATCATCATCATTGTCGGTTAAATTGGTCTTTGTTAACGTTTGAAAATTATGTGTGAATTTTACTATTAAAACTATGAGGTTGTTGTTTTTTTCTATCCTCTTGCACAAACTACGGTAATTTTTGTTCGAATTTTGCTAAAGACACAAGTCTGCCAGTAAGTCAGTGTGTCACCAAGTTAATGGTAAAAGATTTTCTTTTGATAACCTCAAACTGGTATATTGAACTAAAATAATCGAGTAATGTGTTTGTATTTATGCTGCTTAAGTCTTTTGTTTTGGAAATTCATTGAAAGAGGTAAAATTGATTGATAAAAAAACAAAAAATTTTCCAACAAATATAGTAGAGAGCTGATAGATTGAAAAGAAAATATTGTTTTTGTCTAAAGTTATTTTGTACAAGATTGACTTTATCTTCGACTTTAGTATATGATAATAAAAATGTTAGAAGCTTCTAAAATATTCCTTTGTTTCCCTATAAAGTACATAAATTCTGGATCGTTATAGAATGGGGAGTTAATATAATGAAGTCAATTTTTAGTAACAGTTCTATAGAAAAGTAAAGTTATCGATAACTTTTCTATAGAAAAGTAAAGTTATCGATAACTTTTCTATAGAAAAGTAAAGTTATCGATAACTTTTCTATAGAAAAGTAAAGTTATCGATAACTTTTCTATAGAAAAGTAAAGTTATCGATAACTTTTCTATAGAAAAGTAAAGTTATCGATAACTTTTCTATAGAAAAGTAAAGTTATCGATAACTTTTCTATAGAAAAGTAAAGTTATCGATAACTTTTCTATAGAAAAGTAAAGTTATCGATAACTTTTCTATAGAAAAGTAAAGTTATCGATAACTTTTCTATAGAAAAGTAAAGTTATCGATAACTTTTCTATAGAAAAGTAAAGTTATCGATAACTTTTCTATAGAAAAGTAAAGTTATCGATAACTTTTCTATAGAAAAGTAAAGTTATCGATAACTTTTCTATAGAAAAGTAAAGTTATCGATAACTTTTCTATAGAAAAGTAAAGTTATCGATAACTTTTCTATAGAAAAGTAAAGTTATCGATAACTTTTCTATAGAAAAGTAAAGTTATCGATAACTTTTCTATAGAAAAGTAAAGTTATCGATAACTTTTCTATAGAAAAGTAAAGTTATCGATAACTTTTCTATAGAAAAGTAAAGTTATCGATAACTTTTCTATAGAAAAGTAAAGTTATCGATAACTTTTCTATAGAAAAGTAAAGTTATCGCTAACTTTTCTATAGAAAAGTAAAGTTATCGCTAACTTTTCTATAGAAAAGTAAAGTTATCGCTAACTTTTCTATAGAAAAGTAAAGTTATCGCTAACTTTTCTATAGAAAAGTAAAGTTATCGCTAACTTTTCTATAGAAAAGTAAAGTTATCGCTAACTTTTCTATAGAAAAGTAAAGTTATCGCTAACTTTTCTATAGAAAAGTAAAGTTATCGCTAACTTTTCTATAGAAAAGTAAAGTTATCGATAACTTTTCTATAGAAAAGTAAAGTTATCGATAACTTTTCTATAGAAAAGTAAAGTTATCGATAACTTTTCTATAGAAAAGTAAAGTTATCGATAACTTTTCTATAGAAAAGTAAAGTTATCGATAACTTTTCTATAGAAAAGTAAAGTTATCGATAACTTTTCTATAGAAAAGTAAAGTTATTGATAACTTTTCTATAGAAAAGTAAAGTTATCGATAACTTTTCTATAGAAAAGTAAAGTTATCGATAACTTTTCTATAGAAAAGTAAAGTTATCGATAACTTTTCTATAGAAAAGTAAAGTTATCGATAACTTTTCTATAGAAAAGTAAAGTTATCGATAACTTTTCTATAGAAAAGTAAAGTTATCGATAACTTTTCTATAGAAAAGCAAAGTTATCGACAACTTTTCTATAGAAAAGTAAAGTTATCGACAACTTTTCTATAGAAAAGTAAAGTTATCGATAACTTTTCTATAGAAAAGTAAAGTTATCGATAACTTTTCTATAGAAAAGTAAAGTTATCGATAACTTTTCTATAGAAAAGTAAAGTTATCGATAACTTTTCTATAGAAAAGTAAAGTTATCGATAACTTTTCTATAGAAAAGTAAAGTTATCGATAACTTTTCTATAGAAAAGTAAAGTTATCGATAACTTTTCTATAGAAAAGTAAAGTTATCGATAACTTTTCTATAGAAAAGTAAAGTTATCGATAACTTTTCTATAGAAAAGTAAAGTTATCGATAACTTTTCTATAGAAAAGTAAAGTTATCGATAACTTTTCTATAGAAAAGTAAAGTTATCGATAACTTTTCTATAGAAAAGTAAAGTTATAGATAACTTTTCTATAGAAAAGTAAAGTTATCGATAACTTTTCTATAGAAAAGTAAAGTTATCGATAACTTTTCTATAGAAAAGTAAAGTTATCGATAACTTTTCTATAGAAAAGTAAAGTTATCGATAACTTTTCTATAGAAAAGTAAAGTTATCGATAACTTTTCTATAGAAAAGTAAAGTTATCGATAACTTTTCTATAGAAAAGTAAAGTTATCGATAACTTTTCTATAGAAAAGTAAAGTTATCGATAACTTTTCTATAGAAAAGTAAAGTTATCGATAACTTTTCTATAGAAAAGTAAAGTTATCGATAACTTTTCTATAGAAAAGTAAAGTTATCGATAACTTTTCTATAGAAAAGTAAAGTTATCGATAACTTTTCTATAGAAAAGTAAAGTTATCGATAACTTTTCTATAGAAAAGTAAAGTTATCGAGAACTTTTCTATAGAAAAGTAAAGCTATCGAGAACTTTTCTAAAGTAGAGTAAAGTTATCGATAACTTTTCTCTCAAAGTTATCAATAATTATGTTATCTAGAACTTTTCTATGGAATATTAAACTTACGGAGAACTTGTTTCCGAAAATGAAACACAACAATTGAAGCCTTATGATTCTGCACAGATCAAGAATTGGTTGCGGATGTTTGGCACAAAATTATATTAAGTGATGAAGCACATTTTCATTTGAAGACGTGTTAATTATTAAAATTTGCTGCATTTGGCAATCAGAAAACCAATGTATCCACTCCACAATCTTTGATGAAGATTTTGGACTGGAGGTATATTGGAGGTTAAGCAGTGGCAATTACTAGTGATCCATATTTCCCCTTCTAAGTAGATCGTGTGAGTTAATCTCATTAGATTTAGTTTTATGAGATAATTTGAATTCAAAGGTCTATGCCAGCAAGAACGCAGCAAACTTCCGCTAAATTTATGCAAACTGGTCATAGAAAGATTCGACAAAAGAAAGCTTATGTAACAGCATAAACATGGAGACCATTTATATGGAGCTATTCGAGACGTAACATATTTTTTGAACTTTGTGAATTTTGAAAGTCTCTTTATATCTCTGATAAGTAGTTATAATTTAAAATTTATGTTAAAAAACTTGATCATTTTTAAACAATTTTTGAAAATTCGTAATAGGCTTTTGTTATTGAACAAATCTTGCTTGTTTTTTCGTTTATTTATTTCAAAATAATATTCTTTAAATACGTTTTAAAGTCCTTTATTATGTTTCTCATTAATCTTAGTTAATCATGTTATTTGTTCATGTTATTTATTTAACAACCCCAGAACTAACATTTAACTAAATTAAACATTTGACATTCATGTAATAGAAACATTAAACATAAAATGTGTCATTTTCAAGCAATTTAAATACAACACCTTGAAATTTTAGCTCCAAACTAGTTTTATAATTTAAGAACTCTGGGCATAAAGAAATATAATTAGAAGCGAAACTCTGCTGTCAAAGAACCTAACTCAGTTGAGAATATATTATTCAAAAAAACCATATGGAAATAAAAACATTACTCATGTGTATTTATGTAATTAGTTTGAGTTTTTTTTAGTTCTCACTCTAAGTATTTTACTCTATGACTCTAGTTACAAGCAATACGGAACTTGGCCAACTAAATTTAGTAAAACAAATTGAAGGCGTATTCTTATTAACGCCTTTTCATGACAATTATCTGCTAAACAAAAGCATCAAAAGTGACTGGCTTAAAATGACAAACCCAAAAATGAAATTAAAACTAACAGAAAATGCTACAAACTAAATAAAAAATAAATCATTCTAGTTAGTTAACCAAAAAAACAACTAAAAAACAGCCAACACGTTTGCATTATTAGTATTATTACTAATATTAGAAGCGTTCATTGCTGTACTAAAACCCCGCAGCACCTTCTTTTTTTTGGTAATTTTGCTGTAGATTTTAACAATTAAATTAAAATCACAATTTGCAAAAAGAAAACCAGAAAAATACACCAAAAAACATAAAAAAAACAAACTAAAACAAGAAAAACTTTATTTTAAATAATGTTTGTGCTGACTCTCTTGGGAATTATGTCGTGTAGTCGAGATTTTGTAATAAAAATCATAATATTGTGCAAGTTCTATTATTTTTTTTGGTTTGTTTGTCTACCTCTTCTTGTATTTTACACCCTCTTAGATGTTAAATGTTGTTTGTGTATGTCGTTTTGAATTTTATTGTTTAAAGAAACGAAAATATTATTGTTATATTTCTCACATCTGTTGGAATATTTAATCATATATCTTTTCTTGTTAGTTTTTTTTTTGCTAACAAATTAACGTGCGAATTATTATATTTGCTATTTATATGACTTGTATTGTGGATTTTTGCTTATTACTTGCTGGCATATATCATGTTGGCTTTTATCTTTCATATGAATTGAGTAATTTTTATGTTTCTTGAGGAATAAAATGAAAGCAAAACTATTTCTAACAAAAATGTTACAATTGCACATGTAATAGCAAAACGAAAGAGTTAAGACGGAAGCGCTATTTACTAAACTACAAAGATATTTCTATAAAATTGTAATTTGTTGCAAGTCTTATTGAAATCTTTTAAAAATCATTTACTTCCCCTTGTCAGTAACAAAATTTAAAATCTTCTTCTCAAAACCTTCAATATCAATTCACATTTCTTGTGACCCTCTTAGCCGTGCCAGTTGTTCAAATGATACAGTAGACTTCTTATACAAAATTTAACTTTAAACAATAAGTTTCAAACACAATATGCATTTATTAGCAAAACATTACCAATTTCACTCTGACACAATCAAAACAAAAGATTTAAGCCATAATCTTATAAAGAAACAAAACAAATGACCAAGCAAATTATGAATTTTATATTAAATGATAATTTGTCAAAATTTTATAACCGCATTTTGTCTAAAAGAACACAATAGTTTTATGCAAAATTCATTAAATTTGAAACAAAACAAAATTTTTTCAAAATTAATATTTTCTTTTGTAAAAAAATTCAATATTTTTTGGCAAAACAATAACACAACCGAAAAATATGAATTGTAAAATCAATGATTTTTCAAATGCGGAAGTTTGAGCAGCAAAACAGTTGTTTCTTAGAGCATTTGCATAAAACGGTAAATTGTAAAAACTGTCGAAGTTTACTTTAAATTAAGACTGTATGAAGGCTTATTTAAAAACAGTAAGTAGCCAATATTAAAGAATAACAGAAGGTTTCTTAATAATAGTAGATTTGACCATTCTATAGAAAATATATCTTTAACTTTACCTCTTTTTAGAAAACCTATTTTTTCTATAGAAAAATATTAATAACTTTTCCTAAAATTTAGTTCTCTAGAAAAGTTATCAATGACTTTAGTTCTCCATAGAAAAGTAATCAATAACTTTAGTTCTCCATAGAAGAGTTATAGATAACTTTAGTTTTCAATAGAGATAAATTTACTTTTCTATAGAACTTTTGTTTTCTATAAAGAAGTTATCGATAACTTTACTTTTCTTTAAAAAAGTTATCGAAAAGTTATCGATAGTTTTACGTTTCTATAGAAAAATTATCGATATCTTTACTTTTCCATATTTTCGATAAATTTGTTTATCGATAACTTTTGTTTTCTATAGAAAAGTTATCGATAACTTTTGTTTTCTATAGAAAAGTTATCGATAACTTTTGTTTTCTATAGAAAAGTTATCGATAACTTTTGTTTTCTATAGAAAAGTTATCGATAACTTTTGTTTTCTATAGAAAAGTTATCGATAACTTTAGTTTTCTATAGAAAAGTTATCGATTACTTTAGTTTTCTATAGAAAAGTTATCGATTACTTTAGTTTTCTATAGAAAACTTATCGATTACTTTAGTTTTCTATAGAAAGTTATCGATAACTTTTATTTTCTATAGAAAATTTATCGATAACTTTTGTTTTCTATAGAAAAGATATCGATAACTTTTGTTTTCTATAGAAAAGATATCGATAACTTTTGTTTTCTATATAAAAATTATTGATAACTTTACTTTTCAATAGAAAAGTTATCTATAACTTTTGTGTTCTATAAAAAAGTTATCGATAACTTTTGTCTTCTATAGAAAGATATCGATAACTTTATTTTTCTATAGAAAAGTTATCGGTAACTTTATTTTTCTATAGAAAAGTTATCGATAACTTTTGTTTTCTATAGAAAAGATATCGATAACTTTATTTTTCTATAGAAAAGTTATCGATAACTATATTTTTCTATAAAAAATTATCGATAACTTTATTTTTCTATAAAAAAGTTATCGATAACTTTATTTTTCTATAAAAAAGTTATCGATAACTTTACTTTTCTATTGAAAATTTATCGATAACTTTACTTTTCTATAGAAAAGTTATCGATAACTTTACTTTTCCATAAAAAAGTTACGATAACTTTACTTTTCTATAGATAAGTTATCGATAACTTTACTTTTCCATAGAAAAGTTATCGATAACTTTACGTTTCTATAGAAAAGTTATCGATAACTTTACGTTTCTATAGAAAAGTTATCGATAACTTTACGTTTCTATAGAAAAGTTATCGATAACTTTACGTTTCTATTTAAAAGTTATCGATAACTTTACGTTTCTATGGAAAAGTTATCGATAACTTTACGTTTCTATGGAAAAGTTATCGATAAGTTTGCTTTTCCATAGAAAACTTATCGATAACTTTAATTTTCCATTGAAAAATCATCGATATATTTACCATTCCTTAGATAAATTATGAATAACTTTATTTTTATAAAGAAAGGTTTAATTTGTATGGTTGTGAAGACATTCTTTTAATTTGCATATAAAACACATTTGCTCTTGTTATATGTGATGATCTTTTATTTTCCATTTTAATTCTATAGCACTCCTCCTTTTATTACAATTTCATTCTAAAATTACCTGAGTTGTTTTACAAACAATTCTTGACCCAATTTAAAAGAGTCTTTAACCACACGATTCACCTTGAATGCAAACGAATGAAGCATCAAACAAAAAAATCTCATTATAAAAGCTTATGATAATTAAATTAAACTAATGAAATTAAAACAATTCAAAGATACAATCATGAATCTTTTGTTACCCCTTTTTTCTAAACAAAAACAATGTAGTACAAGTGAGAAAAAAACCAAAAACAACGATTAACACTAGAAACAAGGTTACCAACATGTATAATGAAAACCAACTGCCTAGAAAGACGTAAGTAACTACAGGCAGCTATAAAATGCCCAAAATTTTGTTATCAAAAAAAATACTCTTCTTGCTTAAAGTCAAACAAACAAAAGAGAAAGTAAAATATGAGAAAACAAAATAAAACTTTATTTTATTCCAAAAAAAAAAAAAAAAAACACAAGCAGTTACAAACAAAAATTTCAAGTTCAAGATCATCTTTATCTTGTTCATTGTGGTTTATTTAATATTCAGTTTTTTTTTTTGTTTTTCTGTTAAACTTGTTGTAGTTGTGGCAAACTGAATTTCATTATAAAAATCACACCTTTCTGTTGATTTTAGTTAGCAGCATCTTTAATGACGTTTATTCACCAAAAATAAACAAAAATATTAAAATAAATTGAAACAAATTTATCGTGATCATTAAAAAACAGCTTTGTATTGTTCAAGATAATAACTGCACATAAATAATAATAATCTAAATAAAAATTAGTTTTATAATAAACCCAATCGATAAAAATAGACAAAAATAAAAATGTTTAATAGACCCTTTTTGTTAACAACTTAGAGGTGGTTTTATTTTGATTTGTTTCTTTTTTGTGCTGTTATTGTAACCATTTAACGCTCGATAATTATGCTAATCATGGTTGTTTTGTCTGCAAAGACCATTGATGTCTATTTGATCAATGTCTAGTTAGTTTTAGTGGAGTAGCAAATATAGAAAAAGCCGCCTTTAACTCACTGATGACTAATGAGTGTTTTGTTAGGCTGTTGGTAGTTAAGGGGGGAAATACGCTTTGTTGGCCATTAATACAAATTATTTGGAAATCTTTTTTTTTTGCTAAGATGTTAAAATTCCAAATTGTTTTGCATTCAATTTAGAAAATTTATTTTAAAAAGTAATTTATATTTAAATGCAAATATTGCTTGATTAAATTTAATAGGAAATTATGAAGGCTATAAAAACAGTTTTATGCTTAAAATTAATTAGAATTTTAATAAGGAAGTTTAATGGAAATAACTGATATACTTAAGTTAAACTTCATAATTTATTCCAAAAAAATCAAATAAGTGATATCTTGTCTTAAGTTATCAATAACTTTGCCATATAATAGCAACGGACAACTTTTCTATAGAATAGTAAAGATAACTGTAGGTTTCTTTAGAAAAGTTATCGATAACTTTACTTTTTTAGTGAAAATTTATGGATAACTTTACTTTTCTATAGAAAACTTATCGATAACTTTACTTTTCTATAGAAAACTTATCGATAACTTTACTTTTCTATAGAAAACTTATCGATAACTTAACTTTTCTATAGAAAAGTTATCGATAACTTAACTTTTCTATAGAAAACTTATCGATAACTTTACTTTTCTATAGAAAACTTATCATAACTTAACTTTTCTATAGAAAAGTTATCGATAACTTAACTTTTCTATAGAAAAGTTATCGATAACTTAACTTTTCTATAGAAAAGTAATCGATAACTTAACTTTTCTATAGAAAAGTTATCGATAACTTAACTTTTCTATAGAAAAGTTATCGATAACTTTACTTTTCTATAGAAAAGTTATCGATAACTTAACTTTTCTATAGAAAAGTTATCGATAACTTTACTTTTCTATAGAAAAGTTATCGATAACTTAACTTTTCTATAGAAAAGTTATCGATAACTTTACTTTTCTATAGAAAAGTTATCGATAACTTAACTTTTCTATAGAAAAGTTATCGATAACTTAACTTTTCTATAGAAAAGTTATCGATAACTTAACTTTTCTATAGAAAAGTTATCGATAAATTTACTTTTCTATAGAAAAGTTATCGATAAATTTACTTTTCTATAGAAAAGTTATCGATAACTTTACTTTTCTATAGAAAAGTTATCGATAACTTTACTTTTCTATAGAAAAGTTATCGATAACTTTACTTTTCTATAGAAAAGTTATCGATAACTTTACTTTTCTATAGAAAAGTTATCGATAACTTTACTTTTCTATAGAAAAGTTATCGATAACTTTACTTTTCTATAGAAAAGTTATCGATAACTTTACTTTTCTATAGAAAAGTTATCGATAACTTTACTTTTCTATAGAAAAGTTATCGATAACTTTACTTTTCTATAGAAAAGTTATCGATAACTTTACTTTTCTATAGAAAAGTTATCGATAACTTTACTTTTCTATAGAAAAGTTATCGATAACTTTACTTTTCTATAGAAAAGTTATCGATAACTTTACTTTTCTATAGAAAAGTTATCGATAACTTTACTTTTCTATAGAAAAGTTATCGATAACTTTACTTTTCTATAGAAAAGTTATCGATAACTTTACTTTTCTATAGAAAAGTTATCGATAACTTTACTTTTCTATAGAAAAGTTATCGATAACTTTACTTTTCTATAGAAAAGTTATCGATAACTTTACTTTTCTATAGAAAAGTTATCGATAACTTTACTTTTCTATAGAAAAGTTATCGATAACTTTACTTTTCTATAGAAAAGTTATCGATAACTTTACTTTTCTATAGAAAAGTTATCGATAACTTTACCTTTCTATAGAAAGCGTTAATTTTGTATGTACTGCAGTTTTTTGTGATTAATTCGTACAAACTTCTTCATGTAATGCTATTTAAATGCAGATTTTTCAGTTTTATTTTCGAAACATTATTAAAGTGTCTTAGTAGGATTAAATTTTTTCATAGTAGGATCTAAATTTAGGTTTCCCCGAGTTCAGTATTTCGTTATCGATATTTTATATTACAGTTTCAAGAAATATTATTTAAATTTTTTAACAAAAACTTAATAAAAATAAATTATTTTTTTTTAATATAAATATTCATGTAGGGGTGTTAAGTAGCTGTCTTCCTATTATTTCCAGTTTGGTTTTCATAATTTAATAATTAATTAAAAATTTCGATTTTTTTCTCGCCTAATTTCAATGCAAATTAATTTCTTTGGAGACAATAAGGAATATTTTTTTAGCAGCAACCAGTTCCGTTTAAATTGGGGTATTTCACATATGAATAAAACATGATAAAACAATATCAGGAATTATCAACAGGTTTTGAGTTTTTTTAATAAATAAAATTCTAAAAAAAATCATAATTTGTATGAGCAAATTTAGGAGAGAATATATTCAATGCAAACAAATTAATTAAAGTTAATGAGGTGCATATAAAGATGACGTTAGGACAAACAGTTTGACATTTCAGACACTATAAATTCAGAACATTAAGAACAAAAGAATAGAATTTTGAAATTGAAAAACCAGTCTTGTTTTTTTTTTTTTTGAAATATAACAAAAAAATAAAGGAAGTTTGAATTGTTTAAATTTTTATAAACGTAATAGATGATAAATAAATAAAGTGAAAGGATGCCTTTATATGAGTTTATGAGATTTTAAGATGTTAAGCATTGAATTGCATTTAATATTGATTCGGTATTTAAACATGGCTGGGCACACCCCAAAAGCGTTAAACTCCTTATAAGCTGTTACAAGAAAATTAGTGTTTAAATTTAAGCCATATGAGAATATTGTTGCAACAAATATAGCAAAAAATTAAATAAAATTTTATATAAAAGCCACACTTTATATTACACAATACTTAAACATATTGTAGAAAAATATAGCCTTTCTTAATTTGTAACAAAAAAATTGCATACAATTTGTTAAACAAAAAATAATGTTTTCAAACATTTTGAAAGTGTAGCATACACAATAGAAGTCAAATTGTTGCAGATAAAAATGGAAAATGGCCTGTAAATGATTAAATAACCAAACGAAAAGTATGTTAGTAGTGCAATGGCTGCCAAAAAAAAAAAGAAAAACTCACACAAAATTAGACCGATTTTCAGCTTACATAATTTTATAAAGAAATAAACAATAAGTGAAAGAAAAACCCCCCATTATTTTATAATACTGACATCTAAAAGCTTTTGATTAGAGTAATTTTTTTTTTTTGGATTTAGAGCCTTACATTTATAGTAAAAGTAGTAAATCATCTTGTTATTTAATTAATGAGTATGTGTTTGTAAAATAGGAAAACAAACTGAAGCAAACCAATTCAATTCAATCCAATAGCTGCCTGAACTCACTCCCCAGATGCAATTAAAATGCCAAAATATTTAATACATAATCCTCAATTTTTAATCAGTCATCTAATATGCAAACAACATATTCACTTATGTCTACAACATAAATAAAGCCTACAGACACATTTCTGTATATCTATTACCAGTAGCTGGTGTTAATATGTAATCGTTCACGTTTAATCATTCATTTGGCTATTACTTCAAGATAAAGATGAAGATGTTAAAAAAAAGATGAAAGAAAACGAAGCTGCAATAGAAGCTGTTTTCAAGCAGCACGTAAACAACACTTTGACATGCTAATTGTATGTTAAATAAGCGATAAAATTGAAGATGTTTTAAAAAAAACACGTGCTATTGTATTTATAGAAAAAAAAACTAATGAATTATAAATTTTAAACTAAAAAAAATATAAAAATATTTATGACATTTTTTATTAATTTAGGCTAATAACTAAATATATTACTATGACAATACAAAACAATATTACTTCCTCAAAACAAAAAATCGTAGAAAAATATAACCTAACTCAGTTGTCAAAACCCTAACCACAATTTTTTTGCTGCAGCAAAAAAATTTGTCACCTGATCGTGTTTACCATAGATAAATACACATAGAGTAGAAACTCGCCTGTTAAAGACCTAACTCAATTGTCAAAAACCCACGTATTAGTAAAAAAAAGTATGTGAACACAAAAACATCACTTGTCTGTTTGATTATTTTGAGTAATTTGTTTGTTTTAGTTTTTTTTCTAGTTTCCAATCTATGTGGTTAGGTTTTTGACAACTGAGTTAGGTCTTTTACAGGAGATTTTCTACTCTGTGCTGATGTACCAAAAAAAAATTGTCACCCGATCCTGTTTGGCACAGATAAATACACATAGAGTAGAAACTCGCCTGTTAAAGACCTAACTCAATTGTCAAAAACCCACGTATTAGCAAAAAAAAAGTATGTGAACACAAAAACATCACTTGTCTGTTTGTTTATTTTCAGTAATTTGTTTGTTTTAGTTTTTTTTCTAGTTTCCAATCTATGTGGTTAGGTTTTTGACAACTGAGTTAGGTCTTTTACAGGAGATTTTCTACTCTGTGTGTATTTATCTATGCCAAACTGGATCATGTGACAAATTTTTTGCTGCAGGAAAAAAAATGGTATTTAGGTTTTTGACAACGGAGTTAGGTTTCGACAGAACAGTTTTCTATCTAATTTTATTTTTTGAGTTTTTTTTCTAGTTTTCGAACAATATAATTAGATGGGAAACTCTTCTGTTAAATACCTAACTCAATTGTCAAAAACCTAAGTGGTGGGAATACATTATTAAAAAAAAGAATGTGAACACAAAAACAACACTTGTCTGTTTAATTATTTTGAGTAATTTTTTTGTTTTAGTTTTTTTTCTAGTTTCCAATCTATATGGTTAAGTTTTTGCCAACTGAGTTAGGTTTTCGACAGAACTGTTTTCTGTTTAATTTTATTGTTTGAGTTTTTTTTTCAAGTTTCCGAACAATAAAATTAGATGGGAAACTCTTCTGTTAAATACCTAACTCAATTGTCAAAAACATAAGTGGTGGGAATATATTAGTAAAAAAAAAGAATTTGAAAACAAAAACAACACTAGTCTGCTTGATTATTTTCAGTAATTCTTTGTTTAAGTTTTTTATAGTTTCCGATTTATGTGATTAAATCATTGACAACTGAGTTAGGTTTTCGACAGGACAGTTTTCTATCTAATTTTAGTGGTAGAGCTTTTTTTTAGTTTCCGAACAATAAAATTAGATGGGAAACTCTTCAGTTAAAAACCTAACTCAATTGTCAAAAACCTAAGTGGTTGCAATATATTAGTAAAAAAAAAGAATGTGAACACAAAAACAACACTTGTCTGTTTCATTATTTTGAGTAATTTTTTTGTTTTATTTTTTTTATCTAGTTTCCAATCTATGTGGTTAAGTTTTTGCCAACTGAGTTAGGTTTTCGACAGGACAGTTTTCTATCTAATTTAATGTTTGAGATTTTTTTTCTAGTTTCCAAACAATAAAATTAGATGGGAAACTCTTCTGTTAAAGACCTAACTCAATTGTCAAAAACCTAAGGGGTGGATATGTATTAGTAAAAAATGTATGTGAACACAAAAACAACACTCTTCTGTGTGATTATTTTGAGTAATTTTTTTGTTTTAGTTTTTTTCTAGTTTCCGATCTGGTTAGATTTCTGACAACTGAGTTAGGTCATTGACAGGAAAGTTGCTGATGTAGTATGTGTATTTATATATGGCAAAAATCCCCTAAATAACTTACATACATGATTCACACATCAATATATCCGCTATAGACCCGGTTCGGTTGGTATTAAAAATCGAGAAAATCGAATTTCAAATAGCTGAGATATAAGGAAAAACCAGAACAACCTCCTTTTTTACCTTTTTTTGATCTATATCTGGATAACTAAGTCATTAATATGGATATTTAATTATAGATAAGTACTTTGCAACGACGTATTTAAGGCCATAGTTGTAGGTCTAATGGGTCAAAATCGAGAAAAATAATTTTAAGCCCGATTTATTTTTTCACTAAATTTTTTTTTGTTAGACATTGTTTTTCACTAATAAAATTAAAGAATAAAATTTTAAAAATTTTGTTCATTAAAAATATTTAAAAATTTTTTTTAAATATAATTTGGTGCAGAGTAGTCTTAGCACAGCCGAATTTAGCTCTCTTTCTTGTTTTGTTTGAGTTTTTTTCTAGTTTCCTATCAAGTGGTTAGGTTTTTGCAACCGAGTTAGGTCTTTTACAAGAGAGTTTACGATCTACTTATGCTAAAAAATATCAGGGCCCTGTTCCACAAAACAACTTTTTATTCAGAATCTCAATCTGAATTTATGACTTGTTATATTGCTGTTCGATGTCTATTTTTTTTAATTAACCTAAAGTTATACTAACAATTTTCATACAAATATTATTTTAACAGACAGTATAAAAATTTAATTAAAAAATTACTAGACATAGTGGAAGTGGGGCTTATTATCTTAAACTCATGCAGTTGAATCAATAAATAATGCTGCAGTAAGTACTTTTTTCCATTTTCAGAATTTGTTCGATATAAATATTCTGCTCATAACGTTGGCACGTTGTCACACTAGCATTAGCACTGATACTAGAGCTGTTTAATTCATCTGCAAAGATAATTTTTAATTCAAACAATCGATAATTTGAAGTGTCACTTTGTAGCTCTCCATCCCCTTTCTACAATAAAATAAGCAATTGATTGATTTTGTGATGACAGTATCTTTTTGCATAAACGGTAGACGATTGTTTTCTGTTCACGTTCTGAATGTGAAACTTAATAGGCTGGATGTGAAAATATTGAATTTTTTAAATTCTAAGTTTATTATTAAAAAAAGTTTCACATCTAGCTTTTAATTTAATTTAACAAGTTATAATAAAAAAAATTATTTGAATAAATCTATCTGTAGCAAACCCACCCCATAAAAACTAGGACAGGATAGCAGATTTCCTAAAAAATATTTCAAATTTTCTATAGCGGGCTTCACAACAAATGATATATCTTTTTGTCAAATTTTGTGCCAACAAAGCATCATATGCGGGAAGTTTTGCTTTACTTATTTAATTTGCCGCTGAAACACACCGATTGCTTACTGAAGTTTACGGTGAATGTGTTTCATCGATTTCAATGTGATGTTCAGAAGCGGGGATTATGACACGGAAGACAGAGATCGGCCAGGTCAGAAAAAATATCCAGCTGCCCTTCCTTGTCCCATTTTTGCTAGAGGTAAAATTTTAAAAAAAGACATGGTTTCAAAAATGTGCAATTTATGACATATAACCGTGAAAATTCATTAGATATACCTTCTTTTACAGATTGTGAGTAATATTTAAAAAAAAAATTAAAAATAAATTTAAAAAAAAATTTAAATTTTTTCTGGAAAATTTTACAAAAATTTTTTAAATAAATCTTTTCTGGAATAATTTTTAATCATAAAAGCCTTTAAAAAGAAACATAAAACACCAAAAATTTTAAAAAAATATTTTATTTTACTTGCCATAAAATTGATTTTTACACAAATTTAAGCTTTGCTAATCCATAAGTAGGCACCTAAAAGGCGTAAAACCATTTCAAACAGTCATTTCATAGGTCAAAAAGCAGATGATTGGTCAATTATCTATCATCTGCTTTTTAAATTGTTTGATTATCTTATTTTGTTTAAAAGTTATGATTTTTGCAACGAAACAACTCAAATGGCGCCACTGCACAGTGGTCGGTGCTGTATGGAGTCGGCGACCAAAAATACTTCCAGTGTAGGTATCAACTTGTAATTTCGGTCACGGCTTTATACATATGTCAGAACTGTTTAATGATAAAATGGGAGTGTTTGATGACTCATACCCACCCCCTACCATACCTTAGCATCCAAATTCACCACAACGCTCAGTGCGAGGTTATGACATTCTAGTTAATCAAAATTACATATCTCGGTAATGAATAATAGTACATTTATAATTTTTGATACAGTATGTAATAAGGATATTACACAAATTTTTTTCAAAAATGGGCGTTATTGTACAACTGCCACACCCACTCCCCATATAAGTAAAACTATAAACTTTTTAAAATTGATAAAAAATTAAAAATCAATAAGAATTCTTACTAAAAAAATTGCAAACTAAATCTGGGTGTGGTCCGCCCGCTCATGTGAGTTTAATAAAATCGACTCCTTTTAGGCAAGCCAATCAGAATATGTATTTTGAACTTTTGTTTTTATACGATTGCATTTTTGCCAAAATTTTGAAATTTTTTTGCAATTATAATTTAAGCGTGTTTCTAAATTACTTTCTTCAGATGTGTAGCCCTCATTTTTAATATAGTTTTTCAAGACATCCTTCACTTTTCCAGCATTTTAAGCACCAAATATCAAAAATATATGAGCGCGAAAGTTTGCAATTATAAGATGTGACTATTGCAAAAACAATTTATAATAAGGACCAAATTCATAAAGTAAAATTGTTAAAAGTCCATGGAAAAGAAAAAAGCAAACACAATTCTTTACATGCATAACAATAACATAAACAAACAAAACACCTCACAAAAATTCAAAGTTGGACATCGAAAACAACGAGGCCGCTTTGGTGTATGGGACATAAATCAAAGAGATACAAAAGGATGCAGCTGAAATTTCCAATTTTAGAATCTTGGAATATTAACTAATAAACCAGAAAAAATCCCATTGGAGACATCAGGGGGAAACACAACTAAAACTCTAGTTGAAATTGAAATATATGGTCGAACGAACACTAAAAATGACACTGGGCAAATATTAATTTTATAAAAAATACACAAGAAGCTGAACACATTGTAATTATCTTAAAATTAAGTTAATGCCTTCCAATTCAATATTCATTTTGTTTTATTTCAAAAAAACATTTTTTATATGGTTTTAATTAATTTAAAGTTGCGCTTAATTTTCCACTTTTTCACTCTGCAAAAACCAACTTTCAACATGCTCTCACTTTTGAAGCTATTCCTGAAGAGTATAGTTGGAATAAAACAAAGACAACTATAAATTTTAAAACCTTGTTTTTATAAGAAATAGTGCTGACACATTTGGTGACAAACTTTTCACTTTGTTTTTTTATTTTTGGCCTATGGGATCGACCAGTGTGCACTGTAAGTCGTTTCAAAGGAATTTGAATTACACAGGTCACCACTATATAGATTTGATGCATCATGGCTACCTATGTACAAATATGGCTCAAATTTTAAATTCTATGCGGAGGTTTTAAAAAAAAAATTTGAGTAGTTGTGAATTTTTTAAGACGTTTCTCCTCATAATTAATGATAACTCAAAAGCGGTTAGTCCGATATGCTTTAAATAAACTTGGAAATTGAAATTTACATAAACTTTAATCTGTGTATCTATTACGTTTTATATCGGCTCAATAGTTTCGGAGTTATAATAACAAATTGAAACAAAAAATAATTTTTTTAAGTGGAAATAGCTAATTTTTTTGTTTTAAAAAATTCATGAAAAATTGAAAACGGTAGAAATTGATCAGACTTATTACTTTATCGGGAGGCCACATATAATAGCAATCAAATGAGATATCGATCATAAACATCGATTGATTCTTTTCAAATTTATTCACTATTAAGTGAATTCGCTCATTATCACAAAATTTAACATTTTTGTTTGATATAAATAAAATTTAATAGTTAATATTCTTCTTTCGATTGATTGAATTTTGAAAACATTTTCCCCATGCTATGTACAAATTTTCACATGTATATTACGTTTCAATCGGCTCAGTAGTTTCGGAGTTATAATTACAAATTTAAGCAAAAAATATATTTTTTATGTGAAAATAGCAAATTTTTTGATTTAAAAAAATCACGAAAAAATTAAAACGACAGAAATTGTTCAGATTTATTACTTTATCACAAAGCCACGTATAATAGCAACAAAATCGGATATCGATCATAAAAATCGAAGGATTCTTTTCGAATTTATTTGCATTTAAGTGAATTAGCTCATTTTCTCAACATTTTATGGTTATGTAAATTTCAATCTTTCTAAGTTTATTTTAGAAATATCGGACTAACCGTTTTTGATTTATCATTATTTATGTGTAGAAAAGTCTCAAAAAAATTCAAAATTTTAACATCAATTTTTACATCAAAATTGTGTTGTGGCTTAAAAAGCCTCTAAAATTTTGTTTGTTATCTATCTTTAGATATCCATATTGTCTATTTTAATGACTTAGTAATCCAGATATAGATAAAAAATAGCAGAACCGGGTCTATAGCGGATGTATTCGAGCCCTTAACGCCAAATTATCGTAAGCGACAAAACACAAATTTTACAGGAGAAAGTTTTTTCGATTATTTTGAAATTTATTCATAGAATTAAAAATGTTATGATGCGATATAATATAATTTCGTTCAAGCTATTTGTCTATTTTTCGGTTACAATATTTTGATATCGAATATGCGATTTGAGAATTTTTGCCCAAAATTTTAATTTTACATAAAAAAATATGTGTTTTTTGAATGGTCCTGGTCCCCTCGGTAAGAACGACTTTTAATTTTTTTTCAATTAGAATATTTTATGAAAAATTAGCTTTCCGAAAGTATAAATTCCTTATACATCCTTTTAGAATTTTTTTGCGATAACTTAAAAAGAAAAAAAGTTTTTTTTCCCAAAAAAATAGCGAAAAATCGGTTTTTTTAAAATTTTTTAAATTAAAATGCATATAACTTTGGACATAGGCATTATTTTAAACACTTTTGACACACACATATGTTGTTAGTCTAATGAAGGAAAACCGGAGAAAATCGGAAAATATTTGGATACGCTGTTATCAAAAAACTGGAGTAAGCTGGGTAAAACTGTTGAAAATTTAATTTTCAAATGCGAATATCTCCTAAGCTATAAGAGGTAATTGATAGCTACCACTAGGTCTTTTGTAGCGCTCTATAAAAAGATTTTATATGTGTAATTTTTTTGAAATCGGAACACAAACGAAGAAATAGTATTGTTTTAAAAATGTAACATACCCGAGGTGTCCTAATTTGAGGTCCCGTGGTCGCGCCCCTGGTGGGTCCATGAGGTCCACACTCAGAACTTAAACTCAACAGCACTTCTTCTTTGCGCATGTGAAATTTCAAACCAATTTAACCATTTAGAAGTTACAGATTTATTTCCCTCTTTTTTTTCTATACCACTATGTGTCGCTTACGATAAAATTCGTTTACTGTAAAATGTAAACATTAACTTACGATAAAATCTTACCCCCTATAATTTTGAAGTTATTACCAATTTTGATATTCTGAGAATATCGCTTACGATAATTTGGCTCTAAGGGCTCGTAATGATGAATTAATCATATATGTAAGTTATTTGGGGGGTTAGGGAAATTTGATTTCAATATAAAGACGGACATGGCTTAATCGACCCCGCTATCTATAACGATCCACAATATACATACATTGTATGGTCATAGGAACTTCAATTTGTTTTTTCTAAAAATTACAATCGCGAATAAGATCGCGAGTTTTTCGCAATTAAAAAAAAAGATAGAAATAGAAACATCCAAATGATTCTAAAGGGTATGTGTTCACCGAATATGATCAAAATCGGAAGACCCAAGGTCAATTTGTTTGTAATGTCTTATAAAATGCATGCTTTAAAGAAATATGAATTTGTATGTATCCTTTTTAAACTATTAATATGATGGATATGAAGCTATCAGTTTCCATCAACTTCCAATTTAATATTAAATTCTCTAACAAACTTCTTTACTTATTTATTTGTTATGTATTTTAATTACAGCTAGTCTATTTTACCATTTTTATTTTTTCGTTTTGAAATAATTTAAAATAATTGTACATGTATTATATAATCATTCCTTTAAAACCACCTTAAACAAAAAAAGAAACAACGCAACCAAAAAAAAAAAATGTTTCTTATTAGACCAATAAACAAATAAACAACCACCTATACAGGGAAAAAACACACCGATTTGTTTATTTAAAACACATGTATTCACAGACACTGTACATGTGAGGCTCTCTTGTATACATATACGAATTGAAAGCTTTTTTTCTGCTAAAAGACTCTCACTTTCAGTTTGAAAATTAATCTTACAGTTTATTGTTTTTGCAGCAAACTAACAAAAAAAGCTTTTAATTAAAATGTGTTTGCTTAAGTTACTCTTTTAAGGCTACTGCTGCTGCTGTTTAAATCAAAAGATTTGTTTTTAGTTGCAATTTTGTGTTTGTTTTTGTTTTTATTTTGACTCTCAAAGATTTTGAGTTTGTTTTTGAATTTCTGCTATAGTTTAGCTTAAACTTTGTATTAAAAGAAAAATTTTGTGTTGTTTTATTGAGTTTTTAATTACACAAAATAACTCTAAAGCCTCTTCTGGTGGCTGGCAGAAATGAAAAAAAAAACAAAAAAAGACATTTCAAATGCAAAAGACAACAAAAAAAAGTATTGAAATCTAAAGCAATGAGATGCTTTAGATTTCTGTCAGCTTAATTTTGTGAGCGTTGGTATATAAAGCTTGTGTACACTGGTCAAAATTATTCAGTTTACTGTTGTGGGTTCGTCCAAAAACAACCCTTGGTTTTTTTTCAATTAAAACACCAGGACGAAGAGCATATTTGTATAAGTGTGTGAGCGTGTTTGTGCGGTTTAATTTGTAATACAAACAGAACAAAAATGAAATCTATGGTAGGTTTTTTCATTCAAAAAAAAAGAAAAAATTAAATAAAAAAAACTTTTAAATAACAAAATAATTTAAAGTATAGTGTTAAATAATAAACAATAATTTATAATCTAAAGAATTATAAAGAATTTTAAGCAAAAACAGTTGAAAAATAAAATTCTAGCTTTACAAAACAAAAGAGTTAAGAGACATGAGTTAAATTGTGGATTTTGAAGAATAAAAGCTAAAGAACAAAGTTTAAGCTTTAAAGTGTGTTTTTTCTTGCTAATTATAAATAATTATCAAATGAAATAGCAGTTTTTGTTTCTTGTGCTTAAAAAAACAAAAGAGTTAATTGCCTGTAATTTGCTATAAAAAGCTTGAATTGCTAATAAAAATGTCTTGTAAATGATTAAAGTATAAACCAAAATCCTTTGCACAATAATATAGTAATTATATTTTCACATAAAGCCAGCTGTATGGTTTTAAAAACGTTTAATTGGATTAATGAGTTATTTTTATCATATAATTGATCTCAATATTAAATAAAAGTGATTTTCCTTTCAAAACTGAGAAATAATTCTTCATTTAATATAAAAGAAACTCAAAACAATATGGTTTTCAAACCAGAATTTGCAGTTACAGTTAAATCACTTTCTTTACAAAAATTCAAAATTCCCAAAATAATGATTTAATTAATAAATGTTTAATAATTTTAAATTAATCTCTTGCAACTTTAAAGGCTTAATTTTTTAATTTTTTATAAAAAATTTTAAGCTATTTAAAGAATCTATTACTAAAAACTGCCTTCCAATTAAAATAATATTTTAATTACATCAAAATAAACACAGTAATCTAATCAATCTAACAATGTCTTGCAACTATAGAGATTTATTTCAAGCATTCATCAGAATTCAAACTTCTTGCCCTTAATAGGGTAAACTGAGATTCAATTAAACACTGTATTAAAGATATTTTTCAATTAAATACTTGCAAGATTTTATGTTATTACTTACAACATTGCAGACAGCTCCATTACAGTTATAAGCAATAAACTTTTTTTCCAAATAATTCAATTTAAAATTTAAGCAGTTACTGTGTAAACATTCATTTCAATAGCTGACCAAAGAAACACTCTAGCTGAATTCTAAAATATTCCAAAACAGGAAATGCCACACCCTCTTCTCTGTGATTACATTAGTCTCAGACATCTCTTCAGATAATTTAAATAATAAAATTAAATAAAATTATAGTTAACTTTTCCGTGAATAAATATTTATTTAATTCAAAAAAGATATTAATACCAAATTTAAACAGTGTGAACGTATCTTAAGACATTTTCAAACTCCTAACTCTTTAAACTGAAGCTGATCATACAAAAGTTTTGGTTTAACTTATGTTAGTTCACATTGTTCAAATATTAAATTCATTATTTACAACTAAATTATAGTTTATCTAAAAGTACATTACTTAGTTCAAAATCTAACATTATAAACACATAAAATAAATAGCAATTGCCCAATTCACAATTGGTGTCGTAGCGTTGTATCGCTGTATGTCGTAATTATTTTTATTAATGTTTTGTTTTTGTTTCGAAAAATTTTTTTGAAAAATATTTATGACATACAATGCTACAATTGTGAATTGGGCAAATATTTCACATTCCTTTCAACAAATATTTGTATGATTCAGAATTGTTTATTACCTTTTTCAATAGTATGAACATACCTTTAGGCAAATATGTAAAAAATATCTTAAATATTTGATTTTTTCCTATTAAACGATTCATAGATACGTTATAATATTACACCCAGCATTTTTTCGATATTTATTTTTCAAATTTCTTTACTAAATCTATAATCCTGTAAAATTGAAATCAATAGAACTTGAAAATCGTTTTCAACACGTCACAAATTTTAAAATAAATATGATTTATAAAATTTTATATTGAAATTAATTTCAAAAGCAAAATACAAATACAAGAAATTAAAAAAAAAAATAATTCTAAATTTTGAAAAATTTTCAGAATTTAAAAAACTTAAATTCTTTTAGTAAATTTATAAAAATTTAAACAAAATTTCAAAACAGTTATTTGTAAATAATTTTCAAATTTTGAAAAAAATCAAAATTCAATTCAAAAGATATTTTAAAATTGATATGAAAATTTTTCAAATTGAAAAAAATTCAAATTTGAAAATGAAAAAAGATTTAAAAAACTTGTATTGATAACAAATTTCGAAACTGTAAAAAATAGAAATTAAAAAAGAAAACAAAATTTTGTAAAATTTCCAGAATTAAAATTTTCACTTCACGACAATGTTATAAAAACATGTTTTTAAAAAATTCCCAGAATTAAGAAAAATAAATTTTTTTCGTAAATAAAGAAAATTTCTACAAAATAATTTTAAAATTTTTAAGAAAAATATAAATGAAATTTTTAAAATAGAAAGAATAGAGAATTTTCAAAATTGTTATGAAAATTTTTCAAATTGAAAATTATTGAAATTTTAAAATGTAAAAAGATTCATATTGATAAAAAATTTTATTTTTCAAATTGAAAATATTGAAATTTTAAAATGAAAAAAAAATCATAGTGATAAAAAATTTTATTTAAAAAATTTCGAAACTGTAAAAAAATTTTAATTAAACAAAATATTGAAAATTATAAATAAAAGAATTCCAAATTTTAAAAAAAATATTTTGAAATTTTGAAATTTTCGTATTTTGATAAAAGTTTTATTTCAACAAATTTTATAATTAATAAAATACCTATTTCTAACAAAATATTGAAAGCTTTACATGAAAAGTTTTCAAATTGAAAATTATTGAAATTTTAATATCAAATTTTAAAATGTAAAAAGATTCATATTGATAAAAAATTTTATTTTTCAAATTGAAAATTATTGAAATTTTAATATAAAATTTTAAAATGAAAAAAAAAATTCATACTCATCGAAACTGTAAAAAAATTGAAATTAAAAAAAATATTGAAAATTATAAATAAAAGAATTCCAAATTTTAATAAACCAAATTTTACAAAAAAATATTTTGAAATTTTCAAATTTTTGAAAAATTTTATTTGCATTTTTGTTAATTTCTAATTTTTTGAAATTAAAAAACTTTAAATTTCCAATAAAATTTTTTTAAATTTTAAATAAAAATCTCAAAATTTTATTTAAAAACATTTTTTTATTAAAAATTGTTTTGAAATTTACAATCAATATATAAAATTTCCAATAAAAATATAAAAATTTCCAATAAAAATATAAAAATTTTAAATAAAAATCTCCAAATTTTTTTTATTAAAAATTGTTTCGAAATTTTCATATTTACAATCAAATAAATTTTAAAAATGTATTTAGATAAAAGTTTTATTTAAAAAAAAAGAGTATTTCGATAAAAGTTTTATTTCAACTAATTTTAAAGTTAATAAAATACCTATTTCTAACAAAATATTGAAAGCTTTAAACAAAAATATTCAAAATTTAAAATTTAAAATAAATTTTTTTTTTAAATATGAAAAAAATTGATTTAAAATTTAAAAAAATATATAAAATCTTTTTTTAAAATGATTTATGGAAATTTAGAATTTCCATTAAAATAAAAGTTTTAGCCTCCATTTCTACCAAGAATTTATAGCAAAAAGTTAGCACCAATCAAAATACGTTTTATTGACTATATATGTTGCTCTAGTATCTGGCAATTAAAAGTTCAGCAGCTGGAAAGACTTCTCTTTTCAGATTGACAAAACCCTCAAAACAAAAATCGTAATCTTCAATTATCCTTTAACTTAATTCTTTGACTTGAGAAGCAGTATCAAACATTTTCTTAAAAAGTATACAAATATACCTTTAACTTAGAATCAAAGTAGCCTAGATTCTTTGACTTGAGAAGCAGTATCAAACATTTTCTTAAAAAGTATACAAATATACCTTTAACTTAGAATCAAAGTAGCCTAGAGCTTAATCAAATCAATCAATCTTCTAGTCTGAGAATATTATTTTATACAACCTTATATTCCATTCTTTCCTTCGATTTTAAACTAAAATCAATTAACAATTTTTCATGGAAACAAAATGCAAATAATCGAGTATATCTGACCAAGAGAGAATTAAATAAGGAATTGATTATCGCTTAATATGAAATTTTAAATAGGCAGAGTTTTAACAAAAATATCAGTTTTCATCTGTAATAGTTTTTGAATCTTTAATAATGCCTTAAAACATACAGAATCATACGATTTTATTAAGATATTAATTTTGTAACTGAAATTGTTTTCGTTTCTTCACTTTCTGTGTATGAATTTTTCCCCCCTAACCAAAACTGCATTTCTTGTTTGCAACATTAAATAGGCCGCATTACCTTATTTATTCTCAAATAAAAAAAAATCAGCAAAACAAAATAACAAATGTAACTACAAAAATTGTTAACAGCATTTAACCTTATTTAGCTACAGATATAAAAACATAACATTTGTATTGACAACTTAATAAACAAACCAAAATAAACATAAAAATATTATATAATATTTAACAAAAAGTAGACCAATTTCCTTAAACAATGAATGAATGGTTTAAAACAAAATGACCTTTAAAACCCAAAAGACTCAAATCAAATCAAAACAAACAAAAAAGTTGGGTAAAAACTTCCGTTAACCATAAATTTACCACTAACATAACAGCAAAAACGTTACTGTTACCTAAAAAGGAAACCGTTGCTAGTTACGGCAAAACACCTAAAACAAAAAACAAAAAACTATTACTTGTGTTTAATGTGTGAAATGCATTAAGGGGGCCTTTTAAAGGTTTCATTGACAAGTTTATGGTTAAATGTAATAAAGCCAAGTACGTGTTGTTTTAATAAATGAAATTATATAATAAATATAATTAAATAGCTTGAAATTATATAATAATCATATTTGGCTTTGTTATCAATCAATAACCTTTATTGAGTTTAAGCCATTGAGTGTAAAAACACATAGAAAATGTGGCAAAAAAATTGAAAACAAAAGTGACTTGAAGCCGGCTTTTATTATTATGTTATAACAAGTTTGTTATTGTTGACATGAGAGGTTTTAACAAACATAGAGGCAGGTTGAGTTTATTATGAAATAGAGACATCTTTAAACATTAAAAAGAGAGTAAAGAGAGCATGAATAAAATATTACTACAACATACTACTTTCATTACCTAGAAGTAGTTTAGTAATGTCTCAATTATAAAATGTTATAAAGAAAATAGTGTAAATAAAATATTATTGAACCCAAACATATGACTTTACAACATACTATTTCCATTACTTGGAAGTAGTTTAGTAATGTCTCTATTATAAACTGTTATATCTATAAATTACACATATTTTTGAGTGTATTTGATTCTCAATATTTATTTGATTCATTATTACTTGATAGTTTAAGTTTTTTTCTGAGCACTAATTAAATTTCAGTTGCAATTTTTGGATTTCTGAATAATTTTCTTTCCAAATAAAGCATTCCTCAATTCGTGGTTGCTGTTTACTCAAGCATTTTATTTATTTCTTGTTTTCTTTTCATTTACTGCTGCTTCATGGGCTTTAAGCCAAGTTCATTGCAAAATTTTACAAAAAATGTAAGGTTTTTATTTAGTTATATTTAACTTGAATGACTGCACATTTCACTTTTTTGTTTTTTCTTAGCATTAAGCCATAATAATGTGTATGCGTGCTGTTTGCAGCTAAACATCATGCTTTGACTTTTTGCCTAAACTTGGCAATGACAAATTGAAAAGCAAATTTAAATAAATGTCAAACATTTTAATATAAAAAATCCATAAAAAATGTTTAATGAAACATGTTTAAGGTGTTAAGTAATAATTTTAAAACAATTAATTAAAAAAATAGGGAGGAGCTAATTAGGAAATACCCAACAAAGGAACATGTTTTGGCTTACAGAAATTTTAGCAAACACAAATTAAAGGAAATAAAGCTTAATATTTATTTATTACAATAACTTGTCTGATTTGCTTTGATTTTTCTAATTCCTTAAAGGTTTTAAAACAAAACTTTAGGATTTTAAAGCTTAAAATAAATTTAGTTTATTCCTAGGCGTATGATTGATATTAATTCATATATTTTTTATAATTTTCCATAAATACTCAAGATTCTTTCTTATATATTATGATTTTTGAATTTCTAGCAAATTTTAGAATATTTCAGGATAATTTGAGGCCCCTAAAGACATTTTGAATAAAATTTTTGCTTTACATGGCATATGATTAATATCAATTTCGAAAATAATTTAAAATTCAAACAAAAATCACTCTACTTTTTTAGGAAATGCGCTTTTCTTTATAAAATAGAAAACTTTTGCCTTCTGTTTCATCAAATATGTAATAAAATTGATCACTTTAAATAAACTTTGTTTATACCCAGACGTATGATTGATATTAATTCAATATTTGTATAATTATCTCAATATTTAAAGACCCTTTACTATCTTTAGCAACTTTAGAGATATTTTCACCCTGTTTTGTTGTCCTTTAAAGAGTTGTAATAAGATTTAAACACTTCTAAGCTTTAAATCAAATATTTGCCTAACAGAGCGTATGATTAATATCAGTTTCGAAAATAATTATAAATTCAGCCAAAAAGAAGTCTACTTTTTTAAGCAATAAAATTTTCTTTATAAAATAGAAAACTTTAGCCTTCTGTTTCATCAACTATGTAACAAAATTTATTATTTTAAATATAATTTTTTACCCAGACGTATGATTGATATTAATTCAATATTTTTATAATTTGCTCAATCTTTAAATATCCTTAGCAACTTTAGCGATATTTTCACCCTGTTTTGTTGTCCTTTAAAGTGTTATAATAAAATGTTAACACTTTTAAGCATTCAATAAAATGTTTTTCTAACTGGGCTAATCATACGCCTAGTTAGAAAAACATTAATTTAATTAATTTAAAATTCAAACAAAAATAACTCTACTTTTTTTAAGAAATACACTATTCTTTATAAAATTAACAACAACTATCTATTTTTTCAACCCTTATGAAGCAAACTTCATCACTTTAAATAAACTTTGTTTATAACCAGACGTATGATTGATATTAATTCAATATTTTTATAATTAGCTCAATCTTGAAAGCTCCTTTAATATCCTTAGCAAGGATACACTTTAAAGTGTTGTTAGACGATTTAAATCATTTTAAGCATTAAATAAAATGTTTGCGTAGCCGAGCGTATGATTAATATCAATTTCGGAAATAATTTAAATTTCAGCCAAAAATCACTTTACTTTTTTTGGGAAAAAAACACCTTTCTGTATAAAATGGACCACTACAATCTTCTTTATTCAACCAATATGAAGCTTTAAAGCATAAAAAAATGTGTGCCCACAGCCAGACGTATGATTAATATCAATTTCGCAATTATTTTAAAATTAAGATAAAAAATGTCTACATAGTTTCAAGAAATAAACTTTTTTGTTGATTCTGCCAACTATTTCTCGCAACTATTTCTTTGTTCAATCCATATAAAGCCAACTTTATCATCGGAAATCTTCAAATACAATGTTTGGCTATTGGGACGTATGATTAATATAAATTTCCGAATTGTTTTAAAATTAAGCTAAAATCAACTCTGCCCTTTAAATAAATATAATTTTCTAATATTCTGACAATTACTGTTCCCTCTTGCATCTAATTTAAAGCAAACATAATCACTTTACATGAATTTATGACCACCGCAAAGTTTCAAATACAATGTTTGTCTATTGGGACGTATGATTAATATAAATTTTCGAATTGTTTTAAAATTAAGCTAAAATCCACTCTGCCTTTTTAAAAGATAGACTTTTTTGGAATTATTGTTCCCCTTTTCATCTTATTTAAAACAAACTTAATCACTATAAAGCTTTAAATAAAATTTAAGCCCACCGCCAGACGTATGATTAATATTAATTAATGGAATTAAAGCTTAAAATTAAGCTCAAATTACTGTACGTTTTTAAGCAACAAACTGTTGTTTTATTTGGGCAACTACTGTCTCCTCTTTTGTACCATTAGAAACAAAACTTAACACTTGAAAGTTTAAAACTAATTTTTTGTCTAACCTGGCCTATGAGTAATATTAATTTCAGAATTATTTAAAAATTAAGCTGAAATTACTATATATTTTGAAGAAACAAACTGTTGTTTTGTTTCAGCAACTATTGTCTCCTCTTTTATCTTATTTGAAACAAAACTTAACACTTTACAGTTTAAAACAAATTTTTTTCTAACCCGGCGTATGATTAATATTAAATTCAGAATCACTTTAAGCTCAAATTGCTATATATTTTTAAGCAACAAACTGTTGTTTTATTTGGGCAACTACTGCCCCCTCTTTTATTTTATTTGAAACAATCTTTTTTACTTTAAAGTTTAAAAGAAACTTTTTGTCTAACCTGGCGTATGATTAATATTAATTTTCGGTTTTTGTTTAATTAAGTTAAAAATCACAAACATTTTTATGACATAAAACGTTGCTTTAATTTGACAAAAACTGTCTCTTTATTATCCGATTTAAAATAACCTTTATCACTTTCAAACTTTAAATAAAATTTGTGGCTAACCAGGCATATGATTAATATTAATTTCAATATTTTAATAAAGATTTATTTTCAAAATGTTAACTACTGCTCCATTTTTCATCTAATTTAACAAAATTTATCCATTTTAAGCTTTAAATAAGAAATCTGTATAATCTGACGTATGATTAATATTAATTTGCCAACTATTTTAAAATAATGCTAAAGATCACTCAAACTTTTTAAGAAATTAAATATTGTTTTAAAAAAGACAACTTACTAGCTCTTGTTTGTTAAATTTGTAACTTTTATTTTTAAAAAAGTAACTACTGTCTCCTTTTTATAGCATTCGAAACAACTTTAAATATTAGCACAGACATTCTCCGACATAATAATTAGAAAATCCTATTCTTTAACTGCCCGTTAATTAGTTTGAAAATTTAATATTTTCTTTTGAACTTTGTTCCACAACTGAAACTATAATTCAACAATTTAAAAGACTTAAAAAATTCTATTAATCTTTTTTTGTATTAATGTTCTATGACACACTTTACTCATAATTTTTCTCTTTTTTTCCTCCCTTTACTTTAGCTTATTTTTGGGCTTCTAGCCCTGTGCGTTCTCGCCCAAGCCGAGGATGCCAAGAAGGAAGTAGAAGCTAAAGCAATTGAACCTCAACCCGCCGCCTCAGATGCTAAAGCTGCTGAAAGCACCGTTGAGAAGAAACAAGAGAAACGTGGTATTATCCATGGTGTCGGACACGGTTATGCTCCCTCCGGTTATGGCCATTCGGGTCATGGTGGCCTCCTCGTAGGCGGTGGTCATGGTGGCGGTCATGGTGGTGGCGCTATTCTTGTTAGTGGCGGCCATGGTGGCGCTTATGGAGGCGGTTATGGTGGCGGCTATGGCGGTGGTTATGGTGGTGGTGGTGTTATTGTTAGCGGCGGTGGTGGTGGTGGCGGTTTTGGCGCTACCGGTGGTGCCGCTATTCCCACTAATGTGCAAGTCAACACTGTTGTACGCAATGTTGCTGTACCCTATCAAGTGGATCGTCATGTACCATATCCCGTTGAAAGAACTGTTACCTATCCCGTCAAGGTACCCGTACCCCAACCCTACCCCGTTGAAAAGATTGTCAGCTATCCCGTCAAGGAAATCGTTAAAGTACCCGTTCATGTACCACAACCCTACCCCGTTGAAAGAACTGTTCATGTTCAAGTGCCCGTTCACGTTGACCGCCCTGTGCCCGTCAAGGTACCCGTCCCAGCTCCTTACCCAGTCGAAAAGGTTGTACATGTGCCCGTCAAAGTACCCGTACCCCAACCCTACCCAGTAGAAAAGATTGTCCAGGTACCCGTTAAAGTGCCCGTCCATGTACCCCAACCCTACCCCGTTGAAAAGATTGTACAAGTACCCTATAAGGTGGCTGTAGATCGTCCTTATCCCGTTCATGTTATCAAGCCCTATCCAGTGCACGTTGAAAAGCCAGTGCCCTATCAAGTAGAAAAGAAGGTTGCCGTGCCTGTCCAAGTACCCGTTGATCATCCAGTGCCTTATCCAGTTGACCGTCCAGTAGCTGTGCACGTCAAGGTCGCAGTACCCCGGCCATACCCCGTTGTTAAGGAAATTCCTTATCCCGTAGAACGCCAGGTACCCTACCCCGTTAAGGTACCCGTCGATCGTCCCTACGCCGTGCCAGTAGAACACAATGTTCCTGTAGCTGTTGAAAGACAAGTACCCTACAAGGTTCCCGTTGCTGTGCCCGTACATCTCGAAAGTCATGTAGGCGGTGGTGGTCATGGTGGCATCATCGTTGGTGGTGGTCATGGAGGTTATGGCGGTTATGGCCATGGTGGTTACGGTCACGGCCATGGTTATTTACACAAAAAGAAATAGATAATTTCCCAAAAAAAAAAACCAACAAATTTTAAGAAAATACCAAGAAAAATCTCTTTTAACAAGAAAACCATCCAGGCGTATTTAGAATCTAAAACGGCCTGATTTCTTTTAAAACAAAAATTATTATAATTTCTTCTTAAACTTAAATCTATGTAATTTTTTGTAAAATATTATTTTTTTTTAGTTTTAGTGTGTGATAACGAAATGAAATTTACGAAAGAAAAAATTTTTTTACTACAAACAAAAATATTTAAATCAAATTTATGACATCCATTGCAAATATTAAAAAAAAGTAGGATATCAAAAAGATATGTTGCTTTCAATACCACAAATAGTTTGAGGTAAAAAAACCTAAGTTTATTTTTAAAGCTGCTTATTAGATGAAGTAGAAACAAACGCTACACTGCCAATATTTACTTTTAATTATTAAATTCTTATAAAACAATTTTTCTTAATCAACAGCTAGACTTGCCCTTTCTTAGGTTTATTTTTCTCTTCTATAAAGAAAACTAGAATGTACCTTAAATACTCTTTGTTTTGTTGGCAACATTTGTTTTGATTTTCTTTAGTTTTTCTATATTTGTTAATATATTTATGTGAACAAAAAAAAACAATATTGAAACTTTATAACAAAAATGTGTTTTGTTTTATTATTATTATAATTAATTTGATTGTTTCTTTTATTTTGTATATATTTAATGTATGTGTAAATAATAAATAAAGACGACCAAGTATGGAAAATATAAAAAAAATATATATAAAAATTTGTTTTATTTTACAATAATCTACTAAGAAATCTATAAAAAATTAATCATATAATTAATATTAACGCATGATTAATTTGTTGGCTTTTATTATTTAAATTAAAATTTAAAATCCGCCTATAAATGTTAAAGTTATGGCAAGAAATATAAATTTATCTCTAAATTAATATTAATCATACGCACCCAGTAACTGTTTATAGGGTAAATGTTGAAATGGCCAAATTTTATTAAATACTGGATCAATCGCAGCCAAACTTTTAGGATCAATAAAGGAATAGTTAAGCTTTTGAAATATTGTTCTTAAAATTATTAAATATATTCCAACAATGTCAAAAGTTTTTATCGTACACACAATTTCAATTAAATGAAAACTTGCTAATACCATAGATAATAGATATGTTTGCACTTAATTTATATAGAAGTTATTGACCGGGAATACTAGTGTTTGATATCGTCGGAAAGGTAATTTAATTTATAATACAGTAAGGATACTAAACATTGCAATATCAAGCTGTCAGAGTAATTTTATTGGACTGAAAGTTTAGCTTAAAATGGGGTTTTTAAACAAATTTAAAATATTCAAATATAGTTCGATCATGCAATTCTAAATAAAATATTTTAAATTTTGAAGAAAAAAATTCAATAATATTCCAAAAAAAATTAAAAAATTCCAAAAATTTAAATTTTAAAATATTAAGTAGAAATTTGAAACCGATTATGGCCAATAATCTTGGTTATTGAAAATAATAAATAAAATAAAAATATTTGCCTATTGGAGCCATATTTGGTCTGGGGTTGATACAAGACTGAAATACCATTTTCAAAATATACTTGCGTGTATAAAACTGTATTCCGTAGGGGTTTCACTGCTTTGGTACTTTAAAACAAATTGGGTAAATTCTAAATTTCAACATAAAATTTGGAAAATTTTATAAATTCGAAAACAATTTAAGCTGAAATAATCTCTGTAATAATATTATTAAGAAAATAATAAAACTATTGTACATTTGTAATTATTTCTATTCCATGGGATAAGATTTGTATGTGGGATTTTAACTAAAAGTCGATCAATTTCAAAATTTCTGTAAAATACAACTTCAATTTACCTTTGGAGGAAATTGTCTCCGATATATCAAAAACGCTGAATATTTATACATAGATTGGGAATTTGAAGAATTCATAAAAATTAAATGCCCTATAAAAAGTTTGTTCGTTATCACATCGCAATAAAATATTGGGTTTATGACCTAAAAATGTGAGGTTTACAATAGATGGCGTATCTCTTGAACGAGGATTTTATTTTTATAACCCACACCATTATAGTGGCGAAGGTATAACGCGTTTGTGCAGATGCTTGTAACGCCCAAAAATATTAGTCTAACACCCACCTTAAAGTATACCGATCGACTTAGAATCACTTTCTGAATCGATTAAACGATGTTCGTCCGTCCGTCTGGCTGGCTGTCCATGTAAACCTTGTGCGCAGAGTACAGGTCGCAATTTTGAAGATATTTCCATAAAATTTTTCCACATAATTTTATTTCATCTCATGGACCAAGCCTATTGAAACTGGCTGAAATCGGTTCATTATTTCACCTAGCTCCCATACAAATGCCCTCCCGAAATTAGACTTTATCGGTCATAAATGTTTAATTTATAAATGTATCTCCACAAATTCCGCTCTAAATAAGTTTTATATATACAAAATTCATTTCACCAAATTCTGTTACGAACGGTGCATAATTAGTCATAGCTCCCATATAGACCCGCTTCCGAAAATCACTTTAATGTGCATAAAACGCTTAAAAATGTTGGTATACACACAAAATTCAACATAGTTAACTTTTATATAGACATAAATCACACGACCTAATTTCATGATGATCGGTCCATAATTGGTCATAGCTCCCATATAAAGCCCACTTGTGAAAATCACTCAAAAATATAAATTATTGAAATTTTAAAAGAAAAAGGCTTTTGCTCTTTTACTTAGTGTAGGGTATTATATGGCCGGGATTGACCGACCATACTTTCTTACTTATTAATAAATTGTATGTCTTTTTCGAAGGTTACATATTTGTCATTTATTCTCACTTACTTACAGAGTGCAACACGAACAATATAACCATATACGGACACCACTACGTGATAAAAGACAAAAAAAGACCCGTGTCTCCCCAGTTTTGACCAAAGTCATGCACTTTTTTTATGGACCCCAAAGACTTGGGGCATCGGTGTAATTTTTGCAAAAAAGCGATAATTTTCTCAGGCTCATATCTTGCAAACAGTTAGGATTTTTTATTTAATTTCTGAGGCAAAGTTGTAGACCTTGTCATAAAAAACAAAAATTGTGAACATATAAAATCAAAAAAACTTCATCTTCAAAATCAAAATCCAATTCTTGGACAAATTTCGCCCAAGAATTGGAGGCAACACTTCATGAATATTGCTGTCAAACTCAAGAACTTGCAAAATCATTAATATGGGTACCATAGCTGAGGGATCTTGAATCCCAACCAACCAGCAGAATCAACACCAAAGCTAAATATCCATGGCGCTGATGTGATTTTCTGTATATGCTGATGTCTGACCATAGGAATCCTGTACCGAATGCAACTGATTCTTTTGAAGTGAGCGTTGGCCAAAAAAACGCCCAGAATATCCGGCCAGACATGAAACCATTATATTCCATCATGACAACTCCCGGGTACATATTGCAATACCTGTTAAAAAGTATTTAGGAAGTTCTGCCACATCCGCCTAACAGTCAAGACCTTGCCCCGTCTGACTACTATTTGTTTCGATCGATGCAAAACGTTCTCTCTGGAATACGCTTCACTTCTGAACAGAGTATCCGAAATTGGCTTGATTAGTTCTTGGCCTCAAAAGACGAGAACTTCTTTTGGCTCAAAATTAGAGTGTCCAAAAAACCGGCAAATTTAAAAAACCGGTTTCCGGTTTAACCGAAAAAGTGTCTTTTGGAAAGAAACCGGTTTGATTATTGTCTTTTTAAAAAAACGGTTAAACGGTTTAGGTTTTTGTCTTCAAAAAAAAAACAGTTTATATTAAATTTGTATTTAATTTTATTTTCGGTTTTGGATACTCTACTCGAAATCCATATGTTGTCATAAAGATGGGAAAAGGTCATAGGTAACAATGGCCAATACTTTGAATAAATGTCTATGGTACAAATGTTTAAAAAATTTCGCATTTTTAAGTCATACGCCCAATAATTTAGGAAAAGTAAATCCATCAATTACCAAAAAATTAAATAAAAAATTCCGAGATTTGGTCCGTGTTTTAGCTTCAATCGTAGATGTTTATGTAGTTCAGTATTGTATTTAATTGTCTTGGCTTTAAAAGTCTTTATGTAGTTCTGTTTATGCTTCAATCGTAGGATTTTATGTAATTCAGTTTTAGCTTCAATCGTAAGTCTTTATTACCCAAATCAGCTTTCCGTAACTATTTCATTACTTATTACTTATGTAAATCAATACTTACAAACCATTTTGAAACTTACCTGTAAAGAGAAAAGAAAATATGTTAGTTAAGTTTGTATAAAAAAAAACGTTAAAATTCCAAGTTTCAAATAGTTACTTAAAATATTTGTATTAACGATAAGAATAAACTTATTTACTAAATGACTTTCAGAAATTTGGCATATAAATTTTTTAAAGTTTTGAAAATTAAATATTTCAATAATAATTTATTTGTTAGAATATGGCAATATTTTGCAAGTGGTTTAGAAAATACTATTTACTAAAACAACTCAGGCTTCAAATAAACCCAGATGCTTTGAAAAATTATTTTCTAAAAAATAAACATTCCAAAAAAATAAACACTAAAAACATTTCACAGTATAAACCTCAATGACTCAAATATGTATCAACTTTAAGTAGTCTCCACAAATACTATTTTCAATTATATATACTACAGAATTAGATGGTATATAAAATAAAACAAATAATTTTTTAGTGCTTTAATTAAATTTTTTACTAGCCTGCTTTAAACAAAAATACTACATATAATGAAAAATAATTCATTCAAATAATAAATAAAAAATTCACTATTTGAATTTAACTTGTGTTTTTAGCAGCAGCCATAAAGTACGCAATAATTATTGACGTTTTACAGCATAACTGTACTATTTGCCATGACATCCCCAAAGTATGCTACAAAATTATACAAAAACACTGGAAACTATAAATAAAATTTCTAATTTCAGTACTTTAGTACTGTATAAACTAAGGTAAATTTAAATGTGTATCTATTTATAGCAATAACAACACTACACCGCGGCTGGCATCAGCAAAACCATTTTATATGAAGTTTTTACGATTTAGATTTGGTTGGTCTATGAGCCAATCAATCCCATAAGAATTACACAGGCATGAGCATGTGAGCTGCTGGTGTCAACCGTGTGAGCCGGAGCAGGAGTATAAAGTTGTCAGATTGATAGTGTTTTATTATCTCTAGTTTTTTGTAACGTTTTAACATTTAAAAAAAACTTCCAGGAAAAACATAATTTTTAAAAATGCTACCCACAAAAAACAAATAAATTTAATTCAATATTTTAATCTATTATCGAACCCGATTTTAAAAATTTAAAAAAGCTTCAGTAGTGATTTTGGAAAGATAGTTTCCAAAATGAAAAGATATCTCTAGTTTTTTGTAACGTTGTTAACTCCATTTTAAAAAAAGTTCGTGCAAAACATCATTTTGGAAGTGCTTCTCGTAATAAACTAAAAAAAAATTAATATTTTAATCTATTTAAAATGTTAAAAAAGCTTCAGTAGTTTCCAAAATGGAAAGATATTTAATGGGATATCTCTAGTTTTTTGTAACAACTACATACTCCATTTTAAAACAAGTAAGAGAGCTATATTCGGCGGTGCCGAATCTTAGATACCCTTCACCAAATTATACTTAAAAATATTTTCTTTTTAAATATTTTTAAGTAAACAAAATTAAAATTTTTTTTAAAAAAGTTTTTTTTAATTTTTTTCTTTTCGAAATTGTTTTTTAATATTTTTTTAAAAAGTTTTTTCCAAATTTTTTTTAAAAATTTTTTTTTTTTTTTTGAAAAATAATTATTGAAAAATAATAAAAATTTTTTATGAAAAAAAAATCGTGTTAAAAAAAAACATTTTGACCCAGGTTCAGCTTACTATAACTTTATATACATCGTTGCAATGGACTTTAAAATATCTATCATTCCATATCCATATTGTCTATATTAATGACTTAGTAATCGAGATATAGATAAAAAATATGCCAAAAATTAAAGTTTTTTCCTTATATCTCATTAATTTGTCGATTTTTAATAGCAACCGAGCCGGAAGAATTCCCGGAAAGTTGATTTCAACATACAGACGGACATGGCTATATCGACTTCGCTATCTATTACGATCCAGAATATATATGTATAAACTTTGTGGGGTTGCAAATGAAAAATGTAGAAATTACAAACGGAATGACAAACATTCATGGCGAAGGGTATAAAAAGTTCGAGAAAAACGTAATAAAAACTATGATTTTATCAGTGAAGTAATGAAAATATATAATGTGGATATTATTTTAAACAAAGTTGTTCATGTACAAAACATTTTCGTGACAACGAACATTCACATGTCAGGATGGCCGAGCGGTCTAAGGCGCCAGACTCAAGTGTAATGACTTGCTTTGTTTCAACAAAGTGTTTCTCGAGCGTTCTGGTCCTCTCTGAGGGCGTGGGTTCGAATCCCACTTCTGACAAGAAATTTTTTTGTACATTTTTTTACTTTAATTTAAATTTTTTAATTATAAAAAGATAATTTAAATGACTGAAAATAATTTATATCACACCAGTGATTTTTTTAAGATTATGAAAATCATTAAATCTTTTTTTTAGAACCGAATCTATTATATATTGGTACCTTTTATTCTAAAACAATCTGACTGAATTATTTACGTTAAGGTTGCCCCATTTTAAGTTCCCAACTAAAATGATAGCTTATTTTGTTGAGAGGAGTAGTATAAAGTAGGAGTAGGATAAAGTAGTCTTTTTTAAAGGTTTTTATTAATTTTTTCATATTTCTTGTAAAGGAAACATATCAAATATTGATACCATTTTTGCCTAAATTGGAAGATATTAATATGAACGAATTGTGGTTTCAACAAGACGGTGTCAACCCCAGCCATTAGAAGATATTATGTCAGCATATTATCAAGTCACAGAAGAAACACTGGGGTGTAGTGCAACCACAAATAAAATCGTAGATATCTGGCGATACTTGGAACATAATTTCTCAAAGAAGGGAACTTAAGCTGCAGCTAAACAACAACTGCTGGCTAAAAAAGTAAAGAAAACTGCAAAAAGAGACAAAAAAACTTCACCAAACGATCGATTGTCGCAGATCGCAGTGGTGAACTATGAAGAAATTAGTAACGTCATCATCAGGGAAACCGGAAATATGCTCTAAAAAAGCGTTTTAAGCGCTTTAAATATGCAGTAAAAACTTTAAAATATGCTCTTAAAATTTAAAAAAATATGCTCTTAAAAAAACAAACTTTTACATAATTTTTAACCAAAAAATATACTTTTATTAAAAAAAATCAATACAATTCATTTCTAAATAGTAAATAGTAAAGTAACATAAAATAAACAAAAATAACATAAACTAATACAAGTATAACAAAGAATAAATACAACATAAAAACAATAAGCTATGAAAAGGCCTCGAGAGGTATTTTTTGATGATATTTTATATAAATTTAAAGTCACTTCTTCAATTAAGGTTATTATTGCAATAAATTACAAAATATTGACTTAAATTTTCAAATAAAAATCGTTGTCTATTGGATCTGAAAACATTTGTATACATAGAAAATGTTCTTTCGGCATCAACTGATGTTATAGGAGCAAATTTAAAAGACAATATTTCATTAACACTTAGAACTGTTAAGTTTGAATTAGACTTAACAGATAGATTGCTTATTTTAAATTAAAAAAAGCAATCTATTTTTCAATTTTGAATTTTAAACAAAGGAAGTAAAAACCTGTAACGCAACAGCGAAAAATAAGTAACACAAAATTTGTTTTTGATAAAGTCAAAATATGCTATTAAACAGTAAAATATGACATAAATATGCTCTTAAAACAAATATATGCAAAAAATGCATTTAAGGGTAAAATATGCACTAACAAATCGATGCCAAAATTCTTAAATAGTTCTGAAACGTGTAAATATCTTATCCATGTGCTCATTAGACTCACCAGAAAAAATATGCATTTGCATATTTTGGTTTCCCTGGTCATCATTAAAGTTTTTCTTTTCCCTCACTTTTTCATTTCCCGGGAAATCGGATTGATTTTGAAATTTCCCGGGATCCCGAGAATTCCCGCCTAGAACAAATTATTCAATTTTAAGAATGTAGACTTCGTTAAAATCAAAAAAAATGTCTTTGGGTTTAAATGTAATTGGATACAAATAATCAAATTTAATTTAAAGATATAAGCTGACACGATTTCTAATTTTGGTTGTATACAAACCTGACTCCATTTGAATGGTTTTAATTTTAATTAGATTTTCTTCTACCTAAAATTCCAATTAATTCTCTTAATTCGCAAAAAATAAACATTTAAATTTTTTGAGAATTTTGAATTGGAAATGTTTTGCTTATTAAATCAAAAATTAAGTAAAGATGTTAATTAAAACTTGAAGAAAACTCAATAATGGTGGTGGTTTTATTCCAAAAATTTTTGTTGTACTTTTTGTGAAAAAACTAAATACTAAAATAATTCCACTTTCGATAGAATAGATTCTTTGTTATTGTATGAAACTTCTGCAATTGTTTTGGAGCTTTAAGCTGCTTTTAGAGAGAGTCAAGTTCAAAAAAATCAAATAAAACTAATGAAAATAATTCCCGGGAAATTGTGCGAGAATTCCCGGGATTTCGGTCCAGAAATCCAAAAGTTTGTATTTTTCTTAATCATGTATAATACAGGGTAAAGTCCAAAATGTATATTTTGTTGCTTGGTTATACAGTGACGGACAATACAATAGAATCACTACATATGAATTCGATTAAAGCGGTAAAACTACACAATTTGATTTCAAAATTTAAAATTTGTTTATTATATATTAATGCTCATAAGGTAAACAATAAATAGAAAAAAATAATATAAAAAAATAACTCATTCTTATGTTAAAACCGATGTCAAATCTAAAAGACTAAATAAAATATGCGACATTCAAATAGAATCAATCAGTCTTAAAATGATTAAAAATAAAAACTCATCATAAGAATTCGTTGTTTTCTTAATATTTTGTTGCATATCAATTATTTCTAATAACAGCATCAAATCTTTTGGGGATTGAATTTAACAAACTTTCGCATGTAGATCGGGAAATTGCATACCATATTTCCTGAATTTTCTGCCAAAGTTCTTCCTTGTTTTTAAATTTTTCAGGTCCGAGTTTGTCTTTTACTATTTTCCATAGAATTTAAGTCTGGTTATTGAGACGGCCATTCCATAACATGAATTTTGTTATATAAAAACCATTTTTTGGCAAGACCTGACGTGTGCTTTGGGTCATTATCTTGCTGGAAGAGCCATTTTAAGGGCATATTCCATTCTGCATTTGGCTTTATAACATTCTCCAAAATATTTACATACAAGTGCTTATCCATATTTTCTTTAATCCAATAAATTGGACCAACGCAATACCAAGAAAAACATCCCCATATAATAATATTTCCCCAACCATGTTTAAACGTTTTTGGTTTTTGCCATTTTTTGGATGTCTTATCATCACTACCAATGATTGCTCCTGGCTTTAAATGAAATATTAGTAGTGATTCTATTGTAATGTCCGTCACTGCATATGGCAGTACCCATATACTTAAGAAAATAAAACAAATTTAAAATTTAATGAATTAATTATATTTAAATATATATAAATTAAAACAAATATAAATTAAAACACTAAGTAAAAGAGCAAAAAAAATTTTTCTTTTAAAATTTCAATAATTTATATATTTGAGTGATTTTCGGAAGGGGGGTTATATGGGGGCTATGACCAATTATGGACCGATCATCATGAAATTAGGTCGTGTGATTTATGTCTATATAAAAGTTAACTATGTTGAATTTTGTGTGTTTACCAACATTTTTAAGCGATTTATGCACGTTAAAGTGATTTTCGGAAGCGGGTCTATATGGGAGCTATGACTAATTATGGACCGATCGTAACAAAATTTGGTGACATGAATTTTGTGTATATAAAACTTATTTGGAGCGGAATTTGTGGAGATACATATATAAATTAAACATTTATGACCGATAAAGTCCAATTTCGAGAGGACATTTGTATGGGGGCTAGGTGAAATAGTGGACCGATTTCAGCCAGTTTCAATAGGCTTGGTCCTTGGGCCGAAAAAATAATATGTACCAAATTTGACCGAAATATCTTCAAAATTGCGACCTGTACTCTGCGCACAAGGTTTACATGGACAGCCAGCCAGCCAGCCAGCCAGCCAGCCGACCAGACGGACGGACATCGCTTAATCGACTCAGAATGTGATTCTAAGTCGATCGGTATACTTTAAGGTGGGTGTTAGACTAATATTTTTGGGCGTTACAAACATCTGCACAAACGCATAATACCCTCCCCACTATGGTGGTGTAGGGTATAAAAAAAAAATCATTCACAATTTTTTATGTTTTTAAAGTTATTAACAATGCGCCGCTAGATTGGGAATTTCGGCCACTGTGAACCGGAGAGGATTTAATCTGTTTAAAAAGATATACAAGATTGGCAGCTATAGTACAGGGAAGAATCCAAAACAAAATTGAGAACAATCTGCGAGATGAACAGGCAGGTTTCCGGCCAAATAGAAGCTGCTTATATCTGGTCAATACTCTATGCTTTACAATAAAGCAACCTATAGATTGGCGTACCCTATTGCAGCTACTGTTCATAGACTTCAAGTAAACTTTCGATACCATCAGGTACTCCAGAAAATATTTCGAATCATCAGAGTATATGTACGATGCAGAACTCATAGTTCTTCACAACGAGAACATCACTCAACCATTCCATACTAAGGCTGCAGTAAAACAAAGTTGCACTTTATCACCTCAACTATTCACCATCAGAGACAAGAGGAATTACATGAAGTCTCATTCACCAACCCAAGGATTTGGATTATGCAGATGATATTTGTTTACTCTCGCACAAAATCTGCAACATGCAAACTCATTCGCCAACCCGATGATTTGGATTAAGCTGATGATATTTGTTTACTCTCGCACAAAGATCTGGAAAGACTAGTGCGTAATGTTGAACTAAAGATTAATATCAAAAAAACCAAAGCCATGAGAATTAACAATGTTAGCACAGAGAACATCATGCTATAATGCCAGGCGCAGATCCAAAACCGAAAAGTTTTAGTATAAACAAGTAAGAAAGCTATATTCGGCTATGCCGAATCTTATATACCCTTCACCAAATTATACTTCAAAATACAAATTTTAAATATGTTTAGGTAAACAAAATTTATTTTTTTCTCCAAAGTTGTTTTTTTCATTTTTTGGAAAAAAAAAATTCGAATTGATATTTTAAATTTTTAAGTTTAAATTTAAAAAAAAAATTTTTGGTTTTAAATTTTTTTTTGGTGAAATTTTTTTTTTGGTGAAAAAAATTTGGGTTAAAAAATATTTTGACCCGTTGTAGGTCGAACTTACTTATAAAGGTCTTTGAAATATCTATCATTAGATATCCATATTGTCTATATTAATGACTTAGTAATCCAGATATAGGTCAAAAATAGTTTAAAAATCGAGGTTGTCCTGGTTATTTCCTCATATTTCAGCTATTTGTGGACCGATTTTGCTGATTTTAAGTAGGAAACTTCTCGAAAGTATGTCTGATAGAATTATTGAATATTTGGATCCCGAAGATATTGGGGTCTTCAGAACATAGATTTCAACAGACAGAAAGACGGACATGGCATAATCGACTCCGCTATCTATAAGGAGCCAGAATATATATACTTTATAAGGTCGGAAAATTATATTGTGGAAATTACGGAATGACAAACTTATATATACCCATCTCACGAAGGTGAAGGGTATAAAATGGAGAAAAAAAGGATAATGTTTTGGAAAATGTTTAATAACGACATATGGCGGCGCAGAAACAGAAGCAAGCAACAGGCTCAACAGAGCGAGAGCGGCATTCGGGCAACTTCATTCAGTATGGAGACACTCGCAAATATTCAGTCGAAACATGCTCAGAAAATTCAATGCATATGTAAATTCTAATCTGTTGTATGGAAGTGAACCCTGGTTAATAACGAGTACAATCACTCAAAAATTACAGGTATGAATTAATAAGTGTCTCAGTCAAATGCAGGATATTCTGGCCCAACACGGATCTCTGGAACTTAACCAATCAGGAATCCATACTGAAACAAATCAAAAATGGAGGTAGATCGGCCATACTATCCGGAAGATGTCAGATGGTATTACAAGGTTGGAGCTAGAGTGAACTCGTCAAGGTTCAAGAAGCCGTGGTCGACCCAAAAACAGCTGGAAACATACGATTCTCCAAGAACTAAGAAAATACAATTTTACTTGGGAAAGCGCGAAAATAACATTAGTAAACCGAGTAAGATGGTGATGCTTCGTGGAAGCCATACACTCCCAAGAGGGGTAATGGAGATAAAAAAATGGTTTTGTTTAATAGAACCATGGTTTTTTCTCTTCGAGCACACGCTCGATTCGGTGAGTAAATTTTTGATACTTAGATACTGAAAAAATAGATTTTTTTTATTTTCTTTGAAGAGTTAACATTCAAAACAAATCCAAAGTAGGACAGAATTTAATCCACAATGAGGAACCCATACTGAAACAAATCAAATAAAGAAAATGGAGGTGGATCGGCCATACTAGCAGGAAGATGTCAGATGGTATCACAAGGATGGAGCTACAGTGGAATCCTAAAGGCTCAAAAAGCCGTAGTCGCCTCAAGAACACCTGGAAAAGCACGATTTTCCAAGAACTAAGACAATGCAATTTTACTTGAGAAAGCGCGATAACAACTGCAGCAATCCGAGTAAGATGGAGATGCTTTGTGGAAGCCATATGCTTTCAAGAGGGGTAATGTAGAGAAACAAAATTATTATGTTTAACACAACCATGTTTTTTCTCTTCGTGCGAGTTCTCTCTCGGTTCAGTGAGTAAAATTGGCGACCAAAGTAGATCGTGTAGCAATAATAACCAAGTAAGATGGGGATGCTTTGTGGAAGTCATTACTCACAAGAGGGATAATGGAGAGAGAGAAACAACCAAGTTTCTTCTCTTCGTGGGTGTTCTCTGTTGATTCGGTGAGCAAAATTGGAGCCTGTAGGTATAAATTTTTAGAAAAATTAGATTTTATTCCTTTTGTTTGGAGAGTTAGCATTCAAAACAAGGTCAAAGTTAGTAGTTAATCACCATAATATGAAATATACGAAAAATTCTTGACATTGACTTTACTTCAGTCAAATTATATTAACCACTACAACATTTTTGTCATTATGCAACTTCATTATTTATAGTTTTTCCTTTTACTTTATATAATTCTAGATTATTTTCAACAATTTAAAACTAGTTTCCATTTTAACCTTCCTGTTTATCATTTAAAATGTTTATTTTTCTGTTACTTTTATTTTTTTTTTGTTTGTATATCTTTAACGAAAAACACACACAATTTTTGTTAAAGTTTCTTGTGTTGTTTTTTTTTATTTTTTGTATTTTTATTAATACTTTGGCAAAAAATAAAAAGTGCAACACTAAACAACCCAACCCTGATCTTGTACTACAAGAGCATAAATAAAACTGCAAAAATATTACGTTGGTTTTTTTTTGTTGATTTTTAGGTGGCACAACAAACTAACTGACTACCTTGTCTGATCACATAATAAATTTATCTGAAAACAAACAATTTAAGAGCGAAAAACTAAAAAAAAATACATAAAATTGTTTCCTTTCAAACACAGCATGAATGAATACGCATGGGCAAATTCATTCATGTGCACACACACGATCACTTGCAACGAACGCACCTGTTGCAACTTGCATGTGTAACAAATCATGTTTAAGTTTTAAGATTAAATAAACAAATCTCAACAAAAAAAATAAAAAACGAAACAGTTTAATATACTTGAATTTTTAAAATGTTTTTAGTTTTATTTGTTTTGCTATCTTTTTTTCTTTGGAGGGAGCTAAGTTTATATAAAAAAAATCATAAAGATTACGTCACTAACTAGTAAAACCACAAACATATTTTTCGTGTAAATGTATGCTGTTAATACAAATTATAATTATTTATGAATTTAAAGAAAGAAAAAAAAACTGCACAAGAAAATAATATAATAATAATAATACTACTTACTTTAAAAAATGTGCAATAAATTGTGTACAATTACTATGTTAAATCATACATGCTTCAATATTTATTCAAACTTATACTTACATATGGGTGTTTTAGTCTGAAATTGTGTTTAATACTTATTTACTCATATGTGTTCATAATAATAGAGAGTTTGGTGTTGGTATTTGTGGGATTTGAAGTACCCTATAGGCAGCAGCAAGAAAATATTCCAAGAAACTTTAATTATTTCAAGAAAATTATATTATTGAGGTAAACTTAGAAAAGTGCAAATTTACATAGCCTTTAATCTGTTAATATATTTCATTTTAATCGGCTCAGTAGTTTTGGAGTTATAATAACAAATTGAAGCAAATAATATATTTTTTACGTGAAAATAGTCAAATTTTTCTGATTTAAAAAATTCATAAAAATTCGAACACTAAAGAACTTGTTCAGGTTTATCACTTTTCGCAAAGCCGTATATTATAGCAACAAAATGAGATATCGCTAATACAGATTTTTTTTCGAATTTATTCACAATTAAGTGAATTTATTATTATGAAATTATTTTCACAAAATTTTTATTTTTTGTTTGATATACATAAAATTTAGTAGTTAGTGTTCTTCTTTCGATATTGAAAACATTTTCCCCAAGCTATGTACAAATTATCACATATATATTGCGTTTCAGTCGGCTCAGTAGTTTCGGAGTTATAACAACAAATTCAAGCAAAAAAATATATTTTTACGTGAAAATATGAAATTTTTTTTATCTTAAAAAAATCATGAAAAATCGAAAACGGCAGAAATTGTTTAAATGTATTGCTTTATTACAAAGCCACATGTAATAGGAACAAAATGAGATATCGATCATAAAAATCGATGGATTACTTTCGAATTTATTCACAATGATTTTCGGGAATGCTATTTGATCAATGTAGAACGATCAAATCAGAACGTTTATCAGCAACACCAACCAATGCGATCTCTGACTGGTTGCCTCTAAAATTCGACCTTTAATATAATCAATATGTACATATCATTAGGAGATAACTTTGTTCGTGGTCAAAAGATTCGTTATTTGTATTTGAAATGCTTTATTTTAAATTATTCTTTCAGAATTGGCTCCCATGGAGAAGATTTAAAAAATTAAGGATTAAAACCAATCCGATTTTAATAAAACAAATATTGAAAGCAATCTAAGATGAATTAATAGATTATTGATAAATTTGTCAATAAAAAAAACTGAGATTGATTTTAATCCGACATTGGTTTCAAACTAAATTGGAGTTTAATATAAAATTGATTTAAGGTCACGATTGTATGATTTTAACCAATAATTTATTTTAATATTGATTGATTAAATCTAGGATAGATTTAAACCTACGATTTATTGAAATCCAAGATTTATTTCAATACAAGATGCATTTGATTCTAAAATTTTATTTTAATGCAGGATTTATTTGAATCTAAGTTTCATTATAATCTACTATTCATTTGAGTGTAAAATTTATCAGAACACAGGATTCAATTGATTCTAAAATGGATTTACAATTCAATTCTTACATAAAGATTGATTTGAATCTACGATTGATTTGAATCTACGATTCATTTGAATCTAAGAATCATTCAAATCTAAGAATCATTTGCTTCGAAAAGTGATTTAAAACTATGATTCATTTGAATTCCAGATCGATTTAAACTGCGAATCATTTGAATATAAGATTGATTTGTATTCGCGATTCATTTGAATCTATGATTGATTTGAAACTACTATTCATTTGAATCTATGATTGATTTGAATAAGGGATTGATTTGAATCTATGATTCATTTGAGTCTAAAATTAATTTGAATCTAAGATTGATTTAAAACTTCGATTCATTTGAATCTAAGATTGATTCAAATCCAAGATTGATTTAAATCTACGATTAATTTAAATTTACGATTCCTTTGAACCTGGGAATGATTTAAATCTATGGTTCATTTGAATCTAAGATTTTATTAAAATCTACAATTCATTTGAATCGAAGATTGATTTAAAAATAAGACTTTTTTTAATTTAAGATTGAATTAAATCTAGGATTGATTATAATATACTATTTATTTGAGTTTTAGATTTTTTAATACAGGATTCATTTGTGAATCTAATTGATTCTAATATTTATTTAACACTAAGATTCATTTGAATCTAAGATTCATTCGAATCGAATATTGATTTAACACTACGATTCATTTGAATCTTAGTACGATTCATTTGAATATAAGATTAATTTAAATCGACTAACTAACTAAACTAAGGCTTATTTTTAATATAAGATAGATTTAAATCTAGGATTTATTTTAATACAGAATTCATTTGAACCTAAAATTGATTTGAATCTACAATTCATTTGAATCTAAGATTGATTCAGATCTACGATTCATTTACATCTAAGCTTTATTTAAATCTACGATTAATGAAAATATGAACAAGAATTAAATTAAATTGATTGACTTAAATATATCTTAATCAGTGTTAGAAAACATGACTGTTATAAATCTACGATTGCTAGATTTAATTCTTATCTATTTTGGATTTGAATCTGAGACAGAATTGTATCTAATATGGACTTGAATGTATGATTAAAGGAAATCTTAAATTGATTTAACATTCAGTCGATTCTCAAATTCATTGAAATTTAAAACTTATTTCAATTTCAAATTAGTAATAAAATAAATCTATGATTCCTTTATACCAAAGTGTGATCTGATTTAAATCTGCAACTGATTTCAATGCGAAATTGGTTCGAATACAAAATTAATATAAAACTACAATCTATTTGAATCTAAGATTGTTTGATTAAATCACGATTTATTAGATTTTTATATATCGATGGCTTAACATGCAAAGGCGCTAAGTCCACTTTTTTTAGAAATTGAGATTTTAATGTAGTAATGTACAATAAGTAAAAATACATTGATTACAAAGAAAAAAATTGGAGTTATCTCGCTTTTTGTTGTTGTTTTGTAGTGATGAGCAAAGTCCAATTTATCACAAGAAAAAGCTCTAAGTCCTTATAAAAAGTACAGTTTAACCATTTCTGTCAAATTGTTCAATGACATGTATTAAAACAAGTAAGAAAAAATGGTCGGTCAAGCCCAACTATTTAATACCCTACACTAAGTAAATGAGCAAAATTATTTTTCTTTTAAAATTTAAAAAAGTTATTTTCGGAAGAGGGTCTTATTTGGGAGCTATGACTAATTATAGACCGATCGCCATCAAAGTTATTTGCATTGAATTTTATGTGTATATCAAAATTTTTAAGAGATTTATACTCGTTAAAGTGATTTTGGAAAGCGGCCCGCTATATGGGAGCTATGACTAATTATAAACCGATCGGCATGAAATTAGGTGGCATGATTTCCATAGTATAAAGTATATCGGGAGGACATTTCTATGGGAGCTAGGGGAAATAATGGACCGATTTCAGCTAGTTTCAATAGGCTTCGTCCTTGGGCCTAAAAAAGTGTATAGTGTATACCACATTTTATCGAAATGTCTTCAAAATCAATCGACTCATAAAGTGATTCTGAGTCTACAATATAATTATTGGTGTTAGACTATTATTTTTGGGCGTTTCAAACATCCATCGTGCCGAATCTTATACACCCTTCACCAAATTGTACTTTAAAATACAAATTTTAAATATTTTTGGGTATACAAAATTAAAAAAAAAATCAAAATTGTTTTTTTAAATTTTTTTAAAATTATTAGTGAAAAACAAGTATGAGAGGTATATTTGGCTGTGCCGAATCTTATATACCCTTTTTGAAAGTTTTTTCCAATTTTTTTTAAAATTTTTTTTTTAATTTTTAAAAAATTAAAAAAAGAATTTATGACAAAAAAAATTTTTTATTAAAAAAAAAATCGGTTTAAAATATATTTTTCCTGATTTTGACCCATTGTAGGTCCAACTTACCATAGCCTTATATACATCGTTGCAATGGAGTTTGAAATTTCTATCATTAGATACCCATATTGTCTATATTAATGACATACATAGTAATCCAGATATTAAAGCTAGTAAATAAGAAATGAAAGACAAGTTCTAAGATAAAGACCTAAGTCCATAAAAAATACAAACTAAGCAATAGAAAAAGCTCTAAGTCCAAAAAACCTTTTATCTCGGCAAATACTTATTTTATTATTTTGCTTTTACGCACATAGAAAACAAAGAAAAATACAAAAAAAATTGCGTTTACAGAATTCAAAAATATTTACCCAAAAAAAAGTTTGAATGTTTTTTGTCTCTCCTGTAAAATTTTAAAATATGGACTTAGAGCCTTTGCATGTTAAAATGGGCGCTAAAACTGCTCCAGGAGCGGCGCCATGTATGGTACCTTCGATATGTAAAATTTTTAAACACTTGCCATTTTATTGTTTCCCATCCGATTTCAAAGATTTTTATATTTTTGGATAGCGCTCGTCTTGAAAAAATATGCTTTCGTGTGCTATTTTCTCTTATAATTTCCGAGTTATTTTAAAATTTTGCCATACCTTGGTCCGCTTTTTTAAAAATATAGGCCGTACTTTTGGACCGAATGAATTCGATTTTTTTTTTGTTAGTTAGACAATTAAATTTCTAACAATTATGGATACAAAAATAAACGATTTTCAATTTAAAAATTCAAAAAATGGTAGATTTTTGCTGTTTTTTGTGCGAAAAGGTGATCTAACTCTTTTTTTATTAAAAAATAACTTTCTTTAAGAACATATAACAGTTTTATATTTTTCTGTAATGGTATAAGCAACATGTCCTATTTTTTGAATATATCGCCCATACGCCCTTTTGAATTTAACCTATTTTTCTATCAAAATTGTAACATGTTCTAAAATCCCAAAGCTGGGATCAGAAAATGAAAAGCAGCTTTGGAAACCTTGATGTGTTTCCTATTTATCCCCAAAGTATTTTCCCAGCCCAGAAGGAAATGTGGACACAATGGACAAAATTGTAAAAATACCATTTTTAGTAAATCTCCTGAGAATAATAATTATGGTTTGTTGTCGAAAGGAAGGGAGGCTAACTTCAGATTGATTCAGGTTCGTAAAGTTGAAAATTTTGGTCAAAGTGAGTCTCGGATCGTACCGGGGCGAAATAGAAATTTCATATTTATGGCCTTTTGTTACCACTGTGTCTTTATTTAAGTACGGAATTTCCAATTCGTTATTGCTGTTGCATTTCTTTTTATTTATCATGTCTACCTTTTTTTCTGTGTATTATATTGTACATGATTTGTAATTTTTCACGTTTTTCCATCAATAGTGAATGTGTGAATATTTTGTTTTATTTTTTTTCCTTTTATAACTTTATAATCTTTCAAAATATTTATTTAAACGTATATGTTAACCAAGTTTTGTTTAGGCAATACCAGTCTAAACAAATTAATAAAAAAGGATTTATAAATGAGTGATAAAAAAAAAGTAAACAGCCAAAAACTCATATTGATTTTAATTAATTATATTGTCAAAAACACTTAAATTTTAAAAATCTATAAAATTTTGTTTAAAATAATCAGTTTGGCTTAAAAACTAAAATGAATTGCTTAAGGAAGTAAAACAGATTTAAATTTGTTTATTGAATTTGAAAGTAGGTTTTGTTTTTCAACACTATTCCTTATTTAAACATATGTAGCAGCCACAATTTGACCCAACAATTTAAAAAGTACCAAATAATATATTATTTTTTAAACAGATTTGTGTGAAAACTGCCGCCATTAAATTGAAAAAAAATAACACAAATAATTGAAAACTTAAAATTGTGTTTTTTTTTATTACAATTGATGTAATAATGTATATTTCTTTTTCAAGTGTTGTTAGGTATTTTGGCATAGATTGTAGTCATGGTTGGTTTATTGGTAGATACCAGTTAGTAACTATGCAAGTACATGCTGTATTGTATTGTTTATTCGCCTAATTTTTATTTTGTATTTATTTTTTTGGTGTTAAATCATAGTTTTAGTACAACATTTGAGCTGCTCACAACATGCACAGGCGAACATAAAAATTTTGTACAACTCATAAAAATTTTCATTTTATTATGATTTAACCAATTACAAAATTTATAAATTAAACATACCAAAATACAAGAAAAATTTCAAAAAGTTTCGTAAGAAAATTTGGAAATAAAATAAATACAGCCAATGAATATAATAGTAAAGTTAGAAAAAAGAAGTGAGAGTTTTGTAAGGAGTATTTATTTCTATCATTTAAGGACTTGCTGTAAAACCTGATTATTAAGCTGTTAAAAAGTTTGCAACATTAATTGTGATGAAAATAAAACTTGAAAACAACAGGCCGAATCAGAGAATTCAGGCAAATTCAATCATTCACTTTTAAGAATGTCTTGTGAATGTAAAACTCCATATTTAGAAAAGGAATAAATTAGCTAGAATTATCCACTGCCACAACATTTTGATATTGAGCTATTGCCATAGAAGGAGCTTAATTTTATGTCAAGCAGGGACTGTAAATAATGGTTATCCAGAAAGATTGAAATCAAAAATCTATATGTTAGAGACAACTGAGACCTATACTGATATATACCAATAGGTTAGTATGGACGTATCAACGTAAAAATAAGAGTTCGCATGAAACATTTGAAAACTTTTGATTTTTCCATCAGAAAAAAAAACTTATTTGAGGAGTTTTATTTTTCCCGTCAAAAAATAAAACTCTTTTCGTTTATTTTCTACATTTTATAGACATGTTATTGTCAGACATGCTTTCAAGAAGTTTGCTATTTAAAATCAGCAAAATCGGACCTCAAATGGCTGAGATATGAGGAAAAAACCAAGACAACCTCGATTTTTGACCTATTTTTGATCTATATCTGGATTACTAAGTCATTACTATAGACAATATGGATATCTAATGATAGATATTTCAAAGGCCTTTGCAACGGCGTATATGAAACCGAATTTTTTTATTCACAAAAAAAATTATAAAATTAAAAAAAAAAAATTTAAAAAAACAATTCGAAACATTTTTTTTACCAAAAAAAAAAATTTTAAATTTAAAAAATTTTAAAAAAATAATCGAAAAATTTTTTTTTCCAAAAAAAAAAAATTTGTTCACCTAAAAATATTTAAAATTTTTATTTTGATGTATAATTTGGTGAAGGGTAAATAAGATTCGGCACAGCCGAATATAGCTCTCTTACTTGTTTTCAGTATCTTTCTTTATTGAGTCTATCTGATATAATGCTTCTAGTAATTAATTTGTTTATGAAAAAAAACAACAACAATTTGATAATAGGAATCAAACAATAACAAATTAAAATCCCACTTGGTTTGATTTTAATGAAAAATTATTTAATTGCAATGCAAGGAGCTTTACAAATTGTAATGATCTGACCAGCGGCAAGCTTTAGGTGACAATGTACATAAAATGAGTTGTATTTTCTGACGGGAAAAATAAAACTCTTCGAATGACTTTTATTTTATGAAGGAAAAAATAAAAGTCCTCAAATGAGTTTCTTTTTTTTGCGAAGAGTTTTAATGCGAACTTTTATTTTTACGTTGAAAAAAAAATGTTTTAGATGCATTTTTATTTTTAAAGTCACAAAATAACTTTTTATACCCTACACCACCATAGTTGGGAGGTTATAATGCGTTTGTAGATGTTTGTAATAGACTCATCTGCTGAGTCTATTAAACGATGTCCGTCCGGCTGGCTGGCTGTCCATGTAAACTTTGTGCGCAGAGTACAGGTCGCAATTTTGAAGATATATCGATCAAATTTTGTGCATATTATTTTTTCGGCCCAAGGACTAATCCTATTGAAACTATCTAAAATCGGTCCATTATCTCACCTAGCCCCCATACAAATGTCCTTCCAAAATTGGACTTTATCGGTCATAAATGTTTAATTTATAAATTTATCTCCACAAATTCCGCTCCAAATAATTTTTATATATACAAAATTCATGTCATCAAATTTTGTTACGATCGGACAATAATTAGTCATAGCTCCCATATAGACCCGCTTCCGAAAATCACTTTAACGTGCATAAATCGCTTAAAAATGTTGGTATTCACACAAAATTCAACATAGTTAACTTTAATATGGACATAAATCACATGACCTAATTTCATGGTGATCGGTCCATAATTGGTCATAGCTCCCATATAAGGTCCACTTCCGAAAATCACTCAAAATATAAATTATTGAAATTTTAAAAGAAAAATGTTTTTGCTCTTTTACTTAGTGTAGATTATTATATGGTCGGGCATGACCGACCATACTTTCTTACTGGTTTGATATCACTTACAACCGTTACGGTCCCTGATGTCAAGTATTAAAGGAAAGCTGATGGTACTTGGGCATGCAGCCAGAGGATATAGCCCAAATATATGCAGACCACTTAAGTAAAGTATTGGTTATATGACTTAAAAATTACGATTTTTTCAGTTGTTTAGCTTTTTTTTAAACAGTTTATTCTGTCTGTCTGTTGAAATCAATTTGCTTAGAGTTGGGCATAATCGTTCTTTTTACTGATTGGTCGTTTTTGTTCAGAACAAATAAATGAACAAGTTCGTTCTTTTTGTTCAGTTGTTCACTTCTATTCTGTGGTGTTTGACTGAACTAAGTGAATGAACAATTGCTCTCTTAATGTTTTTGCAGTGAACAAAACGAACAGGTCACTTCTGCTTTTGGAAAAAGAATTTGATTTTAATAATAAAGAAAAGAAGAAGGAATTATATAAAATTCAAACAACATAAATCCCATTTAAAAGCGTATTCAAAATATAAGTTTCATATAATGACAGATGACCAAAACAAATAATGTGAATAAAAAGAACAATAAAAAACACATTGTTCATTTGACGGAATTGTTCAATTGAACTTGTTAGTTCAAGAACAACCCAACTCTAAATTTTCTGAAGACCCAGATATCTTCGGGATCCAAATCTTCAATATTTTTTTTTATTCGCCAAAAAAAAAATAATAAACAAAAATTTTTTTTTAAATTTAAAAAAAAAAATTAAAATAATAATTCGAAAAAAAAAATTTTACAAAAAATTAAAAACAAAACTTCCGAAAAAAAATTAATTTTGTTTACTTAAAAATATTTAAAATTTGTATTTTGAAGTATAATTTCGTGAAGGGTATATAAGATTCGGAACAGCAGAATACAGCTTGTTTATTTTCAAATACTGGAATTCCTATAACGGGGAAAATGTGTTCCAAAAACTGAGTTTTTTTTAGAAAAGAGCCTACTGTGAAGTTATTTACCGTGTGATAGTAAAAAAAATGTTTTTTGGTATTTAAGAAACATATAGGATTATACAAATGTGGAGCTTTTTCGAGAATTGCTGCTTTGATTTTTTAGAATTTTTTACTCAAATCGAAATTTTTTTAAAAATTGTTCAAGTTTGGATAAGTCTGGGAGGTGTTATATCCACTTAAATGAGCCAAATTTTACTTTACATGCTTTTGCATTAAGTTCTCTTTCCGTATCATATAAAAATTTTATATAGTCCCGAAGAAAACTTTTTTCTACAAAAGAAATAAACTTCATCTCCAACCATTTGAAATTTCGTAATAATATCTCAAATAGTTCACGAGATACCGAATTATTTCCTCCCCTTTGCAGACATTTGTGCTACTTTGCAGACAGCCCCTGGTCCTTTGTATGGTCTTCGTTGATCAGGCGCAGATCCAGAGTGGGTGAAATAGGAATTTTCCCAAAACCGAAAAGTTTTCATATAAAAAAGTAAAAAAAATATATATATGTAGAACAAATTGCAGTAGTTTCTCCATCATTTGAAGGAAATATGACCTGATGCAGATTGGTCTGTAGGAAATTGGATGTTATTCAGCCTTCAGCCTTCTCACTCCAAGCTTCTGGTATATGACTGACCACGTTGTCTGTATTTGACAATTCTTGACAGTTGTAGGACAATTATATTACAATACTGTTGCAGAAAGCAAGGCTAAATACCATCCGCAGCAGGAGATTTAAATGGATCACACGATTAATTTTCTCCCGAAATTCTGCATATTAAAAGTGAAAATAATAGATTTGACCTATACAGTGTATAAAATCGAAGTCGAGCAAGGACGAATCTACCTATTGAATTCCGTCGTGAGTAAATAAAGCTAATTGTTACTTTTATTAAAAGACACTGAATAATTGGAACACATGCTAGAAGAATGAGGAGGATACTGTCCCCAATTCCCGGCTCCAACAAACTTGGAACCCCCTTAATCTCGTGTTTAGATGAGTTATCAACGATGAATCAGAGACTCATCCATTCAATCATCAAAGAATATGGGATCAGTTATGAATGAACCCAAGTGAGCTGCCGATGAAACATAACCTATACGTTTTAACAATTTGTTAAATTTTGTCTTCAACACCCATTATAAACAAATATAAATCTTAGTTTAATTAAACATTTAAACACGACACTTGTCATTGCAACACAACTACTGTCACTTTAGCCTATTACATCAATTTAATTAACAAATACAACATTTATTCGCACAAATCCAACAATAGTCAATCTTTTACTAAAAAACAGATATAAATTTTTTTTATGTTCCTAAACCAATTAAAAAACTTTTTTCCAAACATCCTCCTCTAAACATAATTTTATAATATCCTGCCATGAATGAGGAAATTTCTTCATAAACATTTCTTAAAACACTCGACTACTGACTGACTGAATTAAATTATTGTTCAATAATTTAGCGGCTAATAAAACAAGTTTTTTTTTTAATTTTCTTTTAGCCGCAAATGACTTTTTTTTGTCTCGAAACCACAGCAACAGGCTGGTCTCCATACAGTAAGTCAATCGGTCAATAGTTTTTTTACATTTTTGCTTTGCCATAGACATGAAGCCATAAATACGGAATTATTGATTAAACGACTTATGTTGGTTTTTTTTTTTATTTGGTTGGTAAAATGAAAATATATGTTAGATACTTAAAGCTTTTGCTTAAAATACATGTTTTTTTTTGCTGAAATAAATTTTGAAAAAAAAAATCTTGAAATTCACCTTTAGTAACAACTTCCTTATTGAGCATGATTTTAAAAAGACAGCAGATGTGGAAAAAGATTAATTGTTTTCAAGAAAAGAAATTTCAGTTTTTTTTTATTTTGAGATTTACAGTAAATGGCGGGAAATTATACAAACAAAATAAACATTTATTAATGTTAAATGAAAAACTCATAAAATTAAAATTCAAATTAAGAGACAGGGATTGTCTCTCTAGCCGAAATCAATTGGACATAATGTCAGCCACTAAAAACATTCGAATAATTTAATAAAATTTTCACATTAAAATCACCTAGACTTTTTAAAAGCCTCATTATATATTTATGGCCACATTTATTGCATTCCATTTGTAATCGATTATTATGTGGTTTTTAGAAATTACATAAAGAAATATTTCAAGAAAGTTTGTTATACTTCCCTGTTAAGACTGGTTAAATGGGAAATTGAGATCTTAAATAGGTTTTTCTCCTAATTCTGTTTAAAAAATATTGTGTGTATGACTTAAAAATGCAGGATTTTTTTAAAGTTTTACTTATAATTTTTAAACATTTGTAGAATACAAATATATTCAAAGTATTGGCTACAGTTAGCTATGACCTTTTCTCATTTTTATGGCAACATATGGATTCCGAGCCAGAAAGAACTACTATTCATTTGAGACCAAGAACAAATCAAGCCGATTTCGGATATTCCGTTCCGAAATAAAGAGTATCTCAGAGAGAGCGTTCTGCATCGATCGAAAAAAAGTGGTAGGGCGGGTGAGGGAAAACTTCCCAAACACTCCATTCTAAAAATTTTGAACAGGTATTGCAACATGTGGTCGAGCATTGTCATGATTGAATGTTACGGTTTCAATGTTGCATTCGCTGTAGATTTCCTGTGATGTTCTGGTCAGATTTCAGCAGCTCATTATTGATATGACCCTTTCGCTCCCACCAAATACAGAGAATTACCTTAGCGTCATGGATATTAGGCTTTGGTGTGGATTCGACTGGTTGCTCAGGCTTCACATACGATCCCTTATGCTTCGGGTTATGGTAATGCATCCATTTTTCATCTCAAGTCATGATTCGGTGCAAAAATGATTTTCTTTTATAGCGTTCAAGCATCATTTCGTACATGCAAAATCGTCTTTCAAGGTCTCTCGAATGGTGCCCAATTTTCCCGTTTTTGTATGAATCATGTTGCTTGCAAACGTTTTGAAATTGCTGCTTGAGTAGCTACCAATGATTTGGCAAGCTCTTGTTGAGTTTTACAACAATCTTAATGAGTAATGTCACCAATTCTTGGTCTGCAAACTTTTTTGGCTGGCCTGGGCGATCTTTGGCAAAATCACAACTTTTGAACTAAACAAATCATCTCTTGTACTTTGAAACCAATGGAAAACATTCACCATACGCATTGGTGAGCAATCGGTGTGCTTCAGCGGGACTTTTTTTCAAACAGACCTACGATTGAACCTAATATTGAACTATATAGAGACCTAGGATTGAAGCTAAAATCTAACTACATAAAGGCTTACTATTGAAATTAAAATTGAAGTACACAAAGAACTACGAGGGAAGCTAAAAGACTTAAGACTGAAGCTAAAATTTAACTACATAAAGACCTATGATTGAATCTAAAAATCCTAAGACTGAAGCTAAATATAAAGACCTAAGACTGAAGCTAAAATTGAACTACATAAAGACCTACGATTGAAGCTAAAATTCAACTACCTAAAGACCTATGACTGAAGCTAAAAGACCTAAGACTGAAGCTAAAATTAAAGTATATACAGACCTATGATTGAAGCTAAAACTGAACTACATAAAGACCTATGATTGAAGCTAAAAGACCTAATACTGAAGCTAAAACAGAACTATATAAAAACCTATGATTGAAGCTAAAAGACCTAAGACTGAAACTAAAATTGAACTACATAAAGACCTATGATTGAAGCTAAAAGTCCTAAGAGTGAAGTTAAAATTGAACTATATAAAGACCTATGATTGAAGCTAAAATTAAACTATATAAAGACTTATGATTGAAGCTAAAAGTCATAAGACTGAAGCTAAAATTGAACTATATACACACCAATGATTGAAGCTGAAATTTAATTACATAAAGACCTATGATTGAAGCTAAAAGACCTAAGACTGAAGCTAAAATTGAACTATATAAAAACCTATGGTTGATGCTAGAAGACCTAAGACTGAAGCTAAATATAAATATAAAGACCTAAGACTGAAGCTAAAATTGAACTACATAAAGACCTACGATTGAAGCTAAAATTGAAATACATAAAACCTATTATTGAAGATAAAAGACCTAAGACAGAAGCTAAAATTGAACTATATAATGACCTATAATTGGAGCTAAAATTGAACTACATAAAGACCTATGATTGAAGCTAAAAGTCCTAAGACTGAAGCTAAAATTGAAATATATAAAGATCTATGATCGAAACTAAAATTGAACTACATAAAGACCTATGATTGAAGCTAAAAGACCTAAGACTGAAGCTAAATATAAAGACCTAAGACTGAAGCTAAAATTGAATTACATAAAGACATACGATTGAAGCTAAAATTGAAATACATAAAACCTATTATTGAAGATAAAAAACCTAAGACCTATGATTGAAGCTAAAAGACCTAAGACTGAAGTTATAATTGAACTACATTAACATCTATGATTGAAGCTAAAATTTAACTACATAAAGACCTGTGATTGAAGCTAAAAGACCTAAGACTGAAGCTAAAATTGAACTACATAAAGACCTACGATTGAAGCTAAAAGACCTAAGACTGAAGCTAAATATAAAAACCTAAGGCTGAAGCTAAAATTGAACTACATAAAGACCTATGATTAAAGCTAAAAGACCTAAGACTGTAGCTAAAATTGAACTACATACTGACATACGATTGAAGCTAAACTACCAATGACTGAAGCTAAATATAAAAACCTAAGACTGAAGCTAAAATTCAACTACATTAAGACCTATGATTGCAGCTAAAAGACCTAAGACTGAAGCTAACATTGAACTATATAAAGACATATGATTGAAGCTAAAATACCTAAGATTGAAGCTAAATATGAAGACCTAAGACTGAAGCTAAACTTAAACTACATAAAGACTTACGATTGAGGCTATAAAAATACCTATAATTGAAGTAAAACTTGAACCACATAAGGACCTACTACTGATGGTAAAGTTGAACTATATAAAGGTCTAGGATTGAAGCTAAAATTGAACTACATAAACCCCAACGATTGATACTAAAATTTATCTATATAAAGACCTATGATTGAAGCTAAAATTTAACTACATAAGGACCAACGCTTGATGCTAAAATCGAACTATAAAAAGACCTATGATTGAAGCTAAAATTTAACTACATAAGGACCAACGCTTGATGCTAAAATCGAACTATAAAAAGACCTATGATTGAAGCTAAAGTTGAACTACATAAAAGTCTAGAATTGAAGCTAAAACTGAACTACATAAATACTAAAGTCGAACTACTTAAAGACCTACGATTGAAACTAAAATTGAACTTTAAAAGGCCTATGATTAAAGCAAATGTTGAACTACATAAAGACCAACCATTGATGCTGAAATTGAAATAGAAATGAAGCTAAAATTGAAGTACATAAAGACTATGATTGAAGCTAACATTTAACTAAAAAGAGATATATGATTGAAGCTAAAAATTAACTACATAAAGACCAATGATTGAAGCTAAATTTAAAGTACATAAAGACCAATGATTGAAGCTAAAATTTAACTACATAAGCACCAAAGATTGGTGCTAAATTCGAACTATAAAAAGTCCTTACTATTGAAGTTAATATTGAAAGACCTACATTGGAAGCCACAATTGACTACATACACCCCTTCGCTTGGAGCTCAAACCTACAATTGAAGCTAATACTGAACTATATAAAGACCTAAAGTACAAAATATTGTCGATAAGTATGAGGAAGTCTCTCTTTTTCTTTAGACTGTTTATGTGGGTTTTGAAAAGCCATGTTAATTTTCCTTGTAAATCCGACTTAAATCCATTCTACTATCATCAATGGTTAATTGTTTTACCCCTCACATAACAATTAAAATTAACTTAATTTAACACTAATTTACTTTAAAAGCCACAACATAAGACCCCATTATTAAAATAACTTAAAAACACAAATTCGATTACAAAAACTGTATGTTTCTTAACTCTTTTGTTTTAAGCTAGACAAACTTAACAATATTGCTTAATACTGATTTTTCACAGTTTTTTTTTCTTCTGTGTTTTCCATTATTTATTTGGCAAATCATTCATCTATAAACATCTCCTCTCGAAATTGCCAACAAAATTCCCACCATATTTTAGCAAAATTAAAGTGACATTTTTCCATACGAAATAAAAAAAAAACAAAACACCAAATACGGTACATTATTATTGACCAAACTAAACAAAAATTACATAATTTTTATGTTAAATTAAAAAAAAAGAAAAAACAAAGCAAACCAATGTATAAAACTAAAACAAACAGCAGAAAATTTTAAACAAAAACCCCAGAAAATATAAAACAGAATCTATATTAAACAAAACACAAGGTTGTCGTCATTTAAATGGAGACTGCAGCTGCAGTTTAGGTCTTTTATGCTTTAAATGCTTGATTTTTCTGTGTGTGACCATTGTTTCTGCCTCATTTACCTAAAGCGACCACAAACTAAGCTGAGACCAGCGGTTTTTTTTTAAATGACATTTTATTTTCTTAATACAAATTTAAATAAAAATAATAAATTTAATAGTCTGAAACACAATATATGCTTTATTGAATCTTATGATTGGTTTTTTTTGGTTTTAATTCAAATTAAATATTATTAAGTGAATTGGGAAAACTAAACAGCAAATAGTTTTGTTAAACACTCTACTTTATTAAGAATAGATAAAAACTGCTTCATCAGATTTCCGGAATACATAATGCATATCGTCTCCATTTATATACAGTTAGTTTCAATTTGGACCAGATCTAGGCACATACACATACAATATATTTTGCGCTGCCAGGGCCGAACATAATCGGTAGACCTTTAAACAACATAATGGCAACGAAGCTTGATTTCATTTTCCTGACTTTGGATCGTCTCCAAACTACAAATCTCAAGTCTTAAGTCTTGAAAATTCACAACTTTTTAAATTCGTTTTTGCCTTTTTGTCCAGGTTTTCCGGTTAAATGCTCCTTAGTGGGACGTAGAAAGTTCAAGATTATTCAAGTTTTACAATCTGTACCAGCCCACTTTGAAACCAATGGAACACAATCACCATAAGCTTTGGTGAGCTTCAGCGGGACTTTTTTCAAACAGACCTACGATTGAACCTAATATTGAACTATATAAAGACCAAGGATTGAAGCTAAACTTGACCACATAAACCCTATGATTGAAGCTAAAATATAACTACATAAAGACCTATGATTGAAGCTAAAAGTCCTAAGACTGAAGCTAAAATTGAACTATATAAAGATCTATGATTGAAGCTAAAATTGAACTACATAAAGACCTATTATTGAAGCTAAAAGACCTAAGACTGAAGCTGAAAGACCTAAGACTGAAGCTAAAATTGAACTATGTAAAAACCTATGATTTATGCTAAAAGACCTAAGACTGAACCGAAATGTAAAGACCTAAGACTGAAGCTAAAATTGAAGTATATAAAGACCTATGATTGAAGCTAAAATTGAACTACATAAAAACCTATGATTGAAGCTAAAAGAACTAAGACTGAAGCTAAAACTGAACTATATAGAAACCTATGATTGAAGCTGAAAGACCTAAGACTGAAGCTAAAATTGAACTACATAAAGACCTATGATTGAAGCTAAAATTCCTAAGAGTGAAGCTAAAATTAAACTATATAAAGTCCTATGATTGAAGCTAAAATTAAACTATATAAAGACTTATGATTGAGGCTAAAATACCTATGACTGAAGCTAAAATTGAACTAACTATACAAACATCTATGATTGAAGCTAAAATTGAACTACATAAACACCTATGATTGAAGCCAAAAGACTTAAGACTGAAGCTAAAATTGAACTATATAAAAACCTATGATTGATGCTAGAAGACCTAAGACTGAACCGAAATGTAAACACCTAAGACTGAAGCTAAAATTTAACTACATAAAGACCTACGATTGAAGCTAAAATTGAACTACATAAAGACCTATGATTGAAACTAAAAGACCTAAGACTGAGACTAAAATTGAACTATATAAAACCTTATGATTGAAGCTAAAAGACCCAAGACTGAAGCTAAATATAAATACCTAAGACTGAAGCTAAAATTGAGCTACATAAAGACCTACGATTGAAACTAAAATTTAACTATAAACAGCCCTATGATTGAAGCTAAAATTGAACTACATAAACCCCTACAATTGATACTAAAATTGATCTATAAAAAGACCTATGATACATAGAGACCTACGATTGAAGCTAAAATTTAACTAGCTTCAATCGTAATATATTTTGCGCTGCTTAGAAGTCAATCGTAATATATTTTGCGCTGCAAGAAGTGGAATCGTCTCCAAACTACAAATCTCAACTTAAGTCTTGATAATTCACAACTTTTTAAATTCATTTCTGGCTTTTTGTCCAGGTTTTCTGATTAAATGCTCCTTAGTGGGACGTAGAAAGTTCAATATTATTCAAGTTTTACAATCTGTACAAGCCCACAGTGGTTTAAAACTTTTTTTTTTGGAAATAATTCGTTATCTTGGGAACTATTGGATATATTGTTATGAAATTTTACATGGTTTGAACTGAGGTGTTTCCAAGCTGATTTGCGTCTGTACAGCTTCCTAGCGCTACTGGGGGCAAGTACGTAGACCCTCAAATTTGGTCACCCCTGGTCTCAATTTTTTTTTAAAATCGCCAAAAATCCATTTATGATCCGAATGAGCTGAAATTTTAAAAATAAATTTCGAACCTCCGTAGGCCCGCCATACCTAAAAAACCATAAAAGGATCGAGCAAATTTAAAAAAAGTAAATCAATAAACCTGAATATCTCTTCAACTAATAGAGATAACCTACACTTGTAAGTGTAGATCTTCTCAAGGACCATTTATATCCACAATTTCAGCTCATTCGGATCATAAATGGATTTTTGTCGATTTTTTTAAAAAATTTGAGACCCGAGGTGACCAACTTTGAGGGGCTATGTACTTACCTCCATTAGCTTTAGGAAGCTTAACAAAAGCAAATCAACTCGAAAACACCTCAGCTCAATCCATGTGAAATTTCGTAACAATATCTCCAATAGTTCCCAAGATAATGAATTATTTCCAAAAAAAAGTTTTTAAACCACTGTGCAGCCTAAATCTACCATTTCATTCGATTGGCGACAAATTCGGTTGTGAACCCGAATCTGTTTTATCTGTGTTTAGTTAAAAAATCACACTTATCATAACCATATTACGCATTATATCTTTGATGACAAAGTAGCTCAATTAATTATTTGTTTAAACAAAATGCATTCAAATTGATATTAGATGCGGAATATTTATTATGTTTTTTTTAAGATTTTGTTAAGATGACTGTTATAAAAAAAATTAATATAAAATATTTAAATGATTTTTTATGATCTTATTCATTAAAAAACACAATATTAATAAACAACAGCTTTCAATTTATTTATAAATTATGACCTAATTTGATTACACATTAGTTAAGATTAGTTTGTTTGATTTTTTTAATTTTTCCTCCAAAAACTAAACTTTTTATTTGAATTTAGGTGTAATTAACATGCAAGGTCAAGGCGTTACTTGGTTTTTTCTTGTTTTTTTTTATTTTAATTTAAAAGTATTTAAAATTTAAGTAGCAGTTTTCTTAAATGTTTATTATTATATTTTTAAATAAAGTTGTTTTGAACACAGCCTGTCTATCTGCCCTACATGACGTTAATTTTTAGTTTTTACTTGTAAAGATTAACAGTTTTTTTCTTAATGTTTTTCAGTTGTTTTAATGATTATTTATGGTTAAATGAAATTAACAAATATTTGGTAAAAACAAATCAATGGAAATCTTTAAAAGTGCGTTTACTTGCTAATTAAGTGTTTAAAGGTCTTAAAATGTTTACAACTTAATGAGTCATTTGGTTTGTAAATTAATGAATGAAGTTATCATAAAAATTAATTAAGGAATTTAGCTAACACAACATAAAAAAAACTTGTAATTGCTAACAATTCAACAAAATTTACAAAATCAACTTAAACTTTGATGTAATAAAATTGTTTTTTAATTTAAAGGTGGCATAAATGCATTTAAAAAATTTTATTTAAGTCTTTAAAAGGTGAATGTGATAGATTTGAAAATGTTAATATGTTTCAAATTAGACAGGTCTAGATACCATTAGTTTTGTATTAAATTTGTTCCTGTTGATTTTAATCGTTCATTAGTTAGTGTAAATCACTCTAACTTATAAAATACTTATCAAAACTTCATAAACCTTATTTTGAATGTTTACTAATTGTCCTAAGTAGTTTGCTATTGAATTTTACAAAAATCGCTTCAGTTCAAAAAAAGTTATGAAGCAAAATGTGAGACCACCAAGAACAAATTTAATATTTTACACATTTCATTAAAACATTAATAGTGCAAACTGTTATTTAAGATACTAATAATGTTGAATTCAACATTAAGAGTGTTTATAGCTCCAATATTGTGAAATATTAAATAAAATATTAATTTATTCCAAGGTGGTCTGCCATTTTGGTGCATAACTTTTTTTCTAATAAATCAATTTGGCTGAATTTCAATAACAAAGAAACTAGTACAATTCTTAATATGCTCAATAAATCTCATTGATTTTGTATTGGTATTTTACACGACAGTATGATTTACACACACAAGATCTAGCATGTACATCCCAGCAGTTCTAGGAGACTGTCCAGAGGCTTTACCCATCATTTAGGCTACGTAACTAGTTATTATAGCCTACACCACCATAGTGGGGAAGGTATAATGCGTTTGTGCAGATGTTTGTAACGTCCAAAGATGTCCGTCCTTCTGGCTGTCCATGTAAACCTTGTGCGCAGAGTACAGGTCGCAATTTTGAAGATATTTCGATCAAATTCGGTACATATTATATTTTCGGCCCAAGCACCAAGTCTGTTGAAACTGGCTGAAATCGGTCCATTATTTTACCTAGCCCCCATACAAATGTCCTTCCGAAATTGGACTTTATCGGTCATAAATGTTTAATTTATATATTTATATCCACAAAGTCCGCTCCAAATAAGTTTTATATATACAAAATTGATGTCACCAAATTTTGTTACGATCGGTCCATAATTAGTCATAGCTCCCATATTGACCCGCTTCCGAAAATCATTTTAACGTGCATAATCGCTTAAAAATGTTGGTATACACAAAAAAATTCAACATAGTTAACTTAAATAAAGACATAAATCACACGACCTAATCTCATGGTAATCGGTCTATAATTGGTCATAGCTCCCATATAAGGCCCACTTCCGAAAATCACTCAAAAATATAAATTATTGAAATTTTAAAAGAAAAATGTTTTTTCTCTTTTACTTAGTGTAGGGTATTATATGGTAGGGCTTGACCGACCATACTTTCTTACTTGTTTTAATACGTTTATGTTGTATGCAATTTTTCCTTTAGGATTACAATGAGACTGTCTGAGAGACCTGTCTTTTGCCCAAAGTCATGCACTTTTTTTATGGGCCCCCAAAAATTTGCAGCCTTGGTGTAATTTTTGCAAAAAAGTCATTATTTTCTCAGGCTAATATCTTGGAAAAAGTTCGGAATTTGTAGCCCCTGTCATAAAGAACAAACATTGTGAAGATATAAAATCAAAAAAACTTTATCTTCAAGATCAAAATCGCAAAAAACTTAAAAAAAATCGATTTTTTTACCTTTTTTCCACTGTTCAGGTCCATAGGTATCAAACCGTTCAAAATTCAAAAAAACAATCAACTACAAAAATGTACCTAAGATCTCAATAAACAACTTTCTAGAATAAATGAACTTCCTAGGAATGAGTCTTAACACCGTTTAGGTAGGTCAATATAAGTTAGTAAGAAAAACCTAAAGAAATTAAGTATTTTGGGCCATAAACTAAAGCATACTTTTAGGCAGCTTAAAAAAAAATTTCTAAATTTATTTCGAATTGCTTAAGGTTTTTTGCGATTTTGATCTTGAAGATGAAGTTTTTTTGATTTTATATGTTCACAATTTTTGTTCTTTATGACATGAGCTACAATTATGCCTCAGAGAGTAAATCAAAATTCCGAACTGTTTGCAAGATATGAGCCTTAGAAAATTATCACTTTTTTGCAAAAATTACAACGAGGCCCCAAATCTTTGGGGGCCCATAAAAAAAGAAAGCATGGCTTTGGTCTTTTATCACGTGGTGGTGTCCCTATATGGTTATTTTTTTTGTGTTGCACTGTGTAATGCATTTACCTTTACAAAACTGTAATCGCCCAATTGCTTAATTTTGGAAATTTTGTTGCTTAACTGGTTTCTGAATATACTGAAGCAAAAATAAAATAAACTGTAGGAGAATTATATCAACACAATTTGTACAAAAGCTGTTTTTACGAATTTTTCATAAAACGTTTAAATTGACTACATTCTACATTACTTGGAGACAATTAAGTGACAATTGGCTTTATGCTAGATTACCGGGGATGAATAGAGTAACCAAGTGACTCTACACTGCAAAGAGCACATTTGTGTCAAATAACAAAAAAATATATCAATTGGAGCTAGCCAAGTGATCAGAAATTAGTGACAATTAATGTCTATAAGGGAGACTTTTACTATTTGCTTAACTGCTGGGATACTTCGTGAAGTTTTAAATAAATATTTCTAAGCAACAACAATTTTGTATATAAAAAATATTAAAATTAAAATACTCAAGTATAAATAACAGAAATTTTCTAGAAAAATAGAAAATATAAAACGAAAGGTTTTATTTTCAAACAGGAAGCTAATATGATACTCTCTTTATTAAAGCATACAAGATCTGTTTCCACAGCTTAAACACATAAATTGCACACTTTGATGATTTAATGTTATTTCAATAATTTTCTTTATTTTTTCATTACTTCTATTTAAAAATCCAGTTGCTGTTTAAACACATAGCAGTTATTTAAAATATTTATTGTCATTTAATTGTCAATAAAATATTTTTCATTTCTCCCAGTTTTTTTTTTCTCAATATTAATGTGATTTTTCTATGGTTTTGTGTTATTTTTTTCAGGTAATTTGTTAGAAAACTCTATATTTGCCTTTTGGCTAAATAATTACAATTACAATTCCATATAATTGCTGAATGAAGAAAAATTTTGATTTAACAAAAATAGCAACAACGCGTGATTACATAGAAAATTGCGTAAACTTTAAGTAATTTATAAAATAAAATATTAAGAAAAAAAAACTCCAATAATATAAACTTAAAATGTTTAAAACATTTTCTGTTAATAATTTTCAAATATTTGGTAATAAACTAAAAAATTAAAAACGAAATTAATTGAATAAGTGGTCTACATATTTAATAAATTAATGAGAAAATGTATGGAATAATAGATAATTATTAGCAGCACTCAAGCAGAAACTTAAATAAAATTAGATTTTATATAAAACATTATTTGAAAATGTTTCTCTCAAGAAAAAACATTTTTCAATTAATTTAAATTTTTCTTAAACAAAGCCTAATTTTATATAAATGAAATTGTTCAAATTCAAAAATTTTCAAATAGATTTTTTGAAAGCCAACTAATTAAGATATAAATTTTAAAATATTTCAAAATTAAGTTTTAAAAAATTGTTTCAATTCAAATTAGGTCAAACTTTTTGTTTAAACTAATTTATCATTATTTGTTTTGTTTTCATTATGTTTACCTAATTCAACTATTTATTCACAAAAAATGTAAAAGTATTTATGTACTTTTTTTATTTTAATGCTGTATTTCTTAACTTGTAATTAACTAAACGTTTTATTTTATAATTTTAATGTTTTTCACTTAAATTAGCTAGTGTTATTTTAAGTTTATAAATACTTTCAATAAATCACAAATTGATAGACAATTTGTCAACGTTTTTCCTCAAATCATGTGATTTATTAATTATTTTTTCATAAATTAAATGAGTGTTTGAAATACTGTGACAAATTGTTGAAACAAAGAAGTGATAAAAACAAGTAAGAGAGCTATATTCAGCTGTGCCAAATCCTCACCAAAGTATACTTTATGATAGATTGCAAATATTAAAAAAATTTAATGAAAAAATTTTATAATAAAAAATAACTCAGATATCCATATTAGTATTCCAGATATATATAACAAATTGATCAAAAATCGAGGTAGTTTTTTCCATATATCTGAGCCATTTGTTGGTCGATTTTCTCGAGTTTAAATAGCAACCAAACCGATACTATAGCTGATATATTGATGTATGAATCATGTATCGATAACTTTTGTATAGAACAGTAAAGTTATCGATAACTTTTCTATAGAACAGTAAAGTTATCGATAACTTTTCTATAGAACAGTAAAGTTATCGATAACTTTTCTATAGAACAGTAAAGTTATCGATAACTTTTCTATAGAACAGTAAAGTTATCGATAACTTTTCTATAGAACAGTAAAGTTATCGATAACTTTTCTATAGAACAGTAAAGTTATCGATAACTTTTCTATAGAACAGTAAAGTTATCGATAACTTTTCTATAGAACAGTAAAGTTATCGATAACTTTTCTCTAGAACAGTAAAGTTATCGATAACTTTTCTCTAGAACAGTAAAGTTATCGATAACTTTTCTCTAGAACAGTAAAGTTATCGATAACTTTTCTATAGAACAGTAAAGTTATCGATAACTTTTCTATAGAACAGTAAAGTTATCGATAACTTTTCTATAGAACAGTAAAGTTATCGATAACTTTTCTATAGAACAGTAAAGTTATCGATAACTTTTCTATAGAACAGTAAAGTTATCGATAACTTTTCTATAGAAAAGTAAAGTTATCGATAACTTTTCTATAGAAAAGTAAAGTTATCGATAACTTTTCTATAGAAAAGTAATGTTATCGATAACTTTTCTATAGAAAAGTAATGTTATCGATAACTTTTCTATAGAAAAGTAAAGTTATCGATAACTTTTCTATAGAAAAGTAAAGTTATCGATAACTTTTCTATAGAAAAGTAAAGTTATCGATAACTTTTCTATAGAAAAGTAAAGTTATCGATAACTTTTCTATAGAAAAGTAAAGTTATCGATAACTTTTCTATAGAAAAGTAAAGTTATCGATAACTTTTCTATAGAAAAGTAAAGTTATCGATAACTTTTCTATAGAAAAGTAAAGTTATCGATAACTTTTCTATAGAAAAGTAAAGTTATCGATAACTTTTCTATAGAAAAGTAAAGTTATCGATAACTTTTCTATAGAAAAGTAAAGTTATCGATAACTTTTCTATAGAAAAGTAAAGTTATCGATAACTTTTCTATAGAAAAGTAAAGTTATCGATAACTTTTCTATAGAAAAGTAAAGTTATCGATAACTTTTCTATAGAAAAGTAAAGTTATCGATAACTTTTCTATAGAAAAGTAAAGTTATCGATAACTTTTCTATAGAAAAGTAAAGTTATCGATAACTTTTCTATAGAAAAGTAAAGTTATCGATAACTTTTCTATAGAAAAGTAAAGTTATCGATAACTTTTCTATAGAAAAGTAAAGTTATCGATAACTTTTCTATAGAAAAGTAAAGTTATCGATAACTTTTCTATAGAAAAGTAAAGTTATCGATAACTTTTCTATAGAAAAGTAAAGTTATCGATAACTTTTCTATAGAAAAGTAAAGTTATCGATAACTTTTCTTTAGAAAAGTAAAGTTATCGATAACTTTTCTTTAGAAAAGCAAATATTCTAAAATTTTCAAAAAATTTCGCTACAACCTTAGTATCACTGTAAAGTTTTGCTTTTTAAAAAAAAAACAAAAAAGGGCAATAAAAGTGCAAAAAAATGCAACATTTTGTAGAGTAAAATAAGCATAATTTGAAAAACAAGTTTTATGTTTTTTATTTTAAAACCCATATCCAAGTAATATAGGATTACAGCCTTCGCATTACTATAATAAAGTCTTATGTGCTGTTTTTCTATAACGAATGATTGTTTTGAGTGGACGTTTTACATGTAATTTGTTTTTGTTACAATAACAAAACACATGTTAAATTTTCACTCAAAGTACTCTTTCGCTATAGAAAAACTGCACATTAATAAAAAGTTGGTTCAAATAATAACATAAATTGTGCCAAACTGTAGTGCAACATTTTTATTTACCATTTGTATTTATCTTATCTATTATCTATTACAATTTTATTAATGTTATCCTTTTTTTAACGGAAAATGTTACAAAAAGGGACAGTTGGCAAAAAGGGCAACATTTTTTGCAACAAAAAATTCTAGTTTTGAAAAATTTGTTTTAAAAACCCATTTCCAATTAAAGCATAGTTTACAACAACTTTTACTACCGCCTTCGCATCACTGTAAAGTCTTAATGAAATATTGTTTCACATGTTAATAAAACAGTAAATTTTGCAAAACTATAGTTTTGTTTTCTTTACAATAAATTTGTTTTTCAACTCCTGCATTTATTAACAAATTTAAATATAAAAAGATATTAGAAAAAGGTATAAATGGAAAATTGATTTAATTAAACTTTTTATATTTCAGCAACAAAAGTTTTTGTTTAACATTAGACATTTTAGTTTAAAGTAAACAAATTATTAATATAAATATAAGCGAAGACATGAAATGTGAAGACTGACTAAGTTAAAGTTTCAAATTAAATAGATGAAGTAAATTTTAGTGTTAATGATTAATCGAGTTTTTTTAAAAGCTAAAAAACAAACATAAAAGATCAAAAATGATAGATAGATAAAAGATACAAAAGAATTTCATATATTTTCAATAGAAAATAGCCTAAATTATTAATTTTTTATATTTATTTTTAATATTTCTAGCTAATTAAACGATTAATTGCCACTTCTATTAACCGATTTAACAATTAATCGCTTCAATTTCTAAAACACTTTTTCTCAAATCATACTGCTGAGTGTTCAATATTAAATAAATCAGAAAAAAAACTTAACACAACTCTATTGAGGCATTTAAGCTAATAATAACATGCAACAGATTAAGTAAGTAAAAGTATTGCAACATTTGCGAAGGCAAAAAAAGCAAAACCGAGGTGAAAAAATTTTAACTGCCTGCCTCAATTCAATTCATATGAATGCAAAATACCAGTAATTGTAAAGCTAAAAAAACAAACTAATAAATAAAATAAACTAGTTTTATTTAATTTTTTTTTACAATTTAATCGAAAGAAGAAAGAAATATAAAATCAAAAACTAAGAAAATAAAAACTTCCTCATTGTTATATACATATGTAGATGTTTGTTGGGGTATAACATTTAAGAAAATCTGTGGAAATTTGTTAGATGAAAATTTATTGAACAAAATAATTTTGTTATAATTAAACCTTATGTGGAGTTCAAAAAATGGCACTTCATGACACACAAAAAACGCTGGATATTTTGCAACCAACCAACAAACAAATTAAGAAATTTGTAAGATACAAAAAAAAGCAAACAAACATTGTTTAAAACAAAAGACTTTTACGACACAATCTCAGTTCAATAAATTATAAAAAAAAATGTTGAAAATTTTGTCATGATTTTTATTTAGTAGGAAATAATAGCGCTTTATTATGAAATAGATCTAATTGTTCAATAAATGTTTAAAGCAAACAAATATTTCAATACTGTATTTTCTTCTTTAAAGAAAAAGTGGTTTATGAAACTATTTATAGGTGATTAATTATAGCAAATTGTCAATTAAACCAAACACTTAAACAATCATTTTAATAAACATCAAACAATTAAATAATCATTACAAATTTTCCACAATAAATTGAAAACTGTCGGAATGAACTAAACAAACAAACATTTAACTTTACGCGATAACTTTTTTATAGACAACAAGTGTTATCTATAACTTTTGAATATAAATTTAATCTGTCGATAAATTTTTATAGAACTTTAAAGTTATCGATAAATTTTAAATAGAAATTTAAGTTTATTAATAACTTTTCAATAGAAAGCTGAAGTTATCGATAACTTTTGTATGGAGAAATAATGTGAAATAAAAAAGTAAAGTTATCGATAACTTTTCTATGGAAAAGTAAAGTTATCGATAACTTTTCTATGGAAAAGTAAAGTTATCGATAACTTTTCTATGGAAAAGTAAAGTTATCGATAACTTTTCTATGGAAAAGTAAAGTTATCGATAACTTTTCTATGGAAAAGTAAAGTTATCGATAAGTTTTCTATGGAAAAGTAAAGTTATCGATAAGTTTTCTATGGAAAAGTAAAGTTATCGATAACTTTTCTATGGAAAAGTAAAGTTATCGATAACTTTTCTATGAAAAAGTAAAGTTATCGATAACTTTTCTATGGAAAAGTAAAGTTATCGATAACTTTTCTATGGAGAACTAAAGTTATCGATAAGTTTTCTATGGAAAAGTAAAGTTATCGATAAGTTTTCTATGGAAAAGTAAAGTTATCGATAAGTTTTCTATGGAAAAGTAAAGTTATCGATGAGTTTTCTATGGAAAAGTAAAGTTATCGATAACTTTTCTATGGAAAAGTAAAGTTATCGATAACTTTTCTATGGAAAAGTAAAGTTATCGATAACTTTTCTATTGAAAAGTAAAGTTATCGATAACTTTTCTATGGAAAAGTAAAGTTATCGATAAAATAAAATTGTTTTCTTCAAAATGATAAATTTTTTTTTTTTAAATTTATTAGTGAAAAAAATTTATTTGATGAAAAAAAAATTCCGGTTAAGAAATATGTTTCCCGATTTTGACCCATTGTAGGTCCAATTGACTATAGACTTATATACATCGTTGCAAAGGACTTTGAAATATCTATCATTAGATATCCATATTGTCTATATGGATAACTTAGTAATCCAGATATAGATAAAAAATGGGCGTTATATCTCAGCCATTTGTGGGCCTGTTTTATCGATTTTAAATAACAACCGAGGCGGAAGAATTCCCGATATATTGGTGTATCAATCAAGTTTTTAAGTTATTTAAGGGCTACGGAAAATTGTTCACCAAAGCTTATGAATTTTTTCCATCGGTTTCTAAATACAAGCAATGGTTTGTGGAATTCAGAAGTTGTGATTTTGACAAATATCGCCCATTCCAGCCAAAACGATATTTGATTTTGACGACCATGAATTGAAGGCATTTCTCCATTAATATTGTTGTCATATAAAACAAGAGGTTGCAAAATTATTGGAGCTACTCAAGCAGCAATTTCAAATATTTTGCGAGAAATTGGCTACCAAACGAATTGAAGCCGAGGGACCTTGAAAGACGATTTTGCATGTTCAAAATGTTGCTTGAATGCTCAAAAAGAAAATAATTTTTGTACCGAATCATTACTAGAAATGAAAAATGGATCCATTACGATAACCTGAAGCAAAAGAGATCGTATGTGAAGCTCGGCCAAATACCTGAATCCACACCAAAGCCAAATATCCATGGCGCAGATAATTCTATCTATCATGAGCTGCTGAAGTCTCACCAGACCATCACAGGGAAAATTTTTCCTTAAAATTTTGAAAACTTTACTTCAATTGTGGATCTTTTCATCGATCGTGGATCTTTTTATGTTCAAAATTTTACTTCAATCGTGGATCTTTTTATATTCAAAATTTTACTTCAATCGTGGATATTTTTATATTCAAAATTTTACTTAAAAATTTGAAAACTTTACTTCAATCGTGGATATTTTTATGTTCAAAATTTTACTTCAATCGTGGATCTTTTTATATTCAAAATTTTACTTCAATCGTGGATATTTTTATATTCAACATTTTACTTAAAAATTTTAAAACTTTACTTCAATCGTGGATATTTTTATATTAAAAATTTTTCAACAATCGTAGATCTTTTTATATTCAAAATTTTACTTCAATCGTGGATCTTTTTATATTAAAATTTTACTTCAAAATTTATATCTTTTTATATTAAAAATTTTACTTTAATCGTGGATCTTTTTATATTAAAAATTTTACTTTAATCGTGGATCTTTATATATCCAAAATTTTCAAAATTTTACTTCAAACGTGGATCCTTTTACATTCAAAATTTTACTTTAATCGTGGATCTTTATATATTCAAAATTTTCAAAATTTCACTTCAAACGTGGATCCTTTTACATTCAAAATTTTACTTCAAAATTTTTATATTTAAGATTTTCAAAATTTTACTTCAATCGTGGATCCTTTTACATTCAAAATTTTTAAAATTTTACTTCAATCGTGGATCTTTTTATATTAAAAATTTTACTTCAATCGTGGATATTTTTATATTCAAAATTTTACTTCAATCGTGGATCTTTTTATATTCAAAATGTTATTTCAATCGTTGATCTTTTTATATTAAAAATTTTACTTCAATCGTGGATCCTTTTACATTCAAAATTTTCAAAATTTTACTTCAATCGCGGATCTTTTTATATTAAAAATTTTACTTCAATCGTGGATCTTTTTATATTCAAAATTTTACTTCAATCGTGGATCTTTTTATATTCAAAATTTTACTTCAATCGTGGATCTTTTTATATTAAAATTTTACTTCAATCGTGGATCTTTTTGTATTAAAATTTTACTTCAAAATTTATATCTTTTTATATTAAAAATTTTACTAATCGTGGATCTTTTTATATTCAAAATTTTACTTTAATCGTGGATCTTTATATATTCAAAATTTTACTTCAAACGTGGATCCTTTTACATTCAAAATTTTACATCAAAATTTTTTTATTCAAAATTTTCAAAATTTTACTTCAATCGTGGATCCTTTTACATTCAAAATTTTACTTCAGAATGTTCAAAATTTTACTTCGATCGTGGATCTTTTTATATTCAAAATTTTACTTCAATCGTGGATCTTTTTATATTAAAAATTGTTCATCAATCGTGGTTCATTTTATATTCAAAATTTTACTTCAATCGTGGTTCATTTTATATTCAATATTTTATTTCAATCGTGGATCTCTTTATATGAAAAATTTTTCATCAATCGTGGATCTTTTTCTATTCAAAATTTTACTTCAATCGTGGATCGTGAGCCAAAAAATCCTAAATTTAATCTCTAATTTGTGTAAAACTTAATAATAACCTTGAGTTTGTAATTAATCTTTACATACTTGGCCAAATCCTAAACATAATTTAGCAACAATAACAATTTTTTATTGTATTTAATTTAATAAACAAATTCCATACATTTAACCATTTATTAACAACAATATGGAAATTATTTAACAGCATTTAATATGAAATTTTGTTAATGGTCATTGTAAAATACAATAATTATTGTGTTTATTATGTTTGTAATGTTTTATAGTGTATTGTTTGTTACAAACAAACTAAAACGAAACAATAGTTTTTTGGTTTTTTGTATTTGTTTCAATTTCAATTTAATAAACATTGAATATGACAGCAGATTTTGCAACATAAATCTACATGTCAGTTGCGGTAGTTTGTTATTGAAGGTATGAATGAGTATGAGTTTGAGTATGTCAGCAAAGCTGTCTGTCAGTTTGCCTCTTTGTATGTCAGTTTGTCATATATTTATATTGTCATTATTATGGATCGTCTGTCTTATTGCCCCTGTACAATAATATCCAGATATTACTTAATGTAAGGCATATCATATTTTCATTTTATTACCAGTTTTGTTTGATTTAGTTTAAGCCAACTGATGTACAAATATGATTGTAGCTAACTTTGAATTTGTGTGTTATTTTTTCTTTCTTTAATTTTTTTTTTGGCTATGGTTGACAAGTTAATGGTCTTTATGGTTTTTCTAAACTGTAGAGCAGTGTGTGTTGTTGTTTTTTATCTAGATGAAGACAAGTCAATGTTTGTGCACTGAAGCACATCTGCCAAATTAAAGTCGGCAAAGAATGAATGAATGAATTACGTAGTGGCATTAATACTAATTGATTTTGAATAATTTCATATACTGGTTGCGAGTGTTAAAAAGTATTGCAAAAAATATATAAAAAAAAATTCATATATTTTGTAATTTTGTTTTAATTTGAATGAAATTAAATATAAAATTTTGTATTATGTGTAACAAAATTTTATTTCTTTTGATTTATTACATTTATGTGTAACGAATATTAAGCTTTTTTAAGCAGTAAATAAATTTACTGCTATGTTTTTTTTGGATATATAACTAAGGATTTAAAAAATTGTTGTTATTGAATATATTGAATTTTGCAGCTAAAGAATGAAACAAATCTTTGTTTTATTAGAAATAAATGTGAAGTATATTGAACTCTATTGTTTGTAACTCTATTTAGTTAATTATTAAATCTCAATTTACTCTAACCAATAGGGCGGTCCTTATTTTGCAATTTCTGGGTTTTCTATGCTCCCAAAACTTTACATCAACCGAGGATCGTTTAATACTCAAAATTATATATCAATCGTGATTGTTTTTATACTCAAAATTAGTAGTGGCTCGTTGATCTATTTTTACTCAAAGTTTTACATCGATCATGTATCTTTTTATATGTAAAATTTTACATTAATCGTGGATCGTTTTATACTCAACATATTACATCGATCATGGATCTTTTCATACCAAAAATTTGGCATCGATCGTGGATCTTTTTATACTTAACATTTTACATGGATCTTGGATCTTTTTTTACTAAAAATTTTACATCGATAGTGGATCTTTTTATACTAGAAATTTTGCATCGATCGTGAATCCTTTTATTCTCAAAATTTTACATCAATCTTTTTATACTCAAAATTGACATCGATCGTCGATCTATTTATACTCCAAATTTTGCATCGATCGTGGATCCTTTTATTCTCAAATTTTTACTTCAATCGTGGATTTTTTCTACTCAAAATTGACATCGTGGATCTTTGTATACTTTACATTTTACATAGATCGCGGATCTTTTTATACTCAACATTTTATATTAATCGTGGATCTTTTTATACTAAAAATTTTACTTCGATCGTGGATCTTTTTATGTTCAAAATTTTGCATCGATCGTAGACCATTTTATACTCAAAATTTTGCATCGATCGTGGATCTTTTTATACTCAAAATTTTGCATCGATCGTGGATCTCTTTATACTTATCCTTTTAGATTGATCGCACATCTTTTTATACTCAAAATTTTGAATCGATCGTGAATCCTTTTATTCTCAAAATTTTACATCAATCGTGGATCTTTTATACTTAAAATTGACATCGATCGTGGATCTTTTTATACTCTACATTTTACATAGATCGCGGATCTTTTTATACTCAACATTTTACATCAATCGTTGATCTTTTTATACTAAAAATTTTACTTCGATCGTGGATCTTTTTATATTCAAAATTTTGCATCGATCGTTGATCTTTTTATACTCAAAATTTTGCATCGATCGTGAATCTTTTTATACTCAAAATTTTGAATAGATCGTATATCATTTTATACTCAAAATTTTGCATTGATCGTGGATCTTTTTATACTCAAAATTTTACATCGGTCATGGATAATATCCGATTTTGCTCAAATTTTTTTTGCAAGAATTTTGGACATTGTGATCATCCAAATTCCAAATAAACTAAACATATTTATTGACAAACACACAAACACAAACATTTCTCTCACCTACACACGTTCGCAGCCTAAATCTTTTGTTTTAGCCTCTAGTTTTACAAACAAAAATACATTAAAACAATGGGAAATATGTATTTCATTAGATTGCATTACATTTCCTTAACTTGCAACTGTATCATTTAACTAACATCAGTGATGCTGAAATTTCCTCTTAATATTCATTTCAGTTGACAACCTGAAGTTATTGTTTAAAATATTTATACCCACAGTCACAGCAAACAATTTAAGGATCAAATTATATGACGTGTGTGTTATCTGGGTTTTAAATAAATTTCCTTATACGGCTCTTTGTTACAGATGTATTAAATAGTTTTCCTACTAGGTTACTGGCTGGCCTATTAAAGTAAATTTAAAAAAAACTTTAAATGAAAAGGAAAAGGAAAAAAGTCATAAAATTACTTTTTAAATATAAGAAAAGCCAGCAAGAGTCTAGTGACCAATATTTAAGATATAGTGCAAGTTACATATGTACAAAGAGTATAAAAATAGTTTATGGTTTATTTATTTCTTGCATATAATAAACGCTGCTTAGTATAACACAATAACATACATAATCAACAGCAACCATATGGATGGATATATTGGATTGGTTTGCCTTTCACAGCACAGCAGCAACAGCAGCAACAGCAGCAGCATTAGTAGCAAATGAAACCTCAATAACAGCAACAAAAAAACCTGACGAAGAAGTGGTGGTTACATTTTTTTTCTTTTTGTTTTCGTTGCTAAACTTAAGAAAGTGCAATGAACGTTTACTCTTACGTATGTTTCTTTATTTTTATTTTTTTTCTACTTTTTTTGCTGCTTCTTTTAAATAGCAAAACCACATTTGTTTGTAAATATGTATGTACCGAGTTGTTGTTAATTTTTTTATATTTTGTTTATATGAAAATTGTATTTGATTATTGTACAATAGTTACAGCCAAGTGTACACTAGTGTGTAGCATAGTGTAGTGTAATGTAATGAAATGTATGAGTGAGTGAGTGTTAGACTGACTAGTATGTGAACCATAACGAGACGTTACCAACAACTTCAATATTGTACGTACACGAAAATTTCTTCATAAACAATAGTATCAAACATATTAGTACTAATAGTTACTATACATATAATATTAGTACTTGTAGGAATATGTCTGACGACTTCTACTTAATATTTCTATAGCTATTTTCTTCACCACTATTTTTGTTTTTGTTGTTGTTGTTGTTGTATTACAAACTTTTCATTTCAATGCAACTTGTAAAAAAAAATATGTTATGGCATGGTTAAGAAAACAAACATTAGCAGTTTGTTTGCGTCTTTTTTTCTGTTTTTGCGTGTTATATTGTGATTGTTTGCACTGTGGGTCAAAGATTCTTTTCGTATTTGCTTGTAGTTTAAAATGACCTAAGAACTTTTACTTTTATTTTATAAAAACTAATCAAATTTAAGATGATAAAATTAAAGGGACAAAAGCATCATAAACTATCAACAGTATTTTACCCACCATTTAAAAAAAACTAAAACTACGAAAAAAAAGCTTTTTAATGAAAAAGAAATTTTTTTATGAAAAACCATTTTTTCTATAAAAAAAAACTTTTTCTATGAAAAAAAAATTTTTTTACGAAAAATATTTTTTTTATGAAAAAAATATTTATTTTATGTAACAAATATTTTTTTTATGAAAAAAACTTTTTCTATTAAAAAATCATTTGTTCTATGAAAAAAACACTTACGAAAAAACATTTTTCTATGAAAAAAAAAACTTTTTCATGAAAAAAAATTTTTTATAAAAAATTTTTTTTTGAAAAAGCTTTTCTATGAAAACATTTTTTCTATTAAAAACATTTTTCTATGAAAAACACATACTTTCTATGAAAAAACATTTTTCTATATCTAACGATGTGAAATGTTGAATATAAAAAGATCCACGATCGATGTAAAATTTAGAGTATAACATGATCCACGATTAATGTAAAATTTTGAAAATACAGTATAAAAAGTATAAAAACATATACAATTAATGTAAAATTGTGAGTATAAAAAGAACCACGATCGATATAAAATTTTGAGTATTAAAAGATCCGCGATTAATGTAAAATTTTGAGTACAAAAACATCCAGGATCAACATAAAATTTAGAGTATAAAAAAATCCGCGATTAATGTACAATTTTGAATATAAAAACATCCACGATCCACGTAAAAGTTAGAGTATAAAAAGATCCACGATCGATGTAAAATTTTATATATAGAAAGATCCACGTACGATGTAAAATTTTGAGTATAAAAAGATCCATGATCGATGTAAAATTTGGAGTATAAAAAGATACATGATCGATGTAAAATTTTATATATAGAAAGATCCACGTACGATGTAAAATTTTGAGTATAAAAAGATCCATGATCGATGTAAAATTTGGAGTTAAAAAAGATCCACGATCGCTGTAAAATGCTGAGTATAAAAAGATCCATGATCGATGTAAAATTTTGAGTATAAAAAGATCCGCGATCGATGTAAAATTTTGATTATAAAAAGATCCACGATCGATGTAAAATTTTTAATATAAAAAGATCCACGATTAATGTAAAATTTTGAATAAAATGTTCGATTGATGTAAAATGTTGAGTATAAAAAGCTCCGCGATCTATGTAAAATGTAGAGTATAAAAAGCTCCACGATCGATGTCAATTTTAAGTATAAAAGATCCACGATTGATGTAAAATTTTGAGAATAAAAGGATCCACGATCGATGCAAAATTTGGAGTATAAAAAGATCTACGATCGATGTCAATTTTGAGTATAAAAGATCCACGATCGATGTAAAATTTTTAATATAAAAAGATCCACCAAATATCGATGTAAAATTCTGATTTTAACGTGATCCATGATTAATAAAAAAATTTTAAAATGCAATAATCCACAATCGATGTAAAATTTTGAGTATATAAAGATCCACGATCGATGTAAAATTTGGAGTATAAAATGTAAAATTTTTAATATAGAAAGATCCACAATCGATGTAAAATTTTGAGTATAAAAAGATCCACGATGGTTGTAAAATTTTGATTATAAAGTGATCCATGATTAATGAAAAATTTTTAAAATAGATCCACGATCGATATAAAATTTTGAGTATTAAACAAGTAAGAAAGTATGGTCGGGGGGGTTCATCAAAACGGGGTCCCTTCGACTCTACTTGATTGTTCGCACGTAGTGAACTACCACGTAAACCATGGTCGGTCAAGCCCGACCATATAATACCCTACACTAAGTAAAAGAGCAAAACATTTTTCTTTTAAAATTTCAATAATTTATATTTTTGAGTGATTTTCGGAAGTGGGCCTTATATGGGAGCTATGACCAATTATGGACCGATCACCATAAAATTAGGTCGTGTGATTTATGTCTATATGAAAGTTATTTATGTTGAATTTTGTGTATATACCAACATTTTTAAGTGATTTAAGCACGTTAAAGTGATTTTCGGAAGCGGTCTATATGGGAGCTATGACTAATTATGGACCGATCGTAACAAAATTTGGTGACATGAATTTTGTATATAACTTATTTGGAGCGCAATTTGTGGAGATACATGTATAAATTATACATTTATGACCGATAAAGTCCAATTTCGGAAGGACATTTGTATGGGGGCTAGGTGAAATAATAAACCGATTTCAGACAGTTTCAATAAGCTTGGTCCTTGGGCCGAAAAAATAATATGTACCAAATTTGATCGAAATATCTCAAAAATTGCGACCTGTACTCTGCGCACAAGGTTAACATGGACAGCCAGCCAACCAACCAGACGGACGGACGGACATCGTTTAATCGACTCAGAAAGTGAGTCGATCGGTATACTTTAAGGTGGGTGTTAGACTAATATTTTTGGGCGTTACAAATATCTGCACAAACGCATAATACCCTCCCCACTATGGTGGTGTAGGGTATAAAGATCCACGATCTATGAAACACCTTTTTTCTATGACAGACATATTTTTATTCAATAAAACTGATATTTTATTTCACAAAAAAAATAATTTAAAAAAATTTTTCAAAAGTAAATTTAAAAAAAAAATATCTTGCAACAAATTCGATAAATATTTTTTCCACAAATCTTATCTTAAACTTAATAATCAAATAATTTTGTTAATAAAATATTTTCTACCAAACGTTTCTCCTAAAACCAAACATTTTCCAACCCACAATGCAATATGCAACAATTATAATCAAAGCAACCATAAATATTTTCATTTCTTTTGTATAATTTCGCACCTATTAATTGTATATAGGTATGTATGAATGTGGTAGCTGTTCAGTTATGAACAAGTCTAGTTAGACAACTAATAATAAAAGATGACAACTCTAGTTATCTTCCTCGTTATTATGTCAATAGGTCTTTGGCATCATCTCACCATAAATATCAGCAATATCAACATCACTGACACATAACATAATTACCACTAACAATCATAATGATCATCACTACCACAATAACGACAAGTAATAATCATCACACTCATCTTGATCAGCTAACTGGAGTTTAATTGTTAAGCTGGCTGCTTCTGTTGTTGCAAACCACCGCCACCACACGATCACCAACCACAACAAGAAGGATGAGGAAATTTCTCTGTTTACATATTTCTTCTTTCTTTTTCTGTTTTTTTTCCTCTAAAACCGTTTAATTTGTTGTAAGACCTTCTATGGACATAGTTACAAGCCTGGTTGGTTGTTTGTTTGATTTGGTTTTTTTTCTAGCTTGTAACACTTTTGCTCTTAACTGAGGCCAATGAGTAAATATTCCTAGGCAGCTACATTGTAGCACAGACCAAGTGACTGGTAAGACAAAACAACTACAACAACAATAACAATAACATTGTATTGTTTATGTTGTTGTTTTAGTTGTTAATCTGGTTGTAAAACAGCTGATTATGTCATTGCAAAAATATAAGCCACTGTATCATGTACAATAGTTGTACAATTTGCTATTTTTTTTTTTGCAAATTTCATTTCGTTTCTTTCTTTCTCCTCGTAGTCAGAGTGTTTATTACATTTTATGTGCTTTTGGCTTGAATTTAGTGATTGTATGTCATTTTTATGTTTTAATATGGCTGGTTGTAAATTAATAGTAACAATTGTTTAACCATAAAATAACCAGATTAATCTGTATTAAATGAATTTGTGGTTAATTATAGTTGCAAATAAAATATACAACTTCCTTTATAGGTTGGTGAAAAAATTTGTTTGTAATAGATTATGAAAACAATGCATATATACTTGGGAAAAGAATGTATTTTATTATGGTGTAACAAAAATTAGGTGAGATAAAAAAAAAACAACTAAAGAAATCTTTTTTTATAAAAAAAAAATAATTTTTTATAAAAAAAACTTTTTTCTTTGAAACCAATTTTTCCTAAAAACCGGTTTTTCTATGAAAAAAGCTTTTCTATGAAAAAAGCTTTTCTATGAAAATCTTTTTTTCCATGAAAAAAGCTTTTCTATGAAAATCTTTTTTCCATGAAAAAAGCTTTTCTATGAAAATCTTTTTTTCCATGAAAAAAGCTTTTCTATGAAAATCTTTTTTTCTATGAAAAAAGCTTTTCTATGAAAATCTTTTTTTCTATGAAAAAAGCTTTTCTATGAAAAAAGCTTTTCTATGAAAAAAGCTTTTCTATGAAAATCTTTTTTCTATGAAAAAAGCTTTTCTATGAAAATATTTTTTTCTATGAAAATCTTTTTTTCTATGAAAATCTTTTTTTCTATGAAAAAAGCATTTCTATGAAAAAAGCTTTTCTATGAAAATCTTTTTTTCTATGAAAATCTTTTTTTCTATGAAAAAAGCTTTTCTATGAAAAAAGCTTTTCTATGAAAAAAGCTTTTCTATGAAAAAAGCTTTTCTATGAAAATCTTTTTTTCTATGAAAAAAGCTTTTCTATAAAAAAAGCTTTTCTATGAAAATATTATTTTTCTATGAAAAAAAACTTTTCTAAAAAAAGATTTTTTTTCTATGAAAAAAGCTTTTCTATGATAATCTTTTTTTCTATGAAAAAAGCTTTTCAATAAAAATCTTTTTTTCGATGAAAAAAGCTAATCTATAAAAAAGCTTTTCTATGAAAATATTTTTTTCTATGAAAAAAAACTTTTCTATGAAAAACCATTTTTTCTATGAAAAAAGCTATTCTTTGAAAAAAAAAAATTTTCTGTGAATTTTTTATGAAATAAGCTTTTCTATGAAAACCAGTTTTTTCTATGAAAACCATTTTTTCTATGAAAAAAGCTTTTCTATGAAAAAAGCTTTTCTATGAAAAAAGCTTTTCCATGAAAAACATTTTTTCTAAAGCTTTTCCATGAAAACCATTTTTTCTATGAAAAAAGCTTTTCCATGAAAACCATTTTTTCTATGAAAAAAGCTTTTCCATGAAAACCATTTTTTCTATGAAAAAAGCTTTTCCATGAAAACCATTTTTTCTATGAAAAAAGCTTTTCCATGAAAACCATTTTTTCTATGAAAAAAGCTTTTCCATGAAAACCATTTTTTCTATGAAAACCATTTTTTCTATGAAAAAAGCTTTTCTATGAAAACCATTTTTTCTATGAAAATAGCTTTTCTATGAAAACCATTTTTTCTATGAAAAAAGCTTTTCTATGAAAACCATTTTTTCTATGAAAAAAGCTTTTCTATGAAAACCATTTTTTCTATGAAAAAAGCTTTTCTATGAAAACCATTTTTTCTATGAAAAAAGCTTTTCTATGAAAACCATTTTTTCTATGAAAAAAGCTTTTCTATGAAAACCATTTTTTCTATGAAAAAAGCTTTTCTATGAAAACCATTTTTTCTATGAAAAATGCTTTTCACCGAAAACAATTTTTTCTATGAAAAAAGCTTTTCACCGAAAACCATTTTTTTGTATGAAAAAAGCTTTTCACCGAAAACCATTTTTTTGTATGAAAAAAGCTTTTCTATGAAAACCATTTTTTCTATGAAAAAAGCTTTTTTCTATGAAAACCATTTTTTCTATGAAAAAAGCTTTTCTATGAAAACCATTTTTTCTATGAAAAAAGCTTTTCTATGAAAAAAACTTTTCCATGAAAACCATTTTTTCTATGAAAAAAGCTTTTCACCGAAAACAATTTTTTCTATGAAAAAAGCTTTTCACCGAAAACCATTTTTTTGTATGAAAAAAGCTTTTCACCGAAAACCAATTTTTTTATGAAAAAAGCTTTTCACCGAAAACCATTTTTTTGTATGAAAAAAGCAAATCGTTCAATTTCGTCTCTGGAAGATAATCTTGAGCAGTTTATATAGAAAACATTTTTCATAGAGAAAATGTTTCTCATAGAAAAGTTTTTTCATCGAAAAAATGGTTTTCATCAAAAAAGTGGAAGATAATCTTGAGCAGTTTATATAGAAAACATTTTTTCATAGAAAACATTTTTCATAGAGAAAATGTTTCTCATAGAAAAGTTTTTTCATCGAAAAAATGGTTTTCATCAAAAAAGTGGTTTTCACCGAAAACCATTTTTTCTATAAAAAAAGCTTTTTACCGAAAACCATTTTTTCTATGAAAAATGCTTTTCCCTGAAAACCACTTTTTTGATGAAAACCATTTTTTCGATGAAAAAACTTTTCTATGAGAAACATTTTCTCTATGAAAAATGTTTTCTATGAAAAAATGTTTTCTATATAAACTGCTCAAGATTATCTTCCAGAGACGAAATTGAACGATTTGACGGTGTATCAATCAAAGCTAAGGGATTGCGCAATATATATGACAACAAGGACAATAAGGAAAAATACTTTCATCTTCTGTTGAATATGTCGAACACTCGAATTTAATAGTGTTGCTCACTGCTACTTTGAAATGCCATAATTTGTTAAATAGAGGTACATTACTAAGGAACCTGTTTTGTCACAGTCCGTTCCTTGTGGATCAAACATTTATAAGACTAGGCAGATTTTCTTTTCATAATCTAGAAGATCTAGCGGTGATTCATCAGAATGATCAATAACATCGTTGTGCATTCGAATACAATTCAAATATTTTCAAAATCATAGATACAAAATCTTGGCTTAGAAAAAACCAAAGACTTAAAATGCAAATATAGAGAACTATAAAAATATCAAAAGAAAAAAAAAACTTTATTAAAGTTCTTTAAGACCAGTTTTTCTAAAGAATCACATTGAAACCAAATACTGCAAACAAAAAAATCAAACTAAGAATTACATTTTATGCTGACTGTTCTTTTTTAGCGCTCAACTTTGATATTTAATATTCTAAGAGGCCATAGAAAAAGCCAAAGAATAAATGAAAGAACATTAGTTAACAACAATATACATTACGATCAATGACTTAACAACACCTTCCCCGCCTCCTTAATGAAAACAAAATAAACCAAGTTTTGTAATAAACAAAAATATTGTCCCAATATACATATTTTGACCCATATATCATAATTACACTGATTACCTTATTACACCAAAAAATGCTCTAATTATGTATTTATTACCAAATTTTTTATTTTCCATTTTCCACTCAAACCCCAACTGATCTTAAATACCGAGGTCATTACTCTTGCAGCCAAAAAAAAAAATACCTCTGTTTGTTGTAACACAGCGTGACTAATTTGCTCAAATTACAATTTTACAATAAAAGAAAAATATTGTAAAAATCTAAATTACTTTGATTGTATAGCCCCACAAACCTAATTCTCATTTTAAACACTTTAACGATAGCGAACAAATCAAAAAAAAAAAAGATCCAAATACCAACAATAAAAACTTACAAAGTTGTAACACAAAACAAAAATTTGTTCCAAATTATAACAAATATTTAGACTACGTGTTGGGAAACATAATTGATGGCGCGCAGACGCACATACAAATAGCGTTGAGACAACATCAAACTATTTGCGGCGAAATTAACCCGCTGTGGAAAAAATTTAGGAGATTTTCATGGATATATATAAAATTTTCTTTTAATTTGGAAGAGCTCTTATAAGTTTTTAAAACTAAATATTTATATATTTATCAAAGGATATCAATACAATATCAAAGTTTCTATAGATTGTAGTTGTCACTAATTAAAAATGGTTTATTAGCAAACGAAAGTCTTGATTTCTATGTAATATGTCAAGTTTGGATTTAGTAGCTTTTTTCTTTAGTATCCTCGCATTTTGGCAATTAAATTAATCCTTTCTAAATATATGAACTAATTAAATTTTATTCCTTTTTTCGATAACATTGTATTTTTTACATTTAAATTTTTGGTACAAGAAACATTTTAAATTGTATTCATATTCATAAATTGGTGATAAAGTCAAACCTATAAAGAATCAGCTAGATTTCCTATTGGATGTCCAATCCAAGTTCATGCACTTTTAAGAAAGTATATAAACAGCTTGCTTACTTCCCTGACCTTAAGGCCAGCTTCGTATTTAGTCACATGCTCTTCATGTGGAGATTTTTTGTCGTTATTATTCCAAAGGCTGTTATCCGATGAGTTTTCTCTACACTTGATGGTATATGGATAGGAAAATTTTAAATCGACTGAACTAATTTTTAACTTGATATAATTCGTACACAAAGGTTCAAAGGTAGGACTTTTTGCGACTCTAAGGATATTTTGTAGAACTTGGAAAATCTGTCATTTTGCATCACTTTTAGTTTCATTGATAAACAATTTGTTCTGTTATAGACACAGGATATTTGAATCGGAGTGAATATTTCATACTATTTAGCAAATCAAGTGTATTTCCCGAGAATATAAGAGCTTGCAAAATCATTGGGAGCTACTAGCAATTTCAAAACGATTGCGAGCAGCAGGATTCATCCAAATACGAATAGAAGCTAAGAGACCATGAAAGACGATTTTACATGACCGAAATGATAAAAGAAAATCCCTTTGCACCGAATCATTACTTGCGATGCAAAATTGATCCATTACGATAAGAGATCGTATGTAATGCCCGGCCAACTAACCGAATCGACACCAAAACCAAATATCAATGGCGTTGTATTTACTGGAACCAAAAGTGCAATATTTTTGAAGGACAGAGTTTTAAATGTGGGATATTAACAAAAAACTAATTGAAATTTTCAATGTCTTTTAAATTTGTCATTCTAAATAACAAAGTGTAAAAAAGCTTGTCAAAGGGAATCCCGCAATTCCTAAAAATTGGAGCAAAAATCCCAAAAATTTTATTTTTTACAATTTCGCTCAAAGGGTCCACATTTCCTGAGGGGCTGGGAAAATATTTTGGGGATAAAAAGGGAACACATCAAGGTTTCCAAACCTGCTTTCCATTTTCTGAACCCAGCTTTGGAATTTTATAACATGTGGCCCAAATTTGAAATTTTGATAAAAAATAGGTCAAATTCCGAAGGGTGTAGGGGCGACATATCCCAAAAATAGGACCAAAATTTTTTCCGTAGAGAAACCTTACAGAAAATATAAAATTGTTATATGTTCTTGCAGAAAGTTTAATTTTAATAAAAAACAAGTAAGAAAGTATGGTCGGTCAAGCCCATTTAATACCCTACACTAAGTAAAAGAGCAAAAACATATTTCTTTTAAAATTTCAGTAATTCATATTTTTGGGTGATTTTCGGAAATGGGCCTTATATGGGGACTATGACCAATTATGGACCGATCACCAATTAGGTCATGTGATCTATGTCGATATGAAAGTTTACTATGTTGAATTTTGTGTGTATACCAACATTTCTAAGAGATTTATGCACGTTAAAGTGATGTGGGGGATTTCACGTCAAGTGAACCAACTTTTAAAATCGATGTCTTCCGACTAAGCAACCAAGGAATAGACCCAAACTTTCTTTTGAGCGAAAAAAAAATTAAAAAAGGGCCCATTTTAAAAAAAAGTTAGTTTTTGCAAAAAAAATCAAAAATTGCATAATTTGAGTTACAAAACATTTATTTTGATATCCCACTCACATCCCACTAAGCGACTAAATACGTCTTCAAGGAAAATATTTGAGCTTTCTGTTGAGCAAAAAAAAAAATTAAAAAGAGGGCCCATTTCAAAAAAAAAGTCAACAAAGTTTTTGATTTTGAAAAAAAAAGTCAAAAATTTTATGTTTTGAGTTACAAAACATCTTTTTTATAGATATCGAACTCGCATCCCACTAAGCGACTAAATAGGTCTACAAGGAAAATATCTAAGCTTTATTTTAAGAAAAAAGGGCCCATTTTGAAAAAAAAAAAAGTGAAAAAAGTTTTTGATTTTGGAAAAAAATATTAAAAAATTTTTATTTTATTTTTAAATCTTTTTTCGAAAGAATGAAGAAATAGCTATCTAAACTATTTGGGACACATTTTGCTAAGAACAATAGGTAAAAAGTTACATGGATGAGAAAAATCAGATGTATGGCCAAAATATCAAATTTGTCAAATGAGAGTTATTGACCGATCTTGTTGAAAAATTGTGTCTGAATTAGTATCCAATAATATCGTGATTTTTTTTTAAATTCTATCGGGTGTAGAGACCTCAACTGGGCGTCCAGAACTTTCGGCATTTTTCGTGATTGTAAGGCCACAACAAAGTTTCCATAGTATTTAGCTTAGCCTTTATTTGATTAATGCATTTTTGCCGCAAAAATCAAATGCTTAATGATATCGCGAAGTAATCTGATATCAATGGTTGTCAACACACAAACTAACTAGCGCAGCTTGTTAAAATTTTGACAGGAGCTAACTGTTAGATGTTTGTTGACAGGAGCAGTATTGACCTTTCAGTTAAGAGCCGGGAAATTCCTCTGTTAGGAATATGTCCCTCAAACCTTGGTGCAAATTTCATTCCGATCGGAAGACATCGATTTTAAAAGTTGGTTCACTTGACTTGAAATCCTCCATATATAAAACTTATTTGGAGCGCAATTTGTGGAGATACATATATAAATAAAACATTTATGACCGATAAAGTCCAATTTCGGAAGGACATTTGTATGGGGGCTAGGTGAAATAATGGACCGATTTCAGCCAGTTTCAGTTTTCGACTCAGAAAGTGATTCTAAGTCGATCGGTATACTTTAAGGTGGATGTTATTTTTGGTCGTTACAAACATCTGCATAATTTTTTAAATTTTAAATTGAAGATGTTTTTTTTTTGGATCCATAATTGATATAGCTCTTTATATTATTGGTAATTTAGTGGCTTAGCTAACAAAAAAATTTGAGTCCATTCAGTCCAAAATTATGCCCTATATTTTTACAAAATGACCAAGGTATGCCAAAAATTTTAAATTTAAATTTTCAAATGCCTATAACTCGGAAATCAGAAGAGATAAATAGCACACGCAAGCATGTTCAGACCAAAAATATAAAAATCTTTGAAATCAGATGAAAACAAAAAAATGTCTTTAAAAATTTTACATGTCGCCGCCCCTGGAGAATTTGTAGAGTCCATTTTAATAACTTAAATTCGAATACCTTGTCTACACTCACGTCAAATTTTATCCCGATTGGACGTTGCATTTCTTCCAGATTTATTTCCAAAAAAGTTTGATTCTGTCTCACTGTGCATGGTGATTTAGCAAAATAAAGTTAATAACTGACAGCCAAACATACGAGAGTGGTTGAAAAAAACTGTGGTTTTTTTGAATGAAAGACGGGTTTTTGGATAAAAAATAATTTTATTTTTCAACATAGTCTCCTTTGAGCTCTATGAACTTTGTCCAATGTTTCTCTAATTTCTTTATCTCTTCCAAAAAATAAGATTTGTCGATGTCATCAAAATAGCTATTTTTGTGAGTCAATTCTCTTTCCGCCGAGACATTTGTTCAGTTTTGGAAACAAGAAATAGTCACTCGATGCTAAATCCAAAGAATATGAACTTTTTTCATGCCATGCACGCAGAGAAAAAATATAGTTGGGCATGGTTACTGTAACCATTTCAATATTGTTACAAGTTTTTTCACTATATTATAGTCACAGTAACCATTTACATGATTGTGGTAACCATAATATGGTTAATTTACGATTCACATGATTGTAGCAACCATATATATGGTTACAGTAAACAAATATATGTTTGTGACAACCATTCATATGATGAAGGACTTATCATATTATTTTGCTCTCGACTTAAGGCTTATCATCTGAGAACAACATATTATGATAAAATTATTCATCATAAATATGGTTGCCACAAACATATATTTGTTTACTGTAACCATATATGTATATGGTTGATACAATCATGTGAATCATAAATGAACCATATTATGGTTACCACAATCATGTAAATAGTTACTGTGACTATAATATTGTTAAAAATCTTGTAACACTATTTAAATGGTTACAGTAACCATGCCCAATTATATTTTTTCTCTGCGTGTGGAAACTGCACATGTGTGTACCCTTTTGTGCACCCGATTGTGAGCAAACGAAAACTTTCTCATACACAAGTGATCATTTAAAATTGAAACCACTGAGCCATGTGAGATATCTTTGGCTTCCACAATCTCTCGCACTTTCAATCTCTAATCGGACAACACAATATCGTGATTTTTTTTAAATTAGTAGAGACCTCAACTGGGCGTCCAGAACGTTCGGCATTTTTCGTGATTGTACGGCCACAACAATGTTTCCATAGTATTTATCAAGTTTAGCTTTTATTTGATTAATGATTTTTTGGCGCAAAAATCAAATGCTTAATAAGCAGACGAAATTCACTTTTTTCAATTTCTCCTCAAGTCACGAAGTTGTCTGATATCAATGGCTGTCAAACACAAACTAAATAACGCAGCTTATTCAAATTATGTCAGGTGTCAACTGTCAGATTTTTGTTGACAGGAGCAGTGTTGACCTTTCAGTTAAGAGCCGGATAATTAAAAATTGTTAATACTAAGTACACACCAGATAAGTACTTTTCAATCTCTATTACAACTATGTTCCTCAAGCGATTAAAACCCCCCTAAAACTGTAACAAATTTAACAACCTTTCCACCAACAAAATAAACTAAAATCTCCTTAAAATATCAAAAACAAAAGACTGCAATCATAGTCATCATCATAATTCAATAAAAATACCTAAATAACAAAAAAAAAAACAAAAACTTAAAAAACATTTGAAATAAACTAAAATTGTAATAATTCATTGTTGCCACAAATTATATCGACCATTAAAAATGTTGCACTTACATATGTATCTACGTTGGAGATTACGTTAGAAATGTAATTCTTAATTCAATTACAGTAACAAAAACAACAACAATAACAATAACGGCAGCGATATGCAATAATGAAAGCAAAAGTGTTAGTTAAGTTTTTTTCGCACTTCTTAGTTAAAGTTTGTGTGTCGGTCTGTCTGTCTGTCTTTTTCAAATGCGCAATAAACTGCAGCAACAACAATTAGAGCATTTTTAATATAGTTTTTTTTATATAAATTCGAATATTATGCTTTGATTTAGTTTTAAATTACCAACAAATGCCTGCAACGTGCTTTATGATTATAATAATTATGATATTGATCGTAATGATGATGATGATCGTTGTAATAATGATGATGATTATAGTGTCGATGTGTTTGAGAGCTGGAGGTTTACGGCCTGATGCCGAAATTGTAATATTAAAGCATTAACTATTAAAACCTGCTATAAGTTGGGTAGATGGTTGCTTTTATTTTTTGTTTAGCTGGTTTTATTAGTATAATAATTTTTGGTACTGTAAGGTAGAAGAAGGCCTGGCTGTATGAATGGTCTGTGTATAACTCTGTCCCTCCGTCCGTCTGTCTTACTTGCATTTTCAATTTCTTAACATTTTGTTTAGCAGTAGTTTTGTATTGGATTTTTGTTTTGTTTTCATTTTGTTTAAGCTTGTTTTCAGTTTTACATACATTTTTCTACACATTCATATTAAGTATAGAAATACAGTTTTCTGTTTTTCCATTTAGTGTAAAAATTTTAGCTGTTTGGCTGGCTGTCAGTGTGTTTAATTTTTCTAGAGTTTTGTCAGTGTGTTTGGGATTTGTGTTATGCTTTTTTTTATTATTTTTTTTAATTTTTCAATGAACCAACCTGAGCTGTTGCTTTTGTTTGGCTTGTAGTGTGTACGGTTATTTTTTTCAATTTTTTTGTTTGATTGTTCGTTTCAGTTTCTGTATCAGGTAGTTGGTATAAAAGTAACTGTTCGTTATTGAGTTGGTATCATTTAACCGTTAACTGTGCAGCTATACACCACATAGCCACTTAAGCACAGCTTTTCCTTTTAATTAAACGTGTGCGTTTCCTTGCGTTTACGTGCGGCTCGGACATAAAAAGTAAAAAAATTTAACATAAAGTGTTTTTTTTAAATCTTGTTTCCTAAATCTTTTGTTTTTTTTCTTATTTTTCTCTATTATTTATTTTCATGTGTTGTTGTGTGTGTTTTACAAAAACAAAAAAACCAGCCTGTACCAAATTTTAAAAAGGATATTGTGGATTACTTTTAAAACAACCAGCAGCTCTTGCTTTTAGTTCAAAGGATTATATATTTAAATAAAGTTTAAAGAACAAATCAACACCATGAAGTTGATGGTGAGTAAAAAAATATGAAGAAAAGTGTTTAAAAGAGGACTTTTAAAAGAAAGAACAATTTGAAAAAAGCATTAAGAAAAACATTAAGTGCATTAATCAGTTCTAATTGAAGTAAATTATAAACATTTAAAAAAGAAATTAAAAAAAATTAGAAATAAAATCTACATTTTCCATGAACAATGTTAATAAATTGGTTCTAAGCTAAATTGAAAAATTCATATTTTATAACAAATTTGAACAATTTTAGTTAAAAAACAATAATAATTTGCAGTGTAAATATTGGCATAAAAAAGAACTAGAAATCGATTTTGAAAACGAAACGTTTTGAAACTGGAAAAATATGTGATGAATTTGTTACTTTCATTTTGTTTAGTGTTAAATTGATAATTTTTCCAAATTTTTAACACATTTGTTAACTAAATTATTTTATATTGTTGCAGTTAAAACCTCCTACTTAAAATTGAACGAAACTCATCACACTCTTTCAAATTGATCGTTTTGAAAATGATCGGTTCCCTCACATTACTTGTAGATTTAAATTTAAACAATTTTGTAAAGAAATACAAATATGTAATGGAAATCGAAAAAGTTTGTGATGAAGTTATTACTTTCGAAAATAAATTCATCAGACTCTTTCAAAACGATCATTTTGAAAATGATCGGTTTTCATCACATTACTTTTATGTTTAAATTTATACTACTTGTATAAACAAATACAGAAATGTAATGGAAATCGATTTTGAAACCAAAAAGATTGTGATGAAGTTATTACTTTCGTTTTGTATAATGACAAAAATACTTTTTCACACATATTTATCACATTTCTTAACTAAATTATTTTAAATTACTTTATATTTGGAATCAAATAACTATCCGCTAGTTAAATATTCATACTTGAGATCAACAAAAATTCATCATAATTTCAAACTGATAGTTTTGAAAATTATCGGTTTTCTCACATTACTTGTAGGTTTAAACTTAAACTATTTTAAACAGATGTGTAATGAAAATCGATATTGAAAACGAAACGTTTTGAAACCCAAAAAGTTTTTGATGAAAATATTACTTTTGTTTTCTATAAAATTGTTGACTAAATTATTTAAAATTATTTTATATTTGTCATCGAGGCAATAGTTTGAAACTCGTACTTAAGATCAAAAGAAATTCATCACACTCTTGAAAATCGATCGTTTTGAAAACTATCGATTTTTTGACTAATTACTTTATAATTTTTTGACTAAATTACTTTATAATTGGGCAGTATTTTGGAAGCATATGACTAATCGCTAGATAAAAGTTTATAGTTGATATTGAACGAAATTCATCACTCTCTTTCAAATCGATCGTTTTAAAAAACGATCGATATTCATCACATTACTTGTAGGTTTAAATGTAAATTATTTTATAAAGAAATACAGATATGTGATTGTTATTGAAAACGAAACGTTTTGAAACCGAAAAAGTATATGATGAAAATATTAACGAAATGTCTTCCAAATATCGAAATAAAATTTTAGGGCAAGTTTTACATGTACAGCCAGACAGTCGGACGGACTGACGGACATGATTAAATTGATTCAGAATTTGATTCTGAGTCGATGAGTATATTTTATGACGGCACTAATATTTTGGTGCGTTACAAACATCAGCTTAAACGCCATCCTCACTATGGTGGTGTAGGGTGTTATTATAATTTCCAAATTACAAAATTAAATGCTAATTGCTTAGTATATGTAGGTCAAATAACAACTAAATCTGATTAGAATTATAAAAAGGGTAAGACTCGACACATTAAAGAATTGAAAAAAACAGGTCTCATATTATGTTGCTATAAGTTCCTCTCTGCTGAAAAATCATAGTCGAAAATAATTTTAAAATGTGTTTAAACTGAGTGTTTATTATGCAATTTTTTTCTATATATTTTACAAAAATTCCTAAAATTAACCTTAAAAATTAAAGTTTTTCATAACATTAAAACTATTATCAGAAAAAAATTGCTTTTAATATTTAAAAAAAATAAAAATTTTTTCAAACCCAACTTTAATAACTAGCCGTTAAATCAAATTATATAACTATTAGATAATTCAAATTTAATTTTTTAAAAGCTAGTTGTTTATTATTTACATATTTTTAACTAACACATTTTATATTAGCAGACATTACTAATTTAATTGACAGCCATAAAAAACAATTACAAAATCTGTTAATGCAATTAACCAGTCATATAATTTCCACACCTTTAAATTGCACATAAAATTTCTCAAAAGTTTCAAATGTTTATTTATGATAGCAGTTAATTTTGTTTTCAAAATATGATGATTTATAATTCAAAACTCGAATTCAAATTCTTATCTCTTTACTAAATGCTGCCTTGGAAGCCTAATAATATAGATGACAGCTACATAGGTAACTGTTAGCCAAAAACCTATGTCTGTTGTCACAAACCTAATTCATGAGAATATATTGTCATATATTTTGTTATTGTATGTGTGAAAAGAGAGTAATTTTTTCCATTGATATTTTTCTCTCCTGCCACTCTATGCATATATCTCAATGCCTAATAAGTAGTTTAAAGAAAGTTTAAACTTGTGGCTTTATTAATCTGTAAACATTTAAATCATGTTTAAAATAAGCTTTAAAAAAAGCTTCTTTCTTTACTTCTACTTGTTTCAGCATGTTAACTTTAACAGCATGATGATGTAAATATAGGGGCTGACACAAAGAGATTATTAAACCACTTTAGATTTCCTGTTTCGAATATAAAGTCAATTTCAAAAGTCACACCACTGCTTTATCAAATGCTGATTCAAAATATCACAGTTTAGCTTAGATCTCACTCTAGTTTAAAAAAAGTTTAAACTTGCATAATTATTAATCGCACAGTTAAACAATTGGGCATTTATATATTAGTGGCATATTAATTGCAAAATACTGAGCATAATACAAACAGTGCTCGGCAAAATGGGAACTTTACACATTTTATTGACTTGTTATCAATAAAGAGATATATATGTGAATATATTGAGGTGTTTGGACTTCATAAATCTTGAATTTATATAAATCAGTGCCCGGCACACGATGCACTCGCATGAACTGGTTTGCTCTGTAAAAACCATCCGTTTGTACAGTTTTTATTTTGACTTGTTCGCACTTTAAAAACCATTTGCTTTGATTTAAAAAAAAAACAAAAACAGTGCCCAGCTCAAAGAAAACACATTAGGGAATATACATGCACTTCAAAAAGCATCAGTTTTTTATTAAACAATGTTCGGAAAATATATTGATTTGTTTACACTGCAAAAATCATCTCTTTTGTATAAAAATAGAACAGTGGTCGGCAGAAAGCCACCTTAGACATTTGAGAATATAACTTCAGGTTGTATAAAACTATGTTCGGCTTAAAGAGAACAACTGTGTTCGGCTTAACCCGAAATATTTGCGAATCTATTAACTATATTGCAGATCAAAAAGTATCAGTTTTTTTTTCAAAACAGTGGCACAAAGAGAATATGATTATGTCGAATGGAGTGCTTGCATTGATAGAAAATGTTGCTTACATATTTTCATATATTATATGTTAACTTGATCTGAGTACTCATCTGACTATAATAGTGTTAAAAACAATGTATAATTTATCATATTCCACTTGACCTTACATTAGTGTATTTTATTTCAATTTAGTTTTCATTGACATACATGTAAACGAGTTCCTCCGCCAGCATTGACGTAATTCAGTTGATTCCTTAATCAATGGGAAATTAACTTTGTTTTTATGGTTAAATGAAAATAAGAGAGATCAACTACACCTTCCTTGAAGTGTTTGAGATATTAATCTTTAGAAGTAATTTACATCCACAATACAGTTTTAAAGCGTGGGTGCTTACATGAGTATAGTAATAATGATTCTAAGCATGTTTTTCTTATACACTTCACCATATACTTATATATAAGTTTGTTATTCCGTTTGTAATTTCTATATTTATACCCTACACCACCATAGTGGGGAGGGTATTATGCGTTTGTGCAGATGTTTGTAACGCCCAAAAATATTAGTCTAACACCCACCTTAAAGTATACCGATCGACTTAGAATCACTTTCTGAGTCGATTAAGCGATGTCCGTCCGTCCGTCCGTCCGTCCGTCCGTCTGGTTGGCTGGCTGGCTGGCTGTCCATGTAAACCTTGTGCGCAGAGTACAGGTCGCAATTTTGAAGATATTTCGATCAAATTTGGTACATATTATTTTTTCGGCTCAAGGACCAAGCCTATTGAAACTGGCTGAAATCGGTCCACTATTTCACCTAGCCCCCATACAAATGTCCTCCCGAAATTGGACTTTATCGGTCATAAATGTTTAATTTATATATGTATCTCCACAAATTCCGCTCCAAATAAGTTTTATATACACAAAATTCATGTCACCAAATTTTGTTACGATCGGTCCATAATTAGTCATAGCTCCCATATAGACCCGCTTCCGAAAATCACTTCAACGTGCATAAATCGCTTAAAAATTTTGGTAAACACACAAAATTCAACATAGTTAACTTTAATATAGACATAAATCACACGACCTAATTTCATGGTGATCGGTCCATAATTGGTCATAGCCCCCATATAACCCCACTTCCGAAAATCACTCAAAAATATAAATTATTGAAATTTTAAAAGAAAAATTTGTTTTGCTCTTTTACTTAGTGTAGGGTATTATATGGTCGGGCTTGACCGACCATACTTTCTTACTTGTTTTCATTTGCGACCTGTCCGTCTGTATGTTGAAATCAAATTTTCGTAGCCCTCAAATAACTTACATACATCGATATATCAGCTATATTTTTTATTATTTAAAATCCACAAATATCTGAGATATAAGCAAAAAACCGAGACTACCTCAATGTTTGTTTTATATATGGATAATGTAAACATTATGGATATCTAATGATAGATATTTCAAAGACCTATGCAATGACGTACATAATGACATAGTAATTTGGACGAAGAATGTATCAAAATCGGGAAAAATATTATTATAAAACGATTTTTTTTTATAAAAAAAAAAAATAAAATATTTTTGCAACATAAAAAAATTTCACACAACATTTATTTTTGTTTAAAAATTTTCAATCTTCATGATAAAATATACTTTGGTGAAGGGTTTATAAGATCGAATCGAATTTATTAACAATGAAAAGCAATAGTAGTAAAAAATTGTGTAAACCTCTTTTACTTGATTGCATTTCGAAAAAAAAATTGTAATTATACTATGTTCACACCTTGATCATTGAAAAATGCATTGAGTTTGGAAATGAAATAAAGCCCCCAATAAACTCAGCAATGAACATCTCCGTTTAATGTTAAATTTGTTTACATTTGAACCACAGCTAATCGATTAGTTAACAATATATTAAACTTAAACATTCGAACAGTAGTGGAAATGCATCTGTTTCCTTTTTATAACAAGTTAATTTTTCGTAATGTGAACACAGTAATTGGTTTTGGTACTCTTAGCAATAAATGTACAGTAAAGTTTACATTGGAGAAATATTTCAACACTTTCAAGGTTTCAAATTAATGACATGTATATTTTTATCACATAAATAGTTGTTTGAAAAAATAAATATTTATAAGTCAGGACTATTTCTTGAGTACAAAACACTTATGTATATTAAGTTTACCTAGTCATTGATCTTAAAATATTTCCCACAAGGTTTTTCAACCTACAGTTCTATAAAATTTAATTGCTAACCCTCTTTATAATATTTTATCATTCTACTTTTAACTCAACCCTGCCTTTATATTGCGATTGTAATATAAATAGGCAATTTATAAAATTGCCAAGGTTGGACCAAGTTCAATAAATTTGTAAACTATTTGCCTAAGTTACTTATAACACTCTCATATATCCATTATACAGGTCTTTACTGCTAATGAACTAGAAAAATAAAGCACAAGTTTAAAATAGAAGTTTTACAGAAAATCATTCGAATTTGTATGCATTATACATGGAAATTCGAAATTATTGAACAAATTCAAGAGAATTGTAACACAATAGTACTCATTAGTTTATGGAGAATAGAGAAAAACAAATAAAAATATCATAGTACGTAGCTCAGAGCAGAGCAGAAGTATAGATATAAAAGAGACTTTTTTCTATAAGTAAAATCACTTCGTTTGTAGTTCACAAAAGATAGAAAAATATTAAAAACATGAGCGAGAGTAAAATATAATTCAAGAAAATAGAAACAGAAGAGACTAAACTACGGTAACAGAGAGAATATTCGTATAGCAAATAGAGAAATAAAAGTCGAATTTTCATATATATGCCCGGAGAATGCGCCAGTGCATGAGAGACCTGTCATATATGAGAAATAGCTGTGTCTAAAAGTAAAACTAAATTCTCTTAAAAATTTATTTCATTTTTGCAAAACAAATTCATCTTTATTCAAATGCACAATATTTTAATACAAACATTTTCTCTTTTCTTGCTCTCTTCCTTATACACACAAAAACAGCGAACAGCATATCTGCTCGCTGTGGTCCTACTCGTAGCCACAACTTATGCTCGCGCCGAAGAAGAAAAGCAAGCTGCCGGAGCTGAAGAAAAGAAAGTCGAACCCAAACCAGCTGAAGCTGAGAAATCAGCCGATGCCAACGATGAGACTACCAAGACCAAACGTGGCCTTCATCACTACGAAGACTATCATCATCATCACTATCCCATACATGAGGAGAAAACTTTAACAATCATTAAGAAAGTACCCGAACCCTATCCGGTTGTGAAACATGTCCATGTGCCTGTCGAGAAACAGGTGCATGTACCCTATAAGGTGAAAGTGCCCAAACCATATCCCGTGGTCAAGCATGTACCTTATGAGGTGAAGGAAATTGTTAAAGTACCCCATGAAGTGCCAGCTCCCTATCCAGTTGAAAAGAAAATCCCCTATCCAGTACATGTGCCCTATGATCGTCCAGTGCCCGTTAAGGTTTACGTACCAGCACCATATCCAGTTGAAAAGAAAGTTCATGTACCCGTTAAAGTACATGTGCCAGCTCCTTATCCAGTCGAAAAGAAGGTACATTATCCCGTTAAAGTGCATGTGCATGTTGACAAGCCATATCCAGTGGAGAAGATTGAACACTATCCCGTTAAGGTGCACTATGACAAGCCAGTGCCCTATAATGTGGACAAACCAGTGCCCTATCATGTTGAGAAACCGGTACCAGTACCAGTTATTAAGAAAGTACCCGTTCCCGTGCATGTGCCTTATGATCGTCCAGTGCCTGTACATGTTGAGAAACCAGTGCCCTATGAAGTTAAGGTTCATGTACCCGCACCCTATCCCGTTATCAAGGAAATCCCAGTTAAGGTGGAAAAACATGTGCCCTATCCCGTTAAGGTGGCCGTAGAGAAACCCGTAGCCGTACACATTGAAAAGCATGTACCCGAATACCATGAGAAACACATCAGCTACAAGGAGCCCGAATTCCACTACAAGAAAATCGAAGAGCATCATCACGAGCCCATTTCCCATCATCATGAGGAATATCAACATCAAGGACATGAGGTGGATCATAGCCATGATTTTTCGCATTTCTATCATGGTCATTATTAAGTATTTTAAAACTAATGTAAATTTTTTCTCTTTTTTTTACTCCCGTTACAGCATCACTAAAGAGTCGTCTGATATCTCCCATTTGCAAAAATATATTAAAAACATAAAGAAACAAATAGAGAACTTCAGAGAGCGTCATATGTGATTTTGTGATTGGTAAAGAGAGACTGAGAGAGAGAAAGAGAGTATGAGAGAGAGACGGACAAATTAGAAAGTGAGTGAGATGGCGAAAAGAGAGAGAGACTAGTAACGAATGAAATTGATAAATGCTTACGTTTAATGGATTAACGATGTGATTGAATTGATAAATGGAATTAAATTAATTTAAAACTAAGTGATAATGGCCTCAAATTTAACGTAAACTGAAATTATATGTATATACTAAAAAACGAAAAACCAGACACATGGCTTCCACTCACCCAAAAAAAGAAAAAATAATGTTAATAACACTACTACTGACACATGAATTCCTCTCCTTTTCGTTAAAACTTGCAACCTTTAGCATCAAAATAATAGTTCATTTTATTGAAACCCTAAAACAAACATTTCGACCGAAACCAATATCAAGCAACAAGTTTATAGTTTATATAAGTTGAATTATGAATTTAGTAATTTTTATATTTGTTATAAATAACATCATTTTCATATACATAACTCTAGATATTAAGCCATAATTATTTTTTTTATATATCAAATGTTGTATATTTCTTATGTATATTTACTTATATTGAAAAACAAAACAAAAAAAAAATCTAAAAAAACAAATGTCAACAATTTGACACAACCAACTGGCACTTATTTGGCAGATCAGCAACGTGAAAAAATTACAACTTCTTCTCTTTTTTAAGGCAAATTACAACAGGCCTCTAACAGCTCCTCCTCTTCCTCCGCGTGTTAATAAAAAAGATTTGAAATGGTTCTTTTTGACGTAGTTTATCTCCTCAGTGCCGTCCAGTGATCTTAAAAGTAGTATTTTTTCAAATACTTTCAAAAAACAAACCAACATACTAATTTGTAAGAAGACTTGTGTATATTTTTTTATAATTTTAATGAGATTCATTAATTGTTTTTCCTTACCTCGGGGAAATTCAATTGAAATAATTTTTGTTTTTATTATTTTTTTGTTAAATATATTTTTAGCATAGTTTAGCTATTTATTAGCTTAATAATTATTTTTATATGTTTAATGTTTTATGTATAGTTTTTCTAATGTAATTATTGATCATCATCATTTAATGAAAATCGTATTGTATTAATTTTAATTATATTTTACGAGTTTTATAACGAACAGACAGACCAACCAGCAGAAGAAAAACCAAGAAAAGGAAACTGTACAGAAACACTTGATATATAAAATTTCTATTTTACCAAATATTTTTTAGTTGTGAAAACAAAATGAAACGAAGAAGATAAAGAAGAAGAATGTATAATATTGAAATAAATGATTCAAGAAATTGAGATTTAAAAAACACAAACAAACATGTTGTTAAAACTGAGTTTTATTTGGTTAGTTATGAATAAGAGAAACAATATTTATTAACTGTTAAAAGAGCATTGATAAGAGTCTTTGAAAATAAAAGCAAAAATACTCTTGTGTGAACTGCTTCAAAGGAAGTACTGATCTTGAACCATAGAGTAGACATAGAGCGGAAACTCTCCTGTCAAAGACCTATCTCAGTTGTCAGAAACCTAAGTGGTGAGAATGTATTAGTAGAAAAAACTATGTGAAAACAAAAACAACACTCGTATGTGCGATTATTTTGAGTAATTTTTTTTTGTTTGAGTTTTTTCTAGTTTCCGCTCTAGTTTCTCTATGTCTTGAACTACATTTATATCATTTACCCTCTTTTAACTTTTAATACACCATTTTGTTGTTACGAATTTGCTCTATCAATTTGAATTTAACGGTCTGTAATGACTTCTTGCAACATTCATCATGTTTATAAACATTTTCATCAGTAGAAACTTCTGTTTATCAGCAATGTTGATAAGTATGACAACATTAACTGTTAAAGCTGCTAAAAGCTCTAGAAATAAAACATTCTAGTTTTGTTCGTTAAATAATTCATGAAACTACTGGAAGATGGCACTGTGTATATCCATAGTAACAGCAAGATGCAGAGAGTCAATAATAAACATCAACTGCATTATCAGTATATTTTTGTACATTAGAAAGTGTGTGTATTAAAAGAGAGTAACTATTTAAATTGTTGTGTAAATTTAAATAAATAAAGAGTTGTTACAATTGTTAAACTACTGATCGCTTTTATTTGCAATTAAATGAATTACGTTTATTTAACTTTTCAGCCACGCTTTTTTGTGTATAAGTTTAAAATCAAAACAATTGCATTTTTACTTTAATCAAAAATTAAAAATCAAAACATGAATAAACCACCCCATTCCAAGGTTTTTTGTGGAGTGAAGTGGTTAGTTTACTAACCGCCTTAGAGGTTGGCATTAAAAATAACTGTTATAAAAATTTTTGTTTCGTATAAATTTTTTTGAAATCGAATATTTTTGACTAAATTTTCTGACCAAACAACCGAAATATCAAAGTAACACTGAATTCGGTGAACAATAAACACTTTATACTTTTTTTATTGAATGTGTGAAAGTCTCTTAAAATAACTGATTGTTACAACATTTTCAAATTAATATATTTATCTAACTAGATCACCCTGATGGCAAAGTTTTGCAAAAAATCATAAACGATGACTTCAAAAAATATAATTGTTTAGCAAAATGGCAATAGATGCCAATAAACTATATTTTAAAGACTATAGAAAATGTGGTTAGTAAACTGACCACCCAACCGCAGAGTTAAAGGAAATAAACCCACCGTTTTTAAAAGGTAAAATCGTAACAGTATTTTATCTATACTTTAATAATTGACTGAGCAGGGATGGATTAGTTGATACGATCATACTTTTTATACCCTTCATCATGAGTGTTAAGTTTTGTCATTACGTTTCTGAATTCTACATTTTTCATTTGCGACCCCATAAAGTACATACATTTTGGATCGTTATAGATAACGAACCATCTGTATGTTGAAATCAATTTTTCGAATCCCCTAAATAACTTACATACATGATTGAAATATAAGCAAAAAAAACCTAAAGACTACATTTGACATATTTTTGATCTGATATGAAGATAATTAAAATTTTAAATTTGAATACTCTGAAAAAATAATCTTTCAATATTATTTTAATATCTTAATAACTTTAAATTTAATTTTCCATCCCTGTGTTTGAGTTACTATTTATTCAGACCTATTAAACAACTAACTTAAGGCTTCAAAAAATTAAAATTTAGAAAACAATCATATTCTCTTTATCGCTTAATGCATTAAACACATTCAAGACAGCAGGCTACCAACTTCAAATGCACACGTTTATTGAACCATATTGAAATAAATTAATAACAGGTACATAATTAATTATAACCATATATCTATTTTTACTCAAAATAATTGTTTCAATCTTAATAAGTTTGTAATTTTGTACGGTTATTTTTTATTAAAGTGGCACCACTGAATTATAAATCAGCTGTTTACTTTGTAGCTGTCGTCTTTAAAATAATTCAGTAGCTGCCACACGACTACAACTGCAACCAGCAGAATTTGTTGTCTGGAATGTGTTTAATGCATAATACAAAACATATTGAACACTCTGAGAGTATAGCATCAATATATTAGATATAGCATATATATATTTGGTCTTCACTAAATCACGACTAACAAGTAAGAGAGCTATATTCGGCTGTGCCGAATCTTATATACTCTTCACCAAATTATACTTCAAAATACAAATTTCAAATATTTTTAGGTAAACAAAATTTATTTTTTTTTTCCAAAGTTGTTTTTTTAATTTTTTGGAAAAAAAATTTTCGAAGTGTTATTTAAAATTTTTTTTTTAAATTTAAAATTTTTTTTTAATTTTAAAAATTTGTTTTTGTTTCTACAATTTTTTTTTTGTGAAAAAAAAATTTCGCGTTAAAAATTATTTTTTCCGATTTTGACCCATTTTAGGTCTTATATACGTCGTTGCAAAGGTCTTTGAAATATCTATCATTAGATATCCATATTGATATATTAATGTCTTAGTAATCCAGATATAGGTCAAAAATATGTAAAAGATCGATGTTGTCCTGGTTTTTTTCTTCATATCTCAGCCATTTGTGGACCGATTTTGCTGATTTTAAATAGGAAACTTCTCGAATGTTTGACAGAATTATTGAAGATTTGGATCCCGAAGATATCTGGGGTCTTCAGAAAATTGATTTCAACAAACAGACGGACAGACAGACAGACGGACATGGCTTAATCGACTCCGCTATCTATAAGGATCCAGAATATATATACTTTACAGGGTCGGAAAATTATATTGTGGAAATTACAAACGGAATGACAAACTTACATATATATACCCTTCTCACGATGGTGAAGGGTATAAAAAAGAGAGATTTATATCATGGCTAGACACACAGACACAATCTTAATTTGTGCTTGTATGAGCATGAGAGAAAAACTTATATTTCAGTGTAAAAGCAGGCAACAAGTGAAAACGCAATCTCGTCCTATGAGCATTCTAGACGTACGAGAGCTATTGAAAACTTCCGAAGCATATGTATATAGGAAGTGAGAGCAAAATAAATCAATGCCAATGTTTAGCGTATCTCTGAAATTAGAAAACTGAGTCTTTTTCAACTTAATTTGTGGCATATCTGAAATGAATTTCTACATAAACTGTATGAATTAAAATTTATTTACAAAATTGTTTATAAAATTTGTTTCAAACTTTTTTCAATATGAGAAAGACGCAATAGATTTAATGTAAATGTACGAGTATATAATTACATGTATGATTCATGTCTGAAATCGTAACAAATTTTATTTCTGCACAGACAAAAGTTTCGACATAAATAGTATGACTTGATTTCATTCGATTCAATTCATAACATTTATTAATGATTTCTTAAATAACTAGTATGATTTTTTACACATATTTTCATTTCATCAAAAAGTCGTGTAAAAAAATTATGAAATTTTCACAAACAAAATCGGATACAATAAATCATGGAAAAAAGAAATATAATAAAGATTAAGGACATATACTCGTACCACGAAATGATCGTAAGCTGGCTGTTCTTGTTCACACAATGCCTATAACGCTTCTAGATGATACTTCAGAAACCTTAAGTCCTTCCAGACAGGTATGGAATGGGAATAATGTGATATGTTGGCGATTAGAGCTACATAAAAGGACCACATGTCAGAAAAATTTTAAAATTGTCAGAGTCCAAGGCGAATTTATTATAAGTGTTGGTGTCGACAACATAGCTGTCTTTACGCTTGTAAATATTTTTTTTTGAAGGGTATACAAGACTCTTTTACTTGCTTTCTTCTTTACTTTTTCAGATTTTTGAGCTGTCTGATAGAAATATGATAGAAATAAACATAGAATGGAAACTCTCCTGTCAAAGACCTAACCACTGATAAATACACATAGATCGGAATCCCTTTGACTCAGTTCACAAAGACCTAAGTGGCGAAAATGCATTAGAAAAAAAACTATGTGAAAACAAAAAAAAATAAACTCGTATGTGTAATTGTTTGCTTTGAGTTTCCATTCTAATTACCTAACTCAGTTGTCAAAAACCTAAGTAGTGAGAATTTATTAGTAAACAATTTTGTGATATAGAAACTAGTAGAAAATGTTTGTCTCTTGATGCCTTTGAGTATATTAAAGTTGAATTTTAAATTCGTTAAATTAAATCTGGTCTTTCTTCCAAGTCCAGCCTTATAAAAGGTGGTTTTTTAGAGGCGGAGAAATTTAAATTAGCAATACAGTTTTCTATGATTGCTGATTTGACAATTTTCAATTGTTTAGAGGTTAGTTTGGTTTAGCAATTTATCATGAATAGACTGATGCCAGAGCAACATTTGTAAATTTATTTTGAAAAACATGGTGTAATTCGACAAACTCATCGGGCATTACGTGCATTTTCAGGAGCTCATAATAGTCCATCATAGTGATTAACTGGAGAAACTATGGATTGTTTAGCAATATGTTTAATCTTAACGATTATACATCCCGACAGACGCTGTACAGAGCGCACAGAACAAGCGATTGATGGTTAGCACCGCACAGTGGGGCAGAATCAACATTTTTTGGAAATAAATATGGCATTTCTAAACGGTTAGTCCGATCGGGATAGACAAGAAGTGTAGGCGTAGACAAGGAGTATTCGAGTTTAAGTTATTAAAATGGGACCCAAAAATGCTCCGGTAGCGGTGCTATGGAAGTTCAAAGTAGGGTACCTTAGACATGTAAAATTTTTAAACACTTGCCATTTTTTGTTTCACATCCGATTTCAAAGATTTTTATATTTTTGGAAAGCGCTAGGTCGTGAAAAACATGCATTATAATTTCCGAGTAATAAACATTTAAAAATTAAAATTTTGCCCTACCTTTTTCCACCGAATGGACTCGAATTTCATTTGTTAGTTAGACAACTAAATTACCAATAATATACAAAAGATTTCAGAGCAATATCGATTATGCTCCAAAAATAAACGATTTTCAATTTAAAAATTCAAAAAATATTAGATTTTTGCTGTGTTTTCGCGAACTCTTTTTTTATTAAAAAAAAACTTTCTTTAAGAACATATAAAAATTTTCTGTTTTTCTGTAAGGTATTTTTACGGAGAATATTTTGGAAAAAAACAATTTTTAATATGTCGCCCCTACGCCCTTCGGAATTTGACCTATTTTTTTTATCAAAATTTCAACTTTGGGTCACATGTTCTGAAATCCGAAAGCTGGGATCGGAAAACGGAAAACATCTTTGGAAACCTTGATGTGTTTCCTATTTATCTCTAAAGTATTTTCCCAGCCCCGATGTGATCCTATGGGCAAAATTGTAAAAAATATAATTTTTGGGATTTTCGTTCCAATTTTTTAGGAATTGCGGGATTTTCTTTTGACCTTTTTTAGAAGTTTCTTAACACTTTGGTATTCAGAATGACAAATTTAAAAATGGTTGACTCAATTTCATTGAGTTTTGTTAATAAATAAAGATTATATTACGTAATATTGAGTTTCTAAAACTAAAACTTTTATCACGATCGGACCAGTTTATTTTTGATGATGAACTGTGTCTATTTGTCATCGCGTTCAAGAATTAAACTTTCACGTGCACTTGGTTTGAGGCTTATAAGATTCAACTCTTATAGGAATTGAATTGAATCGATACAATCAATTTAGTGAAAGAAACATTTGGCAAACGAATAATTTCAAGAAATGGATCTGTTAACTGACCACCTCATGTTCATGTGAATATTTAAAGCCCTACGAAACGATCGAGCACTTGGATGCGAATATTCCACACTTTATCACCGAATACAGCCTGATTTACTGTGAAGAATGGATATTAAAAACATTAAAAGCTCTCCCCTAAACAATTTTTTTTAAATATTTAAAAGACTCAACTTTGGCAGTGATTCATTGTCTAAGGAGTAGTTTATAAAAATAAAATTTGAATGGAATTATAAAACATCAAAATATTTATCAATTGGAATTAGTTTCAGGGCAGAGCTCTAGCTATTCATTGTATTGAACTGACAATAACCTAAAACAATATCAGCTATTAGGTTAAACTGTCATTGTATTAGCTACAGGGTCATTTATTAACTGCGTAGTGGGGTTTTTTTTTAAAATAAAAGAGATCGGTAGACATTTATGATGTTTATTTAATAAAACTTGAAAATGTGAAGATTAACTTAAGTTGGCTAACACAGGGCAACACGAACGTTTATTGTGATTTTGATCTTGAAGATAAAGTTTTTTGATTTTATATGTTCACAAGTTTTGTTCTCTATGACAAGAGCTACCTCAGATAGTAAATCAAAATTCCGAACTGTTTGCAAGATATGAGCCTGAGAAAATTATCACTTTTTTGCAAAAATTACACCGTGGCTCCAAATCTTTAAGGGCCCATAAAAAAAAGTGAATGACTTTGAGCAAAACTAGGAGACAGGGGTCTTTTATCACGTAGTGCTGTCCGTATATGGTTATATTTCCATGGCTCCATTCCCTTACACAAACTGTCCAGTCTAAACAAACTGGAGATCAATTATTGAAAAATGTAAGAAAATGATACTTTTATAAAGGAGTTGTATAGAGACATGCTCTAGTTTCTGTAATAATTCCGATCATAATGTTCTTTCCATCTGGGTGATCTTCTACCATCTGTATACCGTTTTATCACAGTGCAGTTCGCAATTATTGATATAATTTATTGCTTATGCATTGATAAATGTATAAGGACCAAACTATATTATAAATTCAATCAATCGATCCCAGATTCTCTTAAATAAACTAATAAAAACAGTTTAAACTGATGATAACTTCAGCATTTTATAGCGTCTCAAATAACCGATTAAACTATTTCCGCCTGTATCAATTACAACCCAACTTCCCCACATATTCTCAATAACAAACTATCACAATTTAGTAAAACAACTCTGTGGAAATATTGAAGAAATACTAAACAGATCATTAAAATATTTCTCTGGCATTAAGTAAAAGTGAAACAAAAAAAATGAGTATAACACAAACTGTCTTTCTTTTAAAGGCAATAAATAATGTAACAACTAACAATTATGAATACAACTAAAAATCTTTCAACTTTCCGCAAAAAAAAATAAAAATAAACAAACCGCCAAACAGCTTCTCTCAACTGTAAGATCAGTCTGCTCCAATAAGACTACACAGCAATGGGTTTGATCTTACAAACACTGAATGAAGGCTAAAAAGCTAAAATATCTCGATTGCGCTCAATACAAAAGAAGGTGGTTTTAATTGTGCCAAAACTATAATTTATCATTACAAAGGAAATTGTGGCAGTAATATAATTCAGATTTTTTGTTTTGTTAGTTTCAATGGAGAATATTTAAATGCATATTAGTTAGTTGGTTTATTTATTTACTACAAGCTTTTATATTCATATTTTTATTTAATTTAAAACTAACAACATAAATTAAATGAATCAAACAATAGTTGTCTTCTTATAAATGTTTCAAATTAACATACTTATTTATTTTATTGTGTATTATTTATATTATTCGTTTTATTATTGTATGAAAAAAAAACTAGAGAAGATGTTGTAATTTGTCAATAAAATTAAAGATTAAAACTAAAAATAAAATAAATATATTACTTCTTGCAGGTTAACAGCAACATAAAATATGAATTAACATATTTTTAATTTAAATGTCATGTAAACAACTTGTAGTAAAAAAAAATGGATGATAAAAAGTTGTTCAAATAAAGATTTGCTTAAAGAATTGAAGGTGGTAATTTAAAATTTTTCCAGAAACTAGTTGGCTTAGCAGGGTCAAAAGGTCAAACTTTTACTATTTCAATATAAATCCTTTCAATCAATCGAAATTGGCCATCAATTGAAAGTTCAACAAAAATCGTAATAAATAACAAGACCTGTTGCTTTCTGTGCTAAATTATAAAACGTTTAGAACAGAAAACGGCATCCAAAAATTGCAGAATTTTTTAAAAATTTTAACTTTTATTTTCAAACATTTGTACAATATAAATTTATTCAAAGTATTGGCCATTGTATGCTATAACCTTTTCCCATCTTTCTGGCAACATATGGATTCCGAGCTAAAAGAACTGCTCATCTTTTGAGGCCAAGAAGGAATCAAGAAAATATCGAAAATATATCAAAAGAATTTGTCGCTCAACTTGTCATTTTATATAAAACTTCATTGAAAATATATTCGTCTCTCTGTATCGATCGATATAAAAGAGACAAATCGAGAACATTACCTTGTCCTGAGAGAATTCTTTACCAAAAGCTCTAACCAAAGAATATAAAGTATATATTATTTATATTCTTTGCTCTAACTTTTAGATGGAAGGGTAGTTGTAATGTAACGAACTTAGATATAGGTTGAGATTTCTAACCTAATAAGTAATTGTAAGTAATTTGTTTTAGTTTTGTATTTGAATAATGAAATACATCCGTATAATCGATCTTAGATAAACATAATCGCATTACGATTGAGTTTGCTGAAAAATTCGAATAAAATTATCCAAATAATTGTAAAATGTTTAAGAATAATCGTTAAAAATTAATTTATTTTCGATTTTGGAAAACATTATAATGTGAAGCTTGAATGTTGGCAAAATTCGAATAAATGTTAATGAATAATCCGATCAATTTAACGATTAATCGAATAAACGTATATTAATTAGGATTTTTTTAAACAATTAAATCCACATAACCTTATTAAGCTTGAATGTGCAAAAATATTCGAATAAAATTATTCAAATATTGGGATAATTTTGAATGAGAATCGAATAAAATTCGAAATTAATCAATTAAATAATTCTATTTTTTAGAAAATCTATTAAATATTCGAATAATTAAAAATTTGTAAGAATAATCGAATAAAATTAATTTATTGTTAATATGATAATATATCTATTTGAAAAAAATTATTAAAATTATTTAGGAATAATCGAATACAACTACAAAGTAAAGTAATTTAATTTTATGCAGACTTTTTATCAAAACCATTAAATATTCGAATAGAATTAATCGAAAAATTATTTTGTATACCCTGCACCACCATAGTGGGTAGGGTATTATGCGTTTGTGCAGATGTTTGTAACGCCCAAAAATATTAGTCTAACACCCACCTTAAAGTATACCAATCGACTTAGACTGAGTCGATTAAACGATGTCCGTCCGTCTGGTCGGCTGGCTGGCTGTCCATGTAAACCTTGTGCGCAGAGTACAGGTCGCAATTTTGAAGATATTTCGATAAAATTTGGTACATATTATTTTTTTCGGCCCAAGGACCAAGCCTATTGAAACTGGCTGAAATCGGTCCATTATTTCACCTAGCCCCCATACAAATGTCCTTCCGAAATTGGACTTTATCGGTCATAAATGTTTAATTTATAAATGTATCTCCACAAATTGCGCTCCAAATAAGTTTTATATATACAAAATTCACGTCACTAAATTTTGTTACGATCGATCCATAATTAGTCATAGCTCCCATATAGACCCGCCTCCGAAAATCACTTTAACGTGCATAAATCGCTTAAAAATGTTGGTATACTCACAAAATTCAACATAGTAAACTTTCATATAGACATAAATCACACGACCTAGTTTCATGGTGATCGGTCCATAATTGGTTATAGCTCCCATATAAGGCCCACTTCCGAAAGTCACTCAAAAGTATAAATTATTGAAATTTTAAAAGAAAAATATTTTTGCTCTTTTACTTAGTGTAGGGTATTATATGGACGGGCTTGACCGACCATACTTTCTTACTTGTTTTTTAAATGTAATCGAATAAAATTAGTTTCTTATTAGTTTCGAAAAAAATATGATCAAGCTTGAACTTGCAAAAAGATTCGAATAAAATTATTCGAACAATTAAACAATTAAATTAATTTTAAAGATTCCTGACAAAAATTATTCGAATAATCCGATAATGTTAACGATTATTTGCATAAAATACCACAAAATATATTTCATTCCAAAACTAAATCATAGTAGGAAATTTCTTTTTTTAAGCTTGATTCTGTTAAAAGATACGAATAAAATTATTCGAATAATTAAAAAAATGTTAAGCGAATAAAATTTAATGATTCTTGACTTTTTAAAAACAAAAATTAAAGCAAAAATTATTCGAATAATCAGATAATGGTAACGATTAAATATGAGTAATTCTTAAATTAAATCCAAGTTAGACATTTCCTTTTATTAAGTTTGATTCTGTTAAAAGATTCGAATAAAATTATTCGAATAATTAAAAAAAATATTACTTAAACGAATATATTTTAATGATTCTTGATTATGGAAAAACAAAACGATTAATCGCATAAACTATCAAAAAAAATATGAAAAAATCTATAATTAAATTTAAGTAAGAAAAGTTAAAAGTTTCGAATAAAATTATTTGAATAATTTAATTAATTCTTAACGAATAATCGAATAAATTTAAATTTAATGATTCATAACATAAATAAAACGTACAAAAGATTCGAATATAATTCGAATAATTGAATAATTATAAACGAATAATCGAATAAAATTTCATTATTCTTGATTTTTGGAAAAATAAAACCAAAACATTCGAAAAAAATATTCGAATAATCGGATATCTTTAATGATTACCACAATAAAATACCACAAAATATGAATAATTCGAAAATTAAATCAAAGTAAGAAATGTCATTGTATTAAGCATTATTGTGATTAAACGAATAAATGTTAAAGATTCTTGATTTTGGAAGAACAGAACTGAATAAAATTTTTCGATTAAACAAATAAATTTTAATGATTCTTGATTTAGGAAAAACAAAATCAAAAGATTCAAAAAATATATTTTCGAATAATCGGATATTAATGATTAATCACATTAAATACCACCAAATATGAATATTTCTTTAATTATGACATAATAATTGTATTAAGCTTGACTGTATGAAAAGATTCGAATAAAATTATTCGAAAACTTAATTAATTTTTAAAGAAAAAAAATTTAATTACTGTTGTTTTTGGAAAACCATAATCATACTAACTTTGAATGTTCGTTCAAAATTGTTTAAGTAATCGGATAAATTTAACGAATAATCGAATAAAACCTCATAAATATTTTTTTTGAGAAATTAAACTAATTCAAGCTTTTTCTTTGTATAAGGCATGAATTTGATAAAAGATTCGAAAATAATTATTCGAATAATCGAATAACATTTAAGCGAATAATAAAATTAATTTAATGTTGAATTTGGAAAAATATATGCTAATGTTTTGCTTGAGTAAGGTAAAAGTTTCGAAACAAATTATTCGATTAATCGATTAGTAAAATAAAATTCAACGAATAAGAAAAAAAAACATACAAATTATAATTTTTTTTTAAGATTAATCATATTAAGTATCTTTGTTTGTACTAAACATGAGTGATTTAAAATAAACTAATAAAATTATTCGAACAATTGAAATAATTTTTAACGAATAATCGAATAAAATGTAATAATTGTTAATTTTGGAAAAACATAACCATATTAGCTTGGAATGTTTTTTTGAATAATCGAATAAATCAATATAAATTATGATTTTTTCCTCAACTACATCAATGTAAGTAATTTTATTCAAAATTTTTAGCAAAAACCAGCAAAAATTCGAATAAAATTATTCGAATAATTGAAAAATATTTAAGAATAATCGAATGAAATTAATATATTGTAGGTATCTGAACAAGAACACCTAATTTGGCTATGAATGTCGAATAATCGGATAAATTTAACAAATAATCGAATAAATCAATATAAATAATGATTTTTTACTCAACTATATTATTGCGAGAAATTTTATTCAGATTTTATAGCAAAACCAGGAAAAATTCGAATAATATTATTCGATTAAAATTATTCGAATAATTGAAAAATATTAAGGAATAATCAACTGTTTGTTTCGGAAAAACAAAACTTTATAAGTCTTGAATATTCAAAAATATACGAATAATCGGATAATTTTATTGAATAATCGAATAAATTATATATAAATTATGATTTTTTCCACGACTAAATCAATTTTATTTAGATATTTTAGCAAAACCAGCAAAAAATCGAATAAAATTATTCGATTAAAATTATTCGAACAATTGAAAAATATTTCAGAATAATCGAATGAAATTAATATACGGTTGGTTTTGGAAAAGTAAAAGATTATAAGTCTTGAATATTAAAAAAATATTCGAATAATCGGATAATTTTATTGAATAGTCGAATAAAATTTAGTTAATTATTATTCGAACTGTGTTTAATCATCTATTTTGTGGGGATCAAAATGTCATCTGGATTTTTCTGGGATAAATAATAATTGATATTGTATTGTACTGACAAAAACAATCGAATAATCGGATAATTTTATTAAATAATCGAATAAAACAAAATGATTTTTGCTGAAAATGAACCAAAGTAAATTATTTAATTTGAACTCTGCTTTACCACCTACTTTGTAGGGTTGTAAAGGTCATTCGCCTTTTACTGTCATACATAATAATTGAAATTGTATTATTGAAGAAATATTTCAGATCTTCCTTAATTATATCTTAAGTCTACCAAATACTCAGAACAACTTTCTAAATTATTTTCAACACATTTTCATCACCATCATTAAAGACGCACAATTAAAAAAAATTAAATACTTTGTTGAAAGAAACTGCTTGATTATGATGTCTTGCTAGAAATTATGACTTTAACAATTTGCAATTTATTTGTTTTTTTCCTAGAAAATTACCTTATTTTCTGCAACTACAACAAATTATGCAAAAAAAAAACAACCACCACCACCACACCATCATCGAGGAAATGAAAATGCAAAAGTCATTGTCGAAAAGCCTCTTGCAATAACACAAAAACCAGTCACTATCACACCAAGATTTTGTAACAGCCAACAAAAGACATAACAACTACTCAAGTTACAACACCACCACCACACCATACCACACAACCAACAGCTCATCGCAGCTCAAATTTACAAGAACTTAGAAATATGTAATTTGCTACAATAATGAAACTCTTCTCGAAATCGAAAACAAACAAAGTAAAACAGATCGTAACAAAAGTAACCCAAGGAAAAGAAAAACTATACCCCACAATAAAGCAGCCAGCAAATGAAAAATAAAAAAACTGTTTTATAATAATCATGGAAAACTTAAAAAAGAAACCAACTGACGACCAACGGAAGTATAAAATTCAAATCAAGTAAAATTCAAACCCAACCAAAACCCACCAAAAAAACAAACTACTCTAAATAAGAGAATGTACATGAAGATTTACATGGGCCACAATAAAACACATATGCTTGAGAGGAGCTATTGAATAAGAGTGAGGGTTTAATACTTAATAACTATTTATACACTCGTCGTAACCAACACAATAATTTGAGAGATATTTTGGTGGAAAATATGTTTTACAAAATGCAAAAATGTCTGCTGTTTTTCGTTATGGTTTGTGTGAGTGTGTGTTGATTTCTGTTTCATTGAAAGCAACTTGAGCTGCTTTACTTTCGTCTTACATTTCATGGTTTTGGATTTTGGTGCTGGCTGTTTATTTTAGTTTTATGTTCGATGGTATAAAAGTAACTGGTCGCTGTGGAGTTGATATCATTAAATAGTTTATTGTGCAGCTATACACAGCATAGCAAAGCAAAGCGCATAGTTTTATTTTCCTACACACTACGTGTGCGTTCCTTAGTGTTTGCGTGCGGCTCGGACGTAAAAAGTAATTGAAAAAAGCCTTAAAAATCAGTTAAATTCAAAAAAAAGAAAAATAAAAAAATTTAAAAAAAAGTTTGTTTTCTAACACTTTTGTTTTGTTTCTATCTATTTTCATGTGTGTTACTACTTACTGTGTTTGCCTTCTAACAGCCTGTACCATATTATAAAAGGATATTGTGGATTACCTTACATATATATTTCAACAACACCTGGATTAAATAAAACAGATTTCTTTTGAAAAAATATAATAAATAAATCAACGCCATGCAGTTGATGGTGAGTAAAGTCCTAAAGGACTTTAAAAGTGTTCAATGCAAAAATGTCCCACAAAAGGACATTAAAGTTATGGACAAAGTGCTAAAAAACAAAAAAATTTAATTAAAAAAAAATCCCTAAAAAATAAGACATTGAAAGGATCAAAACTAAAATACAAAATTAAATGAGAGGCTCAGTTAAAAGAAAAATTGTCAAAAAAAAAATTAAAAATTATCAAGGCCTGCTTTTGCAAATATCCAGCTTAAAGGAGTTATCAGTGCTACAAAGAAAATTCCTCTACAAATCAACAACTTTTAACTTGAAATCTTTATAAAGTTAAATTCGATTAATCGAATAATTTAACAGATTTTGCTAAAACAAAATAGCAATAATTAAATTCGTAATTTATGCAATTCTAATCGATTATTCGTTAAAATTATTCAAATATTTTTTTCACCTTCAAGCTACTCATACTTTAAATCAAAATCCACAAAAAAATAATTTTATTCGATTATTCGTTAATAAAATTTTAGTATATCGAATAATTTTAATTTTTTTAAAAAAATGAAAATCATTTTAGAAAAAAATCATAATTTATGCTATTTTAACGCTATCATTTTAAAAAAAATCGTAATTTATGCAATTTTAATCGATTATTCGTTAAAATTATTCGATTAATTTTATTCGAATATTTTTTTCACCTTCAAGCTACTCAAATCAAAATCCATAAAAAAATGTTTTTATTCGATTATTCGTTAATTTTTTTTAAAAAAATGAAAATCATTTTAGAAAAAAATCGTAATTTATGCTATTTTAATCGTTTATTCGTTAAAAGAATTCGGTTATTCGAATAATTTTATTCGAATATATTTTCGCATTCAAGCTTTAGTAATAATAGTTTAATTTAAAAACCATAGAAAAGGTAATTTTATTCGATTATTCGTTAAAAATATTTTAACTAATCGAATAAATGTAGTCGATTCTTAAAACAAAACAAAACATACTTGAATTTTTTTAATTTGAAATTAAAATTTCTATAGTTTCTTTTCGATTAATATTTTAAATTATTCGATTATTCGTTGAAATTCAATTAATAGTTTTCTTCAAATATTTTAACACATTCAAGCTTAAATAATTCAATACAAAATCCTTAAAAAAAATAATTTTATTCGATTATTCGTTATAAAATTTTATATTAATCGATTAATTTTATTCGATTAAAACAGAAAAAATACATAATTTGAAATTATAATTTCCATTTTCGAATAATCGTTAAAATTATTCGATTATTCGTTTAAATTGTCCAATAATCGAATAATTTTATCCGAATATTTTTTTACATTCATGTTTTGATACTTCTAGTTTAATTCAAAATCCAAAAAAAAAAATAATTTTATTCGATTATTCGTTAACATAAAATGTAATTAATCCAATAATTTTATTCGATTAAAACAAAAAAATTCTTAATTTGATTTAATTTGAAATTATTATTTCATGTGTTTCTTTTCGTTTAATCGTTAAAATTAAACGATTATTCGTTATAATTTCCATAGTTTCTTTTCAATTAATCGTTAAAATTATTCGATTATTCGTTTAAATTATCCAATAATCGAATAATTTTATTCGAATATTTTTTTACATTCAAGTTTTGATACTTCTAGTTTAAATCAAAATCCTTTAGAAAAAAATTTATTCGATTATTCGTTAACAAAAAATGTAATTAATCCAATAATTTTATTCGACTAAAACAGAAAAAATACATTTAACTTTAGTACTTCCAGTTTAATTCAAAATCCTTAAAATGAAATAATTTTATTCGATTATTCGATATAAAATTGTATAGTAATCGATTAATTTTATTCGATTAAAACAAAAAAATCCTTAATTTGATTTAATCTGAAATTATTATTTAATTAGTTTCTTTTCGTTTAATCGTTAAAATTAAACGATTATTCGTTAAAATTATCCGATTAATCAGATATGTAATTGTATTCGAATATTTATTCACATTCAAGCTTTAAATTCAAAATCCATAAAAAAATAATTTTATTCGATTATTCGTTCAAAAAAAATATAATTTTATTCGAATTTTTAATACAAGCAAGCTTAAAACAAACAAAAAGCCACTTAAATTGATTTTATTTGAAATTATAATTTCTATAGTTTCTTTTCGATTAATCGTTAAAATTATTCGATTATTCGTTAAAATTATCCAATTAATAGTTTTATTCAAATATTCTAACACATTCAAGCTGTAATACTGCTAGTTTAATTCAAAATTCATAAAAAATAATTTTTAACCGATTATTCGTTAAAACAATTTAATTAATCGAATAATTGGTTTCGACTCTTTTAAAACACGCAAGCTTAAAACAAACAAAACCCTTCTTCATTTGATTTAATTTGAAATTATTTTGGATTAATTGTTGAAATTATCCGAAATGATTCGATTAATCGAAAAAGTTTATTCGAAACTTTTATCTTATTCAAGCTTAAAATTATCATATACAAATCTATATCCAAATTCATTATAAAATTAATTTTATTCGATTATTCGCTAAAATGTTATTTGATTATTCGAATAATTTTATTCGAATCTTTTATCAAATTCATACCTAATAAAAAGAAATAGCTTGAATTAATTTAATTTACAAAACAAAATAATTTTAGAAGTTTTATTCGATTATTCGTTAAAATTGTCCGATTATTCGAATAAATTAATAATCGCTAATAATTAATTCCAAATTAATATGGTTATGTTTTTTCAAAATTAACTATAATTCATTTTTATTCGATTATTTGTTAAAATTATTCGATTATTCGCATAGTTTTATTCGAATATTTTACCACTTTTATCCCTGGGATGATGATGTCAATTCAAACTAAATAATGAATTTATTTATTTCGATTATTCATACAAATAATCGATTAAATTTATTCGATTATAATGTAAAACTTTCAAAATATTTAAAAAAGAGCAAATTATTCATAAGAAAATAATATTAAGGGATCCACCACACTCCAACTGGGTTTCTCAGTTTAATAACTCAAGGTTTAAAACAAGAAATATCCAATTAACATTATAGCATGCTTATTCTGAAAGCAGATCTAGATAGCCTCTGCTCTCCTTTTATTCTACTCAACTTTTCCACTTTTAGGAGAACACTTAAATTCAGTTCAAAGATCTGAGCATTCAATGAAGATCATTTAAAATATCTATGATTTATTTTATAATAATCTCCTTTCTCTTTATCTTACTCTCTCTCTCTGTAGCGAACCGCATACCTGCTCGCAGTGGTACTCCTGGTAGCCACCACATATGCGCGCGCTGAAGATGAAAAGAAATCTGCCGGAGCTGAAGAGAAAAAAGTAGAACCCGAAGTAAAAGAAGCGGAAAAATCCGCAGATGCCAAAGAGTCAGATGACTCGGCCAAGCCCAAGCGTGGTCTACATTTTGGTGACTATCATCATAAATACGATGCCGTACACCATCATCACTATCCACAGCATCATGAGAAAGTTATAACAATCATTAAGAATGTACCAGCTCCATATCCCGTAGAGAAATATGTGCATGTGCCGGTGGAGAAAGAGGTACATGTGCCTTATGAGGTGAAAGTACCCAAACCATATCCGGTTATTAAGCATATTCCCTATGAGGTAAAGGAGATTATTAAAGTTCCATATGAAGTGCCAGCACCATATCCAGTTGAAAAGAAGGTACCCTATCCCGTACATGTTCATTATGATCGTCCAGTGCCCGTTAAGGTCAACGTACCAGCACCATATCCAGTTGAGAAGAAAGTACATTATCCCGTTAAAGTACATGTACCTGCTCCTTATCCAGTTGAGAAGAAAGTACATTATCCCGTTAAAGTGCATGTTAATGTTGACAAGCCATATCCAGTGGAGAAGATTGAACACTATCCTGTCAAAGTGCACTATGATAAGCCAGTGCCCTATAATGTGGACAAGCCAGTGCCCTATCATGTTGAGAAGCCGGTGCCAGTACCAGTTATTAAGAAGATTCCCTATCCCGTACATGTTCCTTATGATCGTCCTTATCCAGTGCATGTTGAAAAACCAGTACCCTATGAAGTTAAGGTTAAGGTACCCGCACCCTATCCCGTTATCAAGGAAGTGCCAGTTAAAATTGAGAAACATGTGCCCTATCCCGTGAAAGTACCTTATGACAAACCAGTGCCCGTACACATTGAGAAACATGTACCCGAATACCATGAGAAACATATCAGCTACAAAGAACCCGAATTCCATTACAAGAAAATCGAACATGAGGAACATCATCCAGAGCATCATGAAGAGCAGCACGAACAGGAATATCAACATGAAGAAGCCTATCAGCACGAAGAGCAGGAACACAAACAGATAGAGGAATATCAACATGAAGCAGCAGAGGAATACAAGCCACAAGAAGAATACAAACAGGAAGAATACAACCATGAAGAGTACCAACCACAAGAGGAATACCAACATGAAGGCCATGAGGAATTATCAGAGGTGGATCATAGCCATGATTTGTCACAATATTATAATTACCATGGTCATTATTAAGTATCTGAAATGCTAATATATGAATTTTCTCTTTTTTTTCTACTCCCATTACAGCATCACTAAAGAAACGTACGTCTGATAAGTGTCTCCCAAACAGAGAAAACCTCAGAGAGCATTATTTGTGATTTTGTGATAGGTGTTATTGAGAGATTTAGAAAGAGAGTGAGAGTGGTGATAGCAAATAGGTAAGAAAGCGAAAAGAATGAGAAAAATGCTACTCTGGCGTTTAATGCTAGAATTTTTGAACAATGCTAACGTTTAAAGGATTAACGATGTGATTAAAACTGAAACGATTAAAAATAATTAATTAATTAAATATAAAACTAAGTGATATTAACCACAAACTAATAATGGAATTAAGTAATCTAACCATAAATAGTTAAAAATAGTTAAAAATTAATAACAAACATTACAAACCTACTACCCGGCTAATTAACAAACTCTTCTTTTCGTTCCTAAAAACCCATAAACTATGACACTTTCATTACAAACAATTCCTCTAATAGTATTCTTTAAGAAAATATTCAATTCCTTAAACTAAAAAAATAATAATTTTAAATTAATTTAAGTTAGTCAAATACAAGTACTTACTATCTATGGCTTAATGTAAATAGCAAATGTAATACTTTAAACAAATTAAAAAATAATGTCAACCTAAAATTAAACAACCAACCAAAACCAAAAACCCTGGCAGTTTGAAGCAAGCAATTAACAATGGAAATCTAACAACCTTCTTCTCTTTGTAAAAGGCATCTTAACAACGGCCTGCAGCTCCTCCTCCTCCTCCTACAAAGATCGTGTTGAAATGGTTGATTTTGATGTAGTTAACCTCTTGCTTATGTCCAGTAATCAAATGCGTAATCAAATAATTATAATCTAAGACTTGTTAATGTATTTTTAAAAAAAAAATGAGATTAAACTAATTGCAATTCTTAATTTCCAAGAATTTCAATTAGTTCCTTAGTTTAGTTTAGCTAATATTTAAATTTCATATGTTATTTTAAGCATCTAAAGTATAGTTTTACTTTTATTGAAAAACTGAAAACCCCCTAATGTATTATAATAGTTTTTTAAGCCAAAAAAATAATAGAAAACTATACTTAAGATCTGCTTAACATATGAGAACTTCTATTTTACCAAATAATGCTTGTTTTGTGTGCGAGAAAAAGTAGCAAAATAAGAATAAATATTGAAAAAAAGAAGGATGTTTGAAAAATAAAAATGATTCCAGAAAATGGGATTTGAAAAAAACAAACTTAAATCGAAATTGTGTTAAAGAGTTTTATTTATAAATGGGGGTAGAGGGTATTCAAATAAATAGCAGAGAAATTTATTAAATGAAGAATTTGCAACTGATCTGTAATTCAGTGACTTAAAATAATTAAAAGTAAATCAATTAGAGACTGGCAATACCATACAGCTGTTATTTCTCTGGTACATGAAAGAGCAATAATATTAAATAGATAGAAAGAAAGAGAAAAGAAATTCAAACACTTCTAGCTATAACAACAAGAGAGTTTGCATTAATGAATGCATGACTGGCATTGCAATAAAACAATGTTTTTCTCTCTATTTACAATGTATTGCACAGATCGTAAACAGCTGAGTTCCTACTTTTCTCTTATCAGTTCTATAACCGCTGATTACATTGTAGTTTAAACTCCCAATTTTTATTGATTATTAAAGTGTGTATTTAATTGTTAATAAAATTACTAATTTAAACCCTATAAAGCTTTTGCAATGATGGATTAGTGTAATGAATGCCTTATTAAAATTGACAAATTGCTCTTCTTATGGAAAACTATTACGAAAGTGATCGATGTGATGAAATTCAACAAGCTTCACTTTTCTGTGGACAATATCAATAAAATTCTTCACAAAGCCTTTTTATTGTTGAACAATATTTCAAAAATAAACAAAGCTCATTTTCACCATGACTTTGGCTATGATAACCATCAAATTTACTGCATTTGGGAATCAGAGAACCCACAAATCATTGTCGATGAAATGCAACTGAAGTTACAAAAGCCATCAACAAAGCTAAGCCTTCAAAGGCAATAGAACCTGTCGGGATATCCATGCTGATGCAAAACAACACATGTCAGTAAGGAGCTTTACAATACCCGATGGCTGGAAAATGTGTCGTGTGATCACATTGCTAAAACCTGGGAAAATCGCATGCGAGGTACAAAAAAAAAAAGTATCTTAGATTAACATGAGCTCCTGCCGCTTAGGCTTAATCTCATGGTGGTCTAAACACCGGATAGAAACATGCGTCTATCACCGCCATTGAACGTCTCGCCAAAGAACGCTCAATTTGCAAATTCTCATACAAAGATTGCACGGATCATTGCATAAACCCCTTGCTCGAGAGCTCGGGCTATCTAATCCCTGCCATTCATAGCTAATCAAGCCCTGGACAATTATCAGAACAGCAACCTCCGTCCTGGTAATCCAGTCCAATGTATGATCTCTGGCTTCAAAAGCTCCCGACCGATAAAAGTCAGTGTGTGCCACAATAATGCACACTACAGACCTCGATCAAGAGCCAAGCCCAACGATCGTTACATCACGGATGCTACTATCCCAACACATTTCCTGAGCACAAACGCTAGTTGTTATCTGCTATTTTCAATGGCTCTGTTGTCCTCGGCAACAGCACCCAGAACATTCATTTGGTGCACCGAAATTCGCCACTAGCCCGAACATCAGTACTTTAACCAACGATCTTCTTCCCGCGATTTTGGGTTTAAACCACAACCAGCTCGACATCATCCTAAGTGACCAACACCAACGGTCCTACAGGACCGAAGTCCTGGGGCAAAGGACCCCCGAGCTACTAGATAAGACTCTAGTCACCTGCGAATATAAAAGAATTAAATTCTCACCAGGAATGAGACCCGTGCGTCTCGGAGCCCCGGTTTCGCTCCATATATTCCCTCGAAGCACAACACCAAGGTCTGGAGCTAACCAAGATGCTTATCCGTGCCCCGAGGGGAAATCATGCGAGGTACAATGGCACCTGTAGCGAAGGCACTCCTCCTCTAGCTGACCCGTCAACTACCTGCAGCTCGTCGCCAGCATGGATTCCGTAAGATGTACAGTACCACCACAGCATTATCCGCCATAGTCACTCAGATCTCGCAGAGCTTAAATCAGCAGAGGCCTTGTGAACGGACTATCATAGTGGCACTTGACCTGTCGAAAGCCTTCGACACTGTCAGTCACGCCACACTCTTCCAGGACATCCTGCAGTCCACAATGCTCAACAACACGTAGAGATGTATAGTGAACTATCTGAGTGACAGGCAGTCGTTCGAGGAGTTTAGAGACAAATGCTCAAAACCCCGTAGAGTTAAACAAGGAGTCCCTCAGGGCGGGGTCCTGCCGCCTCTTCAATTTAACGTCTACTTCTCTAAACTCCCAGTGTCTCTACAGGTATCGCATATGCGGACGACTGCACAATATTGGCAGCAGGTCACAAAGTTGATGAGCTTTGCGGTATGGTGAATGATTATCTCAATGAAATCCATAATTTCGTACAGTGACGTAACCTGAAATTATCACCAAAGAAGTCATCGGCAACACTCTTCACCACCTGGACGAAGGATGTACAACTGAACTTAGGCGTCATGATCGACGGCATACAAATTCCGACAGTGAACCACCCGAAAATCTAGGGTGTCACTTTTGATAGCCTTCTTACCTCCTCAGCACACGGCACTGCAATTACGAATAAACTGCGAAATAGAAACAAGGTCCTCAAGGCACTAGCCGGCAGTACTTGCGGTATGGACAAAGAAACCTTGCTAGTTACCCACAACTAGCAAGTGTGGTCGCCTTCGTTGAGTAATAATATTCAAAGCTGTCAAAACCGTCAAAGACTGCCTTCAAATTACCTCCGAACACCACCCTCACGAAGAGACCAATGATCTACCGGTCAAAAAACACAACGTCATGTTGACGTAACAGCTGGGATGTCACCGGAGGAGTCATCCAAACTTCAACATCACACAGTTGAAATCTCTCCCGAGGCATGTCAGACAGAACCTACGGAAATACGAGGAGAGCATACAGAGGTATGTGCAGGATCCATTTGTTCGCAGCACGAATATGACAGCGGTAGCAGGATACCGTATGAATGTTGTACTTGGTCGGCCACCACCGATAGCAGTAGCTGAGAAGATTCTGCCGCGTAAAACGAGAGTCGTTGTGGATGGAGAGAAATTTACTGGTTGTGCACTCCATCGATTCGGAAATCATAGCCTCCTAGAACGTGTAATTTAACACCATTGATTGATTATTTTTATGGAGTTATTTTAAAAACCAAGGACTATACCAACAAGCCTACAACTAGCCATACATTGAAGAAGGAAATTCAACGCAGAATCAACGAAAATCAGCAAAATATTTGGAAAATGTTCATAACAAATTTCAACAGAAGAGAGCGAATGTGCCAGCAATGCCGTGAAGGCTACTTGACCGATGTGCTATTCCATCCATAATCCTATCAAGTGCAATTTATGATTCAATAAAAATAACAAATCTACATAAAAATATATCAGTTTTGTCTATTTAATTCACATCTTGCGTAAATTTCTTCTCAGATCTAAACAATTAGTGTCTGATTTATCAACAGTGACTGGTCCCATTTTTATCTAACTGATACGCAGCGTATCAATCATGAAGAGCTTTATATCTACTTAAAGTAAGGAAATAGAGCACTCCGGAGGTCACTGTGTCTAGAGAACGATATAGAACCATGATCAATAGATCAACCATAAACTGATAAATTGAGACTTGTGGATTTGAGGCAAACAACAGAAATATAATTTCTTTAAACAGTCAAGCCAGTTTCTAGCAAATGAGGGTCATCGAAATTCTGATATCCTGCGAGAATTAATCAGAGACTGCAAGTATTCCTTCTCTTAGACCAAGGAATATGACAAAGACTATGACCAAAACATGTCAAAAACTATACTTGGACTAGAACAAGACTAGACTAAAACTAGACCAAGATTATGTTCATGACTAGACTGAGAATATCTTAAAAATGCGGGATTTACAAAATATGGCGTATCTTTTGAGCACAATTTTTGTTTTTAATAACTTATATGTCAGTTTTATACTAACAAAATGTTATATGCGGTAAGATTTGCTTTACTTCTTTAATTTGAAAAAATATGCCGCTTAATCACCACGAATGCTCACCAAAGCTTATTGTGAATGTATTCTATCGATTTCAACGTGCGAGAGAAGTGGTGATTTTAACATGGCCAGCCAAAGAAGTTTAATGACCATGAATTGTAGGCATTACTTCATAGAGATTGTTGTCAAACTCAACAAGAGCTTGCAAAATCATTGGAAGATACTCAATCAGCTATTTCAAAATGTTTGCAAGCAGCAAAAGCAGGGAAATTGGGTACCATACGGATTTATGCTAAGAGACCTTGAATGACTTGCGATGATCCATTACGATAAGCCGAAGCGTAAGAGATCGTTGTGAAGCCCGGTCAACCAAAGCCAAATATCCATGGCGCAAAGGTAATGCTCTGTTTTCGGTGGGACCAAAAGGGTCATATCTATTATGAGCTGCATAAACTTGAAAAATCACAACTGATTCATTTGAAACGATCATTGGCCGAAAAACGGCAAGAATATGGTGCCAGACATGAAACCATAATATTCCAACATCACAACTCTTGGCCACATGTTGCAGTACCTGTTGAAATGAATTTACAATGATGTGGTTGGGAAGTTTTACCTCACCCGTTTTATAGTCCACACCATGTCCCATCCGACCACTATATAATCGATGCAGAATACTCTCTCTGGGATACGCTTCACTTTGGAATAGGGTATCAGAAATTGGCTTGATTCGTTCTTGGTGTCAAAATATGAGAAGTTCTTTTGGCTCGGAATCCATATGATGCCAGAAAAATGGGAAAAGGTCATAGCTAACAATTGCCAATACTTTGAATAAACTTATACTTAAAAACTATTTTGAATAGTTTAAAAAAATTTTGATTAAATTTAAAAAAATTTTTATCCGAATTAAATAACCAAAAAAAATAATAATCGAATAAAATCTTTAACCAAAAATTTCCAGCTTGATATCTGTCTTATTTAAATTTATGTTCTATTTTCAATTTTCTTTGGAAACTATTAAAAATTATCTTTCAATGCCTATCAGTTTTCCATTAAAAGTGTCAACAATATTTATTACTTCAGTATGTCATTTGAAATTGCAAAATTCAACTTTTATTTAAACCACAAACTATGAAAATTCCTTATGTCCCCTTGTAAATACAAGTATTTCTTTTATCATTTTTGCAATTTATAGTAAAACTTGTAGCTCTAACACGCCTTAAAACTGTTATTGACTGAAACAAAACTAATAAGTGATTAGTTTCAAATCAAAACAAAAGAAAAGAATTCATTCAAATCATCTTCATAGTAATGCCAACAAACAAAATAAAACCGCCAAGATATGCAGATATTGTGTCGCCATAAACAAAAATGTTTGCCTATAGTCGCGCAGACATTTTTCAGTTAATGAAGCAAGACAAAATAAATGCAAAATTAGCATAAAACTGCAATAATTTATTTGATGAAAACAATAGAAATTAACAAAAAAAAATAAAAAATAAACTTTATTTATAATGTGACACTTGAAATGTAGTAAAAAATAGATATTTATCTATAAATAAAATGACTATAGTTAGTGGAAGAAAAACAAAAAAGAGCTATAATATTAGTATAGTATTAGCTAAATGGTATTTATGCCTTTTATAAACGTATTTATGACCTTATATGTTGTAGCATATAAAGTTTGGTAAACACTACTAATTGTATTTAATTGGAAATTTAAAAGAAAATTGTATTGATTGTTAATGCATTTGTTTTCAATATAAAAAAAACAATTAGCTATCGAATTTGGTGGAAAATAATTTGTGTTTAAATTTTATTGAAATTTTGCAACATTATACAAATAAAATTACAGTGAAAGAAAAATGAAACATGCAAACAAAATATCGCTAAAAAATACCCAAGGATCATATTGAATTAAGAGCATATTTTATATTTTCAACAACACGTTACATTGTATCATCATAGTAGACTACTTTGAGAGTAAACACGTTTTTAAAGCACAAGAATTCCTTACAATTTTGTACAAGTACTTTTCCCATATACTGTCTGCATGCACTTAGTGGCACATAAATCACACACAAGATATCAAATATCGGTTACTGGTTTAAATGCTGTGTTTAAAATTGTATTAAATATTTAAAATGTTATCACATTTTAAGCCTTAAGTCATACAATACAAAATGTTTTAAACAGTTTATACGAATTTCAAACACATTTCACCAAAAAAAATTTAATAAAGGAACTTTCGAACCACAAACCAAGACTAGAAAAAGACTAAAACAAGACTAGACCAAGAATAGACCAAGACTAACCAAGACTAGACCAAGACTAGACCAAGACTAGACCAAGACTAAACCAAGACTAGAACAAGAGTAGAACAAGAGTAGAACAAGACTAGAACAAGACTAGAACAAGACTAGAACAAAACTAGAACAAGACTAGAACAAGACTAGAACAAGACTAGAACAAGACTAGAACAAGACTAGAACAAGACTAGAACAAGACTAGAACAAGACTAGAACAAGACTAGAACAAGACTAGAACAAGACTAGAACAAGACTAGACAAAGACTAAACCAAGACTAGAACAAGAGTAGACCAAGACTAGAACAAGACTAGAACAAGACTAGAACAAGACTAGACCAAGACTAGAACAAGACTAGACCAAGACTAGACCAAGACTAGACCAAGACTAGACCAAGACTAGACCAAGACTAGACCAAGACTAGACCAAGACTAGACCAAGACTAGACCAACACTAGACCAAGACTAGACCAAGACTAGACCAAGACTTGACCAAGACTAGACCAAGACTAGACCAAGACTAGACCAAGACTAGACCAAGACTAGACCAACACTAGACCAAGACTAGACCAAGACTAGACCAAGACTAGACCAAGACTAGACCAAGACTAGACCAAGACTAGACCAAGACTAGACCAAGACTAGACCAAGACTAGACCAAGACTAGACCAAGACTAGACCAAGACTAGACCAAGACTAGACCAAGACTAGACCAAGACTAGACCAAGACTAGACCAAGACTAGACCAAGACTAGTCCAAGACTAGACCAAGACTAGAACAAGACTAGAACAAGACTAGAACAAGACTAGAACAAGACTAGAACAAGACTAGAACAAGACTAGAACAAGACTAGAATAGGACTAGAACAAGACAAGAACAAGACTAGAACAAGACTAGAACAAGACTAGAACAAGACTAGAACAAGACTAGAATAAGGCTAGAATAAACTACAATAAACTATAATAATACTAGAACAGGATTAGAACAAGACTAGACCAAGATTAGAACAAAGCTAAAACAAGTCTAGAACAAGACTAGAACAAGACTAGAACAAGACTAGAACAAGACTAGAACAAGACTAGAACAAGACTAGAACAAGACTAGAACAAGACTAGAACAAGACTAGAACAACACTAAAACAATACTAGAACAAGACTAGAACAGGACTAGAACAAGACCAGAACAAGACTAGAACAAGACTAGACCAAGAATAGACCAAGACTAGAACAAGACTAGAACAGGACTAGAACAAGACCAGAACAAGACTAGACCAAGACTAGACAAAGACTAGACCAAGACTAGACCAAGACTAGACCAAGACTAGACCAAGACTAGACCAAGACTAGACCAAGACTAGAACAAGACTAGACCAAGACTAGACCAAGACTAGACCAAGACTAGAACAAGACTAGAACAAGACTAGAACAAGACTAGAACAAGACTAGAACAGGACTAGAACAAGACCAGAACAAGACTAGAACAGGACTAGAACAAGACCAGAACAAGACTAGACCAAGACTAGAACAAGACTAGAACAAGACTAGAACAGGACTAGAACAAGACCAGAACAAGACTAGACCAAGACTAGACAAAGACTAGACCAAGACTAGACCAAGACTAGACCAAGACTAGACCAAGACTAGACCAAGACTAGACCAAGACTAGAACAAGACTAGACCAAGACTAGACCAAGACTAGACCAAGACTAGAACAAGACTAGAACAAGACTAGAACAGGACTAGAACAAGACCAGAACAAGACTAGACCAAGCCTAGACCAAGACTAGACCAAGCCTAGACCAAGACTAGACCAAGATTAGAACAAGACTAGACCAAGACTAGACCAAGACTAGAACAGGACTAGAACAAGACCAGAACAAGACTAGAACAAGACTAGAACAGGACTAGAGCAAGACCAGAACAAGACTAGAACAAGACTAGAACAGGACTAGAACAAGACTAGAACAAGACTAGAACAAGACAAGAACAAGACTAGAACAAGACTAGAACCGGACTAGAACAAGACTAGAACAAGTAGAACAAGACTAGAACAAGACTAGAATAAGGCTAGAATAAACTACAATAAACTATAATAATACTAGAACAATATTAGAACAAGACTAGAACAGGACTAGATCAAGACTATAACAAGACTAGAACAAGGCTAGAACAAGACTAGAACAAGACTATAACAAGACTAGAACGAGACTAGAACAAGACTAGAATAAGGCTAGAATAAACTACAATAAACTAGAACAATATTAGATCCATACTAGAACAGGACTAGAACAAAACAAAAAAGAGAGCTATATTCGGCTGTACCGAATCTTATATAAACTTCAACAAATTATACTTTAAAACACAAAATTTAAAAAAAATAAAAAAATTCAAATGTTTTTTTTCGAAATTTTTTTTTTAATTTTATTATTGAAAATAAAATTATGAGAAAAAAATTTTTTTTTGGTAAAAACATTCGGGTTAAAAAATATTTTTCCCGGTTTTGACCCATTCTATTTCAAAATTACTATAACCTTATATACATCGTTGCAATGGACTTTGAAATATCTATCCATATTGTCTATATTAATGACTTAGTAATCTAGATATAGGGCAAAAATCGAGGTTGTCCCGGTTTTTTCTTTATATCTCAGCCATTTGTGGGCCGATTTCCTCATTTTAAATAGCATGGGAGCCGGAAGAATTCTCGATATATTGATGTACGAATCATGTATGTTAGTTCTTTCGGAAATTTGATTTCAACATACAGACAGATATGAACTAGACTATAAACAATACTATGACTTATAATATGACTAAACACATGGCAAATATTTGACGATAAATACGTAACCACTAAATAAAATATATTTGAATCCTTTTATTTATATCAAAAACGTATCTTACTTAGGATGATTCAAAATAAATTTTTAGTTTTATTTTATTTGATGCTAAAAGAAGTAGTTACGCTTTTTTGAGTACCGTACCTACCTTAAGACTATGATCAAAACTGTGACCAATGCTATAAACAAGAGTGTAACCAAGACTATAAAATAGACTATGACTATGAACTAGACTATGGACAGGAATATGACAAGGACTATGAACTAGGCTATAGACAGAACTGAGATCATGACTATCAATATGATCAAGAATCTGACCAAAGCTTTGAACAAAGCTACAAAATGACTGTGAACAAGATTATTACAAAGACTATGACCAAAATTATGAATAATACTATGGCGAATAATATGACCAAGATGACCAAAGCTATGAAAAAGACTGTGATCAAGACTATGACCAAGAATAGGACGATGACAATAAAGAACACTATGACCAAGACTATGATCATGAATCTGACCAAAGTTATGATCAAGACTATAACCAAGACTATAATCTAGGCTATGAACAATACCAAGTCTATGAAAACACTATGACCAAAGCTAAGAAATATGACCAAGACTATTATGAAGGCGATTACCAAGACAAAGAAAAATCAAATGTCGTTCGTTGGTAATTGCATTAGTAGAGAATGGCCGGATCGATTTAGACAAATTTTTTTTTTTTTAAATGTTGGTCATAGCCAACTTAGGTTTTTATGGAATGAAAAATTGACCACCCCCACTTTTACGCCCATTTTTTCGATTTATTTCAAATCAGAAGACGGCTACACCGATTTGGCTAATTTTTTGTTTAAATGATCATAGTAATCCAATTTAAGTTTTTAGTGAAAGAAAATTTGACCACGCCAATTTTTTTCGATATATCTCAAATAGCAGGACGCCTGGATCGATTTTTTTATATAAAAACTCAAAAGATCTAAATTCGCTAATAAGCAGCTCGATCTGTGATCAATCATATTTCTGAACAAAAAATGAACAAAATATATAAAAACCCACAATAACTAAATACGCTAATAACTTGGCCAATAAGCGTTTAATCAAGAAAAGGAGCTCGATCTGTGATCACTCATATTTCTGAACAAAAATCAATTTTTTATATAAAAACTCAAACTATCTAAATTCGCTAATAATTGGCCAATAAGCGTTTAATCAAGAAAAGGAGCCCGATCTGTGATCACTCATATAAAAAACCGATTTTTTATATAAAAACTCAAAATATCTAAAATCGCTAATAACAAGAAAGGCAAATCGATCTGTGATCACTCAAATTTCTGACCAAAAATCGATTTTTCCTAAAAAAAACTCAAAATATCTAAAATCGCTAATAACTTTGCCAATAAGCGTTTAATCAAGAAAAGGAGCTCGATCTGTGATCACTCATGTTTCTAGCCCAAAATCGATTTTTTATATAAAAACTCAAAATATCTAAAATCGCTAATAACTTAGCCAATAAGCGTTTAATAAAGAAAAGGAGCTCGATCGGTGATCACTCATATTTCCAACCAAAATTCGATTACTTATATAAAAACTCAAAATATATACATTGATTTACGTGTATTATGTTGTTGTAAGTTTTTGACAACAATATATATTTTATTCTATGTTCTATGTCATTCAATAATAGGTTTTTTTTTTTGTCTTTTTAACTATTTTCAACCTTTTCAAACCGCTTCTCACAAATTCACAAATCGAACACAAGCACTTTTTTAACTAGGACAGGACAACACCTGTCGGGTCAGCTAGTTTAAAATAAAATCTGAATTAAATATTAACATGATGCAAACACTATCTCCTACTTAAACGTCCTACCAAATCAGCAGTTTCGGAATTGTATTAAACATTAGCTTAACCATTGCCAGCCAGTCTTTTGTGTAAATATAAACAATAGATAAGACTGGAAAAACTAAATAAACTAAATACTTTCCACATAATTTTCCTGGAATTTTTAACAGTAACACATAAATTTCCTATAAAGTGGGAAAAAAATCACATACTTGCAACTGATGGCAAACAAAGTATGGCTTTCTACAGGAAATGAATTGATATATAAGTACAACTTAATTTAATTGTATTAATAATTTACTTTTTAGTGATAAATTTTAAAATAATAAAACTTGACTTAAATAAAAGTGTCGTAAAATAGTACTCACTTTATGTATGGTACATTGGCTGGGACATGATATTTTGCACCAGGATCGAAATCTTTTTCGGAGCGCAAAACAGGAGGTTTAATGCCGCTGTACTTTTCTCTGCAAAAATATAAATAAATTAAGTTAGGCTTTAGAATCTTTTCTTTATAAAGGAATTTTAGATGACAAATTGCAGACAAAAGATGCAGTAAAACCTTTTAGTAAACCCATCATTTAAAGAGTTTAAACTTCTTGTTCTTATTACCTTAAATTCCAATAATGACAATTCATACGATGCTTATTCGCCGCTCCACTAAAGACATCATAACGCCAATTATCCAAAGACAAAGCAAAGGGCAAAAAGGCCACTTTATCTATGGCCATGGTAAATAAATAATTGATATCATAACTGCTCTCATCTACAGAACGTTGCAGTAAACCCAAAGTTTGGAAATGTTTGGAAGTGCCCACAGATAAACCTATAGCATCTCCTACGGCTTGATGGAAAGCTAAAAACAGAAGAGTAATCAATAAAATACTTCCTTTTCCTTTGAGAATTAAAAACTCACCAGGATTTGCTCCATTTCTAAACACCTTAGGCAAATGTCTATACTGCAAAAAGTACTGAATGTGGGCCATTTCATGATGCACACTTATCAAACTCTTTTGATTTATATCCGTACACAATTTGACACGGAAATCATGTCTATTACAGAAGTCCCAGGCAGAGGGTTCACACAGCACCCTGCGGTTTAAAGGTTGTTCTATAATGGAATTTTGATAGAATTCCGGACCCACAGCAGACATGTTAATGGAAGTAAAGAATTCTTCAGCCAATTGAAACATTAATAAAGGCGTATAACCTTGCTCCAACATGCGTGGCGTAACATCTATCAATTTCTTGCCCGGATAAGGTATAACAATATCTAAAACATTGGACCATGATTGGGCATACATATTACCCAAAATGTGTGAGGGTATGGGAGCAATACGATTAATTCTTTCGGGACCATAATATTCACGTAAACGCCGGCGCACATAGGCATGTAAACCCTCATACAAGGGTCGTATTTGCTCCCAAACAATATCGACATCTTGGCGAAAATTGCCAGACTCATAAGCCAAATACCAATATTCACCGCCATTAGTAACATCTGCAAATTATTGTAATTAGTAAGAAGTCTTTGTTTTTTCTATACATTACACTTACTATTAGAAAACGCCACTTCATTCATAACATCCACCAACTGCTCATAACCATCTCTCATTTCTCTGCCCGCCTTGCGATGATATTCCACCCAAGTATGCTGTAATTCATCCCAATCTCTTGACCTGGACATGATTTCTTTAAGATCGGGTATATAGCGTAAGTTGCAAAGGAAGGGCTGCTGGTAGGCACAGATGCTGGCGCCATTGTAAATGTTTAACATTTCATTGATTAAACGATTGTACTGGAACATAAAGTATTTAATATGAGATATAATTCTTTGACACAACTAGTGTTCCAACTTACTCTATCTAAAGACTCAAGAGGTAAAGCATTTGGTCCCACTTCTGATTGCAGCATAAGTTGTCGATATAATCTACGATCGAATATTAGTTCTTTGTTAACAAGTCGTGATTGTTGTGATACGAGGCGTTGAAACTCTACATAACGTTGCTGGGCATTAAGCTGTAAATAATGAAAATTAAAGGGATTTTTAGTATAATCGGTGGAATAAAACTTTTGGTTTAGTCTTGTTCTTGTCTTATTCTAGACTTGTTCAAGTCTTATTCTAGTCTTATTCAAGTCTTATTCAAGTTTTATTCAAGTCTTGTGTAGTCTTGTTCTAGTCTTATTATAGTCTTGTTCTAGTCTTGGTTAGTCTTGTTCCAGTCTTGGTCTAGTCTTGTTCTAGTCTTATTCTAGCCTTGTTCTAGTCTTGTTCTAGTCTTGGTTAGTCTTGTTCCAGTCTTGGTCTAGTCTTGTTCTAGTCTTATTCTAGCCTTGTTCTAGTCTTGTTCAAGTCTTATTCTAGTCTTGTTCAAGTCTTATTCAAGTTTTATTCAAGTCTTGTGTAGTCTTGTTCTAGTCTTATTATAGTCTTGTTCTAGTCTTGGTTAGTCTTGTTCCAGTCTTGGTCTAGTCTTGTTCTAGTCTTATTCTAGCCTTGTTCTAGTCTTGTTCTAGTCTTGTTCTAGCCTTGTTCCAGTCTTGGTCTAGCCTTGTTCTAGCCTTGTTCTAGTCTTGTTCTAGTCTTGTTCTAGTCTTGTTCTAGTCTTGTTCTAGTCTTGTTCAATTCTTATTTAAGTCTTATTCTAGTCTTGTTCTAGTCTTGTTCTAGTCTTGTTCTAGTCTTGTTCTAGTCTTATTATAGTCTTGTTCTAGTCTTGGTCTAGTCTCGGCTAGTCTTGGTCTAGTCTTGTTCCAGTCTTGGTCTAGTCTTGTTCCAGTCTTGGTCTAGTCTTGTTCTAGTCTTATTCTAGCCTTGTTCTAGTCTTGTTCTAGTCTTGTTCTAGTCTTGTTCTAGTCTTGTTCTAGTCTTGTTTTAGTCTTGTTCTAGTCTTGTTCTAGTCTTGTCCTAGTCTTGTTCCAGTCTTGTTCTAGTCTTGTTCTAGTCTTGTTCTAGTCTTGTTCTAGTCTTGTTCTAGTCTTGTTCTAGTCTTGTTCAAGTCTTGTTCTAGTCTTGTTCTAGTCTTGTTCTAGTCTTGTTTTAGTCTTGTTCTAGTCTTGTTCTAGTCTTGTCCTAGTCTTGTTCCAGTCTTGTTCTAGTCTTGTTCTAGTCTTGTTCTAGTCTTGTTCTAGTCTTGTTCTAGTCTTGTTCAAGTCCTATTTAAGTCTTATTCTAGTCTTGTTCAAGTCCTATTCAAGTCTTATTCTAGTCTTGTTCAATTCTTATTTAAGTCTTATTCTAGTCTTGTTCAAGTTTTATTCAAGTCTTATTCTAGTCTTTGTCTAGTCTTTGTCTAGTCTTTGTCTAGTCTTTGTCTAGTCTTTGTCTAGTCTTTGTCTAGTCTTTGTCTAGTCTTTGTCTAGTCTTTGTCTAGTCTTTGTCTAGTCTTTGTCTAGTCTTTGTCTAGTCTTTGTCTAGTCTTTGTCTAGTCTTTGTCTAGTCTTTGTCTAGTCTTTGTCTAGTCTTTGTCTAGTCTTTGTCTAGTCTTTGTCTAGTCTTTGTCTAGTCTTTGTCTAGTCTTTGTCTAGTCTTTGTCTAGTCTTTGTCTAGTCTTTGTCTAGTCTTTGTCTAGTCTTTGTCTAGTCTTTGTCTAGTCTTTGTCTAGTCTTTGTCTAGTCTTTGTCTAGTCTTTGTCTAGTCTTTGTCTAGTCTTTGTCTAGTCTTTGTCTAGTCTTTGTCTAGTCTTTGTCTAGTCTTTGTCTAGTCTTTGTCTAGTCTTTGTCTAGTCTTTGTCTAGTCTTTGTCTAGCCTTTGTCTAGCCTTTGTCTAGTCTTGTTCTAGTCTTGCTTTAGTCTTGCTTTAGTCTTGGTCTAGTATTGTTCTAGTCTTATTCTAGACTTGTTCTAGTCCTGTTCTAGTCTTGTTCTAGTCTTGTTCTAGTCTTGTTCTAGTCTTGTTCTAGTCTTGTTCTAGTCTTATTCTAGACTTGTTCCAGTCTTGGTCTAGTCTTCGTCTAGTCTAGGTCTAGTTTTTGTCTAGTCTTGATCTAGTATTGGTCTGGTCTAGTACTAGTATTGATCTAGGCTTGGTGTAGTCTGTTCATAGTCACAGTCTAGTCATATATATAACAAAAACTTTTAGAATTATGTTTTTATTTGAATATAAATTTTACTATTTTTGTTTAATAATTTTCTTTGATATCTAAGTTTGTATTTAACACTTTTATATTCCCCCCTCCTGACAAGGTCAATGTATTCACATGTCTTTACAAATAGAGGCTAGAATGTTTCGTGTATATTGTAGTTTTGACATTGCTGAGATCATAAAATATCTAAGAATACTCAAATTACAACGTCCATTACAATTTGACATCAACCCCCTAAATTAAATTAAATCTAACCTTCAGACTTGGGAACCTGAGAGAAAAAGTAACAAATCAAAGACAACATACGAATACATGTGACTTTTCAAAATAATTATGGGAATAATTCGAAACAAAACAAATTTAAATTGATCTCTAGACATGCAAGCAGAAAGACCGACAGTCAAACAAAAAAAATACTAAATGAATCATTTATTTTAAAATTATTAAAAAAAAAACTTTTACTTGTCTTTCACTACAATCTAAAAACAATAAATTGTAAATAAAATTATTTATGATTAATAGGAAATTGAAATTCAAAACTTTTATAGACTTAAACCCCACCCTCTGTAATTGTCTAAGCACGAGTAAGGCATCATTAATGAGCATCATCTAATTATTAACTTATGTATCTTGCAAAATGACTCACCGCTTCTGTTTGTGTAAATTCATTAACATTCGTCTCAAAATTCCACTGAGCTGCTACATTGGCCGTACACTCCTGTGCACCCTTTTGATCGGTTTCCACCAATAAATTACGCAATTTCTCTAATTCTATTTGATAGCGACGATCCTGCTGGAAACGCTGACGATCGTTATAACGTTGATTCAGATTGAAACGATCTTGATTGCCTTCGAAGGGATTTTGAAAACGATTACGATCGTCGGGAAAGAAATTATTTTGATTATTGTTGGGATTATTTGTTGGTGGTGTGGGAGTGCCATCATTTAGTACGTTATTGGGATAACTATACAGATTACTATTGATCGTGGGGGGTTGGGATAAAGGGCGCTGCTGCTGCGGTAATTGGGGTTGCTGCTGTTGATTGTAATTATTGCCATAACGATCACTGTAGGTGTTTTGATTTAGTTGTTGTTGATTGTGATTATTGTAGAGATTCTTATCACTGAAGGGGGAATCTAGGCCAAAGCTGTTATTGTATTGTTGATAAGGTAGGGAGCGTAGACCATAACGCATGCGTTCATCATAAGTTTGACCATTCTGAAAATGAGAATAAAGGAAATTTTAATATGTGTAATTTGTGCATTCATCACAGATTTTTAATCATAAAATATTATCTGTACTCACCCTAAAATCATCTGATCCATCGTCGGTATTTTGGTCCTCCGAATATGGCGGTCCAAATCGTTGAGATCTATCAGTATCAGCCAATGCTTGTGGCTGTGTTGTTACTGTATAAGCATTATAATAGATCTGTTGTTGAGGGGAGGGATTTGTCAGTGGTGGCAAATCTAATTGAGCTTTGGCTTGAGCTTTTGCCTTGGCCGGATTATAGAGGCACCACAATATGCACAGCAATGTTTTTAAATGTTTATGATACATTTTGTTATTTTATATTTATATTATTATACTTTTTTTAATATTAATTGACTTGTTTGGTTTCAAAGACTTTTTCTTTTAATTGATTAGATTTTCAACGAATATTTTAAAGCGATTTATCTAAATTTTGAAAAAAGTTTAAAATATGGTCAAAATAAATACAATAAAACTTCAGTGATTATTCAATTAAATGAAACAAGACGTAATATTAATATGATTTCTGGTGGATATTTCCCTTTTATAAAAGAAATTTTACACGTCTTTGACTAATGTCAAGTCGGCATAAATTTCCAACTTCATCAAACGTACAAAGTCCGATACAAAAATAAAGATTGAAAGGGTATTAGTTACATTTTGACGAGAAAAAAAAAAGAAAAACATGATTTTGAAAACGACTCTTCCAAATGTTATGAATTTGTACCTTTTTTATTTTTAATTTGTTTATGTTTTTCTGTTAACGCGGTTATTCGATAGCAGACATTTTTAATATGAAAACTTATTAATTCATTAATATAACTTAAACTTTTATTTGAGATTAAATAGAAAATAAATCTACGAATAATCGGTTAAGCGATTATTGGGTTACGATAATTTTAATCTAATTTTAATTGTAAAATCAGACCCAAATATTTCATTATTTTTGCGGTATTTTCATTTCCCTGTCTAAAACCGGAACCGAATAATCGGATAAACGATTAATTGATTAAACGGTTTTTCGACTATTCATTTAATTATTTCTTTAATTTGTTGATTTAATTGCAATTGAGTTCGAATAAACGGTTAATAATGTTTTTATTTTAACCGGTTATACGTTTATTCGGTGGCAGAAAATTTTAATATGAACATTTATTAATTAAACAAAGATTATATTTGAAGTTCAAATAAACAAATAAAAATACGAATAATCGGTTAATCGATTAATCGGTTATTCGTTCTGGTGTTTTTATTCTAATTTAAAAATTAGACTCAAATCTTTAGTATTTTTGCGATCTTTTAATTTTCTTGTAAAAAAAAACCGATTATTCGTTTAACCCATTAAGCGATTAACCGGTTTTTCGATTATTCTTTTTCGATTATTCTTTTAATTTTTTTGGTTTAATCTTTATTTCTAGCTTGTGCTAATTGCAATTGAGTACTTTAACTCTATCGAATAAACGCTTGATAATGTTTTTCTTTTAATCGTTTACACGATTATTCGGTAGCAGAAAATTTTAATAATAACATTTATTAATTAAACAAAGATTATATTTGAAGTTTATGTTTTTATTTAAAATTAGACTCAAATCGTTTTTACTTTTGCGCTATTTTCATTTTCCAGTCCAAAACAAGAACCGAATAATCGATTAAACGGTTTTTCGATTATTCGTTTAATTTTTTTTTAATTTGTTTTTCTAGCTTGTTCTACTTGCAATTGAGTTCCTTAACACTATACGAATAATCGGTCAATCGATAATTCGGTTATTCATTTTCATGTTTTTATTCTAATTTTACATTTAGACCAGCGAAATGCAAACTCACACCACTACAGTTTTTAGATATTGTAGTTGTATGAGTTGAGAATTATTCTCTGGCAAAAACAAAAACAACTAGCTGAAATAATGAAATAAACAAGCATAAAAGCGTAACACAACCTGCTTCTATCAATGCTCATGCGAGACTGACTGTTTTTATACAATGTGTGTGCTTGCGTACATGTGAAAATAAAAACAAGAGAGCTCATTTGAGAGCTCATTGCATTTCGCTGATTTAGACTCAAATCTTTTGTATTTATGGTATATTTTCATTTCCCAGTCAAAATCAAGAACCGATTATTCGTTTAACTTATTAATAGTTTATTCGTGTTCATGTTTGTAATCTAATTTCAAAATTAGAATCAAAATTTTTTTAGTTTTTGCGCTTTTTTCATTTCCCAGTCAAAAACAGGAACCGAATATTCGTTTAACGCATTAATCGATTAATCGGTTTTTCGATTATTCATTTAATTATTTTTTTAATTTGTTGATTTAATCTTCATTTCTAATTGAAAGTTTCAAAATATCTAAATTCGCTAATAACTTGGCCAATAAGCGTTTAATTAAGAAAAGGGGCTCGATCTGTGATCACTCATATTTCAGACTAAAAATCGATTTTTTATATAAAAACTCAAAATATCTAAATTCGCTAATAACTTGGCCAATTAGCGTTTAATTAAGAAAAGCAGCTCGATCTGTGATCACTCATATTTCAGACCAAAAATCAAACTTGGCCAATAAGCATTTAATCAAGAAAAGGAGCTCGATCTGTGATCACTCATATTTCTGAACAAAAATCGATTTTTTATATAAAAACTCAAACTATCTAAATTCGCTAATAACTTGGCCAATAAGCGTTTAATCAAGAAGAGGAGCTCGATCTGTGATCACTCATATTTCTGAACAAAAATAGATTTTTTACATAAAAACTCAAAATATCTAAATTTGCTGATAACTTGGCCAATAAGCGTTTAATCAAGAAAAGGAGCTCGATCTGTGATCACTCATATTTCAGAAAAAAAATCAATTTTTTTATATAAAAACTCAAAATATCTAAATTCGCTAATAACTTGGCCAAAAAGCGTTTAATCATGAAAAAGAGCTCGATCTGTGATCACTCATATTTCAGAAAAAAAATCGATTTTTTTATATAAAAACTCAAAATATATAAATTTGCTAGTAACTTGGCCAATAAGCGTTTAATCAAGAAAAGGAGCTCGATCTGTGATCACTCATATTTCTTGCCAAAAAAAGATTTTTTTTATATAAAAACTCAAACTATCTAAATTCGCTAATAACTTGGCCAATAAGCGTTTAATCAAGAAAAGCAGCTCGACCTGTGATCACATATATTTCTGACAAAAAAGCGATTTTTATTTAAAGACTCAAACTATCTAAATTCGCTAATAACTTGGCCAATAAGCGTTTAATCAAGAAAAGTAGCTCGATCTGTGATCACTCATATTTCAGAACAAAAATCGATTTTTATATAAAAACTCAAAATATCTAAATTCGCTAACAGCTTTGCCAATAAGGGTATACTCAAGAAAAAGAGCTCGATCTGTGATCACTTATATTTCAGACAAAAAATTTAATTTTTTATATAAAAACTCTATCAAGAAAAAAAAACTTAATCAAGAAAAGCAACTCGATCTGTGATCACTCATATTTCAGACCAAAAATCGATTTTTTATATAAAAACTCAAAATATCTAAATTCGCTAATAACTTGGCCAATAAGCGTTTAATTAAGAAAAGCAGCTCGATCTGTGACTCACTTATATTTCAGACAAAAAATCGATTTTTTTATATAAAAACTTAAAATATCTAAATTTGCTAGTAACTTGGCCAATAAGCGTTTAATGAAGAAAAGGAGCTCGATCTGTGATCTCTCATATTTCAGACAAAAAATCGATTTTTTATATGAAAACCCAAAATATCTAAATTTGGTAATATCATGGCCAATAAGCGTTTAATCAATAAAAGGAGCTCGATATGTGTCTCTCATATTTCAGACAAAAAATCGATTTTTTATATAAAAACCTAAAATATCTAAATTCGCTAATAACTTGGCCAATAACCGTTTAATCAAGAAAAAGGGCTCGATCTGTGATCACTCATATTTCTGACAAGATATCAATTTTTTATGTAAAAATCTCACAATATCTAAATTCTATAATAACATGGCCAATAAGCGTTTATTCAAGACTCAAACCCAATAACGGATTAATCGGTTATTCCTTTTCATGTTTTTAATCTAATTTTAAAATTAGACTCAAATATTTTTAATTTTTGCGATATTTTCATTTCCTAGTCATAAAAAAGAACCGATTAACCGAATATTCGTTTAACAAATGAGTCCATTAATCGGTTTTTCGATTAATCGTTAAATTTTTGTTTAAATTTTTAGATTTAAATTCGATTTCTAGTTTGATTTAATGGATAAAATAGCTCTTTGTCATTAACCAATGAGTTTTTCGATTTTTCGTTTCTAAATCGAAACATGGTTTCACAGCAAAAGTCACAATTTCAAGTGGAGTTAGGGTAAGTATTCATCAAAATGTGTTATTGGAACCTATGAATGGTTTTGTGCTATGACAAATTTCAATTTTGTTTATTTTTAATGAAATCATTAAATTTTTATTTGTTTATGTGCATTCGCCAGTTTATTAAACAATTTTTTTATTTGTTTATATAATTTTCGTAAACCTTCAATTCTATGAAATTAAAATCTTTTTCTTAGTTTTTTTTTCTAATAAAAAATTATATGTCTTTAATTATTTTTCTTTTTTTTTCTATTCGTCTGAAAACCATAAAATTTTCTCAACAATGATGCATTTATAACCTTCACAGTTTAACAAACACACACTAATTTCATAGATATTTTCACAAGTTTTTTTTCAATTTTTATTTTTTATAGAAAAATATTTGGTTAAACAAAGGATTTTGTTGTTAGATCATTCTTTGGTATTTCGAGTTAAACAAAAACTTTCGATGACACAGTTTTTTTTAAGAAAGTACATTCTTTTAAATGATTTTTTAAGTATTTATTTAATGATTTATTTGTTTAAATAATAAATTTTATTTTAAGATTTCAGTAGAACTTTCAAAATTTTGAAAAAAATAGAAAGTTTTAAAGAAATTTTAGGACAATTGAATATTTTTAAAAAGGAATTTGAAAAAAATATTGAAATATTTCATAGTTATAGGAACTAGTTTAAAACCTTTTGATTTTTTAAAATTTTTTATTTTTAATATTTTAATTAATCAATTGATTTGCAATACATTTTTCCTTTAGTTTTTATTAAAACGCTTGTTTTGTTAAATATTATTAACTTGTTTCCAAGTTCAAGTTTAAATTTTTTTCATACTTTTTTTTCAATACTCAGTAGCACAATGTTCTCACGATATTTTTCCTTAATCTTTATTAATAAATTTATGAAAAAAATCTATTCTAAAGCATTTAATGTTATTTATTTTTATTTTCGAACTCAAAAAAAAAAACTTCAAAACCGTAACGTATTGTAACGCGTCGAAAACACTACTAACTACTTACGATATTTTCAAAACATTTCTATAAGAATAATTTCTGTATTTCATTGTTCAGAAACTTAACAAACAACAACAACAACTATGAGTACATTAACAAAATCAAAATAATCACACAAAAACAAAAAAAAACAAAAACAGATTCAAATTTGTAACGTCTATTTAGAAGTACATAAAAAATAGTAAAATTGAAAACACAATAAGTACTAAATAGTTTTACTTACTTTGTGTGACTTTACTTTTAAGTCACACACATGAAAATTACAAATATTTCTCTAGAGTTATTCGAATATAGTGTGTGCAAGTATGTGTCTATATGAGATAATCAAAATTAGCACTATGCTGATAGTAGAAATAGTCATACAAAAAAATAAAACATACAATCAGTCAGTAAGTCAGCTATTGTAGGGAGATAGGTTTTACCAACATGCATGTACTAAACAATGGGAAAATGTTAAGCTTATTTTTAGAGTAAAAGGCACTCAATGGTAATTTAACTCAAAACTAGAAGTACAGCTATAGAAACGAATAATCGAATAACTTATTGGATATTGAAAAAGAGTAAAGTTATTCAATAAATCAAGCTAGAAATTGAATTTAAATCTAAAAATTAAAAAAAAAAATAACGAATAATCGTAAAACCGATTAATCGATTAATGTGTTTAACGAATATTCGGTTAATCGGTTCTTTTTAATGACTGGAAAATGAAAATAGCGCAAAAATTCAAAAATATTTGAGTCTAATTTTAAAATTAGAATAAAAACATGAAAACGAATAACCGATTAATCGATTAAAATGTTAATCGAATATTCGGTTAATCATTTCTTGGAAATCAAAATAGCACAAAAATTCATAAGATTTCAGTATAATTTAAAATTAGGTAAAAAACATGAAAACGAATAACCGATTAATCGATTAATGGGTTAAACGAATATTCGGTTAATCGGTACTTGGAAATGAAAATATCACAAAAATTCATAAGATTTGAGTATAATTTAAAATTAGATATGGGTTAAACGAATATTCGGTTAATCGGTTTTTGTTTTTGACTGGGAAATGAAAATAGGGTAGAAATTCAAAAATATTTTATTATAATTTCAAAATTAGATTAAAAACTTGAAAACGAATTACCGATTAATCGATTAATGTGTTAAACGAATATTCGGTTAATCGCTTCTTGTTTTTGAATGGGAAATGAAAATAGCTTAAAAATTCAAAAACATTTAAGTCTAATTTTATAATTAGAATAAAAACATGAAAACGAATAACCGATTAATAAGTTAAACGAATATTCGGTTAATCGGGTCTTGGTTATGACTGGGAAATAAAAGTAGCTAAAAAATTCAAAAATATTTGAGTCTAATTTTAAAATTAGATTAAAAACGTTAAAACGAATAACCGATTAATCGATTAATAAGTTAAACGAATATTCGGTTTAAGGGGTTTTTGATTTTGACTGGAAAATTTAAACAGCATAAAAATACAAAATGTTTGGATTTAATTTTAAAATTAGATTAAAAACATGAAAACGAATAACCGATTAATGAGTTAAACGAATATTCGGTTTTGTTTTTGACTGGGAAATGAAAATAGCTTAAAAATTCAAAAACATTTTAGTCTAATTTCAAAATTGAAATAAAAACATGAAAACGAATAACCGATTAATCGATTAATAAGTTAAACGAATATTCGGTTTTGGTTTTACAGGGAAATGAAAATAGCGTAAAAATTCAAAAATATTTGAGTCTAATTTTAAAATTAGATTTAAAACGTGAATACGAATAACCGATTAATCCATTAATAAGTTAAACGAATATTCGGTTAATCGGTTTATGATTTTGACTGGGATATTTAAACAGCTTAAAAATACAAAATATTTGGATTTAATTTCCAAATTAGATTAAAATCTTGAACGAATATTCGGTTAATCGGTTCTTTGTTTTGACTAAGAAATGAAAACAGCGCAAAAATTTTTGAAATATTTGAGTCTAATTTTAACATTAGATTGAAAACGTGAAAACGAATAACTGATTAATCGATTAATAAGTTAAACGAATATTCGGTTAATCGGTTTTTGATTTTGACTGGGAAATTTAAACAGCTTAAAAATACAAAATATTTGGATTTAATTTTAAAACTATATTAAAAACAAGAAAACAAATAACCGATTAATGGGTTAAACTAATATTCGGTTAATCGGTTCTTATTTTTGTCTAGGAAATAGAAATAGCTAAAAAATTCATAAAATATTTGAGTCTAATTTTAAAATTAGATTAAAAACATGAAAACGAATAACCGATTAATCGACTGGCCGATTATTCGTAATTTTATTTGTTTATTTGATCAAATATAATTTTAGTTTAATTAATAAATTTTCATATTAAAATTTTCTGCTACCGAATAATCGTGTAACCGGTTAAAATATTAAACATTATTAACCGTTTATTCGAACAGTGGAACTCAATTGCAAAAATTAAAAAAAAAAAATATTGAAAGATTGAGTTAAATGAATATTCGGTTAATCGGTTCATGTTTTGGACTGCGAAATGAATAATAGCGAACAATTTACAAAATATTTGAGTCTAATTTTGAAATTTGATTTAAAACATGAAAACGAATAACCGATTAATCGATTAATGAGTTAAAAGAATATTCGGTTAATCGGTTCTTGTTTTTTTTTAATTCAAAAATATTTGAGTCCAATTATGAAATTCGATTAAAATCATGAAAACGAATAACCGAATAATCGATTGACCGATTATTCGTATTATTATTTGTTTGTTAAATCTTCAAATATAACTTTAGTTTAATTAATAAATTTTCATATACAAATTTTCTGTTAGCGAGTAATCGTGTAACCGGTTAAAAGAAAAACATTAGTAACCGTTTATTCGAATAGAGTTACGGTACTCAATTGCAATTAGCACAAGCTAGAAATAATCACTAAATCAACAAATTAAAAAAATAAAAAAATAATTAAACGAATAATTGAAAAACGATTATTCAGTTAATCGGTTCTTGTTTTGGACTGGGAAAATAAAATAGCTTAAAAATTCAAAATATTTGAGTATAATTTTAAAATTAGATTAAAAACGTGAAAACGAATCAGCGATTGGCCGATTAATCGTATTTGTTTATTTGATCAAATATAATTTTACTTAATTATTAAATTTTCATATTAAAATTTTCTGCTACCGAATAATAGTGTAATCGGTTAAAAGAAAAATATCAGGAGCCGATTATTCGAATAGAGTTAAGGAACTCAATTGCAAATAACTCAAGCTACAAATTAAGACTAAAGCAACAAACTAAAATAATAATTAAATGAATAATCGAAAAATCGGTTAATCGTTTATCCGATTATTCGGTTAATCGGTTCTTGTTTTTGACTGGGAGTTACAAATAGCGTAAAAGTTAAAAAAAAAATTAGTATAATTTTAAAATTGGACTAAAAATGTAAAAACGAATAATCGATTGACCGATTATTCGTTTTTTTATTTGTTTTTTTAATCTTCAAATATAATTTTAGTATAACTAATAAATTTTCATATTGAAATTTTCTGCTACCGATTAATCGTGTAACCGTTTAAATGAAAAACATTATTAACCGTTTATTCGATTAGAATTAAGGAACTCAATTGTAATTAGCTCATCTAGAAATAAAGATTAAACCAACAAATGAAAAAAATAATTAAATAAATAATCGAAAAACCGATTAATCGATTAATGGATCAAACGAATATTCGGTTAATCGGTTTTTGTTTTTGACAAAATTTTGTATAATTTTAAAATTCGATTAAAAACATGAAAACGAATAACCAATTGATTAATCGATTGACCAACTATTCGTCATTCCGTTTGTAATTTCTAGATTTTTCATTAGCGACTTCACGAAGTAGATATAGCCATGTCCGTCTGTATGTTGAAATCAACTTTCCGTAGGCCCCAAATAACTTACATACATGATTCATACATCAATATATCGGCTCGGTTGCTATTTAAAAAAATAAACCGGGATGACCTCGATTTTTGGCCTATTTTTTATATATGTATATCTGGATTAGTAAGTCATTAATATGGACTGGATGGATATCTAATGATAGATATTTCAACGATGTATATAAGGCTATAGTAAGTTGGACCTGCAATCGGTCAAAATCGGGAAAAATATTTTTTAACCAAAATTTTTTTTACCCAAAAAAATTTTTTATTCAAAATTTTTTTTTTATCAAAAATTTAGAAAAAACTTTTTTAAAATAAATTAAAAAACAATATTATGTAATCATGTAACCGATTAAAATAAAAAAATTATTAGCCGTTTATGCGAATATAGTTAAAGAACTCAATTGCAATTAGCTAAGCTATAAATAAAGATTAAATCAACAAATTAGAAAAAAACAATTTAACGAATAATCGAAAAACTCCATTAAATGAATATTCGGTTAATCGGTTTTTTTTTGGACTAGGAAATGAAAATATTTGAGTCTAATTTTAAATATTTGCCGAGTGTTATGTTAAAAATCAATTTCTGTCGTCGATTAAACGCTTATGACCGAATAAACTATTAATCGTATAAAAATATTTACTGTTTTAGTAATTTTACAAGCAGCTTAAATTATAATTAGTACTCGTATTATAATGTCCAGTCCGAACGTAACCAATAAAAAAAATTATTTTAACTTTAATTTTTTAGTTATTTTTCCTTAAAGAAAATTGCTCAATAAACAAGAATTTTTCTTGAATGTTTAGAGTTATAAAAAATTATACATAAATTGGAAACTAGAAAAAAAACAAAAAATTACTCAAAATAATCAATACATTCTCATCACTTGGGTTTTGACAACTGAGTTAGGTTTTTGAATGGAGAGTTTCCGATCTATTTATTTATGTTTACAGCATATTTCTATATATAGTATATTGTTTACAAAAAAAAAAAAAAACAAAGTAAATATTTGAAGTAGTTAACAACAAATATGCAAAACAACCCCGTATAAAAAATTTACATTGTAGTATCATACAAATTGCAAGTAAATATTTAAACCAAATGTCTTAATTATTTTTCCCACAATAACAAATTGTTGTAATCACTTAAAGCTAAAGTTAAAATATATAATAATGACTCTATGTAAATATGTATTATACTATACATATTTATTACTTATTTATTTTAAACGTCTGAATTAATTAAACATATGTAAACAATATGTTGGGGTTTTCCCTTTTAAACTCATGTAAACAATTGGGGGACCCTCATAATCCAACAAAACAAAAAACTTAGTTTAAATTTAATTGGGTCATTATCTTGACTTAACAATACTAACAATTCGGATATTTGGCTCAGAAAGTCTTAAACTTAAGCAGATGTGAAATATTTGAATCCGATGCCATGCATCACGCACTTTTTTTGTTGTTAATGCTTTAATATGCCAATTTTCTGTCATTCCATCATCATACATATGTACGTTCAATCGATCGGATGGCTGGCTTGAGACATAAAGCCCGCATTTTATTTTAAAAAGCTGGTGTAGAAAATGTGTCTCTTAAAATAAAAGCGTTAATAAGTAAGTTGAGGTTTAATGTCTCTGGCTGTGACTCGGTGTGTGTTTTATTGCATGTGTAAATTTAATGATAACATTGTTTTTGTTGGAATTTTGTTGCTGGCAGGTTTGTTGTAGTTTTATTTTTGTTTTTGTTCACACAAGCCTAGGTCAACAAAGTTGTTAAAATGTGTGTAGAGGTAGGTACTTAAAAATAAACTTTTCATTTCATCGCAAAAGTCAAGCATGAATTTATTATACCCTACACCACCATAGTGGGGAGGGTATTATGCGTTTGTGCAGATGTTTGTAACGCCCAAAAATATTAGTCTAACACCCACCTTAAAGTATACCGATCGACTTAGAATCACTTTCTGAGTCGATTAAGCGATGTCCGTCCGTCCGTCCGTCCGTCCGTCTGGTTGGCTGGCTGGCTGGCTGGCTGGCTGGCTGTCCATGTAAACCTTGTGCGCAGAGTACAGGTCGCAATTTTGAAGATATTTCGATCAAATTTGGTACATATTACTTTTTCGGCCCAAGGACCAAGCCTATTGAAACTGGCTGAAATCGGTTCATTATTTCACCTAGCCCCCATACAAAGTCCCCTCGAAATTGAACTTTATCGGTCATAAATGTTTAATTTATCTATGTATCTCCACAAATTCCGCTCCAAATAAGTTTTATATACACAAAATTCATGTCACCAAATTTTGTTACGATCGGTCCATAATTAGTCATAGCTCCCATATAGACCCGCTTCCGAAAATCACTTTAACGTGCATAAATCGCTTAAAAATGTTGGTAAACAAACAAAATTCAACATAGTTAACTTTAATATAGACATAAATCACATGACCTAATTTCATGGTGATCGGTCCATAATTGATCGTAGCCCCCATATAACCCCACTTCCGAAAATCACTCAAAAATATAAATGATTGAAATTTTAAAAGAAAATTTTTTTTTGCTCTTTTACTTAGTGTAGGGTATTATATGGTCGGGCTTGACCGATCATACTTTCTTACTTGTTTATTGTTATGGTTGTTAAAATTGTAGAAAAATAAAAATAAAATCATAGTTGTACGATGTTAACAATTGCAGCTGATGAACATTATTAGCACTTTAATTAACTCAAACATATTAGCATTTTAAATTATGAGTAACCAATGGTGTTTAATAAAGGAAATTTATGGAAATTTTATAAAAAAAAATATTAAAAAACAAAAATTTCCTTTAACATAAACAAAATAATGAATAATATGAAATAATTTATTCAAAATTAAGAATTTTTATAAAAAAAATAATCGGTTACTTTTGCTTTAGGTAACCGGTATTTATGAAATTCTTCAATATCAGATTCTAAGTCGATCTTTATACTTTAAGGTGGGTTTATACCAATATTTTGGGCGTTGCCACTATGGTGGTGTAGGGTATAATTAACGATTAATCGAAAAACCGATTATTCGATTAATGGGCAATCGGTTTTGGTTTTTGACTAGGAAATAAAAATAGCTAAAAAATAAAAAAATATTTCAGTCTAATTTCAAAATTAAATAAAAAACATGAAAACGAATAATCGATTAATAGGTTAAACGAATATTCGATTAATCGGTTCTTATTTTTGACTGGGAAATGAAAATAGCACAAAAATACAATAGATTTGAGTTTAATTTAAGGACTGGATTAACGAATAACCGATTAATCGATTAACCGACTATTCGATTATTCGTATTTTAATTTGTTTATTTAACCTTCAAATATAATTTTAGATTAATTAAAAATTTTCATATTAAAATTTTCTGCTACCGAATAATCGGGTAACCGGTTAAAAGAAAACCATTATAAACCTTTTATTCCAATACAGTTAAGGAACTCAATTACAATTAAACGAATAATCGCAAAAACCGATTAATGGGTTAAACGAATATTCGATTAATCGGTTCTTGTTTTTGACTTAGAAATGAAAATAGCGCAAAAATACAATTGATTTGAGTATAATTTTTAGAATTCGATTAAAAACATGGAATAGAATACACGATTAATCGATTGACCGATTAATCGTACTTTTATTTGTTTATTTAACCTTCAAATATAATTTTAGATTAATTAATAAATTTTCATATTAAAATTTTTTGCTACCGAATAATCGGGTAACCGGTTAAAAGAAAATCATTATTAACCTTTTATTTCAATACAGTTAAGGAACTCAATTGCAATTAAACGAATAATCGAAAAACCGATTAATGGGTTAAACGAATATTCGATTAATCGGTTCTTGTTTTTGACTGGGAAATGAAAATAGCGCAAAAATACAATTGATTTGAGTTTAATTTTTAAAATTTGATTAAAAATATGGAAAAGTATAACCTATTAACCGACTATTCGATTATTCGTATTTTTAATTGTTTATTTAACCTTCGAATACAATTCTAATTAATTATTAAATTTTCATATTACAATTTTCTGCTACCGAATAATCGGTTAAAAGAAAATCATTATTAACCATTTATTCCAATACAATTAAGGAACTCAATTACAATTAAACGAGTAATCGAAAAACCGATTAATAAGTTAAACGAATATTCGGTTAATCGGTTCTTATTTTTGACTGGGAAATGACAATAGCTCAAAAATACAATTGATTTGAGTTTAATTTTTAAAATTTGATTACAAATATGGAAAACAATAACCCATTAATCGATTGACCGACTATTCGATTATTCGTATTTTGATTTGCTTATTTAACCTTCAAATATAATTTTAGATTAATTAATAAATTTTCATATTAAAATTATCTGCTACCGAATAATCGGGTAATCGGTTAAAAGAAAATCATTATAAACCTTTTATTCCAATACAGTTAAGGAACTCAATTGCAATTGAACGAGTAATCGAAAAACCGATTAATAGGTTAAACGAATATTCGATTAATCGGTTCTTGTTTTTGACTGGGAAATGAAAATAGCGCAAAAATACAATTGAAAAATACAACCTTCAAATATAATTTTAGATTAATTAAAAATGTTCATATTAAAATGTTCAGCTACCGAATAATCGGGTAACCGGTTAAAAGAAAATCATTATTAACCTTTTATTCCAATACAGTTAAGGAACTCAATAGCAATTAAACGAATAATCGAAAAACCGATTATTGGGTTAAACGAATAATCGATTAATCGGTTCTTGTTTTTGACTGAGAAATGAAAATAGCGCAAAAATACAATTGATTTGAGTTTGATTTTTAAAATTTGAATAAAAATATGGAAAAGAATAACCGATTAATCGATTAACCGACTATTCGATTATTCGTATTTTGATTTGTTTATTTAACCTTCAAATATAATTTTAGATTAATTAATAAATTTTCATATTAAAACTTTCTGCTACCGAATAATCGGATAACCGGTTAAAAGAAAATCATTATTAACCTCTTATTCCAATACAGTTAAGGAACTCAATTGCAATTTAACGAATAATCGCAAAAACGATTAATGAGTTAAACGAATAATCGATTAATCGGTTCTTGTTTTTGACTTAGAAATGAAAATAGCGCAAAAATACAATAGATTTGAGTTTAATTTTTAAAATTTTATTAAAAATATGGAAAAGAATAACCGATTAATCGATTAACCGACTATTCGATTATTCGTATTTTAATATGCTACCGAATAATCGGGTAACCGGTTAAAAAAAATCATTATTAACCTTTCATTCCAATGCAGTTAAGGAACTCAATTACAATTAAACGAGTAATCGAAAAACCGATTAATAAGTTAAACGACCGACTATTCGATTATTCGTATTTTTAATTGTTTATTTAACCTTCAAATATAATTTTAGATTAATTAAAAATTTTCATATTAAAATTTTCTGCTACCGAATAATCGGGTAATCGGTTAAAAGCAAATCATTATTAACCTTTTATTCCAATACAATTAAGAAACTTAATTGCAATTAAACGAATAATCGCTAAAACGATTAATGAGTTAAACGAATATTCGATTAATCGGTTCTTGTTTTTGACTGGGAAATTAAAATATCACAAAAATTCGGGTTAACGAAATGGATCCATTTTATATCGCAAGTAATGATTCGGTGCAAAAATGATTCTCTTTTATAGCGTTAATTCATCATTTCGGACATGTAAAATCGTATTTTAAGGTATCTTGGCTTCAATTCGTATTTCCCTGCTTTTGCACTTGTTAAGTTTGAAATAAACTTCATGGAGTAATGCCTCTAATTTATGGCCTTCAAACTTTTTTGACTGGTGTGGGCGATCTTTGTCTTCCGTGTCCAAATCACCACTTCTGAACCGCACAAACCATCTCTCTCGCACGTTGAAACCGATGGGAACACATTCACCTTAAGCTTTGGCGAGCAATCCGTGTGTTTCAGCGGCACTTATTTTCAAATTAAAGAAATAAAGCAAAACTTCCCGCATATGACGCTTTGTTGGCACAAAATTCGACAATTTCGAAGCTTAAAAAAAACTTTGTTGTTTACACTATAGTCTTCAATAACTAAGTTAGAATTAGTGGCAGATATGTACCCTTCAAAATGCCATATACGTTATTAAAAACAAAAACCGAGTTCAAAAGATACGCCATCTATTGTAAATCGTATACACCCAATAAATCCGACCACAACTTGACTAGATAAGAATACATAAGCTTTCACACTTTTTCGAATTTTATCTCTTTTTAAAAATCGAAATTGGCGAATAAAATCGCGAGTTTTTCAAAATTTTAAATTATAAATGGCTTCATAACGTATATGTGTGAAAAAATTAAAAAAAAACTGAAGACCCAAAGTAAATTATTGGGTGATGTGAAGTGGAGTGAATGATAGAGTATAAATTTAAAATAATACAATCGGAAATAAGAATAATCCGAATTATATTGGAAAATTTTATTTAAATAATCGATTAAATAGACATTAATCTATTCACTGGTTACTTGATTTTGACATAACATTTATAACAATAAAATTTCATAAATATTTGTTTCATTTAAAATTTCGTTTAACCGGTGACTTTTTGTAAAAACAGATTTGAAAATCTCTGATAACTCTGTTAGTTTAATATATGATTACTGCTATTTCTGACAAGATCAATTGTTTAAAGAAAATGTCAAGAAATCTCAAACTATTAACAATGTTCAAAAAAAGGGATCATTTAATGATCACCCTTTTTCTGACTGCTTTGTTTGTAATAAATATTAACACTTTTTTAAGCTTCAACTAAATAATAACTAATAAAAACCGAAATTGGCTTAAGGTCTTAGCTTTCAGTTAATTTAATGAATTTAGCAAAAAGATTTTTTAAAATAAATTTCAAAAATATTTTTCTAAATTATCGCATAATTAATAATAATCATACGCACCATATGCCAAAAATATAATTCATGAGATTAATTGTTTATTAAAATCGATAGCTTATAATAAATTAAAACTTTTATATTGAGTAACCGGTTACTTTAAGATCGATTAACCGATTACTTTATCGATTAAATCTATAATTGCAGCTTCCCAAAGTTAAATTTAAAACCCTTTTTCTAAATCTTTAATTCATAATTTGTTGAAATATTTGTAAAGCATATGTATTTTTATCCAGTCATCTTAAATTAATTAAAATCACACATCTTCTAGCTCAGTCTATAACAAACATGGGAAACATTATTAGAATCCTCCCTTTAAATCATTACAGGTGTTTAAAATTTTGTTAAATATTCAATTTAAACCACTTAGAATTCATTACATCAAGTGATATAACTACAAAAACAATCATTGCTAAATGAAATATTTATAACAAAATGTATTTAAAATAAAAATATTCCTTTATAGGGGTGTGTCACGTCTCGAAAAAAAAAAAACAAAATAATAAGTATGTAAAATATTTTTAAATAATTTGTTATAAAATTAGTTGAATGGGAGGCAAAATTATGAAACAATAGTATTAGGGGGAAACAAATTTTAAAAAGAAATAAGAGTGCTATATTCGTAAGTGCCATATCTTATATACCCTTCAGCAAAGTATACTTTAAGAAAAATATTAAAATCACTTTTTGGTGAAAAAAAAAAAATTTGGTTAAAAAAAAGTTTGTGAAAAATACTTTTTGTTGAAAAAAAATTTGGGTGAGAAATAGGTAAAAAAAATATTTATTTGTAGTATAATTCTTGAAGCTGTTGGAACTAGTTCCCCAGTAAACTTTTAAAAGCATAAAATTCCAATTAACTAATAAATTTATCCACCCTAATTTGCAGGTATGTATTTGATTTTAATACTAAAAATTAAATATTGCCCAGCTTAATAAAATTCTATAAAATGAATTAACTTGAATAACAAACTGACAGATAAAAACATATAAATGAAAAGTATAATTAAATGCTTAGATAAATAGCGAATCTTAAAAAAAAATTCAGTTTAAAAAAAATTATCATCATTAAGAAAACAATTGTACAGACATCGAGAATTAAGGGTTTAAATTAGAATGACACATTACACTGACTTAATTCAATGTTTTATTTAGATTCTACTACTGCACAGGCACTTAATTACACATGTATGTAGAGTTTATGTAAAAAACAAAATAAAACTAGTGAATGAATGAATAATTTTGTAAAATAACAATATAATAATTAAAGTGAAGTGTTACTAGAATATGAAAACAAAATCGGTATGATAATGTTATAGGAAATGGCAGACTTTTGGTTACACTACACTTTTGTATAAGAGATATTTTGAACTTTCACATGAAACAATTTTTTTCTTTATTTTCTATAATTTTTTAAATAATGGCTTGAGTTTTGTGAAACCTGGAACTATAGTAGCCCAGGTATGAGGCTTTCAGAGCATATATGTCGGAGATTTTTGTATCCAGGATCTGCTATAGAGCTCTAAATATGTCTGCCTAAATAGATACTATTTAGGGAGTTAATAACTCTGAAAATTACCGTCCTGCAATTTGTTATAGAGAGTATGGTAAACTAACATCTGGTTAAATATTTGGAGTTCAACAATTTACTTATCGACCGCCAGTATGGTTTTCGTAGAGAGTGCTCTACGGGAGACTTGCTAGCCTTCCTATCGGAAAAATTATGTCGTTCCATTAACTGTTTTGGCGAATGCTTTCGCTAGAGTGTGACATGGTGCACTAACGAGTTGTTATATTTGGGATCTCATTTAAGATAAATTCAGGGGTACCTCAAGGCTACGTTCTTTCTCCTACTCTATTCCTTATTTTTCTAAACGACCTTCAACGTCAAACTTCCAACCCTATCAATTGTTTTGCAGATAATATCAACATTTGCCATTCATATTCATTCATATTCATTCATATTCATTCATATTCATTCATATTCATTCATATTCATTCATATTCATTCATATTCATTCATATTCATTCATATTCATTCATATTCATTCATATTTATTCATATTTATTCATATTCATTCATATTCATTCATATTCATTCATATTCATTCATATTCATTCATATTCATTCATATTCATTCATATTCATTCATATTCATTCATATTCATTCATATTCATTCATATTCATTCATATTCATTCATATTCATTCATATTCATTCATATTCATTCATATTCATTCATATTCATTCATATTCATTCATATTCATTCATGAACGTTAATGATTTCTTAATCAGGTCCATGTGACAATCTCTGAGTGGGGTCGTGCGAATAGGGTCGCTTTCAGAGCTCGCATGACTCAGTTTTTTGGAATTAGTTGCCCTTGATGATCAGGGCATGAGAATTAAGTATCGAAAGAAGCATTCAATTGTGATGGTTTTCTGCAACGGTGTAGGAATTTCTTCACTCCACCTCCTCACTATTTACATCACCTATATCCGACCGAAAATGGAATACAACTTCCATGTATGGGCTGGTGCTTCAAAATCTATTTTGGAGCTTGTCGGCTTCATACAAGAGGGTTTCCAACTCTATTGATTCGCTGGATCACCGACGAAATTGTGGCTTCGTTTCACTATTCTATCGGTACTATTTATAATGCAATTGAATTTTACTAGTTCCAACACAATGCTTTGCATGAGTAGAGCTCACCCCCTGAGTGATGCTCCAACAAGAAAAATATATTCAAAATGTTCCCTAAAGCCCACAAAACTTAACATACTTCCCTTTTTTAAATCCCAACTAATCAAAACATCACGATTTATTTTTATTGTTAAAACACAAAACAACAAGATACCAAAATTATTAACAATATATACAAACTTACTACTTAATAAAAGTATAAAGATAATGTGAATAAACAACGAAGTAATAAAATTTAATTTTAAATTGACTTATAACAAATGAGTTAAAAAAAAAACTAAAGAAAACTGAATCATTAAGTGAGTCAAAAAGCAAAATGCAGTAGAATTATTTTGTTAATAAAAAGCCAAAAGTAATTAGAAAAAAATGGTATGCATTTTGCTGGAAATAATTGAATTGACAAAACAAAAAGAAGTTAATAAAAATTCAAGGTCTAGGTTAAGAGGAAATAAAATAACTTTTTTTAAAGAAACAAACATACAAATATTTTATTTGTTTGGTTTTGCATTCACAACACAATTAATTACATTTTGTTACAATTAATCGAAAATTTGTTTACCTCCATTTAAATTAGTTTAATAAAAATCTAAAATCTTGATCATATTAAAATGTGTTTTATTTCAATTTAAAAGACTTAAATAAAAACCGAAAATAGCTTATGGTCATAGCTTTTAACTGGATTAATGAAATTATCAAAATGTGTTGCATAAATATATTTTATAAATTTTCATCCTATTTATCATGAATTAATATTAATCATACGCACTAGATATTAAAAATATGCCATTTTAACTTTGATTTACATAATTTTAAAAGACTCGAATAAAAGACTCGAAATTAGCTTAGGGTCTTAGCTTGTAATTGGAGTAATAAAATTATAAAAAAGTTGTCACTAAAAGTATTTTCAAAAATTGGTATCATTAATTAATATTAATCATACGTTCCAACTACTAAAAAATCTTTAAACTTTAATTTAAATGTATTTAATAAAAACCGAAATTAGCTTAAGGCCTTAGCTTTTTATTGGATTAATAAAAATATCAAAATGTATTGGATAAAAGTATGTCATAAATTTGTATCTTATTTATCATAAATTAATATCAATCATACGCCCTAGATATTAAAAACATACCCTTTAATCTGAAATTTAAAAGTGTTTAATTAAAACCGAAATTAGCTTAAGGTCTTCGCTTTTAATTGGCTTAAAGAAACCATCAACATGTTTTCCATAAAAGTATTGTAAAAATTTGTATCTTAATTATCATGAATCAATATCAATCATACGCATTAGATATTAAAAAAATACCTTTTAAGCTTTAATTTAAATGTATTTAATAAAAACCGAAATTAGCTTAAGGTCTTAGCTTTTGATTGAATGAATAAAAATATCAAAATGTGTTGGATAAAAATATTTTATAAATTTTTATCTTAATTATCATGAATTAATATTAATCATACGCCCTAGATATTAAAAACATACCCTTTAACCTTCGCTTTACCAAAGGTTTTTTATGTACATGGTTTACCAATACCCACCCGGGTATAAATATATGCTACGAACAAATTTTTAAAAAATTGAAAAAACCTTATAAAAAGTTTAAAATGGTTCTATTAAATTCTATAGAACTCTTGAATTTGTTCAGTGAGTACAAATTTCATTTAAATCGAAACAAAATTAAAAAAAATATTAAACCAATAAAATCGATGTGGTCACCCGGGTGGGTATTGGTAAAGCGAATAATGAAATTATCAAAATGTGTCTCAGAAAAGTATTTTATAAATGTTTATCTTAATTATCATGAATTAATAGTAATCATACGCACTAGATATTAAAAAATACCCTTTTAATTTTAATTTAATTGTGTTTGATAAAAACCGAAATTAGCTTAAGGCTTTAGCTTTTAATTGGATTAATAAAAATATAAAATATTTGTTAAAATATTAAAATATTTTATAAATTTGTATCTTAATGATCATTAAATAATATTAATCATATGCACTTGATATTAAAAAAATACCTTTTAAACTTTAATTCAATGTGTTTAATTAAAACCGAAATTAACTTAAGGTCTTAGCTATTAATTGGATTAATAAAAATATCAAAAAGTAGAAACCTAAAGTATATTAAAAATTTTGTATCTTAATTATCATGAATTAATATTAATCATAGGCACTAGATATCAATTTAAAAGACTTGAATAAAAACCGAAATTATCTTAAAGTTGTTGCTTTTAATTGGCTTAATGAAATCATCAAAAAGTTTTGGCTATTTTTCACTAAAAGTATTTTATTTAATATTAATCATACGCACCAGATATAAAAAATACCTTTCTAACTTTAATTTAAATGAGTTTAATAAAAACCGAAATTAGCTTAAGGTTTTGGCTTTTGAATAAATTAATTAAATTAGCAAAAAGTTTTGCATATAAATATTTTAGAAATAAGTTTTCTTAATTATCCATAAATTTATATTAATCATACGCACTAGATATAAAAAATATATTTATGCAATTTTTAAACCAAAAAGTGCACTTATATATTACTATTGAATAAAAATCGATGCTCAATAATTGCATTAAATGGAAAATAATGTAAATCATTGAATGTTTTAATAAAAAAAATTTTTCCTTCAGTTTTTAGTAAAAAATATATTCCAAAAACTGATTTTTCATTTGAAAATATTAAAAAAAAATTGTTAGCATTTATAATATCAAATTATATTTTAATTATTTTGCACTAATTTGCTTATTTCAGATCTAAAAATTAATAATTTTTTTTATTCAATTTAAAATCACGATTTATTTGTGCGATGTATAAATATATTTTAATTTCAATTTATTAATTTAAAAATAAAAACTAAAATTAGCTTAAGGTCTATGCTTTCGATTGATTTGTTGGAATTAACAAAAAGTTTTTGGTAAAAATATTGGAAAATTATTTGTTCATAATTACCTATTAATTAATATTAATCATACGCTCGATATATTTCAAATATAATTTTTGTAGTAAAAAATGCACTTATTCATTATTTTTGAAATAAAAACGATGGCCAATAGTTTGAAAAACATGCGTTAAGAGAAAAAATTTAATCAAATCAAGAATTTTTTTGATAAAAAATAAATTTTCTTTCATATTTTTTACCAAATATGTACTTATTTTTTTAAACAAAACTTAAAAATAGCTTTTCGTCAATTATATCTTATATTTCTCACTAATTGATAAATTCTGCTCATTAAAATTATTAAGTTATTATTTTTGTTACCTTAAATTTATAATCAAATTTTATTTGTAAGACAAATTTATAACTTTTCAAGTATAGTTTTAAAGTTTCTAATAAAAACCGAAATTAGCCTAAAGTCTTGGCTTTTCATTGTGTTAATAAAATTATTTTAAAAATTGTGATAAAAATATTTTAGAAATATTTATTCTTAATATCCCATTAATTAATATTAATCATACGCTCTAGATATTAAAAATATATTATTTAATTTTTCAATAAAAAATTATTTAATTGATTATTTTTTAACTAAAATTAATGGTCAATAATTGTTCAAACATACGCTAAAGAGAAAAGTGATAAAAAAATAGTTTTCTTTCATTTCATACGACTCCTAGATCTGCGATCCATACATAGGATCTTTTGTGCAGCCCTTAGCTACATATGAAGCCTGTTAGAAGAAAGAACAAAAACATCACCAGGAAATCAAACCGTAAAACCTCATCATTTTAAGCAAAAATCATTGACAAATACTTCAATTTCCCTTAAAATTTGCTTAATTCTTTATAATTATAAAAAAGTTAAATTTATTTGAAAAAATATTAAAGAATTTGTTATTAATATCAATCGCTTGTAATCACACAAATTTTTCGTACGATCAGTCCCACCATGCATCAGCAACTTTGTAAATAAGTTTTAAATTGAGTTTAATCCATGATCACTTTTTATTTTGAGACAAAATCATTTAAAAATAAAATTAGATTTTCTTTTAAAATTTGCTCAAATAGTTGTTTCTGTCTTTTAATTGTAAATTCAACTTTCTTTTATTCCAAAAAAATATTAAAAAATCATGTTTTTATAACAATATCAATTTATTTGAATCATGCTGTTGTTAACAGTCATATTTAATTTATAAAGCCTAAAAGTATGCAATAGTTTTTTCTTTTGATTTTTATATACAAATGTTTAATGAAATAAATTTAGGGCAGAAAACAAGATCTGCAGCGAAACCTTCATGACTGGCATTCTGAAAAATAAAAAAAGAAATTATAAAAAACAAAAACTAATAAATAAACAAAGACAGTAAAATCTATCAAAGACGAATTGTAAATAAAATAAACATTACACTTTAAAAAGCAAAAATAAATTTTATACCGATCCTCAGAAGGGAATTCTTAATGGAAATATCACTGTAATTATTCTGTATATATATGAAAAACTTACTTTCCGATCTCTGCCAGCCAATTTCATTATTCTCCTTTTCATTGACCTCCTTCAACCACTCAAACAAGGGCCTATAGTACTCCAACAAGCCATTGATATTCAATTCCTCTGAGTCCACTAAAACCTTAAGAACCTCCTTAAAGCCCACCGAAGAACCCAAAGACATGGCTTTGCTATTTAAATAAAAGAAAATTTACAAAATTATTTCAATTTTTATATTAAAATAAAAGAAAAACTTACTAAATCTTTTCCCCCACTATATGATGACCCGTTAAATCGCACATATCCAAAGGTTTCTCGGGATCGCCCTTAACATATTCCCCTGTGATGGAGCAAAAATGCTCCAACAATTGATACTGCAAGACAATGCTATAAATTTGTGTGGTATATTGATCATCCACCTCCATGAGTAACTTGGCGGGAGCATCAAAATCAGCATTTGATCTAGAGACGGGAGGCTCGGCCCCAGTATAATCTTCGGTTAAACGCCAATAAGCACAGTTATCATTGATGTCTATATGTTTGTCAATAACATCCAAACGATAACGTTCCAAAATATAAAACACCGGTATCAAAAATATATTACGAAGACCCTGGTAAATGAATCAAAATTTAGATATCGGTTCCCTTTAATATATTTAGGACACTTACATGCACATATAATCTATTAATCCTGGCTTCTTTAGAGCTATACGAAGCATCCACTAACTTCAATCTCTCCAAATATTTTGGCGAAGAGGCAGCCAAAGAGAAAAATTTACCCAAAGCATCACTTAAATTTGGTATAGGTTCCTCCTGATAAAGAGTAGTTAAATTTTCATAGGCCCGATAATAATAAACATCCGAGACAGCCTCAAACATATTGAAAAATGTAGGCTCACTGATCAAAGGACAATAGGAAAAGTTCACATGATGTAAGCCATAAAATGACCAAGCCTTATGCCAGCAATGATCACCTTCCAAATCGGCCTTGGCCTCACAACTCTCCTGCCAAAAGTTTCTGAAATAAAAACAATACAATTATAAGCAATACAATTTCTTTGAAATATTTTCATCCTCTCACTTACTCTTCCAATTGCGGCATGCCTAAGGACCTAAAGAACTCCTTGGCATTCCAAAAATTAATCTGGGCATTTGTTACGCCTCTCTTCAACAAACTATCGGTTATATTGGGTAATTTAGTCATATTAAAGGGTACATCCATAGACCAACCCGGTTCGCCCAAATGAAATGCATTGCCTATGAAAATTTCCGCTAACTGCTGGGGAAATGGCTTATGGAGTTCGATCAGTTCTGGGCCATATTTTAAACGCAATTGGCCTCTAACATAAGCATGGAATTGTACGAATAAGGGTCTCAAATTCGACATAAACTTCTCTAAATGTGTGGATATGGTGGAACTGCTTTCGCCGATATCTTTGTGCCAGAAATCAGAGGGTTTTGAAAAGCCTAAAATAATGAAATAACATTTTTAATTTGATATTAAAAAAATAAATAAAAGTAACCGGTTATTTAAGTGGTTACCCACTTTAAATTTGTTGGTAACTAGCTAATCATTTAAAGTTTAACATGCAAATACATATATAGATTTTTTTTACAATTCCATATAAAATTAAGATAAGTAACCGGTTATTTATAAAACGAATAACCACTTTAGTTTTAATTAAACTGGTAAAATAATCTAATTAAAATCATTTTAATATGAAATAATTAATAAAATCATGTAATTTTTTTATTTTTCAATTCAACATAAAACTAAGAAAAGTAACCGGTTATTTCTGCAACGAGTAACCACATTCATTTTAATAAAAACTATAAATTAAACTAATTAATACCAGTTTGAAATACTATTATTTTTCATTTCAACATAAAACTAAGAAAAGTACCCGGTTATTTTTGCAACGAGTAACCGCTTTCATTTTAATAAAAACTATAAAATAAACTAATTAAGACCAGTTTAAAATAATTTAAATCATTTCTTTTTAAGATACAGAGTAAAACTTAAAAAAGAAACCGGTTATTTTTATAAGTAACCACTTAAGATTTCTTGATAAATAACTACTAAAATACTTAAAATTATGATAAATAATTATAAAAATAATGCAAACATTTTAAGAATTGTTTAAGGAAAATAAAAACCAACTACTTGAAAAAGTAACAACTAAAAAATCATAAAATTTATGGAAATCTAGACAAATTATATAATTTAGTATACATACAATTAAATTGTGTTAAAATATATTTGACTTAATCTAAAAAGTAACCGATTTTTTTAATGGGTAACCAACTTAAAAGCCTGAAAGTAATAAATTTAAAGCCTGAAAGTAATAAATAACAAATGAAATTATGTTAATTTCTTTGTTCTTATGCCATATAATACTAATCGGTTTTTTTGTAAAACGAGTAACCGCTTTCGTTTTTAAAACAAATTATAAAGTAATCTAAATTATTTTATTTTGCAATAATATAGGCTAAATAAACAAAAAATTACATAATTTTTCAATTCAGCATAAAACTAATAAAAGTAACCGATTATTTTTTGAACGAGTAACCGCTTTGGTTATAATAAAAAACAATAAAATAATATATTTTATAACACTTTAAAATAATATAGACCAAATAAAAAATAAAATTAGGTAAATTTTTAATGCAATACAAATTTATGAAAAGTAACCGCTTTTTAAACAGCTTTGCTTAAAAAAGAACTAAAAGTAAACTAAATTATATCATTTTACAATAATCTAGACTTAATAACAAATAAAATTACATAATTTTTCAATTCAAAATAAAACTAATAAAAGTAATCGATTATTTTTTGAACGAGTAACCGTTTTGTTTATAATAAAAAATATTAAAGTAATCTATTTGATAACATTTTGAAATAATATAGACCCTATAACTAATAAAATTAGTCATTTTGAAAAGTAACCGGTTTTTTTTTAAAAGAGTAACCGCTTTTATTTCAAACAAAAAAAAAGTATAAAGTAATCTAAATTAGCATTTTACAGTAATCTAGACTCAATAACAAATAAAATTCCATAATTTTTCAAATCAAGATAAAACTAAAAAAAGTAACCGATTATTTTTTGAACGAGTAACCGCTTTGTTTACAATAAAATACAATAACATTATCTATTTTACAACACTTTGAAATAATATAGACCAAATAACAAATAATATTATGTACATTTTTGATACAATTAAAGTCAATGAAAAGTAACCAGTTATTTTAAAACCGCTTTCGTTAAAAAAAAAACTATAAAGTAATCTAATTTATATCATTTTACAATAATGTAGACTAAAACAATCAAAATGACAAAATGACATGATTTTTCTATTCAGCATAAAACGAATAAAAGTAACCAATTATTTTTTGAGCGAGTAACCACTTTGGTTATAATAAAAAACAATAAAATAATCTATTTTATAATACTTTGAAATAATATAGACCAAATAACAAATAAAATTAGATATTTGGAAAAATAACCGGATATTTTTAAAACGAGTAACCACTTGCGTTTCAAAAATAAAACTATAAAGTAATCTAAATTATATTATTTTACAATAATCTAAACTAAATAACAAATAAAATTAAATCATTTTTCAATTCAACATAAAACTAATAAAAGTAACCGATTATTTTTTGAACGAGTAACCGCTTTCTTTATAATAAAAAACATTAAAATAATTTATTTTATAACACTTTGAAATAATATAGACCAAATAACACATCAAATCATGTAATTTTGTAATACAATACAAAACTATAAAAAGTAACCGATTACTTTTTGATCAAGTAACCACTTTAATTTTCATAAAAACTATAAAATAATGCAATTTTGTATTAATATAGATAATTTTATAAATTTCTCTATACAATTTAACAAAACCGGTTATTTTAATTTCTTGATATACATATAACCAAAACATTCTAAAAATACACAACAACTATAATAAAACAATTGAAAATAATAAAAACCTTTTTCGCATTGTTTTATGAAAAAAATAAGCAACTTTTTGAACGAGTAATCATTTGTATTTATTTAATATTAATTACCAAATAGACTACTTCCGACCATTTTGAATAAGACCAAAGTAATAATTATTTATATTTCATACTTAGAATTAACATCTTACAATATTTATTAAAAAGTAACCGTACATACCGAGTACCCGCATATGAAAAGTAATCATTTAGAAATAAAATTATTAAAATTTCATTAACAAATTTTCTTTTTCTAACATGAAAACAGTATAAAATGAAATTTCTTATATAAAAATTCCAAAAGTAACCATTTTTTTAAACGGGTACCCATTTTAGAAACCCCTCTGTTACGACTCTATTCTTTAATATCAATACAGAAACTTATGATTTACATTCTTTTTTAATAATATTAAATACAAATATCAAAAGTAACCATTTTTTAACACGAGTACCCACTTTGAAAAAGTTTATATATTGAGTATCCAGTTTAAAATTGGTAAGACTTCATTAGAATTGCACTTTTTTATTAAATTCATAAGAAAACAACAAAAGTAAACATTTAGTCCAATGAGTACCCAATTATAAAAAGTTTCTACAATGGGTACCCACATTAAACGAATTTTTTAAAACGACCATACGCTTCAATTGTTAATAAAAATTGCAGTTTTTGTATTAAATTCATAAGAAAACAACAAAAGTAACCGTTTATTATAATGGGTACCCATTAACAAAAAGTTTCTGAAATAAGTATAATGAGTCAAATTTGTCAAAACCACTTAATAATATTAAATTTTCTAGTTATTCAAACAGAATAGCAAAAGTAACCATTTATTAAAACGGGTAACCATTTTGAAGAAAGTTCTATAAAGAGTACCCACATCAAAATCGCTATAACCACTTAAAAATTTTACATTTCCAATTAAATTTTAAAAAAATATTCATAAAACAACAAAAGTAACCAATTATTACAATGGGTACCCATTTACAAAAATTTCTGAAACGATTATATACATAAAAATTGTCAAAACCTTTTAATAACATTAAATTTTCTATTTATTTAAACCTAATAGCAAAAGTAACCTTTTATTAAAACGGATAACCATTTTGAAAAAGTTTCTGTAAACAGTAACCACTTAAAAATGTTATATTTCCAATTAAATTTAAAAAAGCAACCACGTAATAATTTCGTTAAATTATTCTTTAATTTAAATAAACTTCACTCACCATTCATTTTCGCCGTTTTACGATACAACTCCACAAACTTCTGAAAATCATCCCGAGCCGCTACGCCCGTCTTACGGCGCCACTCCAACCAATAGTACTCGATCTCATTGACATCTTCCGTCGAATGTAGAATATTTTGTACCTCTGGTATCAATCTCAAATCACAACGATCTTGCTCCTTATACGCACACAATTTAACATTCTTATAAATATCACTCATATTAGTGGTGACCGCATACAGCAGTTCCAAATCTTCTACCGGCAACATTTCATAGCCCACTTCGGGTATTAGCGATAACTGTCTCTTAAGATCTTTATTCTCCAAAGGAATTCTCTTAAATTTCGCCACTTTTGTGGATATACTGTGTATAAAACGCATAATTTGCTGGGTGGCTATTTCAGACTGCAGCATCGCTATTAGATCATTGGGACCCTTAATCTCATTTTGCCAATTGGCCATGACTTCTTTGTTGTAGAGAGCGGCCAGACGATGATTGACGGCTAACAAGAAGTTGGACACCTCTAAATCATTTTGCTCGACATCAGCTTGAGTACTCACCACCAATAGGGCTACTAAGGACCACAATAGTAGATAGCGTTGGTCCATGTTGGTAAATTAACTAGAATTGAGGTATTTTTATTAGTTTTTTAATGTTATTTTTAAGTTAGAATTCTATATTTTGAAAATTCATAACTTCCAAGACGTTCAAGACAACAAAGAGGTGTTATTTTCTTTTAGAAAAAAATTAACTAAACTTGGTAAAATGTATATAATTGGTTGGGTAAATATTTATTTTATAAGTTTAGTGAAGCATAAACTATACAAATGAAATCAAATTGTTGTTTCTACTTAAGCGTAATAATAAAGAAAAGTTTATAAATTTAAACACCTGCAGATTATTTAAACAGTCTTAAATAATTGCAAAATTTATGAAAAAATTTAAATCTGTTCTTAAATTGGTTAAAATTGTTATCATTTAATGAATTTTTACTTGATTTTGTCTATTTAACTTTTAAACAAAATAAAAATATTGTTTCTTTAATTTAATTGACTGATCAGTTCTGAAATGATTGGAAAAATCAGAGATTTCTCAAAAGAAGTAAAGGCAATTTGTCTATATTTATTAAAAATAGGTTTTAATTTATAACTTTTAAACAAAATACAAATACTGTTTCTTTAAATAACATATTACTCGTACTTCAACAAAGTTATTATTGACTGATTGATTGATTGATCAGTTGTGAAATTATTGGAAAAACCAAAGATTTATCAAAAGAGGTGACCACAATACCAGACACTTTGTTTATGAATAGATTTTTTTCTTGTTTTATTTAAAAATCTATTGAATCGAATTTAATTACAAAAGTATTTGGCAACTAAATTTTCAACAAATTCTTCCGGAAACAACAAAATAAAGGGTTTTTCAACAGGGACGCTAAAAAAATAGACCGATAGTGACAGTAAGGTTTGCCATTTCATGATGGAAATATATACGAGCCAACAACGAGTCGACATTATTAAAATTTACTACTGAAATTCGGAGTCAGTGGCCTCAACGTTAAGAGCGGATTTTCATCGAAAAATCATCTTCAGCGATGAGGCTCATTTCTGGCTGAATGGCTTCGTCAATAAGCAAAATATGCGTTATTGGTCATACAGCAATCAACACGTACTCCATGTGTCATCATTGCATCCCGAAAAATTAGGGTTTGTTACGGTTTATGGGTCGGCGGCGTCATTGGGGCGTAATTCTTCCGTGATGATCAAGACCAGCACGTTACTGTAAATGGGAATCGCTACCGTTCAATGATAACAGAATATTTTTGGCCCCAATTGGATGATATGGACTTGGAGGACAAGCCACATAGCGAATGTCATAATCAATTTATTGGAAACCAAGTTTGGAGAACGTGTTATCTCACGAAATGGTCCAGTCGATTGGACGCCTCAGTCGTGCGATTTGACGCCGTTAGATTATTTCCAGTGGGGCTACGTCAAGTCTATGGTCTATGCGAACAAGCCAGCGATGATTGATGAACTTCGTACGAATATCGAACGTGAAATTGCAGTAGTATCGGCCGATTTATGCTTGAAAACCGTCGAAAATTGGGTTCAGCGTCTGGGCTTCTGCAAGCGTGCACGTGGTGGCCATGCAAAAGAAATCGAGTTCCATACATAATGGCATCGAATGTACTTTCACAGGAATAAAGAATTTCATTGATATTCAAAACCGTTTTTGTTTTATTTAAAAAAACTTTTGTAGCGCTCTTATTGAAAAGCCCGATATTTAATTCTAAACAGAAAAATTTACTTCTGATCTCGAAAATAATGATAATGATAGATACTTTAATCAAATGATTTTTTTACATGTAGCCTGAATGGTTACAATACATTTTAACGTCTCATGCAAGTAGGTAAATAAACATGAAAATTTACTAAAGCATGACTGCATTGTGGATACAGTGATTAAATCCAAGTTCACTGCCCGCCTGAATCTATATGAGCCTAACTCTCATATACTCCGGCCGACCATCAGATCAACCAAAAATGAGTGGGGGTGGGCATTCTCTTATCGAATGAAAACCACACTCCGACATGATTCTAACAGATCTGTGCACTTGTGTGCACTGCGACTTCAACGCCCAAGTAGGCCCTGTAAATACTGGACTTGAGAGAGCAATGGGGCGACAAGTTCTTTGTAGAATGACCGAAAATGGCGAGCTATTCCTGGAAACATGCATGAATATGGAAATTTAGTCCCATCTCAAAAAGACCAGTTGGATGTATGGATAGAGCACTACAACTCGATGTTATCAAAAAATAAAACACATCAATAAAAGGCTATCAGTCGCTCTCGATCCGCTTCTCCGCAATGAGCAATATGTTGAGTGGAGGACACCGCTCTACTTGATATTCATCGATTTTGAGAAAGCATTCGATACGCTTTCCTATCCAGCCATATGGAGTACCCTAGCATGCAAAGGCACCCCAACAACCATAATTGATATTGTTAAAGCCCTATATCACAACGCAGACTGTCGAATTCTTCATGATGGCTGTATTAGTGACTCATTCAGAATTAAAACTGGAATGAGACAAGGTTGTTTTCTGTCGCCCCTACTTTTTATACCCTTCACCTTCGTGAGAAGGGTATATACATATAAGTTTGTCATTCCGTTTGTAATTTCTACATTTTTCATTTCCGACCCTATAAAGTATATATATTCTGGATCCTTATAGATAGCGATGTCGATTAAGCCATGTCCGTCTGTCCGTCTGTTAGTTGAAATCAATTTTCTGAAGACCCCAGATATCTTCGGTATCCAAATCTTCAATAATTCTGTCAGACATGCTTTCGAGAAGTTTGCTATTTAAAATCAGCAAAATCCGTCCATAAATAACGGAGATATGAGCAAAAAACCGGGACAACCTCGATTTTTTACCTATTTTTTGATCTACATATATATGGATTACTAAGTCATTAATATAGACAATATGGATATCTAATGATAGATATTTCGAAGTCCATTGCAACGATGTAGATAAGGCTATAGTAAGTTGGACCTACAATGGGTCAAAATCGGAAAAAATATTTTTTGACCCGAATTTTTTTTTAATCAAAAAATTTTTTTCCAAAAAAAAAAAAATTAAAAAATTTTTTTTAAAAACATTTTAAAACAATTTCAAAAAAAAAAATATTTTTGAAAAACAATTAAAAACAAAAATTAAATTTTGTTTACCTAAAAATATTTAAAAAAAATTATTTTAATGTATAATTTGGTGAAGGGTATATAAGATTCGGCACAGTCGAATATAGCTCTCTTACTTGTTTAATATCGCCTTGACACTTAACAAGAAAAGCCTCGTGTGAATAGAGGGGAGTAACTTGGGGATTCAACAGAAAGCTAGCAGATCTCGACTATGCCGACGATATTGTCTACTATCCTACAACTTTAACGATATGCAGGCTAAGATCAATGCAGTAAAACTGAAGGTTAGCTGTTTCAGCTGCTGGTCTAAAAATAAATATTGCCAAAACTAAAGCAATGCAGACGACGCATCGAGAGGTAAGGTAAGGTTTCCAGGCAGCCGCGAAGTGAAGAAAGGAAGAGCAGCTCACGTGGGTAGAAAGCAAGAGGTCGAGAGGTAAGAAACCGAATAAAAGCTGGTAAACATTCGTTTGGTATCTTAAACCGCATATGGTGATCAGCACATATTTTGAAAAGAACGGTGCAGTGAAATAAGGCCATAGGTAATAAGGCCATATGGCCTTATTGCACATTGCGTTGAGAAATAAGACCATATGGCTTTATTACCACCGAGGGAGTGAAATAAAGTCATATTGAATTAATGGTCAAAGTGGAAATAAAGCCATATCAGTGTAAAATAGTTTGTTATAATTACAAACATATGTATAGTTATTTTCTCGTGACAGGCGACAAAAAAAATATTTTATAATCATTTGCAGGAAAGACTTCATTTAGCGAAGCCGCCTGCCGCGTTCCATGTAGGAAAAAGCCCCTAAGAGCGGCCACAGGCCGCCAATAAAAAAAACCTTTTCCTGCGAAACCGAATAGTTGCAAGCCATACTACTGAGTGCAAAAACACTTGTCTTCGCAAATAAAGTTCTTCTGCATGGCGGCCTGCGGCCGCTCTTAGGGACTTTCTCCTCCATGGAACGCGGCAGGCGGCTTCGCTAAATAAAGCCTTTCTTGTAAATAAATTATTAAAAAATACTTTTTTTTTTGGAGTGGATGTTCCTTAATTTTTGATTGAACTTTCTTTTTTTGTCAAATTAAATAAATCATTTAAGCAAACAAAAAATTTTCTAAGATGCAATAATGCCATAATGGCTTTATTTCACTACCTCGGTGGTAATAAAGCCATATGGTCTTATTTCTCAACGCAATGTGCAATAAGGCCATATGGCCTTATTACCTATGGCCTTATTTCACGGCACCGAAAAGAACCAAGCTAAACATACATATTTAATTCATGCATAAAATCATCTCTTCTTTATGGATTCTTTATAATTAACAGCATACGGAGAATTTTAAAAATGTTATGGCCAGTTACGATATCTAATGAAAGGTTCCAAAACCCCGTAAATGTCGGGATCCGAAAAAGAAAATGGTGCTGGCTAGGTAATACTCTACGAAAGCCCGTTGACGATGTCGCAAGACAAGCAATCGATATAAGCCGTAGAAAAGGAAGACCGTCACACACCTATCGTAATTGAAGCGGCCACCCAACACTTGTATCGGCCAAATTAGAATGGAATAAATTTGTTATGGCCTTAGGAACTACGGGATATATATTTTATTTTAGCTTCAATCATAGGACTTTATGAAGTTCAATTTCACCTTGAGTCGTAGGTGTCCAATTTCAGCTTTATATAGTTGAGGTCTTTATATAGTTGAAATTTGGCTTCAATTATAGTTTATGTAGTTCAATATTAGGCCTTTATGTAGTTCGATGTTAGCTTCAAACGTAGGTCTTTATGTAGTTGAAATTTAGCTTCAATTTTAGGTCTTTATGTCGTTGAAATTTAGCTTCAATCTTAGGTCTTTATGTAGTTGAAATTTAGCTTCAGCCTTAGGTCTTTATGTAGTTGAAATTTAGCTTCAATCTTAGGTCTTTATGTAGTCGAAATTTAGCTTCAATGGTAGGTCTTTATGTAGTAGAAATTTTGCATCAATCTTATATCTTTATGTAGTTGAAATTTAGCTTCAATCATAGTTCTTTATGTAGTCGAAATTTAGCTTCAATCGTAGGTCTTTATGTATTGGAAATTTAGCTTCAATCGTAGGTCTTTATGTTGTTCAATTTCAGCATCACTCCTAGGTCTTTTTGAAGTTCAATTTTAGCTTCAATCGTAGGTCTCTGTGTTGTCCAATTTCAGCTTCAATCGCAGGTCTTTATATAGTTGAAATTTAGCTTCAATCTTGGATCTTTATGAAGTTTAATTTTAATTTCAGTCATAAGTTTTTATGTAGTTTATTTTCAACTTCAATCTAGGTCTTTATGAAGTTCAATTTTAGCTTTATGTAGTTCTATTTTAGCTTCAATCGTAGGTCTCTGTGTTGTCCAATTTCAGCTTCAATCGTAGGTCTTTATGTTGTCCAATTTTAGCTTCAATCTTACGTCTTTATAAAGTTCAATTTTAGCTTCAATCGTGGGTCTCTATGTTGTTCAATTTAAGCTTCAATCTTAGGTCATTATGTTGTCCAATTTAAGCTTCAATCGTGGGTCTCTATGTTGTCCAATTTAAGCTTCAATCTTAGGTCTTTATGTCGTTAAATTTTAGCTTCAATCGTAGCCATTTACGTTGTCCAATTTTAGCTTCAATCCTAGGTCTTTATATAGTTGAAATTTAGCTTCAATCTCAGGTCTTTATGTTGTTAAATTGAAGCTTCAATCTTAGGTCTTTTTGTATTCAGTTCAATTTCAGCTTCAATCGTGAGTCTCTATATTGTGCAATTTAAGCTTCAATCTTAGGTCTTTTTGTATTCAGTTCAATTTCAGCTTCAATCGTGAGTCTCTATATTGTGCAATTTAAGCTTCAACCGTTGGTATTTCTGTAGTTCGATTTTCGTTTCAGCTTTTGTTTCCAATGATATAAAACTTATGTAACATTTTCATTTTCTCACGACAAATTAGTGGACTCTAAAATAATGTCATATGTTTAATAGTAATTTGTGAAACTCTAGATTTTCCCACAAGAACTTGTATTACTTTTTCGCAATATGCAAAGGAAATCCTTCATTGATACAACGAAACCGCAGTTTAGACAAGAAACCTCAAAGTTTCTATTTACATGCAAATAACCACAATTAAAGACACAACTTTAATGTTTTCATCATAAATTAAATGAAATTCAAGAAAAATATTGAAATAAAAAAACTAATTATTACAAAGCCTAACTAAATACACCTGTTGGTAAAATACAAATTGTGTTAAATCGTAAAAACCAGTTGAAATAAAATAAAAACACATAAATGTATAAATATAGTTGGTTACGAACAAATTATGCCATAATTCATTAATTATTATTATTGTTTTTTTTTAGTTTTTGACCAACAGCTCTTTTTTTTGATTTTGTTTTGTTTTTAAATTTGAAATTTACATTTCAAAGCTTTGTGTTTAAAGTGTAACAATGTTATGCAGAAATCAGCTAAAATGAAATGAAACACAGCAAAATATCATTAACACAAATTTTAGTTTAAACTAATGCGAAATCATCTAAGTCCACCGAATTTTTAATGATGAACATAAAACTGAATTTAAATTCTTGTTTTTTTCAATAACAAAATTTCAACATATTTTTCTTTATTCAAATTATGTACTAAATCACTTTCGTTTGCACATTCAAGACACTTGTAAAGTTGTTGATGAGAAAATTCACTTTAATGGTTAAAAAACAACAATTGTAGTAGCTTGTTGGTTTTTTTAACTGGGTACATAGTTTTCTAGGCCAATGGTTAAAATATTCTCTAGCAAATATTCAAACGTGACTAGAAGTTGTTAGTTGTTGTTAATAATATCTTTATGTTTATTTTACCGAGAGCTTAGAGTATTTATTTTTTTCTAAATTTTTTTTTCAAATATTTAACAATTACCTCGCTTAAGCGTTTCTAAACCAAGACTAAAATTGTATATCAACGTTTTAACAAATAACAGCCAGCCAAAGTCATTCATTTGTACGTTTTCGTTGGTTTAAGCGTAGAAAACCATTAATTTATTTTAATGATGGTTGGTTGCATCCATCCATAATCTACTTGTTTGTCTTTGCGTACTCGCTTTTTTCAGAAATCTTGGCTTTATGTTTTGATTTTCTCTTTTTAAGCCGGCATTTTAACAATACAAGTATATTTGAGATAACGTTTTTTTTGTAAATATTGGCTTATTAAATAAATGAGTATTTGCTAGAGATTTTCAAAAGTAGCTCTTAAATTTGATTAAGAGTCAATATTTAAATTAAAATTGTCTCTTAAAAATATTATTAAAAGAGGCCGAATGCTTAATAAACTTAATAAAGTTCATATTTATTCAAGAAAATAGTAAAAAATAAACCTTTAAAGAAATAGTAGTAAAAAGTACTATTTTGAAAACATTATTAAAATGTAAATTTTTGTAATAAAACACGTCTAGAATTAATTTGTACATCAAAAAAATAGTTTTAGAATTTTTTTAAAAAAGTAGTATTTCTGCTACTATTTTAATATTAGTCCAAAATAGTATTTTTAAGGCAACTATGAACTAAACAAGAAATTATAATCAAAAATATAAAATTTAAAATTTAAAAAATAGTACTAAATAAGTACTTTTCAAAAATGTATTTTTTAAAATGATCTAAATATGAAATTATATTGAAAAATATAACATTTTTTCGAGTTTTAAAAATAGTAATTTTTTCGATAAACCAATAAGAAATACATAGTAGTAAAAAGTACTATTTTAAAAACATTATTAACAAGTAAATTTAAAAAAAATACGTCTAATATTAATTTCTACATCAAAAAACTATTTTTAGAGGTTTTTTAAAAAAGTACTAAAAAAGTAGTATTTATTTTAGTAAAAAGTACTATTTTAAAAACATTATTAACAAGTAAATTTTTAAAAAAAAACTCGTGTAGTATTAATTTCTACATCAAAAAAACTAGTTTTAGAGGTTTTTTAAAAAAGTACTAAAAAAGTAGTATTTCTGCTACTATTTTTTATATTAGTCCAAAACAGTATTTTTATAACAAATATGAACTAAACAAAAAATTATAATCAAAAATATAAAATTTAAAAAATAGTACCAAAAAAAGTACTTTTTAGTACTATTCGAAAAATTTATTTTTAAAAATTATCTAAATATGATATTATATTGAAAAATATAAAAAATTTTCGAGTTTTAAAAATAGTTTTTTTTTGCTACTTTTATTAATATTAAAATTTGTTTAAAAAAACTCTCAAATTAATTTGTACACGAAAAGTGAGTTTTAGCTTATTTTTGCTACTATCATTCCAAATAGTCTTTCTAAGGCAAATTTGATCTTATCATGAAATTATATTAAAAAATTATAATTATGATGCTTAAAAAAATAGTACTTTTTAATACTATTTTAAAATTCTAAATTTAATGAAAGTACTTTTTTGAAAGAAAATTATTCTAATATGAAATTATATTAACAAATAAAGTTTTAAGAAGTACTAAAAAAAGTAATATTTTTGCTACCATTTTAATTTGTATTTTTATGGCAAATACATATGAACTAAACAAGAAATTATAATCAAAAATATAAAATTTAAAAAATACTACTGAAAAAAAGTACTTTTTAATACTATTTGAAAATGTAAAAATTTGTCAAAAATAATGGTACTATTCCAAGAATGTATTTCTAAAAATGATCTAAACATGAAATTATATTAAAAATATAACATTTTTCGAGTTTTAAAAATAGTAGTAAAATAGTACTTTTTTGCTACTCTTATTAATATTAAAATTTTTGTAAGAAAAACACTCCCATTATTAATTTGTACACGAAAAGTGAGTTTTTGCGTATTTTTAAAAAAGTACTTAAAAACGAGTATAAAACAATACCTACTTAAAAAGTAGTTGAATTCCAAATAGAATTTTTGTGGCAAATTTTATCTTATCATTACTTGTATTAAAAAATATAATTATTTTGAAAATAAGTACTTTTTAATACTATTTAATGGAAAAAGTACTATTTAAAAAGAAATTAATCTAACATGAAAATATATTACCAAATATTAAATTTTTTTAGTTTTAAAAATAGTAGTAAAATAGTACATTTTTTGCTACTCTTATTAATATTAAAATGTTTGTAAGAAAAACACAATATTAATTTGCACACGAAAAGTGAGTTTTAACTTATTTTTAAAAAAAAGTACTTAAAAAGTAGTATACATATTTGATACTATCATTCAAAAGAGTATTTTTGAAGCAAATTTTATCTTATCATGGTATTGTATTAAAAAATATAATTATGTTTAAAAAAATAGTAGTAATATAAGTACTCTTTAATACTTCAAAAAATTCTAAATTGGATGAAAAAAGTACTTTTTTGAATGGAAATTAATCTAACATAAAATTATGTTAACAAATATTTAATTAATTGAGTTTCAAAAATAGTAGTAAAATAGTAGTTTTTGTGATATTATTTTAAAAATCATAAAATTATATTAAAAAATATTAAAATTTTGGTGTTTAAAAAAATTGTAGCAAAATTTGTTATTATATTAAAAATATAAAATTTTGTAAGTTTCAAAAATAGTAGTAAAATATTTTACATTATGACAATACGACCTAATAGCAGACCGTTTGAATCCCCCAATTATTTTTCAAGCAAAAATTATATACAACTGAAATTGTAATAAAAAATATAAAATTTTTCTTGTTTCAAAATTAGTAGTATTTTTATGCTACAATTTTAAATTGTAAGAAAAATAACAGATATGATCTAATCAAGAAATTGTAATAAAAAATTTATAAAATGTTTGAAATTTAAAAATAGTAGTAAAAAAGTACTTTTGCTACTATTTTAAAATTTAGGTTTTTATAAAAAAACAATATTAATTTCCAAAAAAAAAGTATTTTTGAATTTTTCCAAAAAAAATACTAAAACGTAGTAATTTTTAGTACTATGTATTTTAATATTAAACAATGTTTTGGTACTATTTTGAAAATCTACATTTTTGTAAAAAAATACGCTAAGTGTTAATTTTAACATGAACCAATTAATTTTAGAGTATTTCCGAAAATTCTAAAAAAGTAGTATTTTTGCTACTATTTTAGTACTATACTAAAATAATATTTTTAAGGAAAGTATTATTTAAAAAATAAATTATGTCAAATTTTTCAGAGTTTTAAAATAGTATGTACTTAAAAAGTACTTTTCTACTACTATTTTAAAAATGTAAATTCTTGAAGAAAAAAATTTCCAATATTAATTTGTACACCAAAAATGTAGTTTTAGGGGAATTAAAAAAAGTAGTAAAGGTGTAGAAAAAAGGAGTAAAAGAGTACTATGATGGGAATATGTTAAATATGTATTTTTAAAAAAAAAAAAAAACTATAATGGATATCTCGCATTTACAAATTTACTAAACTTATTGGAAGATTTGGTAATGTCGAATCTGCTATAGAGAAAAGTAATTTAGATCCTCTTCAAGATTTCTTTAATAATTTAATAAAAACAACAAGTTTTTTTTAATTTTTTATTTTAATACTGTTTATTTTTTTCAATACAAAAAATGTTTTTTAAGTGCTTAATAAAATCTTTAAATAGTTTAAAAGAGTTTGCTAGGAATTACTCCCCTAAATGGAATTTATGCTGAAACGCATTCTGCAAAAAGAAAATACAAAAAATTAGTTACCATTTTTCATTTTCAGAAAGAAACAAATAAAACTTACTATCCGATTTGGTCCAGCCAATATGAACATTGTTCTTCTTGTTCTCGGCTTCCAACCATACACGCAAAGGTTCAAAATATTCAGCAATAGCCTTGCCGGTCATAGTACGTTCACCATTGAAGGCTTCCAATGCATCGGGCCAGGGTTTGGAGGCACCCATGGACAACATTTTTCTAAAAAAAAGAGAGAATTTTATAATAATTTTCTTAAATTGTTGAGAAAATTTAAACTCACTCGAAAGATTCACCAGCAGCCAAGCTACCATAGATATCACAGTTATCCAAAGGCAATTCAGGATTGGTGGGATCGTATTGACCGGCTTTAATGCAAGCAGACTTGTAGAATTGGAATTGAATGATGAAGGAGACCAAATATCTCAAATATTCAACATCGGCAGAGACATGGTATTTGGCAGGGGCATCGAAATCCTTTTCAGTACGAACTACTGGAGGTTCAATACCAGAGTATTCTTCACGCAACTTCCAGAAAGCACAATTCCAGTCGGACTTGTCGACTTGGCCGCGGAACAAAGCCCAACGGTATTTGTCCATGGTGAAGGCAAAAGGCAAGAAAACGATTTTGTCCAAGGCCTAATAAAAATAACATTAATTTAGTAGAGAATTTAAACAGTTGTAAGATTTTTTCTCAAACTTACAGTCAAGAACAATTGGTTAATGCGAGCCTCATCGTCACGCACATAGTCCTTCAACAAACCAACACGTTCCAAATGTTTGGGGGTGGAGACAGACAAAGACAAAACATCACCAACAGCTTCATGGAAACCGGGATTGGCACCAGTACGATAGACGAAAGGTTGATGTTGATATTGCAAGAAATATTGAATATGACCCAATTCGTGGTGGACAGTGAAGAACTGATCTTGGGTAACACGGGTACATTGCTTAATGCGTACATCATCGACCAAATAGAAATCCCAGGCGGAAGCATGGCAAACCAAATCACGGCCATCGGTGGGTTTCTCCAAGATACTCTTATCCCAGAAATCTCTATAAAACACAAAAAAATAGGTTCAAAATACTGAATAACTTAATTTCTTCCAAACAAACTTACTGTGTCAATTTCTTCAAACCCATGGAGGTAAAGAAATCATCACCCATTTCGAACATTTTCAAGGGAGTGTAACCCTGTTTAGCCATTTCGCTGCTGACATCAATCAAAGGTTTGCTGGGGAAAGGTGAGACAATATCGGCAATATCAGACCATTGTTGGGCCCACATGTTACCAAGCAAGTGCATGGGGAGAGGACCGGTTTCGGAGACAACATCATCACCATAGTGTTGACGCAAACGATAACGCACATAACCATGAACTTGGTGGTACAAAGGCTTAATGTCTTCGAAGATATCTTCCAATTGTTGTTCGATGGTGGAGTCCTCGTATTCATCCAACCACATCTCAGCACCGGATTCGTATTCTGGAAAAGATAAAAATAGTAAAGAAGTTAAAAAGAGATTGGATTTAATATAATTTAGAACTGGATTAGAACCGGAACTAAAAGCTCAACTAGAACCTGAACTAGAACTTGAACTAGAACCTGCACTAGAACCTGAACTAGAGCCTGAACTAGAAGCTGAACTGGAACCTGGACTTGAACTAGAATCTGAACTAGAACCTGAACTAGAACCTAAACTAGAGCCTGAACTAGAGCCTGAACTAGAACTGAACTAGAACTGAACTAGAACTGAACTAGAACTGAACTAGAACTGAACTAGAACTGAACTAGAACCTGAATTAGAACCTGAACTAAGACCTGAACTAGAACCTGCCTGAACTAGAAGCTGAACTGGAACCTGGACTTGAACTAGAATCTGAACTAGAACCTGAACTAGAACCTAAAGTAGAGCCTGAACTAGAGCCTGAACTAGAACTGAACTAGAACTGAACTAGAACTGAACTAGAACTGAACTAGAACTGAACTAGAACTGAACTAGAACTGAACTAGAACTGAACTAGAACTGAACTAGAACTGAACTAGAACTGAACTAGAACTGAACTAGAACTGAACTTGAACTAGAACTGAACTAGAACTGAACTAGAACTGAACTAGAACTGAACTAGAACTGAACTAGAACTGAACTAGAACTGAACTACACCATTTCCAATTGTATTTCAGAAATTTCTAATTGTATTTCAGAAATTTCTAATTATATTTCAGAAAATTCCAATTGAAGTTCAGAAATTTCCAATTATATTTCAGAATTTTCCATTTATATTTCAGAATTTTCCAATTATATTTCAGAAATTTCCAATTATATTTCAGAATTTTCCATTTATATTTCAGAATTTTCCAATTATATTTCAGAAATTTCCATTTATATTTCAGAAATTTCTAATTGTATTTCAGAAATTTCCAATTGTATTTCAGAATTTTCCAATTGTATTTCAGAAATTTCCATTTGTATTTCAGAATTTTTAATTTATACTTAAAAAGTTTCTAATTGTATTTCAGAATTTTCCAATTGTATTTCAGAAATTTCCATTTGTATTTCAGAAAATTCTAATAGCAATACAAAAGAAAATTTCTGAAATACAAATAGAAATTTCTGAAATACAATTAGAAACTTTTTAAGTATAAATTAAAAATTCTGAAATACAAATGGAAATTTCTGAAATACAATTGGAAAATTCTGAAATACAATTGGAAATTTCTGAAATACAATTAGAAATTTCTGAAATATAAATGGAAATTTCTGAAATATAATTGGAAAATTCTGAAATATAAATGGAAATTTCTGAAATATAATTGGAAAATTCTGAAATATAATTGGAAATTTCTGAAATTCAATTGGAATTTTCTGAAATATAATTAGAAATTTCTGAAATACAATTGGAAATGGTGTAGAACCTGAACTAGAAGCTGAACTGTAACCTGAACTAAAAGCTGAACTGGAACCTGAACTAGAACCTGAACTAGAACCTGAACTAGAAGCTGAACTGGAACCTGAACTTGAACTAGAACCTGAACTAGAACCTGAACTAGAACCTGAACTAGAAACTGAACTAGAACCTGAACTAGAACCTGAACTAGAACCTGAACTAGAACTGAACTAGAACTGAATCTTCAAAATGTAAACGGTTTGTAAAACTCATTTAGACAAGTTTTAATTCAGCTAGACTTTGAATTCAAATAATCTTTAGGATACCTTTGACCCTAAACATCGCAAATCACCAATAACTTTCTTAATTTCTTCTCAATCTTTCCAAATTTAAGTTTATATATCTTAGACACTGAGACTCCTTTGACCCAATCTTTCCCTTTCTTACACTCACCATTCAATTTAGCAGCCTTGGTGTTCAACTCAATATATCTCTCGAAAGCAGTACGTGTGGGAGTACCAGCCTTATCGTAGAACTCACGCCAGTAGTATTTCAACTCCTCGGGATCGCGGCTCTTGGTAATGACCTCCTCAATTTCAGGATCCAAAGACAAATCGCATTTATCCTTGTTCTTATAATCGCAAACGCGTACCTTGGCAAAGTTCGATTCCATCGAAGACAAAGTGTCCAAAAGTTCAGCATAATCCTGTTCAGGTAAAGCGGCATAACCCAATTTCGACAACATTCTGAATTGACGTCTCAAATCTTCCGATTGGTATGTGCGCCAATTGAACTTTTGAATGTCCTGGGAGACCTCTTTCATGTATTTGGCCACCTCAGCGGAAATTTCATTCTTCTTGCGTTCATTCTCATCGGTAATGTTGGAGCCATAAGCCCATGATGCCTCGGTTTCCAAGTTGGTGCGCTTTGCAATTTCGAGATTGAGATTTTTCAAGTACTCGGCAGCGGAGATTTCCTCTTTGACGGCACAGTGGCAGAGCTGGGGTAAGAAAAGGAATTAGTTGTTTGGAATTGTAGATTAAGGAGAGAAAACTTACCGCAAAGCTGGCCAATAGTGTGACAACTAACAATTTCATATTGACTTAAAGACTCTGTAATAAAAAGAAAATAAATATTTGTTTATTAATTAAGTGAATTTGACATTATATTGTTGTTATAAAGTAAAGTGTTGTACAACGTTTGTCTTTTAATTATAACGATTTGGTGTTATTATCTAATGCATTTCTATTATCTTAAACTTTAATTAAATTTAAGTGGAACATTTTGACAGTGTGGGAAATTTTACATTGTTATCAGATGAATATCAAATATTTAATAAATTCTTAAAGTTTCGAAACTTTTTCATCGGAATCTGGTTGAATATCTCAACTAGTACTGAACTAGAACTGAACTAGAACTGAACTAGAACTGAACTAGAACTGAACTAGAACTGAACTAGAACTGAACTAGAACTGAACTAGAACTGAACTAGAACTGAACTAGAACTGAACTAGAACTGAACTAGAACTGAACTAGAACTGAACTAGAACTGAACTAGAACTGAACTAGAACTGAACTAGAACTGAACTAGAACTGAACTAGAACTGAACTAGAACTGAACTAGAACTGAACTAGAACTGAACTAGAACTGAACTAGAACTGAACTAGAACTGAACTAGAACTGAACTAGAACTGAACTAGAACTGAACTAGAACTGAACTAGAACTGAACTAGAACTGAACTAGAACTGAACTAGAACTGAACTAGAACTGAACTAGAACTGAACTAGAACTGAACTAGAACTGAACTAGAACTGAACTAGAACTGAACTAGAACTGAACTAGAACTGAACTAGAACTGAACTAGAACTGAACTAGAACTGAACTAGAACTGAACTAGAACTGAACTAGAACTGAACTAGAACTGAACTAGAACTGAACTAGAACTGAACTAGAACTGAACTAGAACTGAACTAGAACTGAACTAGAACTGAACTAGAACTGAACTAGAACTGAACTAGAACTGAACTAGAACTGAACTAGAACTGAACTAGAACTGAACTAGAACTGAACTAGAACTGAACTAGAACTGAACTAGAACTGAACTAGAACTGAACTAGAACTGAACTAGAACTGAACTAGAACTGAACTAGAACTGAACTAGAACTGAACTAGAACTGAACTAGAACTGAACTAGAACTGAACTAGAACTGAACTAGAACTGAACTAGAACTGAACTAGAACTGAACTAGAACTGAACTAGAACTGAACTAGAACTGAACTAGAACTGAATTAGAACTAGAACTGAACTGAACTGAACTAGAACTAGAACTGAACTAGAACTGAACTAGAACTGAACTAGAACTGAACTAGAACTAAACTAGAACTGAACTAGAACTGAACTAGAACTGAACTAGAACTGAACTAGAACTGAACTAGAACTGAACTAGAACTGAACTAGAACTGAACTAGAACTGAACTAGAACTGAACTAGAACTGAACTAGAACTGAACTAGAACTGAACTAGAACTGAACTAGAACTGAACTAGAACTAGAACTGAACTAGAACTGAAACAGTATGAAATAGTTGCTTTACTTTCAAAAAACTCGAATATTTAACTGCACTAATTTTAAGTATAAATTATTTATTGTTGCAAAAGAATTGAAGTCAATGTTTTTGTTTTTTACGAAACCAAAACAAAGCCACAATAAAACAAATACAAACAAAAGTTTATTAAACTTAAAAAAAAAGAACTGAATACAAACAAAATAAAAGTTTTGTTAAACCAAGTTTAGAACAGAATTTAATATTGAATTTCAATGTCATTTTAGACCTCAATTTTTTTCAGTTGTTCAATTGAATTTTTCGTTCTTTTTTGCAGAATAAACAAAAACTTGTATAAAACGAATTAAGAATTTAAAGCACGTGAATATTTTGTTTAAATATATTGAAATAAAAATGGTCAAGCTTGAATTGAATACCAATTATGGCAGCACAAATGAAAACAATTCAAATTTAAACGTAAATCTATACAAATAAGTAATAACCATAGAGTAATACACATAGAATGGAAACTAGAAAAACACTTAAACAAAAGAATAACTCAAAATCATAATTTTGTTTTCACATAGTTATTTTTTCACTAATATTTTCTCACCAATTAGGTTTTTGACAATTGAGTTAGGTCTTTGTGAGCAGGCTTCCGTTCTATGTATATTTCTCTATGGTAATAACTTTTTTTACTTAAATCATTATAAAATTAACAAATTATATTTAATTTATTAATAAGTTAATATGAAAATGTTTTTTGAATAATCTATAATTCCAATGATTACTTGTATTAAACAAAAGTTATTCCCCTTGCACAAAATTAATATGAATTTCATACAAAGATTTAATTAAATTTCTTCCATCATATTTTAATCATATTACTATATAATAACTTAAATTAAATTCAATATTATCTTTTTATGAGCTTGATTTAAAATACTGCATTATTATAGATTAAATTTCCTGTCCACTTTCTTTCTATTTGAAACAATCGTATTTTGTTCTTTTAATTTTCAATTCATTAAGATTTCTTTTTATTTTATTTCATTTGAAATTGATAAGATTGTTGCTACTAGTCTTAAATAAATGTTTCTTTTGCTTTTTTAATTTAAAGATAATAAATAGTTTCTTATTAATTTATGATCATTTTCAGGCGCTAAGGCGTGTGTTAAATTTCTTTCAAATCTTATCAATCTTTGAAATATCATAAATCTTTAAAGAGCTATTGTAAATATTGGCAATTAGTTCTTTTCTTTTTCAATAGAAAAACTTGATATTTCTGGAATATTTTTAATAATTTTTGCCAAAAAAATAGTTCAAAATCTAACATCAAGTGAAGATATTAAAGTGATAAGGAGTTTTTGGTACTTTACAAAGTCCAAGTTTCTTAACTTTGGTATTTTTCCACGCCCTGAATATAAAATTCTTATATAGATAGATAAGGATGTGAAAGAGGGAATCACAACAAAACAAATAAAAGAAAATGTTTAAATCATAGAGAAAATACACTCGGATTTGTCAAACAAAAATACAACAACAAAATACATTGACTAGCATGTATTTTGTTGTTGCTAGAGTTAGGTTTTTGACAATTACGTCTCGTCTCCATGTTACCCTATTGTTTAAATGGTTGTGGCTTGGAAAGAGGGACAAATATTGAAAATTTTAGTTTTTCTCTCGCTCTGCAATTCACATTACATTATAGTGTAAACGTTTTTTCGAAAATGTAGAATTTTGTGCCAACAAAGCATCATATGCGAGAAATTTTGCTTTGCTTCTTCTGGTTTGTTCAGTAATTTTGACACTGAAGACAAAGATCGTTCAGGCCAGCAAAAAAAGTTTAAAGACCAAGAATTGAAGAGATTACTCCATGAAGATTGTTGTAAAATTCAGCAAGAGCTTGCAAAATCATTGGCAGCTACTCAAGCAGCTATTTCAAAACGTCTGCAAGCAGCAGGATTCATCCAAAAACAGGAAAATTTGATACCATGCGAATTGAAGCCGAGAGACCTTGAAAAACGATTTTTGCACCAAATCATCACTTGTGATGAAAAATGAATCCATTACGATAACCCGAAGCTTAAGACATCGTATGTGAAGCCCGGTAAACCAGCCGAATAGACATCAAAGCCTAATATCCATGTCGCTAAGATAATGCTCTGTATTGGGTGGGACCAAAAATATTCTATCTATTATGAGCTGCTGAAATCTAGTCAGACCATCACAGGGAACCTGTAACGAACGCAATTGATTCATTTGAAGCAAAAAACTCCCATAAATCGGCCAGTCATGTAACGCTCGGTTCCATCATGACAACGCTCGGCCAAATGTTGCAAAATCTTTTAAAAACTATTTAGAAAGAAGTGGTTGGGAAGATTTGCCAGAACCGCCTTATAGTCCATACCTTGCCCCCCGTCCGTTTACTATTTGTTTCAATCGATGCATAATGATCTCACTACAGAACATAGTATCCGAAATTGGCTTGATTCGTTCTTAGCCTCAAAAGATGAACAGTTCTTTTGGCGCGGAATTTACGATTGAGAATCTCCATTTGGATTGGCCGATGGTATGTTTGGTTACGTAGCTCCGTGTTGAAGATTGTGATTGCCCAAAATAGTGAATGGATCGCGTTCCATTGGATCCATTCAGAGTGAGAGTATAGTTTGAGGACTCCGTGGTTAACGCGGATACAGGACCATTGGTCATGGACTGAACAGATCGACATAACAGAACGGAGCAACATTTTAAATTAAGCTTTTTCAGGTCACCCAATGTCTCGATTTTTAGTAGTCCTAGTCAAACAATTTGACAATGAACCAGACTTCTTTCTTCAAGGATTCTTAAAGTTTATGACCTATTTGAACAAGCCACAGACTTGTAACGAACCATATCTTAGTCGAGCCCTATCTCCTAGAAGAATGTGCTACTTTATACTCCAGCCGTGCTCAGGGATCTTTTATCTTCTTAGAGACAAGACAGTTCATTACTTTAAAAATAAATATACAACCCCTAGAAACGACTACAAAAATATAAATTATAGAGACAGGAAAGAAAAATCTAAGATAATAGGGAGTGTAAGTGAGTTTTGTTTTTGGAATAGATATTAGATGGTGTTTGTCCTATTCCAGTCTTAACCCTCCCATGACCTTTACTATTCAGTGTACATTTTTCGAATAGCCTGGAAGCTCTCAAAGAGAATATTCGACCAAAATTTGATAAAATAAAGCAGTTCTCCCATTAAGCACTTTTACTGGAGTTCAAGTTGAAAGCAAGTGTAATTCAAGCCTTGAATTATAGTCAAACAATTGAATTACAGTTGTATTACACTTTATTTTAATAGCATTCTCCAGTAAAAAGGAAACATAAATTCAAGCCATATGTTTTTTGTGTGAAAAATATTTAATTTTTCAAGTTTAAAACATAATTACATTTGCATTCAAGTCAAATTCCAACAAAATGTTCAAGTACTTATTGGGCTTAATCTTAAGGATATTACTATGAAAACCCTTAGTAAATCTATTCATCACTTCTAATCTAAGTACAATAATGCTCTGTGGGATCGATTTGAATCTGTTAACATACATTTTTAACCTATAACCCATCAATTGATTTTGGATTCTGAGCTCGAAGAATATTCGGCAACTCTTGAAACTGCGATTATTACTAATGAACCCTTTGAAGTTTGAGCATATAACTAACTAATGACTACTTCAAAATATTTTAAATCTCTACAAGAAATTTCTTCAAAATCTTAGAAATTTATACATTTTAGAATGTACGGGAATATCTTTAGAATTTATGTTATGTTAAAATCTTGATCAATATGGATGTTGCTCAATCAATTTGTTGCCGTATTTATCCCCTTTAAAGGACTTAAGCTCAATCAATGGATATGTGTAAGGTTTTTACATTTCTCTTATTTTTTTAATTAGTAAAAGATAATTTAATCAGGAGTTTAGATATTATAGAACACAACCATAAAATTTATGTTTTATTAAATCACAAGTCTGCAATATATCTTAAGATTACACGATTGCTAGCTTACACCTCTTGATATATCAGAAAGGTAAAGAATTAAGTGAAAAATCTCAAAAACTATATCCCAATCCTTCTTCCAAGAGATAAATCAATTGAAGAGTAAGACAATAGGAGTTCAGATTTTTAAAGAAATTCCTATTGAAAAGAAATCTTTACAATGGAAATATTCAGAACTAACTTCTACTTTAGATTGAATTGAGAGATTTATGACATTTTGAAAAACCAAAATTTCAACCTATTGAAACTTTCAACTGCTTCTTCTTATGTTGCCATTAATCAAAACTATTTTTGAACTTGTTGGGGTTTGAACGTACATAAAATTATCACCACAACTTATCGAACTTTGTGTCATGACTTGGGCTGCACCCGTAAAAAATTCAACTTACCCAGAAGGTAACAAACGTAGACCAGGGGCCGAATTACCGCACTCGTGATCGAATGAACTATCGTATCGAAAAATAATTTCGATATCGTAATTAAAACAAAATGTACTAAATTGCATGCTCGATATCGAATGCCGTAGTCTCAAATAAGAAAATTACGATCGAATTTACTCGATATCGAATGCTGTAATTCGGCTCCAGAACGTGTGTTCGCTGAATGGGCAATGGAGAAGTTGGAAACTGACCAAAATTTTCATAAAAAAATCATCTTCAGCGATGAGACCCATTTCTGGATGAATGGGTACAAAATTGGTACGATACCGATCCACATGAGATCCAATAGCATCCATTGAATCCCGAAAAAGTCACTGTTTTGTGTGGATTTTGGGCTGGCAGCATCATCGGTCCATAGTTTTTTTGACAACGACGTTAGCCAGGCCATCACCGCCAACGGCAAGCGCTATAGATCGATGATTACCAACTTATTTTGATTTATCTTAAAGAATAATTCCCAGTATCATGACTACGTGACTTATAATTTCCATTAAGGAAAGTCAAAAGGATTACTATTCCAGGCTTGTCAGAAGGTTTATAAGTTACTTTTTTGAAAAGGAAACCTCTGTCTTTTTAACCAGCAGAAACTCAAATTCACAACTCATTTCCAACTTTTAACCATCGATAAATACACATAGATCGAAAATTATCCTGACAAAGACCTAACTCAGTTGTCAAAAAGTGGTGAGAATGTATTTTATTTTTATTTTTTTTATAGTGTCCACTCTATGTGTATCTCTCTATGCTTTAATCAAGCTCTCAATGTTTACTACATTTTCATCACCTTAAGAGAAAGTTTGACAATTTCCATATTCACTTCCTTTTACAAACTTCATCAGCCAAAAATTTTAAATTTTTTTCTATGTACTTTAACAATTTCAATCTGTGATCTGCCTAACTCTCACTACAACAATGTTTTAACATGATTATTTATTTGTTTTCAAAAAAATATGCGGCAATTTTCATTCCAAAATGAAGTCGACAGCATTTTGTTTTTTTATTATTATCAACAATCTTTAAACAATTAAAAATAAAAAACGTAGAGGAACTTTGGCAAATTTCTATTTAAATGCATTTCACATGTACATAAATGTATTTTTCATTTCAAACAATTAAAGAAATTAAAATGTAATTAGATCAAGAACAATTCCACACACAATTTAAATAAAAGCTTAAACTTAACATTCAGTTACATTAAATTAAAGAATTATTTTTAAACGAGAAATTTTAGCACTTTTTTTCACTTTTAAGATTGATTTGAACTTAATATGGTTCACACAATTATTTAATATTTTTTTTATAATAATTAACACTTACAGTCGTCAGTCTTAAACGCTATGGTTAATGACACTGAGGAAACGAATAAAGTGCGCCCACTGATCAACGCACTGAAACTGAATTTTTCTAAACAATCGATGGGTTATTTATACAAATACTCGTACAAATGTCAATCACAAATGATCGCACACTCAAGCAGCATATAATAACATGTACAAATATCACTGGGAGAGTTATCTCAAATTTAATTATCTTTTTTTACTCTTTTTATGCTCTTGCTTGTTTGTTTCTTGAATTGAGTAGGGTAAAAACAACAAGTACTTCTTATTGCTTATTATCAATGGAAAATCTATATAGAAAATATTAATTTAGTATTTCTAATAATCAGAGATAGTTAGATTGTTAGCGAGTGTTTGTATGTTGTTGGCAAGAAAGAGCGGGAAAGAGAGCAAGGGGTTTTAATGATAGTTAGATCTTCCCCCTGTCTTTACCTGGCTACCTGTATCGTATTGGTTTTCTAATAGAGTATATTTTCTTGTTCTATTATTTGACATGTTGTAAATATTAAACAAGTTAAAGATAGATATATTTTTTTAATATTTATGCTTCACTTTCAACAGGTAAAATTCATGACAATTTAATCCACAGGAAGAATGCCATGACAATGCTATAAATATTATTAAAGGGATGCACGTAATGTTTTAATGAACCTATTTTTGATTCTATATTCTTAATAACTTTTGCTATCAACTCAGAAACATTAAACGCCAACAATTATTGGATCGAAGTTGAATATTCTTATAATTCTTCAGCGAATATTTTCGGACCGAGCTGTGGTTCCGAACAATGGTTCTTGAACAGTGTCCAAAATCCTTGTATTCTTTATGGTTTGGAATGGAATGTTTGGAAATTTCTCGCATCTGAATTATGTGAAAGAATGGTTAAAGAAATATATAAGACTCTTACTTGCTGAAGATGGATTGTGATATAGTTTTTGAGGGTTTTCATTATATTCGGAGTTGTCATAGAATCCAATTAATGTCGGAATCGGTTTTGAAAACGATTTCACGAGACCAATGTACTTTTTCTGTTGATTTCAAAACCGATTCCGACAACGATTGGATTCTATGACAACCCCAATAGTTTATACCTTTCTGAGATTTAAAATAGATTAGCTAGCAATCGTGTACTCTATATATATATTGCAAATATAAATTCTTATGTTTGAGTTCTATAATATCCAAATTATACGATCCTCATCATCGACCTCTTCCTCTACATGAAATTTACAATACTTCATATTATAACAGCTGCAACATCAGCTGCATTGACTAAACTCAACTCAACTTAATAACTGTAACGATCTCCAGAATTGATCTATTCCTGGATATCTTTTAAGACGATGAATGAGGCAAAATAACGTCTAAAACTTTGGTTAATGAAGCAGTGTTTAAGAAAACAGTTTAATCGAGATGTGATTAACTGTGCGTCACATTTGCAATGTGATTTATCTCGAAGAAATAACGGGTCTTCCAATAGCGACTTCCAAACTTTGACAGTTGATAGCGGCCATATTGCTGAAGTTACATCTGTCGAATTGACTGTCATTTATTCAGTTTGTTTTGCCAAAGCACAACACGTGCAAATAATAAAATTGATTTATCATTGTACCTTTCGCTTCGTTCATTTTACGGTCACCATAATCGTCCGACTAAGAGGACTATTCGCAGACCTGCACCCGTACAAAATTCAACTGACCCAGGAGTTGAAGTTAAACGACCATAGACAAAGACGTGTGATCGCTGATTGGGCTATGGAGCAGTTGGAAACTGAACCTAATTTTCATCAAACAATCCTCTTTAGCGATGAAGCCCATTTCTGGATACAAAATTATCGAATCCACATGAGATTCAATAGCGTCCAATGTATCCCGAAAATTCAATGTTTGGGGTGTATTTTGTACTGGCGGCATCATCGGTCCATATTTCCTTGAGAACGACGTTGGCCAGGTCATAACCCTACAGCGAAGAAAAAAAATTTCATCGGGACTATATACAATTTTCATATGATCCGGAAAGAGAACTTAATGCGAAAGATTGTAAAGTAATATTTGGTTAACTTAAGCGAACATAGTACCCCCAGACCTATCCAAACTTGTCAAATTTTACAACGCAAAGCACCAATCACATGGTAAATAACGTAACAGTAAAAATTTTATCTCATTGGGGTCATAAATGATGTTTTGGGGATTTTTTTAAAAAAAATTTCAAACCCGAGGAGACCAACCTTGAGGAGCCACGTACTAGGAAGCTGAAAAACTATAAAAACATCTCGAATCATGTGAAATTTAGTATCCTCATGTCACATTGGACATTCTGCACGAGCGACTTGAGGTCATGGTCATCTCAAGTGGAGGTGCTGTGAACTGGCAAATGAGTAAACACCTCAAATTATATATTCGATTTCTATCTATTAAAATTTAAAGATTTCGGTTTGTTCGAGATTGGGCTGAATAATAGATTCGGTTCTGAAAAAAAGATTACAGTCGGACAAAAATCACAAAATTCACTGGTGTTTACTCACTTTTAAGGCTGTGGGTACTTTGTTTTATTTCCTGAAGATAGGAAGTGCTTAATGGAATAAGAATGTCCTGTATACTCCCAAATGAATGTATCATTCTTCAGGCCGAGGTATCGGTCATTAGAAGAGCGTCCAACTGGCTCAGATATTACAGTGTATTTGGTAGAGATATCCGTATATATACTGACAGTAAAGCCGTAATCAAATCCCTGATAGGTGTTTATACAACATCGAATATGGTCCAGCAATGCCGCACATCCTTAAATGAGATGGCGAGACATTCGATAGTTGTACCCACGTGGACACAGGGACAATGAAGGCAATTACATTGCTGATTACATGGCGGGACTAGGAGTCTTGATGTCGGAAGACGAACTGGAATTCCGTTGTCAACTTGCAAAGAAAAGCATACATGACGCATATTACGAACTTGCCCAAACAAGGTGGGCTAATGAATCCACCTGTGTCATTATGAGAATGATATGGCCTGACTGTAAAAGCATGTCGTATCTACTTCGACTACAACGAATACGTCTTAGCAATATGGTGGCGATGATCACCGGGCATTGCACTTTCGATTTTCATGCTGCGAGACTTGGATTACCTTATCACGATTTCTGCAGAAGTTGTCAGAATGAGGAAGTGACCATCCCACACTTTAGCAATTGTCCGGCACTGGGTGGCAGGCTTTTAGGATTAGGCGATCCTTTAGTATCCTCTCCGGGTTATCTGTGAAGGAACTAATGTACATAGACGCCTTTATAAGGGAAAGCAGGTGGTTGATAAGACCGAACATGCAAATTGCACCTCATTGTGACCGATCAACTGTCCCATGATGGTCTGCGTTAGTTGAGTTCTTAACCTCTTCTCCTCCCATATCTACCTATACTCATAATGGCATAATCCATGCCATCGGTCACATTCTGCCTGATTTATGAGCAAGAGTCATGTAAAATTTACCAATTCAGATGTGTATACGCTTAATGATATACCTTCTATTAAAAGCAGCAAGAAACTGTATTTCGATAATCTCTTTAAATCTATTTACATCAGAGTTTAAGTTCTTAATGCAGTAAATCGGAGAGACCACAAAGGAGACTACAATAGGTAGTGAGGCAATGTAGTCTAAAGTTTGAAATTTAAAATTAAAACGTAGTATTTGTTTTGATAATCAGCATTAGGAAATAAATCTTTAGACTTTTATTTGATCATTGTAATTATGGGTGTCAATTCATTGAAATCACTACTCTTCGAACAACTTTCCACGTTTCGAAGTCATACAATAAGAACTTTCTGAAGAGTTAATATAATTTCGAAGATAAACTTTAAATATCATAAAGAATGCGTAAAAATAAATGGTGGAGATTTCTATCAGATCTGAATGTTACAAAAATCATAAATATCAGACGATCTCTTAGCCCCTTTTACAATGCAGAAATTAAAAGGCAGACATACGAAGTTTGTAGGCGAGGTGTTGAAGAGGTAGAGTAGTACACGACTATCTCTATTTTTTTTGATTCTCTTTTCCACTTTTCGCAGTTTTCATCTTGTTGCTTCATATAATTTTTCTCACATCACACACTGCGAAAAAGAACGAAAAATATCTGTCTGTGTGTCTATTAATTTCGCGATTTCGAGAATGAGAAAAATGTCTGCCATTCAATTTCTGCATTGTAAAAGGGGACTTACGTATCATGTGAAGATAAACGCCAATATAACAGTGCCCACATAAAAGTCTATTAATAATATTGATGTCAATTGGATACCAACTAACAACCCTATGCCAAGGTCTCACAGGTATTTCAGTGAAAAGAGAGAAGAAAAAGCATCCAGACACTCTTGATTTGGTCCTGTAGAAATCCAACCACTCTTGATTAAGAGTATTCCTTATCCTCACAAGTGCATCCCCATATGGAAGTCTTACCTCCAAGGGAGCCCTAAGTCAAACGGCCGTTTAGTTATGTAATCTACCCTCTCAATGAACCAAAGAAAATTAACTATAGAATTAACAATATCCGATACTATAAAATTCCTCGAACTAGCACGTCCCAAAAAAAATTTGTGATTATCATCAGACAGTGATGAAAGTCTTTTAGGTGAACCGTACAAAAAGAAACCCGATAATGGAAAATGACATACCCAGTGCCATTTTCCATTATCGAGGAGTCGGTAGTAAACAAAGTAAAATTCCTCATTTTATAGAAATCAACGATAGTTAGCTTCAAAGACCTACTTCGCCACACCTCTCAATAATAATAATAATAATACTTATCTTGTCACTAGTGCCGGAATCATGTCCAAAATATTCTTGTACTCCCGTACACAAATCCATAAGAGACGGGTTATAACATGCAACCTTTAAAAGCTCCTTAGTCGAAAGATAGACCGATCTAAGATGAGGTGGCAGTTCATTGGCCAAAACATGAATGGCCTGTATCGGCATGGAAGGATACAGTCATAGACAATGTCTTAGGCTGAAAAGTCTGAATCTTCCTGTTAACTTACATGGGGGTATGAGCAGAAGAAGATCTCGCATACTCGATCTTACTCCTTTTAAAAACACGATAAAATTTCAAAACAATCTGAGGTCTTATACCTCCCCCAATGCCGGATAACTGAAGAAGATTCCCTCAAAACACGATCATACAACAAAAAAATTATAAACAAACAATTGGTAAATGGGTTCTAATGTGAACCCAATAAAATTAACATATTGAAAAAACTTTATGAAGAATGTGTTTGGTTAAAAAAAATGTTTATTGAAAACAAGTAAGAGTGTTATATTCGGCGGTGCGGAATTTTAAATACCCACCATCATCTTATATCGATCAATTATGGACCGATCATTATAAAAGTTGGTTATAGCATGACTATATTAAATATTTAAAGACAATTGTGAAAGGTGGAATCATGGACAGATATGTCCTATTTTCAATACCAAAAAACCTTATCAACAAAGAGTATTTTCAGCTAGCTCCTTTCGTTTGGGCTCTATCGTGTCTTCAACAGACAGACAGATAGAGAGTCAGCAGACAGAAAAGACTGAATGACAGACCGACCGACAGACAGACTTCTGAAAGTTGATTTCAACATACAGACGGACATGACTATATCGACTCCGCAAATGTATACTACCCCTGCCACTCATGGTGATTGCCATACAAATGATAGAGGTTCCTTCCTCATTTATTTATACTCTGCGTTTGCGTGTGGGTTTTTGTTTACATTTTACACAGTTGTGTGTGCATACTGATCGCCTTAATGTGAAACTAATTAGTCCGACTGTCTCGCTGACAGACTGATTATTGAGCTTAAAAACAACAGAAGTAAATGAACTGATAAACGAAGATTAAAAAAAAAAACAATAATTTGCATTTAAATTTCAAATGAATGAATGAACGATCGGTTTGATCGTGCAATGAAAGTAAACAGAAAACAAATGAGATTTATGTTATTGAATCTGGAACGAGAGAGGATTATATGGACAGTATTTTTTAATTAAGGCAAAAGAAAATAGAAACATATATAAGGAGAAAGAGAAAGTTTGTTTAAAAAAAATAAGGTGATTATATGTATAGTCGTGTATGCTGAGTAACCAGATGAAATGGATCGATAATTGTTTAAAGGTAAATAGTAAAAGCAGCTTTTTATTAATATGATTCAAATGCTTTTATCTGGATTATTAAATTTTTTTTTGATATTTTCTTTTAAAGGTCAGTTCAGTTAATAAAGAATAAATTGTCTGGCATCAAATTCAAGTACATACTTACAATTTAATTACATTTTTCTTAAGAAACATTTTTATTCTGATTTAATTTCTTTTGTAACGAAACCGGTTTGTAAGTTTACGAGTATTTTATAAAACAATTTCATTAATAATTTCATTCAATTAAAATAATTACACCCCCAAAATGTAGCAGGTTTTTTAAGTTCACAAAATATTTATGAGATTCTGTTTTAAATAACTTTTAATTCAGGTGCTTAATGGAGTCGAACAGGAATGAGGCACTTCTGTAAATATGAAAATAAGAATTTAAATTTTAATATCAGTTTATATTTTAAACAAATGCTTACTTTCTGTCATGCCCCAGCCAATAAATACTCTTTGTTTGCGATTCTCTTCCTTAAGCCATTCACGCAACGGCTCAAAATATTCCAACAAAGCAGAAGGATCCATTTTTTTGTCTCCCGTAAATTCATTTAAGACCTCGGTCCAGTGGCGGCTGGCACCGGCCATAAGGAAGTGTCTAAATTAATCACAAATAGTTTAAATAAATTATTCTATAAATAATTATAGAATTATTCCACCCCACCTGAAAGCCTCTCCTGCTTCCTTGCTCTTATAGATATCACAATTATCCAAAGTCTTGTGATTATCGCCCTTAACATATTGTCCCGCCTTAGAGCACATGGCCTTATGGAATTGAAATTGGAATATATGAGCAGCAAAATACCGCAAATATTCAACATCAGCATCAATATGATACTTGGCAGGGGGATCAAAATCTTTATCAGTTCTGGCTACTGGTGGCTCAATACCCGAATACTCAGATCTCATTTGCCAGAAAGCACAATTCCAGGCGGATTTATCGATTTCATTTCTAAACACAGCATAACGATATTTATCCATGGTATAGGCAAAGGGCAGGAAAACTATTTTCTTCAAAGCCTAAAACCAAAATAAAATATTATTAAAAATCTCCTTACAAACTCCCCCTCTCATAACCAACCATCTTAAACAACTCATTTATGCGACTTTCATCATCCAATTCTGCCACGGCAGACAAACCTATAGCATGCAAATGTCTTGTAGAAGACACCGACAAAGCGATAACATCTCCCACAGCCTCATGAAAACCGGGATTTGGTGCTCCTCTAAATGGTGTCGGCTGATCTTCATATAACAAATAGTATTGTATATGACCCAATTCATGATGCACCACATACAAGTAATGAGTGTCCACCTCAGTGCACATTTTAATGCGTACATCACTGTTCTCAAACAAATCCCAGGCCGAAGCATGACACACAATTGTACGATCCTCTGGCTTCTCTAAAATACTTAAATTCCAAAATGTAGCCGGCAGAGCACGCATACCCAAGGACTTGAAAAACTCATCACCCAATTCAAACATTTTCTTCACCGTAAAGTCTTGCTTTTTCATTTCGGCCGTTACATCCACAAACGATATGTTGGGATAGGGCTTGAGCAGTTCAATGACTTCATCCCAATTTTGAGCCCACATGTTTCCCAACAAATGAATGGGTATATTGCCCTTTTCGGGCACAACATCAGAGCCATAATGCTGAGACAAACGATGACGTACATAGCCATGAATTTCACGATAGAGCGGTAGAATGGCTTGGAAAACTTCATCTAAATGTTTTTCGAAATCGGCGTCTTCATAGAAATGGATCCAGTAGTCGGCGTAGGAGGTAAAGTCTAAAAGTAATTGAAAAAAAGATAAATATCTTAATGATAGTAGAATTTCTAGAGAAAATGTTTGATAATCGTAACATTCTTACAAAAAAATTTCACTGATCGCAACATTTTTATAGAATATGTTCAATGATCCTAAAGTTTTTAGAGAAAACTTTTGTAATTGTAAAATTTTCAATGATCGTATCACTATTATAGAACATTTTCAATGATGGTACAATTTTGATACAAAAATTTCAATGATCGTAAAATTTCTACAGAAAATTATAAGTGATCGCAACATTTTTATAGAAAATTTTCAATGAAAGTAAAATTTTTAAAGCTTTTTAAAGATTTCTGCGATCGTAAAATTTTCAGTGATCACCTCATTTTTACAGAAATTTTTTAATGATCTCAACATTTGTATAGAAAATGTTCAATGATCGTAAAATTGTCAATTAAGGTATCCATTTTATAGAACATTTTCAGTGATCGCAACATTTTTATAAAAAATGTTCTATGATCGTGAAATTTGTATAGAAAAGTTTTGTAATCAACGATCGTAAAATTGTCATAAAAATGTTTCGTAATCGTAAAATGTTCAGCGAACGTAACTGTTTTATAGAACATTTTCAGTGATCGTGACATTTTTAGAGAAAATGTTCAATGATCGTATAATTGACATATTAAAGATTCGTAATCGTAAAATGTTCAGCGAACGTAACCGTTTTATAGAACATTTTCAGTGATCGCAACATTTTTATAGAAAATTTTCAATGATCGTTACATTTTTAGAGAAAATATTCAAGATTGTGAAATTTTTAGAGACAAGTTTTGTAATCGTTAAATTTTCATCGCAACATTTTTACAGACATTTTTCAATGATCTCAACATTTTTATAGAAAACGTTCAATGATCGTAAAATTGTCATATAAAAGTTTCGTAATAGTAAAAAGTTCAGCGAACGTAATAGAACATTTTCAGTGATCTCAAAATTTTTACAAAAAGTTATCAGTGATCGCAACATTTTTGTAAAAAAAAATTGTATACAAAAGTTTTATAATCGTAAATTTTACAGCGTAGTACCAGTTTTATAGAACATTTTCAATGATCGTAACATTTTTACAGACAATTTTCAATTATCACAAAATTTTTGCAGACATTTTTCAATGATCGCAACACTTTTATTGAAAATGTTTAATGATCGTAAAATTGTCATAGAAAAGGTTTGTAATCGTAAAATTTTCAGCGATCGTAACAATTTTATAGAACATTTTCAATGATTGTAACATTTTTATAAACAAATTTCAATGATCGTAAAATTTTCAATCATAGCAACATTTTTATAGAAAATGTATACTGATCGTATAATGTTTATAGAAAAGTTTTGTAATCGTAAATATCTCAAAAATCGTAGACAATTTTCAATGATCGTAACATTTTTATAGACAATTTTTGTTGGTTGTTAAATTGTTACTGAAAATTTTTATCTTTTTCTCGATAGAAAATATTCAAAGATCGTAAAATTTTAAGAAACTATTTTCGTTTTATAGAAAATTTTTCATGATCGTAATATTTGATTATAACATTATAAAATTATCACTCATCCTCACATTTTTATATACATTTTCGATGATCAAACATTTCTAGAGACAATTTTCGAAGATGGTTAGAGAAAAATTTCGAAGATCGTTAAAAAATATTAGAGACAATTTAATAGTTATTATAGAACAACATTATCGATAATCGTTAAATGTTTCTATAATAAATTTTCGAGGATCGTTAACAATTTCTGGAAAAAATTTTCAGTGATCGTGGAAAATTCCTACAGACAGTTTTTGAAAATGTTAGAGACAGTTTCTAATAATTTTGCAAGCTTCTATACAAAATTTTCGATGATCGTTGAAAATGTTTATAGAAAATTTTCGAATATCGTTAAAAGTTCCTATAAAAAAATTTCGAAGATCGATGAAAATGTTAGATACAATTTTTAATAATCTCAAAAGTATCTAGAAAAAATGTTCGATGATCATTGACAATTTTTATAGAAAATTTTCGAAGATCGTTAAAAGTTTGTATAAAAAAATTTCGAAGATCGATGAAAGTCTTAGATACAATTTTTAATAATCTTAAAAAAATTTCGATGATCGTTGAAAATTTTTATAAAAAAAACATTTTATAGAAAATGTTCGATGATCGTAAAAAATATCTGGAGACTATTCGATGATTATTAAACAATTTGTAGAGAAAAAATTCGTAGATCGTAAAATGTTTATAAAAAATGATCACTGATCGAAAAATCTTAAAAGATTGTAGTCTTTTTTTATGAAAGATTTTGAATATCGTATAATTCTTATAAAAAATTTTCTCAGCTCGTAAAATTTAAAAAAAAATGATCACTGTTCATAATATTTGCAATAATTGTAAAAAAATTTTAATAGTCTTAAAATTTCAATTTATAGAAATTTCAATTTAAGGAAAATGATCGTAATTTTTAGAGAAATTTTTCAATGATAATAAAATTTTTATAGATTGTCACAAAAATTCTATATGAAATTTTAGTAAATATTCTTGCTTACTATTCATTTTCGCAGCCTTTTCACTTAATTCCACATATTTAGCAAAATTCTCCTTCATCGGTGTTCCAGCCTTATCGTGCCACTCACGCCAATAGTGAGCCAATTCTTTGGCATCACGACTGTTCGACAAACGCTCCTGTATATGAGGTTCCAATGACAAAGAACAATCTTTAGGATCTGTGTAAGAACAAACTTTAGTGCTGGCATAATTCGATTGCATGCTACTGATGGCATTCTGTAGGGCCAGGAAATCTTCCTCGCCCAAGATATCAAAACCAGGATCAGCTAAAATTTTCGCCTGTCTTTGTATGCAGGGATCATCTAAGTGGTCATAGCGTAAATTACGTATAGCCTCAGATAATTTCTTATTATCTAGGGCATTTTTTGCTGATACAGCGATCATTTCAAGACGATTGTGCTCCGTAACATTTGTATTGTACTCATAGGCTGACAAAAATTCGACACGTTTACGTTGTCTCAACAATTCATTTTGTCGTTCGAAAAATTGTCGGGCTTCGGGGTTATTGGCCGAACAGGTGTCAGCAGCTTGGGTGTTAGGGCTCAGCTGGAAATGGGAAAGGTGTTTAAATATTCAGTTATTAATTACAATACATATATATTTTTGTTTAATTTACCTCTAAGCAGATAAGCAGGGTTATAAAACCTGTCCATAGTTTGAATTTCAGCCGCATTTCACTGTATCTGGCACATCCACCTCTTTGAAAGTTTTGTTGAGAACTGTTTGTTGTTTTGCTAAAAATTAAATTAAAATATTTTGTTTTGTGTTATCTTCTGTTCGTTTTATTGTTTGTTTTTCTGCTAAGATGAGCTCTTTCGTTATCAGTTGAGTTGCTTGAAAAAGCCGATCGATTAGTGAGTGCACTTTTGTCTAATCTATTGATGATTGTGTGGAATTTAAATACATATTTGAAGAAAGAGGAAAACTATATGTTTGAGATGTTTTGTTTATTAACCTATTTAATTGCATCTTTAGATTAATTCTTATAAATAACTTAAATTTACGTTTATTATTCAAATTATTTTTACCACTTTTGGTTTAAAATTCTTTTCAAATTTAACTGTTATTAGAATGATTGCTTTTAGTCGATACAACAGTTTTTGAAGGATAATACTGTGGGCATTAATTACAAATATATAAGCGACCTCTACCGTTCGCTAGTATCTTTACAAAGAATTCGGTAAATAGAAATTTTACACAATTTCCAATTGGAGATAAAGCTTTTTTAGCTTATCTGAGTTATAAGAGAAAATTTTACTGAAAACTAAAAATATAGAAAATTTATATTTTATTTTAATACATGCTAAAACCCGCTAAAAAAATATATTTAAAATCAGAGAGTTATTCGGAGAAAGTTTGAATAATCCTCGTAATTAGAGTTCTCAAGATATTTAGAAATAACTGTTTACCTTGAAATTGATTCATATTAAGTTTGAATATTTTCACAGTTATAGTTCTTAAGATATTGGAAAAAACCTATTTTTTTATATGATAGGTGTCACGCCCACTAATAAAAACCGCCCATTTTCTGGCAAAATTTTAAGACTTCCACAACTAAGTTCGCTAAATATTCGCTGATAACTATTTACTTTGTATGGAAGCGTCCCCTGTTCTGATCTGTCCCATTTTTGGTTAAACTTTATGCACTGATAAGAAATTGATTCGTACAAAGTTTGATGAATCTTACAATTCTAGTTCGGCAGATATTCGAAAATAAGTATTTACTTGGTATTGGCGGTACCACGCCCATTTTTCAATTCCGCTCATTTTAATCCAAGAAGCGCTCAATGGTATCGAATTAATTCATATAAAGTTTCAATTATACAGATAGATATACATTTTAATATTTAGTTTGTATGGTAATTGCCACGCCCACTATTGAACTTCCACCATTTGCTCATGTAAATTTTTGAGGATTTGTCACAGACAAATAAATAAATAAACATATAATATATGGATATCGTTACCGAAATAATAGCGAATTCCGTTAAGATCCCGTTACCGAAATAACTGCAACCTTGATAATATCTTTTATAATATTATTATTAACGCAAATTTTCCTGCCATAAAAATTTTATTTTTAAATCTGTTTATCGAGGGAAAACTGTCAGCCGGCAAAAACTCTGTCCAACGATGAACATAAAAATATCTCAAAACAAACATTAACAATATTGAACTCTATTAATAATTATATCACTTACTTTACATCAAAGGTCTCACAATATTTAAGAATTTAAATTATATTCCTTAGTATTTTCACGAAAATAATTAAATTTCCTCCGCAAATTTTCACTTTTCCTTTATTTACTTTTACACTCTAGTTCATACAACTCTGTTTTTACTATCATCATTAATATAACAATACAACCCTGTGGCACTGCCTTATCTACTTGATACATTTTCTTATTGCAAAACGTCAGCACAAAACAAAATCGCCAACTAAAAAACCACAACGAATTTGTAAAACATAATAAAGAAAACAATAAACTACATGATAATGAAAGAATTGAATAAGACAAAAAATCCCAATTTGATGAAAATTCCATTTAGTACATTTTGACAATTAGTCGTGGAATGTTGTCGGTTCGAATTTGCGGGCGTTGTTTCAGTGAAGAAGTTTTTAAGAAAAATGCGCGTAGAATTTCTTTTAGTGTGTGTGAATGTGTTTAAGTGCGTTTAATTTATAAATTGTGTAAAATTCTAATAAGGTTTTGCAACAAATAAATTGTCCAGGTTTTTTAAATGTTTTAACAGCATCACAATTGTGGCAAAATTAATTTAATTAACAACCAACAACAAGTTAAAGTTGTCAAAAAATTATTACTAATATTAAAAGAAAATAGCAGAAAACAAAAAAATAAATGTAAATTTTTGTTTGCCAGAAAGTGCTGCAGCAAAAAAAAATATTAAAAAAAAGAAGTTTTTGTTGTATAGTTGTGTGAGTTTTTCGGTCGTTTCGTTTGCCGTGTGTGCGTGTATGTCAGTCAGTCAGTCGATTTGTGTGTAAACAACAAAAACAAACATATTTTGATGAAATTTACAAAACAACAACAAAAAATCTTTACAAAACAACAAAAAAATATACATAATTTTGCTGCCTTTTTTTTAATATTGTTTGTGTAATTTTACTTCGTGTCTGTGTGTTTTGTTGTTTTTACGAAAGTGTTATTTTTTTTGTTGGTTGTTGTTGGCGTGTTGTTGCTGTTTTTCCTCTTCTTCTCATGTAACTGACCAGATTTCTACGTCACTCTCTGTGTCTTTTATGGAAATTGCATTACAACAACAATTATTTAGCAGCAACATTAATAATTCATTCAATTCAATTAGATGGGAAACAAAATGTAATTATAACTTTTGATTTTTTTGTTATTAAATTAATTTAGTCTTTTTTGTTGTTTATAATTGTTGCTACTAGTCTAATGGTCAGCTTGTTTGTGTTATTATTGTTATTAATAGTTTTTGTTTTTTTATTTATTAGTTTTTAATGCAAATTTCATTCTTCTTTATTGACATTCAATTAAATTCCATTAGAAAAGTCATTTTATTGAAAAGTGTCATGGTCACAGTGGGCCCGAAAGTCATAAAAAATAGAATTAATCAAGCGGAAATGGTAATTTCTTTTTTTAATTTACTTGAAATGACATATAGTTAATAAATCTTATAAATTAAACATAATTTAATAAAAAATAAACGAAAAAATTTAAAATAAATGTGAAACATACAAAAATAAATTTGTTAAATGCAATAAATATTAAACGGCTCCACAATTGGTTCGATATACAAACATTTTGAGTAGAAATAGAAGGGCCACTTAAGTTTTTTCAATTAATTTATTGTAGAGATGACTAATTTTAACATTTGAAAGCCTTTATTTAAACTGAATTAATTTTAAAGTTATTTAATAACAGAATTTATTCAAACTTTGAATGATTAAATTTTTGTTAAATCAAATCATTTACAAAATTAATTTAAGAAATTGTCTTAAACCTTTTTATACTAGATTTTAATTGAAGAAAAATTTAATCATTTAATAATTTTTTGAAGCTATTTTGTTATGGATTTGAAGAAGAAATTTAAAGAAATTAGAATGATTCAATAAGAAATAAATTCTATAAATAATGAATTCTCAAATTTTCATTCCAAAAACCCCAGATAAATAATAATAATAATAAGCGGTCTATTATTGCCAAGATATATGCAAAAAACTTTTCACAGTTTTTTGTTAAAAAAAAGAGTTCTAACTTGTTTTCTATGTATTTTCGTCTGTTTTTAATTCCCGGAATTCCCGACTAAAAATCCCGGGAATCGGGTAGTGAAAAATTGGCAAAATTCCCGGGAAATTTGTACCGGGAATTCCCTGGATTAAAACCCTATATTCAAATTCTGTTAAAAAACTATAAATGGAAAAAACTCCCGGGGAATTTTTTTTCATAATTGGGCTGAATATTCCTTCATGACAACGCTAGACCGCAATACCGATAAAAAGTATTTAGTATGAAGTGGTTGGGAAGTTATACTTCATTTACTATTTGTTGCTATCGATATTGAATGCTCTCTCTGGGATACGCTTGACATTGGAAAAGAGTATCCGATATAGGCTTGATTCCTTCTTGTCCTCAAAATATGATCAGAAAGATGCGAAAAGTCCAATACTTTGAATTAATTTATATTGTACAAATGTTTCAAAATAAAAGCTAAAAATTACATTCTCACCACTTAGGTTTCTGACAATTGAGTTAGGTCTTTGACATGAGAGTTTCCGCTCTATTTATATTCTCTATGATGTTGTTTTTATTCAAGTTTCTATAGAATATGTTGTCACAATATTATTTGGAATCACGGGTATATATTAAAATTTTTGGTAGAATGATGTTGGGACTCAAGATTCTATAAAAAGTATTTTAGGAATTTTGATGAAACTAAGTTTAGTTTAGTTTGGAAGGGCTGTGCACTCACACTTGGAGACCATAATATAGATTTATATAGAAAATGTACCAATATTGTTGTTAGTGTTATTTCTTTATAATAATATTATTGAGATTTAAGTTAATTTTAAATTTTTTTCCCAACATTATCGAAACCCAACATTATATAGAAAATTTTGCTCAATTCTGTCTCAAGTTTCTGTAGAAAATTTAGTTTTCAAATTTTTTGGAACTAAAGTTTCCATAGAAAATCTTTTCTAGACAAAATTGTTTCCAAATATAGTTTAGATTCAATATTAAATAGAAAATGCTGTTCTAATATTGTGTTATGCTTATAAATATAAACGTTTTTGGCATAGTATTTGGGGAGTCAAACTTTTATACAACATTTTGTTCCAATTTAAACAAAATTTTATAAACTCTACTTTATATAAAAAATGTTATCCCAATATTCGACTCAATAGACAATTTTGTCCTGGAACTCAAGTCGCTATAGAAAATTTAGTACGATAGTTATTGTGACTCACGTTTCTAAATTAATTTTTGTGCAAATCTTATTGGAACTCAAGTTTCTAGAGAAAATTTTGAGACAATTTTGTTTGTCACTGAATTTTCTATAAAAATTTTTTTCCCTTGTTGTTTGGAATCAGGTTTCTTTTGAAAATTGTGTCTCAATCTAGGAAGAGTCAAATCTTATCCCAATTTTGATAGAATTCAAGTTTCCATAAGAAAAATTGTGCCATTCTTGTAAAGATTCAATAGAATATGTTATCCCAATCATGTGGAAGTCAAGATTCTAAAGAAAATGTGATCCAAATGTTGTGGAGATTCAAATTTCTATAGGAAAAATCTTATTGGAACTCAAGTTTCTTGAGAAAATTTTGTGACAATTTTGTTTGTCACTGAATTTTCTATAACAATTTTTTTTCCATTGTTGTTTGGAATCAGGTTTCTTTTGAAAATTGTGTCTCAATCTAGGAAGAGTCAAAATTCTATAGAAAATCTTATCCCAATTTTGATAGAATTTAAGTTTCCATAAGAAAAATTGTTCCATTCTTGTAAAGATTCAACAGAATATGTTAAACCAATCATGTGGAAGTCAAGATTCTAAAGAAAATGTGATTCTAATGTTGTGGAGATTCAAATTTCTATAGGAAAAGTTGTGCCAATCTTGAGGGGGTAAAATTTATATAGAAAATTTTAGCTAAATATTGCGAGAGTCAATGTTATATAGAAGATGTCTTAATACTGTTAAGAGTCACGATTCTTCACTTCTGGATTAAATTTAGATAGGACTCAAGTTTCTAGGGACAATTTTGTGCAAAAATTATGTCCCATTCCGAACAACATCAATATTAAAAATAAAATGTAGTCGATATTGAAAATTCTATAGAAAATATTTTCCCAATCTTATTAGAATTCATGTTGCTATAGACAAAATTGTGTCAATCTTGTAAAGATTCTATAAAAAATGTTATCCCAATCATGTGGAAACCAAGTTGAGCCTCAAGTTTCAATAGAAAATTGTTTCCAAATCATGTTGGTACTCAAATTTCTATAGGAAAAGTTATCCAAATCTTGAGGGAGTCAAATTTATATAGAACATTTTAGCTTAATCTTGTGAGAGTCAAGTTTATAGAGAATATTTTGGCTCAGTATTGTGACAGTTCAGAATATTTTGTTGCAATTTAGTTTGAACTCAAATATTTTTATCCCACTCATGTGGTAGTCAGTTTGTTTAGATTTGTTTTTCCAAAGTAGTTTGAATTTTAATAATTTTCTTATTTATATTTATTCTAAACGTAGTTTAATTAACTTTTTATTTTATTGCTTCTGTTTTCAGGTCTTTTTATGTGAAATTCGTGGGTGTTTATAGAATTTTTAAAGCAAGTGTTTAAGAAAAAAAGTGGTTTATGTCTAAAAAACACAAAAATTTAATATTAAATGAGTAATTGTCCAAAAATAATTAGAAAAAAGCAAGAAAATCGTTAAAAAAGAAAATAAAAAAGTTAAAATAATAAAAAAATTACAATGAAAAAGATTTGAAAGCTTTACAGAAATAAAAATCAAAAGGCCATTAAAAATAAAAACGAAAAATTATAAGAAAATAAAATATAATTAAAAAAAAGAGAAATAAAAAAGTCTTAAAAATCCAACAAAAAGTGTTTCTGCAAAAAAACAATCATTAACAAACATGAATAATTATCAAAATCAAACACCACCACCGGTGTTGAGAAATCATCATCAACACCAGCAGCTGCAGCAGCAACAACAACAGCAGCAGTTGCATCACAACAATCATCATTTCTCATCAACAGCAATAGCAGCCGCCACAGTGGCAATACCCTCAACAATACAATTGACACCTTCGCATCAACTGCATCAACATCATCATGGGCATCATCTGCAACAGCCAACAAATCATGCTATGATGCAGCAACATCATCAGCAGCAGCAACAGCATCATTTTACAACACCTGCTGCACCATTGCCACCGCTACCACCAACACCACAATCACTAACCGCTGTGGCTGCCAACGCAACGACAACAACATCAGCTGCATTGTCATCATCAGCAGCAGCTCAAACAAAACTAGCAACACCTCAGCAACAACCGCAACCTCTAATCAGCAATTCGTTGGCCATACGTCAAGAAATACAACGTTTCGAAAGTGTTCATCCATCGATTTATGCCATCTATGATTTAATCGATTTACTACCCATAACGGATGCTCAAATCGCTCAACAAATAAGAGATCATGTTGTCTGTATTGAAGGTGAGTTTTAGAAAATTTCTTTTTTCCATATTTTTCTATGATATTTTTTCATATTTCTTCATTGTGATTTGAGGTTTTCTTTATTGCATTTCCATTTTGTATTTGCTTATCAAATTTCAATTATGCTACTGTAAGCTCAAAATATAAAAAAAACAAACATTAAATGATGTTTTAATAATATTTCAATATTTATTACTTTTACTCTTTGCCATCCAGTGAAAGTCTTTTAAATTTCATTTAAAAAACACATAGTTTTTTTTTCTTTCATTACAAATCTTGATTTATTTTTATAGTCTTCCTTTTAATGACCTTGCATTTTTTAGTTTTTTTTTCTCTTTTGCTTTTTCTCATTCAAGACCGGAAAAATTCATATATTTTCTGCTGTTTTGCATTATCGCAAAAATATTTTCAAAGCAAACACACCCTACAATTCAATGGCATTATAAAACATGATATATATGTAAATTAAAGAGCCAAACAAAATTGGAATAAAATTTTCTATAGAAAATTGAGACTGAACAAAATTGTCACAAATTTTCTATAGAAAATTGAGAGCCAAAACAAAATATCACAAAATTTTCTATAGAAAATTGAGAGTCACGAAGATTGGCTCAAAACTTTCTATAGAAAATTTCAAAATTGGAACATTTTCCTTAAAATAATTTTACTAAAAAATTGGTCAAATTTTTTCTAAATAAATTTAGTACGAAATTTGGTATCAATTTTTTACTAACAAAAATTTAGTACGAAATTGGGTACCAAATATTTACTAAAGAAATTTAGTACGAAAGTTGGTACCAAATTTTTTCTATAGAAATTTAGTACCAAATTTTTACAAAAGAAATTTAGTAACAAATTTTTACTAAAGGAATTTAGTACGAAATTTGGTACCAAATTTTTACTAAATAAATTTAGTACGAAATTTGGTACCAAATTTTTACTAAATAAATTTAGTACGAAATTTGGTACCAAATTTTTACTAAATAAATTTAGTATGAAATTTGGTACCAAATTTTTTCTAAATAAATTTAGTATGAAATTTGGTACCAAATTTTTTCTAAAGAAATTTAGTTCGAAATTTGGTACCAAATTTTTACTAGAGAAAATTAGTACGAATTTTGGTACCAAATTTTTACTAGAGAAAATTAGTACGAATTTTGGTACCAAATTTTTACTAGAGAAATTTAGTACGAATTTTGGTACCAAATTTTTACTAGAGAAATTTAGTACGAAATTTGGTACCAAATTTTTACTATAGAAAATTAGTACGAATTTTGGTACCAAATTTTTACTAGAGAAATTTAGTACGAAATTTGGTACCAAATTTTTACTAAAGAAATTTAGTACGAGATTTGGTACCAAATTTTTACTAAAGAAATTTAGTACGAAATTTGGTACCAAATTTTTACTAAAGAAATTTAGTACGAAATTTGGTACCAAATTTTTACTAAAGAAATTTAGTACGAAATTTGGTACCAAATTTTTACTAATTTAGTACGAAATTTGGTACCAAATTTTTAGTAAATAAATTTAGTACGAAATTTGATACCAAATTTTTACTAAAAAAATTTAGTACGAAATTTGGTACCAAATTTTTACTAAAGAAATTTAGTACGAAATTTGGTACCAAATTTTTACTAAAGAAATTTAGTACGAAATTTGGTACCAAATATTTACTAAAGAAATTTAGTACGAAATTTGGTACCAAATTTTTAGAAATATAGTTAATGTAGAACTAAATTTTTCATAAATAATTTTGGTACCAAAATTTTACTAAAGAAATTTAGTACGAAATTTGGTACCAAAATTTTACTAAAGAAATTTAGTACGAAATTTGGTACCAAATATTTACTAGAGAAATTTGGTACGAAATTTGGTACCAACTTTTTACTAAAGAAATTTAGTACGAAATTTTGTTCCAAATTTTTACTAAAGAAATTTAGTACGAAATTTGGTACCAAATTTTTACAAAAGAAATTTAGTACGAAATTTGGTACCAAATTTTTACTAAAGAAATTTAGTACGAGATTTGGTACCAAATTTTTACTAATTTAGTACGAAATTTGGTACCAAATTTTTACTAAATAAATATAGTACGAAATTTGGTACCAAATTTTTAGTAAATAAATTTAGTACGAAATTTGATACCAAATTTTTACTAAAAAAATTTGGTACCAAATTTTTACTAAAGAAATTTAGTACGAAATTTGGTACCAAATTTTTACTAAAGAAATTTAGTACGAAATTTGGTACCAAATATTTACTAAAGAAATTTAGTACGAAATTTGGTACCAAATTTTTAGAAATATAGTTAATGTAGAACTAAATTTTTCATAAATAATTTTGGTACCAAAATTTTACTAAAGAAATTTAGTACGACATTTGGTACCAAAATTTTACTAAAGAAATTTAGTACGAAATTTGGTACCAAATATTTACTAGAGAAATTTAGTACGAAATTTGGTACCAACTTTTTACTAAAGAAATTTAGTACGAAATTTTGTTCCAAATTTTTACTAAAGAAATTTAGTACGAAATTTGGTACCAAATTTTTACAAAAGAAATTTAGTACGAAATTTGGTACTAAATTTTTGTAAAATAAATTTAGTACCAAATTTTTACTAAAGAAATTTAGTACCAAATGTGTACGAAAGAAAATTCGAACTAAATATCATTAGTAAAACTGTTGCACAAAAATTCCTATTAAATTTTGGTAGCATATTTTTGTTTAAATGAAATCATTATTAAATTTTGTTAGCAAATTTGTTACAAAATTTTTTTAAATCAATTCAATGTGTAGGGTGTTTCAAAAAACATTGCCCAGTACTATTATTACTTTCATATTTAATTCTTTTGAATTCCAGTTTATTATTTATTATTTTTCTTGTTGGTATTTTAAAATACATTCTTGTTGAACATTAATAGTTTTATTTTTTGCTCCCTAATACTGGCACTTGCTGATAAATGAAATTACTTACATAGTAAAACATATGAGAAGAAAAAAATTGCAGACAGCGCCATTTAATAATACAAAGATTATAGTTTTGCAAGCGTCACAAATTCCATAAAAAAGAACTGAACTGAACAAAGATTATGATGTGAGTTTCAACAAAATGTTTCAATACGTTAAATAAATTTTGGCCACAATCAATAAAACATTTCTCTCTATATTTCCTGTGTCAATCCATGAAACTAACAAAAAAATATGACTAAATATTTCATAAAAACTATTAACCAAAGAGGTTTATTTCTCTTTCTTTGCCAATTTATTTGTCTTTAGCTGAAAAGCAATTTAAAAACAACAACCCACAAAAACTGCCCCTGTCAGCCATCCCCCATGGAAACTATAACAGACAAAAAAACCACTTGAGCACATAGACGACACACACTTGGAGTCATTGACATCAATAATGCATGAAATTGCTATAGGCCTCGGAGGTATTGAAACTAATACGCACAAACAAACAACATACAACCAATAGTCATGGAAAGAAACGTAAAAGAAACAACATAAAAAAGAGCAAAACTAAACTAAAAAAAACCAACGAGACAAAGCAAAAATGGGAAAAAAGTGACAATAAAACACTTTACTGGTGGCTCTTAAAACAATACAACAAAACAGCAGCAACAGCAAACGTTTAGACAATCAGTCAGGTGTTGCACATAAACCATATGACAACGTTGGGGCATGGTGCTGCAAACGTACGTTGAGTGAGGTGCATGGCACTCATATAATTTCTTGATGGGTTTTTTCTACTCGATTCTTTCTATCTTGTTGTTCATTCATTTAATGATGATTGTCTACTTTGAAATGCAAAGCACAGGTCGAAATTTGTTTTCTTTAATTTTTTTTATTTGGTTTAAAAGGAATATCCCAAAAAGTATCGTAAAAAAAAACTAAAATTACACATGACATGTTAAGGTTGTTAAAGAATCAGGCAGCCTTAGATGTTATATTTAACCAACGGAAGTTTAACTTCCATTAACTACACCTTAAATACTGTCGTGTTTGTTTTACTAGATTGATATGAAAACAACTCCTCCCTCATACACACATTAGGACACCATGGAGTAAAGAAATTTACATAAAATTGGGTACAAAACTGTCTTTAAAGAAATTAAGGGATAAATTTGGTACCAAAGTTTTACTAAGCAAGAACTTAGAAACACACAAAAATTTGGTACCAAATTTCATTTGGACAAATTTTGTCCAAAATTTCGTACTAAATTTCTTTATTAAAAATTTGGTACTAAATTTCTTTAGTAAAATTTTGGTACCAAATTTCGTTCTAAATTTCTTTAGTAAAATTTTGGTACCAAATTTCGTACTAAATTTCTTTAGAAAAATGTTGGTACCAATTTTGGCACCCAATTTCTTTGGTACCAAATTTCTTTAGAAAATTGTTCCTATCCAATTTCTTTATTCAAATTTTGGTACCAAATTTCTTTAGTAAAATTTGGCACAAAATTTCTTTAGTCAAATTTTGGTACCAAATTTCTTTAGTAAAAAAATTTTGGTACCAAATTTGGCACTAAATTTCTTTAGTCAAATTTTAGTACCAAATTTCTTTAGCCAAATTTTGGTACCAAATTTCCTACTAAATTTCTTTAGTAAAAATTTGGTACTAAATTTCTTTAGTAAAAATTTGGTAGCAAATTTCTTACTAAATTTCTTTAGTAACATTTTGGTAACAAATTTCGTTCTAAATTTCTTTAGTAAAATTTTGGTACCAAATTTCGTACTAAATTTCTTTAGAAAAATGTTGGTACCAATTTTGGCACCCAATTTCTTTGGTACCAAATTTCTTTAGAAAATTGTTCCTATCCAATTTCTTTATTCAAATTTTGGTACCAAATTTCTTTAGTAAAATTTGGCACAAAATTTCTTTAGTCAAATTTTGGTACCAAATTTCTTTAGTAAAAAAATTTTGGTACCAAATATGGCACTAAATTTCTTTAGTCAAATTTTAGTACCAAATTTCTTTAGCCAAATTTTGGTACCAAATTTCCTACTAAATTTCTTTAGTAAAAATTTGGTAGCAAATTTCTTACTAAATTTCTTTAGTAAAATTTTGGTACCAAATTTCGTACTAAATTTTTTTAGTAAAAATTTGGTACCAAATTTCGTACTAAATTTCTTTAGTAAAAATTTGGTACCAAATTTCGTACTAAATTTCTTTAGTAAAAATTTGGTACCAAATTTCGTACTAAATTTCTTTAGTAAAAATTTGGTACCAAATTTCTTTAGTAAAAATTTGGTACTAAATTTCTTTAGTAAAATTTTGGTACCAAAATTTTGTACAAAATTTCTTTAATAAAATTTTGGTACGAAAATTTGTTTAAAATTTGGACCAAAAAAATGCTCTGTGTATAGAGATCAGTTTTGAATGATTTTCCTTTTGGCTACAGTGTTTCTTTTTTTTCGATTAAAACTATCTGGTATCGTATGGTACAACATTATGAACATCCAGCGATGGTAGCTGTGGCTCAGTCTATCTATTCATTGACTGTCATTCATTATCAATGTCAAACTGTTTATTTTATTTATTTTAGAATTTTTCTCTTTGTCTATAAAAACCAGAGGCGAAAAAACTCTTCTATATGTAACCCGGTACGTGCAAGTAATCGTTCGTTCGTTTGTTCTATAGCCATATTTATCAGTGCAAAATATGAAGAATGAACTGAACATACAATATCATACATGTATAAAACAATAATCTGTCATATTAAGTTTTTTGAATACATGATAAATTGTTTCAAACTAAAAATGGTTTTAGAATTTGAGAGTGAAAAAAAACCGATAAACATGACATTGATCAATATTGAACAATTTGTTTTTTCGACTCGTAACTCGTTCAAAACAATTTATTATAGACTACTACTACGGAATAATTCTAACAAAAAGACCATTAAACGTTTAGTAAACAATTTTACCCAAAAATAAAAAAACCATCATACACCCAACATCCACAACACAGATATTCGTTCATTCAAATCTATATCACATCATCAATTGTGTTTAGCTGAAACAATAATGAAAACAACACTCTCAAACCTCAATGTTTCCCCTCCCTGTTTCCCCCCCGATCACAACAATTGTAAACACAGTCATAAACGCCTCTTTAAAAATGTTTAAAAGCTACAAAAAAAACAATAAATCGAAGAAAACATTAAAAAGAAAACATTCATCTAAACATTAGAAAAGATATTGTACAATTGTTAGAAGAAGTTAAAAATAATAAAAACAAAACTATCGACAAACCGAGCAGAATTAGACAGCTAAACATTTTTCAATTTATTTTTAATTTTGTTGTAGTTTTTTTTTATTTATTTTTAGAAAATTGCACATGTTGCTTTGAGTAGTAGTTGTATGTTTGACTGTCTGTCTGTCCTGCCATTCCGTCTGTCTGTTTGCCGGTTTGTTGTTTCTATTTCTATTCCAACATTTGAAGCCCCCTGTCAATTCGTTAAAAATGTGTGAATGAATGAATTCTGTGATGTCTGTCTGTCTGTTGCGTGCCACAGCAGAGTATCTGTGTTTCTGTATTTAAGTTTTGTACTTTAGCTTGTTAATTGATTGATTGGTTTTCTATGTTATAAAATGGGGAGCATACAACTCACATTTAAAATGATAAAAATCATTAACTTTAATTGATAAAAGTAATAAAAAAACTAAATTTACAATTTTAAACAAATTAAATTGTTCAAAAAAACGCTACAAAAATAAAATTGGTAGGCATTTAAAGACAAATTTAATAAAAGTTTGGTACCGATTTTAAAATTATTAAAATTCTTTGGTAAAAGTTTTGGGTATCAAATTTCGTACTAAATTTCTTAAAAAAAAATTGGTACTAAATTTCTTTATTAAAAAATTGGTACCAAATTTGGTATTAAATTTCTTTAGTTAAATTTTGGTAGCAAATTTTGTACTAAATTTCTTTAGTAAAAATTTGGTAACAAATTTCTTTAGGTGGTTAAATCTTGACATCAATCGTAGGTCTTTAGGGATTTAAATTTTGACATCAATCGTAGGTCTTTAGGGAGTTAAATTTTGACATCAATCGTAGTTCTTTAGGGAGTTAAATCTTTAAATTAAAAATTTGGTACCAAAATTCGTACTAAATTTCTTTACAAAAAATTTGGTACCAAAATTCGTACTAAATTTCTTTACAAAAAATTTGGTACCAAATTTCTTTACAAAAAAATTGGTACTAAATTTCGTATTTTTTGAAATTTGGTACCAAATTTCGTACTAAATTTATTTACAAAAAATTTCGTGCCAAATTTCGTACTAAATTTCTTTACAAAAAATTTGGTACCAAAATTCGTACTAAATTTCTTTACAAAATCTTTGGTACCAAAATTCGTACCAAATTTCTTTACATAGAATTTGGTACCAAATATCGTACTAAATTTCTTTACAAAAAATTTTGTACTAAATTTTTTTACAAAAAATTTGGTACCAAATTTCGTACTAAATTTCTTTACAAAAAATTTGTTACCAAATTTCGTACTAAATTTCTTTACAAAAAATTTGGTACCAAATTTCGTACTAAATTTCCTTACAAACAATTTGGTACCAAATTTTTCTTTACAAAAACTTTGGCACCAAAATTCGTACTAAATTTCTTTACAATAAATTTGGTACCAAAATTCGTACTAAATTTCTTTACAAAAAATTTGGTACCAAAATTCCAACTAAATTTCATTACAAAAAATTTGGTACCAAAATTCGTACTAAATTTCTTTACAAAAAATTTAGTACCAAAATTCGTACTAAATTTCTTTTCAAAAAATTTGGCACCAAAATTCGTACTAAATTTCTTTTCAAAAAATTTGGTACCAAAATTCGTACTAAATTTCTTTACAAACAATTTGGTGCCAAATTTCGTACTAAATTTCTTTACAAAAAATTTGGTACCAAATATCGTACTAAATTTCTTTACAAAAAATTTGGTACCAAAATTCGTACTAAATTTCTTTAGAAAAAATTTGGTACCAAAATTCGTACTAAATTTCTTTACAATAAATTTGGTACCAAAATTCGTACTAAATTTCTTTACAAAAAATTTGGTACCAAAATTCCAACTAAATTTCATTACAAAAAATTTGGTACCAAAATTCGTACTAAATTTCTTTACAAAAAATTTTGTACCAAAATTCGTACTAAATTTCTTTACAAAAAATTTGGTACCAAATTTCGTTCTAAATTTCTTTACAAAAAATTTGGTACCAAATTTCGTTCTAAATTTCTTTACAAAAAATTTGGCACGAAATTTCGTACTAAATTTCTTTACAAAAAATTTGGTACGAAATATCGTACTAAATTTCTTTACCAAAAATTTGGTACCAAATCTCGTACTAAATTTCTTTAGTAAAAATTTGGTACCAAATTTCGTACTAAATTTCTTTAATAAAAATTTGGTACTAAATTCAATACTAGATTTCTTTACAAACAATTTGGTGCCAAATTTCGTACTAAATTTCTTTACAAAAAATTTGGTACCAAATATCGTACTAAATTTCTTTACAAAAAATTTGGTACCAAAATTCGTACTAAATTTCTTTAGAAAAAATTTGGTACCAAAATTCGTACTAAATTTCTTTACAATAAATTTGGTACCAAAATTCGTACTAAATTTCTTTACAAAAAATTTGGTACCAAAATTCCAACTAAATTTCATTACAAAAAATTTGGTACAAAATTCGTACTAAATTTCTTTACAAAAAATTTTGTATCAAAATTCGTACTAAATTTCTTTACAAAAAATTTGGTACCAAATTTCGTTCTAAATTTCTTTACAAAAAATTTGGCACGAAATTTCGTACTAAATTTCTTTACAAAAAATTTGGTACGAAATATCGTACTAAATTTCTTTACAAAAAATTTGGTACCAAATCTCGTACTAAATTTCTTTACAAAAAATTTGGTACCAAATTTCGTACTAAATTTCTTTACAAAAAATTTGGTACCCAATTTCGTACTAAATTTGGTACTAAATATCTTTAATTAAAAAAATTCCTTTAGTAAAAATTTGTTTAGTTTCAAATTTCGTACGAAATTTCTTTAGTAAGTTCGAAATTGGCTAAAAATTGTATTAAAGAAATTTAGTATCCATTTGTCTCTATATAGAAAATTGTACTCGAGATTTAATCTTATTCTTGTCCATGAATCTCATTAAATTAAACTGATTTATTCATGCGACCATCTTTTGTTTATTTTGAAAATTAGTGTTGAACTTTCGTTTATTAATTGGCTGACATTGTTTTGTGTGTATCTGATTATACACTTATTTTTAGCCAGAGTGTATCTAGAACATTATTTATTTTGTAATTCAATAAAACCACCAACAACCCCTTTAACAAATTCCTGAAATTAAACCCCTGCTTTAGCACTCACTCTCATCACTCATATACTTGGCCTGGCATTAAATTACTTTAGCAAAATAAGAAATAAAGTGGAAGTTGTCTACTCGAACAAAATAAAAGCTAATGACCATTACTACTCTAACAAATTGCTATTGCTCGTAGTGATGTTGCTGCTGCAGCTTTGAATAAATATAAATAAAATCCGCAAAAAAAAAGTAAAGATTTGCTGACAAATATAAATTGCATTTGCAACTGCAACTGCAGTAGTTAGTTAACTGAGGAAATGAGACACTGAATGCGAAATGAAGGTTGAGCAAGCTGAGCGGAGCAGGATGATGATGATTTCAATATTTGTTGTTGTTGCTGGTATGTTGCAAATAGAATCAGACACATACGTTTTTCAGCCACGAAAAATCACAACAATTTCATTTTTTGAACTTTAGGGAGAGAAACAATGTACTTATTTACAACGTATTATTTCCTCTTGGTTTTTTTGTTTGTATTTCGTATTGTTCGGTTGACATGGTGATGAGGATGACACCAGTATAGAAATACTTACTACAACGGGTTTGATTATACACCGAAACTGAAAATAAACCAGAATGAATGAAATTTCATAAATACCCGCACACAAACTGAAATGCTTTATTTTTTTTGTTTTGTTTAAAGGTACATAGATAGAGTTACTCTGCGTTGTGATACACAGGAGCAAGGATAATTGAACTCAGACGGAAAGGATGGACAGACCGACAGACAGCCAGAAATCCGAACAAGCAGACATACCGACATATAGACAAATAATACAGCCACAAGACAATATAAATCGGAAGGAACAAAATCAAAATAAAACCAACTTAACTGCATGTTAAAATGCAACCAAAAAAAAAACCAAATCCATCGAAGTGTAGTTGGAATAAGGCAAAGGATAATCATGTACCATAGAGCAGGAGAGCTTGCTTGTTATTTGGTTTCAGCGTTTTTATTTTTTCCACATTTTACCATTTTTTGTTTATATTTTCCTGCATTACGACGAAATTTTTTTCCCATTTCACTGAGATGAAGTGTTAATGTTGCAAGTGATGTTAACGATGCTACACATGAACATGTTTTACTACTCACCAAAAAGGGATGTTTTATCCTGATGGTAGATTTTCAACTTGAAGCCATTCTGTACTTATTTTCTTCTTTTCCAGGGCATGGGGTGTTCACATGAGACATGCAATCTTCCTTACTGCAGGGGCAATTAAAAGTGATTTATTATAATGTTTAGTTAAAATTTAACAGTTACTTTTGGAATGTAGACTTATAGTTTCACAATAAAGATGAGAAATTATTAAATATTTAAAAGTTATTAAAACTAAATTTAAAACCTTTCGCATGCATACATTTTTAATGAAAATTACCATTAAATTAAAAGACAATTTTCATAGAAAATTTGCATCAAATTTGAAGACAATTTTCATAGAAAATTTCCATCAAATTTGAAGACAATTTTCATAGAAAATTTCCATCAAATTTGAAGACAATTTTCATAGAAAATTTCCATCAAATTTCAAGACGATTTTCATAGAAAATTTCCATCAAATTTGAAGACGATTTTCATAGAAAATTTCCATCAAATTTGAAGACGATTTTCATAGAAAATTTCCATCAAATTTGAAGACGATTTTCATAGAAAATTTCCATCAAATTTGAAGACGATTTTCATAGAAAATTTACATAAAATTTGAAGACGATTTTCGTAGAAAATTTCCATCAAATTTGAAGACGATTTTCATAGAAAATTTCCATCAAATTTGAAGACGATTTTCATAGAAAATTTCCATCAAATTTGAAGACGATTTTCATAGAAAATTTCCATCAAATTTTAAGACGATTTTCATAGAAAAGTTCCATCAAATTTTAAGATAGAAAATTTCCATCAAATTTGTGACGATTTTCATAGAAAATTTCCATCAAATTTGAAGACGATTTTCATAGAAAATTTCCATCAAATTTGAAGACGATTTTCATAGAAAATTTCCATCAAATTTGAAGACGATTTTCATAGAAAATTTCCATCAAATTTAAAAATCAAAAGTTATTGATAGTAACCCATCTTTAAAGAACAAAATTTATCGATAACTTTTCTATAGAAAATAATTTTTGATAAAATTTTATAACTTTTCTATAGAAAACAAAAGTTATCGATGCTTTTCTATAGAAAACAAAAGTTATCGATAACTTCTGTATTGAAAACAAGTTATCGATAAATTTTCTATAGAAATTGAAAGTTATCGATAACTTTTCTATAGAAATTGAAAGTTATCGATAACTTTTCTATAGAAATTAAAAGTTATCGATAACTTTTCTATAGAAATTGAAAGTTATCGATAACTTTTCTATAGAATTTGAAAGTTATCTATAACTTTTCTATAGAAATTGAAAGTTATCGATAACTTTTCTATAGAAATTGAAAGTTATCGATAACTTTTCTATAGAAATTGAAAGTTATCGATAACTTTTCTATAGAAATTAAAAGTTATCGATAACTTTTCTATAGAAATTAAAAGTTATCGATAACTTTTCTATAGAAATTAAAAGTTATCGATAACTTTTCTATAGAAATTAAAAGTCATCGATAACTTTTCTATAGAAATTAAAAGTTATCGATAACTTTTCTATAGAAAACAAAAGTTATCGATAATTTTTCTATAGAAAACAAAAGTTATCGATAACTTTTCTATAGAAATTAAAAGTTATCGATAATTTTTCTATAGAAAACAAAAGTTATCGATAACTTTTCTATAGAAATTAAAAGTTATCGATAACTTCTGTGTTGAAAACTAAAGTTATCAGTAACTTCTCCATGGAAAATTAAAGTTTTCAATAACTTTCTATCGAAAACTAAAGTTATCGATAACTTTTCTATGGAAAACTAAAGTTATCGATAACATTTTTGTAGAAATTGAAAATTATCGATAAATTGTCATGGATATTGAAAGTTATCGATTACATTTCTATAAGAATTGAAAACTTTAAATTTCTATACAAAGTTTTCGATAACTTTTCTATAAAAATTTAAAGTTATCGATAAATTTAGAAATTTAAATTTATCGATAACTTTTTTTTAGAAATTTAATGTTATCGATATGTTTTCTATAGAAAACAAAAGCTATCGATAACTTTCTATTGAAGACAAAAGTTTTCGATAACTTTTCTATAGATACGAAAGTTATCAATAACTTTTCTATAGATATCGATAACTTTTCTATAGAAAACAAAAGTTATAGATGTTTTTACGAATTGAATGTTTTCGATAACTTTTTTGAGAAATATAAAGTTATCGATAACTTTTAAAAAGATTTTGCACTTTTCTATGGAAAACAACTTTTCTATGGAAAACAAAATCTATCGATTACTATTTAAGGAATTGAAAGTTATCAATGCCTATATTTGAGAATTGATAAATTTTCTGTAGAAATTGAGTTTTCTGTGGAAATTGAGAGTTATCGATAACCTTTCTATAAAAGTTTAATATTATTGATAACTTTTCTAGAGAAAATAAAATTTATCGATAAGGTTCCTTTAGAAATATAGTGTTATCGATTACATTTCTTTAAAAATTTAATATTTTAAAAAGCTTTTGTAAAGAAAACATTAATTTTCTGGATAAGCTTTCATTAGAACATTAAAGTTTCATCACTTTTTGAAAACCCTTTTACTTCCAACACAAAAAAGAAACTGAAACAAATCTTTAAAATTCATTGACTTTAGCCAACACGTACGACCTTTTTGGGCAATACCACTTAAAACCCCCCTGAGTTTTTTCTTTTCTTTTTTGTTTTTTTTTGTTGAAAAAATCTAAATTTTTCTACATACAATTTGATGATTGCTTTTTATCAATTCGGCAGTTTTTTCATTTGAATTTTTTTCTGTGAGACTCCCTGACACAGGAAATCATAGCTGTATTTCTATTTCCATTTTTAGATTTAGTTGCTGTTTTTATTGTGTAATGGCACACACAACTCCTCCATATCATCCACAACATGTCTATGACCATTACGATGATCATCGAAAGGAGAACGAACGTTCACATAAAAAAAGAACTGAAAAAGCAAGGTTTCATTTAATCAAGTTTGCTGCATCGCTCTTAAGGGTTGTTTGGTTGGGCCCGTCTGCCCAAATTGGGGGGTTGGTTGGTTGGTTTAAATCTATTGGAAAACATTTAAAACAAACGCGTAAAAATTGCATTCTATTTTTGTTGTTGTTGTCTATTTCATGAGGGGAATTTTAGTAGTTTGTTTTCCTTATTGTAACATTGATTGGTTTGTTGCTTCAATGGTCAAATATGGTTTTGAATGGTAATGACGATGATGATGACGATTGCGTTTTTTGTTGAATTCTCTCCCTTGAAGTATTGTTAACGATTGATTTAATGTTTGAATGGGGAATTTTTTTTTTACAATTGTACAGATTTCTCGTTAGTTTTTTTGCTGCATTTTCCAAGAGTGTTAAGTGGTATTTGTTATAGAATTTTTTCCCCTGCCATGTAGAATTTTTGGCAGGTCATGGCAATATTTAAACTTCAAAAATCCTCTAAAATAGATTAACAGCTTAAATTTAAAATTCTTTTAAATTTGAAATGAAAATGTTACTTTTTTACCCTTATTTTGTTGTTGTGCTACATTCTAAATAATTTAAATAAATAAAAATCAATATTATGAACATCCTGGCAAACACAAAAAAACCTTAAAGCTTTAATGGGTGGTTAAATGTTTTAGTTACATTCCTTTAAATTGTATTTACCCCTGTACCAATCAACCACCCTTAAAAATGTTTTAACAGTAAACTGATTTGCTTCAAAAAATTGTGTTGCCAAAAATACATTCGGAAAAGCCTCATAATGAAGAAAGACATCAGGCCTTTAATGAGGGACCAAATGTAGAAAATAAACGAAATTCTAGTCTCAGGAGAGCATTTTTTGCTTTTGGCACATTTAGAGAAACGTACTATGATGATAATAACATGTATTTGTTTTTGGAGTTTCCGTTTTCAAATGTACAATAAATAATTGACAGCTGAGTCCTATTTTTATTTTTCTAAAGAAATTTGGAATATATGTGATTGATGCTTAAAGCTTAAACATACGAGTTTTGTTTGTAAATTGAAGTTAAACAAAAATTGAAGGTAAAAGAAAGTTTAATTTTAAAGCAAATATTTACCAAAAACTTTTACAACCAGAGACAAGAGTAGCATTCATTTTCTATTAAAACAAATATTTATGACAAATTTATTTTCTTTTCATTTCGAAAACTTTGTTTTCAATGCAGTAATTGAAGACATCTTTAAGTTTTATAGATATTTTTTTTTAATAACATGAATTTTATACTAAGATTTTAAAAATATTTTGAATGTTTTATAAAAAATGTATCAATAATTTTATTTTCCACAGAATTTTTATATAAAAAAGTTATCGATATTATTTGTTTCTCTAGAAAAGTTATCGATAACAGAATTTTTCTTATCAATAGCGTGGTAATTTACTTTTTGTTTTCTAAAGAAAAGCTATCAATAACTTCAAAGTTCTAAAAAAAGTTATCGATAACCTTAAATTTGTATGGAAAATTTATCGAAAACTTTAAATTTCTATAGACAATTTATTGTCTATTAATTTCTATAGAAAAGTTATCGATAAGTTTTACTTTCTATAGAAAAGTTAATTTCTAAAAAAGTCATCGATAACTTTCAATTCTCTAAAATATGCATCGATAACTTTCAATTCCTTAAGTAGTAACCGATAGCTTTTGTTTTATATAGAAAAGATATCGATAGCTTTTGTTTTCCATAGAAAAGTTATCGATAACTTTCAAAATCTTTTAAACATTTATCGATAATTTTACTTTTCTATAGAAAAGTTATCGATAACTTTTCTATAGAAAAGTTATCGATAACTTTACTTTTCTATAGAAAAGTTATCGATAACTTTACTTTTCTATAGAAAAGTTATCGATAACTATAGAAAAGTTATCGATAACTTTACTTTTCTATAGAAAAGTTATCGATAACTTTACTTTTCTATAGAAAAGTTATCGATAACTTTACTTTTCTATAGAAAAGTTATCGATAACTTTACTTTTCTATAGAAAAGTTATCGATAACTTTACTTTTCTATAGAAAAGTTATCGATAACTTTACTTTTCTATAGAAAAGTTATCGATAACTTTACTTTTCTATAGAAAAGTTATCGATAACTTTACTTTTCTATAGAAAAGTTATCGATAACTTTACTTTTCTATAGAAAAGTTATCGATAACTTTACTTTTCTATAGAAAAGTTATCGATAACTTTACTTTTCTATAGAAAAGTTATCGATAACTTTACTTTTCTATAGAAAAGTTATCGATAACTTTACTTTTCTATAGAAAAGTTATCGATAACTTTACTTTTCTATAGAAAAGTTATCGATAACTTTACTTTTCTATAGAAAAGTTATCGATAACTTTACTTTTCTATAGAAAAGTTATCGATAACTTTACTTTTCTATAGAAAAGTTATCGATAACTTTACTTTTCTATAGAAAAGTTATCGATAACTTTACTTTTCTATAGAAAAGTTATCGATAACTTTACTTTTCTATAGAAAAGTTATCGATAACTTTACTTTTCTATAGAAAAGTTATCGATAACTTTACTTTTCTATAGAAAAGTTATCGATAACTTTACTTTTCTATAGAAAAGTTATCGATAACTTTACTTTTCTATAGAAAAGTTATCGATAACTTTACTTTTCTATAGAAAAGTTATCGATAACTTTACTTTTCTATAGAAAAGTTATCGATAACTTTACTTTTCTATAGAAAAGTTATCGATAACTTTACTTTTCTATAGAAAAGTTATCGATAACTTTACTTTTCTATAGAAAAGTTATCGATAACTTTACTTTTCTATAGAAAAGTTATCGATAACTTTACTTTTCTATAGAAAAGTTATCGATAACTTTACTTTTCTATAGAAAAGTTATCGATAACTTTACTTTTCTATAGAAAAGTTATCGATAACTTTACTTTTCTATAGAAAAGTTATCGATAACTTTACTTTTCTATAGAAAAGTTATCGATAACTTTACTTTTCTATAGAAAAGTTATCGATAACTTTACTTTTCTATAGAAAAGTTATCGATAACTTTACTTTTCTATAGAAAAGTTATCGATAACTTTACTTTTCTATAGAAAAGTTATCGATAACTTTACTTTTCTATAGAAAAGTTATCGATAACTTTACTTTTCTATAGAAAAGTTATCGATAACTTTACTTTTCTATAGAAAAGTTATCGATAACTTTACTTTTCTATAGAAAACTTAACTTTTCTATAGAAAAGTTATCGATAACTTTACTTTTCAATTTCCAAATTTTGAATTTTTGTCGAAGCATTATTCAATTTTTAAATTTTTTTATTGTTCATTTTCTTGAGACAAGCATGTTTGGTTTTGTTTTTTTACCAGACTACTATTTGTTCCCATCATTAATTATACGATACTCTAATTTCTGTCAGCTTATTTTCCAAAAAACTCAACTTTTCAATGAGTTTTAAATTGAAATGTTGATTTTACCTATTTGTCCTTTTTCTTGCACTATTCCTGCGTTAACCACAGAATCTTTAAGTAATCCTGCTAAACTAAAGTTCGTTTTCTTACAAGCTCTTAAAAATTGTGACATACTTTGGTGGCTTTTTAGAAAGATCCTATTTTTTATATTCCTAACAAGATCAACAAAAAAAGCTTTTTGCCTAAACAAATATGTCTGTCAACTTAACAAAAAGCTGCTTAATAAAAGATGAATTGAAGGTATTTTTTTTATTATAATAAGAAACAAAAAGACCGGAAGGAAAGGAACTCTTTTGTTAAATTTGTTTAGCTACTGTTTCAATTTCAACAGGAACAGTACTTTATAATAAATTCATTACAATGACATTTGAAAATATTTAAAGAATTCATCACCTCAAGTTCTTTTATGTCGCTTTGATAGTTTTAAAAGTACATATTATTAGTTTTTTGGGTGAGTGAATATAAAAGGAGGTCGGTCGGTTGGTTGCTTGGGTGTTTTATAAGGAAATTAACAATTATAAGAAAATTGCATTGTTTGAATGAAAGGATTGCTATTTTTTGCCTTGAAAAATGAGGTATGTGCAAAAGTTTATGTGTTATTTAGCGGTTAAGGTTGTGATCAAGATAACACTTTCACATATAATACAATGTATGTTTTATTAAAGGGGGTAAACGAAATAATTTTGTTTAAATTGAAGTTTGAGAAATAAAATATTTTATTCTTGGTGGAGTTTATGAAAATTTTAGCAAATTTTCATTTCAAATAATTGTTTTTGAGAGATTTACATAATAACTTCTAAAGTTTTTTATAACTTAAAGTAGTTTTCATACAAATTATGCCGGGTTTTGTCTTTGTAAATCAAATTTGTATCATAATGAACACAATAAAAACGAAAATCCTCACAAAAAAAAAAACCAAATAAAAACGTTCCTATAGTGAAAAACTGGTTTGGAAAAAATCGTGTGTAAAGAAATCCCAATGTTTGACTAAATTTCAATGTGTTGTTGTAGTTGAGGCCTTAGCTGTTGTTGTTTTTTATAGTATCTTAGCGAAATTTGAGCTCATTTTAGCTGTTTGATGTGTGTGTGAGTGTCAGTCTGACCGTCTGATGTTTATTTTTTTTTGTTTGTGAAAGAACTGAGAGTTTAGCTACAGCAGCGGCAGTCTGTCATTCAGTCAGCCGCTATTCAGTTTTGAATTCTGATTTTTGAGGAAATTACAATAAAACTGGTTTCGTCGTTTTTTTTTTTCTTTTTAGATAAATTATATTTTGGTTGGCTTCTATGTACCGCTTCAGTTAGAGGCTGTACTTACCAAATCTAAATTTATATTATAAACAAAACAACAAATAAACAATCTAAAGTAAACAACTTCTAGATATAAGTAAAATAAAGGATTTTGTTAAACAAAATTTGTGCGCCAGTTTAAATATTTATTTTTCCAATTAAACAGATTTTTTTTGGAACTTTTTTGAGGGACAAAAGTTTGAACATTTCAAATAATAGTTAAAATTACGAGGGTTATAATCGTAAGTTTTTAGGGAGTTAAATTTTG